>NC_137635.1:5012372-6332372 GCF_963383615.2 Lipophrys pholis | reverse complement strand
GCTGGAGGGTGTGGTGGGACACAGCTCCAGCATGTAGATAGACGATATGTACTACCCTATGTGTACTGTAGGCTGTAACGCTGTGTGTAGCTTTAATGTAGAGGCTGAGAAGAGGTACTTCTTGCCCATACTTGTGTATGGAGTATGAATTAGGCTTCATGGAATTTAATTACTACTCGTATTGGTACTACATATTGAAAGCTTAGTACTTGCACTTGTCCTTTATAAAAGTGGTATCGGTGCATCTTTACTTTTTTGGGGGAGTTTCACTCACTGACATCTTAATCCAACTCCACCTTCCGTTCAGCACCGGAGGTGGAGGTGGAGGTGTGATTTTGCTCGCGGGATGTGAGAAAAAGCAAAATTTTCAGCACCGTAATTCTCCATCAGTCTGACTAACAAGACTTTTGGACGCGACAAACAACAGAGGCCTTGAGCGTGTATGTGTGTCTACCATGGATGACAACATTCACCAGTCTAGTAAATCCTGAGCGGGCAGCCACACAAGCAGCCCGGATGGTGGATTGTGCTCCGGAGAGCAATGACTCGTAACAATGAAAAGGCGGGGGGGGGGGGGGGGGGGGGGGGGGGGGGGGGTGGAGGACAGTAGGTGGAAGGACAAGTTGGGCTTGATTTACTTCTCAGTCAACAGTGGAGCCGTCCTGCCTGCCGAGCTCTGCTCTCGATCGCACCCCTATGCTGTTTATTCCGCAGACGCCAGTCTGGGGACGAAACGGTTTGAAGTTTCCGGGGGAAGAGCGGCATCAGTCAGCTGATTGAGGCAAACGGAGGAGACACCAGAAGCTGCGACGCAGAAGAAGCAGGAGCTCCGCGGCGGCCGTCCGCAGCCGTCCAGCGCGAATCAGACCAGGTAACGAGGCGCTGCTCGGTTTGTCCAGTCCCTGGCGGGGAACACAACAGGTGAGTCCGATTAATCAGGAAGCGGCTGCACAGCTCCAGGTAAACACATCGCTTGTATCACCGCATGATTGTTCTCAGCTGGACAGGAAGAAGCTCAGTCACCTTTAATCATTTCTACAAAACGTCGCTGCTACAAATACCTTCAGACAATCAGAGGTTTGTGGTTGTGTGCGGCATTTTAATTCATGGTTATAGTGCAGTCATGCAGGTTGGAACTGGGAAAGTTACCAGTTTGGGAAGCCCTGCTTCACAAACAGGAAATTAACTTCACTTATTAAAAAAAATTAAATAAATAAATTTACCACTTCAACACTTTATTTAGAGTGACTCTAACACAAAGAAATCTTTAAAATCTACTTCCCATCAAAAGCATCGCTTCTGCACAGACAATAAACCAACACACCAAAACAAGACTGTTACCATTTCCAACAGCAGTTTACGGTGGCCTGGAAGTGCAAAACACTAAAAGTTCAGAAAACACTACCAAATCCAAAATACACTACAAATTAGAGAAAAAAACAGCAAAATCCCCCAAAAAGAGAGACGACAGCTTTGCAGCTGTGATATTTCGAAGGGTGTAGCACTTTCAGAAAAGTACTGCATTACTACCCAAAGTAGTGAAAATATAGTAACACGTTACTTTAAGGAAAAACCTAGATTGTGTTTTGTGTGTCCGCTGAAAACGAAGCCACAGAAAACATTTTTAAAACGGCTTTATAGTTTACAGTCACTGTAATAACAATCTAACTTAGTCGTTTGTCCATCCGAATGTCTGTGTACTTCTAATGTTAATATTTATAGCGTAGTGTTCTCTGCTGCATGTGTGTGTGGTTTTATTTGGAAAACAACAAGCGTCATCTCGTGGCCTGGTATGTTTAAATCCAAAACCTTTCTCAAACAAAAATGCAATAATGACACGTTTTCACATGAAACACTGTAAACAGGGTGTAAGAACAAAGAAAATATATTTTAATAACCCCCTCAGAGAAATTCGTTCTCGGCATTCAACCCGTCCTGTTTTCCCTCTATTGATTTAAATACAGTGTTGGTTCTTGTTGCTTTAATAAAAAAAAAAAGAATAAATGGTAGACCTGTATGCAGATTCCACATGGTTGGATGGAGTTTCAGTATTTCTGCAACAATTAAACAAATCCTTTCCTTCATTGACTCGACGTTAATGTTTCCTGCCTCAAGAAGAATCAAACCAGACAGAAAAGCACCGTGAGGTCAAAGACGTATCAAAGTAAGGATACACACACACACACACACACACACACACACACACACACACACACACACACACACACACACACACACACACACACACACACACACACACACACACACACACACACACACACACACACACACACACACACACACACACACACACACACACACACACACAGGGATCTTATTGTTGTCCAGATATGACCAGTCCCCAGTTCCCAATGATTTTCTGTCCAGGTTGCTGGATAACACCACTCCCATTATCTCCTGAAACTCAAGAGCTCAACCATAAACGGCAATTTCACCGATCGATACGGTAATTTCATATAGGACTTATATGAGGAGTTATAAATGTGTGTGTGGGGGCGGGGGGGGGGCCTTGCAGGGAGCAATGTCACATTTCATCCTGAAGACACCCGGGGTAAAAGGAGACATCAGTGGATCTGTGGGGCGGCGGCGGCGAGCATCAGCATTAAAATGGACAATTGGACAGTTTTTATCTGCTTGGGTCTGATGTTGGCGAAGAGGCTGATGGAGGTTCAAGGACGACTGCATGGGAGCGGAGGGACGGGGGCGGAGCAGGGCAGGGCGGGACGGGAAACATGGACAGGGTTAAAAAAAAAAAAAAAAAAAAAAAAAGGAAAATTTGCACGTATGCAAGAGAAACACGAGAAGGAGGTTCGGTAAAGGAAGAGCCAGCTGCCTGAACATGCTCAATATTTACCTGTGCACGCTATGCTGAGGGGAGAAACGGCCGTTTGATTCCATTACACTTCTATTACAGCTGGAGTTAATGGCCGTGTCACAGTCTATTAACTGCATTCATCTTCGCCTCTGATATATAACAGGACATCAGCGTCGAACAAAGACAGATGACTATGGTTGCCTGCTGCGCCGCTGCAACTCGTACCTTATATCCATGCACAGGATGGGGAGGACACACACACACACACACACACACACACACACACACACACACACACACACACACACACACACACACACACACACACACACACACACACACACACACACACACACACACACACACACACACACACACACACACAATTTCCAAAACACAGGGGAAATGCATTGAATTCACACTGTAATACACTATACCAGGAGAAGCACACGCATTCATCTTTCTGTCCTGTTCACACCAACAACGCAGTGACAGCCGTGATAAAGGGGAAATGAAAAGAGGTACGTTTTAATCTAAAGGACCGATACAGATGTGTCAGCGTGTGTGGAATCAGACGACAAGACGGTGAGCGTACAGTGTATTCGCCTTGACAGACAGAATGTAAACAAGAGGAGGGAACGAAAAAAATAAGTAAAATCAGTGGCAATCGGCATGATTGATTGAGAGTTGTTGGATTCAACACTTCACATTCAGAGCTCCGTTTCACACTGCTGCTTCCGTCTGGCTGCTTTCAGATCCGTTCCACGACGTGGAACCTGCTTTAATATCACAAGACTGTGACACTAACAAGAGGCGTCGCAGGACAAGAATGACAACACGCTTAATGTTTCACTCGCTCTGTCAAAGCACGTCCCATTAACGCACACGTCAGTGAATATAAAATTACTTGACTTTGATTTGATATCATCTGTCAACCAGTTGTGGAAAGTGCTTGTGAGATCAAATGGGACTCGTAATGGAACAAATGTGTTTACCGTCCGACTCTACACTGCTTGAATGAACAACATTGCCTGGTGGGTTATTTTTTTTAAACAGAAATGTTCAATTTTATCAAGAAATCGTAGCGAATTTGATCATGAAAAGCAATTTAATCAGCAAATTCTCCTGATCTAAAGTGTCTTTGCAGCTTTGATAAGGTTTGCAAAACTTGTTTCAGAAAGGTTTCTTGTTTGCAAGGCAACATTTTGGAAACAATATCTGTTTGCCCAGGAGTGGGCGCTGTTGGGTGTTTTTGTTATGGGATCACACACGTGCAGCAGAGAATAATCCGCTATAGATATTAACAACGTGAGTACGCAGACATTCTAATGGACAGACGACCAAGTTAGATTGTTTTTACGGTGACTGTCAAAATAAAAGAACCAAGTCCCAGGAGAATAATGACTTGAGGAAATTTTGTTCTGATTGTCCATCTACTTGTGCAGAACTATTCACTGTGGTGCAGAAAAGTTGAGTTTCCTCCCGTTTCCTGGGATGACGAGTCGGAGCGTTTTTGAAAAGTTCCACTCTGAAAACTGTTGTCGTGTCAACAGACGGACAAAACGCAACAACATTTTTCTATTTCCACTCGAAAAAGCCTTGGTAGCAGAAAGCTTGATGAGGGTGAATTTGTAAAAAGACGCATCCAGAATGCAGCAGAGATCTTCAGAAACGCCGTAGATCCAGTTTCAGGTTACACTTGTTATCATTTCAGGTGGTTCTTGTTTGGTTTTGGTACAAAAAGGTTCATCAAATGTAAACATGTTCAGAATGTCTTCTTAAAACTGATCATTAACAATATTTCATATTCTTTATCTGTTAATATGTGATCTGGTTTCTACTCCTGCCCCTTTCAGCGTGAACTGGGCCCTGAGCTGAGCGACTCTCCTGCCTTCGGGCTTTAAGTGGATAAAGAGAGAAGAAGGAAAAACACTCGACTGTGCGGCTGAAATGACTTTCTATTTACTGTGTATTTACAGTGTGCACCTGCTGTGGTCTGCTGAGCGAAGCCACGTGTCACATGTAATGGATGAGCGACCAAGTCGTGTTAGAAATCTCCATGTGAAGCTCTGGAGACTAAAGCGCTGCGGGAGAAGTTGATGAAGGAACATGTGACTGTACATGTAAGGCTTTAGGAAACCCACAGTTTTCAGTTTTCTGCAGTGATGATAAAACTTTTTTTTTTTTTAAAAAACGACTTTCCGCTGCAGTGTGCAGGCAGCACATGTCTGTATTGGTTTGAGACAAAGGCAGACGTGGATAAAGAGCTCCTTGCACGTTTAGTTAATTTGATAAAGGGATTATGCACGGTCTCCTCAGCGCCTTCCACTGTACCACTCTGAGACGAGGCTCTCGCTCCCCAGCATTAACCTATTTAGGGCAGCTTTCAGACCTCTCCATCGCCCCGATACTCTTTCACAATTTATGAGCCCTGATCAATACGGAGTGGAGCACCTACATGAGAAATGGTTTGGAGCGAAACACACCAGAGAGAGGCAAGAGATACCGCCGTCTAAATTAATACAACCTAATATCCCACGTCCAGACCCCACAATGAGAGGACGTGGCCCGGAGGCTAATACCCTGCTAAAGCAGTTTTATTTTACCCGTCCTCTTTACGGCCTTCCTCTACACCCCCTCGTAAAGCTTTATCAAAAGCTAATTATACTCAAAAACAATGAAATAACTCACAGGATGGCAGCCGTGTCGAGTTTATTGTGTGCGCCTCTTGGCAAGAGTGCACCCACAAAAATTATATTGTCACTTACGTATTAATGAAGACAAGTTTGCGTGCACTCTTTGGTCCATTTTAATTTATATTAATTCTCTGTCAGCCCTCGTTATGAGCATTATTAAGCCGCACCCGGAAGCAAAAAACAAGGATTCTGACCTAAGTGGGGGTTGGAATAAATTCTTCATTTAGCGGCTGCGAGCAGGCAAAATGCTTGAACAAACGACCAGGCAGAACCAGTTATGTGAGGAGAATTTAGAGGAGCTGCTGGAGTTGTGAATAATACCAAGGGGGTGGAAAAGTGTCACAGGAGGAAGAAAAAATCACCAAAAAGTGTTATTTTTAACGGTTAGAAGCAGGAACAGCTGATCTACATTGGTCTCTTACTTCAGTA
Source organism: Lipophrys pholis (assembly GCF_963383615.2). Classification (NCBI taxonomy): domain Eukaryota; kingdom Metazoa; phylum Chordata; class Actinopteri; order Blenniiformes; family Blenniidae; genus Lipophrys; species Lipophrys pholis. The sequence continues at coordinate 6,326,411 of NC_137635.1, read as the reverse complement.
GCATTTTAACAAACACAGTCATTGTTCATGCAACTCCAATTAAAAGGCTCAGACCGTTTTCACAATAAAGGCTGAGCAATCTTGTGCAACCTCAGTGGCCCAACTGTGTAAATACGACCTGTGGATCATCACAGGCTTTACGTCAATCCAGCACGGAGGAGTGACGTGAGTAACACGTCGTTTATAAGCAACAAGTTCTTTTGAGGTACAAGCTGGAGGATCTGAAGGAGTTTGACAGAGAAACAGATGGTCAGACGACGCTTTCTCGGAATGTTTCTACTCTGATGTGGTCACGATCGATCAAAACTGGAAGGAAAAGTGATGAAGTCGTGACGGGCCGAGGCTCAGTGAAGCATATGAGGGGTGTGGGCATGTGTGGGCGGAGCCAGTCCAGCTCACACAGACACAGCAGATTCTGAATGCAGCTCCTCTGATCCAACATTCAAATGGAGGAAAATCAAGGAGGAGCTAGAAACCTAGAATACTGAAGGTTTCTGGACCATGTCAAAGTGTTAAACGCTGGGTAATATGACCAATTTTAGTTTTTTGGTAGTGCTGAGCAGTTGAATATGATTCTGCCTCTGGATTCACTGCTACGGAGTCAAAAATCAGCTAAATAACGACCCCACACATGTTATGCTGAGTTCCTGGCTCCTGTTTCAGGCAGCGGAAAGTTTTTCCATCTTAAACTGAACGTGACTGTAACCTTCAGGGTTTTTTATAAAGTGCAAAATGATATTGGCTGGAGACGACCACAAGCACTCGCTCACACCAACGTTTAATTCAGTCACAGATCCAGTCGAATTTTTCCCTCTGAAACAAAAAGCAACAAACACGGACGTCTCCACACCTCCAAACTTAGTTTTCCACTTTCTTTGTCGTCATAGTTTTCCTCCTGACTTTCTACACTCAGGAATCAGAATCTATTATAAGATCACTAATGTTCCCGACTATCAGGTCATTGATAACGTCCATACCGGAGACCCTGCGTCACAACAGTGATTCTAACACAATTAATGGGCAGTGATTTGGTAATGAAGCTGAAACGGCACCATTCCAGTCAATTTAACCAAAGCGCCGTCCCTCCATTTGCAATGTGATCACGTAAACTGCACAACAAACCTCGTAGCTCTTCCCCAAAACTCAGAGTTTGTGCTGTGACATGATCCTAAATTACACCGGCAGACTGTGTGTCCCTAACCAAGACAAACCCGGCCATGCTCGGTGCTCACGACGGCTCTCCAGCAGCCAAATGAGCTGCTTTTCCTCTTTTTGTATCTTCACCCATTACAGGAAGAGGCTTGTGCTAAATGATCCAGTTACTTTCTGCGGCTGGCTTGGCTCATGTGATGTTTTCCTGCTCTCTTATGCGCCCTGTGTTTTTGTGGATGTAACAACGTCGACCAGCCGTTATTGGTATTCCCCACACGGCGAACGACCTACCGATCTAACGGCCTCTCTCTCTCTCTCTCTCTCTCTCTCTGTGTGACTGGCATACATACATATCTACAGCGTCTACCTGACAGCTGGCCCACCTGTCTGAACGCCTGACTGCCAGGCGGACTGCATCAATATCGAATTTCCTAAATATCTGCCTTTCTGTCTAAAATGCTGACCGTTTGAATTTACACCCGAAGGCAGAGAGAAGCTGCCTCGCAGCTTGACGCCCCAAAGTGCTTAAATATTTGACTAGTTGACGCTGAACACCTCGTCTCTCTCCCCCACGGCAGTTCCCCGTTTCCAGGACGAAAAGTGAATCGCACACGGTCGCATCAAGCGACAGGAACGATGAGCGACGGAGGAGCTACTATTTATGTTTTACTAATCATTAACGCATCTTTGAAATGTGAAAGCCGACACTGGGTGAAGGTCAGGATTCACTCTGGACCGGCCCCAGTGCATCACAGGACAAAAAAACAAACATGATATCATACATTAATTCACATCTATGAATATTTAAAGACACCAATAAACCAAAGACACATTTCTTTGGACTCTGGAATGAAACCAGAGTAACCACACGCAGGGAGAAACTACGGCGTGAAAAACACGAGCAAAAATAAAAGGGGAGCATTTTTTTATTTTCGTTCAGTGTATTAAAACAACATTAACTTAGAAGAAACATTCAACGAATGATATAAAGAGAATTTGGAGAAGGAACCTAATGTGCAAATTACAGAAGACGATTGGTTTAATATGTGTAGGACACCAAACAGCCAACGTCTGAAAATCATTGAAATCTATACAATGGAAAAACTGACCAACCAAGAAGCAAATGGAAAAATATGGACTGAATACAAGACTGGAACTGGTGAAAGGAATGATTAGTATGTCCCATCGTAATGTTGATAGCCAGGTAATGTTCACATTTTTGTTCGATGTCCGTTTATAAAAGCCAAATAAAAATCTAAGTGGCAAAAACAAAAAACAAAACAAGGTCATAGAAGAGAAAAAGCAGTAATAGTTTTTTTTAATTCCAGTAACTTTGGTAAATGTCAGACTTCAGTGTTCTCAGTTTTTTTAATCCAGTTTTTTAAATCCAGTTTTTAACGGCTTTTTCAGAACAATGTCCAGCACCTGAAGCACCCCCCCCCCCCCCCCCCCCCCCCCTCCTATGTCATCGTTCACTGGGCAGACCTGGAGTTTGACCGGCTTCCTCTGTGACTGAGGCTCCGAGTCAGCATGAAACCGGCTGCTGAATATTAGATTTAAGATGAACTGGTTCTTTTTTATGAGGGTTAATAAAAATGGTAAAAATCTTAATATGGATCTTTCTATAAACACAAACTGCTATAATGTGAACAACCACACAAAAACACCTCGTTCACGCTGCAGGGAAATGCGACCCAATTCAGATTTTTTTTATCAGTGACTCACATCTGACCGGTTTGTTTCCTTGTTAAAACTCCAATTCAGACGTTTTCCCACCGGACCCAGGCCTCGTTCATATGTGGAACCTACTCTGATATTTTTCTACATGCGACTGCTTCGTCATTGACTGGAGAAGCGCCAAAGGAAGCGGCTCCGCCAGAATAAAAGCTGTGCTCTCTTTTTACCTCATTCTCCTTCTTCTTTCCCTCGTCATGTCGTCTAGATTTTGTCGGCTCGTATTTAACAACCACTTGAAAATTAATCTACACGCTGACCTGTGTTGCCAGATATGGCGGGTATCCCCCAGTTGAGGAGCCAAACTCTCTTACTTTTTCACTTTGATTATTTCCTGCATTTGTGTGTTTTTTATTATTTGTGTTTGACCGTTTTAAGCTGGCTGAGATTTGGGCTGGTTTTTATTGAGCAGTTTGAGTTTTACCTTGTTTTGGCTGGAAACTGAGTCACATCTGGCAACCCTGGTGCTGACTGCCATGCGTTAATAGCGTGCTGCTCGGCGTGACTTCACGTCGTCTTCTGCGTCTTTTTGTTACTTCGACCACTTTTTGTCGCTCACAGAATCAAGATCGCCTCAGCTTTCTTTCCGACTGAACCATCGTTGTAATTTTAAGAAGAGTCTGACGCAAACGCCCGCGACGCGGATATTCAAGGTTAAAATATCGGCACCGCTGTGATGATCAGAGGTGGAGGAAAAGGCCACAGCAAGGCCTGAAATGGATCTCTTGCTGGGGGAAAAAAAATTGCACTTGGTGCATTATTACTATCATTCTATTAGGTCAAAATACTTTGTAAAGTGTTTGAAGCGAGAGATAGAAGCAGGGAGAATTTCTCCCTGGGATCATGTCCAGCAGAGCGATTTCCCATCCCGCATGTCGTCTCCATAAATATTCATTGCTCCAGAGCAGAGGTCGCACAGAGCACAAGATGTTCAAACAGCGTTTCACTGGCATGTTGCAGAAGGTCGACGGAGGTCGTGTTCAGCCGCCATTTCTTCGGGACAAGACTCTTTTTACTAACTCACACATTTTCTAAACCGCCCATCTAATTGTTTCCCTCAACTTTACCTGAAATGACAAAAAAAAAAAAAATGCTTTAATCTATTTAATCTTCAGGTGATATAGGCAAATGCTAAATGCCTCCAGGGGGCGCCCCCAAATCGGGAAAAGATTCACCTTCGATATAATTATATTAAAAGTAGTTATTACTTTTATTTGTTGATGCAAATGTAAAGCAATGCCGATTCATTCTATCACTTTTTATATAATTTTTTTTCATTCGGTTTTTGTATTTAGTTATTGAATAATTTTAATGTTGCGAATCTCTAATTATTGTATTTTAACATTGTGGTTATTCAAATAGTTTGATGTTGATTTTTTTATATTTTCATTTATTCAGTTATTTCCATGATTTTTATTTTGTGATTTCTATGTTGTATTTTTATTTTTTATTTGCAAGGCAACACAAGTTGTATCCTGCAACCAAAGCCAAAGGTTTATACAAAATAGCAGTGATGGGTGGCTAACCTAGTCAAAATCAATACATACCCTCCATCGCGCCCACAATGCACTCTGGGTAAAGCCACTGCTTCTTTAGTCCAACAGTGAAAACATTTAGTTGTATTACGTGTAAAGCAGCTTTGGTCCAGCAGGGGGCAGAGGAGCAGAGAATCCAGCAGATTGTGTTGTTTTGTCGTGACCATGTGTTTCAACAACTTGATCCTATCTGCCATTTATCTCTCTATTTGTTTTAGAATGTCCGCCGCTGACCATCAGATAAAAATCTACACTCTTCATTCCGACGTGCTTCTTTTATTCCCCGCTCTGTCCGTCTTTTGTCCCTCCATCACTCACCTTTTTTCATCTCCGCTATCTGCCCTCTGAGAGCCCGGCCCATTCAATTAGCCATCTGCTAGCCCGGCCGGCGGCGGCGGCGGCTGTGTGACGAGTCGGTTTGATAGTGCGACCTCTGGGATCAGGACAGGTGAATGGTCTGCAATCAGCCACTTTGATTACTACCTTAACCACTGCAGAGCGGCCAATTTACCACGGGGTTACCACTGAACCTATTAACCTGTTGGCCCACACAGCCACTGCCGGGAAATTGGAAGCTGCAGGCAGGATGTAATGTGCTGTTTTCTGATGGAAATCATGTAACGTGCGCCCTTCAGGTGACGCAAAAATAACACCATGGACTGATTTGTGTGCATGCGATACCTGGTTTACGGTCATCAGACGTGTAATCAGGAAAAATCATCCAGAAGATTTGTGTCGCTTATGTCAAACTCCACTTCATCGTCTTTACGTTCAGTTTCCTCCCCGCAGGCCTGGCCTTCACTCATACCCTTGTTTCTCCAGACAATTGAGCCTCGGCCTCTCGGGGACTCGTTAGTATGCAATATGCAGCACGATGCAAAACGCATGAGATTACGTGGAGATAAAAACAAGATCACCTCTATGTGTCAGTGTGTGGTCGACCTTGGTCCTCTGAACTAATGGTGACATCAAGAAGACTGCAAAGTGACCCGGGGGGGGGGGGGGACGACACTGAGGGAGAAATCCTGGCTTCATACATGTTTTAAGGTAAAGTTTAGGTACCACTAAGTTAATGCAGCTGCATTTACACTGCAAGTCTTGATACTCAGCTCGGACACGTATGTTATCTGATTGTCATGGTTTGAACGTGACGACGTCAGAAACGTTGAACAAGCGACAAACTTCAGGCTACCGTAATTTCCAGAGTATAAACCGCCACTTCTTTCACAGGCTTTGAACCCTGCGGCTTAGACAATGACTGAATTTAGGGATTTTACCGAGTTAACGGCCTTCATGCTGCTGATAAATGAGTGATGCATTCAGGTGCATCACGTAACTCCGACCTGCTGCGCTCCTCAGAATCACAACCAGCAATTAACCGAGAGAATACTTCATCAACAGAGATAAAACCTGAAGTGTATTTCTGCTGTAATTCACTTGACTTCTCTCTTTCTCCCGTCTGCTGTTCTACCATGGAAGCCGTGTTTAAAACTCGTTTTTTCTTCACAAAAAACAACAAAATTATAATCCCCGTAATCCCACAGTGAAATTCATGCCCTATTACAACATGGACACCTGTGGCTTAAAGTGCAGTGTATATGTGTAAATGTTATTTATTTATATTTAATTTGGTGGGTTTGGCTGCATGTTCAATAAGGGGGTAGGAAGATATACAACTTTTTAAATCCTACCCCTTTATATCTTTATCGTTGCAAATCACACTAAAGATATATATATATATATATTTTTATTTCACCCCCTGTACCTCAGACAGAAAGAGAGAGAGAAAGAGAGAGAGAGAGAGAGAGAAAGAGAGAGAGAGAGAGGGATTACAAGGTCAGGCAGAACAGAACAGACACTAATTAGAAAACATTGAGCACGTCCCAGCAATTATGCTAATAATTCTTTATTTCCATGACTGTGTTTGCGTTCCTTTTTCTTTGCGTGTTTGGAGGATTATATCCACATTCCCAGCTAATTACTACCTTTAAAGATATTTCCAACATCCCCTGGTGGCTCTCCGGAGATGGTACGTGTTCATTATGACCGTGGAGGAGAAACACTGCTGACAGAACTGCTCTCATGTTTATAAAGTGAAACACAGCAATCATTTAGAAATGACTCCTTAACAACTGCACATTGTCAGGAAAAGCTCGCATCAGGGAGTCGCTCCAACGGTAATGAAAAAGAAAAAAACATAATGCAGTAATGTGGAAGAGAAAAACCAAAAGATTTTCTCTTCTTTATCCTGCTGAAGAGCAGAAATCGTGACGCTACTGTGAACAATTCCAACTCCACTTTGTGCTGGAAGTCAATTACATGAAGCGACACTGAACCCGATGAATGAACCCCGAGAAGAAAAGGATGTTGGCGGAGGGACGGGGAAATGGAGCACTGGATCTGACGGTTGGCGCAACACAGAATATTGTCGGTTCACTGCTGCGTAAGTTTCTTCTGAAAACCAGATAAACTGAGATTGTCTGTGTCCCAAAATTACACCGTTCTAGAAAAAATGCACTGATGCCAGAGATGAAAGCTAAACATCTCATAACGTCACTTTATTTGATTTCAAAGCTGCAGAGTGATTTGGATTAATCCGATTTGGATTAATCAGATTTGGATTAATCAGAAAATAGAACCAGAGGAATCTTGTGAGACAAGCGAAACCAAGCGAAAACATGCAAACTAAACAATAAAGGGTCTGGAATCAGGATTAATCTCACTGAGAGTGCGAATGCTACTCAGCTTAAATTTATGTTAGATTACGCTGAAACATCAGGGCCATTTTGTGGATAATATAAATATATGGAATTAGTTAAAAAATAACAGTGTGTCTTGGAGGTTTCTACAGTTTTCTTGGTGGTTTGGCCGGATTAGAGCCCCTTGCCAGGCCGGTTTTGGCCCACGGGCCTTTAGTTTGACACTCCGGTGCTAAACACACACGGCCTTCATTAGGGCTAGGGGATTTGGCCTAAAAGAGTTTCGATTGGATTTTTTTTCTCAATGCACTTAAAAATGACTACAGCCATCAGATATGTTGTCAAAAGTGCAACTTTACGGTTGTGATTGTCCTCAAGAGTTAAAAAAATGCATATAAACAATTCCAAAATAAACATAAACGAGGATCCGTTGTTCAATAAAATCAAGCTTTAACCAGGTTTTAAGCAAAAGTACAACAGCAACTACAGAAACCCACAAGGAATGGTAGAACGGAATGCCAAAAAAAATACAAAAAACTGTGTGGGGGACAAAAACTCAAATTTTCTCAATAAAAATATTTTTTAGCTTCAAATTCGATAAATCGATTAAATCGATTTCTTTGCCCAGCCCTACCCTTCACCCTGTTTTAAAATGACACCACAACAAGAAGAAGTTCATAGAGCATTGAGAGTATTTTTGTGTTTATCTCTATTCTAGGGCATAAAAAACCCAGTCAATGTGTTATATGCTAATCGGCCAGCTGAGTGTGTTTGACTTTTCTTAAAGAAACTAGGCACAACTTTTAAAGTTGAGTCATTAGAATATATGTTAATTAGTCAAAGTTACTTTGGGAACACTGTTTGGTTTAGTTCATTACCGTTGAACCCACCAAGGCGAAATTAAACTCAAAATTATAGATCGTCGTCAAAATAATCAATTAAATCTCATCCGACTTTTCCAAATCTCCCTTTAAATAAATCTCTTTAATTGCCACGACTCTGAAATCAGCAGTAACTTTCCAGGTCACCAGCAGGTCGTTATCCTCCCGCCTCACACAAAGTAGAGCAGCACCGCTTCCTTAACGTTCACCCATACATATGCCATCTTGGAAAGTTTGCCTCATTAACTTGCAGCGTCCTGTTATATATATATATATATATATGCTTCCGATTCAGACAGACTCTATCTGCTCTATGCATGTCATGAATCCATAAGTGCCTCTAATTTGGGAGGAAGAAAGGAGCGCGGCGGCAAGGTGACCCCGGCTGTGTTCCTAATCATCAGCTGGTCTGGATGAGGTTAAGAATGGAAATTGGTTTGGCTCAGTAGTGAATCTATTATCATATCTCCTTGCCCCCTCCTTTGTTTCTCATCTCTGCTAGACACCGTTTCACATCTCAGTCGTCTCCTCTTCGTCATTCACTCTCTTTCTCTGATGTTAAAAACTGCCTCAGCATATAGATAATGGGTTTTATTTAAAATGGCTCTCCTTTAAGCGAAGGACGTTCACTCCGACATCTGTGGTTATTATATTAAATCGTGTCGTTGATTCTCCCACTGGCCTGTAGGTCCTGCAATACACTCGCAGGGGAAGACATTTTTATCATTCTCATCTTCGTTAATCAGCTTTCAGCAGCTGTATGTTAAAAAAACAACAACAAAAAAACAAAAAAAAAGCTCCACCCATTTGGTCCACACCCAGTATGAGATTCCTTTCAATAAAAACACTTGTTGGCTGGTTAGGAGTCTGTCTGACTGACTTGTTAGGCTGATTAAACCATCACGTCTAATGAGCGGCTGTATAACGGCTCAGCAGCCGCAGCGTCGGAGAGATGGAGGATCCACGGCGAGCGTTAAAACGTCCAGGGTCCGTCTGCCAGGAGGGCAGGGAGCCTGTCAGCCGGCGGCCTCGCCCCTCGTCGTCATCGCCAACAATCCAACCCGGGTTCATCTCAATTAGTGTTTAGTTTCCAGCTCCGCTATCGTCTTCGCAACGCACTCCACTTCCTACAAACGCTGAGTGAATTTAAAAAAAAATAAATATATGAAATCAATGACCCAATTAACCAAATCCAACTAATTAGAGCGCGCGAGGGAGAATCAACCTGCTGCAGGAGCTCAATGAAACATTGGAATAACATTTTTAACCTGCAGGCCCTTGTTAATTTGTTCAGACCAATTATCGCACAACGCTGCGAAAGATTCAGGAGGATAATTGACACGTTTTAAAGCGACGTGAACACAAACAAATAGTAGACATAATCGGCGGGTCTTCCAGGGATGTGATTTCAGGATAAGGGAGGTAATTATTTACATTTTTCCACATTTTCTTTTGCCAGTTGCTCCTTCCCTCGGACACGATGACTGGTGGTGTCGATGGTTAACTCAAGTACCATGTTAGCGTGGTGTGTTGTTGTTCCATCTTCCATAGCATTCGTTCATTTCTCATTTACTGTGTGATATAATTCAATATAATCCATGGTCGTGTTGCTTCAATTTATTGTGACGTCTTAAGCCCCATTTACTCAACATTTCACGTGAAAATGCATCGATTTTGCATTTTCAGTTCAGAAAAGTTTCACATTTCCAATGTCGTTTTCATGTTTGGCCATTAGTGGGTGCTGTTTGTTATTGTAATGACGCCGTACACGTGCATCAGAGAACAATCCGATATAAACATTAACAATGGGAGAACACGGGCGTTCTCGTGGACAGACCACCACGTTGGATTGTTGTTTCACGGTGACTTTCAAAATGAAAGTACCAAGTGCCAGGAGAATATGGACTGGGAGTCATGATAGTTTGTCATGACAGCCTTTCCACCATCTGCAACGTTTTCAGAACGTGTTGTTTTCAAGCCGTTTGCACGCCGACAGAGTCGGAGCATTTTCAAAAAGTCCCACCTTGGCAGCCATTCTCAAAAAGTTGCGTTTTCAGTGGCTTTCTTGAACGCATTTTCCAACAAACCTTTCCGCATTTTGGAATAACTTGTTACATATTGCATCAGTTATTACAAAATGTGGGTGTTCCACTTCTTCTTTTTTTTAAGTCAAAATTTGGTGGATTATGCAAATTTTGCCTTTTATCCGTATACATTTTTTTATGTTTAATTGTGAGAAGAAAATTACGATTATGCGCCTCTCCTGCCAGCATAGCGATGGCAGAACGCAGCTCTAAATCAGGTTGAACTTTTTAGATCAGCTGTCATTGTGGCTGGTAGACTTTCAAAGTTACAAGACAATCAGTATTTCTACCAGACATTTCAATTTTCTTGAAGAAATGAAACCAGATTGTAAATGAAACCAGACTGTTGGTGCCACTAAGTGTATTTAATCCTCTAACCCACATTATGTAATAACTGTTGCAATATGTAACAAGTTATTACAAAATGCGTTCAAGAATTTCATTACAAGATGCACCATTATTACATAATGCAGCACCACAATGCTGGAAACCCAATAGACTTATGTGATCATCATTTGGATTTAAATACTCAAAAAACTGAAGACAAATTCTAATAAATAAAAAGCTGCACTAAAACCAGCAGCAGTGCAGCGTTTGTGGCACCAGTGAACTCATCAAGCAGCAAAGAGGAAAAACTTTCCAAAAGCTGATGCTGTATGTCTGACGGCGAATCACAGTGTGGTTTGAGAGTGGGACGGTCATGAGCTTGTTGGCAGCAGCAGCCTCCCCGATCATCTCAGCTTCTAAAGCACAGTTAGAGTTGCCAGTCAGTGACACAATAGATCGGTCCATTCCTGCATCTCTCACCCATTTTTTTTTCTCTTGAAATAATTCAGTGGCTTTACAACCAGCTGGTTCTTGGTTTCAAGATACCGCTGGAGTTTTGAAGGATGCAGTTCTTCTTTCGCGGGCGTTAACCCTCAGTCACAACACAGTGGGCTCTAGGCTCTGCCTCGTTCACAAAGCCCAACTTAATGAATTCAGGGTTGTACTTGAGGACATATTTCACCTTTGAGGAGGGGGTGGCACCACTGTCATCGTCTTTTTTTCATTTTAAAAAGTTCTTCATCACTTCAGTCAAAACTTTATGCCTGGCTTCTTCTTTCAATGCTTATTGGAGCGTGTTCAACGACTGAATGATGCATAACTACCCCAAGTGGTGGGAGGCAACATTGCGGTCCCGCGGCCCGCAGGACGAGAACTGAAAATTTGCAGCGTCCCAGTAGCTGGCTCTCACGGCCCATTCTTGGGCCACAAGCCAATGGTTGAGAATTTCTGGTCTAGATGAACTCAGACTCAGGAGATTCTATCTTTACACCCTCATGTCATCAGTCTGAAGAGAAAACACAGATTCCCCTTGAATCAGTTGTTGTGGCATTATTTATTTGTTCACACATCTGCAAATCAACCTGTTTCAGCCATTTTTATTTTATGTATAAGAAATTTTTTTGTTTATTATGTTTATTATGTAGCATTAACAAGGGTATTGTCTGTTGTCCCCCCCCCTCCCCGTCGTGTACGGCAGTCATGCCAACTTCTAATAAAGGGAGCAACAGGAGTCTCCAAGTCGCTTCCTGTTGTAAGAGAAAAACTGTTCTGACACTGGAAGCCCCACAATCACATCATATTGTTTGCCCAAGCTGCCGAAAAAAGAAAAAAGAATGAAAAGGAGGCCAGCAGTGTTTCTTTCTCCATTCTGGATGGAGGCGTGGCTTAAACTGGGAATGATGTCATGGGCGTGGTTTCAATTGGGGCGTGGACTAGAACTAATGGCTTAGATCTAATGGCTTAGTTCCCAAGATGAAAGTTTAATAACATCACGTGATGTAACTACACTGTGTTGATTGAAAAGAAGCATATGTAAACATACACCAACTCTCTTTCACACAGGCATACATTCAGTGAGACGATTAGCTTTTACTACAGCTTCATACTTACTGAACACGTCGGACCAGCTTTTTTCACATTGCTTAAACTTAAAGCACGAATAGCTCAACTGCAACTTCAAGAATGCAGCACCTGCTCGCACAGTTACAAGCACGTTTATCATTTTCTTAAGAAAAAAGGTTTGAGAAATGTTTCAAATTTCCAAACTGGAAGAGGACCAGAGGAATGAGAAGGAGATGCAAAGCATCAAAGACATCTCACAGAAGGAGGACCTCCAGAGGATGGCTGGACTCTTGGAGGCCGAAAGACAGAAGACGCCCGGGGCCTCCTCAGACAGCCAGGCACCTCAAAAAACCAACAGTGACTTTAAAGGAGAAGTGACCGAGCTGAAGCTGAGGCTCGCTGACTTAGAACACACCATTTCCGAACTCCAGAAGACAAATGAGAGTCTTCTTGAAAGGCTCCATAACACCCCTGATGACAAGGGTGAGAAAAAAAGCCAGGACCTCCAGAAAGAAGAGGACAGGACAGTGAAGGTCAGCATTCTGGTTGAGCAGCTCCAGCAGGTGGTGGAGGAGAGAAACAGGCTGCTGGATGAGAAGGAGACTGTCCTCTCTGAGAGCAAGAACCTGCTGATTCAGAACAAGAACCTGCTGGCTCTGAATCAGACCCTCCAGTCTGAGAATGAGACCCTCCAGTCTGAGAAGGAGGACCTCCAGTCTGAGAACGAGACCCTCCAGTATGAGAAAAAGATCTTCCTCTCTGAGAATGAGACCCTCGAGTCTGAGAATGAGACCCTCCAGTCTGAGAACAAGACCCTCCAGTCTGAGAAGGAGGCCCTCTATGCTCAAAACAAGACCCTGTTGGCTGAGGATGACACCTTCTACACTGAGAACATTACCCTAATGGCTGAGAAAGAAACCCTCCAGTCTGAGTACGAGAACCTCCAGTATGAGAATAAGATCCTCCTCGCTGAGAACGAGGAACTCCTCTCTGAGAACATCACCGTCTTCTCTAAGAACGAGACCCTCCTCTCTGAGAAGGAGACCCTTCAGTCTGAGAATGAGACCCTCCTCTCTGACAACGAGACCCTCCAGTCTGAGAAGGAGACACTTCAGTCTGAGAAGGAGACCCTGTTGTTTCAGAACAAGTCCCTACATGTTGAGAAGGAGGCATGGCAGTCGGAGAAGGAGACCCTCCAGTCTGAGAAGGAGACCCTGTTGGTTCAGAGCAAGACCCTCCATGTTGAGAAGGGGGCCCTCCGGTCTGAGAAGGAGATCCTGTTGGTTCAGAACAAGACCCTCCATGTTGAGAAGGAGACCTTGCGGTCTGAGAAGGGGGCCCTCCAGTCTGAGAAGGAAACACTCCAGTCAACAAACATGACCCTTCAGTCTGAGAAGGAGACCCTGTTGGTTCAGAACAAGACCCTCCATGTTGAGAAGGAGACCCTTCAGTCTGAGAAGGAGGACCTCCAGTCTGAGAACGAGACCCTCCAGTATGAGAAAAAGATCTTCCTCTCTGAGAATGAGACCCTCGAGTCTGAGAATGAGACCCTCCAGTCTGAGAACGAGACCCTCCAGTCTGAGAACAAGACCCTCCAGTCTGAGAAGGAGGCCCTCTATGCTCAAAACAAGACCCTGTTGGCTGAGGATGACACCTTCTACACTGAGAACATTACCCTAATGGCTGAGAAAGAAACCCTCCAGTCTGAGTACGAGAACCTCCAGTATGAGAATAAGATCCTCCTCGCTGAGAACGAGGAACTCCACTCTGAGAACATCACTGTCTTCTCTAAGAACGAGACCCTCCTCTCTGAGAAGGAGACCCTTCAGTCTGAGAATGAGACCCTCCTCTCTGACAACGAGACCCTCCAGTCTGAGAAGGAGACACTTCAGTCTGAGAAGGAGACCCTGTTGTTTCAGAACAAGACCCTACATGTTGAGAAGGAGGCCTTGCAGTCTGAGAAGGAGTCCCTCCAGTCTGAGAAGGAGTCCCTGTTGGTTCAGAGCAAGACCCTCCATGTTGAGAAGGGGGCCCTCCAGTCTGAGAAGGAGATCCTGTTGGTTCAGAACAAGACCCTCCATGTTGAGAAGGAGAACTTGCGGTCTGAGAAGGGGGCCCTCCAGTCTGAGAATGAGACCCTCCAGTCTGAGAAGGAGGCCCTCTATGCTCAAAACAAGACCCTGTTGGCTGAGGATGACACCTTCTACACTGAGAACATTACCCTAATGGCTGAGAAAGAAACCCTCCAGTCTGAGTACGAGAACCTCCAGTATGAGAATAAGATCCTCCTCGCTGAGAACGAGGAACTCCTCTCTGATAACATCACCGTCTTCTCTAAGAACGAGACCCTCCAGTCTGAGAAGGAGTCCCTGTTGGTTCAGAACAAGACCCTCCATGTTGAGAAGGAGACCCTCCAGTCTGAGAAGGAGACGCTGTTGGCTCAGAGCAAGACCCTCCATGTTGAGAAGGAGACCCTCCAGTCTGAGAATGAGACCCTCCTCTCTGACAACGAGACCCTCCAGTCTGAGAAGGAAACACTCCAGTCTGAGAAGGAGGCCCTGTTGGTTACGAGCAAGGCCCTCCATGTTGAGAAGGGGGCCCTCCAGTCTGAGAAGGAGACACTCCAGTCTGAGAAGGAGACACTCCAGTCTGAGAAGGGGTTCCTGTTGGTTCAGAACAAGACCCTCCATGTTGAGAAGGAGACCTTGCGGTCTGAGAAGGGGGCCCTCCAGTCTGAGAAGGAAACACTCCAGTCTGAGAAGGAGGCCCTGTTGGTTACGAGCAAGGCCCTCCATGTTGAGAAGGGGGCCCTCCAGTCTGAGAAGGAGACACTCCAGTCTGAGAAGGAGACCCTGTTGGTTCAGAACAAGACCCTCCATGTTGAGAAGGAGACCCTCCAGTCTGAGAAGGGGGCCCTCCAGTCTGAGAAGGAGACACTCCAGTCAACAAACATGACCCTTCAGTCTGAGAAGGAGGCCCTGTTGGCTCAGAGCAAGACCCTCCATGTTGAGAAGGAGGCCGTCCAGTCTGAGAAGGAGACACTCTATGCTCAAAACAAGACCCTGTTGGCTGAGAATGACAGCTTGCACACTGAGAACATGTCCCTGCTGGCTGAGAAGCAGACACTCTATGTTGAGAAGACCAAGCTAGAGGAGGCTAAGAAGGTCTTAGAGGAGGAAATCCAGGCCAAGAAAAAAAAGAAAAGAGGCTTCTGGAGGCTGTTCTCCAATTCAAATGGCAACAGAGAGAAGAAGGAGGCTCGATAGACAGTACAAGAGACCAAGAAAACTCAAAGAACTTTAGGGGTTTTTCTTAGTTATGTAATAGCCGTCATCTTTGAATTCAATTAGAGGAGGCCATCTAAGATATTCAGCTTGAGAACATACTTTTCTTAAATAGCATATCCTGAACATCATTTGTGCCAAATTTGGCACGTCCCGTGCCCCGGAAGGCGCGGCGGGCCGGGCGCCAAGTTTGGCCTGGAGGCGGAGGGCGGAGTCCTGCCAGTGGGCGGAGGCGACGGCCTGGACCAGGCGGGTGGAGGCAAAAGCGGCGGCCCAGACCAGGACGGTGGCGGCGAGGACGGAGGCCCAGACTAGGACGGCGGCGGCGAGAATGGTAGCCCAGACCAGTGTCTGGTGTGGTTTTGGTTTTGAATTTTTTAATAAAAGAACTATGGTTTTGGGAACGCCTGACTCTGTGCCTCTGTGGGGGAACCCAACGACATGCTCGGTCTGGCATGCTCTACTGCCACATATATATATATATATATATATATATATATATATATATGTACATACGCACACATATATTGTATACATCTTTATATTGTTTCTGTTATGTGCTTTTTAATCAGTATGTCTCTTCCACAATGTATTATTTGGTTTTTGGTTTGTTCAGTATCATCACAATGTAGTATTTTGCAGTCCACAATGCATTATGCACCTTTTAAGGTCTATTTTTTCAAAATTTTGGGGTGTTTATGGAGGGGCTAAACCTTTTTTTTTTTTTTTTTTGCTCGGCCTATTTATTTTTATTTCATATTTACTTGATGTTATGATTGTATAGTAATAACCTAAAACATGTATTGGACCAGTACTGGTTGCTGCCCAAATGCTTCAAGTACTAAGGCAAGTAAACTACAGACTAGGCCTGTCGCAATAATCAATAAATCAATTAATTGCACGATAATTAAAAATGATCTCGATAAGTTTGCCAGGCTCAATAATTTTTAATTTACCAAAGACGTCACTGTGAGCGGCGCTCATTCTGGTGTTAGTGACAGTTTAATGTTGTTTTAGAGAGTTGCCAGATTTCTGAGCCTTCCAGTGGAAAACCCGGGTAAGGCTCACTGTAAACGGGCCTTAACATGTCGGGGGAAAACAGCCAATCTGGCAATAGCAGGCAACACAGTCGCACCGCCGCATACGTCATCAAAATGCGAAGCATCACGACAAAAACAAATAGAAGACAACAGCACTACCTCAGACTCTGCCTCCACCATTAATACTTCATCTTCGTATGGTTACCTTACTTTCCGGACGACAAGCTTCTACTATTCTTGGGCCACAAGCCAATGGTTGAGAATTACTGGTCTAGATGAACTCAGACTCAGGAGATTCAATCTTTACACCCTCATGTCATCAGTCTGAAGAGAAAACACAGATTCCCCTTGAATCAGTTGTTGTGGCATTATTTATTTGTTCACACATCTGCAAATCAACCTGTTTCAGCCATGTTTATTTTATGTATAAGAAATTTTTTTGTTTATTATGTTTATTATGTAGCATTAACAAGGGTATTGTCTGTTGCCAACTTCTAATAAAGGCAGCAACAGGAGTCTCCAAGTCGCTTCCTGTTGTAAGAGAAAAACTGTTCTGACACCGGAAGCCTCACAATCACATCATATTGTTTGCCCAAGCTGCCGAAAAAAGAAAAAAGAATGAAAAGGAGGCCAGCAGTGTTTCTTTCTCCATTCTGGATGGAGGCGTGGCTTAAACTGGGAATGATGTCATGGGCGTGGTTTCAATTGGGGCGTGGACTAGAACTAATGGCTTAGATCTAATGGCTTAGTTCCCAAGATGAAAGTTTAATGACATCACGTGATGTAACTACACTGTGTTGATTGAAAAGAAGCATATGTAAACATACACCAACTCTCTTTCACACAGGCATACATTCAGTGAGACGATTAGCTTTTACTACAGCTTCATACTTACTGAACACGTCGGACCAGCTTTTTTCACATTGCTTAAACTTAAAGCACGAATATCTCAACTGCAACTTCTAGAACGCAGCACCTGCACGCACAGTTACAAGCACGTTTATCATTTTCTTAAGAAAAAAGGTTTGAGAAATGTTTCAAATTTCCAAACTGGAAGAGGACCAGAGGAATGAGAAGGAGATGCAAAGCATCAAAGACATCTCACAGAAGGAGGACCTCCAGAGGATGGCTGGACTCTTGGAGGCCGAAAGACAGAAGACGCCCGGGGCCTCCTCAGACAGCCAGGCACCTCAAAAAACCAACAGTGACTTTAAAGGAGAAGTGACCGAGCTGAAGCTGAGGCTCGCTGACTTAGAACACACCATTTCCGAACTCCAGAAGACAAATGAGAGTCTTCTTGAAAGGCTCCATAACACCCCTGATGACAAGGGTGAGAAAAAAAGCCAGGACCTCCAGAAAGAAGAGGACAGGACAGTGAAGGTCAGCATTCTGGTTGAGCAGCTCCAGCAGGTGGTGGAGGAGAGAAACAGGCTGCTGGATGAGAAGGAGACTGTCCTCTCTGAGAGCAAGAACCTGCTGATTCAGAACAAGAACCTGCTGGCTCTGAATCAGACCCTCCAGTCTGAGAATGAGACCCTCCAGTCTGAGAAGGAGGAAATCCAGTCTGAGAACGAGACCCTCCAGTATGAGAAAAGGATCTTCCTCTCTGAGAATGAGACCCTCGAGTCTGAGAATGAGACCCTCCAGTCTGAGAACAAGACCCTCCAGTCTGAGAAGGAGGCCCTCTATGCTCAAAACAAGACCCTGTTGGCTGAGGATGACACCTTCTACACTGAGAACATTACCCTAATGGCTGAGAAAGAAACCCTCCAGTCTGAGTACGAGAACCTCCAGTATGAGAATAAGATCCTCCTCGCTGAGAACGAGGAACTCCTCTCTGAGAACATCACCGTCTTCTCTAAGAACGAGACCCTCCTCTCTGAGAAGGAGACCCTTCAGTCTGAGAATGAGACCCTCCTCTCTGACAACGAGACCCTCCAGTCTGAGAAGGAGACACTTCAGTCTGAGAAGGAGACCCTGTTGTTTCAGAACAAGACCCTACATGTTGAGAAGGAGGCATGGCAGTCGGAGAAGGAGTCCCTCCAGTCTGAGAAGGAGACCCTGTTGGTTCAGAGCAAGACCCTCCATGTTGAGAAGGGGGCCCTCCAGTCTGAGAAGGAGATCCTGTTGGTTCAGAACAAGACCCTCCATGTTGAGAAGGAGACCTTGCGGTCTGAGAAGGGGGCCCTCCAGTCTGAGAAGGATACACTCCAGTCTGAGAAGGAGACACTCCAGTCAACAAACATGACCCTTCAGTCTGAGAAGGAGACCCTGTTGGTTCAGAACAAGACCCTCCATGTTGAGAAGGAGACCCTTCAGTCTGAGAAGGAGGACCTCCAGTCTGAGAACGAGACCCTCCAGTATGAGAAAAAGATCTTCCTCTCTGAGAATGAGACCCTCGAGTCTGAGAATGAGACCCTCCAGTCTGAGAACGAGACCCTCCAGTCTGAGAACGAGACCCTCCAGTCTGAGAAGGAGGCCCTCTATGCTCAAAACAAGACCCTGTTGGCTGAGGATGACACCTTCTACACTGAGAACATTACCCTAATGGCTGAGAAAGAAACCCTCCAGTCTGAGTACGAGAACCTCCAGTATGAGAATAAGATCCTCCTCGCTGAGAACGAGGAACTCCACTCTGAGAACATCACTGTCTTCTATAAGAACGAGACCCTCCTCTCTGAGAAGGAGACCCTTCAGTCTGAGAATGAGACCCTCCTCTCTGACAACGAGACCCTCCAGTCTGAGAAGGAGACACTTCAGTCTGAGAAGGAGACCCTGTTGTTTCAGAACAAGACCCTACATGTTGAGAAAGAGGCCTTGCAGTCTGAGAAGGAGACCCTCCAGTCTGAGAAGGAGACCCTGTTGGTTCAGAGCAAGACCCTCCATGTTGAGAAAGGGGCCCTCCAGTCTGAGAAGGAGATCCTGTTGGTTCAGAACAAGACCCTCCATGTTGAGAAGGAGACCTTGCGGTCTGAGAAGGGGGCCCTCCAGTCTGAGAATGAGACCCTCCAGTCTGAGAAGGAGGCCCTCTATGCTCAAAACAAGACCCTGTTGGCTGAGGATGACACCTTCTACACTGAGAACATTACCCTAATGGCTGAGAAAGAAACCCTCCAGTCTGAGTACGAGAACCTCCAGTATGAGAATAAGATCCTCCTCGCTGAGAACGAGGAACTCCTCTCTGATAACATCACCGTCTTCTCTAAGAACGAGACCCTCCAGTCTGAGAAGGAGTCCCTGTTGGTTCAGAACAAGACCCTCCATGTTGAGAAGGAGGCCCTCCAGTCTGAGAAGGAGACGCTGTTGGCTCAGAGCAAGACCCTCCATGTTGAGAAGGAGACCCTCCAGTCTGAGAATGAGACCCTCCTCTCTGACAACGAGACCCTCCAGTCTGAGAAGGAGACACTTCAGTCTGAGAAGGAGGCCCTGTTGTTTCAGAACAAGACCCTACATGTTGAGAAGGAGGCCTTGCGGTCTGAGAAGGGGGCCCTCCAGTCTGAGAAGGAAACACTCCAGTCTGAGAAGGAGGCCCTGTTGGTTACGAGCAAGGCCCTCCATGTTGAGAAGGGGGCCCTCCAGTCTGAGAAGGAGACACTCCAGTCTGAGAAGGAGACACTCCAGTCTGAGAAGGGGTTCCTGTTGGTTCAGAACAAGACCCTCCATGTTGAGAAGGAGACCTTGCGGTCTGAGAAGGGGGCCCTCCAGTCTGAGAAGGAGACACTCCAGTCTGAGAAGGAGACACTCCAGTCTGAGAAGGAGGCCCTGTTGGTTCAGAACAAGACCCTCCATGTTGAGAAGGGGGCCCTCCAGTCTGAGAAGGAGACACTCCAGTCTGAGAAGGAGACACTCCAGTCTGAGAAGGGGTTCCTGTTGGTTCAGAACAAGACCCTCCATGTTGAGAAGGAGACCTTGCGGTCTGAGAAGGGGGCCCTCCAGTCTGAGAAGGAGACACTCCAGTCTGAGAAGGAGACACTCCAGTCTGAGAAGGAGACCCTGTTGGTTCAGAACAAGACCCTCCATGTTGAGAAGGAGACCCTCCAGTCTGAGAAGGGGGCCCTCCAGTCTGAGAAGGAGACACTCCAGTCAACAAACATGACCCTTCAGTCTGAGAAGGAGACCCTGTTGGCTCAGAGCAAGACCCTCCATGTTGAGAAGGGGGCCCTCCAGTCTGAGAAGGAGACACTCCAGTCTGAGAAGGAGACACTCCAGTCTGAGAAGGGGTTCCTGTTGGTTCAGAACAAGACCCTCCATGTTGAGAAGGAGACCTTGCGGTCTGAGAAGGGGGCCCTCCAGTCTGAGAAGGAAACACTCCAGTCTGAGAAGGAGGCCCTGTTGGTTACGAGCAAGGCCCTCCATGTTGAGAAGGGGGCCCTCCAGTCTGAGAAGGAGACACTCCAGTCTGAGAAGGAGACACTCCAGTCTGAGAAGGAGACCCTGTTGGTTCAGAACAAGACCCTCCATGTTGAGAAGGAGACCCTCCAGTCTGAGAAGGGGGCCCTCCAGTCTGAGAAGGAGACACTCCAGTCAACAAACATGACCCTTCAGTCTGAGAAGGAGACCCTGTTGGCTCAGAGCAAGACCCTCCATGTTGAGAAGGAGGCCGTCCAGTCTGAGAAGGAGACACTCTATGCTCAAAACAAGACCCTGTTGGCTGAGAATGACAGCTTGCACACTGAGAACATGTCCCTGCTGGCTGAGAAGCAGACACTCTATGTTGAGAAGACCAAGCTAGAGGAGGCTAAGAAGGTCTTAGAGGAGGAAATCCAGGCCAAGAAAAAAAAGAAAAGAGGCTTCTGGAGGCTGTTCTCCAATTCAAATGGCAACAGAGAGAAGAAGGAGGCTCGATAGACAGTACAAGAGACCAAGAAAACTCAAAGAACTTTAGGGGTTTTTCTTAGTTATGTAATAGCCGTCATCTTTGAATTCAATTAGAGGAGGCCATCTAAGATATTCAGCTTGAGAACATACTTTTCTTAAATAGCATATCCTGAACATCATTTGTGCCAAATTTGGCACGTCCCGTGCCCCGGAAGGCGCGGCGGGCCGGGCGCCAAGTTTGGCCTGGAGGCGGAGGGCGGAGTCCTGCCAGTGGGCGGAGGCGACGGCCTGGACCAGGCGGGTGGAGGCAAAAGCGGCGGCCCAGACCAGGACGGTGGCGGCGAGGACGGAGGCCCAGACTAGGACGGCGGCGGCGAGAATGGTAGCCCAGACCAGTGTCTGGTGTGGTTTTGGTTTTGAATTTTTTAATAAAAGAACTATGGTTTTGGGAACGCCTGACTCTGTGCCTCTGTGGGGGAACCCAACGACATGCTCGGTCTGGCATGCTCTACTGCCACATATATATATATATATATATATATATATATGTACATACGCACACATATATTGTATACATCTTTATATTGTTTCTGTTATGTGCTTTTTAATCAGTATGTCTCTTCCATAATGTATTATTTGGTTTTTGGTTTGTTCAGTATCATCACAATGTAGTATTTTGCAGTCCACAATGCATTATGCACCTTTTAAGGTCTATTTTTTCAAAATTTTGGGGTGTTTATGGAGGGGCTAAACCTTTTTTTTTTTTTTTTTTGCTCGGCCTATTTATTTTTATTTCATATTTACTTGATGTTATGATTGTATAGTAATAACCTAAAACATGTATTGGACCAGTACTGGTTGCTGCCCAAATGCTTCAAGTACTAAGGCAAGTAAACTACAGACTAGGCCTGTCGCAATAATCAATAAATCAATTAATTGCACGATAATTAAAAATGATCTCGATAAGTTTGCCAGGCTCAATAATTTTTAATTTACCAAAGACGTCACTGTGAGCGGCGCTCATTCTGGTGTTAGTGACAGTTTAATGTTGTTTTAGAGAGTTGCCAGATTTCTGAGCCTTCCAGTGGAAAACCCGGGTAAGGCTCACTGTAAACGGGCCTTAACATGTCGGGGGAAAACAGCCAATCTGGCAATAGCAGGCAACACAGTCGCACCGCCGCATACGTCATCAAAATGCGAAGCATCACGACAAAAACAAATAGAAGACAACAGCACTACCTCAGACTCTGCCTCCACCATTAATACTTCATCTTCGTATGGTTACCTTACTTTCCGGACGACAAGCTTCTACTATTCTTGGGCCACAAGCCAATGGTTGAGAATTACTGGTCTAGATGAACTCAGACTCAGGAGATTCAATCTTTACACCCTCATGTCATCAGTCTGAAGAGAAAACACAGATTCCCCTTGAATCAGTTGTTGTGGCATTATTTATTTGTTCACACATCTGCAAATCAACCTGTTTCAGCCATGTTTATTTTATGTATAAGAAATTTTTTTGTTTATTATGTTTATTATGTAGCATTAACAAGGGTATTGTCTGTTGCCAACTTCTAATAAAGGCAGCAACAGGAGTCTCCAAGTCGCTTCCTGTTGTAAGAGAAAAACTGTTCTGACACTGGAAGCCTCACAATCACATCATATTGTTTGCCCAAGCTGCCGAAAAAAGAAAAAAGAATGAAAAGGAGGCCAGCAGTGTTTCTTTCTCCATTCTGGATGGAGGCGTGGCTTAAACTGGGAATGATGTCATGGGCGTGGTTTCAATTGGGGCGTGGACTAGAACTAATGGCTTAGATCTAATGGCTTAGTTCCCAAGATGAAAGTTTAATGACATCACGTGATGTAACTACACTGTGTTGATTGAAAAGAAGCATATGTAAACATACACCAACTCTCTTTCACACAGGCATACATTCAGTGAGACGATTAGCTTTTACTACAGCTTCATACTTACTGAACACGTCGGACCAGCTTTTTTCACATTGCTTAAACTTAAAGCACGAATATCTCAACTGCAACTTCTAGAACGCAGCACCTGCACGCACAGTTACAAGCACGTTTATCATTTTCTTAAGAAAAAAGGTTTGAGAAATGTTTCAAATTTCCAAACTGGAAGAGGACCAGAGGAATGAGAAGGAGATGCAAAGCATCAAAGACATCTCACAGAAGGAGGACCTCCAGAGGATGGCTGGACTCTTGGAGGCCGAAAGACAGAAGACGCCCGGGGCCTCCTCAGACAGCCAGGCACCTCAAAAAACCAACAGTGACTTTAAAGGAGAAGTGACCGAGCTGAAGCTGAGGCTCGCTGACTTAGAACACACCATTTCCGAACTCCAGAAGACAAATGAGAGTCTTCTTGAAAGGCTCCATAACACCCCTGATGACAAGGGTGAGAAAAAAAGCCAGGACCTCCAGAAAGAAGAGGACAGGACAGTGAAGGTCAGCATTCTGGTTGAGCAGCTCCAGCAGGTGGTGGAGGAGAGAAACAGGCTGCTGGATGAGAAGGAGACTGTCCTCTCTGAGAGCAAGAACCTGCTGATTCAGAACAAGAACCTGCTGGCTCTGAATCAGACCCTCCAGTCTGAGAATGAGACCCTCCAGTCTGAGAAGGAGGAAATCCAGTCTGAGAACGAGACCCTCCAGTATGAGAAAAGGATCTTCCTCTCTGAGAATGAGACCCTCGAGTCTGAGAATGAGACCCTCCAGTCTGAGAACAAGACCCTCCAGTCTGAGAAGGAGGCCCTCTATGCTCAAAACAAGACCCTGTTGGCTGAGGATGACACCTTCTACACTGAGAACATTACCCTAATGGCTGAGAAAGAAACCCTCCAGTCTGAGTACGAGAACCTCCAGTATGAGAATAAGATCCTCCTCGCTGAGAACGAGGAACTCCTCTCTGAGAACATCACCGTCTTCTCTAAGAACGAGACCCTCCTCTCTGAGAAGGAGACCCTTCAGTCTGAGAATGAGACCCTCCTCTCTGACAACGAGACCCTCCAGTCTGAGAAGGAGACACTTCAGTCTGAGAAGGAGACCCTGTTGTTTCAGAACAAGACCCTACATGTTGAGAAGGAGGCATGGCAGTCGGAGAAGGAGTCCCTCCAGTCTGAGAAGGAGACCCTGTTGGTTCAGAGCAAGACCCTCCATGTTGAGAAGGGGGCCCTCCAGTCTGAGAAGGAGATCCTGTTGGTTCAGAACAAGACCCTCCATGTTGAGAAGGAGACCTTGCGGTCTGAGAAGGGGGCCCTCCAGTCTGAGAAGGAAACACTCCAGTCTGAGAAGGAGACACTCCAGTCAACAAACATGACCCTTCAGTCTGAGAAGGAGACCCTGTTGGTTCAGAACAAGACCCTCCATGTTGAGAAGGAGACCCTTCAGTCTGAGAAGGAGGACCTCCAGTCTGAGAATGAGACCCTCCAGTATGAGAAAAAGATCTTCCTCTCTGAGAATGAGACCCTCGAGTCTGAGAATGAGACCCTCCAGTCTGAGAACGAGACCCTCCAGTCTGAGAACAAGACCCTCCAGTCTGAGAAGGAGGCCCTCTATGCTCAAAACAAGACCCTGTTGGCTGAGGATGACACCTTCTACACTGAGAACATTACCCTAATGGCTGAGAAAGAAACCCTCCAGTCTGAGTACGAGAACCTCCAGTATGAGAATAAGATCCTCCTCGCTGAGAACGAGGAACTCCACTCTGAGAACATCACTGTCTTCTCTAAGAACGAGACCCTCCTCTCTGAGAAGGAGACCCTTCAGTCTGAGAATGAGACCCTCCTCTCTGACAACGAGACCCTCCAGTCTGAGAAGGAGACACTTCAGTCTGAGAAGGAGACCCTGTTGTTTCAGAACAAGACCCTACATGTTGAGAAGGAGGCCTTGCAGTCTGAGAAGGAGACCCTCCAGTCTGAGAAGGAGACCCTGTTGGTTCAGCGCAAGAACCTCCATGTTGAGAAGGGGGCCCTCCAGTCTGAGAAGGAGATCCTGTTGGTTCAGAACAAGACCCTCCATGTTGAGAAGGAGACCTTGCGGTCTGAGAAGGGGGCCCTCCAGTCTGAGAATGAGACCCTCCAGTCTGAGAAGGAGGCCCTCTATGCTCAAAACAAGACCCTGTTGGCTGAGGATGACACCTTCTACACTGAGAACATTACCCTAATGGCTGAGAAAGAAACCCTCCAGTCTGAGTACGAGAACCTCCAGTATGAGAATAAGATCCTCCTCGCTGAGAACGAGGAACTCCTCTCTGATAACATCACCGTCTTCTCTAAGAACGAGACCCTCCAGTCTGAGAAGGAGTCCCTGTTGGTTCAGAACAAGACCCTCCATGTTGAGAAGGAGACCCTCCAGTCTGAGAAGGAGACGCTGTTGGCTCAGAGCAAGACCCTCCATGTTGAGAAGGAGACCCTCCAGTCTGAGAATGAGACCCTCCTCTCTGACAACGAGACCCTCCAGTCTGAGAAGGAGACACTTCAGTCTGAGAAGGAGGCCCTGTTGTTTCAGAACAAGACCCTACATGTTGAGAAGGAGGCCTTGCGGTCTGAGAAGGGGGCCCTCCAGTCTGAGAAGGAAACACTCCAGTCTGAGAAGGAGGCCCTGTTGGTTACGAGCAAGGCCCTCCATGTTGAGAAGGGGGCCCTCCAGTCTGAGAAGGAGACACTCCAGTCTGAGAAGGAGACACTCCAGTCTGAGAAGGGGTTCCTGTTGGTTACGAGCAAGGCCCTCCATGTTGAGAAGGGGGCCCTCCAGTCTGAGAAGGAGACACTCCAGTCTGAGAAGGAGACACTCCAGTCTGAGAAGGAGACCCTGTTGGTTCAGAACAAGACCCTCCATGTTGAGAAGGAGACCCTCCAGTCTGAGAAGGGGGCCCTCCAGTCTGAGAAGGAGACACTCCAGTCAACAAACATGACCCTTCAGTCTGAGAAGGAGGCCCTGTTGGCTCAGAGCAAGACCCTCCATGTTGAGAAGGAGGCCGTCCAGTCTGAGAAGGAGACACTCTATGCTCAAAACAAGACCCTGCTGGCTGAGAATGACAGCTTGCACACTGAGAACATGTCCCTGCTGGCTGAGAAGCAGACACTCTATGTTGAGAAGACCAAGCTAGAGGAGGCTAAGAAGGTCTTAGAGGAGGAAATCCAGGCCAAGAAAAAAAAGAAAAGAGGCTTCTGGAGGCTGTTCTCCAATTCAAATGGCAACAGAGAGAAGAAGGAGGCTCGATAGACAGTACAAGAGACCAAGAAAACTCAAAGAACTTTAGGGGGTTTTCTTAGTTATGTAATAGCCGTCATCTTTGAATTCAATTAGAGGAGGCCATCTAAGATATTCAGCTTGAGAACATACTTTTCTTAAATAGCATATCCTGAACATCATTTGTGCCAAATTTGGCACGTCCCGTGCCCCGGAAGGCGCGGCGGGCCGGGCGCCAAGTTTGGCCTGGAGGCGGAGGGCGGAGTCCTGCCAGTGGGCGGAGTCCAGCTGGTGGGTGGAGGCGACGGCCTGGACCAGGCGGGTGGAGGCAAAAGCGGCGGCCCAGACCAGGACGGTGGCGGCGAGGACGGAGGCCCAGACTAGGACGGCGGCGGCGAGAATGGTAGCCCAGACCAGTGTCTGGTGTGGTTTTGGTTTTGAATTTTTTAATAAAAGAACTATGGTTTTGGGAACGCCTGACTCTGTGCCTCTGTGGGGGAACCCAACGGCATGCTCGGTCTGGCATGCTCTACTGCCACATATATATATATATATATATATATATATATGTACATACGCACACACATATTGTATACATCTTTATATTGTTTCTGTTATGTGCTTTTTAATCAGTATGTCTCTTCCATAATGTATTATTTGGTTTTTGGTTTGTTCAGTATCATCACAATGTAGTATTTTGCAGTCCACAATGCATTATGCACCTTTTAAGGTCTATTTTTTCAAAATTTTGGGGTGTTTATGGAGGGGCTAAACCTTTTTTTTTTTTTTTTTTGCTCGGCCTATTTATTTTTATTTCATATTTACTTGATGTTATGATTGTATAGTAATAACCTAAAACATGTATTGGACCAGCACTGGTTGCTGCCCAAATGCTTCAAGTACTAAGGCAAGTAAACTACAGACTAGGCCTGTCGCAATAATCAATAAATCAATTAATTGCACGATAGTTAAAAATGATCTCGATAAGTTTGCCAGGCTCAATAATTTTTAATTTACCAAAGACGTCACTGTGAGCGGCGCTCATTCTGGTGTTAGTGACAGTTTAATGTTGTTTTAGAGAGTTGCCAGATTTCTGAGCCTTCCAGTGGAAAACCCGGGTAAGGCTCACTGTAAACGGGCCTTAACATGTCGGGGGAAAACAGCCAATCTGGCAATAGCAGGCAACACAGTCGCACCGCCGCATACGTCATCAAAATGCGAAGCATCACGACAAAAACAAATAGAAGACAACAGCACTACCTCAGACTCTGCCTCCACCATTAATACTTCATCTTCGTATGGTTACCTTACTTTCCGGGCGACAAGCTTCTACTATTTTTTTTTACATGCTTTGAACGACTTGGCTTTTTTAAGGGTTAACAAGCATAATGCTGCTGATGTGTGGGTGATGCGTTCAGGTGCATCACGTAACTCCAAAGCTTGCAGCAACATATTGAAAAAAAAGAATTATGAACTAGTTAATTTTTGGAACTATGAATTTAGAAGTATGAACTGAACTCGTTCATATTAAAATTTGAGAACTGAACTTTGAACTGGTTCATGTAGAAACTGAACTATCCCAACACTGCCTGTCAATCAGTCCCGTGTGGGAGGCGGGGCACCCGGCACACCTGAGTGCCGCATGAGAGCCTGTGAGGAGGAGATGGAGAGATGAGGTTTTGATTCTTTACTTTGGATATTTACAATCTCTTATTTCAGAATGCAATTCCAATTTTAAATGTTCTTAAGAAATAAAAGTTTAATTAGCTTGAAAAGAGTATACTTGCATTATTATACCATTATTAATATATTAGTGGAAAAATGGTATCAAATCGGCAATATTATCGTTTATCGCAATAATTTTTGGGAAATTTATCGTCCAGCAAAATTTGTTATCGTGACAGGCCTACTACAGACCCCCCCCAACGAGCAGAAAAAAATCCTAGAGGAAACACTGAATTACCCCCAAAAAATTACAGATAATTTGTTGTTGGACTAACTGCTTAATCACTGCAGCTCTGCCGTCTTACAAATTCCTGATGATTCACTGACTCCATGCTCAGCCGCTAATATGAGAAAACCAAACAAAAGCAGATGAAACTCCAGCATGCTTGTTTGGAAAAGCTTGAGATAAAGTGTTTGTCCACAGTCTGTTTCATCAGCGGGAGGAACAGCTCTGTCCGAACTCATGTTGTCACATTAGGATGCACACCTAATATCGCAGAGATCGGGGTTTTTTCTCCCCCCAAGAACTTGTTTCTCCACTCGACACTCCGAGATGTGATATTCACCTGAGAGGACGTTTTCAGAATCCACATCTGTGGTGCATCAGCCCTGCAGGGTCTCAGTAGTGAGGCAGGAAGTGAGTGTAGTGCAGAGAAATGTTCACCGTGTCAAGCTGAGGCCAGATTCCATGTTAACCTCTTACTGCCTCCAGGAGCAGAATTCTGCGGGGTGAAAAGTTTAGAAACTAAAATACGATCGGTGCACACAGTCAAAATCCTGAGTGTCGTTTTATACAGAAAAAGTCTTTGTTTTTTTTTCATGTTGGGTCCATAAGATTGCTGGTAACGATTTATATTAATCCATTAATGCACATTATTGTTTGCATTCTTCATCAATGCACACTGCAGGATGGACTGACGTTTTTAAAACATTCACATCAGCACTCTGGAGCTCATCAGTGCAACACATCAATTAGTCTATAATTAAGTAATAGCAATCAAATTGGATTTTAAAATACTGTTGTAAATATTAAGGATTTTTTTTCAACACTTTGGGGTCAGGGGGCCAATCTGCCGTTTTTTACGTTTACCTCTATATTTCAACAGTAACGATTTAATTTAAATGTCTATGTGATTCTATAAATATTTACCCATTTTGACATACTGGATGAACACACAACCTAAAACGGCAAACAAACAAACAAATAAATAATAAATAAAAAACAAATAAAAAAATAACATTTGATTGGGGAAAAAGTTAGATGCGTTTATATTGAGAGCCACAAACATGAGTAATGAAACATTTTTACAACTTAGAAAACATATACTATTAATATATGTACAAACCAATGCACACATTTATCCCAGAAAACACGTTTACATGCAACAAGAAATTCCCAGGTGTTTTTGTACATTTGTATTGTTACAGCAGCCAATACAACAAATATATATACATATACGATTCGACTCTAAATTCTCGTTAACGTTCTGACTGATCTTTTCATTGTAAGTCTTCAGATATACAGTAAATAAGGGACATTAGCTGTATTTCCAGCTGACTTTTCTGATTTCAGAAATTGGCAGAAAAGCACCAAAAACTCAAAAGATGAAAGTAAACTACGGAGACGAGCCTCTAGCAGAGCGAAACAAATATGATTGATTAAAACTCGAGGCTCAGCAAAAGGTTGTTTCGTGCATTATTTCACTCGGTTCATGCATCACTGTGATATCAGGAGTTACTGCAAACCATTGTGACCTTTGTGGATCTAATTATGTTGATGTAATGTGAGTTTGACCACGTCGCCATATGTTCCCGCTGTGAACGATGGGATCAACTTTTCACTTGAGGTCCATTCATCTCCCGCAGAGCTCGCCGGGGACAGAAACACAGATGACAAATCCAAAAATAGCCCTTTGCGAATAACGGGAGCCGTCAAGAAATTAAGTGACGCAGACAGTTGATGAAACTCTGACCGAACTGATGAATTTGCTCTCGAAGAGGAAATTGTTTAGATAAAGGAATGACTGGATGATTAAACAACACTTCATTTGGAACAAGAAGATACAGCTGTCGATTACAAAACTAATTAATTAGAAAGCAGCTTTATCTGTGATCATTTTACGTTCCATTAATATATTAATACGTCAGTCCGAATGGCAGGGTGACTAAAGAAGGCTACGTAAATGCAGAGTGTATTTCTAACACCCTCAATATGTGGATGAAGTAGGATTTAACATTTTTAAGTGAAAAATTAAGATTGCACTTAAATTTCTTTTAGTTTGATATTTTATCAATAATTGTATTAAATCTGATATAATTTCCTACATAGTTTCTCCTGCTTTGATTGCATCTGTACGGAAGTGTATTACATTCACATGAAAACATTTTAATTGACTGTTTTCCTGAATTAGATATTGATCTCATAATTATGAGAATTTATGAAATTCTATACTCATACATTAAAAAAAACAGAACTGAAATCATGATTATGAGATAATTACTCATAAATTCAGAAAAACAGAACCGAATTCAAAATTAAGAGATAATTACTTGATTAATTTATAATAAAAAAATTCTCATAATTATGAGAAAATTCTCTCATTAATTCAGAAAAACAGAAACAAATTCCAAATTAAGAGATAATTACTTGATTAATTTATAATAAAAAAATTCTCATAATTATGAGATAATTATCTCATTAATTCAGAAAAACAGAGTCGATTTCTATTTTCTCATGTGAATGCAATACGCTTCCATGCATTTTGTTGTAATAATACCACTTTTCTTCTTTCCATCATGATTATTTCGATCATTGATAAACCTCACATGTTTCTTTTTTCGTCTGTTTTTGACGGGATCCAAAGAGCCAATCAAACTCTGGCGTTTCACACTGTGCCAGAGTTTCTTTCAATCTGGAAAGTGAATGAGAAAAACGCTTAGAGCCAATTCACCGCTTCCCTCTTCAGCCTGAGGTAACGGCGACGGAGTCGAGTCAAAGTGACACTCGGGGGGGGGGGGGACATCGGCACGACTTAAAACCGCGTTTGAAAGATTATTCTGTTCACGCTGCGACACATCAGAAGAAAAGTCTGAATGCTCCAAAATGATCACAATTAACCCATTCATGTCAAAACTACCACAAATCTGCTTTCCTCAATGTGTTTGATCCGAAGTGCTTTCTTCCCTCTCGGGGGCCAATTTCTCATTTTCTTAGCCTGCTAGCACGGCGGCTAAAGCTAATTAGTCCTGGTTGTGGAAAAAAAAAAAAAGAGAAAAGCTTGAAAGCTTCCAGACTGATAATACAAACAGATGCTACAAGAAAGGAATCACATCCCAAACATCATTTGTACACAATTTACTTGATTTCCCGCCACCGAATGATTTTTTTAATTTATTTATTTTTTTCGGTAAGGAGACATCAATAGGAGGAAATAACATGATTCACTGCGCTGTAATTATAGATTCAGTGAGATGAAAAGAGGAGATTTGCTCTTTGACACAGGTCACCCACAGAGAAACACAACGACTATCTAAATGTCATCAGGCACATTGCAGCTCCGCCGCCTCGCGTGAGAACGCTGCACAGTCGATTCATTATTTCCATCTGTTTTCATCCCGCTGCCATTAGAACTCTGTTAAAGGGACGTGACTCACAGGAGGAGGAGGGTTGGGAAGTAAAGTTTAAAGTCACAGCCAAGTAAAGTGTTGATTTTTTTTATCTATTTTTTTCCCTTCTTTCCATCGCTCATCGGAAATGGGAAACAAAACGAGCTTTAATATTAATTTGCTCGCCGGTGATCAAAAAGGAGGCGACCTCTTTATTATATGTGACAAAGTGGGAGATTGAAAACTATCAGCTGCTTCATCTCTCCTCCTTCGGACTCGCCGGCTGAAGCAATCGGAGCACAGATCAGTAATTACTGCAGGTTGTCAACAATTTATCACAGCGGCCCCACGGGCTCGGACGCCAGCGCCACGGCGAGCGTCGACTCTCGGGGCGGAACGCGGCGGCGCACGAGACACACAGTCGTCGTCATTGTGACAGTACATTACCTCCCTGTCCTTTGTGATAACACTCAGACACACACATGAAATTGATCATCATTTTAAGAGCTCCTTATAGCCCAGCCAGCAGAGTGCTTTCTATAAATATCGGCTTCTTTTTTTTTTCTCTCCTTCTTGTTCTGTTAGTTTCCATGTAGAAGCACACAAACCTTTCACTTCTTGCTACATAACATAGAAAAATATATAATATAACTCTCACATATAAGCCAATTAAACCACTTGTGTTTTGGACATTGATAATTTTCACAGGAGTGTATTTATCAAGTGTGTATAATCTAATCTAATCTAATATAATAAAAAAATATAATAAAATAAAATGCTGTTTTTTTGGTTTTGGAGTCCAGATGTGATGATTGCAATGATTCTGTCAATTGTCAGAAGCTCTTTGGAAATATTACATTACAGTCGGTTAAACAACGTGGCAATCCATCATCACATGGCTAAGGTCATGCTGTAAGTCATTTCCTGTGCAGTTTGTACACACACACACACACACACACACACACACACACACACACACACACACACACACACACACACACACACACACACACACACACACACACACACACACACACACACACACACACACCATCGCTGTACAGTTAAATCTGATTTATGGAAACTGACAACAGCATCAGTGTTTTTAATTATTAAGAGGGGACAGTCCACAGCAGTCGCCTCTCGATGCGTCACACAAAGGTAATCAGGTTATTTGTTGTGTCGGAGGCTCTCGTGCAGCGATTCACTCGACAAGGCGTCCCTCGTGTCAAGTGGAACGGCGACGGCGGGCAGATATAAGGAGGCTATTCTGGGTGATCCGGTGACATTGGCCCGCCTCGCGGTACCGTACTGCACAGACACACACTTAAAACCTGATTTCATCTTTCAGCCAGTGTTACAAGTTAGTGACACTATTACAGTGGCTGAAGGTCAACGGGTGACCCCGATTAAACTGCACAGAGGCTGGAGTGAAAAACACACACATTGACAGGTTAAATGAAAAGGTTAAGTGATGCGCCAGGGCTGGAATATCCCTCTGTAAAAGTGAATGTCAGCTAATTCTTGTTTATTTCCATTTTTAAGCTGTAAATGCAGTGTTTGTTGCCCGGTTGCCCACTGTGTTTATCATTCAGGGCATCTGTCCTGCTGCATGCGGGAGGCAGAGGCACGGCGCTCCAATCTGTGCTAATTACAACCCTCCTGTGAAGGTACGACGTCCTCTCAAGCCTTCTCGCCGCTCCTCTTGCAGGACGGCAGGAGCCCAGAACAAATTACTCTAATAGCTGGAAAGTGCCTTCTAAGCAGCGGCAGAGGTCAACTGGTGGGGAACGGGCTGGGCTGCAGCACGAGGACCGACAGACTGGATCCTGGCACTGCTTTTGGATGTGAGGTGGACGATGCCGTCCCTCTGAACGGTAAAATTAGAGACTGATCAGAGTCACATGACCGCCGTCCAGAGGTTACACGTGTTAAAATCAAAAGAGAAGCTGTAATTAATACGACTTTCATCTGTCACACAGGTCTCTTTGAAATTATAGTGCTTGTGTTTTACCATCAACCCAGATTATGTGAGGCAGTCAGGTTTGACCTGTTGGTTCTTCAATTCACGAGACCGGAGCTCGGGTTGAGCAACGTCACAATGGAGGAACTATTTACTGCGGCCGTGGTGCACATGCGCAGTAGCAGCGTTTCAGAGAAGTCGCGTTCTCCCCATTTCCATGGAGACAGGGTTGGAGTGTTTTCAAAAAGTTGCATTTTCCTGTTGTTTCCATGGAGATGGGTTTGGAGTGTTTGCAAAAAAGTTGTGTTTCCCCGTTTCCATGGAGACATGATTGGAGTGTTTTCAAAAAGTTGTGTTTCTCCCCATTTCAATTCAGATGTGATTGTAGGGTTTACAAAAAGTCGCGTTCTCCCCATTTCCATGGAGACAGGGTTGGAGTGTTTTCAAAAAGTTGCATTTTCCCCTCATTTCCATGGACACGTGATTGGAGTGTTTTCAAAAAGTTGCGTCCCCCCACCCCGTTTACGAGGAGACGGAGTTGAAGCAATTTCAAAATTGCATAGAGTTGAACTCAGAGTCTGGGTGTTTTCAAAAAGTTCCATTTCCCCCGTTTCCATGGAGACCTGCTTGAAGGGTTTTCAAAAAGTTGCGCTACCCCCTGTTTCCATGGAGACATGCTTGGAGCGTTTTCAAAAAGTTGCGTTTCCTCTCATTTCCATGGAGACGGGGTTGGAGTGTTTTCAAAAAATTGCATTTTCAGAGGCTCCGAGCACTGCTATCGTACAAACGAACACCCAAAAGGCAGCACAAGTTTTCCGTTTACGCATGAAAACGTTGTTTAAACAGGACCGAGCCACATGGCAGTGTTGAGTTTTTTTTAAACAAACCTATAAAGCGCGGTGAAACTTTTGCATTTTCACTTGAAACCACTGCCGCATAAACAAACCTTGAGCTGCTCTGCTGCGAAATGAGCTGCTCACATTCTGGCTGGTGGAAAATATCTGCAGTTGTTTGGTTCCTTCATTAAATCAAACATCCAGAGGAGGTTACCGCCAGGTTAAAGAGTTCACCAGCTAATGATCCACGGTGGGAGTTTGCCCTTTAAGACTTTTCAAAACAGTAAGTTTTAACTTTTGAAGACATGAAGAAAGAAAAAAAAAAAAAAAGAGCATAACGGGAGCTTTCATGTTCTTGGTACACACCAATACGTTTCCACCTTCAGCTGCTGGATCTCACAGTTCGGTCTTCACACAGAGAAACCTTTTTTTTTTTTTTTAAATCAATAATGAAAATACTTTTTTTCGGAACTAACTGCAATGAAAATGTGAATATTTGCCATCAAATTAACTCTGCTCACTAATCCAGATGTGTGTGTTAACCTGAGTTTGAATGTCATTTCAGCTTAATAAAAAAAAATCTAATTTTGAGTGTGCTGGCACGTCGACAGGCAGGAAATCCATCTCTGTCCGTCTAAGATCATTTCACTATCTATTTGTTTATCCCCCGAAAAAAATGCATCAGCAAAGCAAATTAAAAGCCGTATCTGTGCGCTCCAGCTTTCCCAACATTACTTCCAATCAGGGAAGAGAATTATCCAGCGACGTGTGACGATCTGTTTAGAATTGGTGAAGGTTTATGGACGGAGCAGTCGGGACTAGATTATCTATTTAATTGTGTTATTCATATTGGACATTTCGACTTATTTGACCTGTGGAGACGTGTGTCCCCCAGCAGGACGCAGGCAACGTGACTGCATTTGGATTAACAGTCAAATCAATATCGACGAGGCGGTTCTGGTTGAAGCCGAACACTGAAAGGTTGGGTTGTGCCGGGAGGAGCAGCGGGTCGGACCATCGTTCCAGGTGGGTTTGCCAAACACCTCACAGTGGGCTCTACCTTTAATTAATTTTCTGCTGACAGAAAAATGTAGTCAGCATGTGTCCACCACTTTATTATCAGGCTTTCCATTCACTGGGTTTTTTTTTTTCCTGGGGAGTAATGTTCAGTGAAGGGTGATTAGGTTGACATTGTGGGTTTTTGATGGTGATAATCGCTTCACAAAAACTTTCACTTTGGGAAACTTTTATGGATGTAAAAATAATTAAAATGTTTTAGGAGAGAGTTTTTTTTAATATAAGGGACTTAAATATTTAATCCTGACTCCGTATAACACTGAGTTTAGTTACTCCACAACCACTTGAAAATAGATCTTCATGCTGACCTGTGTTGCCAGATATAGCGGGTATCCCCCAATTGGCGAGCCAAAATCTCTTTACCTTTTAACTTTGTTCATTTTGTGCAATTGTGTGTTCTTTATTACACATTTAATAGTTTTACCGTTTTAGCATGATTCCTACACAGGCTGAGATTTACCCTGTTTGGGCTGGAAACGGAGTCAGATCTGGCAACCCTGGCGCTGACCATACATAAACAGCGTGCTCGACGTGACTTCACGTCGTCTTCAGCGCAATTCTGAGATGGAGTTTATCGCTGGTCAAACGCGCTGAGAAACACGTGTCAGCGGAAGTCCAAAGCCACAATTAAAATAATGTAATACACAAGTTTTCAGACAATTTGAGGAAACTAGAGTATCGGAAGAAAACCGAGAGTACAGAATGGAACCACCATCGGACTTCCAACGCTCCCACCACCAACGGTAAAGCCTGTTTACTTTTTAAAAGGCAGCACAGGTTTTATTGAGGAAGAAAACAGTCTGGTGAGAATATATTTCTCTAGTTTTTATTCTGACAAGATCGGGTAAAGTTGGTGGCGGGTGTCGGTGCCGCTCCGGAGCAAACGAGCCACAATACTTTCTGCTTTAAATTAATTCTGACATTCATGTTTTCCCTCTCATGTTCGTCACTCGGTGCCTTTCAGAGGTAGAAGGTCTCCTTTCATCTGCAAATGCCACCATGTTGTCATCATGCTGTTCTTTATCCTGTGGATTTTTTCTTCTCTCCTATCGGCAGCACAGGAAATAATGAACGACCAAACAATGGACTTGCGGCCGACTCTGTTTGAGATCAGCCTCTACCTTTAGCTACAATACCGATCAACCTTTTTTTTTTTTTTTTCCTGCACTAAGGCAAGTGTTTTGAAAGGAAATGCCATCCACTGATAATAAATATCAATTTCAAGCTTCTCAGTCAGCTGAGAGACTTTTTCCTCGGTAAGGACCTACAAACCAGCCTTCTTTTTCTTTTTTCCATCAAATGAGTCACAGGATTGTCTTTTACCAGCAGTCCCGTGGACGAGACGTCATTGACTTTCAATTACTAAATATGGGCTGTAACAGGCCTAATATGGAAATCTTGTTAAACGTCTCACTGGGGGCAGCAGAATGGGATTCTGTGCTTGATGTGAACATCGGTTCCTCCAATCGTAAGGTAATGGAGGATATATCCTTCCACGTCTCGGGCAGACAAAGGGATTTGCTTTCGCTTGAAAATCTTTCCGACCTTGTTCCAAACCCATTTGAAGGTGTAAATTCAGCCCGCTCCGCGCTCACAAGTCAAATTTACCCAAAGTCCCTGGATAATTCCTTCCGATCCATTACCCAGCATGCTGATGTGTTGTGGCGTTCGCAGCTGCGTCTGCTGCTGAAACATACAATCAACCGGAGGCAGACCTAACAGACACAGAAGAATTTATTTGGTAAACAGCAGTTTTATTTGATTTCCTGTAGAGCGGCGGCGTGCCGCGGCGGAAAAGAAACAACACAGCGTTCATTAGCTTGTGTGCATTAGCAAAAAGAATGTAATGGTTTATGCATACGAGGCCAGCAGAGGATGATTTAGGATGATGCTTGTTTTATGGAAATCAAAGTTAAAAATAAGACTTGTGCCTGCGTCCCTCCAGCTTTGCTTATCCTCGTCCCTGTCAAGACAGTCCCCCCCCCCCCCAACCCTTCCTCCCATCCTGCTTCGCCTTCTCTTGTTGCTGTCAGGAAGCATTAGGACGTCGCTAACGAGTGACTTAAATTAGGATCCCCCGCAGTCCCATGCAGGTGTGGGTAATGAGGTGGGAAGATGGGAGATTGGGGCTCCTCCTCCACTACTTCCAGCTACACTTCCACGAGGCAAAGCGAGCTAGAGTGAGTGAAAGCATGCTTTTAGGCAGCGAGCCGTCATTCGGACGGTCAATTTTCTGAAAAGACGGACAAAAAAGTAACAGACGTGTTGCTCAAAGCCTCTAAAAAATGAGTTTAATGGTCGTCACTTCTGGTCACCTTCTAATTTTGCCTAAATTCATCTTTTTTTGCCAAAATATAGTGAATTTTCAGCTTGTGTATTCAACGCACAACTGACTTCCGGTTTTGTATTACGTCCAGTAACGAGCAACTTAATTGGTCAATTGATACCATGTGGTCTATACCTTTTGAAAGGCGGCCTCTGATTGGTTGGTAATTCTCTAACTCATCCTGATGTGTTCAAATGCTGAAGCAGAGAGGAGGAACTTCCTTTCCAAGATGCTGAGGAATCCACGCAGGGTGTATTAATTCTATGGACCTATGATCTAATCTTTTATTTACAAAATGAAATGAGAAAAGGAAATATATTACTTTTAAGAACCAAACCCCCTCTCGGACCAAATACATTTTGGACACCCCAAAACACCAATTTCTGTCTAAAACCATGAGTGAAACACACAACTTTGGCTGTAAACTGATAAAACAACACAGACAGTGTTGGATTCCTGACAAGCGTTTATTTATCACGCCTTCCTGTGGATTTATGGAAACGAGCGGGAGAAAAATGTGTTACGCAGACAAGTTTAATGATATGGAAATTGAAGTCGTAAGTTGGTGAAATGCAGCCGTGAGTGCTCCTCTCAAGGCCATCAGTTAGATCTGAGCTCCGGCGGCTGATGGGCTGTGATCTGTTATCGTCCCGGTGGCCTGGCCTCTCGCAGACGGGCTAAACAGGCGGTCTCCCTCCACTGGAGGTGGAAATGAATCTGGCCTCAGATCCCCCTCTCCTTTCTGCTCCCGCTTGTCTGCCCGTCTACCTATCTGGGCCATCTCACTTTGTTTGACGTGACGGGTGCAAACAGCACGGGTGTGTGTGTGTGTATGTGTGTGTGCGCGCGTTTTTTTCAAACTTTTCCAAAACTACAGAATGATCAACTGCGCCGTGGTTTTTTATTGAATCCAATTACCTTCGATTCTTCCCTCGGCTGATCCGACACTCCGAAGCAGCCGAGTCAGCGTAACACTCAGGGACTCACACTCTTCCTGCTCTTTATCACCGTCCATCAAGCCGCCGCGACTTTATCATGAACAACAGAGGCCTTGACGGGAGTCACGTCGTCACAAAACCCACGGCCACGGTCGACCTTGCGTGAAAGTTTGAGGAAAAGTAATCTTATTACCATGTCTCCGCGCTGCCTCAGCAGGTTTGCGGGGCTTCTTGCTATTCAAGTCGGAGGAGAAGAAGAAGCAGAGACACGGATCTGGACTTTCCATATATACACATGCAGTAGGTTCGACTGGGTGTCTCGTCTGCTTGTTAAGCCGTCAGTCCAGACACAGTCTCCTCTCAGCGCTCCACACGCTTTTAGAAAACCCAGTGCAGAATGTCCAGGTGAGGATAATAAGGTTTGGTCTTCCTCAGTAAAGCAGATGTCAAATAAACCCAGAATCTGAAGCTGGTGGCTAAAATTAGAAAGAACGTACAAGAACGTTTTCACGCCAATCGAAGGTCTCCTTTTGAGTGATTTTAGTCTGATGTAACTCTTATTTTAATTAAGTTATAAGGTTAAAGCTCAGTAGTGCAATGGACCCAGATTCGTTTACAGGAGCTTGGGGTGAATGAAAAGCGGAGACACAGAAATCAGGTTTTGTAGGTGAATTATATTGAAAACAAAATAGTTAAACACATTGAACATATAAATATAAACTAACGTTTTAAAGTGTACATGACAATAACAAACACAACAATGACAACAATAACCACACGAAGATGCGGTTAACAAAAACCCGTATGACCTTTAGTCAGCGTTTCTTTTAGTGTTTCTGTCAAAAGAAAAGCAGAATCTTGTTCCAAAAAAACAGAGTTCAGAGTTCATCAGATTCTTTTTCCAAAAACAAAGTTCATGGATCAAAAAGAGAATGGAAAAGAATCATAATCCAACAAAAATTGTATCCGGTGGATGCAACAAAAAAAAAGGAATAAAGGGTTGAAGGTTTGTTTGTATCTCGAGTCAGTACGTGATCGCAGCGGAAGCATCAACTTGCCGACCGGAAGTGCCGGCTGTCGGCCATTTTTATGCTAGCGCCACTTGTGGCGGAGGGCTGGAGGGCATCAGCCGTCTGTAGCAGACATGGGTTACACTGAGCACTACAGAGATGTGTAAAGATTGCAGTTGGTCTCGCTGTTCGAAGTATCAGAAACTTTGCGTTAAAAGAAAACCATGAAAAAAACTCAAACCATGTCATACTTATGCCAGGCCTATAGGTGGCGCCGTAACTCTGCCGCAGAAATACACCAAAAACGAAGAAGAAGACAAATCCGACATCTTGCCATGTTGTTGACGGTGCGGAGAGGCTCGTGGGGTTAAAGGTCAAGAGGGTGGAGTGATGACATCTTTTTCAGCAAATCTTTTCCGCCCACACGTTAACGGCGAATTTAAAATGTCTATTTTAACAATAAAAAATGTTTTGCAGGCTCCTAAAACGCCACGTGTCGTGTGGGCGGGGCCTACGCCGGCAGTCAATGACATGGTGGATATTGTTTTTACACCGCTGGGGGGAAAAAGGACGGATCAATCCCTCATCTGGGTTCATCCGTCATCTTGAAAATCAAATGTGGACTTTGAAAGTCTGACTTGATGGAATAAACCTAACAAAGTGCTTCGGGATCATTAAAGGACGAGGCGTCTTGTCGGAGTCTCCTCGGCGGCTGACTGACTGATTGGACGACGTCCAGCATGTTGTCGTGCGGCGGATCGGCGCTCAGGAAGCACCTGCTGCTTCGTCTCCACTTTAAACTGCTTCCGTCTTCCTTGTTGGCAACGTTCATGACACCGGCTCCCTCGTGGAAAAAGAGCAAAGTGAATTGCTGTCTGTGTTTCTCTCAGGTACATCCTTCAACTGCCTCCCTCCCTCCCCCCCCCCCCCCCCCTCCTCCTCTT
This sequence comes from Lipophrys pholis, assembly GCF_963383615.2. Classification (NCBI taxonomy): domain Eukaryota; kingdom Metazoa; phylum Chordata; class Actinopteri; order Blenniiformes; family Blenniidae; genus Lipophrys; species Lipophrys pholis. Next base: position 6,285,667 of record NC_137635.1, on the reverse strand, counting down.
CTCCTCCCCTCCTCCTCCTTCTCCTCCTCCTCCCCCCCTCTCCACCCCCCTCCTCCTCTTCTCCTCCCCTCCTCCTCCTCTCCTCCTCCTCCCTCCCCTCTCCACCCCCTCTCCACCCCCCTCCTCCTTCTCCTCCTTCTCCTCCTCCTCCCCCCCTCCTCCTTCTCCTCCTCTCCTCCCCCCCCCTCCTCCCATCCTCCTTCCTCCTCCTCCTCCCTCCCCTCCTCCTCCTTCTTCTCCTCTCCCCCCCCCCTCCTCCCATCCTCCCTCCTCCTCCTCCAATCCACTGCCCACTCAAGCAGCTGTCAAGGTGAGGCGGTTTTACATGGTGAGGCTCCAATGCCCTTGTCCAATTTCACTTTAGAGTGAAGCTGGGCTGAACATGCCAATCCTGATATTACCAAACAAATTAAATCACGCGGTTGGGCGCAGAGGAGAGGGAGAGTGCTGAGGATGCTAGGATGAAGGTGTGTGTGTGTGTGTGTGTGTGTGTGTGTGTGTGTGTGTGTGTGTGTGTGTTTGGGGGGGGGAGGGATAGGGGGGGTCGGATCAGGACATCCAAGCAGGGGAATCAGTAATTAGCTCGGGATGAAGGAGACCACTGGCAGTGTGGAAGCCGCCGGCCATTAAAAATAAGAACAAATAAAAAAACACAATGGCCAACGATTAAAAGCTTTATTATCGATGAAGCCACATCGGAGTCGCTGAAAATGCTACTTTTTGGAAACGGTCGCCAAAACAGAACTTTTTGAAAATGCTCAGGCTCCGTCGCCGCGTCAAATCTCAAAATATTGCATCGCTGACGATGTGCAAACAGGAAGGATGAAAACAAACGTATTGCTTCGTTTATTTCAAAATAAACCAACAAAGACATTAGAATGATAAAGGAACAAAAACAACCAGCAACACAATAACCGGAACGCAGAACTACGACACGTAACCGTGGCAACGGGCAAACAAAGTCACGGGAAGCATTTCCCACAATCCCCTGCGGTCGCGACAATACTTTCCTCGAAGATGCCGTTAAACTTTATTACAATCGTCTTACGCCTCTGAATGGATAGAAAATTCACAAAATGATGTAAACTTTTAACGGCTTTAAGGATGGAAAAAAAAAAAAGGCGGGTTAATGGGAGTCGACGAGCATTTTTCACTAACATACTTCATTAATCTTCACAGTTTACAGTGAGTTGATTTTAGCGGCTCCATCAGAATTTTAAAAGACGAGGTCAAAAACAAACAACTTATTAATGAAAATGATGAAAAATGAACATGAAATGCAAAGTGTGCATAATACAGTCCCCCGTATAGTGAAGAGTAATAAAGTATCTCTGGGAAACAATGGAGCGCAGCAGTGAGCTTTGACCCGGAGCCTTTGTTGCCTTTATTCCCAATTCCAGCAGAATTGCTTTCGCTGTCTCACGTCGCACAAAAAATAAAAAAAAAACACGGCCGGATGGAACCAATTCAGGTTTGGAGTGCGCTGTTGTCCACAGTGATTTTTTTGAGTCTCCGACTTCCGTGGAAACCTTTAAGTCAGGTCGAGAGAAAACCTGTGCAGCAAAAAAAGTGTATTACTACACTTCATCACAAAATAACTGCTGGAATTGACCGATCACGGCGGTGGGCGTCGGGACGTTTCCTCCACAGAGACGACTTCTCTCTTTCTTCTACCTGCATTTTGTTTTTTCTATTATATGGACGTCATAGAATGATGGCCTTTCTCTGTGGAGTTTGTATGTTTCATTGGTAATTTTTTTAAAATGAATTAATTCAAAAAATCAAATGATATGTCTGCGTCTTGACATCCAGCCTTTTCTTTGTCTTCCCTTGTGTGTTTTGGGATTCATTTAGGATTTTGCTTTGGATACCTTCGCCTTCAGTTCTTAGATAAACTCTTTAATTTGACCTGCCAGTGTTCAAGGTTCCGTCCACTCGAACCAAAACAATCTTTTTTTTTCTCCTGTCCACACGGGAAACCTCCGCGTCCACACGACGACATGAAAACTGCTCAAATGATGTAGTACACATGCCAGGCCTGTAGGTGGCGCTGTAGCTCTGCCAGAGAAATACACCAAAGATGGCAAAGAAGACACGGAGCACGCGAAAATGTAGAAATCAACTAATCTAACCTCTCGCCATTTTAAACCGACGAGCATCAGAAGTGTCTGTAGCGCCACCTGGAGTCTTTGTATGTCCGCCATTGTTGTTGTTGTCAAGTGACGTAGCGGAGAAGGAGGCCGGGTTATGGGGCCGAGAGGAGGAGCGATGACATCTTCGTTTTAATAAATGTGCGTCTTGCCCGTCCACACGTTAAAGCCGAGCCGGCGTTTTTTCACATTTCTCAACTCTGGAATCCGTGTTTTCCAAAACATCTGTCGCCGTGCCGCGAGGATGATCAGATAAAAACGACGCCGTGACATGAAACAGGTCTCGTCTGCTTTTGGGTTCATCGTCATCCTTGATACTAAAATCAGGAGAGTCAAACACTAAAAACTCTCGGACCGAAATTTTGCATTTTTCTAGTCATTTCCTGTAGACATTTCTTTTTGTTTGTTTGTTTTGCAAAAATATAGACATTTTCATCACATATATTCTGCGCCACAACCAAAAAAGATTTAAAATTCAGATTTGAAGGTTCTTAAGACACTATTTCACAGATCCGGTTGACTCAAGATCCAATTTGACTGTACATAGCCCCTGAATTAAAATCTATTTGACACCATTGCACTAAAATATCCGTATGAGGGCGTTTGACGGGCTGGTGACCCGACCAGGATGGACCCTGCCTTCACACATCAACTGGAATTGGCTCCTGCAGTTTTCACTCAATAAGCTTTGAAATGATGTAATTCACTCCCAACGGAATTAATATTGAGAACATGTGACATAAAGTTCTTATCTTGTAAGAACATGGCTCATCACCATAAAAGATAATGAGAAGCTGCAGAGGCATAGTAATTATGTGACATCCCCTTCAGAATAAGAGTTTGTAGTTTTAAACCATCTGTATGAATGTAATCGCCGTTTTCACCCATTAACACTGAATGAAGTTACATTGGGAAAACTAAGTTACTTTGCCGTTTTCCTGCGGCGTGAATCTTTATTTTTTTCAGCGGCCTTGCTGGTTGGAGAAGCCGCTCGGACCCTTTCATGCAGCACTGACGGCGACCAGCACGTCTCCAACTTTGTTCTGAATCGATGGGCGAGCAGCGGGAGCGGAGCCCCACCGCTCGCCCATCGATTCCCGGCGCGGACTGACGGGCTAAATAGGGTTCGACATCAGGAATCATGTGAACACCACTCAGCCAGCCACTCGTGTGATTAGAACAGCGTTTGATTTAGGCAGGAAATAGGCTTTCTAATCCTGGAAATTAACCCCTTCACTTCCGCCCGCTCTCGTGCTGAAGAAACGCCGATAGATTCAAAGTGTTTATTTATCCTTTGTTGGATTGCGACGGTGGAATCGGCGACTATAAATACATACAAGTATGTCTTTTTACAACAGAGACGAAGAACTGGTGGAAATCTTAATGCAGACTGTGTGAGAGGCGACAAAACTGAGCCAGGAGGAATCAGTAAGAGCAACTCCAGAAGAACCTCCCAGTGATATTCATACACAAATAAATGGTTTTCGTAGCTTCTTATAGGAGATTTATTCTGTAAAACACCAGTTTTGGTTAAAAAAATAAGTAAACATCTGATCAATTCACCAAAAAAATAAAGTTCTATAATTTAATAGATGCCAGTAGAGAACAACTTATTCTTTTTTAACACAAAAACTAAATTACAAAGTTAAACTCATGCATTAATGTGATACAAATGACAGATACAAAGCAAAGTGGAAAAGAATTCTAGTCACCTGAAAGTATTAAAGGTCCCATATTATGCAAAATTCACAGGTTATATGGTTTTCTAACATCCCTTCATGACATCATGAGGGGAAATAACCACTCCCTCTGGTAGCAGGTTCTTACTTTGACCCTCCCTCACCAAGATAAAAACTGATCAAATTCAGTGTAATATGAAAGTAAGTAACTCGCAATTTAATTACTATGATGATTCAATAACTTTAACATCCTGTTTATACCACTGTGTCCAACAGAAAGATCCAGAAAGCACAAATTCAGTTTGTTATGATAATAACATAGCTCCAGTCGCTTCGGGCTCGTCACTGGAAACCTCTCGGCTGCTTCTCTGTACCAAGTTGAATCCAGCAAGTGTTTCTGTTGACGGGCTACGTCACCGTCACCGTCACCGTCACCGACACCAAGAAGCCAACTTTGATTGTGTACCGAGCTGCTGTGTGTACAGCTCGAGCAATTAAAATCATTATGGCAGATTTCAGACACACAACTAATGAGTTCAACCCCTCTGAGTGGAAATGCCATTAGAAGTCCTAATGGGGCTCATCCTGCGAGTAACAAAACAAAATCTCAGCTGTTAGATATGAGCCCCCACCGCCCCCACCACCACCACCACCACCACCACCACCACCCCCGGCTGGAGATCAACACACTATCTTTTTAATACGTTTGTTTGTGACGAGATGCGAAGGTCTTCCTCCACTACAAAGCCTCAGACAATGGGACGTGTAATTGGACATTGAAAAGTTGGTGCAATTCAGATGGGAATGATAACTTGTGAAAGGAATTAAAAAAAAAAGAAAAAAGTGGATTAGGGCTTTAATTCTTGTTCACCCTCCACACTACAGAACTACAGAAAAGTCTTGTATTACAATATATTCCAAATGTGCCTCCTGGGAAATCTTAGTTGCAAAAATAAAAAATAAAAAAATACATAAGTAAAATAAAATCTCTGAAGCTCCTCCTCTCCCCCCTCCTCCTCCTCTTCCTCCATCTCCATCCACCAGGGGAAGAGGATCATTGGAGGGGGGAAGATTTCATCATCTGGACCTGCCAGGATCTATTTCTGCTTTGGTGTGTCCTCAGAGATCTCTGCTCGGTGCCAGCGCTGATGATGATCCAGGCTCTGCACCTCCACTCCCACCGGAGCACATCAATCACCTCCACCGCTCCCACAGGCCCGCAGAGGGGGGGGGGGGGGGGGGGGGGGGGGGTGGAGGAGAGCAGGAGGTGGGAGGAGGGGGGTGGTGAAAAGCCTTCGCCTCCACTTCAGTCGCATTAGGAGGAGGAGAGGAGAGAAATAATAAGGAGGAGATAAAGGTGTGGCTGCTGCAGGCGTCACCTCTGCTTCTCTGATCTCTCTGTGTGTGTGTGTGTGTGTGTGTGTGTGTGTGTGTGTGTGTGTGTGTGTGTGTGTGTGTGTGTGTGTGTGTGTGTGTGTGTGTGTGTGTGTGTGTGTGTGTGTGTGTGTGTGTGTGTTGTGTGTGTGTGTGTGTGTGCGCTCTCTGACATTGTGGATTTCATATTTCACCTAATCTCTCTCAAATCAGAACAGACACCTGAGGCGTGAAATAGATGCCCGAGTGTCGACAGACGACCCCACAACTTCAAACACAGGCGCTTAAACTGCCCCCCCACCACCCCTACACCCCCCCACTCCCAACCCTCCACCTCACCCCACCCCACCTAACCCCCACCCCAACACCCTGGACCTGAGATTTGACATGAATGTCATTTCTTGCGACCACGGAGGGATTTGGTTTCAGGTCACGGAGTCACGCTGGTTTCTTAACTCTTGTTGTGCCACAAAATAAAAGCCAGAAAGCTTTTCCTTGTTCTAATTTCATAGGTTTGAATTGTGAGGTGGCAGACTGTGGGGCCCTAAAGCTTTTAGTCTTTTCTTAGTAATTCATAAGCTGTATTGTTCATTAAACTGCAGCCCGCTTCTCGTCACTCACTGGATAAACCGTATCTGATGCTTGTTTTTCTGTAAGAACACAGGATCATCCCGATACCGTTACACACCTCCATAGCTTCTGTATATGAAATGTTAGATCTCTAAACTAGGATTAGACTGAAGCCAGTGGATTATTTAATCCGATCCTATAAATTCTATGGGAAATGTTGAATGGATTTTGCCTATAAAATTCTTTAAGCGTAATACAAAACCAAACCAAACAATAAAGCGTCCTGTCCAATAAACTGTTTAATAAAAGGAGAGATTTGCGTCAGTGTTTCTAAGAGCGTTCATTAAGAAAAACAAAAGGAAACCATGTAGAACCTGGTTTGGTTGTTGATGGAATGAAATATTGTGAATTTAAAAACTTTGTGCCGTGAACCCCGTGTGGTGAAAAGCAGGAAGAGATCGGTCATGTGACCCGCTCAGCAATTAAAACTTTTATAAAATGTTGTGAAATAATGTGATATTTATTCTGCTTCGTAAACTATTTCAGCACAACTGGAGTTTAGATTTATGCATACATATATTCATGAACTGTGGTTTTAATAGTTAATGGCGTTGGTTTTATTCACTTTCTTTGAACTGTCGTCGTCGTTCACCACTACATTTAGTAACTTAAACCTCTGGGGCTGTTACACAGTAATTAGTAACGCGAGATTACTTCCAGGAAACACATGAAGTCAGCTGCTGGTTGGAGAAAGATGAGTTTCAGCATGCCGAGCAGGAAAATAAAAACTTTAAGACTGAAATATTTTACCTTGTACCTTTTTCCACAACATCTGAGAATCCATCCTAAATTGTCCTCAGTCGCCACCTTGTTCCTCTGCCCTCGTCTTGAGGAGTTCTCCTTGGAGAACGTTCCGGTGAGTGGAGACTCTCTCCATTAGTTTGAATCAAGCTGCAGGACACGTGTCCAATAAATCAGAGGATGACAGGAGGCGAAAGACAAACGTTCTAGTGTCTGTAGAAATAGTGACGACTTTGTTCGACATCCCAACGGGTGAAGATTCATAATGGAATTCTTCAGGACATCTGCTCTTCGATCATGTTCAACGTTCAAGCGACACAGTTTATTTTCAAAAAGAATCACGGGTTAGAACCAGAATGGCGTCGCCCCGGGTCAGTTTGAGTAGCACTCAGCTGGCGGGACCGTCGGACCAAACACGTTGGGAGGCCGGGACTGTGTGGATCGTATGGAGGCGAACAGAGATATAACCTTTGTTTATGAGCGCAGGCGGGCCGGCTGACAGCGTGCATAAGTCAAGTGAGGCCAGCGACTCGGAGATCTGCTGGCACACATTAATCAAAAAACTGGGGGGTGGGGGGTGGGTGGTGGTGGTGGGGGGAGCACACCTCTGCAGGCTTTTCCAACCACAACGAGAGACTGACCACAAGGTTATTGTGTCTCCTCCAGACTCAGGGTGCGTCCTAATAGTCCCTCCTATCTCCTTTCCTATCCACTTCTCCTTAACCCCGGAAGTGTTTGAGGTGGCCATGATAAGGAGTGTTGGAATTCTCACTAATAACCACTGATGCTTCCTTTACCAAAGGAGACCAGCTCATGTTCCCCCACAATTCCTTGCAGCGACAACAATTAAAGGGACCCGCTCATCGGCGCGTCCAGGGAAACTCAGGATGACTGAAAAAGGAGCAGATCATGTAAGTTAACAAAGCAATAATCTGCCTAGAACAACTTGTAATCATCTAGAACCCAGATCCCAACTAGGAATGTTCTGGATTTTGTCAAACCAACACAGTAAAGTCCAGTTTTAGTGCAGCCTGTTCTCACTCTGATTGGTTCTTTACCCACCTGGCAGCCGTTTCCCTTAAGTTCCTCTTTTCCTTTGATTTACATTCAAACCTTGAGATATTTGACATTATATCAGAGGTTAAAGTGAGAGGAACCGCCTTTATACTACTTTTTATCACATTTCTAGTTTTTTCATCACGGCAGACGTCAATAACCGTCGGATTATTATTACGCCACCTAGTGGAAGTTTGGTCTGATTGTCACAACGTGATCGCCTTTCCTAACTCCTTTAGGAAGCCTCCCAACACCTTTATCTCCTTTAGGAACCCTTCTAAAACCTTTCCTTATCTCCTTTAGGAAGTCTCCTAACTCCTTTCCCTATCTCCTCTAGGAAGCCCCCTAACTCCTTTCCCTATCTCCTTTAGGAAGCCTCCTAAAACCTTTCCTTATCTCCTTTAGGAAGTCTCCTAACTCCTTTCCCTATCTCCTTTAGGAAGCCTCCTAACACCTTTCCTTAACTCCTTTAGGAAGCCTCCTAACGCCTTTCCTTAACTCCTTTAGGAAGCCTCCTAACACCTTTCCTTAACTCCTTTAGGAAGCCTCCTAAAACCTTTCCTTATCTCCTTTAGGAAGTCTCCTAACTCCTTTCCCTATCTCCTTTAGGAAGCCTCCTAACGCCTTTCCTTAACTCCTTTAGGAAGCCTCCTAACACCTTTCCTTAACTCCTTTAGGAAGCCTCCTAACACCTTTCTTTATCTCCTTTAGGAAGCCTCCTAAAACCTTTCCTTATCTCCTTTAGGAAGCCTCCTAACGCCTTTCCTTAACTCCTTTAGGAAGCCTCCTAACACCTTTCCTTAACTCCTTTAGGAAGCCTCCTAACACCTTTCCTTAACCCCGTGACGTCATCCACAGCGCGACTTATGGGAATACTATCCCGGCGTGCGTCCTTCAGGGTGATTACAGCTGTGACAGTGATGCAGAGGACGGGAGCTGGCTATTGCTGCTGTTTTACAACTGGCTGAGAGGCGGCACCAGATCAAGACAGAACTGCTTCCGTATTACAAAGGAGCATTTTATTACAATAAAATGCTTATTTACAAGACAAGAGACAATACAACTGCTGGAAAAGGCCGGTACCTTTAGAAAAAAAAAGGAGGATTCCACATCCACGGCCTACCTGGGAATGACATCGTTGTTACAGCCGCCGTGGCTTTTATTACAGGACTGATTTTATAAACGCGAGTTAAAATGGCTTTTGAAAACATCCGCTCAAGCTGTAGATAAAACTAAAACTGAAGTGCATCAGATGCTAGATACAAAAGAATATTCCTAAATTGTACAGGTGTCCTTAAAGAACGACACCATTTCCTTTTTTTTGGTAAAAACATTTCTAGCAAAATAAAAATAAAAATATAAGTCTAAAAAAAACCAAAAAAAACTTGATGGCAATGAAACAACTGAGACAAAACTAAGGTAAAGAGACGATAAACTCCGATAAGTGTGATTAACTGGCTCTGTTTCATTAAAGAAAGGGCACGTTCCGGTATAAAAATAAATAGGAGCTGGAGGAGTCGCCCTTAAAATTATAATCTCAAACTGACGCCGTGACGTTTCGCTTTTCTGCACATTTCAGTGTATTTTTTCCTCCAGAGGAAGTTCGTCCGTCAGGCTTCACAGTAACAAACGAGACGACGGTAAACCAGAGAGTGTGGGCGTGGCCTCATGGCGCGTGGGCATGGCCACAGTGTGTGTGGGCGTGGCCTCAGAGCACGTGGGCGTGGCCTCAGAGCCAGGGGTGCCACGCCGGGTCCATTCGACACAGATTGTCCAGGCTGTTGGCGGCGGCCACCAGGGTGTTGACTTTGCTCTCCCCTCCCTCGAACTGGGCCAGGTTGTTGAGCCGGGTCATGATGGCCGCCACGGCCTTCTGCACCAGAGACACCAGCTGCTGCGAGTCCATGTTCTCGGGCTGGCCGGCCGGCGACAGCGGGATGCTCGTGTCCTCCTGGGTCTTCTTGTGCCAGGCGATGATCTCGTCGCGGAGGACCGCCTTCAAGATGCCGTCCACCTGCGGGGCGGAAGAGAACCGGCGTTAACGCACACGCTCGCCGGGGACTTCCTGTTTCAACACTCCAGAACGAAGACGGTCATTTGTCACGTTCTGTTCTACCCGTTTTGATTAAAACTGGATATAGCTTGAATTTGCTGAATGATGGAGCCTCATTTACTTTTTATTTTGGGATTGTTTATATGTATTTTAACTGTGAGGACAATCACAGCAATAATATCTGATGTCTGCAGTCTAGTTTAAGTGCATTGAGAGGAAAAATAAATAAAATCGCCCTAGGACGAATAGAAGTACGAGTACTAACCCTTAAGCCGACACAGAGTACCCAAACGAATACTTATCAAATACCATAAAGCCTAATTTATACTCCTGTATAAATATTCCAGTTTTCTAATAAATGTTCCAGCAGAGATAAACTCTTTCATTTCACTTTGCAATGAAAACAACTTATGCACAAGATAAATAGAACATAAACTTTTACCGGCACTGTAGTGTGACTTTATTTCTGGTGTCTGACACTTTACGGCTGAAACCATAAAGTCTGAAGCTGCTGACGTCTTTACGCCGCCGTGGGAATGAGAGCAGTGAAACTTGACAAAACCTCAGTTTCTATAAAGTCGCCGTGACGACCTGAAGCGCCGCCGCGCGACTCTCGTCGATTCCGTCTCTCAGAAATCTCTGTGTCGTTAGCAGCTCGTTATGGTCTCAGCGAGCGGCGGTCATCCCCCCCCCCCTCGCATGAAAACTGGAACTTCCGGCGGCACGACGGCGTTCATACGGTTTGAGTGGATGATTGTTACCCCTCTCTCGCTCCCTCCCTCCTTCCCTCTCTCTGCCTTCACCGGTTCACATGGTGGAATGTTTCTTCGGCGCTCCTCCAGGACCAGAGCTATACATAGACGCCGCACGCCTGTCATTACCGCTCCACTCCACGCAGATTATGCAACGCTGCAGACTTCCCGCTCTGCTTTTATTGCATTGTTTTCCTGTTGGGCCTCGGTGAACCCGGGCCGGGTTCAGGTCCGGGTTCCACGGGGTCACAGGAAGCGTCCCAGACCGTTATGAGGCAGCTGACATGGTGAAATATCTCCTCACTGGTGTTAAAAACCTTCCCTCAGGTCAACTGGATCATGTATCGCTCGACATCTTGTGTGTAAAATTCAACTTTTTTTTTTTTTTTTTACGACTGGACTCGGCTCGCTTTATCGGATGTTTTAACGAGGAAGCAACGTCGGGTCTGCTTTGGATTCACGGGTTGTAAAAGTGAAATAATGATTGAAAATACCTGCCAGCAGTGGAAAATCTCTGAGACAGAGGTTATGGTGTGTGTGTGTGTGTGTGTGTGTGTGTGTGTGTGTGTGTGTGTGTGTGTGTGTGTGTGTGTGTGTGTGTGTGTGTGTGAAGCTAAAACGCGAAGCGTTATTCACTTCTTCCATCTATTTTCAGAGAAAGTTAATCAGATATACTTTTAAATTAAATCGGCGTTTATTTCAAATAGAAGTTGTACAATTAAAAGTACTGCTAAGATAGAATTTGGACTAAAGGCCTCGTTTACACGACAAAGTTTTTTGCGTTTTTAATTTTCAGAAAAGATTTCGCATTTACACGGCAAAGTGTTTCCACGACAAAAGCAGAAGCACTGAAAACGATGTAGTACTCATATGAGGCCACTAGTGGGTGCTGTTGGGGTGTTATTTTGTAATGAGACCACACACACACACGCACCAGTGAATAATATACTATAAACATTAGAAATGGTGAGAACGCAGACATTCTAGAGGACAGACGATGAAGTTGGATTGTTATTACGGTGACTGTCAAAATAAAACTAGCAAGCCCCGGGAGAATATGGACTGAGAGTCGGGACACCACAGAGATATTCTAAAAATCATCAGGATAAATTGCCCATTTATCTTCAGATCTTTTTCTCGACAAAGAATGTCTCATTGAGGGTGAGAGTTTTTCCCATAATCCTCTGCTTCAGATCAGACTGATGTGTGTTTAAAAGAAACACTGACAATTTCAATAACTTACTCTGAAGAGGTTTTACTGGTTACATTAGGAACTACTGCAACTATTTGACGCCGCCGTCACTCTTCTATCCGTGACTGGAAGTCGTTCCTCCGCTCGGCGGACGGTTACCTTGAAGTTTGGCTGAGCGAAGCATCGGGCCACGGCGATCATGGAGGCGGTGAGCGGGCCCGAGACGCCGATGGTGGTCAGGAACTCGGAGATGTTGGGCGTCAGGCGGAACGGGACGGGCCGGTTGGCGTCCAGGTCGCCCGTGGCGTCGTTGATGTCGAAGCGGAAGTAGGAGACGTTCAGCTTTCCCGTGTCCTAAGAGCAAAGAGCAGATTGAAGGTTAATTAAATAAAAGAAAAAGCGGTGGGATATCGCTCACAAAGGTAGAACAGGTGGAGAAGGTCTGTTCTGAGACCATCCGTCCTCAGTGAAGTGACCGAAGCTGCAAAACAAGCTCAAACCTACAAAATGGCCGCCGTTATTGATCCTCGTGTCCCAGACACGGCGACTCGTCAAACTATCTGCAGCGCAGCATCTTTAATCCTCCACTCACTCCCACTCCTCTCCCCCTGTTGCTCCCAGCCGACTTAAACATTCACAAGCCAGTTTTCATCCTTTAAAGCGGCGTCTCTGCGCGAGAGGACGGCGACACAAGCAGCCCCTTCCAGGAAAGATAAGCTCCCTTATATGAAGAAGTGAGCAGCTCTGACAGCTTTATGGCAGAGCAGCATTTCATTCCAGCTCGTGGCTGCTCCGTCTCGCCTCCTCCCTCCCCCTCCTCTCCCTCTCCTACTGTCATCTGCTCCTCCGGGCCCCGGCAGAGGCCTAAAGGCAGTGGGCTGAGACTCCAGCAGCCCCCGGAGGTTCAGATAAGCCTGCAGACAGTTGGCTGAGGAGGCGGGCGGCACTCAGAATGCTAAATGGGCTGAGTGGAGGCCGGAGACGGCTTCATTTGAAGGGCGGCCCGAATGACGATGCATCGCAAGCCGGTCACATGAAGGAGAGTGGCAAAGATGAGAAAAAAGAAATGAAATTAAATGGATTCCGCCGCCGCCGAGTTAATGAATTCACACCAGAGAAACGTTTAAATTCCCTGTTGGGAAATGCGTCTTTAAAAATGGATTAATGGACATCGCCTCATGTCTCGTCCCGGAATAAAAAAGGTAAAATGAAGGAAATATAGAAAATACTATTTATAGCAATAGGTGAAGGAGCATTAACACCATCGGCTTCACAGCTGCGGCTCTGATGTGGTAGTCGGCAGTACAGGAGTTCCTCAGGGTGCTGTGCAGGGTGCTCCCTTCCTCCCTCTATCTATCTATCTATCTATCTATCTATTCTTCTGTGTGCAACTATCCTGACTGTCTTTAAGAATGTGTGCAATGTTGAGCAATGGCTGAATTTCCCCATGTGGGATTAATGAAGTCTGATCTTATCTTATCTGGCCCATTTGCTTATATTCAAGAACTGTTTTTCATATATAAACTAAATACATTTGATTTTAAAAAAACTAAAGAAAACTTAATACATTTAAACAGCATTTAGTTTTAAATGTACGTCATAGTTAGTGTACTTTTCTTTTTTGTAAACATCATATTTAAGAACAATAGTACTCATAATGCAGAGGCACCTTTAGGGTTGACTGAAGCTCTTTTATAAAAGAAAAACTTTTAAGTTGAAATGCTGATTGTGTGTGTGATTTTGGTCACTTTCATGTAGGACATTTGGCTTTAAGTGGCTATAATGTAGTACCTCATACTGACTTTAACATTTTGAAGTGAAGAAATGTCCCTCAACAACAAATATTCAATTTACACATTTAGTGAGTGCTGTTTGGACAAAAACTCGAGAAATGAATTTTCAATTTAATTTGGCTTTAACTTTTAAGAGTATATTGTTGTTTAAGTTGGAGTATTTCCACACACACACGAAAAATTTAAGTACTTGATCTGTTTTCTTCTTCTTAAATGAATACAGGTTCATAATATGACATCGAACCGTGGCACAGTGCAGCTCCCGTTTAATTCCGCCTCGTTAAAAACGATGTGACACAAACAAAAAGAGAAGATCAGCATCACTGGATGATTCGTCTGCTTCGTAGGACAGAGCTGGCCCAAACCTGGTCCAACGTTTGATTGAACATTTGTCGCAAATTTGCGTCTCCGTCGGTATGAACGGTACCGGTGCCAATGATTGGCAGGCCGGCGTTTCTGCACCGTTTATTTGTCGTGTTTTGGTTTTTTTAACGGCGTTCAGACAACAAGCTGGGAGCAGGTGTGTGTTTCTTTTGCTGCCGTGTATAGCAAGAGTGTAACGAGGACGAAGATGCAAATGAAGCAGTTTAAATATAAGCCAAGCCACTGGATAGTGCTAAATACAACTCAAGATGCATTTACTTTTGGAATACTTGTAATTTATGGGCTTAAATGTGGTTGAATAACCTTCCTTGCGTCTTAATTTTTAAAAGTTGCTCAGATTTGGTGACTCCAGATCTCATCACTGTCCTGCTCCTCCCATCGCCCTCACTGCCATCTAAAGCATCTTCATGTTTTAAGACTTATTTCCAAGAAGAAACCAAATCTTATATTCTGACCTACATATCAAACGTTCACGTTTGAAAAGTTGAAATTGACCCGAAATTCTTCACATTAAACAAACAGGCAGGAATAAAAAGCCGTTTTTTGTGATTTTCCACCAGATAGATTTTAATAGGAGCTGCAAAACATGGCGAATATAAAACTTTATTTCCATGCTAAAAACAAAGATTGCATTCAAAATGTTCCAGAGCTACAATTTAGATATAATTGATAACTTTTTGTTGTTGTTTCCTTTGTAGCGAATTTTAGCGACGAGCCGTTTCCCCCTCAGATTTTCAGCGATGCGTTTTTCAAAAGCCTGGCTGTTTTCCCTTTATTGAACAATAGCGTCATTTTCAAACAAAATAGAAATGCCAGCAAAATGTTTATTTGGCCAGACTTCAGAAAGCTCCAGGGAGCTGCGGGTTGCAGCCCTGTGTTCTCAGCACATGACTGGATAAATCTGCAGCCTCTGGTTTGAGACGTGTGGCGCCAGCGAGCGCGGCCATTACGCAGAGTCGTCCACCGTGTTTCCCTTTATTAAATCACATGTAAACCGAACCAGGCTGCTACAAAGTGACCCCAATCGATGGCAAGCACACATCAGACTGCTCCGTCGCTACTCGGGACGTTCTACTGTGCACATGGGAGATGCTGGATGAAGACGGGTTCATCAACATTTATTCCCATCACAAGTTCAATGAAAAGCCACGCCATCTGCCTCTGGCTGCTGATTTGTTCACGCCATGCTGCTTTGCAGCCTCCAGAATATAGAGATTCATAGAGGCCTCCCTTTCATTTATTGAGCCGTCGTGTGTCAGCTATGATTTGGCCGAGCCGTTTCACAGCGACACCGGTGATGTGACTGACCAACAGCGAATTTATTCAACGGCGAACCCTGCAGTGTTTTTTTTTATTAGACCGGGAGTCGGTGAGTCAGTCTCGCTGCTTTGCACTCGTCGATGAGCAGTTAAAATTGGGCCCTGCAACTGTCTGACGAGCTGCACAAAGCAGTGTGTTTCTATTGATGCCTCCCAGCATCACAAAGCACTCCAAGGGCCAACTTAAGGGAACATAAGGTCCCTACTTAGGCAGGGCGAGGCTCGATGTTCTGGCTGTGATGTCCTGTCCTTGCTCCCTCTTTCTCTCACGCTGTGTGTGTGTGTGTGTGTGTGTGTGTGTGTGTGTGTGTGTGTGTGTGTGTGTGTGTGTGTGTGTGTGTGTGTGTGTGTGTGTGTGTGTGTGTGTGTGTACGCTCTCCGCACCATAATCCTCCTGTGTCTAATGGGATCTGTGGAGTGGAACAGGCAGAGAGGGGGCTTAATACCGGCGCTTAGCTGCCCAGAGGAATGCCTGTCAGCAAAGGCCGATTAGGATCAGAGGGGAGGGGTGGCCAACTGACACAATCATCTTTAATAATGACTTTGAGAAAGCTGTCTGCAGACCCCGAGCGGCAGACGGATGTGTGTGCGCCGCGGGGAAGGCGCACGAACACACAGCCGCAGATTGAAACGTCTTTGATAGCAGAGCAGAGGGGCCGAATATAACACTCTGTCAAAACAGCCTTCGCATTGACAGCGCCTTGACTGACTGATAGGCCGAGCGTGAATGTCATGAGGGAGGATTGTAATTCATACAGCAGCGATACGGAGAGCGTAATAGTGATCTCTTAATGCATCTATGAGTGTGTATTTATATTGAATTAGCCCCCGTCAAATGGATCCCATTTGCCCTTGACAGGAACCCTAATGCATCTGGGTTTGTGGGCGTCGCCTACCTGAGCTATCTGCAGCATCTCGGGGTTGAGTCTGTTGAGGTGGAGCATGAACTCGGCCAGGCCGATGAGGGCCAGCTGGATGGTGAACATCTTGCGGAAGGTCCAGTAATCGGTGGCGTTGGGGAACGTGTGCAGGGCCCATTCCTTCAGCATGCTGCGGGGAACCATGTTCCCTTGCACCTCTTTCAGGATGTCCCTCAGCACCTAGCAGGAGGGAGCAGAGGTCAGGCGGAGGAGGGGCTTAGCCATAACCTAGTTTCATACTGCTATTGGACAACATGCAAGCATGGCGACCTCCAGTTCTGTTGGCCCCTGTGTTCTTTATGCACAGTAGTTTTCCCTGATTATCCACCCACCTGATGGCTGGCCTGCGTGCCTCGAGCCTGAACCGTGGCCAGGCGGTCGTAGTATCGTGAGATCGGGTTGTCGTGCTCGATGCCCTTCTTGGCGCAGCGCTGTTTGTATATTTCCACCAGCGACAGAGACGACGGGTTGTCCTCAACCAGCCGCATCTGAGGCGACACCGCCACCACCCGGGGCACTGAGGGGGGGGGAAGGGGGTGACAGAGGGAAAGAGAGAGAGAGTAAGGAAAGGTGGGAAAGAAACGACAGAGGGGGCAGTGAAGGACACAGAATGAAGGGAAGCCCGGGAGAAAAACAGGAGTGGTGGAGAAGAACCACGTCAGAGACGCAGACGACTGTAAACATGTGGCTGCAGTTCCACCGCAGTGTGAACCACAGATCTAAACCTACATCGAAAATACTCTGCAGTTGGGAAAGACAGCATGCCGATGGAGAAAAGTTGAGCGGGGTCACAGAAGGTAAATTGATGTGAAAGCAGTGTAAACATTGACATACTCAGCAAATCAAATCAGTACCAGTCAGTATGAAGGAAGGACGGCCGGATTGTTCGTCCACATTCCCCCTTAAACAAACTATAAAATGTATAAAAAGCAAAACATCTGGGTGGGGACCAACCACAAGAGAGGAAATGGTACGTGAAAGCAGACTAAAGAATGTTTTGGTGTTATCGCAGGATGTTTGCTCGGCTCCTCTGCGACAGACGCTCGTACAAAAAGAAGACTCGCGCTTCTGTTCATTTATAGTTTGGGAACATTTGCACTCATGTCGTCCATACCGGTAAAGAAGAGATGGCGTTTGGTGGTTTCCTTTCTCTTCTCCAGACAGGGGTTGAGGAGGCGCAGCAGCTGCAGGACCCTCTCCTCTCGCCGCGACTCCGTCAGGCAGGCGTCGTTCATCACCAGGTATGGGTAGATCTTGCCGTTGTGGCCTCTGATGTAGAGACGCCGCGCTGCCGTGTTGTGCTTCTGAACGATTTCCACCCGGGGCATGAACCTGGAGAGGCGTGGAGTGAAGGAGGAACGGTGAGGATAGAAGCCATCAGGAAATCTTAGAACGTTCAGCAGCTGACGTGTTAAATCAGCAGCGTCGCTACCTGGCGATCTTGATGTAGTAGTGTGTTGGTTTGGGCATAAGGAATTCACCCGGGATCTCCACTTCCGCCGTCTGCGCCGAGAAATTGCTGAGGAAGCGACACTTCTCCTCGATGAGGAAGAACTTGGGCAGCTGTTTGGTCTTCGCCTCCAGGATCTTGATCCACTTCTTCAGCTTGGAGATCAGGTTGTGAAGCTTCATGGAGCCCGGAACGCTGAAGTCAAAGTCTGGAGGCGGAGGGGGAGACAGAATGAGAGGCGATTATCACTGAAGTCTCCTGAAATCACAAGCAATGTTCATTGGCCAACTCCTTGCAACTCCATCTGCCATCCTTCCAGCCCCAAGATATCAACACTCGTCTGTATGTGATATTAACAAATCAAAACAGGAATAAAGGAAGATCAGATAGCCGATTACTGAAAAATAAACTTTGACAGGCGCTCCTGTGAACTAGAGGAAACCAGAAACACAGATGCAACCTGTGCAGTTGGGGGATTTCGGGTTTCACTGTCTGCAGTGAGATTTGAACCAAAATTAAGCTTTTCTGTTTGACAACTATTTTCTGACTTGTTTAGTTCTTCTTCTAAAAAAAAAAAAAAGTGGACCAAAACACCGTCGGCTGTGCCACAGTATTTAGGAAAAATCTGTCCAACTTTTCTGAGTGTAACGAAGAATGGGAAAATATTCAAAACCGATTAGTCAGGGAAAAAAAAAACTATTTTGTGTGCGTGCCACACTTGTCCCTTTGGCAAATATCTAAATCAGAAATGTCAAATATTCGACCTGTGGACCAAAACCTGCCAGCAGGAGGCTCCAAACCTGTCTGGCAAAGCAAAAAATGTGTAAAAATGTCCAAGAAAAAACTCGAGCTAAGTTATCGGTGATGCTGCCATGAAAGATTGCAAACCACCAGCATTAGCCTCAAAGCCACGCTGTCTGGGGGAGTTTGTAAAAACATGCATCATGTCACAGCTACAGGAGACGGTTTCTGGACATTTCCTGTATTTTGCACCAGGATTTAATTCAAATTGGCTTAAGGTTAAGATAGCAGTCATTTTCTTTAGTAATTGTCTGATTTTGTGAAAATTGACTGTTTCATCGTGTACACTCGGCGCCACAACAAAGAAGAAAGTCTGACTTTAGAGGTTATTATGGCACTATTTTACCGGTCCAGCCCACTCGGGACAGTCTGTGGCCCCGGAACTGAAATGTGTCCGACACCTCTGGTTTAAGTGGATTTATTCAACCACTAACAGAACAAGTGTCCTGATGTGTATAACCTTCAATCTCGCTGCAGTAAAATTAACTTCTAAGCAAAGCAGCTTTAAAATCAGACATAAATGTGAAGGTGGGAAGCCGATTCAATTATAGTTTAAAAATGCTAAAATTCAGTCAAATCTGGATGTAAATTATATACTGTGGATTATAAGGCCTTTTGTGTTGCCATTATTCTTCCCCTGACGTGCATTATTCCACTTTTTAAACAGCGATAACCTTAAAGGTGGCAGCAGTTTCACAGATTTATCAGCTGAACGTGTGTTATAAACATTGTGTTGCACGGTTGGCGCGCGGCGGTGCCTTGCTTAAGGGAACTCCACAAGAGCGGTTATTGGTGGCAGGCAGTCCGTTTTGAGGCGAGCCGTTTGCTCTGTCGACTTGAGACGCCCAGGCGGAGGCCGGGAGCCGATTAAATTAGAGCAATAAAAATGAGTCTTAAAGTATTAAATTCCTGTTTTGGAGTCACAACTCATATTGCACATAACATATTGCGATGAGATACAGCAATAACAACGGAAGGAGGGGAAGTGAGACAAGCAGGTTTTCCATTTTAGAGTAAAGCCCTCAGGACATTTCTGCAACATGAACACACACACACACACACACACACACACACACACACACACACACACACACACACACACACACACACACACACACACACACACACACACACACACACACACACACACACACACACACACACACACACACACACACACACACACACACACACACACACACACACACACACACACACACACACACACACACACACACACACACACACACACACACACTCCTATTTCAGTACACCCTGTTGTGCCGCCTGTTATAATGAATCCATGAAACTGCAAGGCCTTGCCATTTCAAACCTGTTCAATCTCTCCCCGAGTGAGACCTCCTAATACTTTAAATAAGCCCTTTAAAACAGCCAATGTTCTTTTCGGAGTGGCCCCATTTCGCCATCTATTCGCCTGCAATTCACCTGCCTCGATAGGAAAGGTAAAATTGAAACAGTCCTTGCAGTCAGACAACAATTCAGCACCATAAAAGTGTATAACGCTTACAAATAGAAAAGGCGAGACGCGCTCCACTCCGTCGATGCTGCCGAACAGCTTAATAATATCACTCAGTCCTTATCTGATAAAAAAAACCCCAAACAAACAGGTTTTAGCAGTTTAAATGTGGGGACTGCCTTGCAAAAGACATTTTACCACAATTCAATAAATAAATATATAAATAAGACACTCGATGTTTCAAGTCATTAAGCGCACGCACACAACAAATATCTTTTCTGGACCAGTTCGTCAATGAAACATTTTTTTTTTGATCATTCATAACAGCTGCAATATGTACTGGTAATCTCAGAGAATATTTCACACAAATTTAAGAGTGGCTGTGTCCATTAGTGTTTTTTTTTTTTGGGGGGGGGGGGGCACAGACTGACGCTGCTATACGAAGGGAACATTGATCATGAATGTAAAATCATGGCAAGCATAGGATTTTCTGAGAAACTGCCTCCACAAACTAACTCCAGAGACCTTTAACCTCTAAACATCTACTCAGTTCATCTTTTGGAGAGAGTAAACATGTCTGCAACTTTCCAAAAACCTTTCTGCAAGAAAACCTTTGGGGAAATGAAAAGACAGAATTAAGGCCTGAAAGGGTCTTTGGTGGACATTGAGTAAAACATACGTACGGTGGCCCAGAAGGGTCAACGTAATGAGAAACGCCACAACGGCAATGCGCAGCAGTCTGAACAGGCTTCGTTTGTGGGGGACATTATTTTCTGACGGACTACTTTGACTACGGGAGAGTTGTATGAAACATAAGTAAAACGCTGCTGCTGGATGATTGTGATTGTTATGTGTTTTCAGATTTCAGCAATTTTTGTCACCATGTTGAAATTGTCATAGCATTATACATTTCCTCTGGTTATAGTCTGTCAGAATACGCAGATACGACAACAATTCATGAGCAAACGCTGCAGCAGTCATTCAATCTTTGCCCCCCTCAGTCCAATATTAGGTTGTTATCATGGTTAATCTTTACTGCACATCACGTTTGAGCATTTACCCTCAAGTTAAACAACATTAAAAGTACAGACAAAGAATAAACCGTGCAGCAATTGACACCAAGAGTTATTTTCAGTCCCCCATAACTAGTTTTTGACCACTGTGGAGTTGAATGGGATGGAGGGAGAGAAGAAATGTGCAGTGTGGCGAGCGGTCAGTCTGCTCTCTGACCCGGGCGTGGACACCAGAGTTGCGTTCTGCCCTATGTGGTCTGCATGACAGACTGTGGCTCGACACCAAATGATGGATTTCGACCCATCATTCCCTGGTGTACTGCCCGGGTCCTGG
Organism: Lipophrys pholis; assembly: GCF_963383615.2. Lineage (NCBI taxonomy): Eukaryota > Metazoa > Chordata > Actinopteri > Blenniiformes > Blenniidae > Lipophrys > Lipophrys pholis. Next base: position 6,264,549 of record NC_137635.1, on the reverse strand, counting down.
CTCAGTGTGGCCGTGTTCTCTGGACGTTTCACGCCAGCTGATGGGCGAGCTGCACTCGTGTTTCAGGGGTCGCCCGAGCAGCGTGACTGGAGGAAGCAGGATCTCTGTCAGAAAAGCTTTACATTTAAACCTCCTCACTGAAGGTGCTGAGCCAAACGATTATATAGAATTAGACTAACAGTTTCCCCACGTTGAATGCAATTTCGAGCATGTCAAATGACTGTTCAATAGGCAGAAATTCAAAAGCCAGGAAATGTGTGAATATTTTCATAAAAAATCTCTCTCTTGACAAAAGTCTCTCAAACGGATCCACCGCTAAAAACAGTAACTCATGCAAATAGCATTCTCCGTAATTGGATTTGAATGCCTCCCTGCTGCCAAATGTTATATGTGCACACATAAACCCATATTTTCCGGCCCACAAACCCTGTGAAAGCGAGTGAGCCACTAACGTGGTGCGGGGAAAGGGAGCTTGGCTGCTCTGCAGCTCTGTAAACCCCGTTTGTTCCGCTCTGGAGGGCTTGTGTGGTTTGGGTCTCCGTCGGCCCCGCTCCTGCGCCGCCGTGGGGACAGCTGCGGCGATGGTCTGCCGGCACCCTGCGAGGCAGAAGCCCCGGCGACGCCCGGCTGCGCGAGCACATCTGGCATCGCAACATCTGGCAGGACACGTCGCTCACTCCCGTTTATGTTGCTCATTCAATCAGCTCGCCTGCAATTCCCATGGTTTTTCCTGCTAATGCCACCACACCTGTCTTCATGTTTCCTCTCAGACTCTTTTCCATCTTTTTATTCTTACACTCCTCAATTCAACTTAGCTCACCATTTTTTTTTTTGAGGTATTTACCTTAGTCAGGGAATCGATTTTTGCCACCTCGCTGTGGCTCCTCCTCCCACCACAACCAGCCACTCGCAGGACGAGGGAAAATAGAAAAGCACACAAGAGACGGACGAGCTGTGTGAAAAAACTGACATGTGTCCGTGGTCTGAGTAACGTATATGTGCGGTGAAAACGATTTATTTGCACACGAAGAGCCGGGAGTCGCTACAGGAGGCACTTGTTAAAAAATGGGCTGAGTGAACTGGGGTTCAACTCCCTTATGTAATGTAGGAAAACAGACACATGGATTCTAAAAACAGAAGGACGATTTTTCTTTTTTTTTCTCAAACAAAACAGTCTCCGAGGGGGCCTTGGCTAAACCAAAGCAGCACCTGTCCTGCTGGATTCCACAGCTTGCACATGAATGTGAACACATTGGCCAAAATGACTGCAGGCTTCATCACAGCTTCACAAGCACACAAACACACATATGTCACACATTCCTTCTTGTTTTTTTGGCTTTGAAGTTGTGTTCATCCAAAACGGGGGACTGGATCAGAGAAATGCCTCTCGTGGTCGTATCAAGATGCAACACCTCATCGGGAAAGATTGGGGGGGAAAAACAAAGGTTGCAGTCTTGATGAGTCACACTGGGTTTTACTCTGTTTTCACACCGTTTGACATCAGTGTGTGAGATCCACCAGCTAAATCTCAAACAGCACACCTCCAATGGACACATTCAGCTCAGTTCCAGCTGACTTATCTTACTTGGTAGACTTCAGCGAATCCACACTGCAGGTACTGGTTATTTATGTCCGTAATTAACCCGAAACTCTTTCCTGCAATAAAAGATTTTCCCTGCAATGAGAACAAAGCAACTAAGCCTTTATTGTTGTAGACCAATATGAGCACAGGAGTTTTATCTGCATCTGCATGTGCCAACATCTTATGAGCTACTAAACAATGGCAATGATAGCAGTGTGAAGTTTAACTTGTGTAGTGAGAGTTGGATTACTTGGTATGAAGAGTCCAGACTAGCGGAATGAAGATACGAGTGTCTGTGGTCGAGGAGGAAGACCTCCAGGACGGGAGTGAAAGCAGCGAGGTTGTATGGAGGCGATAGGGTGATGTTGAGGGAACAGTGAGAGGGTGAACTGGAGGTGGCAGAACTCTTTACTTCGGGGAAGCAGGATTAAAAAAGAGCGGATGCCACATTAGCGAGTATGTATGTGGTCTTTGGTTTCTGTGGTTCGATTGCAAATCCACATGGAGTCTTCACGTCGGACTGTGATGTCATAGTAGATCACGTAAACTAAAATGTGTTCATAGATAAACTCCTTGAAATATGACGAGGATTTCACTCATTTTGTTCTTCAGCCTTTTTGCTTATTGTGCATTTCTTGATGTAATGATTGCAATTCCTTTTTAAATATAGCAGTTTTTAAAAATGTATAAATGCTCACCTGAAGAGCAAAATGCTGCTCAACACGATGGTGACAAGTAAATGACTCTACACAGTTTGAGAGGCAAAAGCAACACGAGGCTTTGTCAGTTGTGGAAATCGTGAGCATGATACTGCACCAGCGAGAAACGCTGGTGACTCGTGTGCAACCAAAACAATTGTGGGGGAGGACGTGCACAACGCAGACAGACATGATATAAACGCCTATTTCTGACCAGCCACCGTCCCCGGTGCCTCCATTAAATCTAATCAAGTTGTCAGAGACTTTAATTACACACAACACCAGAGCTCCAGCTGCTCCAGGCGTCAGGGCGGCTTCTTGTTGCACTGGTACAAGTAGGGTTTCTTAAGCAGCCATACAACTGAGCCATCAGTGGAACTACAGATGTGCAGCAACACAAACTTCAGGGCGGCAAGCGAAGCATCATCCATCTCAACTGTACAAGTTAAAAACATACAAACCTGTGGTGAACTGTCCCTTCATCTTCTGGAACACCGGGTCCTGGGCTGTGGCCTGGGCCCGACGGGCGAGCGACTCCGAGGCGGCGCTGGAGAACATGGTGGACACGTTGGACACGTTCTCCAGGCCGACGCCGAAGGTGCTGACCAGCTTCTTGACGAAGTTGAGCGTGTGCGGCGTGATCTTGGCGTCCGACACGGCGCCGCTCTTCTCGAAGGCCACCGAGTAGCATTTAGCCAGGCCCTGCTGGAGCTGCCTCAAGACCTGCAGGGTCAAGGAGGAAGAATTGGTTTGTCGACATCGTCAAGTCACATGACAAGCCAAACCACTCCACACTCCAGGAGCAGCATTTAGCGATTATATATTGAAAATTCAAAAGTAAAAGTACCTAACGGGGCATGGACTGAATTCTTAGAGGGAAAAGACGCATTAGTGCAAAGTCATAGTGACCAAAGCAAGGGGGAGAGGGAAGGTGATGACGATGGAGTGTACCTTTGCCCCATGTTGCCCGGTGGAATGAAGCAGAGAGTTTCCAGCTGCTGCCGAGTGCCCCGAATCATCACAGGCAATCACACACACACCAACAAACTTCCAGCCCCAAATCCCTCGCCCCATCCCACACGCTCACTGCACCCATCCATCACTTGTCTCGCACTTCTCCCAGACTTCCCCTGTACCACCGATATTAGCTCGCTGTGTATAGAAGCTGCCGAGCTCGGCTAAAACGGTTTGCTACGGCACCGAGTTCACAGTGAACTTTTAGAGCAGGAGTCCCTCCTGAAAGGACAGAGTAACTTCCCGAATGAGACTTTAGTCCATGTCAACAAAGAGGATTTAAAAATATTGGCACCAAAACTGTATGAACTTGAAGGAGAATCTGCTTTGTGTGAAACTGCTTGAGAGGCGACGATAATCTGAGACGACAACGATACTCAGCTTGTGATATAAGCAAAATTTTGACATTGATATTATTTGTGTTTAAATTGAATTGTTCAAAAGATATTGATACCAACAGTCTTTTTTTCCTCATCTTGTTCGAGAGGCAGGTTATCATATTTCATTTTCTCAAGTGAAAATAATACACCCTCGTTTCCAGAAAGCTTAGTCAAATAAAAATTAAACCAGAATGCAAATCTAATGAACCCATATTTCATCCTTGAATAGAACACATCCATCATTTTAGAGGTCCAAACTGAGACATTTGAGCATTTTATCAAAATCTTTAGGTAATTTTGAAATGGAAGTCTGCGACACATCTCAGAAAGGTGGGGACGTAATGAAGAGAATAGATGATTCACTGCCTACGGTGTACGAACATCTTTGGAATTGGTTTTGTAAAGTTAAAAAAAGTGTAATTTTAGAGATAGAAATCAGGGGGATCTGTTGGGTTTCTCTCTGTAAAAAGCACCTGGAAATGACTCTGTTGTATTTGCTGCTATATAAGTAAAGTTGAATTGAATTGGATTTTCACCCTCTACAACTGTTTTGAACTGAACTTTAAATCCTGAGTGTTTCTAATAGTATTCAGAGTAAAAAACAAACAAACACTCTAATAATTCTGTAATCGTTTTTGCTGTGAAAGTAAATAAAGTAAAAAAAAAAAAAAAAAAAGGAGTGTTATCTGTTTGACCAGGTTGCATGAGACACTTGTACACAAGATGTTCGCTCTAATCGCCGTTCTCCCTGCCAGCTGCAGTATTTTCTCACCATCTGACGTAGTGAAAACACACACACACGCACGAACGCCACATCGACTCATGACAGGCGTCTTCTCACCTCCTCGTGCCAGTTCTCCCTGAACCACACCATCTGGTCCACGATGCCCTCCAGGGAGGAGAGCAGGGTGGGGTGGAGCTCCCGCTGCATGTGCATGATCCGACTGCAGCGCCACATCGGGGCCGTGGCTCGGATCGGCCCTGGGTCGGAGCCCCCCGAGTGAGGCTGCGCCCCCACCGAGCTGGGCTGCTGCTGGCCGGACGAATCTGAGGGGTGAAAGAGGAGAGCGACGACGGGAATATGAAAGTGTTGGTGTTTGCGATCATGAAAGCGAGGTAATTTTGCCCGTCTTTGATTAAGAGCTGAGCACTCCAGAGTAGCTACATGTCGGAGTACATCCCATATGCCAGAAATACATTTTCTTCCCCTATAGGTGCTTTCAGATATAATAAGTCAGCATGATGGCAGGAAAAAAAAAAGAACTGCTTCTGATGTTCAAAGTGTGGTAAAGAGGCAAAGTATGACAGCCAACCATGTTTACTCACCACTTTTGTAGCGCTCTCGCTGCTCGATCTTGAGAGTCAGGTAGAGGGTGCGGATTGGGAAGTAGACAGCCTGGGGGTACACTCGTCCCACCTAGCAGATAAAAGAGGGTCACAGATTACATTTCAAAGACTCTCCCTTGGGACTGCAAAGGAGAGAGAGAGAGAGAGAGAGAAGGGGGGAGGTAAAGGCAGAGGGGGAAGCGATGGGGTGGAAGAGAGAGAGAGAAAGAAAGAGGGGCAGAGAGATACTGTGTGGATATGAGTGTCAGAGCGAGCAGGAGATCATACCGATACGGCCAAAGGCCTCCACTGGAACACAAGGGAGTGTTTGAAGCTTCGAGTCCGGGGAGTTACAGAAGTTAGAAACGCGTCATGGCTGAATTACAAAACTGAATGTGACTTGATGATGAAATCACCTTCAAGACTTCGAAGAAAAGTGCCCGACAACACTGGAAGGCTTAATGGTTGGAGTCGGGACATAAGAGGTTTCAGGTTTTCTATACATTCGCCTCAAACTTGGTGCAGTGGGATTCCTTTGATTCAAGCAATGGTGAGTGACGATCCTGCCTCTGGTGTGTGACGCATACCGAGGGTCACAGTTCAATGTGAAGGTGAAACTACACAGCCACAGAACCAGTAGCTCAGCATCCGTCATGAAAATAATTCAGTGTTTGCTGTAAAGATCCGGCTCCAAGCTACCAAACCACATCTCCAGTCCACACTTGTATTTCCTGGATTCAGTAGCCAAGTTTTGACAAGAACAACAAACTGTACACAGAAGCGCTAAACGCCACAGATACATTTGTACGTGTGAGACATCACTTTGCCGGTACAAAGTGGGAGCCTTAAGGTGGAACACGAGCTGTGGCAAACACAAATCTGCCATTAATAAAAAAAAAAAACAAAAAAAAAAACAACAACAAGCCAGGATGAAACACACATTTCTGCATCAAATTTTCAAATCACTGACAACAAGGTATATTTATAAGGTATCTGACCACACATGCTGCTTGTTGCCATGGTACACATGCTATACCTTGCATGCTATACCGCGGTGCACAATGATGAAAACAGCAGAAAGAGGTTATTTGTTAGAATCCTAGGTGGTTGGGGGGAGGGGGATCCTGAGCCTGGCTTCAAACCCAATGGATTTGGGTGGAGGGGGCTAAACCACGAGGTTGTCTCAGGTGTCAGAACACAATTTCATGGGCTGAAACTACAAAGCAGGCTGAGCCCTCCCGGACACTCCATTCGCCTGCAGGTAGGAAGGGATACCTCCACATCTCCACAACAAAACGGAGCTCCATCAGATTAAAGATGGGTCAAGGATGGACGGTTATGAAGGAATATACAGGAGTGGAAAAAATAAAAGCTTTTTTTCTCTCCATAGTTTAACCTCTGGCTAAATTGATTTGGGAACCTCTGAGGTTATTCTGGCTTGATCCAGATCCCACGGACATTTGGCTCAAGACTGTTGAAGGACTCTCAAGATGTACAAGTCTTGGAGCAGATTGGCCCATGGCTGACTGGATTAAAACTGTAGCTCTTTTTAAACTATGGAGAATACTAAAATAGCTGTTCGTCAAAATCTTGTAGAGACTCGGATCCCTGAAGACATTTATCTCAATACTCGGCAGCATGTGTTGTGAAGAGAAGATTGACTCACTGATGAAGGGCCACTGCTGATTCACAACACAATATTTATCAAACTGCTTTCCATTCATCAAATGTATTTTTAAGCTTCAAAATGGGTTTATCTGTAGTAATGAGTCTTCTTGAGTTGTCAAAAGTGTTATATTAATATTTTGATTTGAAAAAAACCCTGCAAGTCCAGATATTAATGTGTTTTTTTATATGCTGTGCTTGCGATGTTGTTTTTATGTGTATTTCTATAAATTTGCTTGCACTGAATTTTTTTCAGTGTGTATTGCTGCTAACACTGAATTTCTCCACAACGAGATAAATAAGGGCATATTTCATTTTAGATCATAAATTAATCCGATATTAACCTCATATTGCCAATTCTTTCTCTGAGCAGTAAATGTAGGAATATTTATCTCCACGTACGTGAGACAAAGAAGCAAGAGAGAGACTTCAAATGAAAACTACAGTACGGCGATTGGAAGTGAGAAGACTTCAGGAGAAGGTGGAAGAGGGAGCACTAAGTGGCAGCGAACAGCTGCATTAAAGATGAAAGTGAATCAGAGGTCGAGAGGAAGAGGCGATCACTGCACTAACGGGAAGATAAGGAATGTCATATTGGCGAAGCCGAGAGTGCGGTTGGTAAACCTCTGTAAGGTGGAGACAACGGAGGTGAAGCATGAGTGAGGGGGAGGAGGAGGGACGACGACCGAGATCCTCTACTAAACTTCTGATTCATCTTCCCGCTTGCCCTTCGCTGCTCTTCTCACCTTCATCAATATTTCAACATACGTTTTCTTTCTTTCTTTCGTTCTTTTTTTTTTTTTCAAACATCTCGCTGCCGCAGAGAAAAGCTAAATAATTCAAGAGAGCGAGAGGAATAAAGAATACCGTGCATTAAAATGTAGGTTTTTCCTTTACATAACGAGGCTGTGGTGAAGAAAGGCTCGTCAACCTTTCGCTCCGCGATCGTTGCAGGATGAAGAAGCGGAACAAAGGAAGGGTTGAATCTCTCCATAGCAGAACAATCCGCACAGTCACACATTAGCACTCATATATATTCATACATAACAAGATTACTTGTTTAACTGTAGCTCAAAGGCAACAACTTTGAAACGCGCATCAAGTCCTAATATCCTTCAGAAAGCACAAAAGATCATAAGAATCAGTGACATGAAAATGAGCCAAGTACAAAAATAAGAAACGCTGTGAAATGTTCCTTCTTTGCTCCAAAGCTAGAAATGATCCAATGTCATGATGCTGCTTCCTCTATCTAGAACACTGCTTGTGTTCCTTCCATCCGTCCCTCTGTGCTCTTTCTCCCACATGCCCTCTACAATATTCCTACAAATCTGAGAGAACGGCTGTTTGTTAGAGCGGCTTCCTCTGAAGATCACCCTCTTCAAATTGTGCGGAAATAATACTCCATTAAGCAAAGCAAATTAGTCCTGGGTTTAATTACTAGCTCTGTTCCCGCAGTGCGGATGCGTACAATATTAACTTTATAATCATTTCTTGAACAAATAATTTAAAAACCAATTCACCAAGGACTGGTGAAAGCCAATGAATTGCTGTAAAAGGGGACAGTGAAAGAATCTGGATGCTTGATTTTGTAAACACAAAGCGGGAGGGAGACCACTTCGGCGTGAACGCGGTTAATTTATCTTGATTAGAAAGACGTGCATGAGGGCTGACGATGACGCACGCCCCCAGATCGGCACAACTGAGAAAAGGCCAGCGAAAAATGTGATTGATGAGGGCCGGAGACATCCAGACACCAAACTGAAGATTGTTTTATAAAACCGCTACGATCAATGGAATCAAATTTCTAAACTTGATGGTGAAAAATAAACACTTTGTCTCCAGATCAAGCCACGGGGGATCTTTCCCAAAGGCCTCACCTGGCTGATGAGGTTGAGCAGAGGTTTGCCTTCTGACCCGACCAGGCAGGTCAGCAGCTGAGGGATCCACGCCAGCCACTGGATGGGCGGGACTCCAATGCAGTACTTGTCCACCGCGTCTGCCAGAGTGTTCTTGTCGTCAAAGCTGAGCAGCCACAACACCTGCAGAGGAACAACAGCACAAAGGGTGAGAAGCAAAAAAAGACAAGTGGAAAGGCTAACAGGAGGAGAAGGTAGACAAAAAAAAGCACATTTAAAGGAGTCACTTTTTTTTTTCTGTCATTGTCGACAGGTTAAGCTCATCCATTTCAAAACAACAAAACTTCTGTGTTCACCGCAGAAGGGCAGCTTCGAGACAGACAGACAGACAGACAGACAGACAGACAGACAGACAGACAGACAGACAGACAGACAGACAGACAGACAGACAGACAGACAGACAGACAGACAGACAGACAGACAGACAGACAGACAGACGCCAATCCCGACTGTGTTCCAGCTGAGCCAACATGGAGGTGATCTCTCCTCCCCTGGTGTGGTTGTGTGTGGATCTACATTATGATGAAGACATTAACCCCATTCAGCCTCCCCGGGCTCTCTCTTTTAGAAAGCCAGGCCGCACACACAGATTGTGTATAATTACTGATAATGACTGGTCATCTCACTCCATCTATCAGGATGAAGCATTGCCAGCCTGGTTTGGCAGCACGAAGCCCGGGGGTTGGGTCAAGAGAAAAAACAAACGTGACGCTGGTGAAAGCCGTCGACAAATGATACTACTAGCTGCGGCCAGATGAGGCACGAACTTGTATCTGTTATTGAAACAGCTTGATACATCTCTGGCTAAAAGTGTTCGTTAGTATGTTTGCAAGAAGGAGGTACGCTTGTTAGGAAGGAGTCCATGTTCTTAAGTCTGAGTCCGCCTGCTGGAGGCCGACCGGCTCACGCAGAGGGTCATGAGACCGGAGTAGCAGGGGAAGCCATTAGTCTGTTAACCCCCAGCGCCAGAGGATGGCCTCCATTTCACCATCGATCTACTGTAGGGAAGCCATCCACACTGTCCACTGCATCACTGTAATCGATCACATTACTAGTCTCTGCTTGTAACTGTGGCAGAGTCTGGGGGGGGGGGGGGGGTCCTTTCCATTCATCAGCACTATTAATGTTTGGGCTAGATGAGGTCAGGCAACAAGGGAATTTGCCTCCACCCTTTCTGAAAGAACCCATGATTGGGGCAGCTGATTATAGGGAAACAGGTTTACAAGCAGAACGGCTGCAGGTTTCAGCTCCTTTTCCACTAATAATTGATCAACAGCAGAATATAAGAGATCAACAAAAGACAGTGATTACTGTCACAAAGATGTTTTCCCACCACAGCTGAACTCGGCCAATCACGCGAATCACACTGCTTCGCGGTTCTCTCATCACCTTGGCCAGGTACTTGCGGGACTTGCTCTCGTTTTGGTGCCTGCATGCGTGGAGGTAGCAGGTGATGGCGGAGACCCCCAAGTGAAGCTGGCGCTCCTTGACAAAGATGTTCTCCAGGTAGTCACCCCACATGGCCCAGGCCTTCACCAAGACGTCATGCATTTGGACTGCGGCTGAAAAGGCCTTGTTGGCTTCCTCTGACCTACAACGAAAAAGCAGGGAAGAGTTAGGAAGGAGAAATTGATTCGTTTCAAAGCTTACTGGTTAAACAAATAGAGGAGTAGCAGGGAATTTAGAAGAAAACTAGAACTACATCCTTTAAAGACCAATGTGTGTCGGGAAGTATGTTTGTGCAGGTTTTACTGTGTGTCTTCATCCATCTACTGATTGTCACAGTGACTTTCACATCAGATTCCCTTTTTTACATCTTCTTCTAAAACTGCACCAAATGTCTGTCGAGTAATTTTGCAATTGAGGGCATTTTCTTCTTCTTCACCCCAGCAGCTCCACATCCGTATATATCAGCTCAACCCATATCCAGTGTGACTGAATACTGAAAGTGTCACTCAAATATTAAACACGCCCCTTTTTCACAATAAAACACCCAGGAGCGTTTGAGGTTGTACGTCTCTGCCGATGATTGAAGCCAAGAATAAACCTGATTCTCTGAAAATCATTGTAATGTAACAGAAGCTTTGAACTTCTGGCGTTCTACAGAAAACACACTCACAGAAATTGGACAAATAAAAAAATGGTTTTGACAGTTAGGAACTAAAAACATCATCAGGTAAATGTTTTGAAAAGGTGACAACGGTCACAGGTTCCATAAGAGGTCAGAGGAACCGTGGAGAAATCTGTGGGCTGGTGCAGCCTGGCGTAAGCAGTTGGCTGCCTGCATATACGCACGCACGCAAGCACGCACGCACGTTCGATTTAGAAAGTGTTAAACAGCCGGCGAAATAAATAGACAGGTGAAATCTGGCAAGACACCAAAGTTTTGACTGCACCATTTATGCTGACGGCGAAATATATTTCGAATCATCAGCTATTTTCACTGCGCCAAGTGCCTTCTAACCGCTCGTTGGCACACAGTCTGAATAACTTTTGCACACCTTTCAGTCTCTGATTAATAAATAAGATGCAGGAGGCACCCGAAGACACAGCAGCCTGCAGTCAAAACACGGAGAAAGGCCTGTCAATGAAGAACTCTGGCTGAGCTGCTGTTGGTAAATGGACCTCCATTTTAGGAACGCTTCCAAAACAACTCTCTCCCACTTACTTACAGCGAAATGTCTCCCAAGCCAATCAATTAAAATGTGTTATTATAAAAGGCATTTTGGCATGTGATTAAAAAATGGGAGCCTGATTGCTGTGGGAGCCGGAGCCGAGGACCCTCCAGTAATGCTTAATGGGGTTTCCTCTGTCGCTTTGCGAGTGTTAAAGTACATTAACAGTTTCTACTACCCGGCTCAACAGGAGCACAGGCACCCAACAGACTGTCAGATTCTTGACACCCGTTTAATTGAATGATCCCAAAATCCTAAGCACATGTGGCTACACACACAGACACACACACACACCCCCAAACCCCCACTCCACTGTTAATTCTCCCCCAGTGCAGGGGGAGACTTAATGATTGCAATAAACCCTGCTGAGGTGGAGGCAAGTTCTGCTGATCCCAGAGATTTCTGCAAATTGCCTGGAGTTAATTATTGAGTTGCATATACATTTAATAAGCCTTCCTCAATTTGTCTTTCACCCCTCAGGACGGCGTGTCACGTCAAAAGTGACGGGGCAGAGAGTAGAGGCTGTTAAAGGGGAATGCGGCTCTGGGTGTGCGCGGCCCGGCGGTGGATTGCTCCGCAGGCAAACCCTGGAGCCAAAGACAAATTACTGACACCGACACAACCCGACGCATCACACGGCTTGGCTGGTAACATAGACGTGGATGTGCTGAGCTACAAGGTCAACAAAGTGCCAAAAATGATTGCTGGGCACTGAAAGATTAAAAGACCCACTCATGATAAGGAGCTGCTGATAAACGTTTCAGTGAAACATTACAATGGATGAAAAGTTGATGTGTTACAAAAATAATAATTTACGAGAAAAACCAAATGCAAAGTGAGAGAAAAGGTGAATTCTTTTACTAATAAGGGTGTAAGAACTAATTTAAAATATTCATGGAAAACTTTTCAATCCAAACACGACGCAAATCTGCATTTATTTTCACTCATGTGTTATTAATGTTCATTGTGAACTAATTGTTTGATATAAAGGGGCAGATTACATAACTTCATTCTGCTTTGGAAGTTTGGGAACTTTTGTTTTGCATAAAATGTGTTTGCCTTTTGCCAATTAATGAAATAAACAAACATATTCAGTGCAGCAGTCACAGTCTGTAATGACAGGCTTGTTGACCTACAGCATCTCTTCAGTGCTCAAAAGGGATTTTCTGACTGCCTGTTCAACCGCAAACAATTTACAACACGATCAGAAGTTGTCCAGCTTTGAAAAGATATTGCTGTGCCTCATCCTGGTGTGACATGTGTGGCACACTGATGAAAGGCGACTTGCTAAATCAGCAGGACATTATTCCTGTACTTTAAGGATTGAACACAGTTGTACATACTTGTTGATTTGAGCCAAGAACATTCCCTTGAGGGCGTAGAACTCAGCCGTCATCTCCTTGGTGAAGTACTTCAGGTTGGTGGACTCAATCACCTCAAGACCCTGGAGGGAATAAAACAGGGGATTAAGCCCCAAACAATACAGCAGGCAGGAGAACGTCCTCGTCTACACTGGAGAAAGGAAAAGTGAGGCAGATACCATGACATTCTGTTTGAGCTAGGACCATAATCACAGGTGAAAAACAAACAACCTGCTCACTGTTCATTAAGAAGCAAGAAAGAGGCGTTAAGGGAACCAAACTTCCATTACAGCGAGCCTCAGATTAGGTGTCCCCTACGTACTGCTGTGACAAACGATGTGGAGCAGCAGAAAGAGACAGAGGGAACCAGAAATGAGATAGAAGAGAGGAAGAGAGAGAGCGAGGGAAGAGTGTCTACTGGCACTTTTAATGACTTGTGGTGCGCCGAACTACTTCTATTAATCAGAGCACTCCATGGGCTTAAGAGCGAGCTCCTGAGTTACACTCTCTTCTAAGTCCTGGCGCTATAACTTGTCACCTAGAGGCACCCCAAACACTCCTTGCCCTCCCTACTTCTCCTACTTAACGTAACCCCAGCCATGCCTCCAGCTGTTGCTGACAGAAATCAACTCAAGTGCTCAAATCACTCCCAAGTTGTTTATGCAGAAAAGGTGGAACACAGGACAGGTGCACGGAAATAAATATATAAAGAGCCAACAGATCTGAAACGGGGATGACGGCGTCCTGGGATCTTCCGTCTCACCTGCATACATTCATTCTTGCCCATGACACCGGCCAGCTGCAGGTAACACTTGACCTGCTGCCTGATCTTCTGGAAGCAGTCGACGATGGGCACGGTGGGGATGGTGTGGATACGACTCAGGATGTCCAGAGCCACATTCACCAACCCCTGGAGACACAACAAAAGCAGAGTTTAATGAAAGTTCTTGTCTAAGTTTCCTGTTGAATATGAGCTCTTCATCTGGCTCATTGTCGGGTCACAGAGTTTTATTTGGATGATCTCAAGCAAATATTTCCATAAAAAAATATATAAAAATTCAGACAGGACACGTCAAGTTTTTTTCCCAAAGAAGTACCTGTTTGCGGGCGATCTTTCCGTACTGAATGATGGCGGAGGCCGAGGCGTGGACTCCCAACATGGCGTTGTTATTGTTTGGGTCATGTTGTGTGTTGGTCTCATAAGCCGTCACGATGGCTGCGGACAGAGACGAAACGGCAATGAACATGACGCATCACCTTTTCTGAGTGACAGTTGACAGTTGACAGATTGCATAAAAAAAAAAAAAAAGAAGAGGGGAGCTTAGAGCGCCGCGAGCAGCGGGGATCTTCTAGCACTCCGAAAGCTCGGCTGTCATAACGCAGACGAGGGCACTGGGGACACCGAACGTATTGAACGGTAAATGAGCCATGGCGATGAATTTCATCAAGAAAATTCCATTTCACTTTAAGTTTGAAGGCTGTCACGTATAAATGAAGTGGATTTCATTGGCACGGTCCTGCAGAACCGGCGCCATCATTATTCCAGCGCCTCGCAGTGCGGCTCGGAGCTCAACTTGCTTGAGACATCACATTTTGCGGTGGCTGCCTTTCTGAACGGTTTCAAAGTCACTGCGGGAAAGAGTTGAGCACTGAGCCAGGTAAACATGTGTGTGTGTGTGTGTGTGTGTGTGTGTGTGTGTGAGTGTGAGTGCTGCAGTCAGAGGGAGCGAGTGCTTTAGTCAGCTGACATTTGGAAATGTACTGAGACCCTGAGGGGGTTCTGCAAAGAGTGGCCTTTTAAAGAAGACCCCTTCGTGGAACAAAAGCAGCAAACTGAGGAGCGTGTGGATGATTGTGGCGTCCCGTAGCACGACTGCAATGCCTGAAATTACATGCTTCAATGTTACTGGTGTTACGTTCAGTGTGCAGGGAGTCGGCACATTAGTCATACCTTGGTAGTGGTGCTGGCGCCACATAAATATGCTGCTCCAGTGGGACAAGTCATCAGAAACGATGGGGAGGCGATTCCTCCAGGTTTTCACCACCGTCTTCATGTCATGGAGGCTGGTGTTGCGGCCCAGGTTCGCCGGTTGAAGCCCCGCGTTAATCTGGGCCGCTTCTTGCAGCTCGATGATCTGCTGCGCCGCCTGGAGAGCAATGATAATTAAAAATCTGCCCGCAGTCCATTTTATCTTTCATACAGCATTGGCGATTATCTTCAGCATATCCTCTTGACTCTTGGACTCCCAACTTCAAATTAAAACTTCTATTGTGCAAGCGAACCACATAATGGCATGTCCAGCAGCAGCAGAGCTTCCCAGTCTGTTTGTTGTTGTTATTTGCACATTTCATTGTTGATGATTGGCAGATGCATTTCTTGCACAGGTTGACCAACTTGTTTTATTCAAAGTTTAAACGTATGTGTTGCCAGGCCGGCTCTGCAGTCTGCTCCACAGATTCGGTCCAGGCAGAGCAGCAGCTGAGCTTAATCTGGTTAATATTTTGCCTAAACATCTGAACAAATGCAAGCTTCTGTAAAAGACCTCCTGCTCAGTTTGCTGTGTGTCGCACACATGGCGTCCATCTGCAGTCTGCTCGTCTGTGATCACTTGATTTGAAGTGAAGGGACTCGTGTGTAAATTGGCCGTTTTCTCGCGACACATTCTGAAGCTTTCAAGAGCTGATCTCGATAAAGCAAACTCCACTCCCTCTAAACTTGAAAATATAACGCAAAGATTATTTTTTAGACCACAAACATAATTTTTCAGAGAAAAGTTTTATGTCACCCCACATTATTTTGATAGCTGATCTGACCTGATGCAGCTGGAGACTAAGGAGATGGGAAAATGTGAAAACGATCAGTGAGGGCTTCTATCTCATTCCGTGGTAAGAAGCCTCATTGATTGGCCCAAAGCAGCTTTGTGAACATATAATCAATCATTCCATTATAACTACTCATCAATCAATATTAATGCCAGCCCTCAATCAATATTGCGGGTGATAATCCATTGATCGTCAGCCGCTGCTGAGAGCTGGGATTTGGTGATAACTTGATTCAAATGGTATTTGAGCCGCACTGTATTTGCAGAGTCTGGGCTTCTCGGTCTCCGAGGCTCACAGAGTCGTGAATGTGAGATATAGAGTGTGGAATGGAGATTTACAACTGGCCGCTTGGTTGCGTGGAGGAATAAATAGCTTGTTTTCCCTGGGATAGGGTAAATAATTGCACATGTGCGAACACACGAACACACACACACACGAACACACACACGAACACACACACACACACACACACGTCAAATACCCATTTTGAAAAGATAAATGCAGTGATTCAGAGCAATGCTGAAGACCGACCCCCCCCCCCCCCCCCCCCCCCCACCCACAAACACACACCAAGTCCCCCTCCTATGGCTCCAAAATGAAATCTCCCAAAACAAAATAAATTAGGCAGCAAAATATTTTTCACAATTATCTGTTAATATCAGCTGATGGCCCATTTCTAACCTTCATTCAGACCAACCCATTCATCATGTAAATGTAATTCTGCTGCAGGTATTTAATCAAATAGTATCTGATGGCATGGAAGTAATTACAGCCCTTCTAAACTAAGTCTTTCTTTCCTCTTCTCTCTCTCTCTTCTACTCCGTGTCCCCCAGTCTGTTCGCTCTGCACCTTTTCCAATTTTTATCGCCTCAGCATGGCTTCTTATTTCATTCTTTTTTCATCTTTACCCTGTCTATTGTACTCTCTTGTGGTGGAATCAAAGAAGGCTGAAAGGGTTTTAGATTATTAGGGTTTTTTTTTTTAATCATCTGTCTCAATTGTACAAAATAGAGAGAGCCTGCGACAGAAGCCATTATCAGCGTTACTCAACAGCACGTTGACTCGGGGCTGCCGGTGATCTCCTGACATGCATCTCTTCAAGTGCTTATCGCGCCAAACCGTCTTTCCTTTGCGACTTGTCTCGGCGTTCTGATTACCGCATCAAAAACAAGCCAGGCGTTCAATACACTGACCTGCAGCAGCGGCGTATGCACGTGAGAAACGATGTGAGGCAGCCTTCTCCACTCACGGATGGCCAGGCTGGAGGCCATCTCCACCAGACGCTCGATGAAGTTGAGCTGCTGCTCCTCCGGGTGGCAGATGGCCAGATAGCCCCGGTGCATGTTCACCTTCCATGCCATCTCCTTAGGACAGCTCCGCTCCACCTGGAAAAGTGTGCAGGATTTAAAACCCAATGATCCAGAACACCACGGCAAAATGACACACGGTTGAGATTAGTTTTCTGATAGTAAGCAAACAGAGTCGGTGCAAACTTGCCGGATTGTGTTTGAAACAGGAATTTGAACAACAACTTAGTTTGTAACCGATGACATGTTATGAAACAATCTATCCTGGACAATCCACATGAGCAATAAAGCACCATGAAATCCAAAATCAGCCAAACTCATTTTCAACTTCTTCCAATGCTCCTCAGGACAAAACAGAAATACACATAAACACACACAGATTGATGGAGAGGGCGGCGCTCACCATCGACTGAAAGCAGCTAAACAGAGCACTCGAGTGCATTTTGAAACGGTGGCATATACCTCAGAAACTGACAGGAGTTTATAGAGGCGGGCTGTTGTTTGTCCCCATGATGTCGAGCACAAAAGCGCACACTCCTAGCAGTGCAGTGCGAGTGTGGCGGTTTTAATTAAATGAAAAACATCTGAGGGGGAAAAGGGCCTATGACATTTTTCTTGCATAATTTAATCCAAACACAGACACACAATGTTTCCGTCTGCGAGTTTCTCTCTGAATGGCTTGAGCAGGACTTTTCTACTAATGACTAATAAACCTGACGAGCCTGACATGGAGGCAGACAAGTGGAAAAGGCCCCGCTATTGATTAAAATGCTGAGTGCATCAACAGTAAACAAATAATAGCCTCGGGGAGCGGCCTACGTCACACCTGTGGCTTGCTGTGTTTAAAAGTAAAACTAATTGTGAGAAGGCCAAGGAGAGTGTGAAAAAAGCAAGAGAGCGAGGAGGCATCGGCGTGCGCCTGTGTGTGTGTGTGTGTGTGTGTGTGTGTGTGTGTGTGTGTGTGTGTGTGTGTGTGTGTGTGTGTGTGTGTGAGAGCTCTAACGATGCTGGGGAAAATTACAGTGATCGGTCAGAGCGCACTTATCAGGGGTGACGCTTGATGAATATCCCCGAGACAGGGCCGCCCTTATCAAGAGCCGGCCTTTAATTGAAAGCGGGGACATTTGGAGTTCGCTCTGAGCTGGTGAGCAGTGGGCAGGAGGCAACTCAACGCCTTGCTCCTCTCCGCCACTATAAAACAAATCACCCTTCAGCAGATGCCAGGGTAATTATTCATGCACGTGGCTGTCGTAAATATTAACTGTTACAGCCAGAGCCGCGGAGTGAGGGATGGAGAGATGGGGAAGTGGAAGCAGAGGGGCCAGTAACACCAGAAAGGAGACTGAGTAATGGCTGTAAAGACTGTGAAAATACCAAATGAAAGAAATAGAAATGAGAGCGCAGGGGACAGAGAGAAGGAAGGAAGGAAACAAGGAGAGGATAGAGTGGAGATGGTGTTGCCAGCCAGACAATTTAATTAGATGTCACCTCAGGACAGAGCAGCTCAATGGATTGGTTCCAAGTCTCCTTGAAAGAGCAAAGCAGGAGTATTTGTTATACGCCAGGTACTATCACACACTCGCCACACGTCTGCACTTTGTTTTAGGAAACACGAGGCTAATAAATCCCCAGACCAAACAGCTGAGCTGCATTTTCACAGCTTCTCGCTGCCTCCCTCATGTTCCCGGGGGGGTGGGACTATGTGGGGATATGAAGGTGCACCAACATGAAGGTACTGCGCTTCACACCGACACGGGGCCTCGCCTTAATATACAGCACTGTACCAGAAACTGGGAATAAAGTGGGGAAGAAAAAAACCCAAACTAAATCATTGGAGTCTCTCTGCTTCAGTGGGTTAAAGCCTGCAGGCTCCACTGAACCCGGAAACTTTGGGTTGTAGTTTCAACTTTCTGTCCAACTGTTATTGCCAAACTTAGAATCAAGTGAGAAAACGTGCGACGATGTTCCCAGGCAGGCGTGTTTATGAATACGTGTTGCTTGTGCAGTCCTCACCTGTTCCAGAGCCTCCTTCATTGCAGCCCAATTGGAAACCCTCCAAGCGCACTCGAGCACCAAATACGGGTTGGAGTGGCCTTTGGACTGGCCATACTCAGTCAGCGGCTCCCACTGGTTTAATTCTTTCGAACAGCTGGAGATGAAGGTACGGGAGTAGAAACAGCTCGAATTTTCAAATGTGCTACAGCCGCTGTCAACATGCTTTCATCCATAAACATGACATACTGTCAGTAACTTACTTCACAGCGCAATGTGTGTGGTGTGTGTGTGTGTGTGTGTGTGTGTGTGTGTGTGTGTGTGTGTGTGTGTGTGTGGGGGGGGATACAAGAATACCTTTATTTTTATTTTATATGGATATATGTTGTCAAATAGCCCTGATGAATCATTGTGCTCTACAGGGAGGAACTGTAGTCATCCTAAAGTGCAGCAAACCATTTCGATAATATATAAGACAGGGAAAGTGAACTTTGTTGAAATACACTTAAGAAAATGTGATGAGGGCAGGTTCATAAATCAAAAAAAAGTGTAATTCTGCAGCATATACAGAAATTCCCACGGTTAGTTTGCGTAAACTATATTTTGCTAGGAGGGGCCTTACCGTATCCAGTGGTCCTCCCAAAGCTGGTACTCTGGGAAAATGGCAGAGGAAACGTTGCTCCTCTCGTGCTCTTTTCTGGCCTTCTCCATTGCTTTCTCATAGCTTTCCTGAGCCTGAATAGAAATATCATTCTATTTCAGAGCAGGTTCTTTGGGATAATAGGGGATTTGTAATTTGAATAGAGAAGGTATATAAAAGCAAAAGGGACTAGTGAGTCCAACTAACGCCATCTCTTATTTGTACCTGTTCAAAGAAGCCGTGCTGCTCATATGCAATGGCCGTCGCCGTCTCAGGGAACTTGCACCTCTTCTGCCACAATCCCGCCCACATGTCCTCTTCTTGGAGCAGAGAGTAAAGCTCTGCAAGGGAGTCCAGAATCTCCTGTGCACAGAAGAGAAATCTTACAAACTGAAAACTTTAATTACAGAACATTCACTGATGAATCCAGTTCAAACTGGAAGGGAGGCATTTTCCCCCGGTTTAAAACATCAAGCTGCAGCACACTCAACAAACACATACCTCTCGTGTTACCTCCAGTGTTGGGAAGATCATGAGATTTTCTTTTGGCAGTTTTATAAAACAGATCATTGTGCAATTATCACTTCCAACAGCCAAATACCTGCTGAGGTGGTGTGATGCTCTCTTGTTCATAGAACTCGGTGCTCTGCTTGGGTTTACTGTGCAGGCTCAGACCCTTTTCAAAGGCCTGCTGCTCGAGCATCAGGGTGGAGCGCAGCCAGAGGTTGTGTGTCTTGCCCAAGTACTTCAGCACGCAGGGTCGGATGGGAATAGGAGGCACACATTGGGACATGGCTTCCACAAAGCAGTTCAGGGCACTGGGCTGGCAGTCTCTCTGGGCCTGGTGGCTGCCGCTGCACAGGAAAGGACTCATTTCTCCAGACAAAGCCTGAAAAAAAATAAAATAAATGAAATGAAATAAAATAAAGATGAGCTTGTCTACTACCCATTTCTACTTCGGCTCACTGACACAGCTTATTGATAAAGGCATTCAGTTCCATATACAGGATGCAACGCGATGCCATTTTCCAGTAAAAAAAGCTGTTAAGAAACAGGAAGAGAGAGGTGGAGGACACACGGTAAGAGGAGTGAGAAGGGACAAATGACCAAGTGTGTGCAGCCTTCCCGAGGAAACCACACGACACATGATCAACAAGTTATTTGAGCTTGATTCATTTCGTACAGAGATTAGCAACATGTGCCTTGTTGTCATTTCGCAGATCCATATCTATAAATAGTCAGAAGTGAAAAACAAATATAATAATGCAATGGTAATACTACCATTCAGCTCTGACGGCTGAATCTTCATGTCCTCTACCAATTTAAGTCATCCTAACCTTTTCAGCTACTGGAGTTCAGTTAAAGGCCAACGCAAAATCTGTGAGAAATGTGCAGAACTGAAGTTCTTCACTTCACTACAATCATCCTCCACTGCCCGTATCTGAACAGAAGAGCGCAATCGCAGGGTTGGCGCCCTGAAAATCATGACTGACACACCGACGCGTTAGTAATGAATATAATTTTCACTCTACATTGACAGAACGGAGTAATTTATGCTATGATGGTCACTTCAATTAGGCTGGTGGTGGAGAATTCCAATATCCCATCAAATCCCTTCCTAAGTAAAATATGCTTTTCCATCATTCGCAAGTAAAAGTCAACCCAAAGATATACAGCCTGAGTAGCAGTAATTGCTTCATTTTCTCAATAAATTGGTGTAATGGTGGCATCAAATGCAGAGATAAGACATGAGGCTTCAAAATAAATACATTTGACACATTTGTGACATTAGTCCCTTCATGTAGGAGACGCCACTATTATGAATCCTAATAGTGTCCGCCTCTTTCAGATGTTTTAAATATCAATTGCTTTAAAGCGACTCTGAAAATACTCTATATGCAACTGGTTCATTAAACTCATTACGGCTCCATTCTCGTGGCTTTCTCATTTCCATATTTAGCATAAATAAATCTGTCCTCGTTAAGCAGAAAGTACACATATTGCATCAAAATAGGAGATGGCTTGAGATGCCACTTGCTTTGCTTATGATAAAACAGAAAAAGATGGAAAATAATGTAAATAAGTGTGTGTCACCATCACGGTGGATCTTTTCTGGATTTTGGAGAAAGGAAAACAAAGTAGTAACAAGAGAAATAGTTATGTTGAAAATGCAACAACGCCGGATGTGTCAAATATTCCCGGTGATTTAAACAATCATTGAGAATGAGACAAAAGCTTAAGCATTAAACATGACCATACAGAATCGTTTTACTTCGTCACGCCCATAATTTACACGGCTAAATATGTGTTGGGTGTAGCACAACAAACTGGAGTAAATTACACTCACGTGCTGCTGCCTGTCGGAGAGAATCTTCCAGAGGCGAGGGAAGAGTTGAACCCAGGACCTTTCAGCCAGCGGAGTGGAGATGTGGCAGAGCTGGACCAGGGCGTTCAGAAGAGCCCCCGTCTGAACACCAAGCACAGAAAGAGTTAAGAAACTGGGTGCTGACTCAGCAAAGCTCCTTTTGATTCCACAGTTAATTTGGCAATTAGCTATTTTACTACAATTCAAATATGAGAACTTACTATAATGAAAAAACATAAATGGTTAATTTTTCATAGTATTTAAACCTTGGCAGTACAAGAAATACTCAAATCCAAACAGGAAACACTGGTGGACCAACCTCACCTTGACCTCCCGCAAAGAGTCCAGAAACTTGTCGTGACGGTTGGTGAGCATGTGCAGCTGGTTGCCAGTGTCTCTCTCGGCCTGCTCTTTAGTCTTGGGAATAGCCGTCTGGTCACCCGGTGCCAACTCGATGTCAATCTCCACATCCTGCCGGCGGATGAAACAAGAGAGAAGCAAACTATTATCTTCAAGAACAGCTTTGACATTTAATCTTCACTTCAGACAATGTGCTGCTTTGAAAAGCCTTTTCATGACATTAAAATCAACAGCTTGTTGGTAATGGGCAAAAGATGAAAACACAGGACTCGTTTTGAAGACAAAGAGCGCAAGCAGAGAAGCAAGGCTCTAATCCCGCCTCAGATCCACAGCATGGAACACACTTCTTAAAGGATAATGTCCTAATTTATGCAAGATGCATTTTGAGCATTGTGTGTGCATGGCTTTCGGTGCTTCACCTCCTCCTTGGTCTCGCTGTTTTCCCGCTCACGTGGCTCCTGCTTGACATGCGTTGCCATTGCGAAGGCGGCACGATCGTGGCTGTCGGCCAGATTGATGACGTTGGTGATCGACGGCAGCATGGATCCCTGGCAGCTGGTGCCAATGATGGTGTTTCGCTCACACACGGCCAGCAGCAACTATCAGACACAGGTGCAAAATGCAATGCAACACCACGACTCAGACAGGTAACAGGCATGACAAGTCCAGCCAAGGCCACACATTCCTGAACAAAACGAGGATTTTTATCTGCATGTCAACAACACATTATTTTTAAGGCAGGTTAAAAAGGCTTCAAGAGGCACAGCTGTTTACCTCGATGCACTGCTTGATCCAGAAGTGGCTGCCCATGGCCTCCCAGTTCTGAGAACAGCAGATGTAGAGTAGCCTCTCGTAGACGCGCCGCTTCATGGAGGCATCAAACACCTCGAAAAACTTGGCTCTGATCAATGGCTGAGAGCAGCGGAGCCCTGAGAGGAAAGCTGGCTCCAGTTTGGACGTGATGTCACTTCCTGAAAGGCTCTCATCCCTGAATAATATCGTGGACAAAACATTTGTGAGACAGATGTTGGCGACTGGCCATTTTAGTCAGACAACAGGCTGGCAAAACAGAAAATGTCATCAGTGGCAGGGGAGACCGAGAGGTAAGAGAAGCATGCAGGTCGTCCACGGGTTCAAATGCGACTGTAGATCCATGAGGCCTCGAACTCTTGACTACAGGAGTTAAGGAAATCTAAAAACAAGGTGGATTAATGGAGGTTCAATTAATAATGTGGACAAAGAAGTATCAACCATAATACAGCGGGCGATTGCAAAGTCAGTAATAACTCATTGTTAAGCACCTGAGAGGCATCTGATGTTGACAAAAGTCACATTCCCACAAAAACACAGCCAAGGAGCGCTGGGAGCACACTCTGCTCTGTGGCAGATTATTTGTTTTACACAGAGTCAAACAAAGGTGGCACAAAGCCACCCTAGAGTGCTGTGTTACACAACAAGTCTGCTTTCTCAGAGGCAAAACAAATAACACAACAGCATCAGGGTACAAGATCCGTGTACTGCACTCCAGATCTCCTGTCCTCCTGTGCAACTCGCCTCCGTTGTGTCCTCTGATGTCGGCTAGGAAGTGAAATGATAAATGACCTCCCGAGTACTCCTGCTGTTCTTTTTCTATACAGCTGCACATTAGAATAAAGGTGCAATAGTCTGTATACGACACAAGAGATAATATATCACCTTTAAAATAATGCTTGGAATTTAAATAAACTACTTGATTAGTAGTTCAGCAGTCCAAAAAATTATACTGTGAATGCAATTTGTATTGAGAGCTCTATTTGGGCTGGTATTTAAGTGAAGTGAGGTTAAGTGACAAATATGGAATGCAAATAGAATTCAAAATTCACAATGCGCATTCAAAACAACGGACAAGATTTGACTTGAAAAAGTCTTGGGAAGACATCGGTTCCATCAAATAATGGTTCAATCCTGTAGTGGTAGCCGGTAAATATATGCCAAACTTTCAACACGAGCCTCCTGCGCTGGACAGACTTGGCGTGAATCACTCATACCAGAAAGTGAAAAGGGCCAATGGAAGCGATGCCGCCACAGCTGTGCGCTGCTTGTATTTGTGCCGTTCTACTAATCGCACCGTTGTGGCACAGCTGCTTTATCATTCTGTTATCATTACTCACTGTCTGTGGTGGCTACACCGCTCGTCTGAAATCTTTTGGCACGAGGAGTCGGTGGTGTGGGGTTGTGGACGCCGGGCGCATTGATCTGATTAAATTGTGCGCGTGCGTGACAGAGAGATGGGGAGACAATGGAAGTTGGGGTTTTGATGAATGGCGGGCAGAACGACAGCGTCTCCCCTCTGACCGTTGCCTGCTGGGTGTTGCGTCATGAGCCGAGTGGATTCCACTGTAGCCCTGTGAAAGTATCCTGGCACATTATCTGTCTCTATAACTACCTGCTGTCTGCCAAAACACCTTTTTTTTTCTTTTTTTTTAATTTCCACCCTCCTCCTTTCCACCTTTTTGTCGATGTACAATGACTAATAATTAGCTCATCGGCTCCAGCACGCTGCAACTCTAATCATTCCCATCTTTAATTATGTAATCTCTCGATATCTCCGCTGCCATCTTAAACAGAAAGATGAACGGCACACTCATCTCCATCTTTATTTTCCATTGCTCCCTGACCCAACCTGCCATGTCTCTCCCTGCCTCAACCTCCCGACCTTCATCCTTCCCCGTTAAGATGGATGCAAGGGCGGCGCGGCATCGGTGGCATGGCCATTTGGCCATGTGATGAATGGCGGTAATTACCTGTAGACGTAATTAACGAGGTCCAGGAACTGCGCGTTTAACTCAAGTTCATCGGGGAAGCGCTTCTCTATGTAGGTCATCATCTTCACCAGCAAGATGGACTTTTCACGCAAGTTCGGCATCTGAGAGGAAAATAAATGTCAGCCGCAGCGATTATGAAAATCAAACAGTCAAAATGAGAAGAAAAACTGAAAACCGAACATTTTCTTCCTATAATTCCCGTCACCCTGCCCACTTCAGCTGTATGCTCTCCTTTTAAGATTTAAAATAAAATAAAATATACCTCTGTGGGGATTATGCTAATAGAACATTGTTGGATTTGGAAAATGTGCTTTGCTTGCTGTTTTTTTCAAAAGTTTTCCCACCTTTTATGACTTTGCTGATTCAGTCCTCAATTCACACCTGGCCTAGATCAAATAATGCAACAATATGCTGAATCCTGCACTTCCGTTTGCTTGTACATGTATCTGTGTCACCCGATACTCTCACACCGTGAGCGAAGCTCCCCTCTCACCTGATTCGCAGCCATGGGAGAGTTGTTCTTCACCCACTCCTCCACGATCTTGACGACCGCTCGCAGGATCTTGGGGTCGGGCGACTTCTCGATCAGGGAGGTGAGGATGACCTGGATGAAGTTCTTCCTCATTTCCATGCTCATGACCGACAGCCGAGTCTTCACCAGGTCGAGGCTCAGCATTACCAGCTCACTGGTCACTGAGAAAACAAATATAAGGTTTCCAGTCGTGACGGGAGCCAAAATGCTGCACAAGAGCCACAAACAACCAGAATGGATCTGCTTGATTTGAGCTTATTGGATCTTGGTAAAATGAATAATCTTGAAGGGGGAAGGCCCCACCAGTCGCATAGTCTTTGGCCAGCATGGCTGTAACTGCTCATGGTGGCGGGTAAATGTCTGTGTTTCCAGAAGTAGTCATTAGGGACCTATTTAAGGCACCGATACCATCTTACAACCATTACCTGCTGTCTGAGGAGAATCAACAAGAATTATGTACTAACAGACTTGTATAAACCTAAAGTCGAGCTCAGAGAGGGAAAACAACAGAAAATCTTTACAAAATATGTTGCAATCACAACCCGAGCAACGGCAATCCGCTTTTTATCCATATCGATAAACTTAAGATGTTAAGCTGTCAGGAGGCTTTGTGGCATGAAACGCCCATATATTTACAGACTGACAGAAGTGGAGACAACACAAAGTGAGAAATAGTGTGATTTTCTCTGTGAATGCTCCAAAGCTCCGACTGTCGTCTGGATCTTCTGCCACAACACACTATTGAAAACGCAGCTGAAACCATTCATTACGACTTCTGATGAGTCCTGCAGCACTGGCACACATGGAGCTGACTGAGTCAATGGATTAATGCTACCCTGACAACAAGGAAAAGGAATTTACTTTCCTGAAAAAGACAGCCACACCTGTCCCCTGCATTTAACCCTTTCAGAAAGAGCCATATGAATCCCTGGGACAACTTGCAGTGCCGACTGATAGAGAGGAGCCGTGATTTCACCTTTTCTAAACAACACACTCCCAGGTATTCACCTACACTTGAACAGGTATCATGATGAGGCCCAACCCAAAAGGTTTTTCTAGTTACTTTAAGTGGTGGTAAGTTTAATCTCCAGGCAAAGAGCCCTTAAAAGAGGATGTATGACAACATGTAGTGTGCTTCACATCCTGTTGTAAAATATAACTCTTTGGTTGGTGATTTCCTGCCGATGTACCTGCTCCAGTACCTGTGGTGGTTTCAGTGACGCCTGGATTGGCCTGCTGGGGCCCCAGGTGTTCTCGCACCATCTTCTGCAGTGAGCGCATGAAAACGGAGATGAGGCGATCAATGTAGCTGGCATTGTAGCTGCAGGCTGACTTCAGGATCATCAGCGTTCCTGTACGATGAATGAAGAGGACGAGAGAAGGGATGAGGGTCAGTAATCTGACAAGAATACAAATCTCTCAGGGGTCAGGTAACAGAAATGCACCAGCAGTCAGCTTGTGTTCATTTACACAGTGTGTCTGCATGCCGTCTGATTTTTTTTTTTCTCCCAGTGTCACACAGACAAGAATAAGAATGAGTAATGCCCCCTCCCTGTTACTGCTCCCTGGAGGGGAGGCAAATGTTACCATGTCAGCCCCTCACCTTACATCAATGCCACCTCTCAGCAAAAGCAGCGGGCGCTTCTTATTGACCACAAATGTAACTCTGAAAAACTGCATTGCGTTCTGTTAAACCACATCATTGCTCTCCAAAAGTCATTTTTCACCTTGAGCATCCCATTTAAAAAAACAATCTGTATATTCCCCTCCCCCCCAACAAAAAAAAAAAAGAATTCAATAAAATAACTGTCTCCCTTCAACATAATCTTTAATGTAAGGCTTATCCATAAATTGTCTGACATCTGGATGGATAACAGTAATGTTTGAGCAGGGACTGTCCACTAAAGCAGCAATCCTTCCCGAGACAATCTTTCCCAAAACCGCTGGACTGTAGCTTCGGTTTAAACAGGCCAGATGTTAGCCAGAGCAGTGGGGCCGATCGGCTCGCATTTTAATCACCCACTCATGGGCTTAACTGCTAACAGGGACTAAGAGGCCCTTTGGTTTAGTTCGGAAAAAGTAGGAGTGGAAAGGTTTTTTCCACGATTACAAGTGTTAAAAGCAAAGAAAGTGAAACTCAACAAAAAATAAGGGGAATCTAGAAGAGGGTGGGATACTTACCAAAGAGCTGTGTCGGGTTAGTGTTGCTTGTGGCTTTTTCATAGTTGGTAAGTCCTTCGTAGATGACCTTTCCCACGGCAGCATACAGACACTCCAGTTCTTCATACTTTGACGCCACTGTCGATGTGCCTTGAGGAATAATTTCAAAGAACAGAGAACAGTCAAGTCTTTCAACACTAATAATGATATGAATAAAGATGTCACTTGAAAAAGCAATGGTGGAAACATCATCAACCACTTAAAAGCAAGAGGAGGAGGAGGAGAATAAAGACATGAAGCACTTTCTTGCATTTAGAAGCCAACTGGAGTTCCACCTAAACATAGCTACCAGACATCGGAAGCTTACTGGGCTCAGTGGGGAAGATGCTCATGAGGCGAGAGAGAAGGGAGTGGACGGCCCGCAGCACTTTGGTATTGCCGCAGGTCATGCATGCTGCGATGCCCCGCTGCAGGGGCTTGAAGTGGGCCAGGATGGCCGGTGACTGCAGCACCGGCAACAGGAAGCAGAGGATCTCCAAGCCGGTGCAGATGTTGGAGATGTTGGCTTGTGCCGGCTGCTCCTGAAAAGTCAACAAGACGAAGTCAAGGTCACTTTGAGTAACAGACGGTTTATTCCCAGGTGTCAGTGAAGTATTTGCTCGACGGAAGCAGCTGGTAGATAGAGAGCATCTATATGGGACAATTTCACCGCAACTGTCATGAAGAGCTTTGCACTGTCAGTCCCTTTCACAAACACTGAATTTAGAAGATAACTGCTGCTGAAGGGGAAACTATGGTTCAGTTTTTGGCCCAAGGACACTTTATATAATATACCTTATATTAGAAGATGAGCAACCTAATGTGACAAGATTTCTTTTTACAGTGAGTATTGATTGTGTGATTTTGTCTCTTTGCTGGATACTTTAAAACATGCAAGGTTCACACAGCTACTTCCTTGTTACACAGACACTATGATTAATAAAACTAAACAAAAACCGTAAAGTTAAGTTTCATTTAGCAAGTTCATGTAGTGTGCAGATTAAAAACAAAGCAGGACTACCTATAGGACAAATTCATCTTGTGATGTATTGACCAGTCCGTTTTTTTTATTTTTTCCAATACAAATTCGACAATTCAGAAATCCATATTCTATTCAGGTATTTCTCACAAAAACAAGGTATTGTGATGGTTGCTAAACTAAAAATCAATTTGCAATGTCGGGTTCTAATTTTGTCTAAATTGCAATCAGGCTTTACAATGGCAGGGCCAAGAGGATAATCGGGGGCAGATCCATGGCACTAATCTTACCTAATGAACAAGGTGACTCCGGTGATAAGGCTCCTGGTAGATATTAGGGTGGTATTGATTTGGCACTGTATTAACAGAATGGGAACGTGTCTCTGGAGCGGTGCAGATAGGCCATATACATGTATGTGTGGGACTCCGTGAGTGTTTTGCGTGTCTCCCTTCGTACTCCTCATTTGCCCTCTCACGCCACTCCCCCCCGACTCTTAATCACTGCTACTCCAGTACAATGAGATGATAAAAGGTAATCCGATTAGGAGCATTGTTCATTAGCCTGAGTGAGGCAGGTAGAGCATGATCCCAGGGGAGGATGGCCTGTGTATGTGCATCTGCATAAGATCGACAGAAAAGCCTTGTTTGTCAGACCGTACCCGCCGGGATGCGGAAGGGCTGGTGGGGTTTGTCTGTCTGAGCAGGCAGAAAGAAAGACGCGGCCGATGCACTGATCCCAAAAGAGAGCAGCGGAAGTACGTGACAATTGCTGGCGTGCAGCGATAACCCTGTCTGAACAGCAACGACGAATCAGACCGGAGAGATGAGGAAAAAACAGGAGAGGAGAAAAGGATAAAAAAAAAAAAAGAGGGAGCGGGAGATAAAGGAAGAGAGAGAAGACAGGCTGCGATAAGGCCCTGGATAGAACAGAAGAGATGAGAGGAGGAAACGGTTAGAGACCGAGGGGAAAGGCGAGGGGAGATGCAAAGAGGCACAGAGGGGAGATACAGAAGGCAAGGATGAGGAGTTTAGGATGAAGAGGGGTTGGGGGTTGAATGAGAAGGCACAGGACAACCCGGATAGACTCCCGTTATCTTCCCACTGTCATTATTTTGTCATTATGGCGGTTGGCGCTTCACTTCATGTATTACCGATAACAGACAAAAGACTCTGAGGTGTTAGAGCAAACACCAAGAGCTCAGGCGCAGAAACTTCTCTTGTTATACTTTAGTGTTTGCTGCTTACAGCAGCAGGCCTGCATATTTTGAATTTCATTCAGAATCCTTTGCCTGTTGAAGCGCCTTTGCAGCTTCAAATAATCTGACATCCTAACATAAATAAATACTTTTTTGTAGTTGCACTTTTCCAAATACAAAAACAGTCCCCAATAACAAAACGAGGAATAAACAGGGTTTTCCCCCCAGTGAGCTGCAGGTTAAATTGAACGCTCACTGCCTACATGCACTGGGGATTTTAAAATGTACTTTTATTCAGAACCAGAATGGGAGCGGCGTGAACACAACCGCTCTATGCTGGAGAAAAGTTTCCTTGTGGTATGACTCCCAGTGTGGCACCTTACGGTGTCAACAAATGGGCAGGTGTTTTTCCCTGTTTGCTGCAGTCTAATATCCGTCCCCGTTCGGCGACCGTGACATTCAAGGAAACTTTCAAAACGCATGAAGGGAATGACAAAATTTGAGTAGCACAAAAAGTTAAATAGAAAGCATGGAATCCAGCTGAATTTGTGTTTTTTGTCCAATAACTATAAATAATGTGTCGTTCTATGCCGGTCGCTAAATGATTTTCAATGCCGTTAAATATGTGTGTCATATTTTCTGAAAAAATGTATCAACGGCCACATGGGTAAACACTTTATGGGGTCAGAATCAGCTTAAAACGCAGAGTTCAGGAAGAAAGGGAAAGAAGAAAAAAAGGAAATCTCAACAACAACAACCTCTTAACACACCTGCATTTTGCCTTTTCTTCTAGGAAACTCAAGTCATTACAAGTGTGAACGCAGCGAGTGTTTATCTCATGAACGAGACAGACTAAATATACTGGAGGATTTCGAAGGCTCGTGCCATCTCACCACGGTCATGAGCAGCTTGTCGAACCACTGCAGCTTGAGTTCAGCACGCGGCCACATGTCAGGCCTGAGGGCAGTCTTCATCAGGCTGACGCAGCGACGGGACAGCAGCTCGCCCGGAGACCCGGCAACATTGGTGCTGTCGTTCACCTGCAGGGGAGAGAGGGAAAGGTGCGAGGAAGACTGGGGTCGTCATCATCATCGCTGACAACAGATCTTCATCTTCGGTATTATAATGACATCCTGAAGAGGTAAGAAATCACACAGGGCAAGAAGAGGCAAGGACTCTCAGCACACAGTCATTTCACTCATGCAGTGGAGGTTCACCAGTGGCACAGAGAAAGGAGACCATCAGTCAACAAGGAGCCTCTTTACAAGCCTTCACAGTGACGAGCATCCACCCTGAAGAAATATCCTTGACCGACTCAATGCATCACTATCAGCTTTAGGTGTGGTGTCCTTTGGCTGATGGTAATCCCTTCGGCTATTGAAAACATATAATTTTTCTACAGGGATCAATTTGGCATCACAATGCACTGCTATCGAGTGGGGTACAAAGAAAAGATTATGTTCCCATAGACTGTGCCATGAGCACTGAGTGATCCCCAGCGGCTACACGGAAGGTTATATTCAATAGAGACGGTCGGGTGAGCAGTGAGAATGAAGTTTGGCCCAAAAAGAAAGTAGGAAAAGTCAAGGTGAGTGAAATCCAAGCCAGTCTATTTTGGGCATGTAACCAAGGTCAGCACTGCCACTAGACCAAGGGACAGCTCTGAGAGGAAACACAAAGGACTGCGTCGTCTGCGTTTCCTATTTCAATGCGTCCAGCCCTCACCTGACTGAGTGGTTGGAATGGTCCTTCCTTGCAGGCACAATGGATGGCAAAGCTGGTGTTATCTACTATGTGCATTGAAGTATGTATGATGGATGTTGGGGGGGGCGGGTTCTGGTGGTGGACTTACCTGACATGCAATCCTGATGAGGAAGTTAACCACAGTGTCCGTATGTTGTTTCTCAACAGGCTTGGTAAGCATCGTCTCTGTACCTGGCATGGACTGGCTGCGACCAAACACCTGGATGTAGAAACATTTATGAGTCGGATCGGAGGGGAAAGCACTAAATTCTTTGTTAAAAAGGATTTTTAACTTCCACTGCTGTGTAAAGAAGTCTGCACCTAAGATTCACCGATAGTTATTAACCAATATGAACCGGACAGTTTCAAAAACAGCAGCTTGACTTTTCATCGTCTCTTAACATTTCAGTGGAGCAACCGACCAACAAATAGTTCCTCAGCTACAACATAAAACAAACTAGAATACTTCAGATGAAATGTGTGTGCCTGCTGACTCGTATTCCTTCCAATTTTGTTTTTCTTTAACCAAACTCTTATCTGCTTTGCCTGCCCAATCTTTCGCAGTATTTTGCAACAAAAGTCACAGGGAACTATAATCCTGAACTTTCTGCATGTGTTGATATGCTTTTTGTGCACCTGCTATGTTTTTTTTCACCAAAATCCCATCCACTTAGACTTACAAATCATCTGAGCAATCTAAAGAGGCGGTACTGCATTATCAAAGAGACACTATTGTGTAAATTAGCGAGACGCCTCTGGGAATTAAGAAATCTCATCCCGTTCTTGAGACGTCAAAAACAACAGGCCTCAGTGGGATACCGGGTGAAGCAAATAAGAGGCTGCTGTACTGCTGCAAGGCAAGAAGCTGCAGCCCTGCTGTCATCTCCTGTTGGATCTTTCCTCAAGCACATTAAATAAATGATTGGTAAAAAATGTCTGTTTGATCAGTAGCTCTGAAAATGTTCTCCAATCCAATCACTCAGAAGAGACAGCGAAGACAAGGACACCCAGCAGGTACTTTGAAGGTAGGAGGATACGACTGGGTGGTAATGGAGGTGGGGGAGGGGGGTTCCCGGCCTCTTGCTGGTTGAGCTCACCGTGGAGGCGGTGCCGGCTGCCGTGCGGAACCTCTTGACGTCCTGCCCGGCGGCGGTGGCGGTGGCGTCCAGTGACAGTCCTCTTTTCACAGCCGCGCCGCTCGGCCCTTCACCGGCAGGCGCCATGTCGGCCTCCGACTCTGGCTGTTGTGACCAAAACAGATAAGTTTGTGCAGACTGAAACATACCAAAGCGACATCGATGACTCGTGCACGTTTACAGAATATGACTGGGAAAATGTTTTGATCGCTGAAATGAAGACCTACGTCTGGTGAAATAATGAGCATCTTCAGTCCACAGACACGACACACTATTGCGAAAAGTGCTTAACCATTTTATAGAAAGCGTTGAAACCTTTTGGTTACCTGCTGGTCTTTGATTCTCTGCAGTTCCCACTTGATAACCACCTCAGCCAGATCCACAGCCAGCTTCCGCTGCTCGATGGTCACGCTGGGAGTGAAACCCAGACGCTGCATTGCACTGATCATGTGCTGCACCAGGTGGTGGCGAACTGGATAGTATACCTGGGAGGAAAACGGCGCAGAGTGAAACTTCACAAAATAACAATTGGTGAACGTGTCCCATCAACCTGGCAGGGATTCCGCATATTATTAGCAGCTATTTAACATATCCATCTCACAAAGGCCGTGCCACGTTGCCATTCGAAACACAAGCTGTCAAACCGCATTTCATTTGGTCCTCGAGCACCAGATGGATGTTGATGCCGGTGGCACGGTTCGAAATCAGCCAAAGAAGCACAAGGATGGCCACTAAGACCAAACGGACGACACGAGGGTTCGTACAGAACTTCAAACTTCTCAATACAATATCACTGTGGCTTGAGGCGCACAATTCGCTTTCTTTAATTTTATCTGAGTGACTCGCAACTGGAATCACGGCTCCATGCAGAGAGCAGATGCTCGGACTGTTTCATAAATAAGCTTGTGTTGCGGTAAATGAAAAAAATGCACACTATGTCAGAGGCTTCCAAAAACAAAAGCTGAAGTTTAACATGAGTTTGGTTGATTTGCTTGTAGAAGATCCAATTTAATATTTCTGATCAATCGCCCGACCGACAGCCATCCATGTACGTCAAAAGCTACCAAATGCTCGTCACTGTGCTTTCCCTGCAAAATGACTAAAAGTACATTCAATTAAGATTCCAATCACCTGATCAATTCCTTGCTCATGTGGCAAGAAATCAATCAGCCTGCCTGCGCGGAACATCAGATTATGGCCTGAACGATTAATTGACTGGACGATTTAATCGGCTGATTGCAGCGACGAGGCAATAATTCATAAGAGACCAAAAGTTGGCCGATTGACGTCGATGTTCACACTTTTTTTTTTACTAATGAAACACAGTCACTCTAGCACTGAAAAAATATCTAATTGGCCATCATATCAATTATCAGAATTTTTAAATGGGTCGACTCCTCGCTGTGAAAGTAAAAAAAAAAAAAGTGAGGCAACAGCCAACACATTGTCTGACAGTAAATGTACATTTCCTGTGCTCTAGATTTTGGGGGATATAACAAATATTCAAGTTGAAATGAGTGTTCAGTCACTTGGAGACGTTGACTCACAATAGGCAAAGTGACATCGTATTCTCAGTCAGTCTCAAGGACATGATGATGCACACTTAGCCCTCAGCATTCACACACTCGAGTGTCGCACTCAAGAGTCACTTAGCCTCCAAAACCGAACGGGGGACCCTCAAACACGCGTGCAGGCAAAGCGGCAAGAGATGAGATGTCTATCTGAGGGCTTTTGTCAGTGTCAAAGAATATTAAAGCTTCTCACTTCGAGGGTAATTACAGTCGATAGAGCAGGACTTCGCGTGCCCCTTTAATGACGGAGTGGCTCAGCCCCGTCCATCACATGTGCACACAGACAAACACGCACACAATCTCTCCATTCCTTTATCAAACACATGCACGCACAAAGTCTCTCATCTGTCTGTCATTATCTCCTCCCCAGTGTAATTATGCTGATGTGATTACATTAGATTAGTCATCTGGCCCAGTGAGAGCAGCCTGTCAGCAAGACAGAGCGGGGAGCCCAGCAAAATGTCAGTCTTCTGCTAAAAGACCCGACTCTGACTGTCAAGGCGGCGAACGTCGGCTGAAGAAGCGAGACACGGCCGAAGCGTATTTAAAGTTTTGGGGAGGGGAGGGGAGCCAAAAGACAGATGAGCTTTCACTGCTGCAGTTGTCCGGGGATGAGACGCTGCTTGGCTGCGGTGATCACCGACGTACAGGCAGTCTGGCAAATTCTACACTTTTGAAAACTGAAGTGGTCCGACCTGATAAACAATATTAACTGGGCCTTATGAGAAAACCTGACTTTTAATGAGGATGCTTCTTCCCATTAAGACAGTTAAGAGGTGTCATGTAATTTAGGGAACCTAAATAATCAGCAAAATTAGCCACCGTTTTCTAAAGTGAACACTTTACAGTGAGCTGACAGCAGCAGCAGCAGCCAACTGCTGTGAATAAACTATAAACTTACCTTTAAGTACATTAATGTCCACTTCTGAAGTTTTAGACATTCTCACACCCAACTAATGCAGCAAATCGTGATTCACAAATGACTACCACCCTGTCTTCATGTATTTTTACACTTTGCTCAACACTTCTCCATCCTCAAACAACCTCAGTTATCTTCTTTTCTTTTTCTACGTCATCGCATTCAGGGAGCATCTGTAGAACACCACCGAGCCTGACGACTTGCAGCATTGAGGGCTGCGCTGTAATTTGACACCGACCTCTTTGCCTCAGCCGCTGCTGTAACTAGATTAGATCACATAAAGAAACCTTCGACAAGCCAACATTCCAAACAGGCGACAGACTGCTGTGAACGCTCGGGAAATCTCAAAGTTAAAAATCTGTCTGTGATCAATATGAAGCCACTGAAACGAAACCAGAAAAGGCATGATATGGTGCTGTGAACGATTTAAATGCCGACACAATGCTGATGTGATCAACATGAGTCACAGAGACAGAAATCAGATATGTTGACGTGCTCCCGGTGTCCCGTCCAGCCCGGATGAACATCCCTGGACTTAACGTTCAATAGTAATGATTCCACAGGAGGAGCGGCAGCACCGGCAGACTTGAACTGGTTTTGTTCTTTTCCAGCTTACCCTGAAGTGCTGTACGATGAGATGCAGTATGTGCACCAGCTGTGGTACGGTATGCCCCTCCTCCACAATGATTTTCCGAGTCCAGTGGGTCAACATCTGGTGGCCGTCCTCCATGCGAGCAGGCACGGCGGGCGTCAGGATCGCCATGGCCTGACGAACGATGGCCCGGGCCTCCATTGTGTGAGCCTTCAATAAACTGTGGAAGACCTACACACAGCACACATACAGTATCTCATTTGAAAGCAGAATCTGGCTCTTCTTTTTATTTCTTAGGAACCCTTGCAGTTTTTTTTTTTCTTTTTAAACACTTCACGTTCATATTGCATTGCGTGCAAGGTTTTAAGAGAGCATAGAAAGACACACACGCTCGATATTTTCATGAAAAACATGTACCCGGCAAGAGATGTTGTGAATTCGGTGGAGCTCTCGGTTACAGAAACATTTGGTGTAAATTTCAGCTTTTTTTATTATTATTATTATTATAAACCCAACATTTCAGACTGCACTTTTAATTTTTTTTTACATAAATCAAGTTGTGTTCCATGTGGCCTCTGATCTAAAAATAAGTTTGACACCACAGACAGAGAGTTTCTGGATAAATCAAGAGGATTATTGTTGTACCCACCAGGTTATTTAATTCGATTTTGGTTCCCAGCAGCATGACTGTGGATAATGGGAGGTTGGCCACAGGCTTCATTCGGCATTTGTTAACCAAATATGGTCCCGTGGAAGCCAATTCAGCCAAATATAAAAATCACAGCTGAACTGATTCAAACAGATTTTCAGTTCAGGTTTCTCTCGACTATCAGCAGCAGCTCAAAAAGC
This sequence comes from Lipophrys pholis, assembly GCF_963383615.2. Lineage (NCBI taxonomy): Eukaryota > Metazoa > Chordata > Actinopteri > Blenniiformes > Blenniidae > Lipophrys > Lipophrys pholis. Next base: position 6,227,926 of record NC_137635.1, on the reverse strand, counting down.
AGAATTCTTTTAGGGGAACATAAATTCTATGGTTTGGATTCTTTTTTTGAAATGCAGAGTCTACGGGGGGATAAAATCAAACATTTCACCGATTCAAAGTAACACGGTTTTAAGTGTTCTTCTGATTATTTTTATTTTCATTCCAGGAAGCCATTTCACAAATCTGTACCTTTTTGTCTCAGATGGTCCTCACACTATATTAGACGCTATAATTCCTTGTTGATTCAAAGTAATTTTAATGTTTTGTTCCGAGAGCACTGTGTATTTCATCTGTCTCTTAGTCCCGTGCCTCACCGACCTCCTCCATTCATTCCCACCCACCTGGAGGACAATCTTCTTGTGAATGGCGAACTTTGCGATGATGTGGGCCAGAAGCAAATGTCCGCTGTATTTGCAGGCGGGATCCACGCAGGCCTTTGGCAGCAGGCATGGCCAGGCGAAGGTCATGAGGCGCCGCAGCTTGCTGTTGCGCGACTTGTTGTTGTCGTGAATGTGGTGAGGCGCGTGTTCGACCAGCAGCGTGGAAAACTGCAGCAGACAGATCCGTAACGAGTCCAGCAGGTCGGCCTGCTTCTCCGGGTCCAGGACCTTGGAGTGGGATTGAAGAGAAGTCGTGTTGAACTACTCACTCAGCTTACTCTTCACATTGCACTCACATTTCATGAGTCATTGATATAACGGACTAAAAAGAAAAAGGTACTTGTTCGAGGTAGTTACATATTTCATGTTTGGGCTCAGGATACTTTTATGTGAAGTCTGCGTGATCTCCATGTGCATACGTGGAGTATTTTGAGTCCAAAGAGATGCCTAAACCGCCCATGGGTGTGAATGTCAGTGTGCACAATGCCAACAGCCATAGAGATCCGATGGCAACGCCATAATAATCCCTGCATTCAGCAAACTGAGCTCAATAAATGTCTTTATGCACTTATACAAGAAAGAGAGCGAGAACCAGTCTACCGCACTCCTGCTTATCATTTTCAATGCCGATGCACAACACAATAGTCGATTCAACCTTTAAAATGAGGATAAACAGTTCATTAAGTTTCACATATACTTAAGTTGAAATCTCATTACATCTTTTTTTTTTTTGCTGTTTTGATGTGATTTTAGTCATTTTTACTTGCCCACATGTTTAGACATTTTACTTTTAAATATTTTTTAGGAGAGAAAAGTTTTTTTTAGAATGTTTTGGGTGTGCAACTAAAATAAAGAATGTTATTTAAAAAAAAAAAAAAAAAAAAAAAAAAAAGCTTCAAGGAGCTTTTATGGAGTTGCAAGACCACTGCAATAGACTATCACACATTTTGAAAACCTCATGCATTTCCCCAATCAAAATAAAAATCACATGAATTCTCTTTAGGTGAGATTAAAAAAAAAAAAGATAGGACAGAAAATTGAGAGTGAGGTAGGAGAGGAAATGAGTTTTAACCAGACTGTTGAGGAGCAATTACTTTAGTGTCCATTAGGACTGGTGTTAGTCAGATGAGATCTACCACAGCACAAACAAACACGATGACCTTTATCATGGTTACTCTGTGACATTTACACCAGGAGTGATGAATAAAGTGTGATGGGAGGAGAAGGACTGATTAGGTTTTGTGCGCAAGACAGAAAAAACAAGGACAGATGGTGCAGGAGCAGGAGAAAATGACAACACTGAAGGAGTAAAGTATTACGAGGAGGCCATAAGAGAGGAAGAATCAGACTAAGTGGGATGCAGTTGATGATGACAGAGAGATGGAGAGGTGCTAGACTGAGAGGGCATTATGGGGAAAAGCAAAGAGGGTAATGAAATCAGAGCCGAATGGAGACGCAAAGCTATTGATTAATACTCAGCGAGAGGGATCAGATGACGTATGGTATTTGTATGTCTGTACCTTGGTGATGAAAACACTGGTGATGCTTTCAGGATTGTCTCCTTCCGGATTGGGCGGCCCAAGCAGCTGCTCGCCTTCCCCTTTCTCGAAGCTGTACAGGAAGGCTGGATTCAGGATGTGCTGCAGAACCTTCACAACAAGAAAAACAGCACATATGAGAAGGACATTAGAAAACACAACCTCATACCACCTAAAAATATTTAATGACTTTAAAGTCTTTCCATGAGGACTATAATGGGAACTTCTCCACGCCGTGAAGAAAGGAGACGCTAATCAGCGGGATCACCTGGTGTGTTCTTTCAAAAGCTCCATTAAAGAAAAAATCTGCACACTCTCAGCTCTCAGTGGCATATAATTAAGTGATGAAATACTAATCTCGCCAAAAGCCTATTTGAAAAATCAACGGGACTCGGGCCTTTTTGATTGAACCTGGCAAAGGAACAAACTTTGATTCATTAGAGAGAACAAGCAGAGATCAAAGCCAAAAGAGACTCGAGGCATAGCAATGTCAAAATGTGACTCATAATAATGTTCATTTAAATTACGTGAGCTGCGAGATTGGACGGAAACAAGGTATGTCCTCCTCTTACCCCTGCATATAAAACACACACACACACACAAAAAAAACTTAATCGCATTGTCGAAACCTGTAGAGGTTGTGAATAAAGGTTTGATTAGTTGGTAAAATGCAGAATAATCCAACCACAATGGAGCTAACGACCGCAATTATTAAAGAAGCTGCTATCTATTAATGAACAGCCCGATTCAATCCATCATGGGGAAGGACGGGGCATCGCTCAGCGGAGAATGAGCTGTGGTAGCATATGTTCTGTCTTCCCCATTAGCACATTATTCACACGCACTCTGTGCAATGTACATGCAAGGCTGACGGACTCACCCGCATACACGAGATGAGGCAATGAAAACACTAAAGAAAATACCCTCAGCATTCTGCACTTCACCGTTATCTCGTCCCATTAATTCTAAGCTTGTGACATCAATCACTGTACGTTAACGGCACAGTTTTGAAAAGCCGTTGATGATCTGCTTCTGCACCCGCCTGTGCGTTTGGTTGTCGTCCATGCAGGCACCAGGTCACGCTTTGCAGAACTACACATCATCTTAACTCCTACTTCCATTTGAAAATAAGAAGAGTGGGCCGACACTGCAGTCCCACTAAGATCTCAAAAAGACAAATAGTGATAAGGTGGGTGACAATATTTACAACTGCACAATATGAAAACCTGGCACTGATATTTCTCAGTGATTTTTAATATATAAAAGACATATTTATATATAATTATTGGGGATAGTGTGCCTTCACAAAAAAAACAAAGTTTCAGCATTGTAATTTTCTTTGTTCAAGTTTTTTTTCTCCTGAAACAAAGTAAATTTTAAATAGATATAAATTCTACCTTAAAAAAAAATTTTATTAAATTTTTGCAGCAAAAAGCCACAGGGTAGTTCTTTTGACAAAAATTGTGTTTTTGTCCAGAGGTTTCACTTGGACAAATAATTTCAATCACATTTGAATAACAAAGGGAGTGTATGAAATGCACAGTCATTAAAAAAGCAAGTGTCTATTGTTTGAACTTAACAGCACAGTTTGATCCGACTCATCTGAAGAGACGGTGACAGCGCAGCATGTAGACGGATTGTGATGCTGTGGAAAATTCAGCAACACGGATCTTCGCGATGTCAACAAAAAGAGAAGAAAAGCACAATGGGAAACAGATACACTGTGCTCTCTAAATTTCGTGCATTTGTTTGCTTGCTTGTCTGCATGAGATCCATCCCCGAACGCTCTTTGAACAGAAGAGCCGCTTTCTGTAAGAAGTGTTTGGATAAAACAGAAAGAAGCAACACAGCAGCAGCATGAGGTCAGTCTGTGCTTCTACAGATGATTCATCGCCGCTGCCCCGCTCTGCCGTCTCTCTCTTACTTCTAACACACTGTTTGTGCTTGCTCAAAGTGAAATATTCTCCTGGATCTTTTCGACGCAACGTAAGAAGTGGAAATTCTCTCCAACACTCGTGTGATAGATGCTGCTGGGAACTATTTAAATGTCAATGGAGGCAACTCCCACTCTCCATCTCGACCGTATCACTCATACAACAATCAAAACGCATTCTAGGTTGATGTGCGTCTGCGCCTCGCCCGCACAATTAAGGAAAAAACAACAATAGAGTGGAACTCTGATGTTGGAGAAAGGGGGGGGGGGGGGGGGGGGGGGGGGGGGCTGCAGCCATGCGAGTTAAAAGACAAAAGTGTACTCGGCAAAAAAAAATGACAATGCAGGATTTGTGCCAGGAGAGACGCAGAACAATGAGTTGGCTGGCTTCTCGCCTTTACTGCGTCTCTCAGGCTGGCGTTCCATATGCGGGTGCAGTAATGCAAGATGAACAGAAGGAGTGAACGACATCACAAACAAAACAGCATGTACTTGTTTTTGGAACTGTGTATTTGGAAGCTCAGCTCAGCTCAGTTCGTGCTCAGTTCGTGCGTGCGTGTGTGTCCGTCCGTCCGTGTGTGTGTGTGTGTCCGTCCGTCCGTGTGTGTGTGTGTGTCTTCCCATGTACATACCTTCGCTTTAAGCTCGTCATTGAAGTGGGGGTCATTGAACTCGACAAAGCGGAAGAACAGGGCACGTTTCTGGGCGATGGAGTAGTTTCTGGGAATGTCCTCCTCCATATACTCCTTGAGGAAAGTCATGTTGCAGAGGAAGCGACCCGTGAAAGCCCGCAGCAGCTGGAACAGCAGTTCAATTTCTGAATAGTTGCGCCTATTGATGAGACGGGGGGGGGACAAAGATAGAATGAGATGCATCTCACATCCACAACAATGACAAAGAAAGAGAACTGTAGGTAGCCATTCTGTATTCTTTCCACATAAACCTTTGATCTTGAAAAAGCTGTTGAAAATACTCATGTATTATAAGCTGGACTGATCTGAGGTAATTGCAAAGTCTGAAAAGAACATCTGCCTAGTGTATAAAGCACCAAGTGTGTTCCAACAGTCTGAAAACTGAGCGGCGGCGTGTGAAGGTCCTTCATAACCTGAATGTTATTCCGGTAAAAATGGCTAAACTTTATACAATAAAGACTGAACTAACTTTCGATATCATCATTATTAGCTTTATGTGCTCCCCTGCCAAACACCTCAAACTAACACCCCGGGGTGGGAGGGGGGTCACTTCGGTCATGGGTTTCACACTCCGCTGGTAACACCCGTGGCACATGAACAACGCTTTCCATCGCGTAAATAGCTGGAGAAGAACTACGTACTTGCAGTAGCTTAGCAAACAGTAGGCCAACAACTTGGGCTCCTTCCAGTTGGTGGCGGCCATGTTGTCTTTGCGATGTCGCTCCTGGAAGGCCTCGCTGACCCAGACTCGCCTCAGTTGGCTGACCAGGGAGTGCTGCCCCGCCAGCCAGCCCTCGTCGTTCTTCACGATGATGCTGATAATCTGAACGGATGTGAAGTAGGGGGGGAGTTAAGTTAGGTTAAATGATGGGTCCAGAGAGTGGATTTAGATGACGGGCCAACTGTTTTATTGAGCGCGGCAAAGAAAAGCGATTTACCAAGCGAGAATCTTAAAGGAAGAAATGATCCGTACCTTGATGGCTTGAAACTGCAGGTCCAGTCTGGCGGTGGTGGTGGAGGGGGAGCCAGGACGAACAGTCGCAGCAGTGCCGGCGGGAACAAGCAGCGGCACGAAGCGGTTGGGGTTGGAGGCCAGAACGTCCCGGAGTGGTTTGGCGTCTTTGTGTTTCAAGAAACTCTGCATGTGAAAACATGTAAAAAAATAAATAAAAAAAACAGTCACTACACACAGTGTGTTTGGGCTGCTCCAGAAGAGAGGAGAGATCAGAGGTCCTTATATTATAGTATTGTGGGCAGACAAAATTTTAAACCGAGTCACATTGTTCCGTCTTTAAAAAAAGATGACCTTTCTGAACAAAGCCAGCATGGCTGTGTGATTCAAACTAGCAGGTTACTAGTTACACGCTGGTTGCTCTAACATCTAGGCCAGAGGTCTGAAACCTTTACGACCAAAAGAGACGTTTTTGCATTTTTCCACCAAATATAAAAATGTTCATTTACAAATACTTTTCAGACACTGTCAGGGAGCCACTACAAGGAGGCCGAGGAGCCACATGTGTTTCCAGACCTCTGATCTAGGATATATATATATATAGATATATATGAAAAATACATACAAATCTCCACAAGAATTTGAAGAAACAACATGGAATCATACAGTAATTACGAAAAGACACAGGGGTGATACGTCTCACTAAAAGATTAAACTACAGGCTTTTCATTAGAATATTTGGAGCCGTTTTTGTCTGACCATGAACATGCGGCTCCACTGGGGGTCGTTGAGAGTCGCCTCCATCATGAACAACTCCACCGTCTGAGACGGGTGACGCGTCAGGAACTTGATCAAAGGCTCCCGGAATGGACTGCCAGCCTGGTGCGAGACAATTAATGAGGAAAAGGGGAGGGAGGGTGTAAGGAAGACAGAGAGGAAAAAAAGGATTTTCACAAAACAAAGTCAAAATTCCAAAGAGGGACTTTTCTTGAAAAGATTGTTATTGAATATCTGTTTCTCAAACCAAAGGTTTCAGGCAGAAAATAATTTCCTGAAAAAGATGATGTGACTTTTCTGTGTATAAATGTCTTTACCTTAAAAAAAAAAAAAAAAAAGGGTCTCCGGTTATGTCAGAGACACTTTTCAGATTTATTGCTGTTCATTTCATCTTTAGGCGTCTTTTTTTCTCCTTTATTGTACCAATTAAGTAAGACTAACCTCTTTTTCTCTCTCAATAAAATTCTTCCTCCCACACAGCAGTGGGAAGTCAAGATGGCATACGTTCAATTTCTGGAGCAATAAAATCACGATTAAATACAAGAATCCTCTTCAGTTGCAAGTAGGAAAGCGTTCATGGATTTTCTGACTAATCCATCAGCAGCTACTGTGAGTGGCACTGAAAAAGTCAAAGCCAGGATTGAATCGCAGATTCATGGATGAACTCGATTCTTTGTTCTTTTTAATAAATGGATGAAACATGACTAACTATGAATCTGAATCCAATACATTGGTAACCGCAACACTAATTATTAATGTGACCAATTTCACTCATGTTTGCTTATTCTCGCTGTGCATGCTTGGATTTCCTCAATCAATCAATCGCTTACGATATAAGTGTCTGCCGTCCATCACACAAAAAAAAAAAGAAAAAGAAATATGAACAGAGTCTCGCTCTTGTGATATTCATGTGTTTGGAGTTAAATCCGCCAAAAAGGTTTTGTTTACATTCTATGTACTTTTTTTTTTGACATCTTTTGTCTTTATAGCCACAAAGAATCTATTTGGGTTTAGTGCCAGCGTCGCACTGATCAGTACTGCATTTCTATTGGTTGGTTAGTTGACGCAAGTCGCAGCAGCAGCCACCATCACCCTGAATGTCTGACACTGTCAGAATTTTATCGCAGGTTCTCTTTGGTTCCAAGATTGTGACAATGAGCATCCTTGAACCGGTCGCAGTGCGATGTAGGACCATCGATTTAGATGTGAGGCTACATTCTATTGGATAATTGAAGTTAACTTCCATTTTATATCTTGTTGCGCTATTTTCTTGCGTATATTCTTCATTTCGGATGATATATTTTGTCTCTTACTTTTATTTTTTGGGTGATGTATGTCTAAGCTGTAGGAGAGTATGCAGGATGAAATTTCAATCCCACTGTGTGTCTTGTGTGTACAGCAGAACTGATAATAATGTTCACTTTGACTTTGATGGACTCGGGACACATTCATGCCGTACCCTGACTCTGAGTTAGATCTGGTTTCTAAGACGGATGGAGATGAAGACATTCACTCTTGATTTGGTCCCTTCACTTAATTACTATAACTGGTAGCTTGTCATGAGCATACATCTCAATATTACTTTAAGCGTGACGGCAGTAGCATGTGTAAACCCTGGAGTTTGACCCATGAAGCCGCTCATCAACTACAATTAATTTCTATTTGGCTTCCGATGAAATGCGAAGTCGTACCTCTATTAGCATGGCCCGCTCCGTCTTCATGACCACCTCCAGCAGAGGTTTGACGAGAGTCTGAGGTGCGGCTGGGATCAGGTGGAAAAGGTTAATGATGGCAGAACAGATTTTCATCTCCTACGAAAGGATTGAGAGAAACACAACAGAGGGAGGAAGGAAGAGAATTAAACTCCCGGACTGATGAGCTGCACACCGACATCGTTTCTGACACACGAGTCTTGACGGACAGCCACTGTGGGAAAGACGAGGATGGATTATAGTTAAACAACTGAAAATCAGCAAATCTTCAGCGGTCAACCTCCGACAGAAAAGGTGCAGGGCTCTTGGATTACATTTGGGGAAGGGCACAAACAACAGTGTGCATGGTCGGTTTTTTTTGCAAACGTCACAGGAGAAAACAGGAGAATTAGACATTTGTAAGCTAAATGTGAGATTAGAAGCTGGGATGACAGTTCGGAAGATGACCACAGACACATGGATACAGAGATACGGGGCAACTTCACCACTACCACGACATTGGTTCAAGGTAAGTTTCAATCACTGACAAAAAGCCACCAACAGAGGGCGCAACACCGGGTCACAATCTCACCTCAACCCCTTCCAACGCAGGCTGTACCAGAACGGGAGACAATGATCAGAGTCAGCAGAAGAGTATGTGTGTATTTTCGTGTGGCAGTGATGCGTCTGTCTCATTGAGGATGAGCAGATGAGACACAGTGATAATGGACGGGCGAACAGCGGCAACCTTTACAGGCGACTTCGGGAACAATTTCTCTCCCCACTGGGTAAATAACAAGGCAGGAGAGCCGAGAAACACAGAATCCACAGCATCAGAATAAAAAATACTCTTGTCTGATGCCAAGAATAGAATAACCCGATAGATGCTTCTCGTTGTCAAAAATCCTCTCGTCTTCACAGCATCGTTTTCAGCCCCTCTTTCTGTCTTTATCAGGCTGAGCTAATTGACTCTCTGACCCTGGTCGAACTGTCGCTGCCAGCCTCACTGTCAACAGGCACAAAGACCACGATTTGGAGGGCGGTAAAGACAAAAGGCCAATTTGCATCTAATTAAACAAACCATTTTGTGATGGGTCAGGATGAATTTGCATAAAGAGGAAGGGAGCAAGAAATTAGCTTAATTTCTATGAGGGAAAGGCAGCTGTTGTTTTTTTCCCCCCTCCCTCGTCTCACCTTTTCTTTGCCTTTACAAGGTTATCTGTCGGGAAGATAATGAGGAGACGCAGTGCTGGGCCCCACCACCGCCTGCCTGGCGCCTAATTAATCATTGATTGTAATATGGGCACTCACAAGTCATCTGGGAGGAGGCCACACAGAGAAGGTGTTGACTACATGCGACTATAAGGAGTAATTCCCCTCTTCCCTCTGACTGAGTGCCATTTAGCAACAACAGCCCCACCGAACAAAAACGGAGGCAGGGGTATTGACCTGCTGGCCATGAATGTGTCTGTGCTGCATTTAAAGCGAGGCTGACAAAAACAAAAGTCACGTTCAAGCTTTGGCGGAGGATTAAAATCTGTATTTGATTTGTCAATAGGCCGGGTCGACGGCGTTGTTGACTTACACTGCCGTCGCTGCGCTGGCCTCCTTTGTGTGTGATTACAACTACCTCCATCCACTTCCGCAGGTGTTGCTGGGAAAGAGAGAGAGAAATATGAGTGTGTGCACGTCTGATTATGTGCATATTTGTCGAGCCCAACAGGTAGAACGTGACGCCAACAGGGACCAATATTTACTCAAGAGATTCAAGTGAACAAATTCTTAACTAATAATTTAATTCTGTGCTCAAACGATTCATTATTAAACCGTAATAGAGAATACAAGACTGCTGACTATCACGACTGTCGCACTGTGTAAATTAGCCGCACGAGCCCGTCTGGCTTTGGTGCTTTAAAAAGGTATTAGCCCGTGGCACAACTGCCAACCGGGAGCACTCAGTCAGTCAGTCAAACAATGCATTCTTATTGTTGTACGCAGAGGCGAAAAGTCACAGTAGTTATACTTTGTTAATGTACTTAGATTGTTTTTTCCAGGTATCTGTATGTTTTTGAACAGAAATATCTGTACTTTAACTCTAACAAAAAGTGTCTGTACTTCTCGAACAGAGGTTTGCAACCTTCATGACCAAAAGAGATTTTTGTCACTTTACACAAGAAATTCTTATAGTGACACAAAACATGTTTAACTTCTGCATTGAAGTACTTTGGAAGTTTTGCCATATCACATTTTTCTTTTTTCCCTCCAACAATTTCAGCAAATTTGAATATTTTGTATGTGCTTTACCTTTTTGAAATTTTTTTTAGATCCCTTTTAACCAAGATATACGAATCATTTAGAAAATGAGTCCGGTGTGTAATTAAAGATGATTATTACTACATAATTTTGCCAACTCTTCAGGGAGCCACAACAGGGAGGCTGTAGAGCCACATGAGGCTCCAGAGCAGCGGGTTGCAAACCTTTGTTCATAAAAAATAAAGAATGTGAGCACTTTAGCCAACTCTAGTCCTATGCCATGCAATCTTGGACCATAGTGAGTCCGTGTTTAACACGAATAAAAATCAACGAAGCTATTGCAGCAGCGTCTGTGTATAAACATAAAAGTGTGTGTGGGTCTGCAGTGTGTTCAGTGATCTCATAAACCGGAATTGAAGCAGTTCTGCAGATACAGTCCTTACATTAAAAAAAAGTGCTCTTAAATCAGGAGATTAGTCTGTTATAAAAATACTTTATTTTTAATCATCTTTATTAAATTTTTTTTAAAGGTGTGGTTGATGCCATGATATAGGCGGAGTGAAATAAGAAGCACGGAGCGGAGGAGGAAACAGGTTTCTCACCATCATCTGGTCACAGAACTTGTCGTTAAAGGAGTTGGGGAAAAGGCGCGTGACGGAGGTCAGGCGGTTCACCACGTTGAGCGTCAGGCTGCGGTAGTCGCCGAGCATCATCAGCAGTGGACGCATGTGAGTGTGGATCTGGTCCACTTCGATGGTCGCACCTTCCAGGAACTGCAACGGAGGAAAAGGTGATATGCTGAAGTTTCTCCAGTTGAATGTTTTTTTATATTTCATGGACTGAGTATGCTCCCAAAATGTTTTTCAAGGTGCATCTGTAGACATAAAACATTGTCTTATATTTGGATGAATCAATCGGTCCTCGAGTTTTTCCTGTGATGTCCTGGTGAAATGAACCTGAGAAAGCAGGAGCAGAAGAACGGGCGCATTTTGTTCCCTAATTAAAATAATGAGGGACGCACGATAACCATCGGTAGCGGTAATTATCAGACCAATAAAGGCCTTTTTTGTGTTTCTGAGAAAGAAATGATTGCAGGAAGAAAAAAAAAATCAATCATCATGCGTCTCTGAAAATAATATATAGCCAAACCATGCCAGATTAATTATACACTTGTATCACATTTCTTGTAGTTCAGTTTTAAACACTACTGATAAAGAAAACTACAATGAACAAGCCTGTAACGAGCATGAAAAGTGTGTCAGAGAAACTCGCCACAGTGACGTGACTCAGGCTCTGGTTCTCTTCTCTCAAGATCAAGACTTTAACGGATACCAACAGACCAGATTCACATAAATCTGACAGGAGTCATTCATCAATTCCAGTAATTAAATCTGACTTGTATTTCAGCCAAGGCCTCTTCCCCCCCCTGATGTGTTTAACATAATCATTTTAACTTCCCATTCATATTTCTTCTTCATCGTTACACCGGCTGGATTTGAAGCTCCGCCAGCAGCTCACCACCTCTCGTGTCTCCATTAAAGAACTAAGACTACTCAAATGAGGGCATGGCTGTAAACAAGCACACATTTCAACCAAACCCTGATGACGCACACCCACACCTCCACACAGACAAAGAGGGGGGGGGGGGGGTGGGGGGGTTGATGCATGGCAGCCACATTCATTTTCCTCTCAGCACTGAGAACAAACACTCCATCCTGTATCGATCCAGCCATGGCAACGCTCATTAGTGCTAGCAGGGCAGAGATGAAAGAATGGAGAGAACAGAAAATAGCAAAGAGAAAAAAAAAAGAAAAAAAAAAGAAAAAAATCACAGGATGTTGAAGAGGAGTGACGTGGTGGAGGGAAAAAGAAAATTAAGGACAGAAATAGAAAGGAAAGGGGACAAAGAAGTTGGAATAGATGGATAGAGGCCAAGATAGTGTGGATGCTTTGATGAATAGAGGCGAGGCGAGCTCAGGGAGAGCGTGACAAAGCTGAGGGAGGTCCACATGAAGATAAGTGGGTGGAGAGACGGGATGAGGGGAAGATTAACAAAAGAATATCGAAAATGGCCAATGACATGAGTAATGCTGATGAAAGACCGAGGAGGAAACAAGGAGGACGACAAAAGAAAACAAGGTGATGAATAACTATACTTAAACAAACCACTTAAAAGGTGGAAGGAAAAACCGTGATGGAGGTGGAGGGATGTTTCAAACCATATTTACTAGTGGGATCGGTGTAGATCAGGTCATAGCTTGAGGGCACAAACTAATCCACATTTAGAAGTTATGGCTGCAGGTCTCAAACTGTTTTGGCTCCAAGGAAGAAGCAGTTAAAGTGAGAGATATAACAAAGGTATGAGCTTTGGAGGTGATCGATGGTGTCCTGAAAACAACTCTAAATCAATTGGCGGGGGAAAAGAAAAAGAAAACAAAACACATGCTTAAACATACTAATGAGGGAGAGGATAGTACAAAGATGGTATTATTACAAGGGTGAAGAGTTTTACCCATGCCAAAAAACATGCCCGTATATATTAAACTATACATTTGAACAAAGCATTTCTGAGTGAATCACCTGAGGCTTTGCATGGATGTAGTTTAACTTGTTTTGACAGTACATGAGGTAAAAGGAGAATTCTTTCTCAAGATCAAACAACGTCGTTTGACTAACTTTTACAATTCTCATCACAAACTTAATCCAAAAGTGTTTGTCGTTGACACAGAGTTGATGCCTTTGTGTTTTTTGCCGTCACTAAACAGTGCAATGTGATGTTAAGGTTTGAAAAAGACTATGCTATAAGATCATTCATCACAATTGTTTTCTGACTTTTCCACTCTCAGAACTCTTCAATCCTGACAAGTGTCTCCTGTGACCCAGGAAATTCGGAGATACTCGTACAAGAGATGTCACACTGACCTTCCTCATGCACGCTTCGCCTGCTTCCTGCAGCTCATTGTTGGTGGAATTCAGGGCTTTGAACAGAACTGCAATGATCTTCTCTCTCGACTGTGGGAGGTAGTTGCAGGCTGCCAGGGCATCTAACCAGAAAGGACAATGATAACACTCTCATCCGATTGAAATCAAACACAAAAGCAACAAAATGAATATAAGAAAACAAACCAAATAAAAAAGTAGACGCCAGCTTTGTAGGATTGCTTCACATTTTATATGATGATCAGCTCATGCAACAAATAACAGGCAGGTAGATAAACTCACTGAGGGCGGCGATACGCAGAGGAACCAGGGAGGGAAGACTCTTGTAACAAGGGAGCTTCATCAGAGCGGCATCCTCTGCCTCACACAGGTTCAACAGCTTGGCACAAACAAACACACAAATCCTCTTTCAAAAAAAAACTAAACAGAAGTTCATCCTAATTAGTTTGATCATTACAAACATGTGCTGAACAGTCAGGTTGCTCTCTGCGCCCAGCGTACCTCCGTGTAGAAGACCTTGTGCTCCATGACATTGAGGTCCATTGTGAAGAGGCGGGGCTGCAGGGTGGTGCAGAAGGTGTTGCCCTCCATCAGGCCGATCTGAGCATTGGCAGGCTGGTGACGCAGCAGGTGTTTCTTAGGTGGAACCATATCTTGCAAAACCTGAGGGAGGAAAAATATAAAATATATATAATAAATAAATTAATTCTGTTATTACAAACAAACCGATTACAACAGAAACATCAAGATGCTCTAAACGTGGGTTTTTAACTTCACCTCCTTGTGTGGTTCCATGATGACGGTCACACTTTTGCCGGTGACTTGTGCTAGCACCTGCAAGGAGTGCATGGCCTGCTTCCTGACGGTGGAGTTGGGGGAGGTGACCTCTCGGACCAGGTCATGTGTGACCATGTGGAACGACTTCTCCTGGGCCGCCAGTAGCTCCTCCGTCTTTTCTTCATCTTTCAGCGGAGTGGCACAGCGCACCAGCAGCTGCTCCAGGGTGGTCTTCGCCATAGCGACTGCTCCGTTTGACACCTGTGTAAAAATCATTAAGTTAATATAAAAGGTAGAATAGGTGAAAGCTTGAGAAGACAGGAAAGCTAAAAGATGTTACACCAAAGTTGCTGTGAGCCACATCTATTAACTGTCAACTACAGATGGAAGCGCACATTTTATTAACTACTTGGCAGACGGCATTACTTCTACCCATTTAAAGATCATCGCTCAGGCTCTGTTTACACGACAACGTTTCCAGTTAAAACGGATTGTTTCTAGGGTTTTTATTTTCCCCTCACCTCTCCTGTGAGGTCCATCATGACAAACAGCAATGCTTTGAGAAAGGTCAACTGGTTCTGGAGCACCCAGATGAGGGGCAGCCTCTCCATCAGGAACTTGATGGACACCACGCCGCCCAGCTTGGCGTACCAGGCCTGCTCATAGCAGCAGGCACACAGACGCTCCACGATGTAGGAGAACAAGGGCAGCTGGCATGCCTGAGGACGAAGAAGCAGAGGTGATTAGGAATGATTCCCTTTAAAAACTAAACACTTCAGCATTCATTAAACAGGGAAGATAGAGGCTATTGAAGGATGTGTCAAATGTTCAGCTCAAATTTCAATATGCAAATGGCAGCAATCAATTTCTTAAATCTACTTAAACTGAGTGTACTAATGATCTTAATAGCCTCAGTGGCACAGTTTATCTTGAGTTTTAAGGAAAAAAGCCTGACTTTTTTGCAGTGGCTTACCCGCTCCTTAGAGCCAAGAATGATGCTGGCCACATCAAAGATGACAGCCAGGGCCACTTCTCCGATCTTACACAGCTCCTTCTCCTCGTAGGCCATGCAGATCGCTATGGCGTCGATCAGGACCAGTGGGTCCATGCCCTTCGAGCCATTCTCCTCGCTGTGGAACATGGCTGTGCTTGGCTGGCTGCCCAGCTGGTAGCACGGCAGCAGGAAAGGACCTGGGACAAACAAGAGGATGCAGATTACCTTTAATGTCAAATATGGAAAGTTTAATTTAAGTCAGGACCTTTAATGTTATTTCAACAGCTCACGGCATGCGTAACTTTGGGATGTAAATTATTTGGATTAAAATCAGAACATAAAGTGGGAGTAGAAAAGTACGAAACAAAAAGAGACTTATTCAAATGAAAAACAGATGAGCTTTAATGTAAAAAAAAGAAAGAAAAAAAAAACAGCTCAAGTGTTCTCACCGCACTGCTGAGCCACAGCGACCATGGTGTAATGGCGAATCAGGCTGGCTACGAAGGGCAGCGCGCTGGGCCTCAGGTCCTTTATCACAGCGGACATGAACGCCCCGGTCAGGGCCTGTTCAAAAGTTCTGCGTGCAGGCGTATCCTGAGCCTTATAGCGGTGAGAAATGATGACACTGGGGATCCACTTCTCCGTAAAGCTAATGGGGGAGAAAACCACACAGTGAATGAGAGGAGAACAGATTAACAAGGACAACATTAACGCCTGGTGGCGGCGATGACATTTTCTATGAGACCAAAGCACAGAATTTGGAGGCATAAATATCTCTGCCCATTGCCTGTCAACAGCCTCAGTACCTCGGATTTTCTCTGTCATCAACTTTTCTTATTTTCCCCCTCGCCTCTGTTCTGCTGCCTTTCTTGGTCCCCTGCTGGTATTTTGGTTATTTACTGCAGCTGAAGGCAAGTGGGCCGTGATGTGATCGAGCAGCTGTTTTCTCCATGCTTGAGCTTGTGTTTTATAATGCCACACGCCAGGGGCAGACCTGATGGATCGCTTCATTTTATTATTGCCATTTAAAAAACTGCTCTTTGGAGGGGGGACGGGACGGAGAGGAGAGGTGACAAACTGGCAGCGGGGGGGGGGTGAACAGCAGGTCAGATCAGTTGCCCTCTGTGCTCTGTGTCTTTATTCTGTAGTTTTTTTTCCTATATTGAGGCAACAAAAGATGATTACGGGGGGCAAAGAAAAACAAAAGAGTAGACTGGGGGTTTTTTTTAGAGCGAGAGAAAACACTGCAAATCAAGACATCTGAGGAGGCGGCAAGCACAACCCCCTCTTGATCATACCTGACACACTTCATTATCCCCGCACGCACAAAGATGTATCCGGGTGCATGTGTGTCTTACATTGTAATGACAGGCGAGTGTAAGGGGCATGGTGTAGCATAAACAGACGGGGGGGAAGTCAATTAGCTTCTGCCCGGGGATCAATGATGGTAATGTGACGAACCCACCCGACAGCCAACCCCACTCACATTCTTCCGCTTATGAATGCAGTTCCACCTTACTAAAAAAAAAGAAGAAAAAAAAGCCCACCAGAGGAGGAGGCCGGAGTGCAAATGTGTAATTAGTGATGCCCGCTCTTGAGAGAAAATTGATGAGGCAGTGAGTGGTGATGATGAGATGGAAAAAGACAATGAGCAGGACGGAGAGATGCAACTGATGAGGATCGAGGACGACGGGTGCACATGTGCGGTGTGTTAATGGGGAAAGGTGAGTGAGGAGTGCAGGGGTGAAGGTCAACGGGAGACAAGTAAAGGTCGGAGTCTCAAAAGAGGAGCAAATGGTGAAGACCTGGTTGTTTATAGTTTCAGAGCTAATTGTAACGGTAAGGCTGAGTAAAGGCAAGAGGCACAGAGATCAATACTCTGCAGCTGTTAACGTGTATAATATACTGCGATTGTACGGTAAGTAAGGTGAGATATTTGGATTTTTGTTCAAATCTAACTTTATAAAACTGTTAATGCAAGGAATAGTAACATGCATGCACATTTTTGGGCGATCATTGACTATTTCACTCTACATTTGTCCTCAAACACAAAACGATAACATTTCCACGTTCTGTCTAACTCGACATGAAAAGACAAGAATCCGTCAACATAGTTCATTCTAAGACTGAAGGCATCACCATGTTCAACATGATGTTCTGAAAATAATGTAATGTCAGAATGACGACATAAAAAGTACTCAGAAAGTCATCAAACATGTAAAGTGCCCAGGTGAATGCATCACATTTCTAAAGATCAGGTAAACACATCAGATCTGATCTCATTACTCCCAGTTATATCATTTTTATGGACGCTCTCGGACTCTCTGCAATGCTAAACAAAGAAGATAGTGAAAAATATGAATGACTGAAGGGCACATTTCAGCCTCTAAAGATGTAAACAACACTGCTATCGTAACCTTTTCAGACCATCCTGAATGTGAGCAACTCCTCTGAGAGCATCAGTTAAAGCAGAAAACAAGTATTCCATGATAAATTCTGTGATATTCAAATTTTATCCATGTGTGTTGCTTGAGAGGAGAATTTCTCCAAGGGAAAACAGTTATGAGGGATTAACTCTGATGCATCACCATAAGAGAATAATTCTTGACTTATACAGGTGGCTACATCCTGAGTGCAAGCAAGGTAAAAACTTGCCTTCAATCTAAAAAAAACACAAAAAAAAGCAAACATTTGTTTCTGCATTGGCTCGCAGAACACTGGAGAAAATCCCACTTCCGGCCATTTGTGTCCATTAAACTAGTAATCTAAAGTAGCTGATACTGTAAAACCTAACACCAGAATCTGTCAGGCCATGGCAGACACACTCATCCCAAATAGAAGTCTCCACTGAGTGAAGAAAAATGCCTCCCTAAGTGACACCGAGTAATAAATTATGCATCGCGAGAAGAGCGACAGACAATCAGATAACCACAATAGCATATGCCACAGTCGAATCAAACCGGGAGTGTTTGCTCACTTGGGATGAGACAGAAGCTGGTAGAGAGCGTGCTTGTTGTCGTCCAGGCTGGTCATGGCCACGAGGAAACACTTGATGACCTCCCAGGCCTGTCGTCGGTAATACGGCTCCGTGTTGGCGCTCTTCAGGCAGTCCAAAGCCGTCTCGATCGCCTGGGGGGAGCACACATGTTTTACTGAAAAATTTTTCCTGTGTCAATTCTTAAAAAGACATGTTTCTATGGTATGAATGCCAATATTCCTAAATTATTAATAGGAAGAATCAGATTGCACATACAGGGCATGAATTATATCATATGAAGTAACACAGAAGACCATCTGGCCAGGGAAAGGTCATTATCATTTCTACATTATTAGCTGACAAGCCACATCAGCCAGGCACTTAAAAGGGAGAAAATGAACTAATTAATGTCACTCTGAACAGAAGAAGGAAATGAGAAATAATGCAAAAATGGAGGAAGGATGAGAGGAAATGAGGACACAGCATAATTGAATAGTTAGAGCATTAGAGTATGAAGATATCTGGACATTTCCGTCAAGATAAGGCTTTTTGGCAAATCATAAGTAGAGTCAGCCATTTTCGAATGTAAAACATTTTCCCCATTGCCCTTAGATTTATTTATTCATATTACAAATTAGTAAGATCAACATATCCAACAAGTGAAATGTACATTTTTAAGCTCGTTTTGCCATAGTTTCTGCAAATATTGCCAGCATCTGGCTTGGCTCAAGGTGGCAATTTTGGATATAAAAACCCAAAGGTTTTTTCCAGTGGTCTGATTCTTCTGATGTTGGCGTGTCACACATGGAATACGAAGACTTAAATCATAGGCCACACGTCATATTTCATTGTGTTTTTACCACCATGTTTAACCAACTTTTTAGATTGCTTCTTTAAATTCAAATAGCTGTTGTTTTTCAATGTGTGAACTTAAAAGTATAAAATATTGTCCTCTATTCAAATGGTTGTATATCATGAAAACATGAAACATCCAGCTTGAATAACTTGAAGCCGACTTGTGAAGCTCATTCCTATGTGACATTAGTTCTTACCAAACTAGATCCTCATATGGAAGTCCAAAGTTTATACAAAGTTTTGCGTCAAGGTGCCTCGGCTAAATTTACTTGGAGTAACCCAGTGGTCAGAAGGGCTATAAATAGAATTCCCAAAATTTTAAATGTAAACTTCAAAGAAAACAGACTTTGTCCTGTGGCCTTTAAAGTGTACAGACATACAGGTGTACATTTCTTTCTGAAGTGGCCGGAAGAAGAAAAAAGAAAAAAGATTTAAAAAGTGTAAAGGAGAATTGGAAAGGAGCTTGAAAGGCAGAGGAAATTCAAAGAAAAGCAGCTCAAACCCCATGTGAGTGTTTCTACGCCTCTCTGTTATTTGATCTCTCAGTCTACCTTGCAGCACTTTGAGCAGTTTTTCCTTAATGTGCCAACTAACCGTATGGCTGCTGCATCATGAGCCGCTGGAGATTCGTGTGTGTGTGTGATTGTGTGTGTGTCTCCCCTACACCCATGATGATGGCAAACACACAGACTGATAGCCAAGAAGAGCGAGGAGCCATTAGTGAGAGTAAATAATGCCGTCATGGTGGCCCACACTAGATTGATGATTACTGACTGGGGATGAGGAGAAAAGAAACAAGAGATGAATTTAATTACCTGGAGGACACACACATCTCCTCACTAACTTTCTCTCTCTCACACACACACACACACCTGTGACAGAGATATATTGCTCCCAGTGGAGAACAATGAGGAATATCTTGCTCTTTTACCTTTAATTCTTTCTTTCTCAAACTGAAATACAAAAGGCAATGAGGTCCAGAGAGGGTCAACAGACTGGTCTCAGCCTGTGCTGCAAAGTGGAATCCTCCAGAAACTTTAGATTGGGAGGCAAAGTGGACGGGCCTACCTTCTCCATGGGCAGCTGTATGGAGGCTTTGCAGTCGGTGAATTCGGCCTTGATGCTCGGCCCCTGGACCTCAGTCACCACGTAATGCAGCCTCTGGGACTCCTTCAGCATCTTTCTGTTGCTGCCGCCAAACTTGCCCAACACCCGGTAAGCTACGTGGGATATGCTTTCAGCTGGATTGCGGAGGGTACGCCACAAAGCCTGGAGCAGAAAGAGAGAGAGAAAATATTAGCCTTGATATCAAAAGCAAAAAAAATGGCATTAGATCTGATTGCAAAGTATCACAAAGGCCCTTTAAAATGACCTTATTTAAAAAAAAAAAGCCTATTTAAATTAAGTGTTTATGCATTGTACATGTAAAAAGTGTTAAAATGCATAAACTGGAGAGTGGTAGTATGTAGTAGCAGCTATGCCTCTAATGAACCACTAGGGGGCAGCTATATTAAGTGATTAACAACAGATCAATGGACTGTTGGGACTGTTTCTTCAGAGGACTCATGAACTAACAACAGAGCAACAGACCCACCTGCATCAGCTCAGCCCTGACAGGCTGGATGTGATCATATAGGAAGTCGGGCTGGAGGTTGTCGACGCACAGTTCCAGAGTCCGGAGGCCCTGGCTGACGAGCGTCTGGGAGCCGTTGAGGGCCGATACCAGTGGATCCATCAGCATGGGTAAGTAGGGCAGCAGGGAGCTGAGGCGCACCGGCACCGTCAAACACAACTCCACGAATAGGTCCTTCATGTGCTGCTTGTGGAGGCCGCTCTGCAACATGTTCAGTCCTGAAGGGAAGGAGAAGCAGTGATTTAACATCTGAAAGGATTTCACTGGACAGAAAGAACTTCTGTTCAGAATGTTTGAGTGAGCGAGGGCTTCACCTTGCAGCAGGTTGGGAAGCAGAGGGAGGAACTCCTGGTAGAGGAGGTCATGGCTGCCGCCACCAATGGAGCGGAAGAGGGCCCGGAGGAGGAGGAAGTAGTTGTAGGGTTCTTTAGCAGACTGAGCGAGCTCCATGGAGCTGTTCACAATCTTGTGGAGGTGAGGCTGATGAAAGGAGGAGCAGATTAGTAAAGTAACTACCAGTGAATTGTTGTTAAGAAAAAAAGAAAGAAGCCTAAAACACCTTGAGCATCTGCTCGTTCTCGGCAGCAAACAGTGACACTGAGCCAAAGACCAGCTTGAAGAGCTTGAGGTAGAGGTTCGAGAGCTCGACGTTGGAGCCCATTTCTGGCAGCCTCTCAAGAAGATACTCCACTAGGATGGTGGCAAACAGAGCCGAGGTGGACAGGTTGGCCAGGAAAGAATTAGCCACGATCTACAATTTCAAAAAAAGAAGAAGAAACAGGATTTGAAATGAATTATTACTAAAACCATTACTATGAAAGACGTCACAATTCCGATAGAAAACAATGAGGCCAGTTTTTCCCAGTAAGATCGACTGCTGAAAGACTCTCGACACAAACAGCATGAAATCTTTATTTTGTGTGTCTGAATTCGTCATCTGTTGACTAGACTCTTGCTTCTCATCAGGAGAGGCACGCAGCACCTTTCTATTCTCGGACCTGGAGCAGGAGAGCGACTGACTCCAGCTGCCACACTCAGGAGAGAGAGCCACTCGCCTGCCCGGGAGTGTTAAAAAAAATAATAAAATAAAATCTGACATCTTTCTCTACTTTTAAGGTGGCTGACGCGATATACTTTCCAATGCATGCTCTCTTTCTGCTGGTGGGAGTGTATTATGCATGTTTGGATATATTGGTGCTGAAGAGCAGATAGAAATTCTAAACACGTCACTGTATTGTGTCACGAAGATATGATAGAAGGCTATTTATTTTGCTCATTAAAAGGACACAATACAAGCCTGTTCTATCAGAAAGATAACATGGAAGAAAAAAAAAAAGCCTTTGTTGGGGAGAATCTCGGTAGTAGGGTCACTGGGGGCAGATCTGTTTCTCACTCTACCTGCAGAGCGTAGTTTTTGGAGATCCTCTCCACCATGTAGGGCACAGTGGTCTGGAAGATCTCCTTGAACGTCAGCGGGTTCATCATGGTGAAGACTCCAGCAAAGTGCTCCAGAACCTCCTTCTCCTCCTTCATGCGTACAGTCTGGCAGTTTGCCACTCTGATGTAAGTCTGCTGGTTATTGGCAACCTGCACCTGGTCGGGAGACATGAGACATTTATCAGAACCACTTTGACTTAATTTTTTTTTTTTCACCATTTTCCCTTGCAAATCTAAAACAGACCATATAAAATAAGCAGACTCGTGTTATTGTCTAGTACCTGGTAGATGTCCAAAGCCTGCATTGCATATTTCACTAGTTTAATGTAGATTTGAGTCTCTTTTGGCTGAAGCTGCTTGTTAGGAATGAACTGAGCCTCTGCAGAAGGGATTAAAGAAACAAAACAAAAGTTACACAGTGCATTTAAGCAAGCCCATACAACCCGGGGACAGCTGTAGCATCCCAACAAACAACCTATAAAGTCTCCACAACTGTGTCTTCTTACCTCCAGGGGCTTTGCAAGACGTGATGCCCCAGGTAATGGTCTTCACTCCGCAGACCAAAGTCTTCACTAAACTGCGGCAGTCCGACACCTGAAATGTCTGCTTGTCCTCCTTCTCACCGGGTCTATCGAACGCCGCCGCTGGCGGTTGGGGAGGCGCGGCCACCGGTGTCGGAGGAGCAGGGGGCAGGATGGCCGGGGTGGTGGAAGGGGTGGGGGTGGCCGGAACGCCGGGTAACACCCCGGGGTCGACCACACCCATCTCTGACTGGGGTTTGCATTTCTTGAAGATGGAGACGAGCTGGTAACGTGCGATCGTGTGAAACTTCAACACAAACACCTGTTTTAGAGAGAAAGAAGGACAATCAGCATCTCTCCACCAATGTTTCCAAATACTATTATTTTGAAGCCACCTACTTCCAGCATCCTCATCAGGATGTCCCGCCCGTTGCCATTCTCCTGCTCCGACTTTGAGCGGATGCAGTCCACCAGGTTGAGGAGGAGCTTGCAGGACATGGTTTGGATGTTACTGGGAAGTGACTCATCGTCAATGTTCTTGGCAAAAAGCTGCACAGCGAGGGACAAATCTGTCAGGGGCAAGTTCTGGCGGACGTGATGCACCAAGTCTGCGAGTGTGCTGTAGGCCAAGGGTCTGACGAGGAAGACAAACACATACCAGAGTGTCTCATTTACAGAACACAAGAAAAAAATTACACAGTTCAACATTTAAATTTCAAAAGGCTGTGCTTTAGTGAGCCAAGATTTAATCTTTTTTTTGAAAGACACAACAAGTAGTAATCAAGGATTCTGAAGGCTGGAGAAGCTTCACAGATATGGAAAGCAGTTTAGGAATGGAGGAGGGGGGGGGGGGGGGGGGGGGAGGTGAGCTAATGAATGACACTGATAGTCCTGCCAGATTCCATCCAGCTGCCTTGTTTCCCGTGTTGCACTAATGCAAAATGACAGCTATTTTGTTGATGAGGTGAGCTACTTTGGCAAGTGAGGAGGGTCAAGGAGGTTTTGCAATCGAACTACGGGAGGGTGTGCAGGCAGCTTGCCCGCTGGAGATGAAGGCGCACATGACAACTTGACAGTGTGATCAGTGCCGCGGCGTTCGCAGTCGGCCTCCCTGAGAATTTCCGCGGCGGCGAGAAGTGCCTGATTAATATGCAGAGACACTTAACACGCACCTGGCTGAGAAATCATCCATGAGAGGGAGACGGCACTGACACCGAGGAGTTCACATCATTGAGGGGCGATCGTGAGCACACATACAAAAGAACTCACCTTAGAGTCTCTCGAGCCGTGTAGCCAGAACCAATCAGGATGGATTCGTCAAAAAGTTTGTCCATACAAGGAATGAACTCTGAAACACAACACGCTAAGGGTTTTAATGACAACACTAACGAGTGTTCTGGAAAATAAGAACTATATGATGATGTAATAACATATTTCTATTAAAGATTTTTCTCAGATTTTGCAACAACAAATACCACACAAGCATCAATTTGTGGTTTTTGATGAATTCCTGTTTTTTTTAATTGTTTTTACAATGTAAAATGTGTGTCAGAAAAACAGCCTGAATCAGTGAAAATGTTTGGAGCACAAACGGCAGCATTAACTTGGGGTAAAATGTTGAAAAATCAACCAAAATCATTGTCTCAACATTTCACTGATGGACGGTTGAGCTCTCAGTCATTTCATTCAGTCTCACTTTCCGTCTCTCAGTTCCAAAATCAAAACAAGGCTCAAAATGTTACTTCACATGAGTGAAACGTGAAAGGTGAAGAATGCTTTGGCAACAGGCCAGAAAACCGTTTTGACCAGCGAGAACAGATCCAACTACAATATTTAGAGTCTTGAGTGTTTACCGAGAAAGAAAAAAGCTTTCTCATTATTCTGCATCACAATAGCTTATATGCATGCGTGTGTGTGTGTGTGTGTGTGTGTGTGTGTGTGTGTGTGTGTGTGTGTGTGTGTGTGTGAATACATACGGCTGCGCAGGTCAGTAGTGAGAATGTGCTTAGCTGCAATAAGCAGTTCCTTGCGGAGGTGAGCGGTCTCTGAGGGGCAGTTGGACAGCAGCTGCAGCATGCCCTTTACCATCTGTTGAGAATACTTCCCAACCAGGTCCTGACAGGGCGGACAAACACGCAAAATAAGATTTCTGACTATTGGCTGTTTTTTTTCTTTTAAATCATTGTCCTCTAAGAGCTGCAGAGCATCTTAAACATAAATGATTTACAAGCAGGAAACACATATTTGAGCCTATGAGCCATTTAAATTAGCCTCTGCTTTTATACAGGGTGTGATTAAAGAACTCCATAAAGCCAGAAGCTCTATTAATGGAGGTATTACAGATGGATTATTTATGACAGGTGCTGTACTGCGGTGTCATGATAAGCTGAGCACTCTCGCCTCATAGCTAAAACGCCTCCGGTCCGAGTTGGGCAATTGGCGGCCATTCTGAGCATCTGAACCGTCAACCTTCTTGCTATGAGGCGAGAAGGGGAACCCCACTGAGCGGTACTGCGCAGTCTTATTCAGTGTGAGGAAAAAAAAGTTTCAATAAAGCATTTATCTTTATACTTCCTACTTTCAGTGTCTTCACTAACCTCACACCCACAAGCAGCAATGAAGATCTAGAAAATCTGCTGAAATCAGCACGTAACCACAAGAAAACATGACGTGATGTCAGTTACCGATACGTTCAGCTGCTTCGCCACAGCTGATCATCTACCTTCATCGACCCCCCCCCTACTGTTACACCACCTCATGTACTACTTTACTACACCTCTGCCCAGCAACGCCACCATCCAATACGTCAACAATATCTCTTCATATCTATTCCTCCACGCACGTCAAAACCATCTCAACCTGCCATCCTTTAGGCTTGATCTCTAAAATGCCCAGCCTGAGCTGAGATTTAAGTATTCTTTAAAAAAACAAAACAAAAAAAGGACCCATGGTTGTCACTTTGAACATTTGAGGAGTTTTTCTATCATTTACAGTTAGGAAATCTCCCCTTACGGCAGAAAAAACACATTTAAAGGTCATTTTTAATAAGGAAAACATTGCAGTAAGATGAAATAATGTGGAAAAAAATGGCAAGTCAACTTTAAAGTAAGATGAACAATTAAAAAAAATAAAATAACTGTACCTGGTAGATTCTGATGATGTAGGCCAAAAATGACAAAGTCTTGATCTGTGCAGCAATGAAGTCAGCGTACAGCTCCTTGTTATAGAGCTTGTGTTGTCTACAAGGGAAACAATTTACATAGAAAAACCATTTATTTTATGACAAAGACATTAATGATGTTGTTAATGATGTTGTATACCTGCATTAGTGGCAATTACAGAGGTTGAAACTGTGCGTCTACATGCGGGAGTCAATTCTACATGGGTGACTTGTCCGTCTGCGTCACAGCTGTTAGTGAACGGAGGAGAAACTTTCCCTCTCTTGCTCTCTCTCTCTCTCTCTCTCTCTCTCTCTCTCGCTCTATACCTGCCAGTGCCAGAAAGTCCTGAGGTATTTTTTCTAAATTAACTCTGCTCCATTTCCCTCCTGTTCAGAATGCTTAACACAACCCCCTTCCTATCTGGAGATGTTTCGCCTCCTGCGACGCCAATTTCTACAATTTTAACTTCCCCGAAATGGAATTTAGCTCCAGTGTTAGCCAGCCATGTGCTGAGCAGACCCATCTAGCACTTGATCGGAGGGAAGAAGACGCGGAGAAAGGAATTAAAAGTTGAATTCATTATAGGTGCACTAGAACTTCGATCTAAGACACACTTGTACACACACACACTCACACAGAAAGAACTTACCTTGCCTGCGGAGACACCTGGAGCATGATGGTGTTCATGATGAGGGGGACAAACTCCGACACCACATTGTGAATGTTCAGCTTGTATAGCTGAGGAGAAGAGCAAATATACAACATTGATAAATAAACAAACAAATCTCACACAGGTCTAAACAATTCGACCCGATCTTTTACAAACCCAATTATCTGACAGCTTTAATGAAACAATACAGGAGGGCGATTTCCATTCAATCACCATGATTTCGATCCTGTGCTGCACCAGCTGTACTTCAAGATGCAACCGTTAAATTAAAAACCCAGAGTTTCGAGGCGCAACCTTTCAGGCCACTGCTGCCCTTAGGGGGCGCCACATGATTTTTGTCCATCGACACAGAACATCGTGTTCCACTTTTAAACTACACTTTCATTTGTAAGGCGCTTTGTGTAACGCGTACACAAAGCGCCTTGCGTACAACCCCCCCCCCCCCAGTCTCCTGACAATCATCTGGCTCAGATGAAAAGATAACCAAACAACATGCCCACAGAGACGTGATCAAAAGTAGAGAAAAGCATCTTTCATTTCACAAGGCCTTTCATAAATACCTCTTGATAGAAAAGTATATAAGCAAGCTTTATTGTGCTTGTTTACTTTCTCGCATTTAACATTTTTCCCGCCAAGAATATAAAGGTCTTTAGATTATTTATATAGCTACATAAGCTTTAGTTGGTCTTTTATGTCTTCTTTTTTCCTCCGAGTGAAACATTGTGCTCGATGCAGCTGCATGAAGAAAAATCCATCATAAAAGCACAGATCCAGCAACACTTCACTCACCTGATACATCAGCACCACTATGATGGGCAGCTCTGCCAGCACCTTGAGAGACAAGGACCCTCGAGGGATGATGGTGTGCTTCAGACAAGAAACAACGCAGAAATGTAAGGACACGATGTGAACCAAGTTATCCAACTGCTGGATACAATAAACGGATCCCAACAACACGCATTATCGCTGAACAGTGAAGAGATTGATGTCGTCATTCAAGGTAAATCATTGTATTTCTCAGCGAGCACTCATTTGTCTAAACCGCTTGCAGGATAAATACTCGGTTTACTGTGGTTCTTAAAAATTGCATTAATTATAGTGGTTTCATTCGTAGATCCCTTCATGCACTTTCTACTCTTGTGCCTGTATTTGCAGGTATTCTGCCACAGTGCTCTACTACCATCCTCTGGTGAGAGACGATACTGGGGAAATAGGTGATAACCGGAGGATGTTAAACAGTGGGAGACTCACTGTTCGTGTTTCGCTGTCCTCCCTCTCGGGTGCAGTTTTCACCAGCACCGACGTGATCATCCCCACCATTTCTGGAGAGGGAACCGTGTTCTCCGCTATCACCTGCGGATTCTCAAAGTACCTCGCCTGTGTGGGGGGAAAGTGGTGCAAGAAAACAGGAGAATTGAGAAAAATAAATAAATAAATAGGCGAGTGTTGGAAAGCAGTCCAGCATCACATGCTGCTGAGGTTTACTGACCACAACTTTGGGAAGATCTTTATAAATCTGCTTCACAAAGTCCAGAAAATGGTGAATCTGAGAAGGAGAAAGGATTATAATGAATGAGAGGACACCAGCTAATACATCCGTATGATTTTTCTCTTTAACATATTTAATTGATCACTGTAGGTACCAAGTTATAAATGGTAAGCACATCTGATTATTCTATATGAAGGTTTCCCGTCTTGAATAACGTAACGTAAAATTAGTCTTCTGAGACAAATAGCAGAAGAAAATTTGTTATATTTACATTTGTTTAAAAAATTCTTTAACATTTAAGGTGCTGAAACAAAATCAACAGTAGTAACTCACCTCCTGAGAGATCGGCGGCCGGAACTGCTTATGTAGTTCAATAATGATGCGAAGGCATATCAGCACATTTTCCTCACTTTCAATCTGCATATAAAGAGAAAGTTTGAGATAGTCATGCAGACGCTCGTCCATACATGTTAAATGCTGATACATAACCCTTAATCTTATTAGTTTGACTGCTCTTGAATATTTCAGTGTATTTGGCCACTGTTTTGTTTAAAAGCGGATGTTATCCAAAGCAGCTATTTAATATGACAGATGCTGAAAAACATCCTGTGCATTTGTCAAGTGGGAAATAAAACTAAATCAACAATTAGTAACAAAAAAATCCTTAAGAATTCTTTTAAAACTCCCTGAAAGATTTTAATCCAACAGATGCAAATACCTCCAGGAAGCAGAACATCAACGCCAGGATGTTCTTGGTGTGTGGGCGAAGGTGCTCGTTTGTCGGAATACGGTGGATGATTTCAAGCACAAGCTTCCGTAGTTGCTGAATCAATGAATGAATGGATGAATGAAAGAAAGAATGAATGTTAGCAGGTTTATAATGCAGCTTTGAAAACAGTCATGTCATTTGAGGCTATTAAGTCAAATCGATTCACTTCAGGAGATTTTCTGTGCAGACATTGAGACGTTCATTTTGCAGATCTGTCAAACCACGTTGACAGGAAAGCCATGGAACAGGTCCATGCACATACCTGTGTCGGTTTCTCCTGAAGAAACTGCACCTCTCCATCCTTAAGAAAGGTGAGGAAGCGAGGGATGATGTGTTCCAAGAAGGTGGAGTATTGAGGGGACGAAGTCACATTCTGAAAAGATGCAAGAAAGCAGTTTGACATCGTCAAATCAGTTTAATCAGTCTGGATCTGCTCCTGAGGGACAACTTCCAAACATCAGAAAGGTTATTATTACAAACCCAGTGGGTGTTTTTCTTATTCATCATAATCCACCTGCTGAGACACTAAAAATGAATACACCTCATCAAAAGATGAAAAACATTGATCAGACTCACCTCAAAGTTCTCGCTGACCTCCTGCATCATCTTGAGTTTAGTTTCATCAGCTGGAAGTTGAAGGACAGAGTGTCACCATCAATCACACGCGCTAATCACTTCCACTTTTGGGAGAAATCTCCATGTGCACAGCAGGGGCGCTCAGATCTTATCAGTTTTACTTTCAGCGTCCAGATTGATCAAGATGTACACCGTGAAACACTCAATCACATTCTCTCTCACACACACACACACACACACACTCAAGCACACGGGTACCTTGAACTGGACTAAAGCAGATCGCTCTCATCACATCGCCCAATGATGCAAACATGTGCCTCAACTAAATCATTTAAATAGTAAAAAATTGTGTGTAATATCATATCTGGTCATCATTACATTTTTTGATTTATAATCCAATTGATATTGATGTAAATTAATTCTATATACGTCTATTGTTCATGAAACCCCACTTACAACCTTTCATCACACTCAATAAATAGCAATACTAAAAAGACTGGCATTCTACTGAGATACAGTATTGACATTGTTCCACACTACACCTGATTTTATTTTAGATTTTAAAGATTTCAAAAGTGAATGCAATACGTATTCTTCATTACACTCAGAATGAAAATGCGTCTTTTTTTTTTTTTTAGATTAATATGAAACTAAATAACAAGTAGTTTTTAAAGAAAGAAAAACTGGCACTACTATTGATCACCAAGACTTTTGAGTTTTGCTTAATATGAATTATCTCTTGATAAGTATAAAACATTTTTTAAAAAAGAATCCCAGTCTTCATCTGTAAATCATGATTAGAATTTTCCAAATTCAGAGTTCAATAAATAAGGAAATAAAAACTATATTTTTTTCATTTACAATTTTTTAATGCTCCGAGTTGTTGCTATTGATGCTCCCATTTGCTGCTTATTTTTTATTGCTATGTTATGTAGTCCTCTGTGTGAAAACTTTTCTTTCCACTGAAATTTCTCACTTGTGGCCCGAATGAAAGTTAATCATTCTAATATACTCATTATGAAATAACAAGGTGCTAGACACTATCAATATTGCACTAAAAGCCAATAACGTGAAAATGTCACAATTTTAGATGTAATAAAGCCAATTATAACAGTAATATTCATTTGATTGTTTCTATAGTACTGAGGGCCGGTCAAGCAGGGGTAAAGGGCCACATATTCCCCAGTCTGTTTTAAAGTGTTATGTTAATATTATGTGTTCCACTTTTACTTTACTCAAGAAAACTTTAAAATACCTCAGCATAATATCAGTGTGAACCTACAAAGTATTATACGTTGCTATTCTGATCCCAATATCTATTAAATACTTTATTAAATAAACTGTTCATGGGGTGTTGTTTGCCATATTCTGATTTTAATGATCACTAGCAGTACAGGATGAGAACTTACGTGTGTTAGTGTCGGTGAGTGCAGCCACGAACTGCAGGTACTTCTTCATCAGGGTAGTCTGGTCCACCACGGTGGGGCTGGGCGCCGGTACGAAGGCCATGGTGACCGCAGGCCAGGGACAGACCGGGCTGCAGTCTCCACAGAACCGTCTGGTCACTATAGTCCCATGTAGGCTGCACAAACGAAGACCATAAGCAGCTTCGGTGAAAATGAGTCTCACAAACAAACCGGCGGCAGGTCTTCGAACATGCCGACTTAAAGGCGCACGGTGATGACATCATCAACGCGCCAGCTAGCACAAATTGTGCGACCAGCAACGTTATTCCTTTATTTAACATGGTATTTTGTCGCATGGGAGAACCTTTTCGTTTAGTAAGTGCCTTTCATGCATATGCAGCCAAGCACGAACGCGGTAAAAGTTGCACAAAATAAGCCTGCAACGCAGGATCATTGAAGCATTAGCTAGCAACTGTTAGCTTTCGGAAAGAAAGCGCACACTCCACAGCAAGAAGCTCAGTTTAAAAGAAACACAGCGCACACTGCAAACTTGAAAGTTCTCAGTGCCGATCAAAATACTTAAGAAACCAAGTGCTCACCAGGAGTTACGCAAAATGTGCAAAATTTCCACAAACTTTGAAAAAAAAAAAAGCGAAACGGCTGTACTCACCCGACAACACCGACAGGAAGCTGTCGCTCTACGCGCCGCGCTCGCGCTGTCGCTTGCGGTCAGGCACTTTTGTGTGAAATGCCTCCGAGAGTTGCACAATAAATACTTCTTGTAAAAGTATAACCATAGCACAGTAATTCATACTTAGTATTTTTATAGACATAAAAACTAACACAATTATTATTGGCCAATATCAGCTGCAGTTTATAGCGTAAAGGTATTTTTCTAGTACAAGCGGAAGGATATAGAGCAAAAACCGTAGTTATAAGACCATCGTTTTCGATGGTCTTGTATCTCCTCGAATCAGCACAGGGTGAAGAGAATGAACCATCTGTAACATGATGGTATGCAGGGCCGTTTCTAGCTTTGTTGCGGCCCTTAGTTTGTCAAACTATAACGGGTAAATTCCCAATTCTTTAGATTTTCGTCTGACAACCTCATATATTAAAATTAAATATCTAATTTTGAACCATTCAGGCATGTTAAACTGAATTAAAAAAAACAACCAGTAATACAAGGAAAACAACAATCCCCCATACTTCAAAAAATACGACAGATACTGTGTGTTTTTTTTGTTTACTTTATATACAATGTACATCTAATTTAATTTAAAGTGCTACAATGAAAACCAAACAACAACAATAGTATCTCACTTATCAACGTCACACTTAATATATTTAGTCACATTATTAATAAAACATTTTATTATATCTGTGACTGTGTGTGTGTGTGTGTGTGTGTGTGTGTGTGTGTGTGTGTGTGTGTGTGTGTGTGTGTGTGTGTGTGTGTGTGTGTGTGTGTGTGTGTGTGTGTGTGTGTGTATAAGGGACATTTCCACAACATAACTTTTAGTTACATCTACTAGTTCATGCCATCTTTATGATCCACTCATCTAGCCAATTGTTTTTAATTGACTCTCTTCTCGCTGTTTTAACCACAAGATGGCAGCACACACTTTTCATCGTCTGAGGCCAAGTTTGTTTGAAAGTCCTTTCATTTACCAGAAACAAAACACGAGATTTGAAGCTAGTCAGAGATCAAATGACTGGAAAAAAAGAAGAAGCCATGTTTTAAAAGCTGGATAAACCAGTCTTTTATTTATTTATCCTATTTCTTTCAGCTCTTTCTATGATGGGTTGCCACGGTAGATGTTGCCCTTCGTCACCTCTTGTCTAACATCTCCCTCTTCAGCCTCCCTTTTCTCTGTCTTAAAAATAGATAAACATTCAATTTACTTATGTCACTAAACTACTCATTTAAAGCGTCAACATTAAATCTGTGTAGTCTATTTGAAAATGTTTGAAAAAAATCAGCAGGAGAAAGTTTGGCTAAAGAGAAAGAAGAATCGATCAAAAAGAAAACAAGAATAGTCTAATTACATAGAATATGGCTTAATAGAAGTAATAGAAGAAGAATTACAGCTCGATGCATCTTTTGTGGTGAAAAACAGACGAAAGAAAGTTTGAAACTTCAAGCTGAAGCGACACCAGAGTTCATCCTCAGAGAAAAGAAACGCATCGTCACAGAATATAACAAAATAAACTGTAATTCACATATAATGATGAGGTGCCTTCAACTTTTTCCTTTTTTTTTTGGAATGTACAGGCTGTCCTGAGGGGATCACCTATAAGTTGGCAATTATTTATTTTATTTTTTATTTTTTTCTCTCTCTCTCTTTTTTTATTTAACAATGAAAGACACTTGAATCACTCGGGGAAAAGGTTGTGGATCACTGCTATAGACTAAATCTTCCTCTTCAGCTTAGTTTGGGCTCTCATATCACAGATCAGGTGTATTTGATATTTGGTATATTATAATATTGAAATTCACTGAAGCATTTGTTTGACAGTTATTGTGCTGCTCTCACTTGGTCTTCTTGGCCGGTTGGATATATCAGTAAACTATGTTTGTCATTAGCGAACAAAGCATTACATTTTTCATATCCAATACTACCATGTAATATAGGGACCATATTAAGTTGCTGTCATGTTTATTTTTCTGTTTCACAAATGAAAGTATACACAAATGAGCCTTGAGGAGTTTGTTTTTCCATCTATAGTGCTTGTTGAAATAGCTTTGGAAATCATGATGTCATGTCCAGTTGAAATTCTGTATTATTTTCCATTTATCTGGCTTAATCAACCATTTTTTGGCCAAAGTTCTCCTAATGAGCTCCAATCCTCTCTTTCATGATCATCCTCCCTGTAACCCACCGGAGTTATTCTTTTCAGTGAGCGTCACATACATTGGAAGGTATAATTTGACATATAATGTGACATGCTGGTTCTCTTTTGCATCCTCTGTTCCCTAAGTAATAATGATCTGCTAAAGGATGTTTGTCTCAGCCTTATTGCACTGTCCTGGTTGTTTCATTAGTGTCTTGTTCTCTCTCTCTCTCTCTCTCTCTCTCTCTCTCTCTCTCTCTCTCTCTCTCTCTCTCTCTCTCTCTTTCGGTGGGGGCTGAAGTCCTGAGAGGGAAGAGTGGATGACACGCTGTTGCTGCGGCTTTCCAAAACCACTCATGTGTCCATTAGATTTGTGTTTTCTCGCTGCTGATGCCCCTTGTGATGAAGCCGGATCACCCCTGCATTATTCCTTCTATAGAAAGAAGTGCACTTTCCTTGAGACTGAGTCTGATTCATCAACGCCACCCTGAAGCCCATTCATGCGCCTGAAGCTGGTATTAACTCTTTTCACTCACACACACGGACAGGAAGAGAGGACAGAGGCAAGCCGTCCTCACACTCTTCCATCTTGATGCATCGAGTTTGGAATGAACATTAATTTCTGTGATCTGATCAGTGGTGATTTCTCTCTTTTTCTCTTTCTTCCATTTCCAGCAGGTGTTTCCAGCAGGTAGCCTTTCTCTGATGTTGCAGAAGAAAATAAGTGTGAACGTCAAGGAGGAGGAAATATTCCTGGCTTGATCCGCAGAGGCTCAGACTGTATCCAACCACAACGTACCAAAACCCCTTTTATAGCAGACTGAAGGTGTTGATGGTCAATCAGTTCGACGGGATCCTGCCTTGTTTTTTTTTAAACTTTTCTTTCTGTTCATCTCTTAAAAAGTTGCAGGCTATGTTCTTTGAACCGTGCTGCACTTTGAGGAAGAGTAAAAATGAAGTAAACGCTTGTAGTAATTACGTTTGTTTTTGAGCAGTTTGTGCTTGGATCTTTCGTTTTCAGTTGTTTTGTTCTCCTCTGTAATGGACACATTGGCCTCAGCCATCTTCTTTTATTCCTTTTAAGGCAAGGCCATTTTATTTATAGAGCAACCATTCAAACGCAAGGCGATTCACAGCGCTTTACAAAGAAATAAAATAAATACATGAAAGCTTTCTAAAGAAATTAGCTGCTTTCATTTATTCTTGGTGTGTCATCAAGAGGACTTCCTGGGATTTACAGTTATATGGCATATAGTTATACTGGAATACTGCATACAATTCATACATACATCACAATGTATGTTTCTCAAGATAGCATGTAACTTTTCAGTACAATTTACACAAAAATATGCATTTTAATTCATTAAAGCCTTTTCAAAGTTATTCTTAAGTCTCCCAATATGTGGTGTGCACACGTTTGATAAATGGAGCGAAGGTCACTGCATTCTATATTTACACTTTGGAAAACTGTCATTAATCAATACGTCATAGAATGAATCACAATTGTTGACATAATTGGTATTAATGCATGCAGACACAAATAACATTCTTTAGTGATTTACAGGTTGCACATAAATGCTAAATAAGTTAAATATGTTAAAAAAGTTAAATACATCTAAATTAAGTTTAGTAGAAACACACATTTGGATATATTTGTTTTTGAACCATGTGTGCAAAATTGATGTCATAATACAAAGCCATTTTTTTTCACAACATAAGAAAGGATATAAGAAAAATAATGACATAGACTGATCAAGAACAAGATATTACAGGAATACGTGTAATATTCAATCATAAAATAAAGTGAATTAAAAAGATGCAGCAAAGAGTGCTTCAGAAGGCACGTAAATATTTTGAGCATCAAAAGGTTAAAGTAATTGTTTTGGAGCTTTTTTCCTTCAAATATTGCAATTGTGGATTTGCTAGTGAGGTTGCAATATTGATTAGGAAGCACCTTCCCTCTTAAGTTGTCCAATATTCTATTTCCACCGATATTGAAGTGTCGAACTGATACACCATATCACCAGTTTACATTTTAAACTCTTTAGTTTGTTGAAAAACAAATGTGTATTAATCATATCAGGGAAACCTTTAATGTCAGTACAGGTACATTAGTTATTAAAATAGTTCTTAATTTGTGTTCCCTGGGCTGAAGCTTGAGAGAAGGTGAATATAAACATTGACACGCCACCATTCCATCACAGAAGGTGACATCAGAGTCAACAAGAATCCATCAAGTCTGGAGGCTCCTGGGGATCTGCACAGCAACCATTCAGGATCAGGAAGAACATGGAAACGCCATACGAAGAAGCCCAGGAAAGGGCATGCATGTTCAAATAGTACTCTCCACTGTACACATGATTAATGACTTCTAGGAAGAATTGTTGTGTTTTTAAAGACATTTAGCTGTTTATGGGGAGAATCATCATGAGCTCAGTCCAGAGTGATGACTTCCACAAGCTGGGATGAAAAAGGTTTCCCTTTAGAAACTTTTAATTGAATCATTCCAAAAACCGTCTTCAATCAAGATTTCCCACAGCCGAACTCTTTCCATGAAATAAATCACACAATGTGCACTGAGTGTTGGTGTTGGCCTGTTTCTACTTTGTCATTTCTCACTGTTGTATAAAAAAAAACAAAAAAAAACAACCTGGATTGACTTTGTGATTTGGTGCATGGCTGGACGCCATGTTCAAAGCACAGTGGGACATCTTCCAGTCTGCACTCCAGGCTTTATTGACCTTTTCCTGCTATGCAGGTAACAGTTGCTAATTGTTTACCACTGCATCCTGTTTATTCATGGCTTGTGTTGCTGAAAACAAACACGTTTTCTTGTGTTACACGCAATAATCTTCCACTAGTGTGATGGAATATTTGGGCCATCCTCATATTATTATTCTGCCAATAATTGGCTGGTTATTCCAATGTTGAATACACATTAAAACCTGTTGGAACGTCTGCAGCCAATAATATAATAAGACATGAAGAGAATTGCATTTCTTGGAAATCAAACTTCTTTTCAGGTTGTTTTGTTGTTTGCTCATTAAAATAGATGCAGTAGATTAAAGATTGAAATAAATATTGAGGATAAAGTGCAGAACTCTCCACTAAGGGTATGGATTTTTCTTTGCCTGGTCAGGTAATTATTATTGGTCTTATTAGAATTAAAATGGCCAAAATATTTTTAGACTCACCATATTGGTTGCTGTATTTGCCTTCACAGCCTTGTTTAAGAACAACTTTCAACTCAGCCACTCCTGCTTATGATAGAAATCTTACTGGAAAAACAACCTGATATTTGCCTTTTAACTTTCAGTATTTTAGTATTACATGATCCATTTTTGCATTTATACGTGATATATTTAACCTTACAACAAATTAACCTTTAAGTTGTGGGCCAGGTCTGTAATCAATTGTAGTAATACTAAAAAGACGCATGAAATGATTTTGAGAAAACAGAGAAGTTCTTGTAGGATAATTACCTCCACAAAGTCTTTACAGATTAATTAAATGGACACATATTTAAATAAGCAAACGTTTTACCCTACTGGTCAGTGACGTCAGCCTACTACAACCTATCCACGAGCGTTGGCCAACACCTTTTTTGGTAATCCTCTTTCCTAAGTCGAGCTGTCTGATCGACACCACACTGCGCACCAGCCGCGCCAGGAATAGTCCCGGGAGCACAAGCCACGTTAACGGGCTTACGTTGTCACACTCACTCGTTGATTGGATTTCTCGCTCGGAACTTTCCTGATTTTGCAGGCTGGACGAGGCTTTTTTGTAGAAATGCTTTTAGATACATGCAGTTTAAAGGTATCTGGTCCAGGGAACTTTTACGCACTGAAGTTAGAGGGACACTGCGTGGACAGAGCTTAGGTTTTAGTGTTCATTTTTGATCATTTTTAATCAGCCTTAAACGACTGCGCTATGTTTTCTTTCCTGTATGGATGTTTATTTGTCTGCGCGCTGTGTTGTGGCCACCTAACGAGGGGCCAAGCGGACGATGGGAAGCGGTACATCTGCCGGGCAGTTCCCCTCAGCGGGGACGAAAGTTGCCCCGTCACATTGCTCCCGGAGCTCAGCGCCGGGAGCCAAGAAGAGGAGCTCAGAAATACTGTCATGCAGCTTCGAGAGACGATTTTACAGCAGAAGGAAACGATATCCAAACAGCTGGGCGCCATCAACGAGCTGACCACCAAGCTGTCCCTCTGCGCATCCGCTTCCGACGATAGGAAGTACGACAAAGGCGCTTCATGGGGCAAAGACAAGCAGAATACGATGGGGGACGTTCCCAGAGATCCAAACGACACCATCGACAATCTTGGGAAAATCATGCAGGGTCTCAAGGACCGACTGGAGAACCTGGAGGTAAAGTGCGCATTGTGCCAAAGCCGTGCGTAAAACCATAGTTTGATTTCTGACCAGATCAGAATAACACTGACATCTGAGAATCCGGTACAGAATGTGTCGTGAGGATAAAAGAAGAAGTATATGTGGAAAGAGATTAATTGACTAACAGGTCAACCTCAAACCACCTATTAAGCAGGACCGATTAAGTGACATGTATTCAATTAGGCTTTGCGTAAAGGTATATTAGTATCTTCACTGCCTCGATAAATGCAAATTACCAGCCTACTGAGCTTTCAAAATTTCATAACATCTTCATAAACGACTTGATATATTTGGCACAACAGTTATGGTTCTGCCAGCATTAGAAAAGTGAATTAAAACCCTTTTTTCTTGACTTAACCAATAAATGAATTTTGGGGAATTTCATAAGCAACCACTTGTTTGAAAAGTATACCCGTTACTTTTGGTAGTGATGTAAGAGATCAGTTGGATCTCACAGGGGGTCTAAATGTCCCAGATGATCATTGTGTACTTCCTGCTCATAATATTTTGTCCATCCTCCCTTAGCAACAGCAGATGCGGGCCAACACATCCGGCGCTGCATTCCCCAGTGATCTCCGGGTCCTGCTGCAGCGACGGCTGGGGGAGCTGGAGAAACAGCTCCTGAAGAAAGTCAGCAACCTGGAGGAGGAGAAGAGCATGCTGTCCAACGCCACAGCTGCCTATAGGCTGAAGACAGAGAACACCCTGAACGCTTTGGTGGACCGGATCAGTGAGCTGGAGAAAGGTACACAAGGATTCATCCAGCCTTCTGAGATTGGTTAACCCACTGTCATATGGGTAAATGCAGTGGGAAATAATAATACAAAGGGTTAGTGATACAGCTGAGAGGGCAGATAATGCAACACAGACAAAATATACATACATGAGCACATGAGGTATTGGGTTTTGCTCTATTTTACAGTAATGAGCCCGTAGGAGAGCAGCTTTTTGAGGAAAATGCTTCTGACTGTGCATTAGTGACATGAAAGGGTCCTTGTTAGGAGTATTTTAAGCCCTGACTATGAAAGTGTAAAATATGAAAGGTGGGAGGTACATTGCCCACATACAAATGCATGAGAAAGCATATTGACCTCACTCCCACCATCCCTGCTCACTGTTTCTCTGCTCCTCTTCTTACAGGAGGTGATTTTAAATCCCCGGAGCAGTTTAAGCTGTCCCTCCCACAGCGGACTAACTACCTGTATGGCCGGATCACCAAGAGCCTGCCGGAGATGTACGCCTTCACACTCTGCATGTGGATCAAGTCCAGCGCCAGCCCCGGCATAGGAACGCCCTTCTCCTACGGCGTGCCGGGACAGGCCAACGAGATTGTGCTGATCGAATGGGGCAATAACCCAATCGAGCTGCTCATCAATGACAAGGCAAGTTGTTCTCCGCCGTGGCGGGTGAAATTATTCTCAGCAATGTTGATGTGAAATCTAACGGCGTGTGTGGATGTCAGGTGGCCCAGCTTCCCATAGAGGTGCGCGATGGCAAGTGGCACCACATCTGCATCTCCTGGACCACACGAGACGGTCAGTGGGACGCCTACCAGGACGGGGAGAAACTGGGAACCGGTGACAACCTGGCGGCCTGGCACCCCATCAAACCTGGAGGAGTCATCATCCTGGGGCAGGAGCAGGTGAGGACGCACCACCAGCGCCTCTATTTTTAGATGGAGTCGTTCATCTCTTGCATCCTCATCCAAAAAGGGCAAAACACTTTGCCTAAGAATTACCCGTCTAATTACTCCTGTGCTTTATCACAGTTGCAATGTCTCATTTTCACATCGTCACCAGCCAAACACTTCAACTTGCCAAGTTTGTGTAACGAGCGCTGGAATTTATGATGCACCATTTCCCGAGCAGCGGGAATGAGGCGGCGGCACGTTATCACGACAGTGCAATTAACAAAATAACAATAGACCTGTCACCCTCTCTCAGTGGTGCTGCGATCAGTGCTCCTATTGTTTTTCACAGAGGTGAAATTCAGCTGCAACGTTTTCTTATATTGTCCCTGAATCGCACATTTCTTCAATAGTTTTTTGTTGTTTTTTTTACTTTCGTTCAAACCTTCTCATTCAAACAAGTGTTATAAAATTAACAGTTTAAATTAGTTTGTGGTGTTTTGAAAAATAGCCCACTTTGGCCCTTGTCTGTGTTTTTTTAAAATTATTTAAACAATAAACTATGACACTAGTGAAGTTATGATCTGTGTCCCTGCTCATGATTTCACACAATGTGTGTGTTTGTGCGCATAATGAGAAAGATAAAGATGCCATAAGAAGGAATCGTGTGTCAATTAAGTTAAAAGCATATTTCTTACATTTTCACTTGTCTGTACTTGTAAGTAAAATAAGTTTAATAAGTATTTTCCCCCCTAAAGTATTAATTCAGTATCTGTACTGCCACTGAAATAATGAATGTGGTAAAGTTTGTCACAAGAGTACAAATCATTAGTAATAAATATATAACACAGGCAAAAAATAATAATTTTTCTTTGGTCTGCATCTGGGTCACATTATTTTGAGAGTTTAATTGTTTGTATTTAGTAACGTTATGTCAGTATAATCAATTCCCTCTCCAACTGTGAGACAGACTCCAATTTAAATAAATAATAAATGAGACAGAAACAAAACAAAAAGACAAGATGTTTGTGTTTCAGGCGAGCAGGACCGGTTGAATGTAAACTATAAGTAACACTTGATTAAAGAGAGACTTCACACACTTCTCAGCCTACTTTGGAATTGTTGGAGGAAAAAAGAAAATGAGCTTTCTTACTTGGCCCATTTTCTTCATACTAATACATTATACTTGGAACAATTTTAAAATTTCTACTCGAGTGAAGAATGTGAGCATTTTTGTTGGAACTGTTGGTAATTTTACGGAATTGAAATGTTTTGATTTACGAGCAGCTTCATGGTGCCGATCACGACAATGTAAATGTTTTTTTCCTTCACTTTGGTACAGAATTAAACATTTCCGCAGCTGTTTGCAATTAATATGCTTTTCGATATTTATGCCCTCTTGAGGATGAACCGTTTCTGTTTCTACTTTACGCTTCTCAATCGGATCCCATTAATATTTTCTAATAGCTTAAAGAGAAAACAGAGCGATCTACCAAACGAACTGCTGCAAAAACTCTCTTTTTAAAAGTTTGCTTTTGCTTTTTAATTATTGAACAAACTTTTAACAAAAATACAACAATTCTTTTACAATCTAATGACCACAGTGACATGTAAAGACAAGAACTAAGGACCAAAACACCCAAAGAAAGTTAAAACTTGAATGAAGGCTCATTTAATAATCTGCTGATCGCTTCTTCTGCTTGGATAATGTTGCTGCGGTTGTAAGTTTTCCTCCTGCTGTTTATTGCGCCTCCAGGACGTGGTGGGCGGGCGCTTTGACGCTGGACAAGCGTTCGTGGGCGAGCTGAGTCAGGTGAACATCTGGGACCGTGTTCTGAAGCCGGTGGAGATCCAGTCGATGGCCAACTGCAGCTCCTACCTGCCCGGGAACATCGTCTCCTGGCTGGCCAGCAATGTGGAAGTTTTTGGGAGGGGGGCGTCCAAACGACCTCTGGAGATGTGCCAGGAGCGACTGCCCAACGCTTAAAGTCTACCCATCCGCTCTCTCATACCATTACCCGATGTTTTCATCCGTTCAACATTTTAAAAAAACAACCAAAAAAACAGAAAAGTCAGCTTTAACTGTGGGGCACTTGTGTGGACTTTGTTTTAGAGCTCCAAACATGACAGTGTTGCTTCATCTGGTGTGCCTGCAGAGATATTTACAGTTAAAATGTCCGCAAAGCTAAAGATTACACTCACATTGGTAAAAACATAAATGAATGAATGAATGAATGAATGAATGAATGAATGAATGAATGAATGAATGAATGAACCAAAGTGCAACTGTTTTGAGAACAATCACTGATTGCTCCTGCAGAACCACACTTCTTACCCTTCAACCTCCATTATGAAGCCCATTCAGGTATTAGACCCAGGCCTTCCAGTCACCCCTCCACCCCCCACCCCACCCGCCACCCACCCACCCACTCACTCAGGAGCTCAGAGGTGATTACATCTACTTACCACGTCACAGACGGACACATGTACCCCGGCCACTACGAGTCCGTCCTGGCCCGGATTGACTTGACCGTCGACATGTGAGCCGGCGTTGCGTGCGGACGAGGGGTTGGTGGCGTGGGGGTGGCGGGGGGGGGGGCGTGAACGAGCGGCAGGAAAGATTACAGGTCTGACTTCATGTTATGTCTGTTACTTAGCAAAAGTCGGCTTAAAGCCAACTCCAATCAAACCCCTGATCCTGACATGTTCAGTCAGTTTGAGGACGATGGGGGAACTGAAAGAGCAATCTGTGTTCGACGTACTGATAACTGCTGTTAACTTCACGCTCAGCTGATACGAGAGGCGATTTGTGATGATGGGAGGGATGTTTTCTATATTGAGATGAAATAACACACACACACACACACACACACACACACACACACACACACACACACACACACACACACACACACACACACACACACACACACACACACACACACACACACACACACACACACACACACACACACACACATACACACAAAAGAGACTAAGTGCAATGCCTGGGAGTTAATGATAGATGTTTTTCACTTGGTCTACTTGTGAAGTAACTTTATTCACTTGTCAGGATGAATTTCATTGGTGTAGACATGTAGACCAGAGGGAGACTGTACCCCCCCCCCCATTCCCTCAGGGGAAATCGTCCTCTTGAGTAGCTCTGTCTGGTTTGCCTTTTACATTTGAACTGGTTTCAATGAAAAATCAATCATGCTGAAAGTATATTTAGAGCTTTTAGTGTTGTGAGGTACTTTTACTTGTGATTTGGAGCGATGTCGCTGTAACAGAGCTTTCAGTAAGATCTAACAAATCCAAACATGTTTCTGAAATGTACTTGTTCATTTGTTTTGTATGATTTAGCTTGTCTCTCCAGGATTTGATTCAATTTTTTTT
Source organism: Lipophrys pholis (assembly GCF_963383615.2). Lineage (NCBI taxonomy): Eukaryota > Metazoa > Chordata > Actinopteri > Blenniiformes > Blenniidae > Lipophrys > Lipophrys pholis. The sequence continues at coordinate 6,185,272 of NC_137635.1, read as the reverse complement.
TATGTCATCTGTTTTGACCTCCTTCTGCGGCCTTCTTCTTAACGCTTAAGTGCCATTTAAACATTTATTTTCTTGAAGAATCATTTGCTTTGCCAATAAATGAAAATCTGTAAAATAAAGACACATGCTGCAAAATTAACTTTGTTCACCCGTGTGTTTTACTCGGTATCAGGGTCATACGGGATCACTAACTTAATCTCCAGGTGACTTGTTTGAGCATACGGTGATGCTGCCACCAGTTGAAGACATTCTGTTGGAGGCGGTGAGGCGACGTGAGCTGGATCTGTCCGCTCAGATGGGTTAAGACATCAACAGGTGTCGCGGGCGGCATTAGCAACTCTTAACAGATGAGGGAGGCTGAAAGGTCAGGGGTGACGTCACGGACACTCTCCCTGATAAAAGGTAACTCCTTCTATCCGCTCACTGCTCTCAAAACACCCCGGCCTGATCCGCAGGCAGACTTATAAGCTCATAATATTTATTCTTAATGCAGGACTTTGTATTTGATTAGAGGGAGTCTTTTCTTTACATCTGTGAATGCGTCTATTTTATTTGTGAAGTGTTGTTTTGAGAAATAGTGTCATTGGTCTGATTATTAAGAGTCCTCCAGACTGTGCTTTTAGCTGTGGATCGTTCTTTTAATGAATTACGCAGACATGTTCCCGTCAGCCTTGTCTGAGGAAAGTATTTTTGCAGCTCTAATGTTCTTTACATAAAAGTCCTTATCTCAGTAAAAGCTATAACATGAAAGTCTCAGATCTGGACAGAGATGTCCAGTCAATAATGTTCATGGAAATTGGCATCACGTTGTGGATTGTACTGGATTTTTCGTCATTCTTTATCACTTCCCTTTCTCGTGTGTTTCTAGGCAACATATCTTAATAAAAAAAAGCTTGGCTGGCGAACGTAGTTTATTTGAACTGTGACAAAACTACAAATGACATCCTCTCACAAACGACTAAAAAAACACAAAGATGTTGAGGTAGTTCTCTGGAAGGTATTGTACTCTTAAACATGGACAATATAGATGTGTTGCTCAGTACCTTGACCTTTGTTGTGACCCAGTGAGTGACCTCAGTGAGCGCCCCCTACGGTTCATCCTGCAGAACATTACAAACCACCCAGAGTTATGGTTGATGATCCTTTTTTTTTTTTTTTAAATTTAGAAATGACTCAAATGTATTTTCATAGTCATTATAATGATAAAACCATGTGTAATGTTGGTCTTCAGATCTTTTAAGATCTATCCTATCATGTCCTATCCTATCCTATCCTATCCTATCCTATCCTATCCTATCCTATCTTATTCTATCCTGTCCTATCCTATCCTATCCTATCCTATCCTATCCTATCTTATCCTATCCTATCCTATCCTATCCTATCCTATCCTATCCTATCCTATCCTGTCCTGTCCTATCCTATCCTATCCTATCCTATCCTGTCCTATCCTATCCTATCCTATCCTATCCTATCCTATCCTATTCCTAAGTGTTGTAAACAATGTCAACTGAAATGAAAATCATGAAAAGGCTGCTGTTTCACCCACCATGACTTCTTGGCTTGACAGAAAGCATGTGCATTTAGACTGATTTTAGGTTAAGCTCATGACGTCAGTCAGTTTGAGGGAGACATAAAAATCCTGATACTAATGGTTCTTGAAAGAAAGATTATGAAGAATAAAGAAATACAGCAAACAGAAGCTGCAAAATAACCGCTGTGATAAACCTCAAACAAGCAGAAAAAGGAAACATAATGTGATTTCAAGGTTGCTGATGCATCAACGACAATATTCCTCAATCATGTGTGCAGACTTGTTCATGTTTATCAACTTCACTCTTCTCGGTCCATCTGTGCATCTGTGTGTTTGGGATTATCCTTGTCGACTATTTAGCCTCTGGTTTACCTGTGACCTTGTCAATATGTACTTTAAGAAACAGAATATTTTTCATACATTTTCTGTGACGGGTTTTGGAAGAAGCCAGGCCACTGCCTTACAGTGAGGCATGGTGGTGGCAGCATCATGCTGTTGGGATGTTTCTACAGCTGCAGGAGCTGGGCGACTCGTCAGGAGAACAGGGAAGATGACCAACTGAGCATCTCTGGACGGATCAGAAAATGGCTCGGCAGCAAAGTTTCTTATCTAAACTGATGCAGCTGGAGTGAATTGAACGATAGAAGTGGCAACCTTGTGACATCATAATGAAAAAGACTTGAGGCTGTAACTGCTCCAAACTATCTAACAACGGCTGTGAAAACTTATGGGCACGTGAACTCTTATTAATTTATAAACTTTCCAAAATGACTTGTCTCACATTGTTATTATGGGGTATTGTTCGTAGAATTTTTAGGGAAACAATGATCTTAATCCAATGTGGAATAAGACTTTACCTTCACGAAATGAGGAAAAAGTGAAGCACTGTGAATATTTCCTTTGTACAGTACATCCCTCTATCCTCAGGATGACGATAACGTTCAGATCCAGGGGCCACACAAACACACCCAGTATGTCGACCCCGCAGGTGCCTGATATAAAAACACGTGAGTGTTGGTTAACTCCATGTACACTTGAGGTGAACAGGTAAAAGCTCTTCACAGCGTTTGCAGAAAGTACCATCACATCTCTGGTATGTGGCCGATTCCCTCTGAAAGATAACCAAGAGCCTCAAGATAGATCTTCCTACTGAAAATGGGAAACATCTGTGGAATTAAGCATGGCAGTGTTTTAGCTCAAGGTCGGTCGTCTGGTGGAAGTGATATTCCTTTTAGCGTCCCCACAGCTCGGTGCTGAGACTCTGACAGCTGGCATTCATCAAGAGACTCACACTTAATAATACTGCGACATCTCTAACAGCGGACAAGCTGTCATTAGGTACGAAACAGCTCCAACACTGCTGGACTGACGTCAGGAAAGCTGAAAATAAATTCAAGGATTTAGTTTTGTGTAAAGTTATCCATCCCTGTTGTTTGTTTCATGAAGCTTTTTAAATGGTTTTCATATGTTATCGTTTGTGTATCTCAGTGTACACACAATTACAGCTTCAGTTACTTCATTTTTACAGTTTCTAGTAACATTAATGGAGAGGTTCTGGGGATGGTAATCAGTAGGTTTAATGTCAGACCAAAATTTGAATCAATTCATTGATTAATTACCAGAAAATGATATAAGTCAGACATATTGTGCAAAGTTTGATAGTTCATTGGAAAATTTTCAGACAGAAGGTTCAATTTCTGACTTTCAATTAAATGTATTAGTATGAGGCTGAAAACGCCTAAAGTTGGTAACAATATACAGCAGGCCTGGTTCGGTAATTATTATTATTATTATTATTATTATTATTATTATTATTATTATCATCATCATCATTATTTTTATTTTTATTATTGTTATTGTTATTGTTATTGTTATTATTATTATTATTATTATTATTATTATTATTATTATTCATATTATTATCATCATTATTATTATTATTATTATTATTATTATTATTATTATTATTATTATTATTATTATTATTATTATATTAATCCCTTCCTTTCATTTAATATAAAATAAAATGATAGTAATAATAATAACAAGACCCCCGGCTAGCTCAGTTGGTAGAGCATGAGACTTATAATCTCAAGGTAGAGGGTTCATGTCCCACACCGGGCACCACCTTCCCGTGGGCTCACCACTTGCAGGAAGGTTCTTAATCAGTGCAATGTGTTCTGGGTGACAGTGCTCAGACTGCCACCCCCACGACCCGGAAACGGATAAGTGGGAGAAAATGGATGGATGGATGGATGGATAATAGCAAGACAAAGATGAATAAATACACTATCTGACACACTGAGAAAACTAAATACACAACCTGTGGGTACTTCCTAATAAATATTCTCTGTTTCTTACTAATGTCTCAATGCATCTATACAACAATGTGCTGCAAGTCGGGTTTTTTTTTTTTTTTTTTAAGCAGGAGTGTTTTCATGTGCTTTTGTCCACAGAGGAATCTACTGAGCCACATCGCATAACACCAGGACCTTGAACACAACAAATGGACTGTGCCTGATGTTATTACTTACAAGATATAGAAAAATGGCTGTTAGGATGAAATGTCTGCGTAATGGTATTCCTGAAGGAATGTTGTCTTTTTTATTATCTGAAGGTTTCATGTTTGTCCTTGTAAATATCATAAGTCAACCAAATGCAAAACTGGTCAAATGTAGAATTTCATATTCGCTATTCATTCACTGGTAGAAAACATTCAAATGATTCAGTTTCATAAGATAAGAAATATCTTTGAAATGTGAGATATCAGAGTCTGAACTGCTTGACCTCCGCCCCACCCTGCGTTCGTCGACTGTACAACCCGATGATCCAGTTTCAAAGCTTTTCTTTATCGTCATGGTTTCACAGGCTGTTCATCGAAGTCTTGCTTCAGCACACAACCGTGTTGCTTCTTGAGATTCCGGCTCTCCACCAGAGGACAGTGTACTCTGCTGGTTTTGGTGATCCAGGTGATTGTGCTCTTGAGTGGCGTGTCTTTTTTTTTTTTGCAAAAACCCTGCAGGCTTTTCTCAAACTTTCATAAAGTAGAGCTGCAAGAATCCTGGAGGTTTTTTTTTTTTTTTTTTTTTTTCCATTCATTGCTGTTCAGCACAACAGGGTTACAAAAAGAAAATATTCGTTTTATTATTTTAAGAAGCAAAGTAAAACCAAGCAAGACTTGAATTCATTCTTAAACTAATTTAAAAAAAGAAAAAAAGAAGCAATCCATTACAGTCATTGTTTATCCGTGACATTCACTTGAGCTATAAATTCATAATGAGTTCATTTGAATGTCAGCATGAGCTTTATCACTCATTAGATGATCAGGCTCATTATTTCATGATAAATACAATATGTGACCTACAAGGTTACCCAACACGGATGACAAAGTGTTTCATTACCCAACAGAAAACATTGACCTAATTACTTTTTTCTGCAGATCTTTCACCGAAATGCTTTATGTGTTCATCCCTGGTGGTGCAGAAATGAGCCACGTCCATGCAATGTGACGGCTGATTATAGCAGAATAGACAGAATGTCACAGGCTGCTGGCTCACTGAGACAGATAAAGAACCACTGAGGCAATTAGGTGCAGTACTGAGGTCCATACTGCATCAGGAGAGGCGCTTTCTCTCCCCTCTCCAGGCTGGTGAAGTTTAAATGAATTGCGCTTCGATCATCTGCCTCTCGGGTCTTCATAAACACAGCGTTACTGAAAGGAGGAGTCTGCAAAATGACATTAAAAAACAAAACACAACAAATGAATATCAGTTAATCAGTCTCTCTGACAACCTCTTGGTGTGAATCAAATGGGAGTTTCTGAGCCTGTTCGCAGACACGTGCAGCCTCCTTGTGGCCACACTCAGGATTTACCCGCAAATACTGACAATCAATGGGCTTTTGAAAACAATGTTAATGATTTAACATAACACATGGACAGTACATCAGATTCAGGAGGGTTGACATTTTAAAAAATCTTTGAAAGCTGAAGAAATACAATTCAAATTTACCTGGAGCCATAAAACACATTCAACCTTTCAAATGAGGCTTAAACATTCATATATAGTTTTGAAAATGAATGGATGAATCCTGGATGAAATCAGGGGGAACTGGCGTACAGATGCAACAACGCTAATGGGAAATACTGGATGAAGTTTAATGCAAGATGTCTCATTATTATTATTTAATAAGGTGTTTTTGTTCCATTTTATAAATGTCGGCTTATGAGCTTGTAAAACATAACTAACCAACTAACTCAATACATTTTACATCTGCACCTTGCTGGAATTAGAGTTACAATTTAGTAAAACGTTGTACTAGAATACTAAACATGGCTCGTACACGTCAGATCTTGTGACGCATTTATTCCCAGACGAACCTGTGCTTTACTGTGGTGGCGAGGACGGCAGGCGATGGCGGCGATGAAGGAGAAAGTTGCAACAAGAATGGCGGCGCATGACAGGATGAAGAACATGTGGGTGTTGTCTGCAAATAAAGCAGAAAAAAATACACTTTAGGAGGTTGGTTTTCAGGATAGATAAAGTATATACATGTACAGACAAATGTTGGTGAAACGAAGACGATGAATGGTGGGAAATAGCCTCCCTTCGGGTCCCTGGATTGTTCCTGCCACTGCTCCAGATACACCAGCAGGATTATGTCACGATCCGTCGGCCATGTTGTGTTTCAGTGGCTTCGTCGCTTCACGAGCGAATCGATCGAGCACAGCAGAGGAGTGTGAACCGCTCACATCTCTCTCTCCTCCGACGTGCTCGGATTCCTCCATTTTCACTTTTTCCTCGTGCGTGGAACTAACGGGGCACATGGTGGGCTTCATCTGAACAGCCTCATGATGAAAACACAAGGCCTCTCTTTGTTCCCAGAGACTTTTTTTTGTTCGTGGAAAACTAAAAATAATGAGATGAAAGTGGAATCCATGGTAACACGATCATCAAACTGTGTAATCAAGAAGAAACTGCAGACTTATGCAAATAGAGACTCTGTCAGGAGAATCAGGCAGACAAACATAGACATGTTTTTCAAAAAGAAGTGAAAATGAGGTATTACATGAGCAGGTAGTACTAATCTAAAACAGATTTCATCTTCGCTTCGAGAGGGTATCAAATATTTTATGACACAGGCGATGAAATGCCGCCTTGTCAGATTCCCTGCAGAGTAAATAACCTCCATGTGAAGTGTACATGTGTGAGTCATGAGGATGGTCACAATGGCTGAACCCCCCCACCGCTCTTCCCTTTCATTGTAAAGACACCAGGCGTCGTCTAATTTGAATTCCTTCCCCCTGCGGACCTGTCCGGGATGAACCAGGTGGTTTTAGGAGCTTTTTCTCCACGGCTATATACTTTTATTGAACTTGGTAAACTGTCTGTAAAGACCTGTGCACTCAGAATGGAGCCCTATACTCCTCTGAGGTCTGGAGGCAGGTGCTTTAAACTTTTCTCCATTGATGGAGCTCCTATAGGACGATGCAGTCCAGTTTGTTATGGGATTTTTCAGTTTGACTAATGGTCTCCTAATGCCTTTTTTTAAATGCAATTTTCTAAATGCTCCTGAAGCCTCCTTCCTTTTTCGACTCACTGCTTCTCCTGACGTAGAGGCTGAAGGAGGTCTGCAGCTTGCTGACGTCGTTGCGGACGCTGATGTCCAGGCAGTGGAAGCCGGCGGAGGTGAAGGTGTGGTTCAGCTGCAGGGTGTTTTCGTACAGCATGGTCAGCATGCAGCCCCGCTTCGGGTCCGCCACACAGTTGGGGAGGAAACGCCAGCAAACCCACATGGGAGGACTGAGTGGAGAGGGGGGGGGGGGGGGGGTTATAAAATATTAACGTGCACGTCATCACGAATGGATGAGATATGATTAAAAAAAGTGATTTGAATTATTCGAAGAGATGAAAGAATTCCCCAGTGGACCAAATGCCGCTCACCTTCCGTCAACATGAAAAGCCAAACTGGTGTTCTGAGACATCTCATAGTCTGATGGTCCCGTCAGTTCAATGTGCTTGATGGCGTCTGAAGTGCATTACAAATATTAGTTATTTCACCCCGTACTAATATACAGTAGTTGAGACAACATGAGGAAGAACTGATATTTGCTATACAATTCAGTTTCAGAGGTTTTCGTCCATTGTTTGATGGTAATAATGATCTAAAATGAGGTTTGATCAAATGAGTGTAAAGTCTGTAAAATGGGAAGTGTCAGTCAGACAAGTCTTCATTTAAAGAACTTAATCTACACTTTACCCACACCTTTGAAAGTTTTTCACATAAAATATATTCTTTAATAACTGTTCATTTCAAAATGCAATTAAATCATAACTCTACTAGTTAGATGTTTTTGAGATGTCTGTTAAATATTTGTACACTTATAGACGATATTCTGTTAAATCAACTGTTTGCATCATATTTGTCAGATTGCTCTTTGTTTAAACTACATTTTTTCAACATGAAAAATAAAGTCCTCATAGTTTATCCTGTCTGAAGACCCTCAGATATATCTGTAAAAACTAGTCTATCTTCCACTACTACAGAAATATGTTTGATTTTAAATAAAGTCCATCACATTGACAACAGAAATATTTCAATATGCTGCGCTACAGTGGAAGTCTGACCCGTCAAAATACCAAATACCGTAATAGACCAATGCATTTATCATCATCATTATTATTATTATTATTATTATTATTATTGCCAGTGCAGTGGTGTCATAGTGGTTGTGTTTGGACGTTCACCTCTGAGGGTCCATGAGCAGGTTGACCCTTGACCCCAGCAGGCCCTGCTTCTATATGTAGTTATCGGTAATTATGAATTACATGTCGAAAAATGATTACCAAGAGAAAAATAGACTGACAAATGTAACTTCTTCATTATTATTAACATCATGTAGTGATCTTTTTTCATTATGTGTGTTCTATATTTGTATTTTTATTCTTCCATCCTATAAATACGGTTGTTTCTTTGCGGAACATGTACATGAACACATTTCACTGCACATTATGCTGTGTCTGATTGTTGTGTGTGACGAATAAAGGACTTGACTCAAAAATGGGATCAGTAAAGTATCTCTAAAAAGATATTGCTCCAAAAATATGATCTAAAGCCACGAACCAAGCACTTGAACGTCCATGGAGTAGACCCCGGTGATCAGAGGAGTGTATGTCGTCAAGTTCACGCCGACTTTCAGCTGCAGGGTGTAGTTTCCAGATTCAGAGTAAAGGTAACGGACAACCGGCTCAGTCCCTTGGATCACTTCTCTACGGGATTAAAAAGAAAAAGCATTCAATATTCAAAAGACTGTCTCCATAATTCCATGTGAGGAATTCTCACCCGTTGCCCAGGTCCCAGGTGTAGGTGAACGACGCCTTGCTGAAATTCTTGTGGGGATCAAAGAGCTCAAACATGGTCTCTGTGGGAACATCAGACGCCAGTTCTCCTGTGTCTCTCACCAAGGTGGCGTTTCCCTCCGTTTGATAGAACACCAGCTTCCCTGCGATGTTCTCTAAATCAAAGAAAACAACCCGCCAAGTTGTGAAATGAAGATTTCTGCAACATAAAACAGAGGATGGATAACAAACCCAGTTCTGTCAGAGGACTGGTGGTCGTCTCTGCCACACCCAGAGGAACCAGGAGGAGAACCAACAGGGTCCACGCTGCATGTTTCCTGCATGCACACAACACAAAGTTTTAAAACAAACAAAGAATAAAGAATTACTGAATGAGAATATGTAGGTAGATCTTTCACTCACTTCTCCATATCGACGCACTAGAGATCCCTTCAGGATCTCAAGTGAGAATAAAGTTAGTCCTGAAAGCCAGGGCGGGGGGGGGGGGGGGGGGGGTCAGCAGAACTCTGGTCATGCAGATGTGAAGCTGTAAAGGCTTGAAATTGTCACCATGCGTTTCAATCATGTGGCCGAGGAGCAACAATCAGCTTTTTAGCAGGAGGTCACATTCTTCTCAGATGTGGCAGGAAAGAAAAAAAGCCAGAATGGAAATCTGGTCCTTCATGATAGGGTTTTTTTTTGTTTTGTTTTGTTTTATAAAGAGAAATAGAAACAGTTCAAATAAATTCAGCACAGTGTGGATTGCTGGTTACTGTAGTAAAGTCAGATTCAGCTCATATTTTCCAACCCAACATGGTGAAGCATGTACGTTTTATTACAAGTGTCAAGACTTTCAAAACATATGAATGATGGATAAAAAGGAGAAGATCCTGAAAAGCCATTTGCCTTGGACTACCTCTTTGTCTGTCTGTACTATAATTTATTGGACCTGCATAAATGGCTCAACAACTAACAGGAGAGGGCAGCCGCTACAGAGCCTCAAGCACTCAGTTCACATTACGTTCAATTTGTGGTGTTTCATTTATTGCATGTTTGAGTCAAGGAGCATTATCTTTATTGCATTTACAGAGAAAACCCCCACCCAAAAAACGTCATGAATGAATGAAAGTAGAAGCAAATATATGCATATAGACCAAAATTGGAGAAAGTACTTATACTCACAGCAAAATAGACTTTGGTGAGAGAGGAAGGACCAACTGGACAATTTTTACTTTTAGTTCTCTTAGTTCAAAATGTAGATGTGTTGAAATGTACTCATGAAAAAAAAGTAAAAAATTAATTTAAAATGCATCTATGAACATTGGAAATTTAAGGTATAATTGAAATTTTTTGTAAAAAACAAACTTTTGGACATATATGTTAGTGTATTACACACAGAAACAGAGAGAGAGAGAAAGTAGGACTTTTTACTTGAGAAGAATAACATATGACTGTATTATTATTATTATTATTAATATCATTATCATTATCATTATCATTATCATTATCATTATCATTATCATTATCATTATCATTATCATTATTATTATTATTAGTAGTAGTAGTAGTAGTAGTAGTAGTAGTAGTAGTAGTAGTAGTGGTAGCAGTAGTATTTCTGTGGCTGTAAAAGTACAAATTGTTGTATTGTGGCGCCCTCTGTTGGCCACTTTCGGTATCTTTTCGGTATCAAACGTCATGCCTGCTTAACTTTTTTTTTTAACAAACTTGAGTCCTCATGTCATTTAAATGTTGTCAACAGGAAAACTTTTATACATAAAACGCTCCTCGTGACCTCCTCGAGCCATCTCTCCCTCGGTCTCCGCCTCTCATTCCGGAAGCACCTCGGCTTCTCTCGGAATCTTTCGGAGTCTCTCGGAAACTTTCGGTGTCCCTCGGAATCTCTCGGAATCTCTCGGTGTCTCTGGGTGTCCCGGGCAGGCAGACAGCCAGTCAGTCAGTCAGTCAGTCACGGTCAGTCAGTGAGTTTGTCTCCCGCCGGCTGCTGAGCGTCTGTCCGCATGCACGCAGTCAGGCTGCAGACTCGGAGTACGAGCGGCTTGTTTGGGATTTATTGTTGGGAGAAGTGATCACCTGGATTACAATTCCGTTTACTGTTGTTGTTTTGGAGAAAACAACCTGCAATCATGTCTCGGGCTCCGGAAGATGTGAGCAAGCTGACAGAAAGTACCTACAAGGTGAGTGGGACATCATTTATCATCATTTAGTTATTTTTATTTATTTTTTTTTTATTTTTTTTTTGTATTATTGTTTAGTATTTCATCGTTAAATGAATCTGCGTGTTGAGTGACATTAAAGGAGAGACAGTCTTCCTAAAAAAAAAAGTTCAGTATGATTCTGTTTAATTGCCATTTGTATAGAAGAACATTTGTTTTTAAGTTTGTTATTTAATTTAAAAAAAACACCGAATTGAAACATCATATTGTTTATAAGTAAAAGAAAGTACATAAGAAGGACACACCCTTCCAATTAATGTCAGATCGGCAATAAATCACAGTGAAGCACGATGCTGGTAAAGAACCTGTGTCTGTGTGAAAAGTTTGACCCAGTGGATCAATAGACCCGAGGTGATGTGATCAATATTTTGATCATCTCAGTCCTGATCTCATCTGGGTTATCGATAAGCGGGGTGGTCAAGGATGTGTGCTTGTCTATAAACGTCCATAAACGGCGGTTTTACTGGTTGGTATTTAGTTTGATTGAAGGGTAAAGTTGTGTTTTCTTTTGTTGAGTAGTTTCGCAAGAGAGAGAGAGAGAGAGAGAGAGAGAGAGAGAGAGAGAGAGAGAGAGAGAGAGAGAGAGAGAGAGAGAGAGAGAGTCATACCTGTAGATCACAGCATGCCACAGTTTCAGCTGGGAGGGAGACAAACAGAAATCAAGGAACCTGTTTCCCAGTTTTTCCTCCTTCCTTCTCCCATGTAAAGTCATACCTGCCCCTTTATTGTTCCATTGAGGGTGTGCCAAGGGAATAGAGGCAGGGAGGAGAGACATTTCAATAGAGAGAGAGAGAGAGAGAGAGAGAGAGCGAAAGAAAAGGAGGAGGAGGGGAGGAGGATGAGGTTCATGCTGCAAATAGACTGCCACTTTGTGTGGGACTTCGCTCTTTAACAGGGAGTTGCACTGGCATACGCGAGGGGTCAAGTTAAAGATTAAAGTTTTATTGTTCTCACATGCTGATATTTATAGAGCAACAGCACAAACACTTGCTGGCGTTTTTTTTTTTTTTTTAAAAATGTATTTCTGTTCCCCACCCACTCCCACAAAGTCCCTGTTTTGTTTTCAAATCAGAGATGCTTTTTTGTTTTTTCAGTGAGCAAAAGATTGGGCACCTGAACAATCTGAGTGAAATGGTGTAATTACTGTTTGGTTGAACTGTCTGTGCTCTATTGTGGCAGAATGTGATGGAACAGTTCAACCCCGGCCTGAGGAGCCTGGTTATCCTCGGCAAGAACTATGAGAAATCTGTCACAGGTAAAACAATAGTTTTACACCTTTACAGTACTCCTTCTTGCTTGAAATAGTTCTGGAAATGATGGTGAAAGTCTTCTTTGAAAGCCTGTAAGTCTCTCTCTCTCTCTCTCTCTCTCTCTCTCTCTCTCTCTCTTGCTCTCCCCCCCACACAGCGATGATTCTCTCTGGAACGACGTACTTTGATGCGGTGTCAAAGATCGGAGAAAACGCCATTGTGTCTCCAGCCTCCAGAGAGCTCGGTGAGTTTGTCCGGCTTAAGTCGACCTCCAGGTTTTATTTTTTAGTTTACCAGAAAAAAAAAAAACAACCTTGTTGACATTAAAAATGTCTTCATTATTTTTTAAATCGCGTCCTGGCCAAGACAAGCAGCAGTACATTAAGGTTCCAGATAAAACAGGCACCATAAAACATATAAGGAACATGTCAGTACATTAAAAAACAACATGCAGATTTGCTGCCCACAAATTAAAATTAAGTCCATCATTCAAAACATCTTGAGACAGAAGTCTCCAAGTCGCTAAGCAACCTTTTAAAAAAGACCAGTTTTACCTGCAATTAAACACTGGAGATGAGATAAATACTCTGTACGGCCGTTTTGAGAGACGCACTAAAATTGATCTTACCAGTCGTATAAATGTAGAAGAGTACAACTACTAGCGTTTAGCTTAGCATACCCCATATTGTGCAAAATTCCCTTTGTCCCCACAGCCTGTTTACGAGACCCCAGAAGTAAAGAAAGTTTGTCATCTCCCTCATTTGCTTCATCATTCACTTTTTTAGCGAATCAGATATTTTTCCCTTCATGACATCATGCGGGGAAATAACCCCTCCCTCTGGTAGTGGATGCTCACTTTGACCCTTCCACAGGTAGATAAAACAGGGTTAACCCGAACTCTAATATGGGAACTTTCATGCTAATTCTTTACAACAAATCAGTAAAAAAGAAAACAAAAAACAATCTGTTACCTCCAGTGACGTTTACCCAGAAACTGTAACTACGATAAAACCTGCACGTGCCACGAGGTCACGTCGGGAAATAACTTCTTTAAAAATCACCATAGTTTTTTTTTTTTTTTTTTTAGAATGAAATAAATCTCATATAGAATTTGTAAATGATTAACGTTGAGAGGTGTTGGTTTGAACACTGGCGTCACCTTTGGACAACGCTGGGTCAGATGTTTCCTCCTGCTTCCTAAACTGTGGACAGGAAGGTTTTGTGGCACAGTGGTGAAGTGGTTTGCACCGTTGTGTTGAACCAAGTGTGTTTCTGCTGTGTGATGGAGCTTCCTGTGTGGAGTTTGCATGTTTTCATGGTGGATTTCCTCCAGCGTTTATGTCTGGACTGGAAACCTGACCTGGGAGAAACCTGGGGTGCGTCCTAATAGTCCCTCCTATCTCCTAATAGTCCCTCCTATCTCTTAATAGTCCCCCTTATCTCCTTGTAGTCCCCCTTATCTTCTAATAGTCCCTCCTATCTCCTAACACCTTTCCTTAACTCCTGTAGGAAGTCTCTCACACCTTTCCTTAACCCCGTGATGTCATCCACGGGGTTAAGGAAAGGTGTATAGGAAAGGAGATAGGAGGGACTAATCGGACGCACCCATAGTTTACACACAGTTTTCGCTTGATGAGGCATTCATAGAAAATCAATGATTAAATTGCGAGAAAGCAAATCAGCTCACTGAAGTAATTCTTTAGCAGCGTCATAATTACCAAACATCTGTCAGATGGTAAAAATCTGGAAACCGTCAAAAAGCCGTTGCTCATCCGTCCTGACAGAGTCTGCATGCAGGAGACGGGAGCAAATTATGGAAACAAGAGGAAATAACAGAAATTGAACCCTTTAGGCACAGCAGGAGCAGAAATCCATTTCCATGCTCTGTCTATCTCTGTTTGACTGAAGTGCTTCTTCTTTTCCCCCCTCCCCTCCCCTCCGATGCTGCCGTCAAGCATGCGCAGGTTGTTTTTCATCCGCCTCGTGAGTCAGCGCCAATTATTCTATTAGTGCTAAAAATCGAGAGCTGACCCACTCTGGTACAATTCATCAGGTTGCCGTGTCATTCTTTAATACAGAAACGTACAAATTGGCCTCAGTTTTGATGCGACAGGCAGGAAATCAGAGCAGGGTGGTTAAAGCCAAAAAAAAAGATAATCTCATTTTGTCCAATTTTTGTTTTAAAAAGAAGAACAGTGAGTGCAGGGAGTCTTCTACCAGTCTGCATAATGTCATCTCCCAGCCAGTTCTTTTCTTTATTTTTCACTTTTGCATTACTTTTAAGTTCTGAGCAGAGGTGGATGAAAGGCGTGTCCTGGAGAAATAAACATAAGAAATGAAAAGCAGGTTTCATACGTTCTGAACTGACAGACTCACAGGCCTCTCCGACAGGATTTTCAGCTTTTTATTGCTCATTTAGATATTTTAATCTGATAAAAAAGAGAGATTGAGCATTTAAAGCATACCCGGTTGGACCAAATGATATTAAAAATGAAAAGCTTTGGGAAAACCTATTCTGTGTTCAACATGGAGGATACTTCAACTGCGTCTTTCTGTGAGTCTTTGCAGGGACATTCCACTCTGCCATGTTATGTCGTGTCGATCGAGTTTGCTTAAGCCACACCTGTCAGCGAACAATGGCTGCATTTTATTGCTTCATTAAATCATGTTTTCTCGCTCGCTGCTTGTCTGATGGAAACGTCACTGCATACCAAAACATCTGGGCTCAGGCAGATTGACGAAAGTCGTGGGGTTAGATTTGAGTTTGAGATGTACGTCGCAGTCGCTCTGTGTGCTGGCTTCTTTAGTCTGGCTTTTCATACACGATGCCTCGCAACACTGCCGCATGTCTTTGCTAATTTCACACTAATGCAGGTGTCATATTCCCTTTCCATGAAAAACTGATTCAACAGAAACTGTATCTGCACCTCGCTGGAGTTTGTGTTAAAACTAGTTGTGGTATGATGAGCAGTTCAGATGGAATAGAGCCCAAACAAGGTATTACATTACTTAAACAAGTCTTTTTAAAGGGAAATCTTTTGTGGAGGCACAAAGTGGAATACTTTACCTCGAGCTATCGGAGAATAAGATCCACTTTTGTCCGTTTTAAGACGACGATATAAGGCCTGACTGACTGACAAAAATTGTGAACGTTGAGAAAATCAGGCACTTTAGCAGGTTCTGTCTAGAAAGCACTTTACTGAAACAATGGCACTTTAGGATATATATATATATATATATATATATATATATATATATATATATATATATATATAAACTTGTATAAAGACAAAAGCATTTAAAGCAGAATAGAGGTGAGACATTGTTTGACCCTTGTTCATAAATATCTGTCCTGATATGAAAAGCTGAAGCGCTGAGCTCAGTCGCCATTCCTTGACTTCCTGGAATAGACGGCGACGCAGTGTGAATTCTCTCACCCGCCGCCGTGTGCAGAGCAGCAAACACACTGAACAAACAGACAGACAGAAGAGACTTGTCTTCCCACCGCCGAGCCACTGATCTTCTTCCCGTCTCCCTCCATCTGCCTCATCCAACTGCATGAAAAGGAGGGGAGCACCGGCTTTTTACTGGATTTATGGCTGTTTATCGATGACTCAATTAAGCCTTGAGTCATCTGCCACATCTCAGAGAGTGGAGGCACAGACGGGAACCATAACATTGAGCCTGGTTTACTCTACAACGGGACGGCAGACGCATTCTCGTGTAGTTTTCTGCTCCAGACACTTGTAAAGATTTGTTTCTCTGAAGTGATAGATTGTTTTCGTCCCTTTTTTCCTCCCCGTGCGAACGATGCGGTGGGAAAAGGCATTTGCGTCATAGTGGTTGGCAGGTATTTGCAGAAAGCTACCTGGGCCTTCCATTCGGGCACTGCTGTTTTTCTGGGACTACAGTCTGAGTGGATTTCTCTTTCAGACGGTTGCTATGATGGAGGTGAAAGGGTGCCGGTAATAAGGGAAGACTGTCACTCTGCTGCCTGAAAGAAAACGGCAGAGATGAATGAAGGCGTGCGTCAGTATTTCCACTCTCTTTATTTGAGTTTTACTGACTGCACAAATCGTAGCAGTTATTCATGTGGGAGTCACATTATCAGCGTGTAACTTGGATTATGGATGATGCAGAACGACGTGTTGACATGGATCTGCAACCTGTAAGAGAAGACCAGAGAAGTTTCCACAAAATTGGTCGGGAAGTGCCAAACATGTTCGTTCTCTGAGCTGAAGATTAAGATCTTGAAGAAAATGCTATACAAACAAAAATTTAGGCTGCATTCATAAAGTGTCACAGGTAGAATCCAGATATTTCGTTTAAATTATATTTTTAGCTCTTCTAGCCATTATTAGAGTTTTTTTCATGGATTTTCTCGCTCCAGCTATTTTATGCGTTTATGTGCGTTTCCTCGTAGTTCGAGCAGGTTTATCTATACTACTTTTGTTAGGTTTTTTTCCTTTTCTTCCTTATTTCTTTTTTCCCCATTTCATTTTTTCCTTTGCTTATTTTCCCTTTTAATTTTTTCTTCTCCTGAAAAAACCCCTCTCTGTACTCGCATTTTAAAAACATTTAGTTGAGCTCCTTTTACTGTATTTCTTATAATATATATGTAATATGTAATAATATATTGGATAACAATAACAATAATAATGACAATAATGATAATAATAATAATAATAATAATAATAATAATAATAATAATAATAATAATAATAATAATAATAATAATAATAATAATAATAATAAGCTGAAGGTGATTGTTGTGATACATTTGGAATAAGAAGCATTAAAGTGTGAGTTAGGGGCTTTAACTTTAACAGTTGCATGTCTCCACATAAGGACCTTAACACCTGACTTCCACTTTCAAATTTGTCTTCGATACTTGACGTAATATTCACCTTTTTAAAAATCTCTTCACGGTGATTTAGATGTTCACAGTTATGGCCTTTCTGTGCTTTTTTCTAACATTCACATTAAAATACATTCAAATCAAGCAGTTCAGATTCATGATATATTCCAGCCAGCCAGAGGTGGATGCTGAAAGCCACCAGAGGCCTGTGGAGTGCATCACTCTTTGTCTTGACAAGTCTTCACGTTTATTGTGTGTCCTCTGATAAATTCATATGATTAAGCGCGGTGCCGGTCGCCGCAGGGGGTTCGCCATACCGCTCTGCAAGGCGGCAGGTATTGATAGACTGAAAATGTTACTGGAGGATGAATAGCGCCAGCCCCACCCCTTCCACCTTTTCTCTGCACTGTTTGTCGAGCCTCAGTCCAAATTTAAAAAATTTTTTTTCAAATATTGAAGTGCCCTGTCAGCATGAGAAAAATGGTAACGTCAGCCAGGGTGTTTTTTGTTTTTTATGTTTCACTCTCTCTCTCTCGCTCTCTCTCTCTCTCTCTCTCTCTCTCTCTCTCTCTCTCTCTCTCTCTCTCTCTCTCTCTCTCTCTCTCCAGAGAGTGAGGTCTCTGAGGCTGCTGAGTGTTTCCAGTCGATAGCTTTTCTAACAGGTTTTTAGCTTTTGAAAGGAGGTACTTCTCCTGACGGCTGGTTGATGTTGACATTTCAAACATCTGGCCCAACTGCTATTTCACAGGTTTACTTTTGCTCTCTGGAAACGACGCCGTGCTTCCAGCATCATCAGGTGAACAATCAGCAGGAACTTCAGGGATTTCTCCCCAAAACAATCTGTAAACATCCGTCCCGAGGATTAAAAAAAAATCTAATTAAAGACGGCAAGGCGAGATGATAAACCAGGTTTTCTACTTTAGGAAGAGATCTTCTTTCTCAAACGTCAAGGCAGATACTTTTCGTCCTAAAGTTTATACACATGCGTGTCACAACTTGTCATCTCATTTTTCATGATGCACGATTGACTTGTCGTAGCAGGCAAGACACAAGCAGAGGTTACTAAAGTGTTCACGCTCTTCACTGAAATAGAATCTACAAGCAGTTAACACAAAGAAACGTTCACCTTGCTTCTTCAGAAATGAGAGAAAAACTAAATCTAGTGGAAAACAGCTTCCAGAAGGACACTTTATCAGACTGTAGGAGGCTGATTTGGTTGAAATGTTAGATGATTTTTTTCTTAAATCAGATAGATGGCCACTTTGTTGCTGCACAGAATCTGCTACGATCTTTTAGTTCATTTTCAGTCCTCGTCCTCCTTTCTCAGCCTCTCCTTCCCTTGCCTGCTCCTCCTAGGTTATATGTTGAGTGGAGGCTTTAGCCTTTTACATCTGTCGTAATGTATTTGACTTCCAAAGTGCAGATCACAAGAAACAAATGAAAACCACACCTAAAACTCGACATTAAACTCGGTCACGTTGTGTTTGCCCCACCTTTAAGTACAAGGGATGGAAGTATCACTGAAAACATTAAGAATTTGACATTAAGGGGCAAGTTTGAGCAAGAATCAGGGTTGTTCAATGAACTCGCCAAAGTGGAATAGCAGTCTTTTAGTTTGTAATGCAGTTGGTAATGTCTGTGATCTTCTTGACGAGACAGGCCTTTAATCATCCCGGGTAGACCTGCGTTTAAGGGCCAGTCATGATACAACGTGCTCAATGGCTTTTGTAAAGGTTGGCGGTTCAATCTCCTCCCTGCCCAAGTGTCAAAGTCTGGAAATACAAATCAAGATTTAAACTGCTATATAAACATCAGGTCTGGTCACAATATAAAGAGAGTAGGTCCTAATCTTATAACAATACTCTGTCTACTAGTGTTCAGATGTGCTCTTGTTTCCTGAGCATTGTAGGTATATTGTTTATTACCAATGCTGCTATGTTTTATTTATATTATGTATGATTTTTTTTGATATTGTTGTGTAGATGATTGACAAATCAGTTTTGAGTCCATAGTTTGCGGGAACATGGTGACCGTGAAGCTCATTGTGTAGAATATTAATTGAAAATCGGGGTGGGATTAAATAAGTTTTCTTCTTCCCACTCCTTTTCAGGCAAAGTTGGAGCTTGCTTCCTTTTTGTGTTAAATGTATGTTGATATGACATGTCACAATGATGACTTTGCCTGAAATGAATCAATCAATCAATAAATCCATAAATGAATAAATAAAATAGTGAATAAAAAGTGTCCCCGGGCAAGACGCAAGAGGAAAGATGGCATCGTGTCAGAAATCTAGGCAGTGGCCCAATCGTTCAACCAAAACAGTCTATTTACTTTATTTTAAATTTTTAACCTCCCAGACGTGTTGTTCTCAACAATCCAGGCGCAGACTCTTGAAGTGAATAGAAGTCATGAAGGCGAAGGCTGTTTTTCTTGTCTTGTTCAGTCGGTTATGACTGCTGGTCACACTCCACTCCCTCTAATGACCCTCGATTCCAGACCCTCGTCCTGCATCCACCACTAAAGCACTCACTCAGAGGGGACATAAGGACACTGCGTAGTGTAAACGGTGTCTCTCAGGCATCAAAACACACATTTATTCTCTCTGGTCATGTATCTTGTTATTGCAGTTTTCTAGTAGTATTCAGTAGAAATTACTGGGACCCCCCCCCCCCCCACCCCCCCCACCCCTTACTCGTATTATTTATACACTCCATCATTGAATGTTTAAAAGCTGTTTGAAGCTAAACTGAGATTTATTGTTGACGGTCAGGGACACATTTAGCTGAATGTTGTTTTGTGCTGTGTGTACACACTGGAAACACACTGGGTGTGTCGCATGACGGCCAAATCAATCCAAGACATTAAAGTAATACAGAAAAGATGCTCTCACTCATGGTTTGTGGCGATCAGTGTGTATTACTGGCATATATGATTGTAATTATAACTCCAGTTGTACAAATTCTTTCTTAAACAACTTTGGTCGCCTGGACATTCTGGTTTTGTGGCGTCATCGATTATGTGTATTAGATCGTGTGGTGAAGTTATGCTGGTCGTCCTGTGTTCGGCTCTGTTCATTTAAACTTTAAGGATGTTCTTTGTGTTGATCAAATCTTTTTCGTTTTCTTTTTTTTTTTAATATCTGAGGAAATAAGAGAAGAAAAGATGATTTTTTTGAGCTCAGTCTGTGTTCTGGATGCTGGCTGCTGAATCAGACACAATTTTCTTTTAACACACATCAGATGACAGGATAGTTACTAAGATCTTACAACTTTTTTGAGCAATCGAGGGAAAAACCGGGTT
Organism: Lipophrys pholis; assembly: GCF_963383615.2. Classification (NCBI taxonomy): domain Eukaryota; kingdom Metazoa; phylum Chordata; class Actinopteri; order Blenniiformes; family Blenniidae; genus Lipophrys; species Lipophrys pholis. The sequence goes on along the minus strand of NC_137635.1, from coordinate 6,164,762 downwards.
GGTTTTACCTTTGTCGGCATTGATTCATTCACCTCTCTTACTTCTGATCATATTGGATTAAAATTTCCCCTGTAGGGAGTCTTTAGTGCAAGTTGTGATGACTTGTTGTGGCATTTTTTTAGAAAAAAGGAGCAGCTGACAGATTTAATGGAAATCCAAAGGGAGAGACGACCTGTTGCATCATGGCTGATTCATCATTATTGATATCATTATGTTACAGTATCATCACTCAGGGAGCGTCTTGTGTGTGGAAACTCCAAACATGGCCTCCTCCCCCAACCTGGGCGGAGACGTGTGTATAAATGAGATGTCATTTAATCCTGATTGTTAGGCGGAGGCTCGAGTTCAAAGATTCCCTTTGAAGTTTCACTCTGCGCCGTGGCTGACGGTACAGCTGGGCAGTGATCCATCAGTATTTGTGCTCGGGAAATGTCAAAAGTGTGTTTCGTCCAGTCGTAACACGCGGTACGTCCAATGAGCAGGGCAGGGTTAACCGGAGGTGAGCGAAGAGGCAAAGCCTTTATGATAATGAATCCGAGTTCAAGTACATGAATCAGAGATGATGTAGTTGCCACAATATCGTCAAACTCGTATCAACCTGTGGAGAAGATAGGAACACGGAGGACTATTGTTTATTAGGGCGCGGTTATTATTATCTATCTGCCGAGCAAATCAACAGAGATACTAGGTGATAAGATAAACTGCCTTGTGTTCTTGTTGTTCTTGTGATGAAGTATGTGATAATAGATGGTTAAAAAAACAAAACATGTAGGCAGGTATATGATTTTCTCTTTGCACCTCTCAGCTCTCACACCTCAGGGAAAAATAAAGTGTCAAATCTTTTCTTTTTTTTTTTTTTTATAACAACAATGTGGCGTCTTCATCAACTCCACCTTACCCTTTACTTTTCCACGCGGCACTGAGCGGCGCCTGTCTTTAGCATTTACCTTCCTCGGGTAGGCTTTCACACCTCCGTCACCCCAAAGGTGAAACCTGCAGCTGGTACAATGGCCTCTTTGAACCACACACACACACACACACACACACACACACACACACACACACACACACACACACACACACACACACACGCACACGCACACGCAGACGCAGACACACACACACACACACACACACACACACACACACACACACACACACACACACACACACACACACACACACACACACACACACACACACGCAGACACACACACACACACACACACACACGATTCCTCAGCCTCCCCTCGGCTCCTCTGTCCAGTCTGTTGTTGCCACTGTACAAACAGCTCATCATCCCCCCACCCCACCCCCCACCCCCCACCCCCCCCACCACCCCGACATATGAAACACAAAGGCAGCCTTTACCAGTACGTTCTGGTGACCTTCAGAGGGCAATGTTGTTGTAGCTGGACGGCGGATCACAGAAGTGGGGTGGATGTGGGTGCATCAAAGTGACGTGAGCTGACACGAACAAGTTCATTAAAAAAAACAAAAAAAAAACACATCACAATGTCAAACCAACAGCTGTGCTCTTCTTTGCTCCACTCTGAAGGCGTTAGAAATCCCTGCAGGTTGTTCTTCACGTTTGCTCTTTGCCTTAAAGTCAACACGGTCCAGATTTCACTTCGAGCAAAAAAAAAAAAAAGGAAAAAAAGAAGCATGTGCTGTGTGTGCTGTTTGCAGGTTTCACCAGAACGTGGTGTCCTGTAGTAAACCTGGAGTCTAGATTTCACCCCATTGTGACGGAGGGAGCTCTATAAACTGCTCAGCCATTACTGTTTACAGTATTGCCTGGCACCCATTGTCTCTTGTAATATGCTTCTCTTTCCGTGCGTGAATGGAGACTGTTCTGTGTCGGACGCCACAATACCAGAACCTTTCCGAGAGATTACTTATTGACAGCTGTTCAAATATTGAAAGGAGATAAGTCATCTGGAAAATATGGCCTGTAAAGATGAGTTTGATGAAAAGCGAGTTACATACACACAGGAAGCTTGGAGAGTGGGGCCACACGTGAATTGTGAACGCAAACCAATGTGATCATTTTAAAGTTTTCCGACCGGTTCAGTTCCATCCGTTCTGTACATTAAGAGAACACTATTAACTTTTGTAGGAAAAGTTATTGGATTTCATAGCAAAGGGCACAAGGAGAGATTTTCAGTTGTAATGTTACAGAAACACAAATAATCAACCAATAGCTGTTTATCAAGGTGACTTGTTATAATGTTTTAGTGAGCTATAAAGTCTCATCTCTGAAATACTAACATTTTATCTTCAAGTCCATCTTCCATACCTGCTTGATCTACCTATATGATTGTGTGTCTATAAAATAATGCATACAGTCTCATCAGAGACCACCAGTTGTTTTTTTGGGGGGAGAAAGGGACGAATCCAAAGTACTGCAACATTCAGCAGGTTTGACTAAAACTACACCAACAGGTTTGATAACAGAAACGTCCATCTTCTGTTCCGTTCTGTCCAAGTCGGGCTCGAGGGGTGCCTCAGAAAACCCCGCAGGGAGAACATGCAAACTCTACCCTGAAACGTCCGCGACTCCACTGGGAGTCTCTCTCTTTTCAGCTCATGTCAGAAGTAACGACTGCATGTTCCTCTTTTTGCATTTTGAGCTGACAAATCTGAAATATTCCTACGTTATCAGCCAGTGATGGCAGAACACAATCGTTGACTGTTTATCAAAAATGTCAAATAATAGTGTCACAACAAAGATGTTCAGTTTCAGATTAATAAGCAATATTTGATCAATTTTGAACAAAAATGACAAGTCCTGGAATACAGATGAGGTAAACGATCGGGGGGGATTTGGATCTCAGAATGTAGACTTTATATGAGAAAAGGCAATAAGAAATTAGAAATAGTGCCCACACCTTATGAAACAGCCTCTCATGTCCTTGTAGTCTTGAATTTATTTGTAACCTTTGATGAAAACGGGAGGCTTTCCAGTATGTTCACATTATCTGTGTCACTTGGTCGGCCATCGGGAGGTCATAGACACGTTCAAAGCTTCATTGTCTATCAGCTTGTTATCCCGGCCAACACCTCCTATTTCATTCCGATGCCAATCGAAACCAAAGCCGTGCTGATAAGTTCCTACGTCCATAATAAAAGCTGTTCTGATGTTTTTCCAGGTGTGGTTCTCATGGAGATTGCGGAAGCTCACAGAAAAGTCTACTATGAGCTGGAAGAGAACGTGAGTTGACGTGTTTCGAGGACAAAAAAACAAACCTTATAAATATGGTCAACATCTTCTATTAACTGTGTTTTTATTGTTCTGCTCACATTCATCTGTGTGTCGTGAAGGAGAATGAGGAAAGCGATGTGATGAATGGAGGCTAAGAACTCTTGGTCCTGTTGTAATTATATGTCATTAAATGATTTTGTGTCGTACCGATCGACTGTTATTCCTCGAGCCACACCGCGACCATAAAGGCCCTACTTGTCACCACATAATAGACGGAGATTGGCCATTTGTTACCGCAGACGTATGACCCCCCACAACCTCCCCCAGCTCATTCCTCTCATTCTAGAAAGTTGAAAATCTCCGCAGCGGAAAGGTGAACGAAGGTTTGACAAGAGTGGAAAAGCCACACAGTGACTCGTAACCCGGCCAAGCCGCGAGGCGAAATGCTTCAGATACCTGGTGACAGGAAGTCAATCAGAGTCGAGCTCAAAGTTGTGGACAGACTGTATGGATTTAAAAAAAAAAAATAAAAATAGTCTATCCCCTTTTCAACTACCCCTGCCAGGTTATGGTTTATCTCCAAGAGGTGAAAGTCGTAAATCTTTAACCTTAACAAGCTGATAAGCCTTCGCTGGTGGTGGAGAAAACTGTCAGAAACACATTATCATGCATTCCTCAAGGTCACTCCACTCTGTACATCGCAAGACATGTGACTGAAACGTACATCGTGTTAAACTGCGGCTAATTTCAATATGCTGCGTGTGTGTGTGTGTGTGTGTGTGTGTGTGTGTGTGTGTGTGTGTGTGTGTGTGTGTGTGTGTGTGTGTGTGTGTGTGTGTGTGCAGTTCAAAAGATTCCACAGAGAGATTATCATAGAGCTGGAGAAGAAGACGGAGATGGATGTAAAATACATGAACGTAAGTGTCGACGTTTGTTCACGAATATGAAGTAAATAGATTCTATCATGAGTCCAGACAAGAGAACTTCATTCACATGACCCATTTGACTGAGAAAAAGTTGGAATATTTCGAGAATTACAGCGGAGAACATCTTCCGTCACATGCATGAAGTTACAACATGTGATGTTTTAACTGTTTCTCAAAAGTTTCTCTCTTCTTTTTTTTTTTTTACACAGTCATTTCTTCTTTTTTTATTGATATTTTTTAAGCATTTTATTTTATTTTTTATCTTTTTTTTTTTCCCTGGAAAAAAACTGTATTCTGTAGATTATAGCATTATAATTTTTTTTTTTTTTTTTTTTTGTGTACTATAGTTTTATTATCTTTAACTCATTTAGAAATCTCTCTCTATACTGTATATATATATTTACTTTATCCAGTGTTATTATAATTGTTTTTAATGGTGATGTATGTTATGACTTTATCCTGCTTTATTCTCTCATTTAACTTCTTACTTAAATTAACTAAATAATTTAATTTAATTAACTAAATGACTTATAGTTACCCTTTCAGTTTGGGAACTTGTATTTGAAAATGTGTTTACATATGAATTTTATAATGAACACTTTATGTATGTTTTCACTGTCACTGATCTTAATAGTTTTTGTATAATATTACATATCATCATGGTTTTATTTATATTTCTGTGAGAGTTATATCACCACATTTCATGTTATTCATCTGTGTAATAGATTTTAGATTTTGTGTGTAAAATGCACATTCATGTATATATGTTTTGTTTCTTTGATTTTAGGGATTTTATTTACAGTCTTAAAAGTGATTGATAGACATATAAGAGACATATAAGCAAAGAAGCTACTTGGACGTTAAACTTAAACGGAGATATTGATACTGAGGTTATAATAAATGCAGAAGTCTGTTTGTCCTCCCTCACCCTGTCATGTCTGTGTGTGTTTGTAGGCCACCTTCAAGCGCTACCAGTCGGAGCACAAGGTGAAGCAGGATTCGCTGGAGCGCTCGCAGACGGACCTGAAGAAGCTCCGCAGGAAAAGCCAGGGCAAGCACTCGTCCAAGTACGAGATCAGAGAGAACGAGGTGAGGCCAAACAAACTAAAAAGCCACTCCATCATTTCCCCTTCCACCTCGGAGACACAGCGTACTTTGTATTTCCGGTGGATTTTTGAGGCACTGTGTCATAAAATTCTTCTGCCCTGATGTATGTGAGAGGAGCATGACAAGTGTAGGATTTATGTGAGGGGGCGGAGACCAAGGTAGTGTTTTGTCGCTTCCACGTGTCAGTTTCAGGTTTGGTCTTTTAGTGTTTCCGTTGTTTTTTTTTGTTTGTTTTTCAACGTAATATGACAGTTTGACCATTGTACTCTGTGTCAACGTGTTTATCAGCTGCACACTTTTCCATTCAAGGTGCACACGCCCAAATTTGCACAAAATGTGGGCGTGCACGTTTGTCGCGATTCCAGACACAGATAAGACAGTCCTTATCCGATAAGCCACAAGGAAGATTGATGAAATATCCCAAACAGGTTAAATCAGTGAGTAAACTGTAGACGTTGCGAAACGTTGGTGAAGTCTGAAAGTGACTGTGGTTCTCTTTCATAACATCTGTCACATGAACTACTGAACCCAATTTGTTAGTTGAGAAAAAAGGGAAAAAAAAAGAAAGAAAAGAAAATGCCAGCAAAAAAAAAAAAACAACAACAAAAAAACAAACATTCTTCAGCTCACATAATTCACACGTAAACCTACCACACTCTCTTTCATATTCAAAATCTCCACTGAAGTAACTTTGTTTGATTCACTTTTTATATTAATGCCCTGTGTTCCCTGCAGCTCTGCTCGGTATCAGCCTCTTATTTGTCGTCGAACGACACATAATGAACAGACGCCTCGACATCTTGTTTTTCAGGCTCAGCTGATGAGAGTGGGGACCCCTCCTCCCTCAGAATCTCCTTTTTCATTATCTGATCAGAAATTATATTTGTGGAGAAGAAGCGAGATGAGCCCCGCCACCTCGGCTCTCTAATAATCATGTGTTTGGCTGGAATAAGCTGCCGGTGATGAACTCCGTCTTGTCTCGCCGCGCTTCCAACCGCTCAAGGAGAATCCGGGCAATTATTTGTGGCAAAATGGGAAATGAAGAGCCTTGATTTCACCAGCGAGACAGAGAGAGAGAGCGAGAGACAGGCCGGCAGGGAAAATGAGACCAGATAGTTGGGTAACGGTCTCTGACAGAGGCTACTTCAGAATCACCATGGCGACGTGAGGAAAATGGAAGTGTTGGGAGGGACAGAGGAAAGGTTGAGAAGTTGTTGTAAAGAGTTTCGCATGGTGCGTCTGCAGCAGGTGACCCAAAATAGTCTGCAGAGTTTGAGTCCAGAGCTGATTAGTGCCTTGATTTGTGGATCTGTTTAGTCACACAAGACTTCCTTAGCAAGACAAAAATTAAAGCCGCAAGCAGCGATGAACAACAAAGCGTGTTGGAACGAGGTCCATGGTGAGGTTTGGTCTACGTCAGAGCGCAAAACCATTGATTTTACGTGAAGTTTTTTGGTGGCCCCGTGGAGCCATTTTGCCCCGCCCCCGTCTGAAAACAATGAAATATGCACATTTTCAAACATTCTTTTTTTCTGTTGTTGGTGGCACCTCTGGATCTGATGGAGTTACCCAACAGCAGAGGTAAAACCAACAGATCCGGAGGTAAAACCAACAGAACCAGTGATAAAACCAACAGAACCAGAGATAAAACCAACAGATCCAGAGTTAAAACCAACAGATCCAGAGGTAAAACCAACAGAACCAGTAGTAAAGGATGACATTTGGCACAAAAATCAGGCCTCATGAATCTTTATATATTTCATTGTTTTCAAACATGGGCGGGGCAAAATGGCTCCACAGCACCACCTAAAAAATTCATGTAGAATCAATGGTTTTGCAGTGTGACGTACAGTCCTAGCAGCTTTGATAATCTCCTGCATTCCAATGGGGTCTCGCTCGGCTCTGCTCAGACCCGGACCCTAGTAAACGTCACGCAGGTCATTGCAGTTGTGACTTCCCGCTTTGGTAATTAAAAGAGTCAACGTTTTTCTTTTTACTACGATGATGAGGGCAGCAAATTTTACTCAGTGTAGTAAGAAAAGTATTAATACAAGACTTAAAACAACAGCCTGAAAACAACAACTTGTTTATCTGAATGTGACTCAGACTGGTGTAATTTAACCCAATGAAATCAGAAAGAATTCATTTGTGGGTATCTCATTCATTTTCATTTCCAAATTTATTTCGAGCTACACAACACACAACACAGGCATAAAAGCCAGAAAAAAATACAATAAATATCTAAAAAAAATAGTAAACATAAATATCAATCTATAGCTATTTTTTAAAATTGTCATTAATATTCATTACAAATATACAATATGATATTAGAAATATTAGCAGAAGCTGTGGTATATATTATTGTAAGTATCGTTGAATTTCAATAGTTTAATTGGTATAAATATAACTTATTTTGGTATCTGTTGTTTGTCATTTAGATATATTTCAGCCCATTGTGTATTTTAATGGAACAGTCGACGCAAATCATTGTTGATGTTCATTGTTTACCAGTGGAAATCGTCTTCATGCATTGCAGTGGTTCTGTTATTGTTATTTACCTTCTTTCGTGACTTACTTTGCTCCTGTCTGCAGTACATGGAGACTCTCTCGTGCCGCCAGATGGATATGCAAAAGTTCATCGCTGATGGCTGCAAAGAGGCTCTGCTGGAGGAGAAGAGACGCTTCTGTTTCCTGGCGGACAAACACTGCATGTTTTCCTACCAAACCAGCAACTTCCACGAGAAGGTCGGTAGAAATCAGACGTAATATCAACGAACGCTGAGCTCTGAGACACACTGACTCTCCCTCAACCTCCCCCGGTGCGTCCAGGCCAAAGAGGTGCTGTCTCTGAGGCTCCCCAGCTGGCAAGAAAAGTGCAGCGACATCAGCCAAGTGCCAGACACGGTGGCGGCCATGATAGAGGAGCTATCCACTCCAGAGCAATCCCCACAGGTCCCACGCTACAACGGAGTGAGTTCCCCACCGTTTGATCTGGATCAGCTTTATTAACCAGGAACCACGGAATGGTCTCTCAATAGACGTGCCGCCGTTGGTCACATACTTTGAAAAAGCCGAAATGAAGCATACTGCATCACACACGCAGGTGGAAGCATGAAGAAAGCACAGCTTTGTGAGGTAGTCGCGCCTCATCAACAGGCCTTCACTCGTTCAAAACTCTCCATATACTGTTGTTGCTTCTGTTTATTGCTCTGCAGGAGGAACACGATATTCCAATAACGAACACATTCATTGTGCGGAAAAGGACTTTGTCTCGATGAGGGCACTCAAGCAAATGTCACGATTTGAATGTTGCCGCCACACACTGTTTATATTATTTATTGTCTCCTTGGCAGAACAACGTGGGCTCTGTGGCGCCCCCTCCAGCTCCACCACTGAAAGCTCAAACCAGCCCGCTGGCCAACATGTTCAACCCCGACATCCGATCTCCGCTCGGCACCCCTTCAGACCGCAACTCCGGTAATGATGGCCTTCGCTAATACGCAGAGACATGAATACACAAGAAGCGATGTTATCGAGCGCCCTCGCCATTATTCGTCATCACAACCAAAAGATAAGAGCGTCTTCTCGCCTCCAGACCAGGGCAGCCTCGGAGAGGGCAACTTGTCCAGGTCAACGTCTCAGTCGTCGGGACTCAACGTGGGCAGGAAGTCGAGGGTCAAGACCATTTTCCCCCACACGGCGGGTAACAACAGCACGCTCCTCAGCTTCGATCACGGCGACATCATCACCCTGCTCATCCACGAGGAGAAAGACGGCTGGCTGTACGGCGAGCTGGAGAAGACACAGCAGTGAGTCCGACACTACTCTCACCCTCGGTTCACCGGGTCATTCATTCACTCATCTTGATATTTCAGGTTTTAAAGGACAAACATGATGATCCTGCAGTAGATATTCCCACCAGACGAAAGTCTATGTAGGACTGAATGTGCCAAAATTAAATAAATAAATACACAATTATAGTGAAATCATTAAATATTTTCTTACACACAATTCATTTATATTTTATTTAATTAATGACACATATATTTAATTATTTAATGGTTTATATATTTATTTAATTTTGGCACATTAAACCATGAAATTATTGATTAAATAGTGAATTAATTATATATTTTTTTTTAAAGAAAATGAATTGGTATTTTAATTAATTAATGACACATTTATATATTTAATTCCATTTTTAATTAATTAATGACATTAATTAATGGTGTATTTATTTGTCTATTTTTGGCACATTCAGTCCTCTATAGAAGTCTCTCCATTTAGGGGCATATTTTCTGAATGTCTGATCAGAATTGAGAAAATGCTCGCTGGTTGCCACTGTTTCAGCCTTTCTCCAGCAGTGTTGTAAATGATCTATGGGGCAAACGTCAGGATACACCCCAGACAGGTCACAAGTCCATCACAGGGCAAACAGATTTTGATTCACAAACATAAATCTCACCAGTTCACCAGAGAAAACCGCACACCTTTTAACTTAATTGTTTTCACATCATCAAATGGATTTCTTAATTCTAGTGCCAATAATAGAGACACATTAGAAAAAGTCTATATTTGATGGAGTATCTTCTTCACAAACACACATTTATTGAATGAAATTGTTGATTGAATAAAGTTGCCCACTGCGTAGAAACAGTTTGACATCAAAATAAGCTGAGAGGTTTCTTATAAAGTACAGGAAAATACAGCCGGATATGAAAAACAAATGTCGTGTTTGTTTTAAGTCCGGACCTTTGAGAAGTCACTGGCTATAACTCAAAGCGTGACAAACAGAAAGCAGTTGAAATCTTTTTGAGAGAAAATCCTTCCGAGCAACATTTGTGATGGTCGCCCAGCACGGCTCCCTCTCTGGTTAGAATCAAAACATTTGCTCTGCAGGAACCGTTGGATAAAACTCAGATCTCTGGTGCCACAAACCTCCAGCGTTTGATTTAAAAAACAAAAAAACAAAACAAAATAAAAACCACATTAATGAGCTGCTGTTTTTCTTCACTTCCACTTTACCCTGGATGACGCTTGTTTAAACACTGCAGAGTCACTACATAAAACTACACATTGTGACAGGTGGGAAAACTCCTTCTTAGTCTTGGTCTTTGTATTGAGAAATAAATGCAAATAACAAAAGTGTAAAAAAAATATCCATGATCAGCGTTTCACCTCTGACATCACCAGCAGTCAGTGTCTTACGTACTTGAGATGAACGCAATCGAATACGACCGTTGGCACACAAGGGGAAACGTACTTTCATTGCAGCAGCAGCGACTCTGACAGAGGCGTTTTTCCACATAACTCAGGTGGCAGTACAAGTTTCTGCTGTGTGTATTTAATTTTTTTTTTATGTTTCTAATAAACCATGCCTGCAAGCACAGGGAATGCCAGGTATGTTCTACACAACAGTCATAAAGCTCGAGCCCTCCATCGCTCGCTCTCTCTCTACCCCGCTAAACTATATACGGCAAGAAGCCCAGCTACACGTGTACTGTATGTATTTATGTATGTACAGCAAGTATTTTGTGCGTGGAGTTGTCGTAAGACTCTAAAGTAGCCCTCCAGTTTTGTAATTATAGTCATTTTCAACTCCTTTCCATATCAATTAGGACTCATAAAGCCAGATTACAAGGGGCTTTACGGCTTTGAGTTAAGTGTTCTAACACCCCCTCCATTAAATAGTCTTTTGAAGAGGACGACATGCTGGGATTAACCACAGTACTTTCAGTTTCTTAGCAACAAATCCAGCACGTTGGTCCGTTAAGCCATATTTTCACTCCAGACGTGACTTGGAGACGAGTCTTCAGTCTTTGTGGAGGAAATCCTTCCCCCTGTCTTATATTGTGTGACTGACGTGTGTGTCGGAATCGATTTGTGACTGGTGCTGGTATACTTCCCAAACTCCCGAGAAACAGATTCATAGTTCTTGTCTGCACACATAGTCAGTCATTCATCATTTTAGTCCAGTAAAATTGAATAATTCGGAGTAGCCAATGTCCAAACACCACATAGAAACTGCAATCTCTTCTTAGATATCGTGAAACTACAAAATAAAAACAAGACAAGAAATCTAATTCCACTTCCTCGTGTATGAAGTGAAGTGCTTCGTCTGAATTCGATTTCGGCTGAGGAGATTAAACTCCGGCGATCAGAAGTCGCGTCACAGAGGTGAAAGTAAGAGAAGACAAAATGCGGCATTGTGACATATTTAGTTGAAATTGTATGACATTATTACATAATGCACCATGACTGTATTGGAGGTTTTATAATAAAGGTCAAATCCTGTTAGAAAATCAGCGACTGCCAGTAAACTCATTACAACATGTCGCCCAGAAGGATTCATTCTTGTCTTTAGATGATATAACGTCTTTGTGAAGAATTCGTGGCGTTTGTTTGGTGCTGTAATGTCGGTGCGTCTGTTCCCAGGCGAGGCTGGTTTCCCTCCTCCTACTGCCGACCGTACTCCGACGCAGTGACGTCAAACAGGTGAGGAACCCGCCGCCGGGATCCACGGAGTCGCGTCTCAGCGGCTGTTTGGTGCCTGAATCCTTCTTGTCGTGCGTCCCCGCAGTAATCTGAGTACTCCAGTGCGCAGTCTGAGCGCGGTCAGTCTGCGGGAGGAGGAGGAGGTGGAGGAGGAGCCGGTGTTGCTGCCGCCGCCAGACTACAGCGACCACGGCCCCACGGTCCACTCGACGCCGTCGCCACAGAACACGGTCAGTAGCGGCACCCCGCTGAGCTCAGCCGTTCTCACTGGATCAGAGTGGATCGATTCATTAAACCGATATTAACCAAAAAGATTTACATGACGACGACCCGATGGATCGTTTTCAATTTGCTTTCATTTTGCAGGAATCACAAGCCCTGAATTTTCTTCTTAACCTGAAAAAAAACTTCCTAATCAAAGTCTGCACGTTTCTGAACACGGGACGAAAACTAACTCTTACCACAGGTTTCACAGCGGGGCGTCTAAATCTTTAACGTACTAACAAATCGTCTTCATTCATATTTAATGTCTCCATTAACAATGTCTTGATGTATTAAAACAGTTGGTGGTTGGTGTCCCGGCAAGTTCAACTCTGAGAATATTCCATAACATTTCTTCCAAATAATTGTGAATCACAGTTGCATAATGCTGCTAAACATGCACTTTTTTTTTATTTATCTCCAGGAAAGTATTAAAAAAAAAAAGTTAAAATAGAAATAAAAATAAATAAAAACAAATAAATATAAATAAATAAATATTTCTTTATTTCTTTCTTTCTTTCTGTAAAAAATAAATAAATAGATAAATAAATAAATAAATAAATAAATAAATAAATAAATAAATAAATATTTATTTATTTATTTATTTATTTATTTATTTATTTATTTTATGTCATGAATGATGGAAGAACATGACTTTTTTTTTCTACTTTGCACTTTTCAATGTATTTTATTGTAGGGAAATATAATATAGTATATCTTTGTTTATGTCTTTCAGTAACCCCTGAGTGTATTGGGTTTGGGTTTCTAATCTTTCCCAATAAGTAGCCAATAAAGGGTTGTATTATCCTTTTTTTTAAATTACTGTCTATAGAAACACACTGATCTGGATCATCAGGTGTGATCCATGCTGTTAGTTAGTAGAACCAACACACGTGGATATATTTAATATACTTGCCAGCCATAGAATAGAATAGAATAGAATAGAATAGCCTTTAATATCATTATACAATGTGTTATGAAATTGGAGATCTGCTCCTCAAACAGTGTAAAATAACAAAAATAGTGCAAATGCACCTTCTATCACTAAGTACATTTATAATAAACAAAAATACTTCACCCACTTAGAATTTTTTTTTTTTTTTTAAAGGAATAGAGTAATCTTAATGACTTTGCGTTGATCCTCCACGTGCTTCTAGATGTCGGACTTCCTCTTTCTACGGCTGTGCTTTGTGGTTTCTTGGCGTGGCTGAGCGGCCGCACACTCCACACGCCCACCACGCCATCGCCCTGGTTTAACTGTGAGACTGACTGAACGTGTCTCATCAGCCGCTCAGTGAGACACAGTCGTCGGAGCGGCCACACCCAGAAACACGCCTGAAAATCGCATAACCAGTTCCAGGAAATCAAGTGTGTTTACAAACGGGATCGTTTCCCAAAAGGACATGTGAGCTCGAGCCAGATTTCCATTACAACATTCGTCTCTCAGCAGGTTTTTCACTGATATAAACGCCGACCCAGAGAGGCGTGGGGGCATAGCAGAGTTAATGCCGGGTTTAGTTCAAAGGAAAGGAGAGAATTACACTGGGAGGCTCAGAGGACAAGGGGCTGCAGACATAATTTCATTCTGTCACCTGGCTGAGAATGAAGTGCCCGGCCGCCAGACAAGCCCAGACACACCGCCTGTACTGTCCTGTACTGTCCTGTACTCTCTGTACTGCCCTCTGGATCTGCTGCTTCAGGATTTCACCATGAAATTAACTACAGCGAGGGACGTTGCCCTCCAAACGTAACAGCCCGACCCCCGATCCGAGGAGTCTCAGTGTTTTACACAATTTTCTTAAGAGGACCGACCAACTTCAAATAGTAAAATATGCCCAGGCTCTATTTCCCCTCATAAACTATCTAATCCTGTAAAGACGAGAGGCTGAAAAACGTTTTTCCACGTCTATTATTGAGTGGAGCCTTGCTGCCATTCCTCCCGGGAATTTGTGATCACCTCTCAGAGAGGGTTTCATCCTGCCTCCACTGATCTGTGTGCTGTAGCAAACAGGCAATTTAGAGACTGGAGACCCCGCATCAATATTAGAGCGATTTGGTTTGTGACAACAGCAGCGGATTACTTTTGAACGGTGTGGCCAGAGTCTGTTATCATATCTGTATGATAATTCATCAATTTGACTTTTAATTCAAAATATTCCAGTCACACTAACTCTGTCCAATCTGAGTGATAAAAGTGGTGATGACCAAATCACCTTTTCCTTTTTTTTTTTTTTTTTTTCAAAGTTTGTTGAAATAACTGGAGCCAATCAGAATTCCTTATACGTGTGACTCTTCACTAAAAAAAAACTACAACGTCGTAGGGGGAAAATGGATTCTGGGAGTCATGACACTGGAGGAAATATTGTTATTATCCATCTACTGAGCATGTGCAGAAGAAAGTCTCCAGAATGTCTCGCATTCGGACGACTGAGCCCGAGCGCTTTCAAAAAGTTCCACCTCGGGAGCCATTTTCAAAAAGTTGCATTTTCAGTGGCTCCGATCTCTATTGCCACGTAAACGAACACCCAAAACGTGACAATAGTTTAGCGTTTTCACTTGGAATCGTTGTTCCAGAAACGTAGAACGAATGAATTCACCTGTAATAGTCAAAATATATAACAACAACAAAAAAAAAACACTTTCGCACAAATGCTTAGCAACAGTAATAGTACAGTGTCTTGCTCAAGGACACAGCAAACGGTGGAATCGAACTGCAGTGCCAACTGACACTAAATGCCACAGCCCAATCCAGTTATTAGGTTTATAAAGTTACATAATTAACATACCATATTATAGAAAACAAGTATACACAGGTGCATTCAGTCTTATCAACCTGTTTATTACCGATCCGCATCTGAAAAGTAAATGTTAAGACAAACTCAGTTCAACGCTTTTGGGTCATGAGATGACTTTTATTTTGATAGCTAAAGGTTAAATATGTAATTACATGTGAACCGTTTGACTTGAAGGAAGTCTGTTGGGGAAAGTAGTTTCAGTTTGCAGCTGGAGTTAGTTTAGTTTATATAGTCAGATTATGGTTTTAAATAAAGTTTATACTGACATACAGTAGTTATGATCAAGGTAAAATGTGTAGCTGACAGCATCGGTCATCATCATACAGTTAAAATTAATCCTGATTTCGATCCATTATGAAGAAAACATTGAATGAGGAATTTCCCCCAAGGGATTTATAAAGTGATTAATTTAGTTTAGTTTGTTTTAGTTGGTTCAATAAAGACTCTTACTAATGTGGTTAGTCCTGAGAAGCTGGCTGATTTATAATCACTAATTAAAGTTTGCTGAAAAGTGTAAACAAGTGTAGAAAAGTGTCCTGGGTGTGACAAACTGTGGCTGCGACATCTGCATGTCGTCTGCCCTCTAGTGGCGGAGGATGGTACAGGTTGTTCTTTTTCATTTCCCAATAAGAATACTTGAAATACCTGATATGGTGTAAATATACAAACTGAAAAAGTGAGATAGATCTAAGATACGATGGCAACTTTATCTACATGATCTGATCTGTTCTGATCTGAAACAAACGGTTGTTGACAGACGCTCATCTGGCATATAAACTGTGATAAACTCCCAACTTTCTTCAGCATTCACTGCTCATAGGCACACTGTCCCCCGGGGCTCATTCCTCAGGTGCTACTTTACTTTATCGCCGCCACGCTCACTTGGCCCTGCGCACGATAAGATTATCGTTGGCGAGGTTTTCTCACCAGCCTTTCTCGACCAACGGGATTCCGGCGGCGGTGAGGTCTGAGGTTTGGAGCGTGTCAGAGCTCCACGCCAACCATCGACTAGGACAAATCTAATCAAACCAGTTGGGCTGGCTAACTTCAACTTTCCTCACAGCTGCAGGGAGTCTGTATTGGTGTGTGTGTGTGTGTGTGTGTGTGTGTGTGTTCCTTGTCCACTGGCTCTTCAAGGGTCTTTTCTCCTTGTGTGTTTTTGACAACAGGTTGCTTTAGTCAATGGGACTGCAAAGACTCCTTTTCTGGGGTGAGTGACCTAACAAAACTAACAAAAACAAACAACAAACAAACAAACTCCCCAGCTCGCTGGGCGGCTGACCGCTGGACGGCGGCGGATCTGAGTTTGACGCCATCCTGTTTTCTCCCCGCAGAGGAGGGAATCCCTTCGCCACAGTGAAGCTGAGGCCGACTGTCACCAATGACAGATCGGCGCCACACATCTAACACGGAACATCAGCATCTTATTTTCTTTTCTTTTTTTTTATTTCCCTGAATCAACGCTGTTATGCCTTCAGGGGAATCGTACAACATGGGATCCCTACGACACTCTGAACATCTCACCGGCCTGCGTGCTCGTCTCTCTCGGTAGCGACCCACAGTGTCACTGCATCGGTGTGTGTGACTGCCAGTGGAATGTCCAACTTCAGCCATTAAAGGCCTGATCTCCCTGAGCTGTGACAAACCGGAACAGGGTTTATGAGGGAGCTCCCAAAATATGATTTTAAGAAGATACATGAGCTCGATGTCGGATGATAGAACTGTAATGCTCCACATTACGTGAGAAAAATGTCCAAAGTGCCACAAAATTGGTCATTTCTGTCGTGGCAGTTGTCGCAGCACAGTGAGGTCGGCGCTCAAAAGGGAAACTTTAGTGGACATTTTTTGAGAATTTAAAGAAATCTCTGCGCCAGAAAATAAAACGCTCAAGTGTCATGATCTGGTTTGAGTTTAACAAAAAAAAGGTTCACTCCAAAATGAAACTGTTGGCCTTGTCCGGACAAATACTAAATTGGAAGGTCAGGTAGCAACGTCGCTGTGTGAAACACTGAGCAGGGAGCGTCTCCATGGCAACAGACGCTGATCTCCTCTGATCTCCTCCATGAGGTGCTTCTCATCCGTTTTCTATGGGGATTCGTTTTTTCCGCTTGTTTTGGGGATTTATTCGTAAACGATGAGCCGTTAACGTCCCAGAATCTAATCGATTGGTCCTTAGATGATGGCAAATCATCCCTGATGCAATTCAGGTGAATAGTTTTTGCAAAAAGTTCGTAAAATACACACATATACATACATACCAATAATTAAATAAACACACAGACAAACTCTTAACCTTCTCACCCGAAGGTAACTAAAGCTGTAGGGAATTAAACTTATTTTTTACTAAAAATGGAGGTGAAAGATTTTAGCAAAAAAAAATCCAGTTTCACAAGATTTCACTGCAAAGCATAATAATAGTGATTTCTGAGTGATTTATCATGTTTACCTCTTTCTGCATTTGAAGATTTAAACCTCATTCAGTTCTCGAGTGTCTGCTGGCAACACATTCTGAAGATATGGGCTTCGTTTTCATTTTGGGGTGAATTGTCCCTTTGACGTTTTTGTCAGCACAGGTAGAATCAAGACGTGTTTTAAGCAGAGTTTGTACTGAAGTCTGCGCAATGTGGAGAGTAAAGAGCTGTGGATGTAAATGACCGTGACCTGATACTGATGAAACAGACCAGCACCCAGGTTGTCTTCCTGACTTGCCAAAATATATATATATATAAATACATTGTTATTTCTATTTTTATTCTTTTTTTTTTTTTTGTCGTTTTGTGATATATTGAGGTTGTGAGAATGAAGGAAGTGCGATGTGTTGGGAAAGAGGGTTTGTCCTTCAAAGTGAGGCAAGAGCAGCATGTCACTGTTTTAAAAGACAAGGCTATTTATATAAAGAAAGTTTGTATGAAATATTTAAATAATTACCAATTCGGGGGTTTCCCTCTGAAAACAACATCCATTGTGCTCGGGCGGAGCCGTGGACCACCGCCCTGATTTAGATCTCACTGCTTTACTTTAAATAGGCAAAAGACATTTTTATTGCAGGGAATTATTCCCCCTGTCACGTTTGTTAAACGTAGATCCTGTGCACCGTATGCAAAGTTTCACATTTGAATTGTAGATAAATGAAGCAGGCTGTTGTGTGAGATCGACAAAGTATTTACAAGTTTGCGTGGATGACTACTGCCATGTATTTGCTTCACTGGATGTACGTGATGTCCTCATCACGTACATCAACCCATTCAAGAAGCAGGTTATTGATCCCCACAGGCCTTGGATTGTAAGTGAACCCATCCTGCTGAAAGAGCGACGACCACATGCTTCCTTCAGAGAACTTTGCCTCTGCGTTGACCAGTGTAGAATGTTTTTTTTTTCTCAATAAAACATGATGAAGTCCACGGTGTTGCTGTTCAATGGTTCGTGCGTTTTTTTCTTCCGTCTGTCCGGGAAACACAGTAATCCCAACTTGTCACTGCCTTTTAAAGCCTTTCAAATGAGAAGTTGGTGTAGATATCATCTATATGTGGTTTATTAACTAATAGATAGAACTAAAGATTGTTTTTAATGACTGCTCAGCCCCATGTTAGACTATAATTTAAATTTCAAAGTGGTGAGTATTCTCGCCTCACGGCTTGGGTTTAAATACCTGCCAGGGCTTTATCCATACTCCACATTGAAAGGCTGGCTGGTATTTGAACCTTCTCATTTGAGGTAAGAGTGCTGTTCCACAAATATACTAACACAATAAAATACACAAATATCAACGCACTAACATAAACACACACACACACACACACATTTTATATATATTATTATAGATATATTTATATAGTGTTATTTTAAAACATATGATTATTCTGCGATGCTGTGATGAAACTTACCCACAGTGTAAAGATGTATGTTATTTTATCTTGGTCGATTTTTCCAAACTTTATTTTTCCTGGATCCCCTCCCTGATAGTTTCTTTTAGAAAATATCTATAGAACATAAAGTTTAGGATATAATTTATATTCTATGCTTTGTATTCTATACATAGAAAGAATACAATAACATATGTATTCTATACTTTGTATTCTATACATAGAAAGAATAGAATAAAATATGTATTCTATACTTTGTATTCTATACATAGATAGTGTAGAATATATATTCACCATGAAGCTGTAGATCACACGTGTCGAACTCCAGGCCTCGAGGGCCGCAGCCCTGCACGTTTTGCATGTCTCCCAGCTTCAACACAGCTGATTGCAATGAGCAACTCGTTATCTGGCTTTGTGCTGAATGTGATGATGAACCATCAGGACATTCAGGGGAGGGAGACATTGAAAACGTGCAGGGCTGCGGCCCACGAGGATCTGAGTTTGACACCCCTGCTGTAGATCGTTGAAGTCGCGTCCACCAATGTGTTTTGGTGTTGAGACACGAAGCAGCGGCGCCCCCTGCTGGACACTGACCCTGCAGACACCTGCTGCTCCAGCAGCCAATAGGAAAGCGCGATCCGCGCTGCACTTCCGGTTTCGCTCAGTCGCTATTACTGAGAGAAAAGGAAATGAGCATCCAGCGCTCAGATCCCGGATTAAATTGCTGCTCGTTCATTTCCACCTGCTGAATGAACCGTGGCGACGTCCCAGGCCGCCGGCAGAGCCTTTATGAGAGCAAACTCCAGGTTTGTGTGTCTCTGTGTTTTAAATCGCTATTTGTAGAGAGCTAAGCCTGTAAGCCTGCACCAAAAAACAAGCTGTCGTTCCAGCTGGTTTCACTGTTTACATGAAGAAAAGCTGCGTCAGTTACACTCTAATGTCTAATTATTGTGCACGCTAATAAACACTTACTCACCTTATTACACAGGGACACGGAGAAACGTGACTTTGTTTGAATCGTGGCTGTTTGTGAAGCTATGTTAAGGTGTGTTTAGGCCTGCGTGTCTCATCTGTGTGTTGTTATTTTCTCTTTGGTTGAATAAAATGTTCATTTTAAGTGATTGAGGATACGCCTTAATGGCACCAGCGTCCGTGCTGCTTACTACTGGATCCACTGTCATTTTCTGTGTGTACATACAAGAGGACAGATCGCAAGTCCAGATCAATAACATAAGACACTTAATTCATCGCACTTTAATTCTGTTCACAGCAGTTCCACATCATTATTTAGACTAGAAACCTCGCAAAAGGAAAAATGTACATATTTGCAGTGGTTTTAACCAGGAAAGTATTTGATTACATTGGACTGACGGTGTTATATCTGCATTAAAATGGCACAATCATCTATCGGGCAATAATCAAATGTTTTCCCAGCTTTAACCTTTATTTCAGCTCGTGTTTTCTGACCCTCATAGATTTAAATTTGATAACACCGCAGCCATAACATAGGATGGTTTGCTTTTTTTTTGGTTTATTTGGTTAGTTTAGTGTAACTTGGCATCATGTCTCAACTGAAGATGTGATGAGTGTTTGCTGCAGGTTACTGTCCATCAACCACATGGATTTTCTTTCTCCTAATATCATCAATGTGTAAAAAAGAAGAAATGCTTCAGAAAAGTACTCATTTACGTGGACAAAATTAGTCATATGAATAAAATATATATACTATACTAATTAAATTAGTAACTAACACTCTTGCCTAAACGGCTCTGGTGCCGTTACTGTTTGCATGTTCTTCCTGTGATTGTGGAGGGTGTTTTTCCAGATACTCTGGTTTCCTCCCAACAGTCCAAAATCATGTATTCCGGGTTAATCGTGACCTTAAATCACTTGTAGGTGTGAATTTGTGTGTTTGAGCTGTGATGGACTAATGACCTGTCACCCAAAGTCTGGGATCAGCTCCAGCAGCATTATAGACGATTGATGGATTAAATTACTTCATCTTCTTTATTGGTTTTGTTCAAGTTAAGGTCACACTGCCTGCAACCTGTCCTGAAGGGGAGTGTACACTCTGAACACTCATAGCTCACAGCACAAGACTTGTATATCTTGTTTTAAAACTCTGTAACATTCAGTTGCTCTCCTCCTCCTCCTCCTCCTCCTCCTCCTCCCGCTCCAGGGGCAGCCATGCCAGCGTCCCTGCTGTGGGCGGTGGACGTGTACGGGCGCGTCTACAGCCTGTCCACCGCGGGGCAGCAGTGGGAACAATGCCGAGACGCCCAGATGGAGTTCAAGCGGGTGACGGCGGCTCAGCAGTGCTGCTGGGGCATCGCCTGTGACAACGGCATCTACCTGAACATCTACGCTTCTGACCTACCCATCCGCTACCAAGAGGAGACCTACGAGAATCAAGTGAGTCACGATTGAACGAACGTTTAAAAGGCCACATCCTTTTTTTTTTTTTTTTTGCATCCATATGATTTCAATTCAAGTTCCCCCATTAAGGTAAAACATGCACTCTGCATTCTGTTGCAAGAGTGTTCCACTTCCTTTGTTGTGAAGTCCAGCGGCAATGCTCCTGACTTCCTCCTCTGACCATACTTTTTAGACACGAAAGTATGCGTCCTCTTTCAGTTACTTTGGCTCTTTCGAGGTTGACCAGACATAAAACGATGTATTCAAGTGCTTTTGCAGGGTCAAATCAAGAGTTCTGGAAATTTAGGGTCAGTCACTGACCTCACATGCAATTTTTTGGGACTGAGAGGAAACTGGACAAACTCCAAACAATCGGCACACAGAAAAGCCTGAACTCGACTCCAACTCATGACCTTCTCACTGTGAGGCCATAACACCACTGTCCTGATGTCAACATATGCAGAATACATGTGGCAAAAGAAGTCGGTCCACATTGTTGAGAAATGATCAACACATGAGCTTATTAGATCAGTTTTATTGTGTCCTCATAGAGCAATTTGCGTTGCAGCACGTGAAAAACACACACTTACAAACATGCATACTAAGAAAATCCAAGGGATAATGCAGTGCGCCTAAAAATCCCATCAGTCCTCTCAATATAAAGAGAAATGGTGAAGCAGAGAAAGCTCATGTATTCATTCTACTATAGCAACTGCTGGTTGAGAACTACCTTTTTTTTGTGTTGAATGTATGAGTGATATTGATTGTAGCTGAAAACTCACGGTCAGTTAAACGATGAATTGTGACGTCAGAATGTTCTAAAAAGAAATCACACATCACAAATGGAAGTCCAACGTCCGTCTTTGTGTGGCGATGTGACTGGTGCGTGTGCAGCCCGACGCGTCTACTTCTTTTTCTCTCTTTATTTATTTATTTTTACCAGCGCTGGAATCCCGTCGATAGTTTCTCGGACCGCCTGCTGCCAAGCGACCGCTGGCAGTGGAGTGACGTCACTGGTCTGCAGCATCAACCTCTGGACAGTTTCCAGCTTCCCTCCAGCAGCTGGGAGTGGGAGGGCGACTGGTATGCAGATGAAAACTTTGAGGGAGAGCCCACAGAGACAGGAGTGAGTGTGCCGCTGAAACGGTGTCGGTCCCTGGTCGCTCTGCTTCCTGCGCTGTCGGAACGATTCAGGTGTTTTTTCTTCACAGGGATGGACCTACGCCATCGATTTCCCTGCCACATACACCAAAGACAAGAAGTGGAACTCGTGTGTCCGTCGCAGGCGGTGGCTCCGCTACAGGAGGTACAAGGCCATGGACAGCTGGGCAAAGGTGTGTGTTATTGTGTCCTGTGTGTGTGTGTGTGTGTGTGCGTGTGCGTGAGGGTGTGTTCACGCCTGGATTTGTTCACCTGCTTCTCTGCGTGCTGGCAGATCCCGTCGCAGCAGACCTCTCTGCCAGATCCCTTCAGCGACATCAGCTGTGGCGGCTGGGAGGTCAGTGAGGAGCCCAGAGGCCGGCTGTCGCTGTGGGCTGTGTCTCTGCAGGGCAAGGTACCGCCGGAACACACAAACTGAACGTCCAGCAACCTTTCTAGTCCAGGAATCTGTGAGATCCACTTGGTCGGACTGTGTGACTGCTTTTCTGTCTCTCCGCATTATCTTTCTGTCTTGCCATCAGGTGTGGTTCAGGGAAGGAATCTATCACAACAACCCCGAAGGCTCTCTGTGGGACGACATTCTCCTCCCCGGGGAGGTGGTCCAGATCAGCTGCGGCCCAGGAGACCTGGTCTGGGCCGTGTTGTGGGAGGGGCAGCTCATCGTGAGGGAGGGCGTCGGTCGGGATTGTCCCAAAGGTACCCCCAATGCCCAGAGGTGGGAGGAGGCTGTGCTTCGCCCACTGTCTTGATTTGAATATTTCCATTAATGCAGGAGCCTCGTGGGCGGTGGTGGAGTCTCCGAGCCCAGATGTGGGAGTTATACATGTCGCAGTGGGAGTCAACGTTGTGTGGGCCGTAACGAAGGACAACAAGGTAAGAATATCCAAACAGTCAGAGAATTAGGAAGTTTATCAAGACAATCATCATGTCAGCAGTATAGCGATGTGATATAGTTTGAAATGTTAGTTGATCTTTGAGACCAGCCTGCTGTGGCAGATAAAGGCTAAATTCTCATTAATCAGTGTGGGGAAGCAATATGACCTCAAAAACTCTTGATCCTGTTTCATCTTTAATGGCTTTAGTGCCTCAGTAAAAAAGAGGAAATAGATTATCGACATAACTTGTAGCCGTTTTATGTCATTTCATGTCTGTTTTAAGTCTTTCTTCTTCTGCTATTTGATTTTATATTTTCATATTTATCATCATCTTGATCCTATGATATTTTTACTACAGCGTGTTTTGGATTCTTGTGAAGAGAGGCACGACTTCCAAACCTGAAGGATCACCTGTTTTCTGGTCTGAAACTTCTCCTCTACACAAGATTTGTTCCTCACTCGACTCTTCTCGTTCACCAGGTGTGGTTCAGACGCGGCGTGAACTCCCACAACCCCTGCGGCTCCGGCTGGATCAGCATGGTCGGGGAAATGATAACGATCAACGTCGGCCTGAACGACCAGGTGACGCGATACGTTACGACATTAGAAAGCACTAGAATCTTGGGAGCTGCGCTGCGTTGCTGAAAGCCCCCGCCGTTGTGTTCAGGTGTGGGCCGTCAGCTGCGAGGATCGAGCCGTGTACTTCAGGCAAGGCGTCACCTCCTGTGAACTGAGTGGAAAAACCTGGAGGGTCGTCAACGTTCCTCGAGACGGAGACCGATCTCACTCCAGTGCGAGCGCAGCCAGCGTGCAGAGGTTAGAAACACCCTCGGACACCCATCTACACCGAACTCCATTCAGCTGATGGTTTTCTATGGATGTGTACAGACACCAGCGTTTCTGACACTCTGAAGCGCTTTTCTTTTTTTTTTTCCTCCTCTGTTCTCCAGCGCTGGGTGTTTCTTCAGTGGGGAGGTTTGTGCTCAGTCGGTAGCAAGCGATGTGGAATCAGACGTGGAGAAAGGCTCTCTCGATGGTGCCAGCTGCCCCGCTGCCGCCGCCTCCCCGGAACTGTGCGTCGATGCGTTGGCTGATCAGACATCAGAGCCGCCCGCCGGCGCACACAAACCCCGAATACCCAAAGTCACCAGCGACAGCTTCATCTCCGAGCTTGTGTCGGATCGGGAGCAGAGGAAACCCTCCGGAGATGCTGGAGCCGTCGCTCCGGCTGTGCTCGAAGTCGAAGGAGAGGGAAACGACACAGTTCCCTCTGCCGGCGTGGCGCCCTCCCCGAGCCAGTCCGGCGGCCCAGCCGATCCCCAGTGGAGCAACGTGGACTTGGAGGAGGCTCAGACCCAGCAGGCCCAGGCCGGATCGGCCGTCTTGGACTCCGCTGACACCAGCAGCCTGTCGTCAGTGGCAACCTACACCCTCGCCGTGGAGGATCCGTACGGCGCCGACGAGCACCCGATGTGGGCGTGGGTCAGCGGGGGCGGTTGTTCTGTGGACAGCCACTCACAGCTCAACTGGTTTAACTCATTGAACGCTTCATGTGAGTGAGAACCCAGATTTAATTACGAGTTTATTCATGTTTGCAGAACAAACGATGGAGAACCCGCCGACCAATGTTTGTCCCTTCCCTCCATCCAGCCTTGGTCCAGTCCATCCAGTCCATGAGTCTGTCGGTCAGCCCCGCTCAGACGGCAGCGTGGCGCAGGCAAATATTCGAGCAGCTCAGTGAAAGAACCAAACGAGAGATGGATAATTTCAGACATTACGAACAAGCCATAGAACAGGTGCGTGTGGCGTAGCGCATGTTGTGACCTGCAGTTCCTCT
Organism: Lipophrys pholis; assembly: GCF_963383615.2. Taxonomy (NCBI): domain Eukaryota; kingdom Metazoa; phylum Chordata; class Actinopteri; order Blenniiformes; family Blenniidae; genus Lipophrys; species Lipophrys pholis. Next base: position 6,139,822 of record NC_137635.1, on the reverse strand, counting down.
GGACCTGCCGCCACTCATTCACTCTCTGCTTCATGAACAGTCGGTGTGGGTGAAGAAGGGAACCATGCAGTGGTGGAGAGACTGGAAGCCCCACAAGTGGATCGACGTCCACTTTGCTCTGGAGCAGTTTTCAGGTCCAGAAGGCAACAAGGACGGGATCCTGTTCATCTACTACAACTATTATGAGGAGAAGAAGGTGAGATGGAAGAAAAGTGTCTTTGTGCTTTTTTGAGGTGAAACAACTTAAACAACCATCCTGCGTTCTTTGTTCTTCTTCTGTCTTCATCCTAGTACCTGCATGCCTTCGTCAATGAAGTGACCATCCTGGTCCCTGTGCTCAACGACTCCAAACACACTTTTGCCATCTACACTCCCGAGCGGACCAAACAGAGGTGGCCCATCAGGCTGGCAGCCGCCACAGAGCTGGAAATGCACGACTGGGTGCGTATCGAATAAAAACTGATGAGGGTTGGCACTTTTTAATCTCGTTGTAATGGTGACAGTCACAATAAAGATTCTATTCTATTCTATTCTATTCTAAATTGCGATTGAAGAGCAGAGAAACTCTGACTCCCTGCGTCTTCCTGCTGTCGCTTAGATCCAAAATGTATTTAACCTAAAGTAACCAGAGTAGTTGAAACTCCACCTCAAATACTTTCTCCATCTGTATTAAATCATGAAACATTTAATGAATCCATGTCGAGAACATTTTGTTTAATTCGCTTTTTTTGGGTGGCACAGATTTCTCTCCTCAGGTTTAAATCCAGCTAATGCCATCTGAACAAGTCAGTATTGAATATGTAGTAATCTACGGGCTGAAACCGGTGGAATATCGTTCTGAAATCCAGGACAAATTTAAGTATCCGTCTTTTTTTTTTTCAGTTCTCTCTTCTGCACCTAATTGCGTCTCATTTGTCGGCTTCACTTCCCTCTCGCCCTCCAGCTGGCGCTGTTGAGTGTGTCATGCTGTGACTCCAGAAGCATCCAGGGTCCCCCGTCCAATCAGGCCATCTGGTCCGTCACCTGTAAAGGGGACGTCTTCGTCAGCGAGCCCTCTGCTGGCCTGGAGGCCATCCCGTACCCCACGCCCTGCGATCAGATGTAATAAATATTTCTGCACTCCTGGAGAAACTAAACGGCAGTGATTGATTATAATGTAAAAGAAAAAAACGACTTCTCAATGCAAACGCCTTCCTTTCCTTGGTGCAGGTTCTGGCGGCAGGTTGGAGGCCACCTCCGTACGGTGGAGTGTAACAGCGTGGGCATCGTGTGGGGGATCGGCTACGACCACACCGCCTGGGCCTACACCGGCGGCTACGGAGGAGGATTCTTTCAGGGGCTGGCCAGCAGCACAGACAACATTTTCACACAGACGGACGCGAAGAGCGTCTACATCTACGAGAACCAGAGGTGGAATCCAGTCACCGGTTACACTAACAGGTACTGGACCGCCGCCAGTATTGTATGAATTATTTGTTCTGATACTTCTTACTGTGTTCAACACCAAGATAGTAATGTGATGTGTATCAGTGTAGATGGTGAGGAATCCTAAAGTAGAAGTGTGTCAAGAACTGCAATGAAACTCTTAAATATGTCACGAAATATAACAAATCATAATCAAAAGCTTTTATTAGCAGTAACTAACTGAAGCATTTCTGTTTTATTAATTGCAAGAAATAAAGTTAACCTCTTGGTTGTGATTTTTATAGTTTTTAGTTTATAAAATAGATTAAAAAAAACACCTAAAAAGATAAAGTTATAGATAATAAAAGAAAAAGCCTTAGAATATTTCACTTTATGTGTGATAAATGTAAAATATATGGAATTTGAACAGTTTGAATTGTTAGAATATGAACTGTTTTCTTGTATTTTAAATGTGAATAATAAGCCTTTAAGTGTTTTTATACAAAATACTTGGTCATTCAGATTGTATTACATAGTGCTCATCAGATCGAGAGTTTGAAGCAATGGATTTACAGCAAGATATAATTGTAGATCAAATTTGCAATAAATGGGTAAAAGAAGATTAAAAAACAAGAAAAAAAAAAGAAATGGTGGGATTTATAGTTCAGGAGTCTTATGGCATCTGTGGAAAACTTGTATGAAACCTTGCTGTTCCTTAGAGCCACGAGAAGAGACGAGTCTTTAATGACCTGCTCCCTGGTTAGACGGCAGAAAACAGGAAGTGAAATCCTGATTACGTTCTCCGCTTCACGTCTGTCGTCACGTCTGACCACCAGAAGAAGTTTCAAGTTGAATTCATTTCAAGTTGTTCTTCTTCGTTTTAGAGGGCTGCCAACAGACCGCTACATGTGGAGCGACGCGTCGGGACTTCACGAGTGCACCAAGGCAAACTCTAAACCTCCCTCCCCCCAGTGGACGTGGGTAAGAACACACAGTGTGGTCGATCAGAAGGTCCATACGTGGCACACGGTGTTGAGCACTGTTTAGGAAACTGGACGTGTTCTTTCTTGATTCAACACAAACATGCGTCTCCAGGTATCGGACTGGTCCATCGACTACAGCGTTTCTGGAGGGACCGACAGGGAAGGCTGGCAGTATGCTGCCGATTTTCCAGCGTAGGTTTCGCTTGCCTTCACTGACACATGCCATCGCCGCCACTCGATTTATATCCGCAATCCATTGTTTTGTTTCCTCGCAGGTCGTATCATGGCTATAAAACTATCAGGGACTTTGTGCGTCGCCGGCGATGGTCCAGGTACTGTCCAAAGCAACACAAGCATGCTGACATGTTCAGACTGTCCTCCGCCTTTTACCAAACATCTGTCATGACAAGCTGCAGTCCTCGTTTTCGTCGAATTTGGATGAAGGAGGGATAGAAGAGGAGTTCGTGACAACACTTTGTGTTTTCCTTCCTCCCTGTTGCAGAAAGTGCAAATTAACCACCACAGGCCCGTGGCAGGAAGTCCCACCCATCCCACTGAGCGACGTGACCATCCTGCCGTGCGGCGCTCAGAGCAGCGTGGACGTGGTGCCTCTGTGGGGAATCAGCAACAAGGGAGACGTGCTTTGCCGTCAGGGAGTCACTACACTGACACCCGCTGTGAGTCATTGATACGAAGTCAGAAACTCTGAGTTTGGCACCTTTTATTGAACCACCCATGAATGAAAATGTAGAAATAAGCTCATAGAATAAACCCGGACCTTCCCGACATCTGCATCTTTGCAGTTGGAAGTTGGAACTTCCTCATTTCCCAGTTTCCACAAATGTGCCTTATGCAGGCTTTTCCAAGCCAAGAAATATGTAAACAGTGTAATTCCAGAGATTTGAATGTATCGTAGTGAGTTAAAGAGAACTGCTTGTCTTTTGAGTCTGCTGTAATAAACTCTCTCTTACATGGGAGGTTAAGTGTTTTAACGTCTTCCTGCCGCTCTCAGGGATTCTCATGGCTTCATGTGGGAACAGACCAACCGTTCAAGTCCATCTCCATCGGGGCCGCCAGCCAGGTTTGGGCCGTTGCGAGGGACGGCTCTGCTTTCTACAGGGGATCCGTTTCAGCAGAGAGTCCTGCAGGTCAGTGACACCATCACAGCAGGTGTAGAGGAAACAGGACACGTCATCCTGTGAAGCTGAGGTGGAAAACGTTGTCATCTTAACGGTCAATCAATGTTTGTGTTGTGTCTCCCCCTGCAGGAGACTCTTGGTATCACATCCCATCTCCAGCCAAGCAGAAGCTGAAGCAGGTGTCTGTTGGGAGGACGTCGGTGTACGCTGTGGATGAAAATGGTGACGCAGCCAAACATCATCATATTTCGTAGCGGGTCCTCTCGGTCCTCAGGTTTAAATTAATTGTTCCCGGTTTACCCTCCAGGTAACCTTTGGTACCGACGGGGTGTGACCCCGAGCTACCCGCAGGGATCCTCCTGGGAACACATCTCCAACAATGTGCGCAAAGTTTCTGTCGGACCCCTGGACCAGGTAGATACCAGGACATCGGCACTGCACCATGTCCATCGCCCTTTAAATTCTGGTGCGGTCGGTATCACAGCACCTGTTTTCTTCTGAGAGTAATAGCGTGTTTGTGGTTTATTGCAGGTGTGGATCATTGCAGACAAGGTGCAGGGCAGCCACAGTCTGAGCTGCGGGACGGTGTGCCATCGACTCGGCGTCCAACCCCTGGAGCCCAAAGGACAGTCCTGGGACTACGGCATCGGGGTGAAGAAACTAGAATCTCTGAATACGTCACTCGCTTAGACTTTCTTGTGCAGTCGTTTAATGTCGTCACACTATTAGACCAGGGATCATCACCTGATTTACAACAAGTACTTTAAAAAAATCTTTATATCACTTCTTGATTAATTAGAATTGAAGACAGCATAAAATTAAGTATATTATTTAAGTTGACTGTACTGCAGTAACACACCTGATTCAAAGGAAATCCTCCTGCAGAGATTGAAAGTGTGACATTCACAGAATCTGGCAGGTTGGAGCTGGTCGCTATCTAAAACATGCAGGTTAGTGAGCTCAGGAAACAGATCTGCACCCTAAATGACCATAACATCGGAAAAAGAGTGTTAAATGTTATATTATTGCATTTTTTATTTTCTTCTTAACATTACAAGTATTGTTTAAAAAAAAAAAAAAAGTTTATTATTGAACATTTTTCACTCATGAATCAAAGATGAGGGTTTAAAAATCTGGTCTGTTCGCTCTCTTTAGTTTGTGTCGTGGCGGGCACTCCCGTCTCTGTGCAGGCTGCACAGAAAGGAAAATATAAAGTGCAGATAAACTTTTGAACAAAACTCTGTGTAACGCGATGCTCTTTTCCAGAGGTAAATTCTTAACAGCTCCAATAAATCCCGTTTTAAAACTCAAATGTTTGAGGAGGAAGCTGACTGCTGATCCATAATCTTTATTTGCAGCCGTTGCAACAACAAGAAGGCGCGTCTCTTTCAGGTTAATCGCCGTGCTGAAGACAAAAGCTTTAATGGGTTTGTTTTGTACTAAAGAGGCTGATCCCCCACGATGAAAACGCATCGATTGCAGCTAATTTCGGCCTCTTTTTTTTTTTTTTCTCTCTGTCCCTGTTTGTTTTAGGGCGGGTGGGACCACGTCACAGTGAGAGGGAACGCCACAGAGCCGCCCCGCCTGCAGCTCCCCTCCCTGGCTGATCCGTCCTCCGCCGTCCCACCGAACCCCCCGCCAGGAAGAAACGCTGAGGCCAACACCACTTAGACACACACACACACACACACACACACACACACACACACACACACACACACACACACACACACACGATGACCTGAAACAACGTCACCTTAGTGGATATTTATTGTAAATAACAGCGTCTTAACACTGAAGTAGCACAGTGACAAACTCTAAACTGTAGGTGAGCCTTATATTTCTGTATTTTTGCGGCATTTGGACAATCCTGACGCTGGAATAACGATCTTCAGTCTTCAACCCTTCCTTTCTTTCACTGATAAGGGCATTTACAGGTCATATTTAACTACTTGTTTTGACCACTCGCACTTTAACGACATGTTGTTTTTGTTTTTGTTACATGTTGTATCGAGCTCTGATGTTTCAGTTGATTTGTTTGTACAGAGTGGGGGAAAAAAAATAAGTCGTCTTATTTAAATTATGGCAGCACACCTCCTGAACTGGCTGCTCCAACCTTGATTAAAGTGAAAACTACTGGGTGAAGCAGGATGGTTCATTGTTGTGTCCTTGTTTCCACGACTGCCGATCTCATCCGGAGCCACAAAATACAGGAAAATCGGCGGTTTCTAGTGACGTAGCTTTGCTCAAAAGGCTGTTGTGATTTAAAACCGTTGCCGGAATATGAGAGGTGGAGGCGTTTGGAAATCCAAGGCAAGCCCTTTAAAACAGTAATTCTGTGAGCGTCCATCTGCTGTAATGACTCAGCGACTTGAAACCTTTCACAGCAAAACATACGTTGACTGGTGACTGTACAAACACTCGGCTGATGTTTTTATAAAGATTAGGTTATTTTCTAATGGGAGAAAAATATATATATATATAAAAAAAAAAGAAGCTGTTATCGTGGTGGAGCATGTGCAATGGTTGATGTTGTAAATAAGACAAAAAAAAAAAAAAAGTGGGGATTACTTGTAAAAGTTTTGTGGTTGAAATGTTAAAGTGAACCTTCCTCTTTCTCAGGAGGGCGTTTTTTCTGCATTTGCATGACTTCCTTCACTCTGACAGTCGGATGACTCGGCAGAAAGAAAGAAAAACACTATATTTTTGTTAAAAAAAAATGTAACATACTAGTATTGTGGCTCATGATCTAATAATAAAGACAAACTTAGAAGAAACCAGTTATTTTCTACAGTCGACCATTTTAGTTGTTTTTTTTAAAACTGCTTTCTTGAGTACGTTCGTCCGCCATCTTTTGGCCTCGCTGTCATGCTTTGCCCCGGGCGGTCCAGGGCGTAGCTAAACGTCTGTTTACGCGACATTTTCAAGTGAAAACGCAAAAGTTTTGTTGTGTTTTAAGAGTCCGTTTTCACGACAACACAGCCACTTTTTGAAAACGCTTCACTCGCTGGACAGTGACGGCAACGTTCGCCTCCAGAGCGTCACGACTCCCATCTTCTCCGGCGACTCGGTAGTCTTGCGGTCGAGTCACTCGTATTAGCAGTCGAATGTCCGTTTACTCGCCGTCGTTGACGATTATGGCGTATTGTTCTCTGCACGGTTTCGTTGCAAAACAAACAACCAACAGCACCCACTAGTGGCCCTACTTGAAAACTACATTGTTTTTGAAAAGTCGCTGTGTGAATGCGAAACTTTTCTGAAACGAAAATGCAAAAATAATGCGATTTCACTTGAAACGCTGTGTAAACGGGGAATCTTTTTTTTTTTTCTTTTCTAATGTGCAAATTTTAAGATTTCATTTAAGACCTAAAATATGTTTTTTTTGGGGTGTGGGGGGGGTTTTATGTCAATGTGTTAACCCAGTATTTGAACTATAGAGTCGATACGAAGTCGACCTGAACAGAATCATTGGGAAACTCTATAAAATAAAAGACAGAACACAGTTTTAAGAATGAATTTGCAGTTCCCTCATTAATTTTTGACTGAAAATGTCATCTTTATTCTCCAAATCTAAAACGTTTTTCTCCCCGACACACGTTGATGGTGACTGAATATGCGGAGACATGTGAATATCAAGTGTACATAGTGTCTGTGATTAATGAGCATCGCTCTGTAACCGTTAACGTCGTAGACTCCGCGTGTTCAAGACCGGAAATACAAAGTCTTGTCAATAAATAAATGTCCTCAGAGGATTCTCTTCTCATTGTGTTTTCTCTCTGAACCCTCCGGCCTCAAGACAAAAACCCAAAAGGGCAAATAAAAAGGCGCTAAACGTTGTCGTCTTTGCCTCTCGGCTTCGGGTGCACGCGGGAGAAAAGTAAACGGTGGATCTTCATCATGAGCAAACAGCGAGTCTCGCCTCAACGTTTCAGTGTTCAGACCGGCTGCTTGACTCCTTTGTCATCTTCCCCGAAGGCGACAGTTACGACCAGGGGCGAGTTTCTCAACAGAAAAAGACGAGATCAACAAGATAACACAAAGGGGAACGAAGTCCGCTGTCTTTTCCTCCACGCTCGCCATCTCGCTTTCACCTCGTCGTCCATTCGATGGTCCTTCAGTCGCTCCACGCGGAGGTTTGTCATCAGAGTCTTGGATTCTTGTTTGGGTGTTTTTTTTGTCTGTCTCTCTCAGTCTTACCGTCAGCTGTGCTGGGCGAAGCCCCGCATGTGGTTGAGGTACTGGGTCAGCCCCTCCTCGCCATCCTCCTCCAGGTGCTGCTGGTAGCACTGGAGCAGCTTGGCGGCGCTGGCCTCCGGCGGGACGCCGGCGCCGGCGGGCAGGCAGGCCCCCGACATGTCCAGGATGATGGTCGTCAGAGCCTTGATGTAGTTCTTGGCCAGCGTCAGCGTCTCGATTTTGGACAGCTTCTTGTCCGTGTTGACGTGCGGGATGGCCTCCCGTAGCGCCTGGAAGGCGTTGTTTAGTTTGTGCATGCGCTGGCGCTCCCGCTCGTTGCTCTCCAGCCGCCGGACGCTGCGCTCTTTGGTGCCGGAGCCGTGCTGCTGTCGCCGCCGCCGCCGCTGCCGGCCTCCTCCTCCTCCTCCCGCCGCCACCGCTCCCTGCCGCTTCCCACCGCCGCTCCTCAGAGAGCCCCGCCAGGAGCCGCCGATCCGGACCGAGGCCTCCGAGCCCTCCTGCTCGCTGGAGCCCGGCTCCGCCTCCGTGTCTGGCTCGGGTTCCGGCTCCGGGTCGGACCAGGTCCTCCTGGACGGTCTCACTGCCTTTCCTTTGGACTTCATCGCAGCGCCTCTCTGTCACCCGTCGCTCTCAGGGCTTCTCCAATCCTGCCTGGAAGAGGAAACTTGGACATTTTAACATCCGAGCCAACGGTTCCATCCAGTCCAAACAGGTTCTGCATCCTGGTGCATCTAATCAGCCTGGTGCAGGTCGGAGGGCTAATCTGCCCCAGATAACACCCATCCCAAGGTTACCAAACACAGAAAGAGCAACTGGCTCAAGGCAACTTAAAATGGTTCAACTTTCACTTTATGTTCAAATATATTTCAATTGTGAATTTTAAAAGAAACTTGTTTAGCATGCATTCAAAATGAGAAGAGCCCATCTCCTCTTCAGAACGAGATGAAGACGTGGAGGAAACACGAGACTTCTTACCGTCAAAAACTTAACTTTCCCGATTTGTTCCTGCTCAGAGAAGAAGAAGCTCCGGCGTGCGGGAGCTCATGACGGTCACTCAGCCGCGGGTCGACACCGAGCAGCGGACACACACACTCTCTCTCTCTCTCTCTCTCTCTCTCTCTCGCTCTCTCTCTCTCTCTCGCTCTCTCTCTCTCACACACGCACACACACACACACACACACACACACACAGAGGAGTGTGACATGTGTGAGCGCTACCTGAAGCTGACTGATGTACACGTCGCGCTCCTCAGCCAATCAGAGCGCGAGGCTGCAGCCTCCTGCAGCAGCGCGAGGCGACGCTGCGCGTGAGTCTTTATTCAAGGCTCATTTTGGACGCGCGAACTCAGGAAAACACTTTTCCGGGGGTAAAAAAAAAAAAAAAAAAAAATCCTGATATTATTTGCACTTCTCTTTAAAAGTGTGTAACATAAACAAATAGGTGAGAAAATGTCAATTTAGTTGTCAGTAAAGTTCTGCTTTATTTATTTTCATTTTTTATTATTATTATTATTATCGTGTGTGTCTTTTGAAGACTGTATACCATGTCTGTAACCAGTTTAATCACCTCCAATTTAGGATGTTTTCGGAAATGTTTTTATATCTTTAGAACATTATAGTTTGTTAATGTAAAAAAACAATAAAGATATGTAAAAAAAAATTAAAGAAGCGAAAGAAAACCATATATTGCTAAAAGTATTTGCTCAGCCATCCAAATCATTGAATTCAGGTGTTCCAATCACAGCCACTTCCACAGGTGTATAAATTCAAGCACTTAGGCATGCAGACTATTTCTACAAACATTAGTGAAAGAACGTGTCGCTCTCAGGAGCTCGGTGAATTCCAGGATAGTACAGTGACAGGATAGGATGCCACATGTGCATTAATAAATTTCCTCACCCCTAAATATTCCACTATCAACTGTTAGTCATACAATAACAAACTGGAAGTGATTGGGAGCAACAGCAACACAGCCACAAAAAAAAAAAATTATTCTAAGTTAAAGACATCCTCCAGTTCTCAAATATGGCCACTTGCTCAATGAAGGGTTAACTGTTTAAGTTGGTGTACAAGTTATTTTTCTTCTTCTCACTTTTGTTGCCTTTGGCTGCTCCTTTCTCTCTGTGAAGAGCACATGACATTTCATTTTCTGCTGTGGCTTCCTGTTCAATTCGGTCTAGTTTTATTTCCTCGGCGGCCTGCTGCACAGCGGAAAGCTGTCGAATGAAGAGAATAACAGCTTCAGAGGAATTTCTATGGGGCAAGCACAATGAAGTGGATCAAGGAAATCAGAAATGATATAATTTGGACTGTTCCAAAATGCTTTAGGCTGTGGTGTGTGCATGATAAAATTAACACTGTTGAAATGTAACAGCATTTGAAAGATTTCAACAGAAGTAGAGGGAATTACGGTTTCTTTTAGTAAGTTAGACCCCGTTTGAATCGCTGTATTAAAGTCATTATAATACCTATTTAATTGTGGAATGTTACCCTTTTTCACGAGTGTTACCAGAAGACTTCTTTGTGTGAGAAAAGCCATGAAATAGGTGGAGAATTTCATGATGTCATTTTTCAAAGCCACATTAGGCGCATGGCTCAGAATCAAACCCTCCTGAACAGTTTGCCGTACCCTTCAGCTGAAGCAGTGGCTGGGAGCCATAAAGCCAGTCAGGCTGGACAGTTAACATAATTTCCATTGGGGCTTATCGCCTCCCACCACTTCATTTGAATACAGTCCCTCCGGGCTACACCCGGCTGGATGGAAACAGGTCTAAACCACCATGCAATATTTACTTCTTACCAGAAAATAAACTGTCTGTAAACATGCTGCTCGGCAGCATCTCTTTGTGTAATGAAAGAGTATTCACACCCCCTCCTCACACAGACAGTAATCCCACTTCATCCGTTTGACCTGGCGTTAACTTAGGGTTACTACCTTCTCCAGCTGCGGTAGATAGTCCATTCATTAGATTAAATAATATCTTGTTTCGTAAAAGAAAGTGGTGACTGGAAACAGACCCACTCTGTCCTACATGAGGGTTGTTTTACAATATTTAAAAGCAAAAACAGCTAATAGTTATCAACAAATTTATTAATTTTCCAGTTTGATACTTGCACTTGACTATCTAACTTATTTTTGAAAGGGAATCTTTAATATACATTTTGAGTATGTCAGTAGAAGTTGCTAGATGAAAGACATTGCCCCATTACAGCTTCAGTTCTACTTCCTGTTTTCACCTTTTCGGTGTTTATTTAATGATAATCGGCTGCACAGCAGTGCCTCACAGCACCAACATCCAAGGTTTCAGTTTGAGCTTGAGGGCCTTGTGTTGCTGCACACTTCTGAACTCTCCCGAGTCTACAGGTTTCAAAATATAAAGCAAGAGCAAGTCAAACTTTACCTTTCTTATGTCCTTTAGTCTTTTTTTTCACAATTCTGCCATGTATTATTCTTCATATAGTTGTTTCAATCCATTTAATGTACATTGAAATTGGCTCAAGCAGCCTCAAGATGAACGACATGATATAAAAGATGTATTGAGGTTTTAAAAATAGCACATTGTAGAAAAAGAGCACTTTGTTTAAGTTTTCTCAAAACATTTAACTCAAAACAGTTTGAAATCTTTTTACTTTGTGACGCCATTAAAACCCAGTTTACACGACGTTTCAGTTTCGTTTTTTGTTCCAGAAAAAAGTTTCACCTTCTGAAAACCACGTCCGTATACATAGCAACGGCAGAAACACTGAAACAAGTGTAGTTGTCATGTTGGGCCACTAGTGGCTGCTGTTGTTTGTTTTTGTGGCACATGCACTAAGAGAGCAACACACTCTAAACATCAAGACTGCGGGAACGCAGACATTCTAGTGGACAGACGACCCAGTTGGATTCTTATTACGGCGACTGTCAAAATAAAACTACCAAAGGTGCACATGCACAGCAGCAGCGTTTTTCCTCCATCTATGTAGACTGAGCCCGAGTGTTTCCAGAAAGTTGTGTTGTTTTTCCCCCCTGTTTACACAAAGACACATTCGGAGCGTTGTCAAAAAGTTCCACCTCGCGAGCCGTTCTCAAAATCTTTCGTCTTCAGAGACTCCGAGCAAAGTCGTCGTGTAAACGGATCCGCAAAACCGCAACGGAATGGGTGGGTGGGGCCTAATTAAAATGATTTTTTTTCTTTTCTTAAGTTTCTCTACAGATCATTTATCTTATCTTGGTTAGTATAATGCTATTTTGTTTTCACAGTTTTTTTCTATTATTATTATTATTATTTCTATTACTGTTATCACTATGAACAATTTGACCTAATGTCATTATATTACTATTCCTGGCCTTTTGTTTTTGTATTCTCCCTTTTTCTTACCTATTTTCTGTACTTTATGAAAATAATCTAATCTTGTTTTAATGTATTTTATGTTTCTATGTTATGGATTTATCTAAGGGAAACAATAAAAAAAATTTCATGTGAAAAACAAAACAACTAACAAAAATACAACATTAAGTGGAATGTGGCCGCAGCACAACAGCTCTGAAATGTAATCGTGTGCAGGTGTGACGCTCCCAGCAAATGCCTCCATGTCCAGTGTGGGATGTCCTTGACCGTGTGTGTGTGTGTGTGTGTGTGTGTGTGTGTGTGTGTGTGTGTGTGTGTGTGTGTGTGTGTGTGTGTGTGTGTGTGTGTGTGTGTGTGTGTGTGTGTGTGTGTGTGTGTGTGTGTGTGTGTTTTTGTTTGTTTTGCAGGAACATAAAAGCTTATTTACTCTGTCACATTGTGGGGCTGCCCACATTTCAGTGTGTTTCAGAAAGGTCAACGTGTCGTCTGGTGAAGTGAAGGAAACAAATACTACTGAGTGAGTGTGAACACATGAACGAGCTCTCCTCCAGGTTTCCTGTCCTCCTCAGGTACATTCAATCTAATCAACCAAACCTCGGGTGGAAACATTATCTTTTGCTTTGAGTTTGCTCAGTCCCCCCCCCCCCCCCCCCCTCGAAGGCTCACACTGTTTATTTTGTCACAGCTGCAGATAGATTCTGAGCTGAATACACTCCGGTAATGAAGCAGGCAAACAGGCCCTCCGAAAAGCGTGGACAAAACCACCGTTTTTAAAAAAATAAATAAGAGAAGGCGGCGTTCATTCGGGCTGCGTACGTCGGTGGTGCTTCTCTTTCAGCTTTTCCCAGCTGAGGTCCAAGGACACACAACCTGGCATGGAAGACGGCGTCCAGAGTCTCGCCGCTGGAAAGACGCCAGTGGCATTGTGCAACCGAAAACATGTCATCCTGGCAACCTGGCTCTGGAGCCTGAACTCACTATCGCACAGTGATGTCATGAACGGCAGGCGCTTTCAGCCCATCTCGAGAAGCGGGGAGGCAGGGGGGTGGGGGTGGGGGGGGGGGGTGATCCATTAAAATCCCTGAGTCATCATAAACAGGCCACGAGCCGGTGAGATGAGTTAGTGGTGATAAAGGACGAGATCTGAGCGATTAGTGGGTTTTTCCATTAGAGCCCAAGGCCGGCCGTCTGTGAGGAAAACAAGTGTGGATGTCACATTAGGCCATGGCGACAGTGAACGCAGGGGTCGAGACGAGGAAGTCATAATAAATTTAGCAAAAAAACTAAATGATGTGTGTCCATGTGTGTCACTCACCCCTTTCTATCTCACAGCTCAAGGTCTGCCTCGGTGACATAGGTGAGGAACAGGCAGCGTTGGGATGGAGGGCAGCGTTCAGGTGGCGGCGCCGGCAGGGGAAGGCTGCGGCGCCGAGCGGGTCTGGCACACTGCAGGTGGCGGCTCTTCTCCAAAGCTGAGAAGTCATCCTCCCACTCCAGGCCTGCGGGCAAAAACCGACACACCATCAACCAGCGGCGGCCTCCAGCGTCTTGAGACGAGCAGGACTTCAAACGTTCCTGTCTGCTAATATTTGGAGTGTCGAATGTGGAGGTTTTCTTTAAACACTGAAGTGAAGACTGTCACTGTTTATCTACTTAGTTTATTGTCACTTAAACAAGTACAACCTGCACCTGTAAGGATGAAAACTGAAAATATCGTGTCTATAAAGTCTATTTATTTCGGTGCACAGTTTGCATGTTCTCCCTGTGTGTGTATATATGTTCTTTTAGCGACTCCGGTTTTGTGTTTTCAAGGGTCAATAGGCGGCCTCTGGTTATGAATATGACTGAATGGGTGGATGTATATGTATATAGTGTATACAGTAGTGACTTAAAAAAAAAAAATATATATATATATATATAGGGTTACGGTTAGGGTTAGGGTTACGGTTAGGGTTAGGGTTAGGGTTAGGGTTACGGTTAGGGTTAGGGTTTTATATATAATAATTATTATTAACTTGATTATTAATGTTTTAATTATTTTGGTTATTAATAATTAACTCTTTATAATGAAAATAAGTGACATGCACTGGTTGAAGTGGATTTAATTTGAGGAATTTTGTACAAAACTGGATAATCTACCATCATCGGCTGCCTGATTTGTGTCATTGACTCCCAACTGGTTGAAGACTGAACACAAATTATCTCTTGGACTCACACTACTACTCGCTGCACGTTGGACCACGGTTGCACAAATTGCCAGTGAAAGTTCTCTGGAGTTTGCATGAGCGTAGTGCGATGCTCAAATGAGATTTGCATGATTTTCGAACCGTTACCAGATTTCTGGGGCATTTGCAATTGTCCTGCACAAACGTTTAGATGTGTTAGCCGTACACATAGAGGCAGAGTATTACAGGGGCAGAATATTAGTATAATTTCTCAGTGTTTTATTTTTTAATGAAAAGGATTCAAAGCCATTCTTACCATTGTCCTTCACTGTGAAACCTTGCAGGTTGCAGGATGGTTCAGACTGCAGCTCCAGAGTGGGACTTTCCTAAGAGTTAATACACAATATAGGGTTTTATGTGTTCGTCTAATTGTCTGAAGACCTAAAAGCACCAATTCCACATGTTTCATTAAGATTAAAAGAAGAGCAGAAGGGGATCAGTACCCGGTCAAACAGGTAGACCATGACGTCGTCGTCAAAGGACACGCTTTTCCTCAGTTTCACGCCGCTGCATGATCCTCCGGGACGACCGTAGTCCTGCGTGGACTTCAGTAGGCCTCTGTGGCTGCGTCCGTTCAGATTGTCTGGGATTCCTGCATCACTGTGGTCCTCCTCAGGGCTGGAGATCGGACCGGGGGTCCACTGGGCCGCGGCGTCTTTCAGCTCCACTGACATGCTTCCTCTGAAGGGACAGTCCGGTTGCAGTCTGGAGTAAACGTCACTGAATCGTTGCACCGGTGTCCAATCATCACAGTAGACGATGAACCTTTTACACGGATATTTAGCAGTTATGTCCTGCTGCATCGCCGTGTAGACGTCTGGCAGACGCAGTGTGAATTCTGTCCAGGTGACGAAAGGATCTGGAGGAACACATGTTGGCGGTTGGAAAAGCTCCTTTGGAAGACGACAGGATGAAGCCAGACGTGGTCTGCAGTTAAGCTTCCTCAGTGACTCAACGGCATCGCTTCCTCCTCGGTCCAGAGCTGGAATACCCGCCACTGGACGTCTGTCCTCGCCGGCCGGAATCATCCACCAATCCAGCTCGTCCCCCCTGTGCGAACAATCCACAGTCACTGACTTTCAACATTATACATTTAATTCTACTGATCTTTGCACTGACTGAGTTGAAGCTGGAATAAAAGTCTGTACGACATTTGTTCATACAATATATCCACATTTATCTTATTCTGGCCTTTTAGTTCAGTCTCTGGCTGAAAAAACAAGTTCTGTACCTTTTGTCTCGACAAGCCCCCACATGCAGCTTCAATTGCTTGTAATTTGACACCGGCCTCATCATCCACCACTGCTATACCTGAAGCAGATTACCAGATTGAGCATATAATGACAAGATGTCAACTTGACGTGAGTCCACAGAATGTTAATCCCCCAGGTCTAAGGTTTAATAAGCGCAGACTAATCTTCTATTCTTAAATGGAGTATTGACCTTGTGGAATTTGATTAACATTACTTCTTATGAACATGACGATGTAGAAGTGTGACTTTGACGCTCAGATCGTGCACATTTAACACACATTATGTAGATTTTTAGCACATAGAGAGCTTTGACGTCTCCTCTGAATGCAGCTGCACGTCAGCCTCTGCTTCTCATGTCACATTTCAAGAGGCTCGCTGTATCTCGGGTGACCGTCTGACAACAGGAAACACTAAAACTGATTCGTCAGCCTCTTTTCTGTTGAACGAGACGGCGCACACAAACACACACAGCCGTTATTTGTCCACTCAACTCCCGGAGCCTGAATAAATATCGGCGCCCGTCCACCCGCGGAGACAAAGACGCAATAGGAAACTTTCACCGCTCTGCGGTAACCAAGCAACCGCTGGATGAGTGACTCAGGAAAGGAAGAGAGGAGCTGACTCACAGCAGCTGTGACGTAAAGGATGTGGGACACACACACACACACACACACACACACACACACACACACACACACACACACACACACACACACACACACACACACACACACACACACACACACACACACACACACACACACACACACACACACACACACACAGATGCAGTGAGCCGTGAAGCCTGTAATCTGCCCTGTTTCGGGTAAATTAACACCTCACTGTGTAACAGGTGGATGGGCTCAGCAGTGAGACGGATTATAAGACTCATCCAAACAGTCAGCCCACAAACAATCACCCAAAAGTCCCACCGGTTGCTGAAGCACACAAAAGCATTAGAGCAGACAATCCGTCCCACTGAGGAATTAGTCAGATTTACCTTCTCTTTATTTCTCTGTCACTGCATCTCCTCTGGGGAAGCCAGTTCAAGCCGCCCACTGAAATCACCAGTGCAGCTCCACCGGTAAAGCACTCTGACTCTGGCAAAACAAAGAGGGGAACATGCTCATCAGGGCATTAAAAGCCTTGCTGCATGATGACACTGCAGAATGCAGCGCGCTATAATCTCTGGAGCATCCGCGACGCAACGCCGCAGCACCTCTCATTTCTTACCTTGCATCCTGTGAGCCCCGATCATCGCCTTCGATTGAGAGCTTCTCCACACACAGAGAGAGGATGCACAGAGAAGAAAAAAAGAAAGGAAGTGGATGAGAGGTCAGACGGGTCAGGAGGGATGCGAAGAAGGGAGGATGGTGAAGGAGGCGATGGAGAGAGGACGTGAGGACGTGAGGACGTGAGGACGGAGAGAGGGCGAACGGCTCACGTATACCGAGCTCTCCCGGGAGGCTCCTGGCCCTCTTGCAGCTCAGTCCAAGACAGAGATCAATAACTTTATCCACTGTAATGCAACACAGCCGCCTCGCTGACGGAGGCTCACAAGAGTGTGGATGTCACTGTGACACAGGCAACAACTTGCAACGCAACCATGCAGTAATTCAAGCATTAACTCCAAAGATATCAAAGTGTCTTTATCTCAAGTTCTCAATAAAGCGTCTATCAATAAAGGCAGAGCCGCACCAGTTGATGTCGTTGTTGGCAAACTTCCCTCAGTGAGAATAACCTGGTGTGAGTGTGTTATTGAAGGCCTTTCTGTGTGGAGTTTGCATGATTTCCATGTGGGTAGGTGGTTGACGAGTTAGGGAATCAATGTTTACCTTCATTTACAGCCTCCAAAAATATATATGTTACATGGGAGATGAGTTGGTCCATCATTTTCACAAGTGTAATAATAGTAATGATAATAATAACATATGCTCCTTCAGAAAGATATTAATTATCTTTTTTTATTTAAGAAAACTGCATAGAATTACCAGTAAACATGTGCAGCATGTAGCGAGTCATCTTTATGTGTCCCATTCGATCAGTTAGACATTCCCCATCTCCATGAGAAAATGTAGAAATGTATATGCATTACTGTTTCATATTGGACATTGGTCATTTCCATCATATTTGAACCTGATATGTCAGTCTTAACATCATTAAATTAAAAATGTTCATTGAAATCTTACAACATGTATCATTGTTCCTATGTAGATGTCCCTGTAGTATTTGTGCCAGTATATTTGACCCTATAGTGGTGAGGATTTTATATTAAAGTTGTCCATCTCAGTGTTAGACTATATTGGGGGTGACTGTTGGCGCACTCTGGCGGTCAAAGGTGGAAAAACAACGAAAAGAAATCTAAAATAATGAAAAGAAGTTTGAGTGAAAAGGGGAAATAATCACGAGTAAATCCACACTCCTTCAAAACTGTCTCCACAACACATTGGATTATATGATGTTGTATAACTCTTTAACATATTTATAGAAATGGATTATAACTGCATCACTACTATAAACACCTCTGCAGCCGATAACGGACCCACTGCTCATGTTTAAATGTCTTTATTCCGCTAGTGAATTTCTTTTGTAGTTCTGTCATGCAAACTTCCAAACTCTGGAAGTCATGAGGCACTTCCCCGCTGGTTTGGTCCTCCCCCTGGCAACAAAATCACTGATGCTGGAGTTCTGCTTCACACACCCAAACAGCACCAGGATGTTGTTCCCGGGAGGCGGCAAGGTCACCATTCAGTCCGCCTCTGCTTTTCAAGAAAAAAACCGAAACGAAAACCCACCAAGCTGTGAAAAGAGACATAGAGGGGGACAGATGGTGCTTCCAATCAGAAAATCCTGCTTTCACAGGGTGTACTGCTCCCTTCTCCTTCTCTTCATCCTTATGCAGTCGTGTTCGTGTCACACACCCACCTGAACCCGTGAAGCCATATCAGGTCATTCTGCTTGCAGGACAGTGTTTCAGTACAGTTTCACTGGACTTAGCAGTACATATGAGGATGTGATACAGTCATAGAGCCCAGGCACAAAATCTGAGCTTGTTCTGGTCCATTTCATGTTCTATTTTCACTTTGGGGCAGTGATGGATGTGTCCTGTCGGGAGTTTCTCATAATCCGATATGTCAACGACTTTACCATCCAAGTGTCGGATGAATGAGTTACACATCTTGACTTTCAGGGGCCTTCGGGGAAGAAGTGTGCCTGTTGTGTTTTAATATCTGCCGCCATTTATTTAAAACAACATCAAACAATCAGTCTGCTTTGCTCAGCCTGACGGGGTTGTCGTCCAGCTGACTAACTTCACTCCATCCTGGCCTCATGAGTTGAACCAGAGTAAAGACTGTACTCAGAATGGCGACAAAAACCGACACAAGCGCCAAGGAACCAGTCGCAGATTGAAGCAGCTTGAAAGTCATAATAGACCGGTGTGAGTCCACTCCGGCTCTCCGCTCCAATTGAGTTGTAACGTGTACAGGGCATGCCAAAAGAACTGTGGAACTATCCTTTTACACTGTGGGAGCAGAATCGTCGTGTCCAGTCGGCAGACGGCAAGTGACACCAAACAATCCGTGAGAGGGGGGTAATTGGAGATCATTGGGCTTATTCTGAGCGTGCCGGCGACACCGCGCTCAAGGCCGTGAGGAGGAACATATGGGGCGAAGGCCTCCACGCTCACTGTCTGCCCGCCTGCGGAATGAGGCACAGCAAAAAGCACCGGAGGTGATATGGGAAAGTGTAACATCCAGTCAGGACCCCGGCGCTGCTCCTCGCAGTCTTTATTCGGACACGGCGGGGGAGTGAAATGTGACACTGAAATAACCACATAAAGAGATGTAAATATGTCATCTTGTTGGTTCAACAGTCATAAAACAGCACATGGCTTCTTCTCGAACATACTTCTTCTTTTCTTGCTTTAATCCATAGCTCCGTCTCTTCACATTTGCTGTAGATCGTCACTGAATGTGGCTCTCGTCCCTTCAGGAAAGGATTTTGCTCTCGAGCTGGAGATTATCGGGCCCGTGAGGTGTTTGCTGACAGAGTGCCTTTAATATGATGACATAAATGTGTAATCCACCCCACATCTCAGGCTGAGTATTTCTGAGCCTCTGTTGACAGCAGTACACCTGCTCTTCCCCATTCCAGAGCCGGGAACGCCGCCTGTCCGGACGGCACAGCCGTATTGGGAGAAGTGTGAGCGTTGATTCAAAAAGTGTAGACAGACAGATTTAGTGTGTGTGTGTGTGTGTGTGTGTGTGTGTGTGTGTGTGTGTGTGTGTGATCTCTTTTTTAACCCTATCTGTGCTATATGAAGGTGGATTATTATTTTATTACTCTATCAGTCACCATATAGAATCCATCTCCTGACGGAGGAAGACATTAACGTGTTGTTAACAGAAAGTGTGCAGAGGCAGCCTGTGGTCACGTCAGAGGTGACAAAAGGAAAGACGCTGAGGTAGAAAGAACAACTGAAGATGTAAAATAGAATAGTGAATTCAATACGGTACCCTCTCTTCATTCAAGATTTTACAACAGTCATATTCCTCCATCATCCCTCCTTTAATGACTTTTTAAGTGTAATTCTGTATTTTTACATTGTTTTGTCCTACGGGGGGATTAACTTTGAGCATGTCACCGTGAATCACACGTCAGTCCTTTTTACAAAAATCTATAAATTATTGGTTTCCATTGCGATGTTAACTAATTATAATTATTCTGTAACTACTGAGCTGAAAACCTTTCTTGTGATTACCATAATGTCTTCGTAGTGGAATCTTTGAGCCAGTCACTGTAGATCTCATATATTCTTGTAGCCGGTCAGATGGATGACGTCTGTACAGCCGTACCCAATGATCAAGGCTACTCATCCCTGCTGCTCACACAGTGATGCTCTGAGATGAATAAGTGGAAAATAATTGAACCTGCTTCAAAAATGAAAAAATCTGAACTGTTTGTCTTAAACTGTCGAACAAAAAACATTAAAATTATGTATGAATACCTGAGTGGTATATGGAACCTGTGGAGCAAGCATCATGCTTGCTTGGATTCTTTAGCAGTTTTAAAGTGAAAGTAAAATCTTTATATCTCTTTTGAAATAGAATAAAACACAATAAAAAAAACAAAGTATAACTAAATGTTTAAAAAAAATTGTTTCAATTAAAGCCTTTTCTGCAGCAGCTGCCATTACCGTTTTCTCCCACTTGATGGCAGCAGAGCGCAGCTTTGTATTGATCTGCTCTTATTCCTATGAGGATTTCACACATACACGCACCAACTGGGCACATCATTGGCAGATTTTTTTAAAAAAGAGAAGGAATAAGAAATAACGTTTTTGAATGCGTTAATATTTTTTTTTTGCGACAACAGCATTCATTGGTAAACTACGAAATCACGCGATAATAAAACCAGTGATGAAAGTTCTGCACCTGTCTGTCAAATCTGTTTCTGTGTGTGTGTAAACACTTCCCTCATCCTGACATGTAATCAAACCACAGCTCAAGGGGCAGTTAAGCAGGACGAAGTGATATTTCAGCAATAAGATGAAGATAACATACGGAACACACACACACACACACACACACACACACACACACACACACACACACACACACACACACACACACACACACACACACACACACACACACACACGAGAGGAGGAATGTACGCGACGTGTCCGGACTGCTCGTGGGCCAAAGACCTCGGTGAAGAAGTGTTGAAGAGCGTGACCATGACCTCTGACCCGTACTGATTCCCTCGCAGGGATACACACTGACCGAGGCAGCTGTGGGGCTCCTCCACTTGTCCCAAGTGTTTATGGGGAAGTCGAGTTTGAGCGCTCGTTGACAGAGCTCTCATTTACACACACACACACACACACACACACACACACACACACACACACACACACACACACACACACACACACACACACATACACGATCAGATAAGCGCAGATCTGTTTCAGCAGCTAATCTTAAATGTGATGAGGTTTCCAGAGTCCTGTGGCATTGCAATATATACATAAATATCTTTATTTGGCAATCAGGCCCTCCCCAGGGGTATATCGCACTACCTCACACTATAGGGCCACGAAACACGACTCCACGCTTTCATGTCAAAACCCTGGCTTTCTAATGGAGATGAGAGGGAAAAAAACTCGTCCCAGTCAGAATATTTGTGTCAGCCGGCCCCCGTCTACAATCTGTGAAACCCCGGAGGGGTGTCCCCGCCTCCTCCCTGCCAAACCTCTTCACACCGTCCCGCCTCGGTGCAGCTCCCGTCGCTGCCCGGTATTCACCAGGCCACGATCCAGTTGCATAGCAGCGACGGGATTAGCTGCTTAGCTACGACCCAAACACACGAGAAATAAAAGCAGCAGTGGAAATAGTCGCATCCCAAGTCATTTAGCAGAATTTAATCTCTGCACCTAATCTACTACAGGGGGTTAAAGAGGATCGACTTCGGCCCCCGGCTCCGGCAAACTGCCGTGTTAGCACTGCTTTCTAGTAATAACTCTACTGTCCAGGCCCTCACACGTTCATGTAATATCTTCACATTCATATTAATGCTGAATCGTCCTAATTCTGACATTTGGCCCATATTTTAATTTGTGTTGTTAATTTGCCAGATGAATATTCTCACATTACTGCCAAAACAATGATGGGGCTTAACAATGCTTCATTCCCAACAATCTTAGTCTCTCAGCATCATTGAGCATTAATCAAAATGATGAACGTGGTGGTTCAAGATAATCAATAATCAACTAGAGCTACACTCGGTAGAGCGCAGACTTTCAGCATTTTTGTTTGTGGAACTGAGTTAGCATGGCGAGCATGGTAGCCTTTAGCTCATATAGATGCTAACAAGCTAGGTCAGGTAGCTACATCACTGTGAAACACGGCGCAGAGAGCGTCTCCATGGCAACAGACGCTATTCTCCTCCATGAGGCACCTGTCTCATCTGCTTTGTATGGGATTTTTTTTTTGGTGCAGTTTTTGGGGGTTATCCGTTAACGTTCCAAAATCTGATAGATTGGTCCTTGATGATGACAAATCATCCCTGAAGATTTCATGTAATTCAGATGAGTAGTTTTTGCGAAAATTTAAATTACATACAAAACCAATAAATAAGTATATACATGTAGAAGAACGCATAACCTTCTCGGCCAAAGGTAACAAGGAAAGACACACACACACACACACACACACACACACACACACACACACACACACACACACACACACACACACACACACACACACACACACACACACACACACACACACACTCTCTCCTCCTTCAAGCTCCCTGTTCACCTTGTAACGTCATTGTTAAATGTATGAGTTGGTTACTTGTACTCCTGCTGGGTTTAGTGCTTCACTGAACTAGTAGAGTCTAGATCAGGGGTTCTCAATCCAGTTCCTCGAGGGCCAGTGTCCTGCATGTTTTAGGCTTCTCCCAGTTGCAACACACCTGAATGCAATCAGGCTTCGTTACTTGGCTTTTTCACAAGCTTGATGATGACATCAACATCAGACTGAGGTGTGCTGAAGCTGGCAGAGCTAAAACATGCAGGACACCGGCCCTCCAGGACCAGGATTGAGAACCCCTGGTCTAGATACACATTCTTGCCGGCCGATTTGTAATGACTCACTTCGGTTCTGTGATTAAGGCGTCGTTTTGGCTTTAAGCACACATCATCTATGTTTTCTGTGATAACTGGGGGATTATAAACAACAGTACCTTTGTTGAAAGGGAGGAAATATTGTCGGAGACAAAAAGAAACGCCCGCATTTACAGTCCAAAGTGAACCAGCTGCATCCGCAGCCACACAAACTGCTGTGTAAGAAGTATTACTAAAAAATATGTTCTTTTGTGTTTGTGGCTTCTTTTTTTTTTAATAACTTCTTCCGTCAAAATATCTAAATTATTGGCCGACAGTTTTGTTGCTCTTTCATCTTTTTTTTTTTTTTTTTTTTTTTGTAGCCTGGTTAAAATTGCTATGGCTTTTGTTCAGTCATAGATATGTAAAGTAATGCAGCAACACAAATATGCAATACCTGACCAGCTGGAGTCAGGAAAAACCTGAGAGGAAGCCCATGTCTCAACTTTCTCTCATTTGGGAAAATTCTTATTTATTCAATCCGCAACATTTTAAATGTCCAGCAAGTAAATAACTGTTATTTTACTACTTTGATTTGTCCTAATCACACTTACAATTCTCTTCAGGAAATGGGTTTTTAATCATGAAAACTATAGCTTTATACAAAAATAAGTGTACATGGGTTCAAGTGTCTAATAACATGCAAGCTGATCTCGCTGCCATCTCATTGTTTTCATTGTTTATTCATGTACTGGAAAGACACGTGTACATGTATACAAAGGGGCAGCGTTGGGGTCAAAACACAGCAGGAACATTCACACACAGACACACGCCGAATGCCACAAACCAACTCGCATTAAAGCCTGAAAGGCCGCTTGCCAAAACGGACGTGCGGGGCCAAACTGTGAGTGAGGCCAAACTGCGGTGGGCGGAGCCGGGTGTGTGTGCGTGTGTGTGTGTGTGTGTGTGTGTGTGTGTGTGTGTGTGTGTGTGTGTGTGTGTGTGTGTGTGTGTGTGTGTGTGTGTGTGTGTGTGTGTGTGTGTGTGTGTGTGTGTGTGTGTGTGTGTGTGAGGGTCGCCATGGCTGAATTTGAGAGTGTCACTGGCATGCCCACACCACAGCTGGTCAGATAGAAATAGGCAAGGAAGTAACCGAGCCCAGGAAAAGCAGGAGCAGCCACATCGTTTCTCTCTCTCTCTCTCTCTCTCTCTCTCTCTCTCTCTCTCTCTCTCTCTCTCTCTCTCTCTCTCTCTCTCTCTCTCTCTCTCTCCGAGAGGCCAAACATTGCAGCCATTTGCAGGGGACTTAAAGATTTAGTTCAGCATGCAGCAGCACATCAAGTCTAACCTGATGACATTATCATTCTTTCGAACTAAAGTAGCCTCCAAGATAAAGTCCCATTAATCACACAGACGGAACCTACAGTAATCTTTTATCTGTTTGTATGTTTTTTTTTTATCTATGCACACAAAAGCTTTGGTACCAGCGTCTCGCTGTGAATGAAAGCCTTTTCCATCATCATGAATTATTGCATATTGAATTATTAATTGTTGTTTGTTTCTCTTCATTTCATTTGAATATCAAGATCCACTTTGTTGTGCTCGGCACTGTATAGAAGAAATTTAACCACAATCTATGTCATTGGAACAGCAACATTACCAAAAGCATGCAGGTAATCAGGTATTTATTGATCGATTGTAAGATTTCAAAAAAAAAAAAAAAAAAAAAAGAATAAAATCAAGATGTCTGATTTCAAAATCAGAATTTTGTAATTGCATGTAATTTCACTGTTTGGGTGAAACGGCCCAGTCACTCTGATACATCCTGTCCGAGTGTCCTTGAACAACCTGCTGGACCTCAACAAGCACACATGACAAACAACAAACAACATTAATATGCATCACACAGTGCAGCAGCTTAGCAGCTTAGCAGCCTCTGCTATTTTAATATGTGAGCCGTAACCTACCGTCTGCCACATACTTACCTTCGTCCAAGTCTTCCTCAGTTTCCAGTCCAAACAGTGTTTTTATCCATAAAGATGCATTGACACCACCACCTCACGAAATGTCTCTGCTTCACCTCAAGGTAACTCAGAAGACTCTGCAGGTGCAGGAGACACAAATCTTTAAGTCCGCGTAGAAGATCATCGTTGTTCTGTCGAGAAAACAACCAACCCCCCCCCCACAAAAAAACTTTCCCAATTCACTCCCCATCCATCTGTCTTTGTGTCTGTCTCTTCCTCCCTGCCCCATCCCCCTCTTCCTTCTCTCATCCACCTCTCCATCACAGAGGAAGTCTGGCCTTCCTGAAAACAAGCCTGCAGAGCGTTGAAAGGGGACAAGGCCGAGGGAGGGGGGGGGGGGGGGGGGGGGGGACGTTTGTGAGGCAGAGGATGTTTTTGTCATTCGCTGCCGTCCATCCTGAGGAAGTCGGGCTCACGTCACTCCCATCAGGCTCCATCAGGCCTGGTCACGCCGCCGCCGCCTCTCACACACTCGGGCATCATAAAATAACGCGTGAACTCGAACATTGTTTTCTCCAGCTTCAACCAACAATCTCCAACTGCACTGGATGTATTCAAGGTCCTTGATGGGGGTCAAAGGTCGTGTGGCGAAAAGGCCGTACGTTTGCTGGCAAACTCCATTTCCTTTGTGTCATTCCTGCAAAGTGCCGAACCACCTGCAACACTGAGAATTTACCGGTATGGGGTTTTTCCCAAAGTTCCCGTCGACTGATTTATTGTTCACAAAAAAAACCCCATTGTGGAAGTTTTCAATGTATTATAGTGAGATAATGTCAATAAAAAGCAAATAAATTGTCAGGCTCAGTTTTACTTTCTATTTCTGAGCTTTTCTTCCAGATGCAAACATCTGGTGAATGTCATGAACAGGAGGAATCCCAGAAATCTCAGCTTCACTAGAAAGTGCTGGTACGAGTGCAGATGTGTTTCTACTGTCGGCTCGACGAGCTGCAGTCAAGCTGCATACGTTTTCATTTGATTTCTACCATTTGTGACTAGTTTTCTTTGACATTTAAATATATACCTTTAGAGCTCGGAGGTGCTCACATGTGGAAAATGATCAGTATTAGTGTCGGCTATTTTCCACTGCACGTTCCCACCTGTTACAGGTTCAGATCCCCGTCTTGAACCGTCCGTGCGTCAGGCATCGTCACCGATGTTGGGTGAATGTAAGCACACTGAGGCTGTTCAGGCTGTTTATATTCAGTATTCATGGTGCATTTATGCAGAAACCAGTACATCTCTTGGTTGCACAAGTCAAATTTCCAACTTTATAAAATTCACATGACAAAAATAAACAGTCAACAAGTATCTCCATCATTGGCTGCAGATAAAACACACAAACAAATATACTGCTGTCATTCATAGCCGACTTTTATCATCAGATCATCAGGAAATGCTATTTCTCTCTTGAACAATGTATTGAGTGATGTTATAGTCACTTCCCACCTTTCCTGTTCAGTTCCTAGTCAGACAATGAATGGATGTGTTTTTACACACGACGGTGTTGGAAACATCATTTCCAGGAGAAAACCCTCGTTGTGCCACTCACTGCAGAGCGTGGCTGCGTGAGCGTCGTCTAATTTGAGATGAGACCGAGCATGTGGGACCCGAGGTGACGGTGAGCGGAGGCAGCTCCACGGCGCGTGGCTCGAAAATGACCGAGGCCATAATAACAGGATGTTTACGGCCCGAGGAAACGCTGCCAGGGACGATTTCACCAGCAACCGTGGCTGGAAACACGAGCAGAGAGGAAACGCAGGTCCTCTCCAGATCAAACCTCACCGGCTGCCGTGTTTGTGTGCAGATGGACACTAAGTCAAATTCACAGTGACCTTTGACTGCGACAAATTGTGGATTAGTGGGTAGAGCAGACCCCCCCCATCCCTCCCTCTCTTTACACTAAACCCCAAATTCATCCTGTGATTGAGCCATCGATGGGAACAATGTTATGAGCTGCTAAAGCGGTGGAAAAGTGCTCTATAGGTGACATCCATCACACACACACACACACACACACACACACACACACACACACACACACACACACACACACACACACACACACACACACACACACACACACACACACACACACACGCACACGCACACACACGCACACACACGTCTGAAGTGGTCAGCTGCAGGCGACAGCAGACAGAAGGACACTGGTGGTTTCTGACACTGTGTCTTGCATGTGAGAATCAGTGGTCACCTACTGCACAAGGCTGCAGCATCCACCACACCACCACCATGGCCATAACTGACGTCTTAGCTGCTTCAGACATCACTTCTGCTATTAATGCCTGCAAAGGTGAGACAAAAATAAAAACAACTCCTTTGTTTCTGTATTTCGCTGCAGGTGCATGATATCTTATCTGATCAAGAATCCTCTCTGCATTTATTTGCAGCAAAGGATTCTTTTAGACCGAAGATGTTTTTCAAAATAGTGGGTTTATCCAAGAAAGCGCCGGCGGAGATTGAGAGGGTCTTCAAGATCCTGGACCAGGACAAGAGCGGCTACATAGAACAGGATGAGTTACAGTTGAGTTTCACGCACCCCAAGGAGCAACACCCTCCTCGTGCAATTATCTGCATTGTTGACTCTTTGTTTGTTTGTTTGCTTGCTCGTGTGTTTCTTTGTCGTTCTCCGTCAGACTGTTCCTGCAGAACTTCTCCAAAGGAGCACGGCCTCTGACTGCCGCCGAGACCAGAGCGTTCCTCCTGGAGGGAGACTCGGACGGCGACGGGAAGATCGGCTGGGAAGGTACAAGGACTCAGTCTGTTAGATCATCACGAGCATTAGTGCAGCGCTACCGCAGAAAGAGTCCACTGCCATCAAATCCTAAATGTGGGCCAAAAAAAAAACCTTTATGTGTGGAAAAACATCATGTTTTGATTAAAGTTTTAAACTCCCTGCCTTGACGAGAGGCTCTCCTGTGATCTGATGGTTATTTCTATTGATTAACCTCGTATAAACAGGAGGAGTCTAAGTTTTCTTCCAGTTCCCCGTCACTGTAAGGACAATCTAAAGGTGAAATTAACCAAAGAAGAAAAATGGAATTAAATAATGTTCATTAAATAAATAAATAAATAAATAAATAAATAAATAAATAAATAAATAAATAAATAAATAATCATCCAACATTAATTTGCCAGTTTGAATCTCACCCAAAAAATGTTTTATGAATTTTTATTCTAACTTTTGTCTTTGAGAAGTCTTTTCTTTTGCACCGTTCTCATATTCGACTGAAGAGCAGCGATAGACTGGTCCCTCTTCTTTTTCCTTTTTTCCATTTTAACGAATAGAAAAATTAGGAAAGTTTGTCGATCTTTGGAGAGAAACTTATCAACAACTTATCACTTATTGCAAATGTCAAGGGAGAATTACAGACATGAAAATGTTGGCAGACATGAAAAAATACAATATAAATGTGTAAAATTGTGTCGTTTCTCTCTGTTTTCAGAGTTTTCTGCGCTCGTCAAGTCTGCATAAGGTCCTTAAAGGACTTGCTGTATGGCAGTAATCTCAGGGTGGACTTATTTTTATAACGTTCCCCAATAAATAACTTGGACTCATCGAGGGATCTAACGTGTTTGAACTTGCTTTATGTTTTAATGAACACCAAATAATAAAGTAAGTGAAGCACATGTAAAGTCGGTTATGTGTCTTTCTCTGCCAGAAGACTAATAAATCTTCTTTTCTCTCGTAACATTGTGGTGTGATTCTTTTTTCTAACCCTGCCTAATATCCAATGAGAGGCCTGTCAACATGCAGCAGAACACTGGCTCCTGTCTGGATGTTATATTGAGCACTGGGAGGCGTCCAGCCTGTCGGAGGCTTTGGTTTCTCCCATTAACAGCACGAGCAATTTTCCACTGTGCAAATGAAGTGTTTGTCATTCTGGCAACTTCGATTTGACACCTCAGGGGTAGTAATTTGTTGTGAATGATATGTTTACACTTAGAAAACATATACACAAGACAAATCCATTTTCCTCAGAAGAAGAAGAAGCAGAAGAAGAAGAAGAAGAAGAAGAAGAAGAAGAAGAAGAAGAAGAAGAAGCGCTGACAAAAGAATTATGTTATTCTATTATATCCAGTCAAAACTTAACACATTCAATTAGTCTTCCATTATGAACATATTTTAAATAAGTCTCACAGCTACTGCATCATCCGCCTCCCTGACTCATCGGATTCGTGCATGTTGTGTTCATCTGCATAGACAATGAATATAGTATTTGTTTAACTTCCAGACAAAGCAGCTTGTTCTTATCTATAAAGAACAGCATTTATCAATCAAAAAGTAGTTTAAACTTTAAATTTTAAACTTCGAAAACAAATAGAAATCATCATCATCATCATTGGTTTTTTTTTTTTTCATTTTATGATATACTGTAAATGAGAAACACATACCATTTACGAAATTAACCCAACAAAATGAGAACTGCCTTTGAAATGTAACTTAAGTGAGATAATAGTAGCGTTAGTAATACAACATGCTTTTATTTTGGTCTTGGTCTCTTGCAAGATGTATTAGATTATTGCAATTTTAATACATTACTCCTTGTAATCATTCTCATTTTTCACTAATCTAAATGCATTTTCATAAGCTTCATTTTAAATTCCTAACTATTTGCTTTTTGTCTTTTAAATTCACTTTTATTTTCTCAATAGCTCGCTTTATTTCTATTATTTTAATCACATTTTCTGCATTAATTTGCCTCTATGAAGCCTTGTGTATTAACGGTGGTGTACAAATAAACATCCAAACTCTTTGCAGCCCCCGATGGAATTCACAGAACTTATAATAAAACCACTCGTATAGAATATTAACAACACAAGGCTTGAAGTCAGTGATATTGAAGTACTGGATCCTCGTTACTGATGCATTCATATACAGGTGTTTATGTTGTAGTGAAAGTCTATTTACTGTTTTGCAACACGTACTCTATGACCGCGCTGGGTTGTTGTGGCACAGTACAAATACTTTGTTATTGTACTTGAATAGAGTCTTTTTCTGACATTTCTTTTTTCTATCCTGGATGAATGTGACAATAACAGACTGAAAACTTTGTGTGTTGGTCAGTGGCTTTAATGCATAACAGACATGGAGAGAAGTGAACAAGACAGAGCAGATTGAGAATACAGCCCAAATAAGAGAAAATTACTTGAAATTACTTTTCAAAAAAATCTACTTTTTTTTACTTTTATACTATAATTCTTTTATCCTCAGTCTTACTTTTACACAGGTACAGTATTTGCAGTCATAGATGTTTGAAAAGATCGTATCCGCCCCCACACCTGAATGAGTATAAAGATCCAAAGAATAAAGTACTCACAAACAGGAAAAGGTTGTAGTACATTATTTCTGGCGTCAGTGGTTCCCTGTACCTTACTCCTGTGGTAGGAAATGAAGCATCCAGAGTCGGCACACTGGATCAATACCAGCCACCGTCCGGCTTTTTTTGGCATGTCGGTCCTAACCACTACAAGCTCGAAATGTTTATTGGTGTGAGTTGCAGACGAGGGGCTGCCCGGGCGGGACACAGTTGGATGGGAGGCTGAGAGGCTGGCTCTGCTGGTCGCGGGGAACCAGGTGGTCTGGCAGGGCTGCAGGGGAGATACTTGCAGTGAGCCAGCAGAGAAATGCTGCAACGGGGGATAGAGTGTCCGGGCGAGCACATTTACAGGACTTCTGTCCACCAGACACATTTATTGGTGCACTTTTCTCTGCAGGGTGGAGGAGGGTCACAGGGGGAATATGGGTCACTTCTATTTCTGCTGCAGGAGCAGCACAAACTTCTGCAAATTGATGTCACATTTATGTGAAATATTTCATTCAGAGGAGATCATAAAACTTAACATTTCAACTGGTTACGTTAATTTCACATTCTAAACGTGTTAAAAATTGCTGATCTATATTTCACTTGTGCATTTCAGCATATGAACATAGTACTGTTCCCTTTGCTGCATCAAATTACAGGCCTTCATGGTTTTACTTGATGGGTCTCGTCCCCACACCGCGAGATATTTGTAATATAAGCCTGATATTGCAGAAGGGCAGGAATAGTTGCAGTGTCTTATGGCTGAGTCGTTCGAGGTGAGAGACCTCAATTGACCAAGTGTGAGTGTTAAAGGCTGGGAGGTTGCTTTAGGATCTTTCCAGCCGATTTACTGACCAGAGAAAAACTTCTGTATGTGCAAATATTGTTGAATGCGTGTCTGTGGAGACAGCGTCTGAGACAACAGAACGTAAAGCGACATATTAGAGGTCAGTTCCCGACGTGAAGCAGTTCTTCATGCGACATGTAATTTAAAAAGTTGAAATGTGATTGCACACTGATCTTGCACCAACTCCACACCAAAGCATTCACAGGAACATCTCAATGCTGCCACCTCATGTACAACGGGAACAACAACAGCCTTCATCAAACATGGCCAGGAAAGACCCTTGGAGCAGGTCCACAGATAATTTCATTGTTTTGATTGTGACTGAGCAGCTCAGGTCATTACGCAACCCCCCCATGAGTGTTAAGATGATGATGATAATGGCCGTGATGATGATGATGATGATGATGATGATCATGACGGTGTTGCTGATGATATCAGCTTTCAGTGTTTCCCAAAATAGCATCATAAATAGTTTCATCACCATAAGGAGAAATGGTCTGAATATGTGTAAGAGGTCCAGAAATAAGAGCTGGCAGACGCTTCTGTTCTGCATGCAAGTCAATGGCAGCGATGTACTACTGAATAAAAACACTTTGATTAATTCCAAAGCTCACCAATCAACCTGCTGCCGTGTCCCACACTGTAACACACACTGGGATCGCAGGCCTCCAGGTTAAAGCGTTTCATTAGCGTGTCAGTTGTGGGTTTTAGTTTTTTTTCAGTATTCCCCTGATCGTTTCAACATACATGAAGAAACTTTGCAGAGTTGTGTTTCTAACGTGAAGCACATCTGAACTTAAATTTAAAAGGAAAGATAGGTAAAGAAAGTCTGAGGATTTGTATATACCGAAAACTTTCTTAAACTTATTTTTTTATGTAATTTAGTTTGTATAGTCGATACTGCTATTATGTTAAGCCACTGAAAAAAAATACTTGAAGTGTTGATTAATAAACTGATGAAACTCTACTCATTGTCTCACTTTGAAAACTGCTGACTAACTCTAAAGTGAGTGACACACACACACACACACACACACACACACACACACACACACACACACACACACACACACACACACACACACGCACACACACACATGCACACACACACACACATGCACACGCACACGCACACGCACACACTCACGCACACACACACACACACACACACACACACACACACACACACACACACACACACACAGAAGCATAGACTCAATGCAATCAACAAAACTTAATGTCTTTAAAATACATTTATTAATGAAATCTGCTCAAATCAACATCCGACAAGGTCGTTTTAAAGGCACCGTTTGTTTTACAAACCTCACCGTCACCACAGTTTAATAAATAAAAAGAAAGTTGAGGAAATTAATCCATAAATTAGGTGAAAAGTCTTTATTATAACACAGTGCCATGCAAAGTCTCTCAACAAGTCAGAAGATAATATATTCAACACAAAACTTAAGACGCAGCTAAAACCAAACCAGCATGATCTGTCTCAGACGATCATACTCAAGGTAAGAGTTTTACCTCCTGACTTCTCGCTGCTCTGCAGAGTTTAACAGGCTGCAGAGTATGTTTCACCCAAATCAGCAGCGTATATTATTAGCCGAATGCAATATCAAGCACTTTTGCATAGGCCTACACTTAGCCTACCATTTAAGCATCTTCATTTATGTACGTATAAATAGAACAGCTCTGTCCACTGGACACATTTTTTTGACTGACTGCTTTGACTGCTTTGCACACAGTGTCTATTACATCGCCTATGCATCATATTTCGGGCTGGTGAAGGTATATAAGCCCGGGAGCGTCGCCCACAGCCCCACTGCAGTCAGCAGATTCATCTGAGCGAATCCTCTCTAGTCTTTAGAGATAACCTGAAAGGTGAGTTTCACTGAGGAGCGGCAGACCTGTAGGCAAGTCCAGCTTCTTCCCTCTGAGAGAGTCCCAGGGCTTCGACTTCATGCAAACGGGATCTAAAGCCAGCGCATATATGAAGCCCAGATTTTGTTTTTGGACTAACAAAGGAACAAAGATTGAAGAGATTGATTCGTCTGCTTTTGGAGAGAAAAAAAATTGGACTACTTTCTCTTGTCATTTGTGCCTTGGAATACTGAGAGGGAGGGACTGTGACATTGCACTGCATGGCTCTTTAAGGTCTTCTTTAAAAGCAGTGAGATTAGTCGAACCTTAAAGTAAAACTGCTTCACCCTCTTCTTGCTTCTTTGCCATAACTGAACTGATGAACTGATGACTTGTCCTCTGCTCTCCTCCCTCAGTTAAAAATGGCATTCGCCGGAATCCTGAACGACGCTGATATCACTGCAGCCCTTGCGGCCTGCCAAGGTAAACCCGCCGTGACACTGTGGCAGACCCAGGCGGAATCCAGACATGCACCAGAGCAATAAATGAGGTCTTCAGTCGACTCAGGAGTGCACAAGGCCGCAAACAACTGAATCTGCACCTTGAGATTTTTGCAACAGCATCACTAGAGTCTAGATGCAAATAGCACAAACACATAGAATAAGCTTTTTCTAAAACTGCTGAATATCTTGGCAGAAAGGAAAAACAAAAAAGATTCTCTGTTTCAGTCGGAGTGAAAAACTAAAAAACACACAAGTTATCTGAAAGAAAAAAGCTGCACACGTGTAAAACCTTCCCTGGCTTTCCTCTGACACGCTTCTCCTCCTCCATCTTCTCGCAGCTGCCGACTCTTTCAAGCACAAGGAGTTCTTCGCTAAGGTCGGCCTGTCCAGCAAGTCCGCAGACGACGTCAAGAAAGCCTTCGCAGTCATTGATCAGGACAAGAGTGGCTTCATTGAGGAGGATGAGCTGAAGTAAGCGGACCTCTTCTTGAATTTCACCTCCTTGAAACTCCTGCAGCCTCAGGGATCCTCTTTCCTTGTTGGAGCATAGCGGATTCAAAGTGATGTCAGGCGCTGGCAGAGTCTGAAAAGCAGAAACTCAATGCCGACACGCTTCTCTGGCACCTGGCACTGTTTGGCCGCCGGGGAAGCAGAGGAAGCACCACCAGGGAAAGTCGTCTAAGAGCCTTGAGGCTTTGGAAGCAAGTCAGAGTCGATTTTAGTGACGAAAGACCAGACGCAAAGAGAGCGACTCGGGAAAATTCTTAACCATAACACGCAGGGGTAGTCTACAAGCTTCCTACCATCTCCCTACCATGAGTCTAATCCCTCTGGTCCTCCCCCTCAGGCTGTTCCTGCAGAACTTCTCTGCCGGTGCCAGAGCTCTGACCGACGCTGAGACCAAGGCGTTCCTCAAGGCCGGTGACTCTGATGGTGACGGCAAGATCGGAGTTGATGGTGAGGAAGATCCTCCTTTAATGATTGAGAAGAGCAATGCAAAGCCTTCCTGAGCTCTTCACCTGAACCTTCTCTCTCTCTCTCTCTCTCTCTCTCTCTCTCTCTCTCTCTTTCTCTCCCTGCAGAGTTCGCTGCCCTGATCAAGGGTTAAATGGACAAACTGACCAACAACTGACTTCATTACTCCAAAGGAACCACTTGAGCCAAGTCACACTCCTCCTCTCCTTCTCCTCTTCCCTCTCACTCTTTCTCTCTTCAGCTCTCCACACCACTTTTATACACATGACTCCCTCGCCCCGACTACGGACAAACCCTTTCTGTCTCTCTCTCTCTCTTTCCCTCTCTCCCTCTCTCTCTCCTTCTGACTATGCTCACCCCAATGCTGCCCACGATGAATGTACCTGACTAAGTGTATGGCGTGGCTGTCTTGTGTCTTTCTCTCTCTCTCAACCACTTCTGTCGTCCTTTTACTACGCGAGTTTTTCTTACTACGAGATCAGTAATGATGCACTTTTCTGGGAAACGGACGGACGATGAGAAAAAAATGAAAATAAAAGATTCTTTTTCAGTAACAAAAGTCTGAGCCTTGTCTTCAATCCAACATTCCTTCGCACGACGCATGAACTAACTGAGCAAATGGAAGCAGGAGTTTCTCTCAACAATGAGCAAAATCATTTAAAGTGCAAGCTTTAGGAATTAAATCTATTTAAAGAAAGTCTAAATGAGCTAAAGCGAACCACTTCATATGGATCAGTTATCAAAACCAGAATAATAGAGAGAACACAAAGCTAAATATCACAAACGTCTTCAGTCATAGATGCAGGAAAGTGATGCAGTCATATTCACATGAAGATCCACAACTTTGAGTTACAGAGTGGATTCCATTTGAAAATAAGACTTGACGTCATGGGAAATGGTTTTTATGCAAACTCCTATTAATGTCTATAGATCAGCAACAACAACAATAATTCTGAAGTTACAGCACAGAGAGTACCAGACACTTTTAAACGTGTCTGCATTTCAAATATGTTTATTAAAAGACCTGTCATCTGATCTTAATTGTCTTTGGCAACTGTGTAAATATCTGCACTGTACTTACATGACGCAACCACAGTGTGGCGCCAACAAGTCACCAACGTTGGCTGGTACACAACGCAAACACAGAATAAATTAAAAGAGTGTGTTTTAGATGTGAAGTGAATAGTCCACCTTTTCTGTGAGTGTGAGACTCCAGAAAAAAAAACCCGCCATTACTCACAGAGTGTGGAGTCAAAGTGTGAGGAATAATGAGATTTATTCCCCCTGGTTCTCGTTACAAACAGCAGTGTTAATGCCTTTAGTGCTGACTGGATTCACCAGAGACTCTGCAGTGTCAGATGCTCGGAAAGGGATTTCCCCCCCTGAAGGCTACAAACTCATCGGTTCACATGCAAGACAAACACCCCCAGTCTGTCACCCTGCAGTGTTATAAACTCCTACAGGACGCATTTTGAGCTGCAAGTCATCAAAATATAGTTTATAGATTCAAGCGATAGTAACTGGTTTAAAATTGTGTGTCCTCTTTTTGCCTTTTGCCACGACTACTCTGAACAAACATTTAGATTTTTAGTTACAGGGGTAAAGGATTTTCCAATCCATTCTTGAATTGGATAGATTAAAAAATATCTACTTTTAAAAATATTTCTGGATGTTTTCCACAGTTAGAACCTGAAATAATGTGACACGGTGTGATCGCTGGCAATATTAAATGACTGTTTTTGTTTTGCATCACTAAAAGCTGCTTAATCTGTGGAAAAGCTCCCCAGCAGCACCGACTAATGTTGAGGGAAACAATGTAAGCAAACATTGGGGGGATTGGGGGGGGATTAGTTGCAATTTTATTACTCTGTGCCTGCCTCTATTTTAAATAAAATCTCTAATGTATATCTGCTGCTTACGTGAAAAAAGCATCAGTCAGATGTTAGAATACTAAATAGATAAATTATAGACATCAAATGCTTGGTGGGGTCAGACAGATTTGGAAGATTATTTACAAAAAGATAAAAATAAAAAGAGCTGATTAAAATTCAGATGTCTATAAGCTTTCAGGTAGAGAGAGAGAGAGAGAGAGAGAGAGAGGGAGGGAGAGAGAGAGAGAGAGGGAGAGAGAGGGAGAGAGAGAGATGATTGGATGAATCCCTCAGAGTTATGACAGTGAAGGAGAAGATGAGAGGAGCCGATATGAACAGTAAAGATTGAGCAGGTGAGGAACTGGAGAAGGAGGCTCCTGGCTGCAGGAACATTTGATCCTCGCTCAGGTTGGAAACTTAAGCATCCTCTGGTGCATCCAGCTCCAAGTATATAAGCCTGATCCAGCTGTCAGAGGACACCACAAAGCCTTATTTATCTGCTGCTGCTGCTGCTGCTGCTGTTGCTGCTGCTGCTGCTGCTGCTGCTGCTGTTGCTGCTGCTGCGCCGAGGAGACCCACAGCACAGGTGAGTCCCAGCTGCAGGTGGAGGGACTCCTTCACCTCCACATTTACGACCACAGGCTGGAACTCTCAGCAAAGTTTAGTTTGCACCTTGAAAGTTGTTATATAAGAAAAGTCTCATCTGGTCGTGTCAAAAGTCTTTCTTTTAAGACCATTAAAATCTGATTCCTGTAAAAATAGGTTATGATTAAAACTTATATGTAAGACACGCAAATAAAACCTAATCTCTTTGG
The DNA here is from genome assembly GCF_963383615.2 of Lipophrys pholis. Classification (NCBI taxonomy): domain Eukaryota; kingdom Metazoa; phylum Chordata; class Actinopteri; order Blenniiformes; family Blenniidae; genus Lipophrys; species Lipophrys pholis. The sequence continues at coordinate 6,102,450 of NC_137635.1, read as the reverse complement.
TTCCAGAGGACTGAACATACAATTTTAGCAGTAAGTCTTTACAGTTTATATACTTTACTCACTTGACTTACTGCTAAAATTGTATGTATATATATGAAATAAAATTGTATGTATATATAGGAATATATATATATATATATATATATATATATATATATATATATATATATATATATATATATATATATATATATATATATATATATATATATATACTTTATATACTTTTTACATATTACATATTAAACATCCATTTGGAAAATTCTAATTTTCAAACGTATTTATTTTTGGGGGGAAACTTAGAGGAGCTGGCTGAGCCTAGTTTAGTGCTGTTTTTTTTAAAAATGTATTTCTGAACATGTAAAAAACATTCTTTAAAGAAACAAGTGAAACAAACAGAATGAAATATTAAACAAAAAAGGTGACCCTCATCTAAATGAGTGATCCAGAGATCAGTTGACACACTCTCCAAGTTTATTTTATTTATTTTTAACACAAAATATTAGGGGTTAATAGTTAACATGGCTCACATTCAGTGCTCAGGAATTTCTTGGTTATTTTTTTATTTTCTCAAATGTTATTTTATTAAATGTTTTTTTTTTTTTGGGGTGGGGTATTTGGGTCCATGATTAATTGTGTTTTATAAGTATACCAAATAAATGAATAGTTTTGTGGATCAAACTGAGCAGTAAAGGATTCAGTCAGGACGAGTTCTCACAATTACTTTTCATAGTTTGTTCCATTTTTTTTTTTCATCTACCAAAAATGTAAAGGTTAACAAAAGGTCAAATGTTTTAACAATTAGATTTGAAAAGATAATATCTTTGTGATCATATCTCAAAGGTTTATTGCTCAAGAGAAGCAAAAAGTAATTATCTTTTAATATTTTTGGTGAAAACGCTGTTGTTTTTTAACTCCTTCAAATAGTGTGTTTCAGATTCAGGCTTTGAGGTTATAACTGCTTGGAGGTTTTTTGTTATTCCTTATATATATGTATTTAAAAAAAAAAATCTAGTTTCTAATTTTTTCATCTTGTGTCCCTCAGAGCCAATTATTTGGTACAGCCCACCCGGCCCAATTAAACAGATGAAGGCAGGCAAATAGCCTCAGTGATTAACATGCTGCCAAGGGAAATCCAATTAGGAAACTCAATGATGCAGGCATAACAAAATAATTATGTCCTTCAATCAAAACAAATTATTATATATTTTTTTTCATTTCCCAAATCATGAGAGACTTTTCTGTCGCCTTCCAGGAACAACATGTCGCTCAGCTCCATTCTCTCAGCCGAGGCCATTGAAAATGCTGTGAAGGACTGTCAAGGTAACACACACACACACACACACACACACACACACACACACACACACACACACACACACACACACACACACACACACACACACACACACACACACACACACACACACACACACACCAGAGGTTAGCGAAGTGATCCAATGCCCAGAAGGTCATTGGTTCAACCCCTGGACTTGGTAGACGTTTCGGGGGGGGAAAGTGAAAGTCACACACAACTGTGCCAACCCGAATACTCCGGGTGCTGCTCGTTCAGAAAGGATTAAACACAGAGGATGAATTTCAATGTCCATAACAGGTCAAACAGAGATATTTCTTCTAGATATCCCTCCCTGCCTTCGCCATGATTCCCCCCAACGTCCGTGACTTCACAGTCATACTGTACAGCACAATGTAGAGCAGGCGTCCCCTCAGTACGAGCAGCAACTGGCTGAAGTTACATCCATTTATGATTAAATTGACAATAATCCACAATTCATCAATCCAGCTACTCATAATCTGTTTTTGCAGTCACATTTAGGCCTTAAAGGTACATAATCTCCTCTGCAGCTGCACCATTTTCGGTATCCCCTTCACTAAATATCCTGCTTTTAGTCTGAATTTGAAAAGGTTTTTTGTTTGTTTTTTTTAAATCATCTTGCCTGTTTTTTGGTGAATGCACGTGTGTGTTGGCCTTAAAAAGATGAAAAATCCTAATCTCCTCATTGGCTCGGCAAACCCCGAGGTTTCCTGACCTGTGTGTGTGTGTGTGTGTGTGTGTGTGTGTGTGTGTGTGTGTGTGTGTGTGTGTGTGTGTGTGTGTGTGTGTGTGTGTGTGTGTGTGTGTGTGTGTGTGTGTGTCCAGCTCCGGACTCATTCTGCCACAAGAAGTTCTTCCAGCTGTGCGGCCTGTCCTCCAAGACACCCGAGGAGGTCAGGGGTGTCTTCGGGCTCCTGGACGAGGACAACAGCGGCTTCATCGAGGAATCCGAGCTCAAGTTAGTAAAACGATACGGATGCTTGGATGTCTGCTCCGTTTGTCTGGCAGTGACCTCACAGAAACATTGAATCGTATCATCTCTCTCTCTCTCTCTCTCTCTCTCTCTCTCTCTCTCTCTCTCTCTCTCTCTCTCTCTCTCTCTCTCGGCTTTTCTTCTTCTGACTTCTCATGTGCCACTGAAAACCATCATCCATTCAGTCTAGCTGTATTTGATTAATTCATACATGTGCACACACACAAACACACATGCAGGCATACATATGACACAAAAGGCCATATGATTAAATGTGTAGTGATTAAATGCACCGTAAGCATCAGTTCTTTTATGTATTTAACACAGTAAATCATGCAGTTAGATATAGCTTTATTGTCATTCACACATACACAGCAAACATACCACCTATACAAATAGATTAGTATAGGTGGAACTTGTATTTATATATTCATCATAAATTTAGACCATACTTTTGTACAGTTGTATGTTTTTAATGGTTCACTATGTCACTATTTCATTTTTTTTTTCATTATTTTTCTTAGGAGGACCACAACTGATTTTTTTAAATATGTTTTTAATTATTATTATTTAAATTTTTAAGAGGACCACAACTGAATTTTTTGTGTTTTTTTTTTATTATTATTATTATTATTTTTTTTTTTTTTATGAGGACCACAATGGAAATAAGTGTTATTTTTGACTTTTTTGTGTCGTCTTTGGTTCCTTTACATGTCATCAAAATGATTAATATATATGTGTATGTTTTATTTTATATGTAAAAAAAATCCAAATAAATTCATTCATTCATAGGTGCATACAAGAACTCCATTTTACTGTAAAGGCTCAACTTAGGCTTTTTAAAAATACAATAACAATAAAAGTAGAAAACACACAGACACACAGACACACTGTCGCCTTGTACTGATGCTTTGAGCCGTTTCCTGATAATCCTGGGCAAACGGTTATGTAATCCATCGTTTTGTGGCGAAAGCCGAGGATGGACTCATAAATATTTGCACAAAACAGGTGATCTGAATGTGTGCAGGTACTTCCTGCAGCGGTTTGTCCCGGGGGCTCGGACGCTGACCGAAGCAGAAACCAAGAGCTTCATCTCAGCGGCCGATGACAACAACGACGGCAGAATTGGAGTCGAGGGTCAGTATCTGATTCCTTGGAAGACATGATCTCACTGGGTGGAATACAATACAATATAATATAATACAATACATTATTTACAACACAACTTCATTAGGAGGAGGAGGAGGAGGAGGAGGAGGAGGAGGAAGCAGACAGGCTGTGTCCACATGGATTAGTTTGTTGACTCCTAACACAGCCAGGAGCAAAGTTTACCAGAATAAACATGAGGTTTTATCCAAAAGACTCCGTTTTAGACTGGATGACCTTCCTGTTACTGGACTAAAAGTTCAGACTTGAATATTACAATGGAAACAAACTGCTTTAAACTCCCTGACAAATCAGTTGAGATGTTCAACTGGTGTTAATAACTATCCACAGTAACTCAACGTGTCACAGAATGTAATCTAGGCTTGTCCAACTTTAACTATAAAGAACTTTAAATCAACTACAGCTGAATTAAAATGTTGTACATAAATAGACATAAAAAAAAATATGTATTTCCATTTGTTCCTGAAAAGTGAGGATCTTAAATAAAATAGCACAAATATGTCATTGACAAGAAATCTCACATGAATGTAAAGATTTATTTTACATTCTAATGCTGTTTAGGGAACAAATTGTGCTTTATTTCCTGCAACGGGCCTGAAGTTCACATATCGCTTATGTCTCTACACAGTTAGATCAAGAGCTGATGTGCACTCGTGCAGAGTGTTGGCACGACTATAGTGTTTTTAAAAAAATTTGCACTTTACTGAATTATTTCAAACCATCAAATCTTGACGACAGTGAACAATAAACTTGGCGCTTATCGTTGCAGAAAACACACAGACACTTTGCTCTCCAATATGTTGGATTATTTGTCCATCATCCTGTCATCAGCAACTCGACTTATCTTACATAACAGGATGAAAGATTAAGACAGTCCAGCCCAGATCAGCCTTGTTTGGGTTTATTTTGTTTTATTTTCCGGTGTCTGCTCAATAGTATTTGGAGGGGATCAGCATAAGGTTTGTCTGAGATCTCAATATTAGAATATAGCAAAGGTAGATGTGTGTGTTAATATTTGGTGATTTATTCTATTTTATTTTCTGTCCATATGATTTATTTTTCTCTAGAGTTCCAAACCATGGTCCTGTCCTGAGTGTGGAGGATGAAAAAAGTCTCCAGGTCCTCATGCACCTTCCCGCCTCTTGTCTTTTGACCCCAGCATTACCTCCCAGGGATTACCTCTGTTTTCCATTACTCTCTGTGTGCACTCCTTGGTTTTAAATGGCCTTTTGTCATGTTAAAAACAGCCGCTTGCGTTGCATGTGTTCACTGCGTTGGTCCATGTTTTTGTGTCTGTTCTTCTCTCTCCTCTGTCCATGAAAGAAATAAAGTCATGGAAACATAATGGAGTGTCGGCACATATTATTTTATACAGAAATCAGATATTCATGAATGAGTCAGATGATGTCTCTGTGCTTTGTACCAGCAAATATGACATATAAGTGAATCTTTTTAAAATGTATAACGTACTTGGTGTGCTTGCACACAAGGGATTCTCTACCAAGGACTAACTTATGTTTTGCTGGGAGGTCGATATTTATTTCCCTCAATAAGAGGCACAACTTCTTATAACTTTTACATTGTTTTGGGGGGTTTTCAAAATGCTTTCTCAACTGATATGCTGCCTGTTGCCATAATCAGTAAACCATAAACATTCGAGTTTTTTACTTTCAATGGAAGTGGGCAAACTTACAAATTCAGGAGGGGATCAAAGAATTATTTCCCCTACTGTATATTCGCTCCAGTTCAGTGCAATTATCCCCCCTTGTGGATTAATTGGTGTACTACACCCACAAACACTACAATGTGTGTATAGAACACACATTGTGGTAATTTTTTTATGAATTATAAATTTAATATTGAATACATGTAATTTGATTAAAAGTCAAAAATGTGTTCGAATATAGGTAGAAGAGATTCATACTGATTATTAAAACTCACTTCATGATTTTAGCTTAATTGTAAGAATAGTTTATATTAGGAATGTTATTGGAGCACAATGTTAATACCGAAAAGACACAATGGATTCAAACTCAAAAGTACTTTTGTTTTCTCAAGAAACAGACTTAAAGACACTTTACTACTTTAAACAAGAGAAAACCAGGGGACTCGTAACTTGGAACGTGCAGAGTTGGAAGAATGAGTCTAAATTTCGTCTAACATTTCTCATAAAAACTAATGAAACGTAAACATTAAACAATAAACTGATGAAAGCTTTATTCCTCCCCCTCTTCGCCCAGGCTGCTCTTTGTCAAGATATAATAATAAACATGTTCACCAACCTAATGACGAACTCACTCTGCAGGGCCACTTGCTGCAGTACTCCGGAAGGCCGGAAGATGTCACTGTCTGTATAATGTAGCGCATGGCACTCACGCTGCGGTTCTTCACTCTGCGGGTCCTCAGTCTGCTGCCTCCGGCTATGCAGAGACATACCTCTGGAGCAGGGATCCCCTACCCTGGTCCTCGAGGGCACCTGTCCTGTATGTTTTAGCTCCTCCCAGTTGCAGCAGCACACTTGACCGCAATGAGGGGCTCGTTATTGGGCTTTTTCACAACCTTGGTGATGACATCATCATTAGATTCAGGTATGCTGAAGCAGGGAGAGAGCTAAAACATGCAGGACACATTTGTAAATTGTAAGAAAAAATAAAAGGATTTTTAGTTTAGTATTCCTGTAATGATTTACTGGTACTGCTGTATGAATATGTATAAAGTATTTTGGATCGAGGACATTGCAACAGTGTTGTTTCACTCCCTCAGTACCTTCAATTTGTTATATTACACAACCGAACTGTAGTATATTTTATTGTTATTTTTTAAGTGCATTTGTATTTGACCACATTTGTACTCAAATAAAAACGTTTTAATCTGATTTGTTATTTGCTTATTTATGTTTCTGTTTATCCCCAGCCACATTATGCAGCGGTGTGATTTACCAGTACCAGTACCAGTACCAGTACCAATTCACTTGTAAGTGAGGTCCGATGCAGTTTGTTCACACTGTGAAAAACTTCAGACTATCCAGCAGAGCAAACATAGGATTTGAACCAAACAGGGTGGTGCAGTTAAGTAGAATCCAAAAAGGTTAGAAAGATCTTATGGGAAGATATGGAGCGATGATGAGGTGGAAGTACTTATGGTCAGAGTGGTCAGGGATGGATTTCCGTTTTCAGTCCTGGATCAGATTGTTAAGATATGTGCTTTTATATAGACGATTGTTTTGTGTTCTTATAACAGTGATATATAGTATACAAAATAAAAGTGATTTATGTGCCACCTAAAGAGAAGCACATCATTCATCTTAGTGACTCCAATGATTTTTTTTTCCAGCTCCGCTACTGTAAATATATAAATTATTGTGTATATATAAGTATACAGTAGTAACATATCAGTTTGATGCACCCGGAGGCTTTCTGCATTTCTTTTGTTTATTGTTTCCTACAGTGAAAAGTTTCCACCTTTGCCAGCAGTGTGTGTGTGTGTGTGTGTGTGTGTGTGTGTGTGTGTGTGTGTGTGTGTGTGTGTGTGTGTGTGTGTGTGTGTGTGTGTGTGTGTGTGTGTGTGTGTGTCCAGGGGGAGGTCCGGCTGATGCTCTCACGTTATTTCCTGCTGCTCTCTCACTGTGCAGACAGACAGTGGCAGAGGTGAGCTACAGGCTGCTGCTGCTTCTCGGAGCTCCCCGCTCGGCTGTGCTCGGCTCCGTTCGGCTCCGTTCGGCTGTGCTCGGCTGTGCTCGGCTCCACTCGGCTCGGCTCTGGGAAAAAGCGGCCGTGGTATTATCCACGTTAGCTCGTCGGCTAACGGTCAGCACAGCTAACCGAGCAGGGGGGCGGGGGAGTCATGAAAAGCCGGCGGAGTCAGTGAAAGTCAGTTGCGGCTCCACTCCTGCACTTTAATGTGCGCGGACACACAGAAAAGGAGGTTTACGGATCATTCCGTCGCCCCCGGCGGAAACTTTTCTCTAGGATTTCCACTGGGGAACGGCTAGCCGCGGGGGCTAGCGAGGCTACGGACTACTTTTAATTGGCTTCGGCTGCTCCATGGCTCCGGCTCGCTGCTCCCTGTCATAGCGACAGTTCGGGGATAGGGGGGTGGGGTGGGGGGGTATTTTCGGGAGAGGCCCTGCGAACTTCATGACGAGCCGAATCCCGGGTTTGAAGCGTAACTTCGGAAGAGGAGCCCGACACAAGGGGACCGAAGATGAAGAAGCAGTTCAATCGGATGAAGCAGCTCGCCAATCAGACAGTTGGCAGGCAAGTAGCGCGGTCCGCGTCGCCCACTGCCCCGATTCTCTTTAGCAAACTAGCGAACCACACTTTCTCTTTTCTGACTCTCACTGCTGGAGGACCTAATCCCACTTTTAATCCCTCATTCTTTCCCCCCGAAGTTATGTTTAAAGAGAGGATAATCACCTTTACAGTCATTAGTGATGGTCGTGTGGACACGGTCAGTGAACTCATCAGTTGCTTTCAGTGGCTCAGGTTTAATGACTCATGAAAAAAATAAAAGCGATGGCACATTATTTTGTTCAAGAGGCTTTAAAAGTTGTGATGGAGTTCTGGACTAAATACAGGACTGCTGCATCTCTGGTCTTGTGGAGTTTGCATGTTGTCCCTCAATAGAAGCTTCTTGTTTTGTGCTGATCTGGCAGCTGCAGTGTTAAACTTCTGGGTCTTGTGGGATATGATGACTGGTGTAACTAGAGCCTGGCCTTGCAAGAAGGCAGGATGGGTGAGACACGTCAGAGGCTTTGGTCATGAATGGGAGGATGCTCTCACCATCCATAAAGTCAGAAAACTGACCTTATTTGCCATCTCCATTCTAATTCCCTTAGAATCTATTTTGTCTGTGCACAAATCTTCCCTTAAGCATCTGTCTGTTTGAATCATGTACAATGAGATTGCTGCTGGCAAATCTTGAATTAGATCAACTTTTTCCCCCCCGAATTCTAAAGATGCAATGATAGGAATTGACAGTTTAGCCATGCATCTGAAGATTGTTCAAATCGGTTATCATACAAGTAAATAAAGTACACAAAACCGCACTTATTTCCTCTTTGAATCCCTTCCTTAAAGTGGTCACAGCAGCCATAAGGCAAGCATGGCCACGATGAAATATGTGCTTGTTATGGTCTTCTGGCAGTAAAGATATCCAAATTCCACAATGCCCCCCCCCCCCCCCCCCCCCCCACACACACGCACACACGCATGCACGCACGCACGCACGCACAAAATAAAATAAAAAAAACTTTTCTTTTTGTCATTAAGCTGTGAGCTCCAAAAAGTTTGACATAGTGTGAAACTTCAGCAGACAGTCCATGAGCACTGCTCTGATAAACCTGTTGCTCACATTGAGCTTTCTGCCAGGAGAGCTGCTGATTCCTGCTGGTTAGTTTGGCTGTTTCCAGCAGGAAAAGCAGCAAGCAAGTTTCTCAGCTCCAGACGTCACTGGATTTAATGTGTAGATACTTAACAACCCTCTACATTTTCCATTTAATCGATTCATAAATAATTAATCATTTAAACAGCAATGATGGATTTAAAGTTGGGGGCACAGTATTGTGGGGTTATTAGGCAGACAGGCTGAGTTGCTTGTGACTGAGTAATTGCCAGGTTAGTAACACTAAGAAAATCTGCTCCAGTCATGCTTGTGCAGCCAAAACTCATGACCAGGAGAAGCCGGGCAGCTGGAATACTCATAATTTCCTCGCTGCACTGTCCCGGCGGTGAATTACAACTTGAGCGAGTGTAATGCAGAAAACAGACAATTGCATATGTGTAGCTCGCTTCCGTAAATGCATGAGTAGGGTTAATCCCTCATGAACTCTTCCACATGGTCCTCGACTGATCTGTCAGTGGTTGGATTTAGGACAAGCAAGCAGCATGCTCTGCTCCGTCCATTAAATCGGGGGGCTGCTCGTGTGTCTGCAAAAAGATCTGGATTGCAAAAGGCCCTCTTCGCTGCCCCCTGGGTTCCTGTGATTGTGAGAAGGCAGAACACTGTGTCCACTAAGCAGCAGCTCCGAGGAAATCTCTCCTCCTTTCTCCTGCAAACAGGAAGCTGCCTCCCAGAGCCCTACTCGGGCTTTCTAGAGACGAACAGAGGCGAAATTAGGGAAATGAATGTGGGGTGAGAGTGTGACACTTGACGTGCACAGAAAAGTGTGAATGATCCATGCCAGGGAACATAGCAAGGGTTTTTATCTGAAGGAAGTTATTCTGGCTTGGAGGGCCCTCCTTTTGATGAGGCAGAATGATGTAGTCAGATAGCAAGACATTTAAAGTAGATTACCGATGAGTGAAGTGAAATATCTGCTACCTGCTTCACAGATGAGATCAGAAATGTACACTGCAAGGCAGTTTTTTGATTGTTGTTTTTGTGATAGTAGCATCACATGTGAGCGTCAGGAAATCTGCTTCAGATAAGTTTCTCTCTCTCTCGCTCTCTCGCTCTCTCGCTCTGCGGACTGAGGCAGGAATTTGATTAGTGACTCACATGGTTTGGTGTGCTTCGGGAGAGGATGCCAGTAAGGACCAGTTCAAAGCCAAAGGGTCCTATAAAGCGTGTGACAGGTCCTCCTACCCTTGAAACAGATGAGCCAATAAAACAAATGCTTCCGGAGGGAATTAGACTTGTTTCTGGTTGTTCTAAGTTTTCAAGTATAGGATTCCAAGTGTTCCAACATTTTAAAACCCTGCTAACAACTGAGGCTGCAAACTATCACAAGTCTATCATCATGTCAACATATCGCAAAAGACTGATTGAACAATGAGCATTTATATTTTCATCCATTCTGCACTCCATATTCTGCAAATTCAAATTGCCATCACCAAATCTGTATAATTTACTACTATATGGCCCTGTTTACACAACGTTTCATGTGAAAACTCATCGTTTCACCGTGGTGTGCAGTTGCAGCGGGACTGAGCGTTTGCATAAAGTGTCGTTTTTCACGCGTTTACATGGCAACGGAGCCCGAGCGTTTTCAAAAAGTTCCTCCTCAGGAGCCATTTTCCAAAAATTGCATCATCAGTGGCTCTGAGCACCGTTGTCGTGTAAACTGGGCCTTATAAGAATGTACTTTTTCCTTTAATGATAACTTGGATTAAGCACAAATAAAAAGACAGGCCGATAGGAAATTCTGTAGAAATGTTCATAAATGGCATCAGTTGAAAGTAAAACATCCGACCTTACTTGACACTTGTGATTGAAGCAAAAAAAGTTAAGTAAATGCCAGATATTGAAAGTCGCATCTTATCTTGGAAATTGAGGCGTACAATAACAATCACAAATCATCCAGATTTCCCCTCGTGCAGTGACAGGACGTGGGATGTTTTCTTCACAGCGCTCATTGTTAATAAATCATTGACATTATAAACAAAAGGTATTATACAATCCCTTTTTGATGACATCTTTAACAATACAGTGTTAGGACAATTTCACACAGATTCATTGCATTGGGGCAGGATGTTCACCTGAGAGGAGTTGGAGTTAAAAAAGACAGGTGGCGACATGTCAGTTGAGTTTACAAAGCCAAAAACAATGATCAGGGTGACTTTGTGGGGCTGCGATTGATAAAGTGAAACTGTGCTTCATGGTTTTGAGTCGTTATAAACAGAAAATATAGAGACCATGACAACATGAGGATATTTTACGAGATACTACATTAAAATGTTTTATCGGTGTCGATGTTCAATTTATTGAACATTGTATTCATCAGTTGTTGAGTTACAATGTTGGTAATCGTCCACTCTGCTCCCTCCTGCTCATGCCTGACGTTAGCTTAGCAGCTCAGATAATCAGCTACATTAGGTAGCTTGTATGAGCCGAGTCACTCAATTATTCCCGCAGCTTCTTTCATCTGGCTCCAGTATCCATTACTCCCGGCCTTAAGCTGCCAACTGTTTCAGCACTCGGCGGCGGACCCTCCCGCTCCTCGGGCCGGCCGATTGTGTTGAGTGCCTTGTAACAGCCGCTCTATTGTCCCCGTGGCTTCAGAGTTCACTTACTCCACTTTCATAGTAGATCACCATAGTTACCATTCTGAACTAGTGGCTCGCTCGTTGTTAAGGAGTCACATGCGGCGCACAGTGACACACTTTCTCCCAACGGCTGCAGCCGCTGTCGCATCACTCATGCACGCTGCGGCCGACTGAGTTCGCTCTGGGTCAGCTGATGCAGGCAAAACAATTGTTTTGTTTGTTGTTTGTCCTCTGAACGAGCGGCACGCTGCCTATTTTTGGCCAGTGTGACACCCGGCTTTTGAAGGTCGGTTACACAAGCGCTGCGGTTACAAGAGCCTCTTCATTTGGGTTACGCCAATATTTGCACCTCACCAGGTGTTCTTGTTCCCACCTACATCCCCTCAGCAGAACTTGATGAAGAGAACCAGTCGAGGTTTTGTGCTGGTTTCCTTCAGTGTTTTTGATCTGATGTAGCTCATGAGCCACAGAGGGGTGTTTTGATAGGATGGCCACTGACGGTGGGTAAAATGATCACTGTGTTGCTTTGACAGCTAAACAGAGGTTTGGCACCTCTTTACCTGTATTTTAATACTACACAATAAGGGTTGCTTTAGGCCCTGTTAACACAACGTTTTCAAGTGAAAGCGCAAAACCATTGTTGCGTTTTGGGTGTCCGTTTAAACGACAGTGGTGCTCGGAGACACTGACAATGGCTCCCAAAGTACAATTTTACTCAGTCATTGTATAAATGGGGTAAAACGTAACTTACTTGAAAGGCTCGGGCGCCATCACTGTGAAGACGGTGAAAGTGCTGCTACTGCGCATGCACACAATGGCTCTAGAGTGTCATGACTCCAGGTCCATATTCTCCTGGAACTTAGCAGTTTTATAGTTGACAGTCACCTTAAGGTGACAGTAACAATCCAACTTGGTCGTCTGTCCACGAGAATGTCCGTGTGCTCACCATTGTTAAAGTTTATAACGTATTGTTCTCTGTGTGCATGTGCGTTTGTGTGGTTTCATTATAAAAGCAAACGGCACCCACAAGTGGCCCAACATGAAAATGACATCGTTTTCAGTGTTTCTGCCATTTCAGTGTAAACGGACCTTGTTTTCTGAAATGAAAACTCCAAATCGATGCGTTTTCCCTGAAAATGTCGTGTAAACGGGGGTCCGAGACTGGGCCACACACATTCAACAGATGGAAAAAATGTTACACAATACCGCCTCTATATATTCCTAAATTAAGGAAGTCCTTATTTTTAATAACTTTCTTACATGCAACTGCAACGTCGCATATTAAAGATTAAAGCCAAACTCTCATTTATAGATTCCAGTCACCCTCAGGTTTTATCTTCGAGCATCAATCCACATCGAGGCATTTCCATGAAGTTTTCAACGTGCCTCCAAAGTTTATTCACTTCACCTTCTAACTCCTCCAATGTATTTGAAGTGAAGCTTCCAAATCTTTAGTCTGTAAGCTCCACTTTCAGGCAAATGAACCATCATTTGATCTTATCTCTAAAGTTGATGGGGAAGTCTTAATGAATTGATAAATACTAATTATAGGGACAGCTCATGCATTTTCCATACTTGTTTAATGGTAAATCCTGAAGATATTCAACAACAAAGACACTAGGAAACAATTGCAGCAATTTTTTGTGCTTTTCCCAGCAGACCAGGGTGTGACATGATTTAACGTAGTTTCTCACGGTATTTGTACCGGTGACACATTTTATTGACAATTGTATAATAGAGTTCAGGTTGCATTCGACCTTAAAGGGATATATGCATCTATGTTGGACCAGGACTAAATTGGTGAAGTTATCCAACAAGTGGAAATCCATGTGATTTCTGTGCATTAAACACAAAGTGTGTATTCAGTGACGAGTTTACTTCATGAATATGCTGGTTTTGTAGGTCACGACCACACCAAGGGCTCCCTGGCATGTAGACGACACCAGAACACGGATTCCTTACTGTGGCTTCTTATAATCACGCGTTCTGTGTGTTTGTGTGGCTCACATTTTTCCACAGTTACATGGAAGTCTTGCCTGTAGGTTTCTGTGGCTGTGGAAGATGTGTGACATCATCAGTTTGGCAGGGAAAATCTTTCCGTTCATCTCTATATCATATTGGTTTGCCATATATGTTTTTCTAAATTTGAGTTTTTAACCACCCCTCCACAGTTGTCACATTTTGCATTTTCCCTCCTGACCCCTGCACTAAAGCTCCCTTCTCCGTCGGTCTTGCTCCATTCTTCCCGGTTCCCTGCCTCTTGAGTTGTAATTGAAAGCAGCTGTGAGGAGGTTACTATCGTTCATAGAGAGCACTTATTGGAGGTGGGCCCAGGCTCTGTTACCCAAAACCCAGGCGAGCGACTGTCTACATGTCCTTTCAATTAGACTTGGAAAAATTTGCCATTTAGTTGGATGGAACAATACTTGCACAGTCCTCCTTTTGTGTTGCATTAATAAGACAGAAGGTTGGACTGGAATGAAGACAGGCCTGTTATTTAACATTGGGCAGGTCACATAAAACCATTTAGCTGCCGTGCCTCCTCCCTTGGCTCACAATCATATATTGGTGGAATCTAATAAAACCTCCTTGAGACGAAGCTGTAGTGTGACATTTTACGGAGAGGATTTCAAGTGATGACGCAAAGCTTTCATTGTGTTTTAAATTTCTGTTTACACATCGATTAAATAATCCTTGCTGCTGTTTTTATACACCTAGTGGTCCTACTATGCACCTTACTTCTTACTACTTATTTATTCTGCTCTTTTAGCATTTTATTTCTTTTTTAGTCAATATCGCTGCTACCGACTCGCTGTCACCAACGAAGTTTCGTTGTTTTTATCACAATGACAAATAAAGTTCTATTCTCAGAACAAAAACAAACAACAGCACCTTCTAGTGGCCCTACATGAAAACTACATCATTTTCAGAGCTTTGACATGTAAATGTTAAAAGTTTGTGAACCAAACAACGAGTTTTTACTTGAAATGTGTAAACGGGGCCTTGATTTCTAACGTGACAAGAACAAACCTTGTCACATCAACATCAACTTTGTTTAACATGCCATCTGTCAGCTTAACTGTCGGGTTGCTTTCACTACAAACATAACAGTGAACATGCATACGTTTTTAAATATTTCTGTTGTTTTCAGGTTGCTATTTTTCAAAAGCTGAATTCTGAATTTGCCAAATTCTTTCATATCTATTCCTCTAATGTTGAATGCTGATTAATCTTTGGATTCCATTAGAGCATATTTCCAACCCCGAGTAGAGTATGAACATTTGCCTCCTAACATTTCCGAGACAACAGGACTGCATGCAGCATCAGCACTTTCCCAGACGATCAGCCATTCGGCGGCAGCTCCCAGCCTGATTGTCGTCACCGACCCTCTGACAGAAGCCCCCAGCCTGTGTGAAGGTGTTGAGTGGCAGTGCGTGCTGAGCCTGTGTTTCCCAGCCTTCTCCCTTTAAGTGAATCTAATCTGTCTGACCTCGTCGAGCCCAACTATTAGTTTACTATTAATAGGCTCAGGCACAGCGGGGCTGTGTCGCTACTCTGTGCACGACACCATGAGCCCTGCCGTCCCTGCAGCTTAAGGGAAATCAAAGCTTGTTGAGTATATTCTAGTTGTGTCACTGTTGTTTTTATTTCAATATTCAAGCTCTAAAACCTGAAAGAAAAACATGTATGAGGCCTTATGTAACAGTAAAAGTTACAGAAAACATAGTTGGTGCCAAATTGGCTGTTTGAGCTGTGACAACAAACTAAAGTGACTTATCCACTCCTGCCACGTTCCCACGAGAGCCTGAGACACGTTTTGAAGCTCAGTGTTAAAAACCAGTTTGTCCTTTTGTGTGGCAGATATTTTCACCATGACTGCACCGTGTGTTGACCTGCTTATCTGGCAGTGCTGAACTGTTGTCCTTTTTCTCACCCACAGGGCAGAGAAAACCGAAGTTCTCAGCGATGACCTCCTCCAGGTAAATCATTAATCAGACTGGACAGAGCTCCGCATGTGTCAGCAATTTCACGAGTTCAATCGCAGATGCTCTTCACAACAGGCTACTACATCACTGAGATTTTCCCGCACCTTCAATCTCCATTTAATAACTTCTGAAGCAGTGTAGCTATATTTGAAGTGCAATCCCTGAACATAGTAGTTTTTATACTTTATGATTAAGTCCTTTCCTACAGGGCTTTCACATAGTGTACATTTGTTTTGGACCAAATTAGAAATGAGCTGTAGTGGATTATGTCTGCTTTCACCACACCAATGGGAGCAAGCGTCATGTTTCCATGACTACTGGATATGACGAGAAGTCACGTTGTTACAGATCGCACATTTTAACTCGTCCACAAGTACCAACACTAACAATTTGTTCACAACTAATATAAAATATTTCTTTATTAAAAGGCAGACGACTTTTTTTCCGCTCATATTTTAATCGTTTTTATAAAAGGGATTCTGAAAGTGTTCACTTGTCAGAATTGCTCATCACTCTGGTTAAACTTGCTTGTGTTAACATAAATCCAGTTGTGCAGCTGAGGTGTGCAGTTTTATACCATTTACAGCCAAAGGGGCTTTTTTTTTCATTCAAGGGAAGAATAAACTAAAGCATCTGGATACTGTAATGTTTCTATATTGCACAGTGTGGCCTAAGTTGAAGATATGACGGTATTGCAGGTAAATACCTTTAGGAGAAAAAAAAAAGACTAAGAGATGTCAAATATAAAGCCCGTGGGCTCCGATCGGGTCCTGCAGCTATTTGGGAAAAACTATTTTCTATTTCACAGAATTGAATGGAACTCTAAAAATAGGCGACAGAAGTTTTAAAGCGCATCTTGGCTCCACACTGACATAGCTAAAAAAGTATGAGAGTTTATTGCCAACTATAAAGCAGCTGGTATCACTTATTAAATCCTCCTGCTTAGCGAAACACTGCTAATCAGTTGAAATTAAGACGCGCAAACTCGCGGGGCTTTTGCTGACCGGTGCTTGCCGGTAATGTGGTTGCAGATGTTTTTCTGCAGCCCCTGTGTGTGCGTGTGAACGCTGCCGATGCAGGGATAACCCAGCAGAACACTATTCCAGGCCTTTGAGGCAGACAGCAGGTGTGGCTGGGACTAAATACTGGCAGCTCAGCAAAGACATTCCAGCGATGAGGATTTTCTTTGTGTGTGAACGGGAGGCTTCACAATGGTTCAAACAATCCCAGCTGTCATTGCATCATTCCTATCAAACACACTCTGATCAACACCCTGCATTCTTCTCCACACCCCTTTTTATTGCAGGATACTTGTGCAAGTTGTGCTGACCGTGCTAATTTTAAATGCAGTCCTTCCTCAGATGATGGGCGCCAATACGAAACAGAATATTCGTGCATGAGACACATTTGAGTATCAGAGAGAACATTAGCGTGAGCGTGATTCTCAATCTAATGCAAGTGGACAAGTGACCAGTGGTGACTAACTCCTCAGGGTGCTTTTTCCCAAGGACAGAGAGACTCTATTATATTTCATCTGACAATCGACTTTGACTGTTTCTCAGAGACGCGGTTGTTCCATGTCTGTTTGGAAACTGGCCATTGTGTCTGTTTGTGCTCCGTTTCTCACTGATAAGGGCAAAACTGCTTGACAAGAAAAGGGAGTGAGTCACGAGGACATTAAAAATTGCTCCACCCCTTCATTCCTGAGTTGGATGCTTTCTCATGTTCAAAACGTATCCGTGATTTTGGAGCTTAGTAAGTGTAGAACCTACAGCGAGGACATTAGAACTGTTTCTGATTAATTCCCTTTTGATTTAACCATCTTCTGAATGGACTGCCTGGATTTATTTTTGATTAGATGGTAGAATAATCATCAAAAAAACATCTGTGAACGGTTGGTCGTACTGCGGAAGCCCTGAGGTTCTCCTTAATAACTGCTTTATGGGCGCCAATTCCAATTCCCTGCATTTTGAATTTGTGTAGCCATCGTAAATATTCTCTGCGTTATGGTGGCGAGACATATGCATGTCAGCGGTGACCTGGTAGTGTAGGAAAATAAGAATTAATTTGTTACTTGCATACAGCTTTTGCCTACATGTTCAGCCGTTTTGTTCTCATGTGTGATTTCAACCTTGCTCTATCTGGAACAAATCCCAAGAGGTTGATACTCTTCAAAGGAGGCACTATGTACTTGGTATTTTCAGTTTCTTATCTGCAATTAAGAAAAATGTAAATCCACAAGGCTAAATTTTTTTGCCCCCTGCCATTCGATTACCTTCGTCAAACGTTGGGGCGAGGGTTATGTTTTTGTCTGATTGTGCGTGTGACCAACTATTCGCAAAATTAAGCTTATAACAGAATCACCATTGTTGACTATTAAAAACTTGATATAACTGAAGTTTTCAGTTCATGGAGCATTTAGTAAAGCAACTTTGTGCTTCCGTTTTCATCAGCTGATCAGGGATCACTGGACTTCCTAGTAAAGACCACAAGACAACATATATTCCAGTTAAATCTAGAATTTATTTTAAGATCATGTGTGCTCTCACTATACGTTTCCTGGTGACCTTTGCCCAAAAAATATGAGAGATATTCTTGAGGAGTACAAGCTGGGGCTGATCGCCAGAGGTCAAACTAAACATAAGGGAAATGATTTTAGCCGTCACGTCGCCTGTGACAAGAATCTGAACTCCTCGGTCTCACTTTGCCTGAGACACTTCAGCTCAGCTCGTCCCATCATATCAGCTGTTGTTTAAGCTCAGCAGCTGTGTGCGGTCAGCCTGCAAATCTTTGCTGACAGTCCTCTCATTCGATTTCTTTTTTTATCTCAAGATGTGAGTCCTTGGCCCGTGTTTAGGTTTCTCGAAGTATCTTCCTCTGAAGTCGGTCCTCCACAGGATCGAGGAGCCACCCGGCATTCCTGTACCAGCTGTCCATTCCTCTGCATACAGTAGCAGCTCCTCCACATGAGAGCAGCTCAGAAACACTCCCTTTAAGCTGCGGTGGCATTTCATAAGGCGGCAACCAGCTGTTTGAACACTTCTGTCATATATCCCAAATCAAAACAAAGAGCATTTGTTTGCAGTCAGGAGCTGACTGAATATTTCCACCCTTAATGCGTCATATTGGGTTATTTTTGTGCTTTCGGTACTTGTCCAGACATGTTAGCATCCTTTCTCCTAGGAACCAATAACAAACACAGCACCTTCTGTGTGCTTCTCCCCCCTGTCTGTCCCGCTTATTATTGGGATTCCCTGGCCTATGACGCGTCACGGGATTGACCAAGTATTGACCTCATCGCATAGCTGGAGGAAAAAGACACCGTGCTCTGCTCTTTAAGCATCGGTTTTCACACTCCCCTGCATATTTTCCTTCTTGAATGTACGGACGTGTGTCTAGTCTTGTTTTGTTACAATGAAAGGAAGGGGAACACTGCTGTGTAATCCAAACATTCCCTATGCACCCACTCAGGAACCGAGGCACAGGGAGGGGAATCCCTGCAATGTGTTGGTGCCAGGTACGAGCTGAGAGGAATCTAAACGGTGTTCCTAGGCAGTTTTAACCTACAGATTCTGTGTGTTCAGGCGTAAATGTGCGTTTGGTAAGTGCGTATTTAACCCAGCTGTTTAGGGAATGCTGGGGGCCAACACGGGTCGGGAATGACGTAAGAGTGCGAGACCAGAGGGAGGGAAAGTGGAGGGGGGGGCGGATATCTGCTGTGGAATTCCTGAGTTCCGACTTGGTTCTGTTTTTGGAACACAATTGTCTGGTATTTAGTTGATCCTCCCTTTGCGTTTGTCTCCCTCCATTTCTGCTCAAGTTCCCCTCCAGACCTCCTTGTTCCCATTTTATATTTGGAACATTGTTTGTCCCAGCTTAAAAGTAGATGTTTTTGTGTTTGACTTTTGTGACCACTTGCACTCTCACTTGGGAAGACACACCTGGTCTGTTTTGAAACACAACTCCAATGAATCCTGTGATTGACTTTCTCTCCGATGGCGCCAACTCAAACCAGTTCTGCGTGTTGTCACACTTATGTTGGCCAGACTTATTAGGCAGACTTGAGCAGTGACTTTCAGTCATCATCTATTCATGGCTTGGTGACGGTCCGCCTAATGTTGACACTGACTGTCCCATTCAAGACACCTGGCCCGGCCAGGACGGTGAATACTCGCCCCGCGGACTCTCAGTCAGCCTCTGTCTTTAAGCCTGAATAGCCGTGACTTCAGTCAAAGACAGTATTATATGTTGTCACAGAGTGGATCTGTGTAGTCAGGCGAGTGGACAGGAGAGAGCCTGTGTAACCAAAAAGGCCTTTTTAAAGCCAGAGGACGCCCTCGCTGCTCTGTGGCCGTTGCTTTGAAAGCACTTCCGTTGAGTCATGTCTTTCAAAGGCAACATTCCTGCAATGAGCCTTATCCATCATGTTTGAACCTCAAGGCCCGACTCCTGCAACCGGCGCTAGGAATCAAACTGTCGCATCAAATCAGCCGCCAACAACAAAGACGCTCTGTTTTGTTGGCTCATGTACAAACGGTGCCACAAAGATAATTAATTTTAAACGACAACTCAGAGTAGCAGTTTAATTTTAAACCAGAAATCATTCTGTGCAGTTTCCATGTCTTTTCTATGTGTGCATGGGTTTCCTCCCACAATCCTTCACTTTAAGCAAACTTGGAGTTTGATAAAGTAGTATAAAAGATGGATAATTAGAGCACAGAGGATTCATTTCATTTCCTTGGTTTATAAACCAATTGAATTTTTTGTTTTGTTTTTTGCGGGGGGGTTTGTGCAGATAGATTACTTTAGTAATTTGTACTTATACATTGTTTTGTTGTTGGAACTCTCGCTAAAGGGTGAAATCAATATTCAATTTGATTAAACTCAAAACTTTGGGACTGTAATATAATAAACATAAAATGTAAGGCTTTAATGTCACAAACTAAAAGCCTTAATAAATTAGTTTTTCACTAATATCTTGAAAAAACTAAATATTTGACTTTCAACCAATTAATACTGCCTCAAGCATCTAAACATGCAGCTTTTTAGCAAAATGGTTTGTTGTGTAATCGAGAAGCTTTTTCACTGTAACAGTGTTTTTCCCCTCCTGTTTCTATTGTTCACAGATTGAGCGGCGCATGGAGTTGGTGCGTGTGGTGTCCCACAACACACACAAAAGGATGGTGTCGTGCCTACAGGGACACATTGGTGCCGATGCAGAGAAGAGACATGTAAGACGCCACATTCATCACTTTAAAAAATGTGTTATTGCTTCAAAATGTTTGGTGTCACTTGCTGCATTAGGGCGATGTCTTCCTGTCCTTTGTATAAATGTCTTGAAAGTGCCCATCGCAGGCAGTACAGTCCATGATTTGTGTTTTTTTTGTTTGTTTTTTTTGTTCCTACCCAACACCACCTAAATACGCACCACAGTCCGTACCACGCCTCTATACAGGAAATGGTCAGGTAAAACCACTTATTCCACCTCTCTGGCCCTCTGAACCACTTGCTTCATTTCCCATTCATGTCGTCTTCCTTCACTCTGCATGACACTTTTACCTTTGGGATTCTCTGGATGAAAACAGGATGTCCAACACACATTCATGAACTTGCACAAGCATAAACTGTGTAGCCGTCAAAGTTGGCTCCGGGAGTTGTGATTTGATAAATGTCTCACTTCCCTTGTTGGCGTCTTAAGCCCTATTTAACGTCTGTATTTTCCTCCTTTGCTCGAAAACCTCTCTTCCTCTTTGTGTGAATCTGCTGTTTATCTGCTCGATTGAAAATCCTTGATGGGATTTCCAATGGTTTGATCTTGTTAGACTGTTACTGTATAGAAAGTGGGATATTTGTTTGCCTACGTGGGTTGAAGTGGTAGAGACCTCGATGTGAGCCTAACCTGAATGTTTTTCTCCACCTCAGAAAAAGCTCCCTCTCACAGCGCTGTCCCAGGCGATGGTAGAAGGCGGAAACCAGCTGGGAGAAGATTCCTTGATAGGGTGAGTTTGGGAGTAATTGACAAACCAGACATCCAGTTTGCTCGTCCTTGGCAACTGTGGCTAAGTGGAGCAGATGCACCCGGGAGAGTGTGAAATACGAGGCCGTGCCTCCAGGCCGAGCAATCTGCCCTGTTTTGTTTTAGCGTCTGGTGCTTTCACAGCAATTTCCTTCCATTAGCTCAGGCCCATTCCTTATGACGGGCACGGACACGGAGCAGAACTGGTCACTTTGCATTTGAGGATCTAAAAAGTGAAAAACTCCACACGGCAGCCACGTGTCTGTCGGGGAATAATAAGCACCCATTTGGTACATAAACTATGTATTTGCAGAGGTTTCATTCTTGGAAAAGAGGGGGCCTCACAAACTCTGTTTTTATTGTATTTGAGCTGTCACTGGGCCACTGCGTGCTTGTGGATTTGAGCTGGTAGAAATGATGACATTACACTGACCTGGTTTTGCGCTCAGCTATTGACTGGGGTCAGAAGAAGGCCGCTAGCAGAGATTATGGTCATCCTGCATTGCTGTGCGGATTAAACTGTGCCACAAAGGTGTGTGATGGCTGTGATTGTGGATCATGTAGCGCTATCCCTTCTGAAATATGACAATTTAATTTTAAAAAGTGTTTCTGAAGCTCTCATAGCCGTGGCTCGATTGTTGTACATTTACACATTTCTGGTTTAAAAAAACCAAAAAAAAAACCACTTCAGAATAAAGAGGGCATGTTCCAGCAGTTGTTTACATTTTCACAACCGAATCACATTTATATCCCAGGGCTGCAGAGTTAAGAAATGTCTTTGAGGTTAAGATGAGTGTCCAAACAGGAAGCTTAATGTGACAATACAGATCAAGTGATACGCACACACAATTGGTCTTGAATGAGACCGAAGTACTCCTTTTGTCCCAACTACCTGTCAAAACCCAGAACTGTTAGCAGGCAAAGCAAATCACTCTGAATCACTGAGCAAAACTCTTATCCTGAGTTTTTATTTATTATAATTCATTAATGGTTAACGTGCTGAGGGCTTTCAACAGAAACTCCACATTAATCACCTGCAGTGAAAACAGAACACATATTTCAGTTGACAAACGGATAACAGATTATTCTGCACTTCAGAAAGGTTTCAGTGTATTACTGGATATTTTTGTGGTTATGTTTGTGGTGAGTTAGGTCT
Source organism: Lipophrys pholis (assembly GCF_963383615.2). NCBI lineage: Eukaryota > Metazoa > Chordata > Actinopteri > Blenniiformes > Blenniidae > Lipophrys > Lipophrys pholis. The sequence continues at coordinate 6,079,831 of NC_137635.1, read as the reverse complement.
CAAATTAGATTAGATAAACCGTTATTAGTCCCAAAGGTGTGAAATTGCAGCAACAGAATGGACAGTCACACAGAGCTCCAACAAACTGAGCAAAACAAATAGAGCAGCAAAAGTGAAATGAGTGAATTAAAAAATGAAAACTCATATGAACGGCATATACAGTAAAATGCTCAGCTAGTTTAAATTCACACAATTGCAACCAGGTAGGAAATCAGTTTTGCACAAGGAGAATTGAGTGTTTATTGCGCAGTTCTAGTGACGATGACGACGGTTATGATGATCAGTGCTGATTGTACGGTCTGACAGCCGCCTGTTATTGAAGCAGTCGTCGGTAAACTTCTGCGGGTGACAGGTGGAGGAGCTGTAGCTGAAGTCTGCAGTGTAGAGGGTGAGAGAGGAACGACGCCAGGGCCATTGCCTTGCAGGACCCCTGATCTGCAGACAACCGCATCAGACACACAGTTCTGTATCCTCGCATACTGTGTGAGATTCCTGAGGTAGTTCAGAATGGCATCCTCCACCCTAATAGTCTAGCTGGAGTGGGTCCTTGTAAGGCCTTGCCATCGGACAGAGATGAGCCAGGACCAACTGCTCCAGGTCTTCATAAAGACTCCCACAGACTGCGCGATTCCCGTCTGTCGGCGTCGTGAAAGCTTTCACACTGCTCACAACTGTATGTTAAATAATCGTTTTTGTATAGGTACAAGCAGAATCTGCACCGACTCGTCGTGATTATGCAGTCGCGTCGACGTGGGTCGACATGGCCACGTCAGAATGAAACGTCATAAGCATGCGAGCATTATTATTGGAGACAAAAAAAAAAAAGAATCGTTCTAATCGCCATTGAAGCCCATGTTCACTATTTGTCAGTCAGCATGTACCCAGTGCTTTTCTGCTGTCGCGGGAATAACTGCGTCATGTCATACTGCATTTCTATTGGTTTGTCATAAGATAACCTATTCGGATTCGCCGCTACGACTCCTCAAATATCAGACCCAATCAGTTAATAGTCGCAGGCTCCTGACCGATCGCTCAGCCGTCTCAAAACTGTGCACAAAGCCCGACTAATTTCAGGAGCGACCGCTGATTTTTATGGGACAGGAATCAGGCAGGATGTCTTCCACAGCTGTGGCCCCTCCCAAACTCCAATTTCCTCTTATTTTGCAGACATCTGGTCAAAAAAATTCAGATTAACTGTTTTTCTTGCACAAACCATTGGTGCGAAATCTCAGCGTATCCATCCAGTTTGGCATAATCGGATAACTGCCATAATCTGATAAAGCATATTGAAAAGTAATCAGAATTTTAGTGTGTGTATAAGTACTTATCAGCTTTGCAGTCGATTAAAAGATGTTCATTTATTTCTCTACTTGTGATTTTGTGAAAGCTACAGGGAACCACACCAGAGAGGCTAAAGGGCCTCGGAGCTCAATCCGCTCCAGCAGACTGAGGATGAATGACATTTGTTTCTCACTTCATGAACTCTTTACTGTCGTTCCTTTTGTGGTGTCGGCAGGAAGATGATGGAAGTGTGCGGAGAGGCAGAGAACCGCCTGGCTGCAGAGCTGATGCAACATGAGCTGCAGATAGAGAAAGACGTTCTGGATCCACTCAGCCAGCTCGCAGAGGTCAGAAACTCTACACCTTCACCACATAACTGCATAAGCCTCAACCAGTAAAAGCTCCTATAGCTGTTTGCATGATAGCTCAAGATAGCTTTCATATTCAAAAGACTTGTCTGCTCGGTTTGCTGGAGAGAGCAGTGAGAGAGTTGACTTTCTTCATACAATTTAGTTTCCTTAAATTGTAGCTCATTCATCTGGTATCAGATTGTTTTTCAGTGTCCTTACTGTTCGCTGTATGTGTAATTGTATGATCTGTTTTTGAGCTTTTTTTCCGAGTGTATCCACAAAACCTTCTTCACCTTTGGGGGGGTCAGTTTAGATGGCACCAGTTTGCGGATGCACTGTATCCGCAAAGTTTTTAATCTGGCTCCGAAGGTGGAAAGATTCTTTCTTTTAGCGGAATTAGGTATTGTCGTGTAAACAGGGCCTTATAATCACAGTTGTCAGATTGTTACTGTTTTGCTTGGAAACAGCCATTTGGATTGTCATGAAATTATATTTTCACACTTAAAGTTAAATGGTTTCAAGGATTTGAATGATCAGGAGACAGCTTGTAGTCAGTTGAGGGTATTTTGTGTTATTTTACACATTTAAAGCACTGATATGAGAGCAATGGCTGCCAGGTAGTTTTTTTGTTTTTGTTTTTGTTTTTTTTGTCTATTTCATTTTTACTTTTTGATTTTCTTTTTAATAAATTCTGACCCTTCTTTTAGGTGGATATCCCCAATATCCTGAAGCAGAGGAAACAGCTGGCCAAATTGGTGCTGGACTACGATTCTGCCAGAGCAAGGTTAGTCCGGTTCACTAAGAAAAAACAATAATTCAGTTACTGCACTCGGTCCTGATTTTCAACCTGTGTCCTCTGTGATGTTTCATTCGGCTCCCTCCCCTGTGTTTCTCCTCCTGGGCTTTCCGGGTTCAGATGGTTGCAGGCAACCAAGTCAATAATCTCAGGAACAAACACTCAAGCACTGACGGCCAAGGCTGACCTGCTCAAGGAGGAGGTGGATGAGGCCATGAACAAAGTGGAGCTGTGCAAGGTAAATCTACGTGGATACGAAGACACACAATCATGAGTCGTGATTCATGTGCAGCAAGATCATGGCTACAGTGTTCGATAGAGATCGCTATATATTCAGGGAAGTCACTTTTTTTTTTTCTCTCTCTCTCTATTGTGTGTGTGATCATAATAATTAACCTATGTTGTTAGAAATGCCCCGACTAAAGGTTGTTAATGGCTCCGGTCAGTTGAATAACTTGACCAGAGTATAAACAGGGAAGAAAATCATTCTGTGCGAACGAACAGTGGCTGGACACTGCAAGACCCTCTGGTCCTCTGAGGCAGTTTGCTGACGCACACAAATAACTGAAAATGCCCCGTCAGCTCTGTGTGCATGTGTGCATGCATGCATGCGTGTGTGTGTGGGTGCGTGTGTGTGTTTCAATCTAATGGACTGAGTCACTGGTGAGCTTTTAGTCTGCAGCCGTTGCACAATGTGTTCTTGGGACCAGGAAGGCCGAGCATTTTGCTTCCCCTTCAGGAGGATTTATGACTCACGTGACGCTTAGCTGACCAACACACACACACACACACACACACACACACACACACACACACACACACACACACACTCATGGTACGTGTCCACAAGGGCGTTTTTTTTTTTCCTTCTCGCATAAAGACGCTCTGCATCTGAAAATCGCACGCTTGGTAGGCATGTCACTTGCGGGCCACTAGGCGGTGTCCAGATGAAAAGAGGCTTTCCTGCACCCAGCGTGCACTGAGGTGCAGTTCACATAGACAATGAATGGGAAGCGTGAAATTGATGGATCCGGTGGACACGTGCCTTCATAGCACCAAGCGTGACTTTGAATTGGACGAATGACGCATCTCCGGTTGTCGGTACCCGTCATTCACTCTGTTTTCCTTGAACAGGACCAGCTGGCTGCAGACATGTACAGTTTTTTCTCTAAAGAAGGCGACTATGCTCATTACTTCATAACGGTGAGTGCGACGCGCTACAACTGTGTGTTTGCTTGAGTTTCTGTGGGAATGTTCGCAGCTGCAGAGCAACAGAACAGACACTTGGCATGAGCCTTTATTTCTTTTGCCGTCATGAATGTTTACTGCTTGTCTGATTGTACTTGCCAAGCTGTCACCCTAACTTGTACGTCTGTTTTTTTCCAGCTCCTAGAAGCTCAGGCTGATTACCACAGGATGTCTCTCACTGTTCTGGAGAGCGTCCTGCCAATTGTCCAGGCTCAGCAAGGTATGCGCCAAGGAGATTGAGAGGTTGTGTTTTGTTTTTGTTTTTTACAGTGTTGATGAGACCTGAATAAACACCAACAATCACCATGTGCAATCAAAGTCAATCCCTACGTTGTATACCGCTTTCTCTCATTTCTGAGGCAGGATACACCCCGGACACGTCTCCCGTCCATCGCAGGGTAGACACACACTTACATTCTCACTTATTGGCAATTTTAGTTTCACTATTAACCTCAAACACATGTTTTTGAACTGTGGGAGGAATCCCACGCCTGAACTCCAAAAACCTTTTACTGAAGTCTATATTGTATATTTTTAACAGATAAATTACTGTGGTTGTGTCAGTATAGTCAGATGTTTCATGATTAATGAGAACATTGATTGTATTAATATAAATATTCAGATTATGTCAAGAAGAAATTAGGTATTTTAAACTGAGAACCAAATGTATCACATCTATATACATATGCAATTCTCTGACTCATTTACAACTCGTTTGCACTTGGTACTGAATGACCAAAGAAAAATAACTGAGGGACATAATTCAATCACATCGCAGCCCTCTCTCACTGAAAGTCGTCATTTTTGTTGAATACTGGACTTCCTATTGTTTCATACTAAAAAAAATTTCAGCTGTTGAATTCATAGGCAATTCAATATATTTTTCTGTGTGAGCTAGATGCTATCGATTAAAATATGTAGTAAATAATTTCTTTTTAGTCATTTCTGTTCCACTTATGGTTTTGCACTGAAGCTCATTTTATACTTTATATTTATCTCTCTAGCATCTAAGTTAAATTCAGTCCTTAAACCAATTAGAGGGTAAGACCGTCGACTTGTATTTTTCTTCATATTTCCAGATACGATGCTGGCAGGCAGGGATTTTATCACCAAATGAATCAAGCTATTACACACACACACACACACACACACTGCAGAAGGCACCGTTTGGCTTATTGAATATTCTGGCAATGTTTTCCAACCATTATTTCACCCTCTTCTGTGGCATTCGGTGTCTCTTTTACAATCCGTTTCATGCCAGACGCTGGAAATGTTTGCTCAGAAGTTGCCATGACGAGTAGTTTCTCGGATCAATACCAGCTTCTCACTCATTTCTCCAGCTGGCTTCAGACTCAAAAACCAGCGACTCCACCGTTCAGTCACATCCGCCCGCTCCGTTTTCTCCAACTTCTGGATCGGAGTTGTGCTAGATATTAAATCAGAGCCTTTTGTTTCCACTCCAAAAAATACTTCTTTTTTTTCCACTTTTTTTTTCCTTTTCAGGAACAATGTCTCCTCAATAGATTTTTATTTTGTCTGTCACTTGTTGGCTGTGTCTCGTTGAATGAGCGTGTTTATGTCTCGACTAGACAAACCTGGCCTCCCAGCATGTGGCGGTGACTCACCAGAGACCCCCCACCCCCCAACCCCCCAACCTCCATCACATGGGCTCATAAACACAGAAACATGGTTGATCAGTCACTTCTGCTGCCTGTTAACATGTGGTTATTATTTTGCGGCAGCCTTTTAAGGGGCAGTAAAATAATGAAAAGAAACTGTCCATAGTGACACTTGTTGACCCAGAAATCTGCCGTCCAAACCAGCAACAGGCCTCCCGCACAGAATCCTTCTTTTTTTTTTTTTTTTTTTTTTTATCCATAAAACTGACAGAGGCAGGTCACACAAGTAAACTACAGCAGCTCACTTCCATCGCTTTTCTCTTCATTGTTGATTCTAATTGTTTTCAGACTCGTGGATGGAAAAGCCTGCGTTCGGCACGGGGATGGACGATCACCTGAAGAGGAGCGGGAGGGAGATCGCTCTGCCGATAGAGGCTTGTGTCATGATGCTGCTCGAGACTGGCATGAAGGAGGAGGTATGGAAGTTAACACAGACTAGAGAAAGCTAGTGATTCTGTCCGGTCGGTGGCTTTTCACTCTGTTTATTCCAGTTACGTCATTACTCTATTATTCTGCCGTTTGGGTTGTTCAGTTGTGGGACTGAGGAAAAAGTAAAGTACAATCTCCTTAAATTGTCAGATCAACAGAAACAGGCTTTACTATTGACTGAAATACTTTGGAGAACAGAATTTCCAAACATCCCCAGCTACCAGAAGATTCTTCAAACCAGAAGGGGGAGGGAATAGATATAATTGACCAAAGCCTGAAGGTTTATATCTATGAATTACAATTATGACATAAATGTCAAAATGTGTGACGTCTTAAAGAGATCTCATCTTGTTTCGGTTATTGGAATAACTGTTTTGTTTTCCTCGCTCAAACCATTAAAGTGGAAGAAGTGCCTGTGTGACCCATCAGAAGTGACTCGTGGAGCTTTGGCTGTAATTAGCAGCTCCACTGCTCATCGACATAATTGAAATGAGACTTGGGAGTTTGTTTTGCAGGGACGTCTCAGTACAGCGGCGTAGATACAACATTCAATAAAGCAGAACACTACAGCATGCACTTTGCCTTTTAACCATAAATCAGATCTATTTGTGTAAGTGTGTCCATGTTTGTGTGAAAAGCAGAGGTAGGGAGAGTGTTTACTGTACAGCACTTTATTCACAGCCTCGTTCACTCCCTGGTGAGCACAGCCCGAGTCATAGTGTGAAGACGGCCTTTGTTTGTGTGTCAAAGTAAATAGCTCACTATGCTGTGACTGGTGGGTGTGTTTGTTTGCCAGCTGCACATAATGAAAGCTTACAGCGGGCAAACACAGGGAGCGCATGTGGTGGACTTGTTCAGAGCCCGTCTGTATGTCACTGTTGGGGAAGTGTGCAGTTCATTGTGTGCACGTTAAATAGCTTCATAGGCCTTTATCGTTTGGTGTGTGTGTGTGTGTGTGTGTGTGTGTGTGTGTGTGTGTGTGTGTGTGTGTGTGTGTGTGTGTGTGTGTGTGTGTGTGTGTGTGTGTGTGTGTGTGTGTGTGTGTGTGTGTGTGTGTGTGTGTGTGTGTGTGTGTGTGTGTGTGTGTGTGTGTGTGTGTGTGTGTGTGTGTGTGTGTGTGTGTCTCTCAGGGTCTATTCAGAATCGCAGCAGGAGCATCGAAGTTAAAGAAGCTAAAGGCGGCACTGGACTGTTCCACTTCGCAGCTGGAGGAGTTTTACTCGGACCCCCATGCTGTCGCTGGTATGTAATACGTTCTAGACTTCTCATGCATCAGAATTAACCAGACTGGGCACAACTTCTAAATGTCAGTAAACAATTTCAAAGGTAATCATAGGATTTTAGGCACATTTGAACCAGATATCAGTTTGAAGTCATCCAAACTGCCATTACTGTCCCAATGAGTTTATTTCAATAATCCTTTTTTTAGTTAAAATTTGCTTCCTTGATTCTCTGAAATCCTTTTGGTAGATTTGCTTGGTTGATTTTTTTTTTTTTCCCTCTGATTTACACGAAATTTCATCTTCACAACCTAACATGTGCACACATTACTCTGCTTTGGCCTGAAGCGAAGAGAGAAGGAGCCTGATGGAGCTTCTAGTTCTGAAGTCATAAACACAACAGTCACTGTGACTGACGCTCCACCACAGCTGCAAATAAACACACACTGGCCGTAGCATTCACTCCCACTGTAAACCAGCTTTTTAGACCCTTGTCAAGTTGAGAAACAACAATTTCTTAGCCTCTTTCACACCATTTATTGTGCGTTTTGTGCTTTCTTGGATTGCTGATGTCAACAGGAACGGACCTTTCCTCCAATATTCACACAAACAGCTGGCAACAGGCTGCCTCCATCTAAATATAAGATCCTTATCTCTATTTTTCTCAAACAGAGATCATAAAAGAAACTTTGAATTATAGAGCTGTTATAGTTAAACAACATTAATAAACTCCATGTGCTGAGTGCTAGCAGTACACATTTAATGGCCTGCAGACTTAAACTTTATACTGAACATATGCAAACATTTGTACATAAATGGTTTTTCACAAGCTGCTGCAGCCGCATGCGTCATTATCTTTGTGCTCTGCTTCCATGGGAGGAGGGAAGCACATGTGTTTTCAAATGAAACAATAATTGAACGCTGTCTTCGTGTTTTTCAGGAGCTCTGAAGTCCTACCTGAGGGAACTTCCTGAACCTCTGATGACCTACCAGCTTTATGATGAGTGGATCCAGGCGTCCAGGCAAGGCTCACAGCGTTATTGCTGTTAATCAGTTGTATCAATATTGAAAGGACGCATCACTGGGCTGAAGTGTAAACGGATACAAGAGCGAATTTCGGCTGTTGAGACCTCTGGCCAGGGACCGGCTGGTAATGCGCTCTGCTTTCAATTATCTATTGTCTTCCATCATTCTAGTGTGTCGGACCCAGACAAACGGCTCCAGGCGCTCTGGGTCGTGTGTGATCAACTACCAAAGAACAACAAAACCAACTTGAGGTTTGTCTCAATACCTACAATTCATAAATGTCTCTTTCCTCAGTTGTGAGTTATTTTACACCTCTGCTGTGCTTTTTAAAGGTATCTGGTGAAGTTTTTAGCCAAGCTGGCGCAGGACAGCGAGGCGAATAAAATGACGCCGAGCAACATCGCCATTGTCCTGGGACCCAATCTGCTCTGGGCCAAGACTGAAGGGTGAGGAGCAGCAGAGCGGGGTTTATATTGTGCAGTGTTTAAAACGAGACCCGAGTTATTTGGAGTCTGTCATTTCAGTCTGCTCCTCGTCATTATGGAAGCATCTAATCTCTGCTCGTCTGTTTGTGCACACCCAGGAGTCTGGCCGAGATGGCCGCTGCTACTTCAGTGCACGTGGTGGCCATCGTGGAGCCCATCATCCAGCATGCTGACTGGTTCTTTCCTGAGGGTAGGCTTCTGTACAGCTGCGTCTTTCAGTCTGACCTTCTCCCCGTTTGCAGCCAGTAGCTCTCTTCTACTTCAGGGATTCACGATGAAGGCAGCCAGCAAATGCTATGAGAAATTAGATGCCATCTCTTGAATTTCTTTTGAGAAAAGGCTTGTGTGAATATAAAATGTAGACAAGGCTGTGGCTCAAAGTGTCCATGGATAAAACGCTGAGCTCTAATTTGCTCTTATTGGAGGTGGAGCACTTTGTAAGGCAGCTGTCGTCATTAATGTGTGTGAATGTGACTAACAACCGTTTCAGCTTCTCTCCCTTTTAAAACGTCCATCGCTGAAGGTCGTCCTTCTTCCAATTCGCCAGAGAGGGCGTCCGACACAGAACAGCAAAATCAGCTCAGACTATGACCGGTACTGATAGATAGATATAGATAGATAGATAGATGGATCTACTGAAATGCCAATATATTAAATAAAACTAAACTGTTAAAAACATGATGCTAAGGAACAATAAGTAAGTAAAACCAGATAAGACTTCTGTTAAATAATAAAATAAGACAATAAATACCTAAATCTAACATGCAGGTGCCTGTAATTTGACATCAGCCTCGAGACCAATGAACAGCTGTCACGTTGTTCTAACCGAGCCTTCCTCTTTAGCCTAAACCTTTTCTTTAGGGTGTTTAGACGTTTACGCTCCTTTAATGTTTGACAGTTCATCATCAACACCAAACATTCGTCTGTTTTCTCTCTTATCCTGTGGAGAGTCCTTGTCCACTGGAGCTGATCCAGATAGCGATGAGTGACGGTATTACACACCGTGGAAGGTCAAAAACAGAGAGACTCCAAAAGCCCAGACCCCCAATGTGAATCCTGCTGTGAGGAGAGTGTGTGGCCCACACCAAACACCATCACGTTTGTTACTGATACATGTTAGAAAAGACCTTCAAATGTCCGCTATTTAACTTCACATGGTGTGTACTCTTTTTATTTCTTGCGAGTCGTCACACTTTATTGAAAGCTGCTCTCATTCATACTCCCAGTAATCTCTTATCTTCTGACCAGATGGTGATAAACAAGCTGCACCGTTGTCGGTGACCGTCTCAGTTCTGCCAAGAGCACAAGCACAATAAGAAGCTTAATCGCTGGGTGTTTCACCAAGGAGACATTTTCCACGATTCTAGTGCAACACAGAGATTTGCAACTGCTAAGCGCTCATTAAGATGAGTCCAACCATCCCCCGTGACATTTCGTGTCAAAGCGCTTCTCGAAAAATTCTAAATATTGGAGAGAAAAAGGACTCTGTCCTGCACACACCGACCGAGAGACTCTAACTGTGTTCGATTGTTGGCGCAAAATGAGGCAGTATGACCTGTCTCTTGTTCTTGAACGTTTCGTCAGACCGACCTGAACTGTAGGGGAATATCTCTTGATTCCAGATGTGGACTTCAACGTGTCGGGCATGTTTGTGATGCCCACCCCCGCCTCCAACAACCACTCGGACTACGACAGCAGCACCATCGAGAGGAAGAGGCCGGGCAGCATGTTGGGACCAGACACTGACGCAGTGCGCAAAGACAAGTAATCAGGAGTTGTTTTCTTTAGTTTGTACTGCCTTCTGGAATCTTACTTCCACACTTCCACTAAACACTACTTACTTTAATTAACTTCATTTCTGGCTTCAACCCAGCTGCTTCTTGTAGTTCCTGTTAGGGATGCACCGATTCCAGGACTTAGTATCTGGTCCGATACTGCCCTATACGTACTGCCGACAATTACCGGTAGGCTTAATGTCATTTAATAAATACTCGTATCAGTATTCTATATGGGCAAGTAGGTAAAGGTTAGTACTCTTCCATTAACAAGTGGTATCGGTGCGTCCCTGGTCCCTCTTCCTTTGCTTCTCGTAAATTTTGAGCGAATTAATCCTGAAACATTCTTAACTCTGATTGAGCTCCGGTTTAATGATTCTAATCTGATGGAAGCGCTGGTGTTTTCTGTTTTTTCTTCCTCACTGACCCCCTCCCCCGCAGCACTCCTAACAAGTACTCGGACCACTCCCTGCGTAGAGGCAGTAACACCTTAGGTAGAAAGCAGCACACCTCGCCTGCCTTCCAGCCCCCGTTACCCCCCGTGGAGGCTCAGGGACACGGGGTCGGGCCAGTCCCCCTGCCCCCCTACGAAGCCCAGCCACAGGCTCCGCCGGGGTGCTCTGGGTTTGACGCTTCCCAGCAGAGCTTGGTGCAGAGTCTGGCTGCCCTCACTGCTGCTCAGCAGCTTCTAGCCCAGCACACAGAGGAGCTCAGGTAAGAGGGAGACCTGCCAGAGGCTGTGTTCATCGAACCATCTGAAAATACTTTATAAAAAACTAAACATTCCAAAGTTTTAAAAGACTTTTGACTTTAATATGAAATAAATAACTGCAAATCAGATTAAGAGGTTTTTGTACCTCGAGTCTAAAGATTCTGTCAACTGAAGGAGAACAGATGATGCTCCTTTCAGAAACACCTGCTCTTCTCCTGTCTTTGAGAGGAAGCAGTTGTCGGTTCATGATGTCACTGTAGAGTGACCTCTCACTGTAGAGAATATGAAAACTTTCATCATCCAAAAACATGATTTTACATTGAAACAATACAAGTTATTGCAAAGTTATTGCTTCAGAGAAATAGTGAAAATGTTTGAAAATTATAAAATAGTGAAATGTGAGACATGGTTGTTGCTCACACAACCTCTGGGCTCTGTCATCACAGTCCGTCCTCTTAATGTGGCCTTCATGCCGACTGTAGATTAGTAGACTGATGAGACCCGCCTCACCTCCATCTCAGACATCAGCTCTTCCTCTTTGGCTTTAGCTTGTTCTTTTCTTGCGCCACCAGCAGTCGCAGCAATGTGGGCTGATCTGAACCGGTCTGGAGTCGGCCCACTCCCCATCGCGCTGCTTTCCTCCTCAAATCACCCGAATCAGCAGGAACTTCACACTAACTGGCTCAAACTGCTCCGAGATTCCAGCACATTGCTGCCCGTTATGTAACGACTGAAGGGTGTCTTTGATTTAGTTGGTGAAAGGAGAACATTCATTTGCAGACAGATAAAGCCATTCAGCGCAGCATTCCTTCTTTCCTACAGGCCGGGCCAGGAAGGTGAATGGAGATGAGGCGCACTGATTAGATTGGAGATTTGCAGCACATGACAGCTTTGAGGAGTTTGAAATGGCGCCGTGTCGGCAGTTAAAGAGGAAACGTTCCAGTGTTGCGCCAGTCGCTCCCTAAATTACACACAAATCCTTCAAGTTTTTTTTGTTTTTTGTCTCTGCTAAAGCAACCCAAAACCACGAGACTCCATGTCCTCCATGCCGACCCCCGTGCTCCAGAGGAACGGCTCCGGAGGGGGGATGCAGGCTGCAGGGCAGCTGGGAGCCGTGACCCCCGGGGCGGGACCCCAGGGGCCGAGTCCACACACCCTGCGCAGAGGTAGGAGTGTGTTACCTGAAAGATCCAGTCGCCTCACAAGATGCACACAAATATGAAGGACAGATTATTTATAGGGCGAATTCACACCACAGCAATTTATTTTTTATAATCAGATTAAAATGGAGTTTAACAGTTAATCTGTTCAAAAAATCCATATCAATAAAATATTGAACCTATAACAAAACGACCTAGTTTTTTAATTTCTTTATTGCAAGGTGAACATTGGATGTGGTAATTGAACATTTAGCTCATTCCGGTTATAAAAATAAAGAACAATTAAAGATTAAACTGCTGCTGCGATGTATTTTCTGCTGTGTAGCTTCCATGAAGTTGCTGTGTGCCGTATTAAATCGAACAAAATACTTTTTTTAGTCTGTTTGGTTAAGGCTCTTTGTTCAGTTAAAAGCTCCACTAACAGCCGTCGTACCTGAACTAGTGCTGTCATCGATTAAAAAAACAAACAAAAAAATGTACTGAATAATTGTTGAATTTTCTATAATTTATCCCATTTTTTTCTACTTAAGACTGAAGCTTGTCATGCATATTTATTTATGGAAAGTCTGGGAAATAATGTAAACTCGACATACAAAGTAGATTTAAATTCAACGACCATTTGTATGACTTTTCTTTCAGTTGTTCACCGTTTCTCTCCAAGTTTACCTAAAGAAAAAGAATCTCTTTAATCTTTAAAAAAAAAAAAAAAAAAGATTTTAGCAAGTTAAATGTTATAAATTAATCGCCAAAATTGTGGCATTCATTTTGCCGCCACTAACCCCAACCACACGACACGGCAGTAACGTGAGCACACTCCCAAGTCTGAGGGAATAAACCGTCTCAAGCCACCAGGAGGCGACGTCATTTTATTAACTTGGACATTTTTTCATGTTGCTGTCTTGTTCTTATACCAAAGTCATGAAGATGTTACTTTCCTGAACTGGGATCTTGTCAAATTTCACTTTATTCTGAAATTAATTAATACGCTTAATAGGTTTGATGTTTGTAATAATAATAACTTAGATGTTTGGAGCGTTTTATAGAAAGAAAAGTATCTTAACGTGACGATTAGAGCTCAAACACAAACTAATCACAAACTTTTCATATTTTCAGTGACCAAAAAGCAAGCTCCCGCCCCCCCCAAACCGACTAACCCTCCCCCCGGCCAGCCCTGCACCACAGTGACCCCCGCCTCGCCACCCGGCTCGTCTCCCCGGCCGCTGTCCAGCCACTCGCCCACCTCGCCCACCTCTCCGGCCTTGCAGCCGTGTGCCACGCCGCGGCGCCACTCCAGCAACCAGCCCCCGATCCACGCGCCCAGCCACCCGCCCCCGGAGCCCCCGACGCAGGCCGGCGGCCCTCAGGCCCCGCCCCCAGGCGGCACGGACCATCAGAGCGCCGACCCCTCGCCCCCGAGCACCCCGACGCCCCCGGACTCCCCGCCGCCACCCACGCCCGGCCAGGACGGACCCACCCCTCCGTCCCCATCCCCCTACCAGACGGGCTCCCTCCCCCGGCCGCGGCCCGTACCCAAACCCCGGAACAGACCCAGCATCCCGCCGCCGCCGCAGCCCGCCGCCACAGCCAACGACAGCAACGGCGTCTGTGCCTCAGCTCCCAAGATGACGGGTGAGTGTCGCTCCTCCTCCAGACTGTGACCGCTGAACGCCGGCGTCTCTAACGTCCTGCGTTCTAACGCTCCACAGGTTAAAGAACCGCAGGTCGCAGGTCGGTTCAGAAGTGACTCTTCAGCACAACCTTTTTTTTTTTTTAAACTCTCCTCCGTCACCACAGCAGTTTTATTTTGCCTGCCGCCATCACACATCATTTATCTTGGCACTGATGCCGAACTGTCGCCCTGCGCCTACCATCAACATGAAAATATCGAAATGACACACGAAAGGATAAAGGTGAATAGAAACGTAGTTCCGGGACGACGCCCCCTACAGGCCGGAGGAAAAGTCCTTTCATCTCCTCCGTGGAGCAGTGAGACGCTTTAAACTACAACTAGAAGGTTTTTAGTGCTTAAAACCACAGAAACACTTAAATATTTATGGCATTTTCCACTCGTGCTGCTTTTAAGAAAACGCCGGTGATTCTTTTAATCTGGTACTTTTAGGTTCAATAAAGTTTTTTCCACGTTTCTTTATTACAACAGTTTGGTTGCTTCACATCCCCCCGACGTTTAATCTCTGATTTTAGAATCGAGAGCATGAAACACTTGATACTCGGCCATTATTAAGCGACAAATACACACAGTATGCAGGAAGTCTTATTTCACTACTAGAACAATCTGAAAGGTTTAAAACTTCAGGGTGTAACGACAGTCCGGCATCAGATCTCATTCATCAGGCTGATCATCAGATCACTGGTTTCTACAGACACTCTCCCTCTAACACGCATGTTTATATTCTTATTGTTTTTCAGTTGAAGCTTTGGTGTTTCCCTGCACTTTTATTGTCCCACAACAAAGTTGTTCTGTCCTGCCTCATAGCATGCAGCGCCCCCTGCTGTTCACAGTATTACCCACACAGATATCACCCACCGATTGTTTTCATTCAGCACATGTTTGTCATCTGCTGTTCATCTCATGTGGGCACGACCGGTGTATTTATGTCTGTGGGGTGTTGGTGTCGTCATGGCAACCACGCGGAGGTTTTTTTTCTCGGTAAATCAAACAGTGAAGTGATCGTCTCTTCTCTCCCGTTGTCGTCCGCTCCAGACGCTGCCGTGTCTTTCAAAGGGACAAGTCGAGCTCCGGTTTCTGAGCTCGTCGTGGACCAGCTGCAGCCGCCGTTCTCCTCTTCCTCCTCCTCCTCTTCCTCCTCCACCTCGCTGCCTCTTCCTAAAGACTGTGAGCTGGACAGTGAGAGCACCGTCCTGTGAGGAGAGCTCCGGTCCTTCAAGCGCCTCCGAGGGTCTGGTCGCCCCCCCGGCTTGTGTCTGCAGCCACGTGATGCAGCGTCTGGCGTCATCATGGAGGTCAATCAGCGTAATCGATTAGCAAACGTCTAGTTTCATACACATGACCACAGAACCACAGTTAGAACTTTATTCTCTCAACATTAAATGACTCAAACTTGAGGTTTGACGCCTGCTAGTCGGGGAAACGTGACGGGAAAAACATTGAATAGTCAAATTAATCACTTTCTCAAATGTGAACAGAATATGTTGATATATATGAACCAGGACGCAGCGTACACTTGACCTCCATGATGATGCCAGATGATGAGTTGCAACACACACACACACACACACACACACACACACACACACACACACACACCGCTGCAGAACAAGGCTCCAGACAATCAGTTGTGAAAAAGACTGGAGGCTCAAGACCGAACCTCTGCAGGAGCACCGAGGAGTTCTGGACCGTTGCGACTTCCCGGGCGAGGTGTTTTATATTTAGGTTTTTTTTTATGTTGAAAAAGGCCTTAAAACAAGAAGGAAACCACAAGATGTGTTTGTTGGGGGCATGAACATGAGCAGCTGACGTAGGAAAAAAAAAAACAACCAAAAAGTTCAAGTGTAGCTGGTGACTGCAGGCTTCCAGTCGTCGCCACACTCGATCGACCATCGCTCTCTCTCTCTCGCTCTCTCTCTCTCTCTCTCCCCCCCCCCCCACATCCCCCATCAGCCTTGTATTTATTTACTACACACACATTCCCTGTGGCTTGACGTAATTAATGCAGTCTTTAAATGTAAATCATGCCTTATGAACGGAGCGTTGTATGTAATGTTACTGTATGAACAGTGTTTCAGGGACGCAGGGAGGAAACAGAAGTTATATTTAAATGTGTTTGGGTTGATTATGGGTTTTTCTTTCTTTTTCTTTTTTTAATGCAGAAGTAGCAGGATGCGTGACTCTCGCAGCCTGATTGCACACAATATCTTTTTTTTTTTTTTTTTAATGAATCTGATGTTTGGGTCTGTCTGTTCTGGCTGCGAGTGAGTGAATGTAGTGAAGAGTTCTCCGCTGAAAAACTGCCTCGCCGCAGAGAATTGCCTCCCCCGTTTAATCGGCTGCCCGACGGTAAATAGAACTGTTCCATGTGTGAATGTTACACTGATGAATTCATCCTATGGGGCGGAAGCATTCTGAAGATATTTACCTACATTTAATGACCTTTCAAACTACTTTTCTAGCAATGAGGTCATTCATTGTCATCATTATCAGTTGTCTTGTTTATTTAACCTGGGGGTGGGGGGGGCAATTCACTGCAGTCTGACACAATTCAGCGTAACACCGGTTCCGAGGTTTTCTTCTTTAGTCTGTCCCACTGAGTTGAGCGCACACACACTTTGTCGTGGAGCCTCAGCAGTGACGTGGTGTCAGACTTTTACCAGGTCAAGAAATGGCTTTGTTGTATTTTTTTTTCTCTTTGTTGTTGTTTGTTGGCCTCGGGTTCAGTTCCCGCAGATCTGAGTGGACATGGTACCAGTGGAGAAGGTTCCAGATGAGAATCCCCGTCCTGCTCCGTTCGCTTCACTGCCTTACCCCGATAAGCGACAAAACAAACGCCATCAAACTAGATGTGATGATGCTGCATTTTTTTTCTTTTTGAGATCGATAGTTTTTGTATGTATTCTGTCCAGTGAGCTTAAATATGGAATAAAACATGTAACATGAATGCTTGGTTATACCTTTCCAAAGAAAATAAAGTATACGAAGAAACTAAACTGCTTCATTTATTTGATTCTTCAGCTTCAGTTCTAAGTAACACTACTTCTGTCCAGCAGGTGGCAACAGTGAGTCACTGATGTCCTGACGTTGTTCTGATTAGAACAAACATTTAACTCAAACGGAAGGGTATTAGGGCCACTGAAGAAAAAAAGAAATTTGGAGGCTAAAAACAACCAAACCTTCGTGCACTCCAGAAGAAGTTGAAAGTCAGTCGAGATTTTCTTTTTTTTTTTAGGTTAAAAAAAACAACTTCGTGCACTCCAGAAAAAATTCCAAAATCAATGTCGAGATTTTTTTTTTTCCCAGAGGTTAAAAAAACAAAACCTTTGTGCACTCCAGAAAAAGTCGAAAATCAAAGTTCAGATTTTTTTTTCGGAGATTAAAAAAACAACTTTGCACTCCAGAACAAAAGATTGATAATAACACATTTAAATAAGCACGCCGGGTTCTGTGTCTTTGTCCTTCGTACTCCACGAACTTCCGTGACGGATCAGCGCTGCAGGCTGCTCGGTCTCTTCTAGTCCTGATACTGATAACTCACTGTGTTTATGAGCTAGATTCTGTTCTGAAGCATCTTTTCACCACTTTAATAAACTGTCTGCGATGCATTTTGTAGAAGCAGTCACACGTGCTGGCATGTGGATGGACGAACTTTGTAAAAAAAAAACACTTTTTTCCACCTTGAAAATTAAAAAATCTCGACTTTGATTTTCGACTTTTTACGGAGTGCACAAAGTTTTTTTTGTTTTTTTTCTTAACCTCCCAAAAAAATCTCGACTTTGATTTTCGACTTTTTCGGGAGTGCACAAAGTTTTTTTGTTTTTTTAACCTCTGGGGAAAAAAAATTGCGACTTTTGATTTTCGACTTTTTCTGGAGTGCACAAAGGTTTTTTTTGTTTTTTTTTATTCCAGAAAAGACAAAAAAAATCTCGACTTTGATTTTCAACTTTTTCTGGAGTGCACGAAGGTTGTTGTTTTTTTGCCTCCAAATTTTTTTTTCTTCAGTGGCCCTAAAACTCTTCCGTAAATCAGATATACATTGTGTTAAACATGTATATATATAAGTATGTATAGTGTGTGTAAATGTATTTTCATTACAGATCGAAATTATTTAGATTATTATTTACAAGGAGTATATATGTGTATGTGTATAAATGTTTTCATTTTCTTTGTATTTTGTATCTGTGTTGACATGTCTGAAATTGATAAGAATAAAATTGGACCGTATCGAATCATAAGAGAAAATATAGAAATAGCGAATCCAACATTTAACCAAAAATGGCTTCTTCACTGAGTTCACCAAGTCTTTGTTTCTTCAGACACGATATTATAAATCAAATGTAAGAATATTGAAGAAGCGTGTTGTGGAATATCAGACACGAGTCAGGCAGCGTTACTTCAAGCATATTTTTATCCTTCAAAAGAAAAACAAAAAAAACATGTCCTTCACTCGAAAGCAAACAATAGGGGCCAAACGCTCACAAGTCGTGAAAACATTAGTATAAAAAAAAAAAATATAGAAGAAAAAAACAATTATAAAAGGGAAGGAACTAACAGAAGAGTATTTTTACTAGAAACTGAAATATGCAGGGAGGGAAACGCTACCAGCTGCACATCTTAACACCAACATGCATCGACCGGGACGAGAAACACTGTTACTACACCTGGAGCAGCATTTTCTTTTTAAATTAAAACTCTGAAAGCTTGACCGAAGCTGTGGAAGAAGAAATAAAATTTAAAAAGAAAAGGGTCTTGGGGTGGTCTCCTGATGACATAGGAACAGAAAGTGAAGGACATGCACAGTACGGCTGCAAATGAGCAGTGCATAGCAAAAAAAAACTGAATTTACAGTCTCAACCATAGTTGGTGGACATAAATACATCACAGTATTACACTGTACTGTTGGTGAGTCATGGCGTCGCCATGACGACCAGAGAAGCAGGAAATAACCATTTACAGTAGGGTGCTGTGTGTTCCTTCCTCTCCCTGCTCGTCTGACGTGGGTTCCCCCAGCAGCCGCCCACCGGCTTCAGCCAGAACAAACCGTTCGTCCGCTCTCGTCTCTCTGGAGGGACGATTTTAACAAGAGGAGGGTAAATAAATGGGGAAAGATTTACTCCTCCACTCACAACGTTGGACGTAGACGTCAGGATCCAACGGAAAGAAGAAGTTGCTTCATTGTTTTGTGATGAAAGCTGGAAAATGGCCTCGGGTCACCTGCCAGGCGCCCGAGCAGAACCGAAGAAATGTGAAGCAGGAAACACACACACATGGAAAGGAAACGAAATGAAATCATGATTTGTGATTTTGATGCCTGGACAGGTTTAGAAAGGTTCTAAAGTCTGTGCAAAGCAGAAACACGAAATGGTCTACGGAACATTACATCATGTTTTAATCCAATTATTCTCAACTCAGAAACTGAAAGCTCAGCTCATTAAATCTGCTGAAACCATCCATTACCAGATCAGTATGAGTAGAAAGTACTAAAACTCACTAAAAACTGTAGATCCATTCAAGCAAAAGCTTCTAAATGAGTGTGATGTGTGTCGTTCCCGCTGGAAGAGGAAAATGTCAATCAAAATGATTCAATAAAAATGTTTTAATTTCGCAATGTGGAGGAAAAATCTGGAGCCAAAAGCTTTGAATTTGATTAAAAGACTTTGAATTAAAGTGAGAGTTTTGGTCTTGATTAGCATTTTTAAGTCAAAACAGGAACCTTGAGAGAGACTTTTTGGAGCTAATACTAAAGCTTTAATGAACCTGACCAGTTTAAAATCTGTTAAAATACATAATCAAATTATCAACTTAAATCTGAGCTTTAAAACCATAAACATGTTACATTTATAAAACAGCCTACAATGCTTTTTATTGTCACCGGTATAAGTTTAAAGTTGGCGTTTCATGTTCAAAACGTTTCAATAAGCCGATCTGCTGTCATCATTTTCCTCAGCATCAGTGATGCTGATGTCAAATTACAAGCATTAGATGCTACATCTCTATAGTCTTGACAGAGGAGATCAGCCGATGGGAGAGTTGGGGAACGTAAAAGTGAAGCGAGGGGCTTCGGAAGGAGGCAGGAAACAGAACTTTTATTTTAAAACTGAAGATAAATAAATAAATAAATAAATAAATAAACAAATAAATAAATCCTGCGTGATGGGAGGACGTGAGCGTGCCGTCAAACTCGCCACTAACTCGTCAGACTACGTCTACACCTAATCTTTACAGGTTTCAAATATGATCTGATAGAAAATATAAACTTTGATGGTTGCATCATAAAACACAAGTAAATATCCAGACCGGGCCGTCGTCACATGTGTGTGTGTGTGTGTGTGTGTGTGTGTGTGTGTGTGTGTGTGTGTGTGTGTGTGTGTGTGTGTGTGTGTGTGTGTGTGTGTGTGTGTGTGTGTGTGTGTGGACCGCTCTATCAGCACCTGGAGGATCAGTAAACTGGCTCTGTATCTACAGATCTATGCGGCGCGTTTCCAGGGTAACGTGGTCTCTGCTCTGCCGCGTTCCAGCGTCTCTGTTGGAATCTGATTGGCACTTTGGCTGTGGAGAAGCCGGCCGGCCTTCGGCGGCGGCGGCGGCTGGACACCGGCCGGCTGTTCCTGCATCTACCAGGCCAGGGGGGAGGACAGCCGGGGGCTGCGGGGGTTTTCCGGAGTCTGGGTCTCGTTCAGCGCCCTCTGGAAGAGAAAACCCGACGTTTCTACAAAGATCAGGAGAGTTTCACGTTTCCAGGGCACCATTCTGACCCCCCCGCCAAAAAAACCCCAAACAAACAATGTAATTGTGGCATGTGGGGCCACTAGTGGGAGCTGTTGGTTGCTGTTGTAAGGTCGCCCCGGAGCGGCCCCCAGGCAGCAGAAGCTGAGCCCCGGCACGCCGCAAGACTTTCAATAAAACCTCTAAACTGGCGGTCGTGGAAACTCAACGAGGTCAGATTCAGTAACTGCAATGTTTTTGTAGAATGTAGAATCGGTAATTATATTTAGTATAAAAATAATCGTTCTACATTCATGCTGGACACCGTCGTTACTGGCTACAAAATAAAATGTGAATATTATTGTGTATAATTGTTTTGTCCCGTTTTGATTAAGCGGACTGTGTATTGTTACAGGCTTGGCCTATCTCTTTAAATAATGGTGCATTGTGGGAAATGGAGGCGTAACATGTTTCATCTATCTATCTATCTATCTATCTATCTATCTATCTATCTATCTATCTATCTATCTACTTTTAACAAGTGACGAGCCCACTGAACTGTGTGTTTCTATGTGGGGGGAAAAAACAACTGTGGACATGAATCATCGTGTTTTCAAAAAGTTGCATTATCAGTGGCTTTCCTTCATGAAAAATGTAAATAATAATAATTAAAAAAAGATAGTTTGACCTCTGAAATTCACCCAGTGTTCAATGAACATTTTTCACAACAAAAAAAAAGTAAACAGACGACACAATGGTGCTTTTCACATATTATGCAAGCAGCTTTTCACGGCAGCCCTGCACGGCGGAGTGGAGGCACTCGTGGGATTTTCACGCTGGTATTTTTACCAGCTGAAGAATCACGATCGCTTATAAAAGGACTGAAGGAGCCGCCGGGCGCCGCGCTCCTCCGCGCTCCGCCGCGCTGCGCCGTGTTTCACCGCTCTACCGCGCCACCGCGTTCCACCGCGTCCTCCGCGCTCCGCCGCGTTTCACCGCGCTCATCCGCGCTCCGCCGCGCTGCACCGCACGCTGCAGGGGGCGGGACAGGATCCTGACGTTCGTTTACGTCAGTGACTGGAGGTGAATTATTAGATTCAGCCAAATGTGAAAACATGAACTGCAGTTTGTCATTAAAATGATCTATTGACTGAAGATAACATGGTTTCTGTCAAATTCACAGACGTGAGAGATTATTGTGTTTTCTTCCCTTTTCACCCAGTTTACATTGTTTTGGTTTAATTTAATTCCACATAGCTGAATTTTCTCTGTGTTGTTGTTGTATTGTGACTGTTTCTGTTGTTGTGTTGTGCTGTTGGCCCTTCTGGGCCACCGTACTGATCTCCTGAGAAGCTTTGTTTTGAGTTCACTCCTCCAGAAGTCAAAATCACCCCGCAGCTCATCTCAATCACCAGAAACATGAAGTTTTGTCTCCATGAGCAGTCGGACGCTTCGTTTTCGTCGGTCAGCGGCTCAACGCTTAATTTTCGTTGGTCAGCGGTCGTACACTTTGTTTTCATCGGTCAGCGGTCGTACGCTTCGTTTTCGTCGGTCATCGGCTCAACGCTTCGTTTTCGTCGGTCAGCGGTCGGACGCTCAGATGCTGGATGGCGTCGTCACCAGCTCACCTCGAATTTGGATATAAAGTCGGCGAAGATGCCGAAGAAGGACTCGGTGCTGGTGGACTTGCTGTCCTCCCCGAAGAAGGAGGCCACCTTGGTGAACTCGTCCATGGCTCGGCTCTGCAGGGACTCCAGGGACTGGACCGCCGGGTGGCTGTTCTCCAGGAAGCTCTGTGGGCGCAGACGTTCACGTCACCGAGGAGAAACTCAAAGAGTCGCCGGGCGTGTCGGAGGCCGAGGGCGTACGTACGCTCATGACGGAGGCGAAGTGGTCCTCGGGGGTGGGCGTGATCTTCTGACAGGCCGTCCTGATGTCCTGGATGGTGGCGTGGAGGTCACTCAGCTCCGTGATCACCACCCTCTGGTGGACTGTCACACACAAAACGGAGTGATGGAGTCGCTACGTCAGCGAGGAGCTGTTCAGACTAAGAAAATACTACCTCTCTCTCTTGCTCTACCTCACTTTCTGTCAACCTCTCTTTTTACCCCCCTGTACCTCTCTTTCTCTCTCTACCTTTCTACCGCTCTCTTTCCATCCCACTCTCTACCTCTCTCTCTCACGCATCCTTTCTCTTTCTACCTCTCTCTCTTTCTACCCATCCTCTCTACCTCTCTCTCACTATACCTCTCTTTCTCCCTCTCTCGTCTACCTCGCTTTCGCTCTGCCACTTCCTACCTCTCACTCTTTCTACGCCCCTTGCTACCTCTCTTCTCTCTGTTTTTAAAAACATTCAATCTGAAGAACCTACGTGAGTGACAAGAAGTTTAAAAAACCAGAACGTTTGACTCAGATCTCTGCTGCAGAATGGTCTTGGTACCTTTAGCGGCCAGAGGCACCGTGGTCAGGTCTCTGGAGAAGTTCAGCAGCTCGGGGAAATGTTGGCACAGAGATTTGGCCAGAATGTGGAGAAAGGTGGATTTTCCGTCGACGGTCTTGGTGGTGCTCAGCTACGAAGACAAAACGCAGGAAATGAACGACTCCCAGTCAAAACGAGCCGGCGGCGGCTGAACAGTCCTCACTGTACCTCGGTGAGGAAGTTGATCTTGAAACTGGTCGTCCGGCTGCTCTTGGGTTGGCCGTTGTTCAGGTAGTTCCCCATCGCCAGAACAAACTGTTGGAGTGACGGAAAGCAGCCCAGTTACTACCGTGAGCGCTCGCGGTGAATAACAATGCGGCGAAGCTTTACCTCCAGGATTTTGGCCAGTTTCTTGCTGCTCTTCAGCTCCACCGAGGCCTTGTAAATGTAATCGTACGCCACCTTCATCTCCTCCGTCCTCTCCTGCAGCGTGGTCTTGAAGTGGAGGCTCCGCAGGCGAGTCTTGTACTCGGGCACCATCAACATCTAAAACACACAGGACACTCGTTTCCACAGGTTCCTCCGCCACTTCTTTCTTTTTTTTTAAAAACGTGTCGGCGTCTTCCCCGCCGCCGCCACCTGGAAGATGAACTGGTCCGGCGCGCTCAGCTTGGCCGGATCCTCGTCGAACTGCTCGTACTGCTTGACCTCGTCGTCGTCGGGGGCGTAGAGCAGCAGCTGCTTGATGTGGGCCGGCTCCAGCCGGTCGGTGGTCATGTTCATCAGGACCTGGCGAAGCTCGGCGGGGGACAGCTTCAGGTGGGCGATGAGGATGGCTGCGGGGAGGACGAAGCTCAATGAAACTTGAAATCAGGTTTTATTAAAGGCCAGGAAAAGTTCTCTTTCCACTAAAGAGAGCAAGCCGTTCCACCATGAAGGTTATTTCACCTCAACTTGACACCAGATGTGGATTCTGAGCTCCAGTGAGCTCGACCTCTCTCTCACCTTTAATACTCTGCTGTTTAATACTCTCACGGTGAAGCAAACAAAAACTTACCGATAAAGTCAAGTGAGAATTGTAAATAAATAAATATGGGACATTTAAAATAAACGAGGTCATGATTTTGCGTGAGAGTAAAAGGAGTCATATTCTCCATCGTTCCATCTCCTCCTCCTGGTCTGGTCGGTCCAGAAACCTTCAGTATTCAAAGTTTCTCGCTTCTCCTTGATTTTCCTCCATTTAAATATTGGATGATAGGAGCTGCATTCAGAATCTGCTGTGTCTGTGTGAGCTGGACTGGCTCAGCCCACACATGCCCATCTTGGGAAGAGGAGGTACTTCCTCACATGGTGCCATGTGCCAGAGCAGAGCTGCCTGATTGTGGGAGGAGTCAAAGGGAGGCGCCTACCTTGATTGGGATTGGCTAAACCCCCGATGACACTATACAGGGTTTGATTTCTGATTGGCTGGTTGGAGCAACACACTTTTAAAAAAGTGAAACAAGCCAGGGAGAGAGAGGACAGACTGTCTTCACTTCTGGGACGTCAGTCCAGGTATAGGGACGATTAGTACGGTTGGAAAACCTTTAGAAAGTGAAGTTTACAGAATATGGCCCCTTTAATAATAAATTGGAAGTTTCGTCCAAAAGGAATAGCAATCAGCGGACTTCTGGTCCTCGTAGTACTCACAGGCGTTGTAGGCTTTCTTATGAGACAGAATCTCCACCACGTCTTTCTTTTTGAAGTTCTCCGGCAGGAAGGCTGGCTCTGGAGGGGAGACTGATAATTTTAACGACAGTGTGAGGATGCGTTCTCCAGGCACCGGGGGGGAAAGTCAACAAACACACATCTGAAGTTACAACAAGCCCGTTGATGGCTTAATAGCACAGCTCTGCCATCCAGAAGAGTAACAGGACGTTCCATTGGCAGACCTGTGTTATTACTGAGAGACAGAAAAGAAGAGGGAGGAGTGGTGCCTGATGGAGAATGGATGGATGAATGAGCCCAAGCAGGATTATGGAGAACATCATAACTGTGAAGGTACAAAACAAAACAGACACTTATAATCCAATACTTTGAAAATGTTCCACTGTAAAGCAGATTTATCGCACGACGTTCAACATGGTCCACACAAAGACATGACGCGTGATGAAGTAGTGAACTCACTGGGTCTGCGCTGAGTCCCAAAGTGCAGGTCGAGGTCCAAGTACTTCACCATGTCGCTGAGCTTATCGTACTCCGAATCCTCCCCGAGCTAGACAGGAGCACAGGGCCAAGACTCGTTTCTGGATCAGAAAGTCTCAGAATTTCAGATCAAATCTGGCCAGAAATTTCTGTTTACAAGCTTGTTGCTTTGATGCCGCCGTGACTCAGAGACACATAAGGAGGCCGTTCCAATTATGGGAGGAGAAACGTGGGAGGGCTGAGAAAACTCACAGTCCAAGTGGGAACATTCGCAGGTCGGGCGCTTCTGCTGCGTCCACAGCACAGCACAGCACAGCACAGCACACAAACCCCTACAGCCGGAGGGTGGAGGAGAACCCCGCCCCCCTGCTCACCTGGCCCCAGATCGTTCCCTCGGAGTTCTCCACCTGCTCCCAGCGCAGACGCTTCACGCTCATGTGGTTGGCGTCGGAGGCCTGCTGGCCCGGCTTGGGCAGCGGAGGCGGGTCACAGGGCGGAGGCAAGGGCGGAGGTGGAGGCGGCGGAGCCTTTGCAGACGGAAAACACTCGATTAACACTTGAGCAATGAATGTTTTGTGAGCTGAAAACAAAGGAATGTCCTCGCTGTGGTAGACTCCTTTCAAGCTTTTACATGGCTTCGCTTGTGATTTGATGGAAGAGGATAGAAGAGGAACATAAAGCTTTATTTTTCTCTCTTATGGTTTTTATTGTTCTTGATGGAAAGGAAATTGAAAAAAAAAAAAAAAGAGAGTCAGATTTCCAGGAAAACAGATTCACCCTTTTGTTTTATTACAACCATTTTTATTGCAACCCTTTTGTTTTGTTTTGTTTAGCAACAGTCATTACAAAGCAGTAAAGGTTGACAATAATCCAGCAAATGGCAAAAAAAGAGACTTTTAGACAGTAACGTTCAGTCTTATGCACACAGAGCAGATTTTGGTTTGGTGCCTTGCTCAACATCTGCCACCTGAGCCACACTTTGTTGAAATGTTATTTTTTTGGGATTCATTTGATTGATTTTATGTGTTTGGTATCCTGTTTCACTGAGACTGTACGACCACTGACAGGCAGAATTAATAGCACTCATTATCTCTTGAACAGATCAGTAGGTGGGATGTATTAAGCTGCAGCAAATGAACATTTTTAACAGACTAAGTTGTGAAGGCTGGACTCATAACATCGGATGACACGAGCTACACACTGCGTCAGACAGCAGTTTGTACTGGTTCTGATAGCGAGAGGACTGAATCCACAGCGGATCGCAGGTTGCTGCATTTGTGGAGCAAAAAAAGAAACTGCACAACAGCAGGCAGAGGATTGTAATGTGTTATTGCCGTTTTCAATGAACAGACTCGCCAGATTAATGGCCGATGTTCCCGGTTGTGGCATGAATGAAACGTTTGAACATTCACAGATGTGTGTAAATTGTGTTTAAAGAGACCTACAGTTCAAACTAACATTCAGTCTTTAATCACTGCAGACATCAGCATGAACGATGCCCTTAAATAAAAGTGAAGTTTCCATCTTCATGTCTGCTCTGTGCATGCCCAGCCTAATGCTGTGTGGACGAACAGCAGGACTGTAAAGAGCCGCCTTGCATCACAATGTTGTTATTTTTAATATGGCATTTCTGTTGCTAGGCGCTGCTTCCTGTGCCACAGCTGCAGTGAGCCGCCGCGTGTTTGAAGCTGCTGTGGTTTTCTGGGTTTGCAGACGTTACCTGCTGGGGCTGGTGGTCCTGCCGCGTGCTTTCGTAGGTCTGAGAGTGAGTGGGGAGGGAGGAGTGGGAGGCCGGGGGCTGGGGGGGCGCGGCGGGGCCGTGGTTCTGACACTGAGGCGGGCCGTGGTCCTGGAGGGACGGCGGCAGCGGGCCCTGGTAGCTGTGCTGGTGGTGGAGCTGGTGGTGCCTCTGGAGGACGAGCTGGCTGGGCCGCAGCAGCTGGGGGGAGGGCTGGGGGGAGGTCTGACGGAGGGGCTGCGGCTGGCTGAGCTGGCGGGGGAGGTAGCACGGGCGGGATGGCTGCGAGGAGCGCAGGGTGGCAGCCGTGGTGTGGCCGTGCGAGAGGCAGGTGGAAGCGGTCTGGAAGCGCTGGTGGGTCTTCTCCATCTCCTCCCTGGTGGGGAGGACTTTGTGGAGGGGGGAGCGGCTGGACAGGAGGGTCCTCGGAGGGGGCGGCGGCGGAGGGATGATGGGGTGGTGCGGCTGGAAGGGCATCCGACTGCGCGGGACGTGCTGCGGGGAGAAGCGCACGGGCGGCAGCGTGTCTGTGAACTGCACTGGAGGGGGTATGAGGGCCTGGAAGGGTGGGGGGGGGCGGGGGGCTCTGGGTGGGTGGCGGAGGGATGGGTTCGGGCTCGGAGGAGTAGGAGGGGGAGGACGCCTCCTCGCTGCCACTGTGCTCCTCGCTGCTGCCGCTGCTGAGCTGCCGGCGGATGAAGCCCAGGTCCTGGTCATCCTGGAAGCTCATCTGGGGGGAGAAAGTGAACGCCATCAGCCCCGAGAACCAACGCCATCGCCTCAAATCAGCTAAAAACAAAAGCTCTTTCTAGTTTTACGTACAGCCAGGGTGTCGTTTACCTCCCACTGTTACACTGCTCCATTACTCATATTATTACCAGAGGGACAAAACTAAAGAAACACACTAAGTAAGTAATATTAAAGTCTAAATCACATTCTCAACACACTCCGTTCACACAAGATGCACATTTTGGTTGAATTCCAGATTCTCTGTATTGCTAAAATAAAGATAATAGTTCCAGGACCAAAGGCTATAAATTGCATTTATTGACTGGTTTTGGTTTAAAAGTGAAATCTTCAGTACGTCTCGGCAACAGAAACATTTTGATTGATCCAATGACACTAAAACGTGGAGTTTTTTTGTCGTGTTTTACCAAAACATGAAATTCCGGATACACCTATTCATGTTTTAATTGCACAACATGAACAGGTGTATCCAGGTGTATCCATGCACTTTTAAATGCCGCCAGATTAAAAAACAAAAACACGTCATTCAAGATCATCTGCCAATCTGGAGCTGATTCATCTCATAACTTGAGACCTTTACGCCAATTTCCCTTTACTTCATGAGCTCTACTTCTATAAATCTACAGCCTTTAATGTTCCACCTCATGATAAACTTATATTATCAGACTCTATTGTACAACGGAGTATTGTGTTTTACTTACAGGCACACCTCCTCTTCTGAAACCATGACAACCACCGTGATAAATCTGTTCATGTAACACAAGCGTATCATTGTAGCACACATTAGAGCCACGCTAATGTCAACATGCAACACTACAACGGTTCTCTACATGGGAATTTATTCATCAGCGAGCACACAGACTAATAATGATGGTACATGCAACACTAGAGCTGGACACAGTGGTATATATAGTGAAGACAGTCTCCAAAGGTTTCTACAGTGAGTTAATTACTGATAATGATTGTATTCAAGGCACCATCCATGCCACAAATAGTAGATAACTGGCAGGTTGGCATGTGGTTGTCCGACACATTTGCATGTGCAGAGCTGAGGTTTAGAGGAAAGACGGATCAAAAAACTTTAATTGTGAACACGCAATTCTGACGTTTGTCTGTCAACATTCTGAACCTCATCCAAACCGTCCTGTACGTTTTTGAATTGAACTTGTCGGCTATTATTTTTAAAGAAATATCAATTGAAAAAAATTATAATTTTGTGCAAATTTGATCACGTGTATGTTGTTTATGAAGTGTTGAGACGACGATCCTAACATGTGGCCTTGGAAAACATCAAGTGGTGCTTTGCTATGTGACTGAGCTGGAGCGGAGATCCAATATTCAAATGGAGGAAAATCAAGGAGGAGCTAGAAACTTTGAATACAAGGTTTCTGGACCAACCAGACCAGGAGGAGGAGTTGAAAAGCTGGATAATACAACCCCTTTAAATATATTTAAGATTCAAAGAAAGAGGTGAAGTGTGTTTCCACAGTGTTCATTTTCCTTAAAACCGCCAAGAAAACGCTGCAGGAGAGTGAGATCGATAAAAGATCGATAAAAGGTCCTTCTTATACACTGAAAACTTCAGAAGTTCTCTTCCTCACCTCCTCATAGTCGTTCTCTCCGGGCGCAAAGTCGTCCACCAGAGTCACCCGGTGGCCCAGCTGCTCGCTCAGGGCGTCCAGGAACTTGTCGGTGTCCCGGCTGCGCGGCGGGCGGGAGAAGGTGAACAGCTTCCTGCGCCGGGTGAGCGTGTTGGGAGCGCCGCCGTCCGAGTGTTGGGGGGAGGCGGGGGGGCTCTCCAGGCTGACATAGGGGTTCGAGTCCACGCTGCTCTGGTGGTGGATCTCGTACACGGGGGTGGGAAGGGGCTCCTTCCAGGACAGGGTGAGACCCGACTTTCGGTTCCCTGCGAAGAAGGACATCAAAGATGGCTTCCGGTGACGTTCACCAGGTTCCACGGCGGCTAGTGTGACTGTTTCTCTCATCCTGTCCTCGTCACTTGAGCTGACGCCGCTCACTGTGATCAGACATTCTTGGCCATGTGGTCACCTGGACTATCATTTGAGGTAACCATGGCAACACAAAGATAAATCGGCAGGCTTACATGAGCGAACAGATTGGACGATTTGAATGAATTCTCACTCACACATCCCCACCAAAACAAATTTATAAAATTTAACAATCAGCGTTTCTCACGCCACGTTCACGCAGACGCTTTTCTTATTAGACAATCTGCTGCTTGTTCGCCACCTGCGATGACACGCCGTCCATCATAAACCCACGCAGGAGGGTTTATTTATAGCACATGTGACATTGTGTGAGCACGAGATGCGTCCTGTGCCATGTGGCTTTCATTACAAAAGAGCAACTCATTCATGTGACTCATGGCGCAGATGAAAGACCTTCATGGCACAAGGATTCAAAGCTTGTGTTGTGTGTGTGTGTGTGTGTGTGTGTGTGTGTGTGTGTGTGTGTGTGTGTGTGTGTGTGTGTGTGTGTGTGTGTGTGTGTGTGTGTGTGTGTGTGTGTCAGCAGCACAAGTACCTGAGAGATTACCGGTGAGCGGGGGGAGTGTGAGGGGGGAGAGAGGGCGGCTGTAGCCCTCAGTCTGTCCCGGTACCTCGGGCTCCGCTGAGGAGCCGCCGTGCAGCGGGGACACACTCTTCCCTGCGTACACGTTCTCCAGCTCCGTGTACACACCTGTCATCTATAGGCGGAGGCATGATGGGCCGTTAGCAGGCTTTGAAGGTCTGCTGCCTCTCAGTGTGTGCAAGTCACAGTGGGAAATTAAACTTTTGCTTAAGGGAGCTTTACGATGAAAGTGAGCAGACCTTCAAATATTGTGAGAGCAGAAGAGCACAGGTAACATGACCGGCATCCACACAATGCCGGTTTGCTGATCAGGAAGCTGCTGACAAAGCTGCGGCTGTACCTACATGACTGAGGTCAGGCGACTCGGGGAAGGAGGTTCCATCTCCGGACTGTCTCTCCTCCGGGCTGCCGCATTCATCAACATGAATCCCTACAGCATATAACATAAGCATGACTAGTGACACGTAGACGTGGAGCCTCCGCCATCCGTCCTCGCCCGGCTGGGAGGAGGGTGGATGGAGCAGAGCGGGACAGGAGGGGAGCAAGAGGCCAGAACTTGGCAGCAGAAGGTAGAAATGGTGATGAAAAACACCTGAAGCCTGAACACACCTTTGCTGGAAATAAACAGCGTGCAGTGTTTTATTCTCGCAGCACAGATATGAAGGCGAGTGACTGCAATGTTTCTCTCATGAAGCCTTTAAATACTCACTGAAAGTCCGTTTGCCACTCTTTGTTTCCAGCATCACTGTTCTGTGTGTTCGTAGGCTTACAAGCAGCCTCACGACTGATATCAAGTCTCATATAAGCACTTCAAGACTCGATACTTTGCCTTTAATGAAATATGTGAATACTGTGGAAAAAATGGAAGCTTATTTTTGTCCCGTCTTATTTGATATTCAACCTTCTTTCTATTTGTTCGATGTGGAGCAATGCTTAAAGGAATTTCCCTCTGGGATTAATAAAGCCATTCTATTCTATTCTATTCTAAAATGTCAAATTTGTCTAAAGAATAAAAAATGTGTTTGGGAGGTCTCGGTGGGATGTCGTTAAAACGCAGCATACCCATTCCCAAGTGAGTCCCGATGATGCAATCGTCAGAGCTCCTCTCTCGGAGGCTGCTGCGGTACGACGTCCCCGTCACGCGCATGGAGCTGCTGCGGCGGTGGTGCTCCGTGCCTCCGTCAGGCTCCAGCACAGCTGCGAGGAGCAAACAAGCCTTCAGGGACTTTTTTTTATTTTTTATTACTGTTATCCAAAACACATGCTGATTCATCAGGATCACCGGTGAGGAATCCAGTAATAGTAGAATAAAATCTGTGCATCAGCTATAAGGCAGCTCTATTGGCTCACGACACAGAGGGTAATCCCTTCATGGTGTGCTTCGGCTCACCGCTGCTCTTGAAGCCGAGAAAGCGTGACAGTTTGCTCTGGCAGCGCTCCTGTTCGTCGTAGGTCAGGAGCTGGTAGATGAACTGCCAGATCAGCTGTTTGGCCGGCGTGTCCAGCACAGGAAACACGTCCACGATCAGAGTGTCCACGTTCCTGCAAAACACAAAACACACGGCTCACCATCTTTACGTAAGCAGCCGGTGAGCGTGAGGATTTAACTCCTGATGCAGATTCTACATATTGCAGTGGCATGTATAGAAGATGCAGGATGAAAACTGATTATGTAAAAAGGTGGGAGGACAACAGGAATGCCAGTTATGGCAGGATTTATCCCTCGGGGTGTCATGTGTATGCACGCACGGGGAGAAATTCAATTGGCTTTTCTGCTTTTAAATCCTGCTGCATCACATCACATCACATCACATGTTTGCATCATCTGCAGAGCTAATTCTCCACCCGTCTGTACCGTCGATCCCTTCATCCTCCAGGAAACACGATCGGAGCCCACTGGGAGAAAAAAGCGTCTCACTTGCCTATGTGCATCATTTTCTCTCAAGCCATCATTCATTTTCTGAGTGAAGCCCGCTTAAGACTATACTTAGCAGAAGTCTTGAGTGCGGTGTGGACAGGTTTCCCCGGCAACCGCTAGTTTTCCGTCATTTGTCAAGTTTAACTTAACAAGTTCTGAGTCGAGTACCGAGATGAATGAATATATCTGGTCTTTACTGCAGTTTAGAGACTTTTTCACTGCAACATTCAAAAGCAATGGCTGCTTTTCACGCTTCTGCTGACTCAGGCGAGTCCAGCGCCGGGCCCGCTCACCTGTGCTGGAAGAAGGTCTCCAACGCCTTGCAGACGGTGTATCTCTCCTGGATGGTCAGCAGATGCTCCAGCTGCTGGCTGAACGTCCTCCCGTGGACTTTGATGCTCGGCGGGAGAATCTCTGCCACCCACTGGAGGGAGCTGAGGGCCGGAGACCTGGGCGGCAGACGGACGAGTGGACGGCTCGTTATTTCACTTCTACTGCGAATACGCCGTCAGACTCGTGCCGTCCCGGTTTGGTTGCGCACTGACCTGGAACGTGGTAATGTTGTGGGAGGCAGACTGGGGGATTCCTCTGGGTCGGTTTGCTCGGAGGAATATTCAGAGGGACCGTCCTCCACCACCAGGGTGGGAACGGCCCCGCTGCCCTGCAGCATGGACACCACCTTCTCATGGGAGCAGTTCCTGCAGCAAGGCCGGAGCAGAAAGAACATTAATGCTTCACCAGTCTGATAGAGGATGAAACCATCTTGAAAAACTTTTACTGTTGTCTTTTATTCATCTTTTTTTGTGTGTGTGTGTGTGTGTTTTATACTGCAAAGCACTTTGTGCAACAAATGTTCTCAAAAGTGCTATATAAATAAAGTTAATATTATTATTATTATTAATAATATTAATAAAATCATATTCTTATTCTTAATAATAAAATCATATTATTATCTCTGCAGGGGGTAATAAGAGACTGTCTGCACCAGGAGAAACTGCTTTAGGAAAGGTTTAGTTATGCACATTCAGCGGTAGTGATTTTATCCACAGTGGAGTTACTAATCAGAGGGGGCAACCTTGGCTATATAAGAGATAGAAAGTAGATTTGAAAAAAATTCAAGTTGTAGCTTTTAGAAATAGCTGGTTTAAAATAAAATAAAATAAAAACTTAAACTGACAGGAACACAATTTATCAATGTATTTGTCAAAAAGCCACATCATTGTGCAATTTTAAAGAATAATCTACTTTTCGGGTTTGAGAATTTAAAATTATTTAAAAGTGCAGGGGATGGCCCCAGCGTCCCGGGGGATTTTATCCCGCCCAAAAAAAGTCTTACTAATACCAGGTAAGCCACCAGGGGTAATTTTGAAATTATATTTAGAAAGTCCTCCTTGAGCCAGATTGCCTTCTCTGGTAAAAGTTGTACAAACTGGAATACTGTATCTCCAGTTATCTGAAAAAGCTCCACCTTCATCGGTTTGAAAAAAACAAAAAGTATAAGATATGGCTGATCAACAATCAAAGTCGTGATCATCAGAACAATCATGCTCTTTAAAATGTACCTATGTCAGACTGCTGAGTAAGCACTTTATTATATTTGCACTTCATGGTAGTTCTTTAGGAAGATTTATTTAATCATCTTTGTTTTTACCATATTGTTTTTATGTTTTTAACCTTGCATGGTTTTACGTGGGACAACGGATGGAAATGAGCCTCGAGCTAAATCCGTCATGAAGAGACGGTTTGTTCATTAATGTGCACTGTCTCGTCCAAATAAACTAATGAATGAAATGAAAAGGAAAAACGAGGGATTTATTTGATCGCTGACAATCCAGAAAGTATATCTTAACCAACTACGAGATAAATAAAGATGAGGTTGTTCTATCACTCTGCCCAGTAGCTCCTCTTAGGGTCCGTGCCGATAAAGCCTCCATTGTTTATTTACGCCGCTCCAGAACGTTTTCTACTGATGTTTTCCACCACACGTTCACACTGCAGCTCACACATTGCGTCGGCCTGTATTTTTTTCTTTTCTTCCTTCTTTTTCTTGTTGTTTTTCCATGGCCGCCTCTCTGTTGCTGCAGCGCCGCAATATTATGGCGCGCCAATCACATCGGTGCATGAGGCAGCCGTGGGAACGGCTCCACACTCCTTCCTCCACGTTGGTCTATCAGGCTGGCAGGATGAGTAATGCCGTGTCTTCACCAAGGCGCTGGAGACGTTAAGAGTTGTGTTATGTTAAGAGTTCGTATGCGATCCGGCTTCGTCCTGCGGTGGATCTCTCATGTGGACGCCCACGGCGAGTCGCTGGGAGGACTGCCGGGGTCGAGAGGTGGTGAAAGTCCACAAAAGAACTACTAAGACTCCCACAAGTGAGAGTTTACATAAAGGAAGGTGTCACGTGCCGCAACACACACACACACACACACACACACACACACACACACACACACACACACACACACACACACACACACACACACGCGCGCGCACAGACACACACACACACACACACACACACACACACACACACACACACACAAACACACACACACACACACGCCAGCAGCAGAACTAGTGAAGAGGAAACTTTCCCCTGATGTGACAAAAACTTTTCTTTTAAGAGTTTAATCCACGTGCGAGAGTGAGACTCTCATCCAAGGCAGACAAACTGTGAAGTCATGCTGCAGGAGAAAGCAGGAGCAATAAACCAAATAAAAGCTGTATTTACTTGTGATGGGATTATCTGACTCTGTCAAAGCTGTTTTTTGCGAGTGTGAATTCATGGCAGCAGATGGCTCCTCCTGAGCTCTGATGTTTAAATATATTGTCTGAGTTCATTCACTTGGACGGCAAAGTGCAGAGGAAAAACACAATATTACCAACCACTAGTGCTACTAATAATAAAAAAAAGTGCTTTCCATTAGAGACCAACCTCCAAATGATGTGTCTGTGTTTACATCAGAAGTTATAGCGTTGTACTGTCCATTAGAATGAGTGGACAAAATTGGTTAATATGTTCAGCAGCTGCTCTAATGGTCCTGCAGACAGGAAGGTCGAACCAGGAAGGTTCAGTCTGACTTAATATGTGAGATTCACTTAAGAGCGCCGAGTCAACAGGCTGGTCTGTGGAGTTTATGTGGGTCCCTGCTCACGGTGGAATCTCAGGCAATGAGGTGGCAGATGCAACCACTAAGAAAAGGCACTGAATCATGATTTATCAAAGTATTATAGTATTGTAGGACAGAAGATGTCTCAGATCTGGCAGAGAGAGTGGGACACAGAGACAAAGTGACACCGGTTGGGGAAAGAGTAGGTCATTCTCTCCAGGTTGAGACGAGGACACGAAAAAGAATCAACGGCTTAAAGACAGGAATAGAAGAAGTGACCAACCTCATGTCCAGTCCATTGAGGAAGAGGATTCGGTCTCCTGGTTTCAGGCCACATTCCTCAGCGGGGCTGTCTGAGAGGCAGAGCAGGGACGTCAGACGTCAATCACAGATTTGAAAACTGATCCTGGCACGACATCAGCGGCTAACAAGGTGCACCGAGCAGACGGGGGAGAACCGGGAGAGCTGGTGACTAATGTGATGCTGTCAATCTGTGTGTGTGTGTGTGTGTGTGTGTGTGTGTGTGTGTGTGTGTGTGTGTGCGTGTGCGTGCGTGCGTGCGTGCGTGCGTGCGTGCGTGCGTGCGTGCGTGCGTGCGTGCGTGCGTGCGTGCGTGCGTGCGTGCGTGCGTGCGTGCGTGCGTGCGTGCGTGCGTGACTGACATCCACCGAAGCCCGTCAAGGACCAGACGAGCTCCGTGCTAAATCGTATTACGTAAGGAAACAGTTCTGTGTCAAAACAATTGCCGCTCAGTCGATGATCACGTGATCATCGACTTTTTTATTTGCCAGGTTCGAACTGAGCATCAAACCAGGTCTGAGGCTTATTTTTTTTTGATTTTGTTTGTTTTTTTTAATCATAAAGGAACTTTTAGCTCAGATCACGACGAGGAGAGATGCCACCTGCCCCCGCAGCCTCCATAAGGCCCACTGAGTCAGTCCACTGCTTCAGCACATGTTGGTGGGAGATGGTGATGGTGGTGGGAGGGAACGGTGCCATCATCAAACACAAAAACACACACACACACACACACACACACACACACACACACACACACACACACACACACACACACACACACACACACACACACACACACACACACACACACACACACACACACACACACAAACACACACACACACACGCCTCCCTCTCTCTGCTTCCTCACCCATGGATCTGGTAAATTCCCTGAACAGCGGCATCGCAGACTCACTTGTCTGCTAATTTTCTTTGAGAAATCAACAGTTAATCACCTTTAAATGATTAAAGGATTAAAAAAGAATACAAAGCAAAAACTAATCAACTCGTTTCTCCACAAGCTCCTAGTAGCAATTCGCCTCTCAGACACTTAACAGAAAGCTACAGCCATTTGACAAATTGAATGAAAATCAAGAAAACAATCAAAACGAAGAAAAGAAAATTCTGCTTCCAGACCATCTGAGGACGCAACAGAATCTTTTAAAAAGGGACGAAAAACCTTTTTCAGTTTGCAGTTCTGTGACTTTTATTACCGGTATTTTTATGTATCTATTATTATTATTATTATTATTATTATTAATATTATCAAAATGTCAGCATTTTCACAAAACCAAACGATTACACCACAATCTCAACATAAAGCCAATTTTATTGAAACCTTCTGCTGCAAAACAAAGAAAACTTCTCCTATAGCTGCAGCCTCATGCATGTTTTTACAAACTCACCCTGACGTCGAGGAACCTAGCGTCACACATATCTGTTCAAAAGATTTCTTTTGAGAATTGTTAACTTTTTGAGTAAAAATGCTGTTTAATCAGACACCGATGGCACAACACGGTGTGGCTTTGAATTCTTATTTAATTTAGCAGGCAATGTGATATTTCCCTGAAAACATTAGACAATGACATATATCACATTTAAAGGTCACGACACGAGAAATAAAAGCTTTGCATTGTGAAATCCTCGTGATTCGATAGGATCGATTCACGTTCTATGAATCTAAATGTTTGTTTGTACTTTTGACTGACTGCCGTGAAGACCTGCTCCGGCACACCGTGTTCCCAGGGGTTTCCCCTCACACTAATCTGCTTCCTGTTGCACACAGGGGGGGTCGGTCTGTACGCGTCGGTTGGTGGGAAGGAGGAGAAACGTACCTGAGATGACGGAGTCGATGCAGACGGGGGCGTGACCTCGCAGCGTGAAGCCGAAGTTCTTCTTCCCCCTGTAGACACGGACGATCCTGAGGGAGTGATGCAGGGAGTGACATCGACAGACTGACGCGCAAAAAGCTAAATTTGTTTTAAATCTTTATCTCTGTATAAACCACTAGAATAGAGAAAATGTGAAAAAACTTAAGCACTCTTAAATACCATTTATATTCAAATTAAACTTCTAAATAAACCAATATTACCCCTATTGTACCATTTGAAAACAGGAGGATTTCTCACAGGTGAAACTGGGAGAATAGAGTCGTCAAATAAGCTCAAGCGCCCCTCCAGGGTTTTGTCTTGGGAAACTGAAGATCTGACCGAGTGTTTGAGAATGTGGCTGAGTTTTGTGAACGTTGTTTTGGATTTTGTCTTCTTTCTTTTTTAACCTTTCCGGAGGTGGGATGTCCGCCATGTCTATACACTTACTGTTACTCCACGCACTTTGCTACCGTACTTCACTCCCGACGTCGAACAGGTTTAGAGCCTCTTTAACTTTTTGTCTTTTCAGTGCAGAAATATGCTGAATGGCCCTGAAAATCCTTTTGCGTTTGTCCGTCCCGTGTTAAATCATGAAAATCATGAAAAAATGTGAGCGTGAGATGTGACAGCTCCTCAACTATGCTCCTGTTTTAGAAAATATTAAGAGACCAACGGTTTTAATTAAAAGACATGTCACATTTTCACTTTTTCCCCAAGTGTGTGTTTACTTCCGACCTCAAGTTATTAAAATGTTTACATCCTTAAACAGGAAACTCCGACTTGATGAGAACTCAGAGTTAACAAAGTTCTCATTGCATGAGGCAGAGGATGAGAAGCGATCAAACAAACTGAACAACTGCATGGTTTTGCTCTGTAAAGAATAAAACTCGTCTACAAACTGTATAAAACTCTGTTTCCCCCGTGTCACTTCCTGTTGGCGGGAGTTTGAATAAAAACCAGGACACGTTGCTCATTTTGCCACGACCCGACTCAGTGCGATCAGAGCTCATCATTTCGATCCAACAGCTTCGACTCCACACGCGGGGAGACGCTCGCCGGCGACGGCGACGGCGCCTCTCCCTCGTTCAGCCCGGTGAAGAAATGCAACGGCGGAGCCTCTACTTACTGACTTTAAGCAATCTATCCCCACTGCGTTGCCATGGAGACGGCTCAAGGCAACACTGCCATGGTGTATAAACACGGGGGAAGGCACAAAAAAAAATAAAGAATTAAAAATTAAATAAATAAAATGAAAGTGGAGAGAAAATAGACAAATCTACTCTTTGATAGCTGCAGTTAGTGGCTGTTATGTAAGACAAGCTAAATGTAGAGAGGCATATAGGGGGCTCTGTGTGTGTGTGTGTGTGTGTGTGTGTGTGTGTGTGTGTGTGTGTGTGTGTGTGTGTGTGTGTGTGTGTGTGTGTGTGTGTGTGTGTGTGTGTGTGTTTGTTGGACTAAAGAAAGCATGCAGCTGCAGCCTACTACATAACTTGAACTACCCGTGAATATTAAACTGTGAAAACTAGTTTTCCACTTAAAAACATATATAGTCAAAAATTAACCTAAAAGGTCACAGTATATTATAACATCACTGAGTAATAATAATTATTATTATTATTATTATTATTATTATTATTATTATTATTATTATTATTATTATTATTATCATTAATGATGATTAATGATGATTAATGATGATTAATGATGATTAATGATGATTAATGATTTCTATCTCTCGCCTTCCTTCCAGGCATCAGTGTCTGTCAGGAAATGATCCTTTCGACATTCTCCACCTCTGTGGTTTCTTTCTCTACCTGTCCATCTTCCCTGCCACTTCCTGTGGAGACACATCAGCGTTACGCAACACTCCTGGGGTTTATTTAGTTTTAGGGCATTGCAGCACAACTTTTTTTTAGCGCCTGTGCCTCCTGCGCCGTTGTTAGTATTGTTGTTTGACATGTGTATCGCCACATTTTCACTGTGGTGTGGATGACGACAGATCTGGTGTGGGAGTCTGCTGCCACTCTTGTAATCCCGCTGTGAGTCCATTGTGGCATCAATAACTGGATGGAATTGGATTGTGTGTGTGTGTGCGTGTGCGTGTGCGTGTGCGTGTGCGTGTGCGTGTGCGTGTGCGTGTGCGTGTGCGTGTGCGTGTGTGTGTGTGTGTGTGTGTGTGTGTGTGTGTGTGTGTGTGTGTGTGTGTGTGTGGGTGGAAGAGGTGCAATAGAGGCTGAGTGGTCAGGGATTCGGAGGGGGATTGTCGCGTTGAACAGGTGAGGAGGTGGTCAAGTCTCCCGGGATAAATAAAAGATGTGGGTGTTTGATGAAAGAGACACTTTCTGAACAAACCAACGTCTCATATTTGCCGATTCGGGGTTGTGGATCTCTCTGAGCCTCTGGAGCAGAAGGGAGCTTTAGGATAAAAGACTCACTGCTGCAAGTAAACAAGCCAGAAGCAGAGACTCTGTCCCCTGACTCACATCCATCTTTAAACCAGAACATGTGACCACCGGCGACTACTGGAAGTTGTTGTTTTACAAGTAGAGCGCAGACCTGCGAGCAGCCTGGACTCCCGCAGTAAACAACACATGAATACAGAATGGTGTCGACTCCACGGGAAACTGAATCAAAAGCGTCACTGTGCTCACCTCTGATTGGGTCCGATCGGCGGATGTGCTGGTATCCCGGAGACGGACTTCCTCAAGCCCCGGTCTCTGTCCCCGCCCCCCCGCTCCCGCTCCCTCTCCCCGGGCTCTCCCCCGTCCCTCGGCACCGAGCTGGCCCGCTTGGACCCGCGGTGGCGCTCCGACGGATCCTCGCTCCGGCTGCGGCGGATCCTGCCCTGCGGCTCGCTGATGCTCTTGCTGCGGCACAACCGGTTGATGACGTTCTGGTTGACGGCCTCGTCGAAGCGCTGCCGGTGCTTCTTAGGGATGAAGATTCTGGCGAACATGGTGGCATGTGAGGACAACAAACGGGGCGACGTTAGCGGTTTGTTTCACGAAAAAAGAGTACGTCGAGAGGAGGAGGAGGAAGAGGAGGAGGGGGTAAAGAAGATCTATATCACAGATCCTCCTGTATTTGTTGTGAAATCATACAAGTCGGTCATCGTGTGAAAATAACAGCCGGGAGACGATTTAGCGTCCAACTCAACAGGCTTCCCCGTCAAGCTCCACACTCAAAGCTACAGACCGACGGCGGAGGAGTCTTCGTCCCTGACGGTAACTGTCCTCAGAAAGAAGAAGAAAGAGCGAAGAAAAAATAATGTCGCCAGAGAGAAAACATCTTTTTCTGACGAGAGCCTGCTGGAGTCTGACTGCTGCAGCGTGAGCCACAGAGTACAGCATGAGAAAAAGGTGTGGGAGTGAGCGAGCATGGGATTTCTCCTCTCTCTCTCTTTCTCTCTCTCTCTCTCTCTCCTCCCTCTCTCTCCTCCCTCTCTCTCCATCTACAGCCTCTCATCCTCACTCTCTCTCCTACACTTCCGTCCACACATCACCTCGGTGTCACTCCGTCAGCGTGAGCGCCCGAGCAGGAAGCTGGCATTACGTCGGTGACCTCGGACATCAACAAACCTCGAATCAGACACAAAAAACATTTCTGGGTCGAAATGGTTCAAAACACCAGCTCCTTGTAGAAAATATAAATAAATAAGAGAAGAAACCAAACAGCAGAAGAGCAAATGATGAATAGAGAGTTTTATATCCTGAACGCACGAGGAGAAAACGAGAGCGGAGGTTCGAGTGTAAACTGTGTGTGTGTGTGTGTGTTGTTGTGTATTGTTGTGTGTCGTTGTGTATTGTTGTGTGTCGTTGTGTACAGAGCGCTGGCTGATTCTCAAACAACAGCAACCGACGATTAGAACACAACAAAGTAATGAGTCGCTCCTGACAACAGAAAGAAACTTTCCATTCAAGTGATCAGAACTGCTGCCAGGAGACAAGACAGCCAGCCCACACACACACACACACACACACACACACACACACACACACACACACACACACACACACACACACACACACACACACACACACACACACACACACACACACACACACACACACACACACACACACACACACTTTGTCCACTTAAAACAGTGATCCTAATTTGAAGGTTTCTCTCACCTTAAATGATGACATTAGAATTGTTGTGCATGTGAATGTTTTCCAGAATAGAATAGAATAGAATAAAAGAGAGTATTTGCAGCCTTTGGGCCTTCCAAACCTGCACACGGACTCGTATGTGGACTGTAATGATGCAAAAGACACCAAGAACACTTGAACGAGCCAAAGTCCGACCTCAGTGTCATCTTTCACTGTCCTCAAGAACCCAGTGCACTGACGAACTGTCGCGTTGCTGAGACGGTGTGATCAGCCCATGAGTGTAAAGTACACAATATCATCTGCCTCTATCTCGCGCTTCAATTATTTCATCTTCAATAAACTCAGAGTGAAAGAGGGAGAATAGCAAAAGTGATCAGCTTAACCTGAGCGCCGTTAGTAGTTCTTTGTTTTATCATCCGGCCGATTCACATGTTGACTTTAATAAAACAGAAAAACTAGCAAATGTGATGAAGTTCTTCTAATTTCCTGGTCAGTTTATCGGAGGGAAAAGTACAGTTTGTTCAGCATTTTGGCCTTGGCTCATCCTGTTTCTACGTTTTTATGTTTTCTTGTATGAAAAATGACCTAATGAAAGAACCTCCTGATCATTTTCCCTGCTTTGTTTTTTCGAATCGTCAGAACAATCCTGCATGTATACGTCAATCAGTAAGAAGCGAACAGGATGCCTTTATTTGTCTAAAATTCTGCTGATTAAATAATAAAAGGACACACTGCAAACACAGCATTTATTTAAAAGACATTTATTTTTATTATTAATAATAATAAAATAATAATAATGATAATTATAATAATGAAAATAATTATAATTATTGTTATTATTTTATTCATTTAAGATATGTATTCGTTTTTAATAATAATAATTATTATAATTGTTTTATTATTATAATTGTTTTATTATTATTGATTGATTGATTGGTTGGTTGATTGATTGATTGATTGATTGGTTGGTTGGTTGATTGATTGATTGATTGATTGATTGATTGATTGATTGATTGATTGATTGATTGATTGATTGATTGATTGATTGATTTTAAAGACACACTGCAAACGCAGCATTTATTACCAACATGTTTTCCCAGTGGGAAACAAACAGATTCAGGCTTCACGGGTTGACTGGCAGCAAAAAAATTTATAGATAAACAAAACTCTGAGTTGACACACGAAAGCGAGCCAAAAATTGATAATTTGATTCTGTGTTTGTCAAACCGCGGCGGCATTAGGATCCGAGCAGGAGCTCGGGCCGAGCACACATTTTGCACAAACAAACCATTTTGGTTGCCACCTACACCAGTCTGTTGTGTCCCGACCGGCTGATTCGCTGCTGAGAAGATGAATCAGACGCGAGCAGGCGAGGTGGAGTGTCTGTTGAAAGCAGCACCAGTCCAGTAATTAGCAGCAAACACACTCACGGAGTCAGGGGGGAGTCAACAGCGAGCTCTGCGCTCTGCCACCAAAAGCCAATTAAGCTGCAACAGCAATTTCTTTGACGGCTAAATATGAAGCAATTAGGACACACTTGGTGTAAAAGACACTGAAAAGGGTAAATGTGAGTCCAAGCCACAACTCTTTATGTCATTAAACTCACCGGTTTGAACACATTATTGAAAGGATTTCCATTAAATACGAGGCATTTTCAGCCCCGTTTTGTGGCAGATAATGAAGCAACCTGA
This sequence comes from Lipophrys pholis, assembly GCF_963383615.2. NCBI lineage: Eukaryota > Metazoa > Chordata > Actinopteri > Blenniiformes > Blenniidae > Lipophrys > Lipophrys pholis. The sequence goes on along the minus strand of NC_137635.1, from coordinate 6,036,593 downwards.
AGGTGGATTTTCTTTAACATTAGTGGGTCAGTTATCAAGAGCTGATATATGGAGAAAAACACGACATTGAAAGTTGTGAGCGTATAAAAGAAACCGCAGAAGTGTTGTGATGTGTCTTTCTTTCATGAACCCAAAAATCAGTGCTGATTAAATAAACTCCTGGACGATAACGAGCTTTGATTTTACTGGAAAATTTAATTATTTGAGATCTGTAGTGAGAGAGAGATACTAATGACCTGTCTGCCTTTCTGAAGCTGAACCAAACGTATTGTGTTGAGCTACAGCGTGTGTGACAACAATGTACACATCAACATCAGAGATCTGATGATTCAAAGACTCGAACATGTCACACTTTAATACATTGACAGCCCAGCGATTCTCAACATCATGCCCTCTGCTGGCCGTATTTGGAAGTGCAGCCAGTTATCGGGAGCTCTCCTTTCAGCACCACAACACAAGAGGAAAAGATGGTCGGCAGTATTTTGCTTTTCAAAGCTTCAAGCAGATGCAGGACTGAGCAGTTGATTTTCCCAAGGCAGCCATTTTTTTTTTTTTTTTTAAGTACTACTATTATATGTTAGCAAAAGTATTCGCTCAGCTATCTAAATCATCGACTTCAGGCATTCCAGTCACTTCCATAGAGGTGTGTGTAATCAAGCACTTAGGCAAACTCTCTCGGGAGCTCAGTGAATTCCAGTGTGGTGCAAGCTGTGAAATTACAAAATATTCCACAATCAGCTGTAACAGTAGAACTATAGCAGAGCGGAAGTTATTGGTAACAACAAGTGGGAGGCCACGAGAAATCACAGAGCAAGGTCAGCCAGTTGAAAGAAACTCTGAAAGCTTCAGCATAATAAGATATTTTGGACAATTTCATGCTACCAAACTCTGTGGGGACAGTTTGGGAGACGGCTGCTTCCTCTTCCAAACATGACTGCACACCAGTGCACAAAGTAAAGGTCCGTAGCCAGGCCTTCTCGTCTCACATCAGTGTCTGGCCAAATAAATGGTGAAAATTTCCCAGAAACACTCTTAAACCTTGTGGAAAGCTTCCTGAGAAGAGTTGAAGCTGTTACAGCTGCAGAGGGTGGCCCAACAGAAGGTAGGTGAGCAAATACTTCTGGCAATATAGTGTATCTCGAAACAAAATCAGCATGTCGCATGTTTTTCTTTGTTTTTTTTTGAATATCGGTGATTCAAGGTGAAATCTCTATTGATTTTACAAACTAAGTACATTAGTCACACTAAATGATTGAACTGCAAGGCAGTCATGTTCCAGTGTGGCTCTTAGACCTTCTAATTACTTCAGTCTGTTGTGGACTTAAAAAGATGAAGGTATATAATTAACCGCAAGTTTTCCACAATAAGATGTTTCTAAATCATCATAACTCAAAGGAAACCCTTCAGAGCTGGAAATAGTCATCACAGTTATTTTACTATCAACTTAATGTAGTTCGAGTCACTTTTATGTTAACCTTGACACTGTGGGAAGTGTGAAATCAGGAAATCTGGGCCTTAGAGCAGCTTTATCTTTGGATATTTTCCCTCAACATCAGCAATCAAAAATCAGTCTGAAAACATGAAGTGGGTAAAATGTCCCCCCACACATTATAAACTGTTGAGGGTAGTGGAATACATGCTATATAACGATATCACAGATGCTAAACATGCACCCAGTCAGTCATATTTATGGTACTTTTCATTTAAAAACGCATTTTATTGTCGCACTGATGTATAACATTGAGAAAAGAGGATTTTTAGAACCTTTAAATAGAAGTCCAGCCACACTGGTTTGCCATTTATAGTTTACAGTTTTAAGTTATATAATAGTTTATTTTTAAAGTCGATTTTGCACACAAACAAAACTGGAAGGAAATCTTTACAGAAGTCACTCTTTAGTTTCCGAATGTTTGAGAAACTGTTAAATGACCACATCCCCGAAGTTAAATTTACTCGATATTGAATTGTGTGTGTGTGTGTGTGTATAATATGCACTCACAAAGCTATTTTAAGAAAAACACACTCATTCTCTCCTTATTTGGACATTTTTACAGAAGCCAACACTTTAAAAAAAACCAAACAAAAAGGTGGACATCTCATTTTTTAAACGGACGTGTTTGATTAAAGATCTGGGCCTCGTATCCTCAGCCTGCTGTCGGCGTCTCTGCAGACTTTGATCCACGCTGCGGTGAACATGTACCTGCAGTCTGCTGCCTCAACGCAGACTAGCAGCCACAATAAGCACACTCCTGAGATATAAATAAACGTTCTGTGATGCCGTAGGTGTAGCAGCCCACACTGTGTTTGCTGTGTGTGCTTCTCTGCTATTTGCCATTTATTCAAATCAGAGCGCCGGCATGACCCCCGTCTCTCAGCGTTCTGTCTGTCAGGCCTGATATGAGCATATATATATATATATATATATATATATATATATATATATATATATATATATATATATATATGCATGAGTAGCTGCTCCTACTATCATTATCCGTCATAAGAGCAGTTGTGTGTCCTCGACCGAACCCACTGTCATTAGTGGAAAGAGCCTCCTCATCACTAAAAAAAAAAAGTTTCCACCATCAACTCTTGAAAACTAAATGAGTGTTCTGATTCGACCTCGTTTATAAAGAACAGAGATCTATAATTATCCGCGGGAGGGTGTGGAGGAGGAAGCAGGCTGGGAGGAAGGCATGGATTTCTCAAAAAAGGGAGAAATGACAGGCAGAAAACTGCCGCTGTGGACCTCATTTCCATCCCAATGTCCTGACGTGGGTCCAGCGTGTGAGCAGAAACACAGACGTGACAGTAGCACAGGTGTGTGACAGAGAGAGTTTCTGTGGAGCAGTGACAGAGGAGAAGCTCGGCGGTGGGTCACACATTTAAGGATAAAGCCAATGGAATTAAAACTGATACTATTACAAATGTGTTTGGAACGTTTCAGGCTGATTTGGTGTTCGTCCAGAGACTTAGGGGCGTATTAAAGGCTTGTTTGGGAACTTAAAAAGGCTCCTATGAAAATAAAAAGAAGCAAACATTACTGCTAAAATCCTGCAGAGCCTGGCTGTTTCTGATAAAGAGTATCCACAGTAAAACCCCTGGAGTGGAATCCAAACCCCTTCAGAACAGTTTCTTCATGTGGAGGAGGGGCTGTTCAGTGGTGGAGAGATGAGCTGAGCAGGGATTATGGGAATGTGATTGTAGGTCCCTTTATGGTCTTTAAGAGGGTCAAAACAAGTCAAGGAGCCGCTCGCTGACAATAACATGCAACACAGATATCAATTAATTTAATTTTCATGTTAAACATCATTGACTTCTCATCATCTCTTCCGTCTCTCCGTCTACAATCCATCCAACCCAGCTGCTCTCACTTCCTCTTCGCCCGAGCTCAGACTCTTCTACCTCCCTGACTGCACTCTCATCCTCGCTGCATCGCCTCGAAAACACACTCCAGGGTCTCCTCCAATATTTAATAAGCTCAATACTATTCTAATTAAGATAACATCAACAGCTGAAGGGGAACAACAGAAAAGATGCATCAAGCGTTCATCAATCACCAGAGCTGTGAGTCTGTTTCTCCTTTTGTTCAGTGCAAATTAGCTCCGGCCACTGACTCCCATGCAGTCAGGATTAAACACCGTCACTATTGAAACAGAAAGCTTTGTGCACGGCATGCAGCGCGGATAGGGAGCAGCTTAAGGCTGCAGTATTGTGGCTTCATACAAACAACGGTGGCCAAGTTGAGATCGGAGTCATTCCTTTATAGAAAGCCGTCATAAAAGAAGAAAAAAACAAAAAACCCATGATTGGCCTGGTTAATTGGAGCTGGGTAAGTGGGTTAGCCAAGGTGTGATAAAGTCCCACGTTACACAGGAAGGTAAACTTAAAAGCAGCAGACGGTTTCTATACAGGAGCACACTGTTATTAGCCCCCATAACTCAAATGATAGATTTAAAACTTTAAATTGCCTCGAAGAGATCTTAAAAAAATAACAAGTGGAGGGGGAATTTCTGCAGCTTAAAACATTAGATCATAAATATCTCCAGCAGCCTCCATTAAATATTTACTAAACTGCCCACTTCACATACATAATTACACTTTCATTACCGCTGCGTAAAAAACAGAAGCAAGGCAGGAAATCCAACAACCAAACCCTGTTCTCCTGGAGCTGCAGGAAGGAGATGAGGTGTGGAGAGCGAGAGGACGTACTCACCCCAGACAATCCATCCCCCTTCAGCTGTCCCCCATAGCTCAGAAATCAACTCAACGCGAGCAAAAGTTGCACAGCGGTGGCGAGGAAGACTGTCACCGGCTGTGAGGAAGATTAAAAGATGCGGTAGGAACCTTGAAGCACGGTGGAACGTCGGTGGACGTCTCCGCCGAGCGTCGGGGGAAAACGGTCAGAAAGAGCCCGAGTGCCGAGGAGAATAATGAGGAGAAAATCCATCAGAGTAAAAAAAACAACAACACAAAACCCCCTTTAGAGAGGGAGAGAGGGAGAGAGGGAGAGAGGGAGAGAGGGAGAGAGGGAGAGAGGGAGAGAGGGAGAGAGGGAGAGGTAAGAGTTGGGAGGATGGGTGGGGGTGGAGGACCAAAGAGAGACCATAGTAATGGTTACTGGTGCAGGAGGAACCGTCAGGATACAAACAGTGAAGAGTCCTTTGAATTATTAATAACTTATTTAATGCCGGGCAATTGTGTCGTCTCACGTCATGATAATAATAAATAATAATAATAAATAAAATATGGTGTGGTAGTAGTAGTTTAGTGGAAAAGCCTGTGTAGTGGGAGAGTAAAAGGACGATTTGGCTGCAGTTATGGAAGAAGTGCAATCTGTGGATAAACCATCAGGGGACTCATGGAGAGCCACAAACGCTCGTCATTTTCATTTTGGCTCAAAACTCTGGCCGCCTCGACGCTTCTTCCCGTTCAGAGGTCTGGCTATTAAAAAACAATAAAAAAAAGTAAAAAACCCTGCTGGACGTGGCTCCAGGTTTCATTTTTGCATGCTTTCTTTGCTGAAGGGGGGGAATGAGCAAGTACTCCACGAAATCTGCCTGTGGCTCGTCCTCACAGACGCTGCCATGCTGAGAATGCGGGCTCACGCTGCCAATCCTCATTTACCGCTTAAAAACTCCAAACCGCCGGCCGGCCCCTCCGTGAACACTCAGCCTCCAGTTTCACTCGGAGGGTCACTTGGATTTACCCCCGGGTGGCAGATGGGGCCTACCTAAACCGAGCGTAGCCTCATAATGCCCCCCCCCCCCATCTAATCCAGCATGTAGTGGAACCAACAACAGGGACATCCTGTTAACGTGGTCATTATGAGTTCAATCCCTGCAGATTATTTTAGTTGTGACTGGGACCTAATAGAGGAGTGAAGTGGTGCAGTAATGAAATACTAAACTAAACTAAACCACGAGCCGATATTGCAAAACTTACTGCCGTGTGTAACAGGATGGACAATTAATACCACAACTTTTCTCTTTGATTCCAATTATCAGTCAGAGACTCATCTGTTTCTGTGAAACACGGGAAGGCAGAGGATTCAGCTCACAACTGCAGCGTCAAGAGTGAAAACTGCTCTGTGGTGTGAGAGTGTGAGTCAAACGTGTGAGTGACACACACACACACACACACACACACACACACACACACACACACACACACACACACACACACACACAAAGTGTGAGCGCTGGCAGCGCCGTCTCGATTAGGGAATGAAGCGCTGCCCTGAAGCCAGTTTATGTTTGGTTTCTCAAGAAGTTTTTATCGTTGTTGGTTCTGTTCCTCCAGTTGAAGAAGCTTTATATTTATTATGTAGAAGATTTAGGCAAAATAATTTTAGTCTTTTACAACGGAAATAAGAGACGATAACAAACTAATAGGCTTCGAAGATCTTAAAAAATAGTCAATGATTCTGAAAGTTATCGTGTGGAAGAAAACATATCTTACCTTGAAAACCGCTGCCCCCCTAGAACCCCACTCTGGATTAAAAACCAGGTGTAACATTGATTTAAAAACCTGTGACTCCTACCTGATGCTGGAGAAGAGCTGCCGGTGCTCATCGGTCGTCAGTATTTCCGGGAGTACGGAGGCCAACCACTCCACCCTCTTCTCTGCTGCAAACTGCTTCAGCACCGTGAAGAGCTTCTCCTTCACTTCCGGCTCGTCGCCTAAAATCTGGTCCACCTGAAGAGGGATCGACGACGAGTTTTAGGGCGAAACGAGCAAATATTAGAATATAATAGCTGCTGCGACCTTGTCGTTATTCCACACAGTGTCAGACTTCACACAGAGCGGCACTAATATTACCGCCACTGTGGAGTAGGGGCAAATCCTGGTGTGTGTGTGTGTGTGTGTGTGTGTGTGTGTGTGTGTGTGTGTGTGTGTGTTTCCTCTAAATACTCGGGTTTAAGCGGTACTGAAATGGCTTCAATTCCACTTTAAAATGTTGTCCTTTGCATTTCTTTACAGACTATTTTCTTTTTAAATAATTACAAACCTCTCATTCTTGAATTGTCATAGACAAAGCATTCTGTTGTATGAGAGCGGAGTGGGAGCTGTTAAATCACCGTTAACTGACAGCAGCGCCTCCCTTTCACCTCCATCAAACTTGAAATCACAGCAAATCTCTGCCTGGTGCAGAGAAAAACTCAAGATCATCTTTGTTTACTGAATACGCACTGTTGGACGTTGGAAGGGATAAAAAGCAAATTCCTAAAGGTACCATGTCAGTCCTTGCAGACAAATATTGGATAAGACAAGAGGTGGAGAAATTCTCTTTCAATCTCTTGAAACTTCCTGCCTTAGAGAAAGTGACCTGGTGAAACTACCTTCCGGTTGAATTCCAGAGCCTTGTGTTTGCGGTCCAGCCTCGCCGACTCGCCGCTCATCTGACTGTCGTCAATGCTGAAGTTGTGTTTCTGCCGCGGGCCGAGGCACAGCACCCCCAGGCGCAGCGTCCTCCCCTGGGAGGCCTTGATCAGCGCGGCGGCCATCTCGTGCTGCCTGACGGGGATCCCGTTCACCTCCATGACGTAATCGCCGGCCCTCAGGCCTGCGCGGCCGGCCGGGGAGCAAGGGGAGCAGTCCTCCACCAGCAGGGGGCAGTCCCCGACGATGGTGAACCCAAACCGGCCGTCTGGACCTGGGATGATGTCCATCTGTGCGAGACAAACGACCACAAACTGTTCAAGGGTGACATCTCAAACGGACAAACATGTCGTTGGAAAGCCGTGAGACCTGCTGTATGCGGGACACGACCCCGATGCTGGGGGGGATGTTCTTTTGCGTCTGGGCGATGGCGACGACGGCTTGCGGGCCCAGCGTCGACACATTGTGCCCTTCGATCTCCAGCACCTGGTCCCCGGCCTGCAGCCCCGCCAGGTGGGCGCTGCTGCCCTCCTCCACCGCGAGGATGTAGCTGGGTCCATTTCCACCCAGCTGGAAGCCGAACTCCTCAGGCCAGCCCTGGTTGGACGTCGGCATGCCGAGGACTTTGAGAGAGAAAAAGAAAAAGGAGCCACGCTTGAAATGTCATCGATAAACTCTGCAATGTGGAGTTCAGCGGCGCAACAGTCTCGTGCTGCTTTTCAACACACACACAAAAAAGAAAAAAAGAAAAGCCAGAGGAGATACTCACACATTGAAACACTTACCCATCGGAGCCAAATCATTCACCTCTGTCTGCATTGTCAAACACACCTAACACGTAAGAGCTTCTTCAAAACAGGTTGAATCAGATGCTTCCTCCTCATACCGCTCGCGTCTCCAGTTGTACTATCAAATGTGGCTCTGTAACCCTCCACCCCGAACCGTGGCACACTCAGCGGTCCCTGACCTGGTTCACAATTCACAGCCAATCAGGTTAAAGCGTTGCAGAGATTGTGACCTTAATTAGCTTGAGACACAAAAGTTCCTAAAGTGATTTTTTTTTTTTCTTTTTCCCATCAGAGCATAAGTCACACGCTGCTCCTGCTGAGTTGTAATTATACATGAAATGAACAGACTGATCTGTACTGATCAGTCTGAAGCAGGTAAAGGGTAAGAAAGGACAAACTAACAAGGTAAACTAGAATGACCATCTCTAATGGGACTAATACGGATGTATTACAGAGAGAAAATGTTGGTTTTTACTGCGTGTGATCGGCCTTAAAAATCTCGAGCTCAGCTGGAGATGATGTGCTCCACAGCCTCCAAAGCCACAGCGCAGCAGGATTCACACAGAGCGCCGAGCTGAAGAAAGACTTACAGAAATCTTTGGTTGGATACCGAGAGCCCCGTTTGCTCTGCCGAAAAGAGCATCTGCCTTTTTTGTTCTGCAAGAACTTCTTCATCTTTGCTTCCCGGGTGCAGGTGGCCTGCTAGCAGGCTCCAGTCCCAAGTACAACGTCAAATACAGAAGAACCAAAAAATAAAATAAAAAAATCCCCCGACAACTTAAAAGTCAAACAGAAAGAGAGACCACATCAAAACACTGCCGCCACTCCTCCACCGTGAAACCCCAGCAGCCTCCTCAGGAGCAACGGGTGAGTGTGCGTGAAAAGCCAGAGCAGTCTCCCTGTGAGTGTGTCAAAGAGTTAGTCCTTCGTCTCATCCCTGATTCATCCTCGGGCCAGCCTGCATGCACAGTGTTAATCAGAAAACTGGGACGCATGCACCCGTGCACCTCGGTTCCTTAATAATTCTTTCTCCAAAAAGGGTATTGTGAGGCCTCATTTTTCTATAAATACACCGATCTGTCTTCTGCGTCCTCCTCCTCTCTTGGTTAGGTGGCTCTCCGAGGGACCGGTCCTGGCCCAGAATCACTCTGCGCCGATGCAAGGGAGCCTGATGAGCACTAATTGGAGCGTCTGCTCGCCTGGAATTCTGCATGTCCTGGTATGCATGTGTGTGTGTGAGAGAGGCCACACTGCAATAGTCAAACCCATTGAGAAGGAGCAGGGGCAATTCAAGACTTCATCCTGCAGGATTAGGAGGATTATCAGCTGAATCTTCGGCTCCCCTCCACCCAATGTCTTTAATACTGCGGGAACACACACTCCCATCCCTGGATCACACTGACTGACTGTCAAACCTTTCAGGCACATTTTCTTACAGCGAAGGTGAGAAAACACGACAGCAAACAAGCCATTTATCGTGTAACGCCAATTCCACACACAGCGACAGAGGCTTCAGCGTGAACAAATTATAGGATAATTAGAAAATAAAAGCAGGTGCATAGTCCCCACAGTATCCCTGAAGCCAGTGGCAGGATGGAGAAATGCACAATTTAATGACCCTGCCTGCATTAACATTAGTTTCTGTATAATAAGCAGCTGGGATCTTTAACAACATGAGTGAAGGTTATGTCACATAATAATCCAGAAATCTTTTTTAAGCATTTCTATCTCAGTCATCTCTGATCATGGGTTTCCACATTATTCATTCATTAATTGTTCCATTACTGTCAAACACCTATGAAAAAAGACAGGATCAAGAATAATAATATCATAGTCCCCAACATGCCATGTTATTGTACATATATATATATATTTTATATCAGCAATTCATGATGGATATAAGTGATGACCACAATCTGTTTTGGTGCTTGTGGCATTACCCTGTGCATTTAAAGAATACAATTTAGAAGTTTATGGCTAAACAATTGTTTATTTGCTGTATTTAATGCTATCATTTTCTATTAGTATGAATTATTATTATTATTAGTAGTAGTAGTAGTAGTAGTAGTAGTAGTAGTAGTAGTAGTATTACTATTATTACTATTTAATTAACCCTGTATTTATGCATATTTCAATCTAACAAGTCAATTATCTTGCATATATTTTACTCTTTTAGGCTTTTACTTTTTTTATCTAAAAGAGTCAAATATAGGAGCCAGGCCTTCCCGTCCTACGTCAGTGCCTGACATCACACAATTGCCCTTCTGGAGAAATGGTGAATATAGAGAATATTCAATGATAGTTAGAGTAAAGTGCATCCTATCACCTACAGCAGAGCGTCCATCACACCAGTGTGAGCGGACTTTAAGAGACAGTAGAGGGGGGAGCCTGCAGGCGGCTCTATTGGAGTGTAAACTGTCATTAGTGGCAAAGCACACAATGAGCAACAGGCAGTCCGCTTGGAGTTGAATAATTAAACACAAGTGGTTTACATCTCCAAACACACACTCTTCACTGCAGTAAAGTCTCTCCTCTTATTCTACGGCCAAGACCATCACATAGAGCGTAACAATATGACAAACTGTCATTTCACTCGCTTTAGTAGGAGGAAACTTTTTTTCCATAAGTGGAAAATGAACTACAAACTGCATGATCGTGACCAAAGACCTGCTTTGGTATAGATAACACACGTACTGATGGAGACACCAGAGCAGCAACAAACTGTCAAAACCACACAGAAAGCACAAAAACTACCTTTTCAACCGGCGTCCATAGATGTGCAGACACAGCTCCTGAGCGGCACTCCCCTCTCCAGCAACGGGAGCCGTAATATGAGTGCGACTGGATGTCTGCAACTGGATCCATCAGGTGTCCTGTGATGCCTCCTCGCACCATGTGGGGCTGTGGACACCAAAGACACAGAAAAGAGGGACTTCATTTTTTTTTTTTTATCTGAGGAACCTTTGACATGTTGAAATGGTCCCATTGTTCCAAAATGTTTCTGCCAGAGGTGTCGAACACATTTGATTTCAGGGGCCACATACAGCCCAATTTCCTCTTGAGTGAGTCTACCTGATGTTGATATCTCAGTTCTGGTCTGTGTTGTGTTGTGCTCACTACTCTTAAGAAATATAATTTTAGAAATTCAAAAATCTACATTTTCTTTTAAACTTTCACAATTTGAGTGGTGGTCTGGCAACATTAGAGCCTCTTGCTGGCCTGTTATGGCCTACAGGTCTTATATCTAATTGGCCTTTATTGTCCCAGTGCATATTTAACTTCAGAAATTTAGATTTTTTTAAAAAAGACATGACGTTGGGTTTGAGCCACATTTGACATGAAACAAGGTAGGGATGATTAATATCAACATGAGTGAAAAACATGTTCAGACCCCTGGAAATTGGCTCCTCAGAAATATTTTCATTTGAAGTCCAGGTCGATTTTTCTTAAATTAATAATAATAAATAAAATGTTTAACATAATCACATAATAACTAACTAACTAACTAACTAACTAACTAACTAAAGAAAGAAAGAAAGAAAGAAAGAAAGAAAGAAAGAAAGAAAGAAAGAAATGTTCATGGTGGTTGATGCTGGTTGAGATACCATACCCCAAAAAATGCTTTTCTATGTCTTTATTATTATTATTATTATAAAATACCAGATTCAGATGTATACAGAAAGGGGGGGAAAATCCCCCTTCACTACATATATATATATGTGTGTGTGTGTGTGTGTGTGTGTGTGTGTGTGTGTGTGTGTGTGTGTTTGTGTCCAAAACTAAAACGTATTTATTCCCACTCCAACAAATATTTCATAATTATCCAATTTCCTAAATCATATACATATAGGGGATGAATCTGGATCAACGTTTGTATTTTGGTTATACACTGGGTAAAGTGTGTATGAATATCAGGACACAAACTTACAGTAATGGGAACAACAGTTTGATCAGAGTTGGGAGAATATCAGTTTGTTTTCATCTCCAGACTCTGGCGCGTGCCACCAGCTGTTAGCTCGATGCTACGGAAGTAGCATCAGTGTTTACAACCGCAGAACGCGAGCATGGACTAAAAGTAACGCCGGCAGCAGCAGAGAGAGCAAAAGTGACTATGCTGCCAAGAGATAAAACCTGATTGGAGCGATGTGTGAAAGCGATTAGAGGGTAAAAGTTGAATTTGTCAGAAAAGCTTCTAGAAAGTAAAAAAAAAAAATGGGTTAGCAGTTTTGCTAACTCTGTCGGTTAGCGTGCTAATACAGTTTCGCTCATCTGAGACTTCCTAGATAGTTTGGATTTAATTTTAAAGTCTCTTTCATCTTCTGGTTAAGACACTAAATCGGCCTTGCAGAGAGGAAGTCGTAGCTCCGTCGGTGAGGTTTGTATGAGAACCTGTGGTGTGTCTGTCGCTCCAGATGGATTTCCTCACTCTGTTCGCTGTCTACGTCCTGGTGGTGCTGACATGTATCGTCCTCATCTGTAAATACTCGGGCCAGCAGAAAACCCCCTTTAACTCTCTTTATAACTGTGTAGTGAAGGTAAGCCCGAGCAGGGGTTCTTCCTGCCGTTCACCACCGTGTGGCGCTGGATACCAGTTTATCATTGTGACAACGTAAAGTCTAAAATAAAAGTTTCTTCTCAGGTACTTGCACCGATTACTCCAAAATGGCTCCAAAAGCTTTCTCACTGGACCTTACACAATCTATTCCATCAAAGGTTTGTGTACAGATTCTAATCCTGTCCCTGATTGTGAGATCACGTGTTCAGATTTGTTATTTTCTCTGTGATTTCAGGAGCAACACGTTCATCTACCTGCACATCCTCCTGGAGGGAGCCGTGTACGCCGAGTTCACCTACGAGGTGTTTGGCTTCTGCAGGGAGATGGACATGACCCTGACCAGCCTGTCTGTGCCTTACATCCTGCTGGCGGTCAAGACCTTCCTCTTCTACCGCTGCATCAAGAGAGATCCAGGTTCATCCTCTAGCGTTTATACATGCATACATATTTAATTTCAGAGAATGTGAACGATAAGAGAAAAACGTATATTTATCATCACAACTGTGTTTGCTCTTTTTCCGACGGAGACGTATCATAATTCTTCCTGTGTGACAGGCACGGTGACAAAGAAGAACGTTGCCGGCCAGCTGCACGTTTATCCATACGACCGCCGACTGTTTCACCCCGGAGTCTCCTGTCCAACCTGCCAGCTGCTGAAGCCAGCTCGCTCCAAACACTGCCGTGAGTTATGTGTTTTAGACCAGCAGTTCCCTATACCTAATTCAAAAATCATTAAATTCATCTATCTCACAAAGCTATCAGGTTTAGGCATTTATATTGGAAGTGTATCATTTATTTAAAAGTGTCTCCAAGATACATGAAGGTCAATTCAAATGTCGGCAGCGGGAGAAGAAAATGGCGGCACTTGAGGCTAAAAGAAAGATGAGAGTGTAAAAAAAGAAATACATACGGGGATTCACAATTCTTACCAAACATTTGAAGGAGCCTCATAACACACTACATATGAAATACAGTTTCTTTGTTATTTTCTGTAAAAGTTTCATTTTGGCATTTTTTCATGGCAACGGTTAGAAAACGATGTCCGTCCACACGGAAATGGCAGACACTCGGTGTGGTTACCATGTTGGACCACCAGTCGCCGCTGTTGCTTAGTTTTTTGTAATAAAACCACACGCACATGTACACAGAGAACAAGACGTTAGAAACATTAACAATGGGAGTACACGGACAGACGTGGAAGTTGGATTGTTATTACGCTCTGAAGGCCGCCATTGTTGTTATTGGCCATCTACTGAGCAGAACATCTATTTCCTACAGACGTGGTGCGCGTTCGCAGCATTTAAAAAAAAGTTGCGTTTTCACGGAGTTGCAGTGTTTTCAAAAATTTCCACGTTGGGTTTTCAAAAAGTAAAATTTTCAGCGTCTCTGAGCCCGTTGTGTAAACGGACATCCAAAAGTTTTCTGTTTTCACTTGAAAACATTGTCATGTTAACGGCGCCACAAAAGATGCACGATGATACACTTTTAATGTAAACGCTGGTGCTGGGAAATTCTGTGACATGATTGAATTAAACCCTGACTCACCTATTTTTAAGATATTAAATAAATGTCATGCTTAAAGTCTGAATACGTTCTTTTTTTCCCCCTGCTGATCGTAAGCTCTTGTTTGTTTTCCAGGCGTCTGCAACAGGTGCGTCCTCCGTTTTGATCACCACTGCGTCTGGGTGAACAACTGCGTCGGCGCTCAGAACACGCATTACTTCCTGCTTTACCTGTTGAGCGTGTGCGCAATGGCGGGTGACATCGCCTTGCTCACGGGAGACATGCTGCTTCATGCCGTGCTGCGCTCGGGGATATTAAGAGCAAGTTATATAGATGAGAACGGGGAGCAACAGCTTGCAGGGCCTCTGTTTGTTGTTCAGGTAAAGCTGATTTTTGTTCCAATGTGAGCTTATTATTTTTAAGTCAAAACTGATAATGTGTACTAAAGTAAAATAATTGTCTTTTTTTCCCCCTCCAGCATCTGTTTCTGACTTTCCCCCGAATCGTCTTCATGCTCGGCTTCCTCACCTTCATCTTCTTCCTCCTGGCGGGCTACTCTCTGTTCCATGTCTACCTGGCTCTCGTCAACCAGACCTCCAACGAGTGGTACAAGAGCCGGGGTTACGTTTGCCAGCACTGCCGCCCCACTACCAGCCCTGGTGACGCGTGCAGCCCGGCCCCGGAACACTCCAGAAGGTACTTCTACAGCCGAGGGATCCTCTCAAACCTGCGAGAGATCTTCTTTCCTCCACAACCCGTCCGGAAAAAAGACAACTGATGAAAGCCGCTGCCTTCTGTTTCACCACGCTGCATTAACATTCCCTCAGATTGACTGTCTACAGCTACCACAGGGAAAATAAAAGATTTTGTTTACGAGCTCTGGCTATTATCTCATTTGAAGGGAAAAGCAGACGTTTTTCTGCAGGTACTCGTTTTATTCGGGACTATAAATTGTCTGAAAGTGAGTTTGTGTTTGACTGTGTATGACAATATTGACCTGCACATAAAGTATGAACACCACCTACAGTTTAAAGTAGGAGTGTCAAACAGTGTGTAGAATTCAGAGGGGTTGTTTTTTGTTACATTTCACAGAATTTAGTTTCATAAAAATTGTCTTTATGTTGGCATGACAGTAATTTCTGGTACTAATTGTTCGGATTTAAAAAAAAAAAAAAGACTTTTTCAAAATACATATCTGTCAGGACAAAGAAAAACTAATTTAAAGGTTTTTATGCCATTATAGGTCATCTCTCAATCAGGAGGTTGCAGGTTTGACTCCTTGAACAAGACACTGAACCCCAAAATGCTCTGTGCGTGGCAGCTGCCTCCATTGTTGTATGAATGGGTGAATGTGATTAACACTAATGCTCTTGTGAGTCTGCGCATGCAGTGAAAAACGCACCCCATAAGTGAAATCCATTTACCAGACAAGATGAAATTCGGTCGTATGTGGCCTCTGATCGAAAATGACTGAAGCATTTGAAAGTGGTATAAAAAATAAATCATGAAATTTTCCAAAATGATAAGGAATGGACTTTTTCCAGACGAATAACTTACAATATTTGAATGGCCTTGATATTTTTGACAAAAAAAAAATCTAAGCTGAGTTTATGATTATTGTTGTGCGCTCTCAGTACAAATAAACTCACCGAAGACGCACCGATGCCCCATCCAAGATGGCGGCCGCGCGACACATCAGCTCCAACAGCCTGACAACCATAGTATGTGACGTCATCGACAGGCGCAGGGACACGTACAGCGCTTGCTCTTGCCGTAGGGTTTTCCTGCAGCTCCGTGGAGATTAGAAAGGTTTGTCTGCAGTGCCGGAGTCCTGCATCGGGAGAGCCGCACCGCGAGGGCCCGCACCCTTCTTCTATAGCCGCTGCGACTCCGTTTGTTCCCGTCTTAGTAACTCAGACACCGGGGCTCTGGAAGAGACAGGCGGCCCTATCGGTGCAAGATGATCTGAAAGTGGTTAAAATTCCCTCTTTATTTGAAGATGCACATAACAATTCAGCAGGGGAGATCCCTCCCTGTACTTAACAGATGCACCACATGCTGCAGGAACTATCACTGTCCGTTCTGCTGCACAACTGTGTTCCTCCCGCAAAAGTACAGCAAGGTCACGACCCATTTAAACTGCCATTTCAAGAGGGCAGTGTTCCATGAAGGTAAAGTTCTACAAACATTCTCCCATTAAATATGAATGGTGTTAAAAAGTGTCTGTGCATTAAAAGCAAATGTTATGATTGATATAAATCCGAATTTGTTCCTCTTTGGTATGTTTGTTTTGTCCAGATACTGGATTCATTTATTTATTTATTTATTAACTATACAGTTTCCACTTTGAAATAATTTTGGCCATAAAGTAATGATACGTTTCTCTGTTCCTACATTTTAGGATATACGATTCACAGATGCTCACTGAATTGCAGACAAAAATGCCATTTCCACTGTATGTATTGCGAGTCAACGTTATCACGCAAACCAGACTTCGTAAAACATCTATATTTGTGCAACAAGAAACTCCGTGCACAAATTCCGTCCGTCCCGACTCCAGCTTCAGCCACTGGCCCAACTAGATCACTGCAAAGGGTTGTTGTTAGACCTGTCGTGCAAAAGAAATGTCCCCTATGCAAGGTTCTGATAACCAAGAGAAATTTAAAAAAGCACATGGAAAGGAAGCAAGCAGGCGAGCATGAAGACACCATAGCAGCTTCCCTCCTCCAGAGTGAATGTGTAGATCCTGAGAATGAAGTCTATACCGTCCAGAAGTCGTTATTGGGCGGCAGTATTCCAGAATTTCAGAATAAAGTTTGGGTTGAAAATCAGCATGTTTCTTGGGAGTCGGCTGAGTACCAGGAAAACATGGAGCCGTCCGGCTCGAAGTGCAGGCGGCTGAGCGGGGCGCTGGTCAAGCCGCTGCTGGACTCCGTGGACTGCGTCCTGTTCGACTGCGACGGGGTGATCTGGCGGGGGGGGCAGGTCATCCCCGGGGCCCCGCAGGTCATCAACCTGCTCAAGGAGAACGGGAAGAAGGTCTTCTTCGTCACCAACAACAGCACCAAGACCCGGAGGATGTACGCCGACAAGCTGGCGGCGCTCGGCTTCAACGCCTCGGAGGAGGAGGTGTTCGGGACGGCGTACTGCTCCGCCATGTACCTGAAGACGGTGTGCGGGCTGGAGGGGAAGGTGTACCTGATCGGGAGCCCCGCCATGAGGCAGGAGCTGGAGGCGGTGGGCATCCAGCAGACCGGGGTGGGACCGGACCCCATCTCCGGGAAGCAGACCGACTGGGCCAACGTGGAGCTGGACCCGGAGGTGAAGGCGGTGCTGGTCGGGTTCGATGAGCACTTCAGCTACATGAAGCTGAACCGGGCCCTGCAGTACCTGAGCCAGCAGGACTGCCTGTTCGTGGGCACCAACAGAGACACCCGGCTGCCCCTGGAGGGGGGCAAGGCAGTGCCAGGTAAATTCATGTTTATTTTACATGACGCCAGGTATTTGCTGCTTGTTCAGTCTATTCAATCAGCTGAAATCTTTTTGTTTATCATCTTCTATACCGCTTCATCCTGCCGGAGCCAAACCCAGCTCATCTGGACGGGTCGGCAGTCCATCACAGGACACAAAGAGACAGACATCACATTCACACGTCTCGGGCCAACTTAGGCTCATAAATTAACCTCACATTAAGTCCACATTAACCCAGGCACACAAGGGAAGAACACGCAAACTCCACACAGAAGCATCCGGCTGGCATTGCAAGAGCGTTCACCACCATTCACGTCAGTGTTCGTATTTATCGTGGCTCGTATTGTTAAATGTTAAACAACATAATCACGTGTTCCCCTCATATAGTGCAGCCCTGTTGGTGGGTGTTTAACCACGGTGACGGGTTGCTTATTCTTTTTTATGATCCTACATTTCTCTCTAATACTCTTAAGTATCAACAAAGCTCTGAGAATTGGACTGACTGTCCGTCCCCTGTCCTCCGCTGCTCCCCAGGTACCGGCTGCCTGCTGCAGGCCGTGAAGACGGCAGCACAGCGTCAGGCCCAGACGGTGGGCAAACCCAACCAGTTCATGTTCGACTGCGTGGCGTCTCAGTTCCACGTGACGCGGGACCGCTGCCTGATGGTCGGGGATCGTCTGGACACGGACATCATGCTGGGCTCCAGCTGTGGCCTGAAGACGCTCCTCACCCTGACCGGAATCAGCACTGTGGCCGACGCCGAGGCCCATCAGAGCAGCGGCAGGGCGGACAGGCAAGGGATGGTCCCGGATTATTACGTGGAGAGCATCGCCGACCTTCTACCTGCCCTGCAGGGATGAGCTGGAGACTGAAGCTGCTCTGAGACCCAGAGATTCATCTTAGTCTACTGTCTGTCAAGAGGAATATTTAATATAATTAAAATCTTCTTTATAACAAAGCTGCTGTGTGCCAGAGGACAAAGACTTATTTTATTAACCTGCTTTTAAAGTGATCAGAATTGATAAGTGTTTTCAAGATATTTTAGTCACAAATGAATTGTTTATTGATTTTACAGACACTTTGTAAGTAAACTAAAAGCAGAAATGAGCATTGATGACGTGTCGATTTAGTGCCTTTTAATGTCTTTTATCCAGGAATCTGTTCTCATTTGTATGCATACATGCTGCATGGGCCCGTTGACACCTGGCATTACTGTACGTCCCCAGTTCAAACGTTGGGTTTGTTTTTATCTCGGTGTTTCTTGAGTCAGTTGCATCGTGCATGTCACCAGAGAAGAAGACGAAGAAGGGTTACCTGCAGAAAAAGCGTTTTGCCGTCTCCGAGCTCCGTAAAAAGCGATATGGGTTCTACCTCGATGTCAGCAGTGGTGGAACGCAGTACTGCGCTTTGGACCTTTCCACAGACGACCGGTGGAGACACGTTACCATTTTGACATCCTCTGCAGTACAACTTCTTCCTGCATTTAGACACAAAGCCAAGTTACGCTACAACATTCCTCTAGAGGAGAGGGGCTGCCGTTACTATTTGGTACCAAGCATCTGGCACCCTGTAGAAGTTGTTTGGGATCGGTAAGTACGCTGCTGTGTTTGGGAGGTGTGTGTTGCCATAAGGACAGTGCAAGGACTCTACACTGACTTCTCCAAGGCCAACATTTAACATTTCTAATAAAGCTGTACTCTGAGAAACACAACATAATTCCCGTCCATGTGTGAGTTTATCAGCATTTACAATCACAACCCGGCGGATTCATCTGTGAGGATATATGAAGTGTGTTTCACAGTAACCGTACTCCATAGCAGGCACCAAACTGAGGCCGACTGTCCACGTCACCTTTTTGATGGGGGGAAGTTGATATTGCTAAATTAAGTCAGACAGTAATGTCAGTGAAGTTTTTTGTTTTTTTTACAAAGAATTTTATTTGTTCCTCAACAAAGTTGAAACAAAACCGTCGGTGGCGGTTTAACAATGCAATATCTAAATCAACGTGAACTTAAAACGGTTGTTAACGGTGCGAAAGGAGCAATATTGAAAACAATGTACATCATCAGACGGGCCTCATAACGAGTGAGGAGGTTATGAATGAGGGAACAGAGGGATCAAACCGTCAACCTTCCGATTGAGAGACTCTGCCCACTGAGGCACAACCGCTTATTTACTTTCCTTCAGTGATATTTCATAGGTCATTGTAAATAACAATAAAGAATAATGAAGGGAAAGGCAGAAATAAGCCTTGGCTTCAGCCTACACCCATTTCAGCTACAGATATTGTAGAAAGAAAACGTGTGCTTGAACCTTTAAGCACCATAAACTGAATTAACAAAATTAAACTTTTGCACTGAAACTGGAACGGAAATAAAGTATTTATTCATTCATTCATTCATTCAATACACAAAAGTTTCTTATTCCCATATTTTTGGGGAAGATAATTCTAGGGATGCACCGATACCAGATTCTGGTATCGGTGCTCGATATCGACACCAGCGATTGTGATTTTAACTCTCATGGTGTATTATGAGTTACAGGGACTGGTTGGGGAGTTCAGACGGTACATTTTTCTTTCTTAAATTTTTTGAAGATGATTCAATCTGTTGTCCAAGTTCACAAATCATATTCAAAAATTTAAGAAATCTCTGCTGACACAGGCAGCAGCTTTTTAATTATATTAAATATTCCTCTTGACAGACAGTAGACTAAGATGAATCTCTGGGTCTCAGAGCTGCTTCAGTCTCCAGCTCATCCCTGCAGGGCAGGTAGAAGGTCGGCGATGCTCTCCACGTAATAATCCGGGACCATCCCTTGCCTCTCCGCCCTGCCGCTGCTCTGATGGGCCTCGGCGTCGGCCACAGTGCTGACTCCGGTCAGGGTGAGGAGCGTCTTCAGGCCACAGCTGGAGCCCAGCATGATGTCCGTGTCCAGGCCACCGCCGACCATCAGGCAGCGGTCCCGCGTCACGTGGAACTGAGACGCCACGCAGTCGAACATGAACTGGTTGGGTTTGCCCACCGTCTGGGCCTGACGCTGTGCTGCCGTCTCCACGGCCTGCAGCAGGCAGCCGGTACCTGGGGAGCAGCGGAGGACAGGGGACGGACAGTCAGTCCTGTGTCCTGGTCAGGGACAGCAACGGGAACAAATGACTTCAGCTGAAAGTCCTGGAAGTCATAAGACCCCCTGAAAATCAAGGTTTTTCTAAACAATTTAGTTGAACTGTATTTTGTAAACGAACACCGTAAGAAGACCTGGATTAAATCCTACATATTAATGAAAGTCAACTTATACAGTCTGATATCTGTTGAGCAGTCAGATTATGAAGGATTAAGCCCACACATTTCAATGATAAACGCATTTTTAAATAAGAATTCTGGTGAGTTCACGACACAGTATGTCAGTATAAATTATGACAATAGTCAATTATTAAGTAAAGAACAAGTAATGTTTGGTTCAAATTTCACTAACGTAATATTCAATGTAATGAAAATCATTTTGGTAATCAAGATGAATATCACTGAAAATAAACATTAACAATGAATTCCTTTGTTCAACTGTTTGTGATTTAAGTTACTGAACTACAGTGCAGAGTTAATAAAGATAAGTGCATAAATGAAAAATGTTACGTTTGTGCTTAAAAGCTCTTTGATTCATGAACTCAAAATGTTTTAATTAATCTAACAAGCAACGTGCAAAATATGTCTGACTAGGAGTGAAATGACACGGGCTCTCTCATTGGTCGAATTGTCCATTCTCAGCCAATCAACATGAGATTATGTTGTTTAACATCTAATATGATTCACGATAAAGACTTATGTCTGTGAGATCTGCAATTTGTTCTTCTGAATAACAGCGGCCTGTCAAGTCAGTTAGAATTCTTTAAAAAGGTCAATTCACAGTGAATTGTAAGTTCAGTCTTTTGTAATATGTACATGGTGCATGTAGAAATAAGCTGAATAAAAGGTTTGTGAAGCATTGTGCAGTCGTCCTCACACATACCGGGATTCTGCATCACTGTGTCACGTTTACCTTTTCCAGCAGGGATAAAACACACAATGTGGAGTTTTCCCATTTGGTAAAGGCTTGTCTCAAATATTCATTTTAGTCAATATAACTTCAGTTCATTCTTTCGGTTCCGTTCAAATGATACAACCTTTCTGTGTGAGCTGGGTTTGGCTCCGGCAGGATGAAGCGGTATAGAAGATGATAAACAAAAAGATTTCAGCTGCTTGAACGGACTGAACGAGCAGCAAATACCTGGCGTCATGTAAAATAAACTTACCTGGAACCGTCTTGCCCCCCTCCAGGGGCAGCCGGGTGTCTCTGTTGGTGCCCACCAACAGGCAGCCCTGCTGGCTCAGGTACTGCAGGGCCCGGTTCAGCTTCATGTAGCTGAAGTGCTCATCGAACCCGACCAGCACCGCCTTCACCTCCGGGTCCAGATCCACGTTGGTCCAGTCAGTGGGGTCGATGGGGTCCGGTCCCACCCCGGTCTGCTGGATGCCCACCGCCTCCAGCTCCTGCCTCATGGCGGGGCTCCCGATCAGGTACACCTTCCCCTCCAGCCCGCACACCGTCTTCAGGTACATGGCGGAGCAGTACGCCGTCCCGAACACCTCCTCCTCCGAGGCGTTGAAGCCGAGCGCCGCCAGCTTGTCGGCGTACATCCTCCGGGTCTTGGTGCTGTTGTTGGTGACGAAGAAGACCTTCTTCCCGTTCTCCTTGAGCAGGTTGATGACCTGCGGGGCCCCGGGGATGACCTGCCCCCCCCGCCAGATCACCCCGTCGCAGTCGAACAGGACGCAGTCCACGGAGTCCAGCAGCGGCTTGACCAGCGCCCCGCTCAGCCGCCTGCACTTAGAGCCGGACGGCTCCATGTTTTCCTGGTACTCAGCCGACTCCCAAGAAACATGCTGATTTTCACCCCAAACTTTATTCTGAAATTCTGGAATACTGCCGCCCAATAACGACTTCTGGACGATATAGACTTCATTCTCGGGATCTACACATTCACTCTGGAGGAGGGAAGCTGCTATTACATCCCCATGTTCAGCTGAGTGCTTCCTTTCTATGTGCCTTTTTAAATTTCTCTTGTTCATCAGAACCTTGCATATGGGACATTTTTTATGCACCACAGATGTCATAAGAACCCTTTGCAGAAATCCAGCTGGGTCATTGGCTGAAGCTGGGGTCGGGGTGGTGATGGTGGTTGGGATTCGGACGGTTTTGGTGGCTGCAGATCGGACGGTGGTTGCAGCTGGAGTCGGGATGGAGGGAATTTGTGCACCGTGCTTCTTCTTGCAGGCGAACAAGTGTTTTATGAAGTCTGGTTTGCGTGATAACGTTGACTCGCAATACATGCAGTGGAAATGACATATTGGTCGGCAATTCAGTGAACATCTGTGAATCGTATATCCTAAAATGTAGGAACAGAGAAACGTATCATTATTTTATGGCGAATATTATTTCAAAGTGTAAACTATAAATACAAAAAACAAAAACACTGAATCAAGTATCTGGACAAAACAAACATACCAAAGAGGAACCAATTCTGATTCATAGCTCAAAAAGAATCAATCATAACATTAGCTTTTCTTGCACGGAAATATTCTAACGTCATTTATATTTAATGAGTTTACCTTCATGGAACACTGCCCTCTTGAAATGGCAGTTTAAATGGCGTTTGACCTGGCACAGCTTTTTCGGGATGTATATAGTTGGGCAGCAGAACGGACAGTGATAGTTCCTGCAGCATGTGGTGCATCTGTTCAGTACAGGGAGGGATCTCCCCTGCTGAATTGTTATGTGCATCTTCAAATAAAGAGGGAAAATGAACATTTTCGGATCATTTTGCGAACATAAACAAACATAAATCAGGCTTAATGCTACATTCGATTTATCTGTCCTGGATTTAATCTGTGTGATGTGGCTTCATGCAGTAGGCAGAGTAGAAAAGGTAAAGAGGAACTAAAGAGCTGCAGGTTGCAGACCCCCTGAGTTAAACTAATAAAATATTCAGTCAGTACTCACGTCTTTGCGGTCGTCCATCATGGGAATAAATGCACGTTTAGAGCACTTTTTATAGACAGCGCCAACTACCACAATAGATGGTCACTAATATCCACAACTTATTTAATAAAAAGGGGATTTCTCTCAAAATAGACTGAGAATTTAAGAGGCTTTATTCATTTTGGCCCCAGCAAGCATCCTGCAGAGCCGGAGGCTGCACGTCCAGGACCGCAGTTCTAGGGCCGCCTGCCTCTTTCAGAGCCCCGGTGTGTGAGTTACCTGCTGAGCCGGGGGCAAACGGAGGAGCAGCGGCCTTAGAAGAAGGGTGCAGCCGTCCCGGTGCAGGACTCCGGCACTGCAGACAAACCTTTATAATTCTCCACGGAGCTGCTGGAAAAACTGACTGCGTCCAATTCAGCAAGCGTAGGGTCTCTCCGGGTTTCTGCGCCTGTCGATGACGTCACACAGTACGATTGGCTGTGATTACGTTTCGCATTATTATTGGCTGTACGTTTCTGTGGCAGTCTGTTGCCGCGCGGCCGCCATCTTGGATGAGGCACCGACGCGTCCTCGGTGCGTTTATTTCTACTGATGAAGTTGTATAGCCAACGTACGGAAGAGTTTTAGGGCCACTGAAGAAAAAAAAATCTCGAATATGATTTTCGACTTTTTTTGAGGCCACGAAGGTTTTTGGGTTTTTTTAGCCTCCGAATTATTTTTTTTTCTTCAGTGAAGAAAGAAAAAAAATTCAGAGGCTAAAACAACCAACTAGTGAACCATGATTTGGCCCATGAGCAGTTGCCACATTGGACTTGAAGTCGTTGCTTATCGAGATCTCATCTATGTGGTAAGAATACCAAAGGGAGCGGACACTCGGGCAACATGTTGAATGACACAGAGGGAGCGTGAAACCCTGGACGAGCTGGGCATCGCGTCACATGCTCTCTTTGTTTTGGTAATTTGTCGTTACCTCTCAGTAAGTAGTTCTATTTCCCTTCCTAAGGTCGGCGGCTTTGATGGTGACAACCTTCTGAACAGTGTCGAGGTCTACAATCCTCAGACCAACAACTGGACCGGCTCACCCCCCATGAGTGTGGCGCGCAGCAACTTTGGCATCGAAGTAATTGACGACCACATCTTTGTAGCTGGGGGCATCAACAACTTTGGCATCATCGATTCTGTTGTGTTCTACGACGCCACGCTGACCAAGTGGCAAGCGGCCAGTCCCATGCCGACGTCACGCAGGGTGCTGAGCTGCTGTGTGGCATACGGACTCCCCAACATGCGGGATTACGCTTTCGACCGAGACAGCCTGCCGCTTCTTCAGTTGGAAGGAGGAGGAGGAGGAGCAGGAAAATAAGGATGAGCAGAGGAAGAGGAGGAGTAAGAGGAGCCTTTAGGAAAGACCTGCCATGTACCACGACCCAAAACTGTCCAGGCTGTGACTTTACATCTGAAATAAAGAAAAAGCTCATCCAACAGGTGTCTAACAGGAAATTCTTTCCCAGATTGTAATGTAACTTTCAGTTCCTGTGAGTTTTGTGTGAAAAGTCAGAAGGGACTTCTTACTTTCTTTTGGTACTAACTCATATAAAATTTAAATCGGTATCTTTTTAACATAATGACCCTGAGCCAAACCTGAAATGCATCAATCCACCCTTCATATCATTTTATCTGTGGGGCCATGAAGCCGAGTCCTGAGAACAGTGGAAGCAGACATTTGGGATCCCCAATTAACCTCGTGCATGTGAGGTCAATTCGTGATGCTAAATTGCCTTGAGGTGTGAATGCGAGTGTGTGCGGTTGTTTGTTTGTCGGTTTATACAGTCCCTTCTTCATTCTTACCATTTGGAATTATTTCTGCCACTTAAGTATTTAAGACCATGAAGCAGATTTAAATATTAGACAAAGATAACCAATGTGAACACAAAAAGCTGTTCTAACCATTTTGTAAAGCTTCCGGACTCCAGCGACCCACGGTGAGAGCCGTTATATACAGATAGAGAAAACCTGGAACAGTGGCTCCAGTGTGTGGTGGAATTCTTATCTATTAATTCATTCATTTGAATAATAAAGTTAATCTACGTGTCGCAACACAAATCAGCAGTTTGCATGAAACAGGTACAAAAAACAGAAATATAATTCTTCATACACCAGCTTTCATCAGCTTTCTTCTTCTATCAGCCCTGCCACAGCGCCATCCTGTGGAAACTATAGAAACGACACATCAGTCATTTTAATATGTTGATGTTTGTGTCGTGTCTAGAAGCCTCTGAGAGGTCCTCAATGGCAAAAAAAACAAACAAAAAAAACATGTAGATGTAGTTTGAGAAAGGTTATCCAATAATATGCAACGAATTATCTAAAAATAAAATAGCTTGAAGTTATTTATCATGTCAGGTTCATTCAAATTGAAACTTGAGCACTACAGCAGTTTTTCATCAACTCTTTAAATCCACTTGTACATTAGAGAGACACAAACTCAATCCAGGAGTCAAACCACCATAAATCCCTAAAACCATCACGTCCAATCACGGCACAGCTGCCAATAGGTGTTTACACAAACTGAATATTTAATAAGTATGATTACAATGGAAGAAAGAAATAAAACTATTCACCCTTTCAAATGGTCTTGTTTCCAGTCCGTCGCATCAAAAGCAAAACTTTTTCAAAACTAACATTTTGTTCTTCTCTGAGGTTGTGAGTGTAACTATTAACTGTCTCTCTCTGTTTGACCTGTGACCTTGTTCACATCTGGACAGACAATAAATGGATCACGTGATTCAGATGTTCTTTCATTTTATTATTGTTTGTTAATATACAGTAATACCAGTATTTACATCAAAAGGCAGTAGAAGTTAGTTAAGACAAAAAGAAAACAACCTCTGTGAAAGGAGCCGAAGTCCTTCAACGAGTTCCGCCACAGTGCGCGATCACAACCAGCGGCAGTAAACACAGCGTGACCTGAGCTTTCAGCTGAGTCCTACTGGGGAGTTTTCATATTTTATAAAAGTGTTATATGAGATAAAGAGTTGAGCTGGGATTAAAGGGACGTGTTGACATTTCAGATTTGAGTATTTCCCCAGAGAAGTTTGTGTGATCGATGTTGATTTAAAATATCAACATGTGCCTTTAATGCTGCTGTCGGTTGACTGGCAGTGTAACGTGGATCATTTCCTCTGACTTTCAGTTTTGTTATCGCGACAACAAGCCTTCATTTAGAGCATACGCACATTTATTTTAACCTGATTTAACGCTCTCTGTTGTCCAGAGAGGAAAGCTGAGCGACACACAGAGATGCTACAGAAGTGGAGTCTTTCTTTTTCTTTTTAAGAGTGAATATTGTTTTTTTTATTCCCAAGTTGGAAAGATAAAAAAAAAAAAAAAACCACACTTTCTGATATTGTGACTAAAATATACATTTATTGCTTATTATTTATTCGTATTGAAATGAAATGAAGCTATTTGGGAACTCAGTACATTTAAAATCGAATCCTTCAACTCTCAGGTTGACTGAGCTGCATCATGTCTTGCAGATAAACTATCTAGGTTTATTGGTGACGCTGCAGTATGAGCATAAAAGTTGAATATTGTAATTTTGCAACTGTGAAATCTGCTAAAAGCATGTATAAAAAAAACCCCTCTGCACACACACGTCCTCTGTCTCATTGTGTTTCGGGCAGGAAGGGCCTCCTCTCTCCAGTGTGCTTCCCTTCACACTTTATACAACAGCACCCATGTTCAGCATACTCGGACGCATTCGCTTTGTATACGGATTACATGTAACGTTCGGTGTGCAGATGTGCTGTATTTTCAACTTGGCCGGAGAAAAGTACAATCCACTGAACGTGAGGAATTACATTCAGACGTTCACTTTGCAAAGTGAAGCCACGGTCTGAGAAAGAAAGGCAGCATAGGAGGAGAAATATGGCTGTTTCTGTGGAATGTAAAGGTCGAGCAAGAAATAAATAAATAACCATCAACATTCGATAGCTGCTGATATTCATCGTACACCTCTATAGCAGTGGAAGCCAGACGACTGAGAGGAGGCGGTTGTGCTCTCGGTGAGGATAAATATGCCGACAAGGCTTTTTCTAAAAAGCCCAGGCAGGAGAAGTGTACAGCTCTCTCCCATCATATCACTTAAAGAGGTGAAAGCAGCTGAAGATACCGCTTTCAACAGGAAGTAGGAACAAGGAAAAGTGTGTCAATCCCCGGCAGCCACACAGACCTCTCGCTGCGTGTCTCAGTAGAACAGTTTAGTTTCTCCACTCAGGGAGAACAGATGGCGTTTGTGAGACACGGAAGCCAGAAAAGGAAACACAGGAGGTCCGAGGGCTCCTAACTGGAGGACATCTTTGTTTTTGTCTCGTCAGAGCCGACAGTGGACAGTGTGAGGAAGACAGGGCAGCAGAGAGAGACGGGACTCAGACTCCCGAAGATCTGAAAAGATGGAAGAAATAAAGAGAAGAGAGAGAAAACACACCAACTGATGAGTGCAAGGAATAGAGCAGGATCAATCTGCAGCAGTCGATGGATATCAAAAGATAAAAAGTTTAAATTTTTAAGCAATTATTGACATTTTGTTGAAGATTTAAAGGGACACTATGTACCGTTTACGTAATGCCCATTTAGTGCACTAGGTGGCAGTGTTGAGTCCTCAGTCTATGGCAGGGGTTTGCAACCTGCAAACTCTGTCGTGGCTCTCTGAGACTTTTTAGAAAATTCTTTAGAAATAAATACTTTGCTTTCGTTTTCATTTTATGTGCACAACACAGTATTTTTCAAAAATGGTCTAATCTGGCTAAAAACAGCTAAAGAAGAAAAAATGGCTAAAACAGCCGTAATTCCTAAAAAGGATTAAAATATCTAAAAATGGCTAAAATCATTCAAAGGAAAATGCTCAAAATGGTTAAAAAAGCAAACAAAAAAAATAAATTAATAAATAAAATATATCTAAATTATAGCTGTGAAAGGCCCTGAATGCAAGGTTAGTTTTTACTCTGTAAAGAATTTTTCAGATGATTTATCTTCAAGCAATTAATGTTTTGTGGGATTTTTTTATTTATTTTTTTTACTTTTCAGACTCCTGTTTTAGAGTTTTGTTTACATGTTGTTTGCATCAAAAAGCTTTAGCTCTTGTCTTGTGCCATTTCCTGTGTTGAACCAGACTACACACCAGGGACTCATCACACCACCATGTGGTAAAAAGTGGCATTACAAAGTCTTTTAGCTTCTGGACAGCACGCTGAATCTGACACATTCTTTTTATTGCTCAATTATTTAAATATTTGGAACAGGCAACAATCAATAATGTAATGTTTGTGCAGCCGGACAATAAAAACCATAGCAAATAAACCAAAAACTAAACGTTACAGGAAAATTTCACCTTTTATTACTGAATTATTTGTGAAACGAGCAATACAAATTCAACACAGCAGCTCTGTACTAACAAATGGCAGCAAACTTATTAAAAAGCATGCGGAACAAATATAAACTAACCAAACTAGCAGATAAATTGTTCAATTTAGGTTTTCTCAAATTGTTTATAAGTGGAAGCAAATTAAGGCAAACTATTATGATGCAGTCATATTTAAGATATTATTGAATAATGTGGAATTGTTTGCTGCAATATGCTTCTCACATGCAAACAAATAAAAAATGAGTGACAACTAAAACATCAGTCTTAAGGACTGTCTACACAGCAACCATTTCAAGTGAAAACGCAAAAGTATTGTTGCTTTGTGTGTCTGTTTACACGACAACTGTGCTCCAAGACACTGAAAATTAAACTTTTTGGGAAATGGCTCCTAAGGCGAAACACAAAAAAAGTTGCGTTTTCACTTGAAACGTTGTGCAAACGAGGCCTAAAGATGTCGGGGAGAGAACAAAGGCAGGATTCTTTATAAAACAACATGGCTTGACGGGATCAGGATGGAAAAGCTGGATCGTACCTTCCTTTTCGGATGTTTCTGGATCGGCAGCAGGGCGGGAAAGGAGAGGAAGTAGAAAACACATTGTGAGAATTGATTTTTTTAATTTGTGTTAAAGGCATCATGAGGAAATGAATGTTTCAGTAAAGCAAAGCCACTGGGAAACAGGCAAAAATCAAGCGTCTGCTGAGGATTCTTGGGATGGAAACGCCGCCTGACCTGAACAACTGAATGTTTGACATGGAGCTGCAGAGTCTTGAGCAACTGCAGTGAAAACTCTCTTTTCATTTTCAGGCAGCAAGCAGGGGATCAGGCAGCAAGCAGGGGATCAGGCAGAAAGCAGGGGATCAGGCAGCAAGCAGGGAATCAGGCAGAAAGCAGGGGATCAGGCAGCAAGCAGGGAATCAGGCAGGGGAGCAGCGAGCGGCAGGCAGGCAGGAGGGTGAGCTGACAGAGGGACAAGGCAGGTGCACACACAGACCGACGCATGCCAAGAGATCTTACTTAAACCCCCAGCCAGTTCCCCCCAGGATGATCGCTGCCACCAGAATCGCACCAGCGACCGACCCGATAATGATATTGGTGCCGCTGGGACCTGTGGGAGTGGATCAGTCAGCCAGTGAGGAGGATCATAGCGAGTAGGACTGGTGACAACAAAGATTAATGTTTGAGTTTGTTTTCAATGAAACCGTGAGTCACTTCAAGTCACTCCGGAAACTGTGTGGCCGATATTTCCTCCAGTTCTCATCACTTTACGCTGCAGTAGCGATTTTTTATTTATTTTATTAGTTAAAAGGATTTTTCTTGCATAAAAAGCTACAAACTTGGAACGTCCCAACCACACCTTTTTCAGACTTGAGTATCGGCCAATACCGATACTTTGCCGATCTGATACTTGCTATATTGCAAATATACTTTTAGTATATTATAGTAGCAACTAAGTTGTCTCAAGCTAAAACTCACAAAAAAGTTATTGTATTTCTATCTATCTATCTATCTATCTATCTATCTATCTATCTATCTATCTATCTATCTATCTATCTATCTATCTATCTATCTATAAAACTTTATATATATTTGTATATATTTTTTATATTCAAAAATGTTTACACGTATAATTTTTATTAAAATAAATAAATACATAAACTAGCAAGATGATTGATATGATTGATGGAATTTACTGGAAAACAAACAAACAAACAAAACATTTTTTATATATACGTATATATATATATATTTTTTATATATATATATAGAAAATTTTATTATTATTTTTTTTTGTTTTTTTAATTAAAGAAACTAAAATAAACTAGGAGGATGATTGATGGAATTTACCGATCCTCTACTGCAAACCACTGCTGGATTCACTGTGAATTAACATTTTGGCGCAGATGGCTTTAAAAAATATTAAACTTTTTAAAAATGTATTTCAATATGAAAACGTAGTAAATGCATGTTTCCATCACTGTAATAACAATATAAACAATAATAATAATGACCCAAACCAGACCATGCAGTTTTTTCTGCCCTGTTACTACCTCTCTGTTTCTCCAGGCCGTCGGCGGGCGTCGGGGTGGGGATGGGGTCGAACACACTGCAGTCCTTCCCGGTGAAGTCTGGGTCACAGATACACTTCACTTCGTTACTGCAAGTCTGCAAAACATGGTTAAAAAAAACACACAAGAAGCCAAGATAAAGACTTTCCAAAGCTTCATAAACTAAAGGAATTATAAAAACAAGTAAAAAAATAAATAAAAGTGAATTGGAGGCGACTATCATAATGACAATAGATTTTGATCCTAATAAAATAAAACCATGATGTTGAGTTGGAGGAATTGTGGGAAAATATGCAATGTTATTTAGGGAGACAATTGTAAACTGTGTTGGGCAGGTTATTTGGGTGAATTAAATATTTTTTGTTGTTGCATTCTTTGGACACATGGATTGCAGTTAGAGGGCATAGGTCAGGGGAACAGACAAATACACAATGTATTATAGAAAACTGGTTATTTTCATCATTGCTTAAATATAAATAAACCTTCAACTCAACTACAAGGAAGCTGACTGGAGATTCTGTTTTTTGGGTCTGTGTTGGTTCATTCCATACTGCAGCTGTGCAGTAATGACAATAACACTGGAACTCTGAAGAACATTACAATTACTGCAGTCACCCAAATAGAACATGTTTTTAAATGTGCGCAAAAGGAAAATAGGGAGAACATTTGGAAATGAGTTACACTTGAAGTCCGCTGCACACATATTGTGGATACTAAGATTGTTGCTTGGGTGTTTGTGTACTCTCGCTAGGCAGACACACAGCTCACCCCATGGTGGGAGCAGATGCGTGAGGACGAGGAGCCCGGGCAGGTGCTGAGGTTGAAGGTGATGACGGGGAGGCAGCGCCGCTCCAAACACATCATGTTTGGCCCGCACGGCGTCCCGTCCTCCACGTAGCCCAGGTCCAAG
This sequence comes from Lipophrys pholis, assembly GCF_963383615.2. Lineage (NCBI taxonomy): Eukaryota > Metazoa > Chordata > Actinopteri > Blenniiformes > Blenniidae > Lipophrys > Lipophrys pholis. The sequence goes on along the minus strand of NC_137635.1, from coordinate 6,004,980 downwards.
CCGTCATCCAGCACCGCATGGCCACCTCTGAAAGGTTGCATGACATCACGCTCAGTCCTTCATCATTCGATGCAGCCTCCTGTAGCTTTTGTTCCTACTAGTCCATGTTCAAACCTTGAAAACAAGCCGCCTCACCTGCAGTCCAGGTACCTGTTCTGGTGGTGGATGGTGAGGCTGGTGAGCTTCCCCTGCAGCTCGCCAAACCTCGGCCGCGCCGTCAGGTTGGTGCAAAGCAGCAAACCACACAGAACATCCCTGGTGGGAGAAAACGGTGGAAGGTATGAAGCTTAAAAGTCCCTCTGGGACTTAAGAGTTGATCTATAATAAGTTTGACGTGAGTTACTCACTGTTTGTTGCACGGCAGCCATCCCTGACCGCGGGGGTCTTGACCGCAGTTCCCTTTCTCCGTGCCTTCTGAGTTCAGCTTCTCGTAGCAAAATCTGTCCGCCGAATCTGAGAAGAGACAACTTTCGCTTGTGTCACTTGATCTAAGTATTTATTTACGAACAGCGCTACCCTTTAGCATTGCTTGTTGCTGCTAATAACAGATGTTAAAAAAAAAAGAGCTAATCAGAAATCAAACCCTATATAGTGTCATCGGGGGTTTAGCCAATCACAATCAAGGTAGGCCCTCCCTTTGACTCCTCCCACAATTAGGCAACTCTGCTCTGGCACATGGCACCACGAGAGAAAGTACTTCCTCCTCTTCCCAAGATGGGCATGTGTGGGCGGAGCCAGTCCAGCTCACACAGACACAGCAGATTCTGAATGCAGCTCCTATGATCCAATATTCAAATTGAGGAAAATCAAGGAAAAACTAGATTTGGGGCAATAAACTTGGAATACAATGTTTTTGGATGAGAAAAGCTGGATAATATGACCCCTTTAAGTTCAAATGAAGTCACATTAGGTGTTGCTGAAGGTGTCATCCAGCAAACAGGAGTTAAGAGAAGTAATAACATAAGATGACTGCAGCACTCCGACGGTTTTCGTGTTTAAAAACAGCAGCAAGTAACAAGCATTCAGAAACTTTACTTACTCTAACTATGTTAGCATTTTGCTTTTTTCCCCCAAAACTGGACAATTCATGCAAGATGACAAAAGAAAAACATCCTCGTTCAACTGAAACCTACCGTAGCCCCAAAGAGTCCTGCACTGTCCATCTCTGGTCTTACAGCGTCCCCCATAACAGCGACCCTGACAGGGAGATAAGAGAACATCGTGATGAAGGCAGTGACTTTTACTGATTATATTCAAGGTAAAAAAAAACACAAATGATAAGCGTCACCTGGCCAGCTTCACATATGTAGCCGTCCAGTTTGTGGACATTATGAGGACACTGCAAGAAGAAGAAGTTTCAATTAGAAAAAAAAAAAAAAAAATATATATATATATATATATATATATATATATATATATATATATATATATATATATAAAAGCTCCACTGTGTGGCAGGTCTTTCTCCACCTGGCTGGAGTCTCCTGTGCAGGTCTCAGCAATGTCACAGTCGTTCACCGCATCTCGGCACTTCACCCCTCGCAGCTCGTACTGGAGGAGAGGAGATGACCACGGGGCAGAGAGGGAAGGTAGGACATTTAAAAAGAGAGACAGAGTCACACGAAATATCTAAATAACCTGCCAATATTAACACAGTTAATTGGAAGTGAAATAAAAGACACTGACGTCTAAAGTCCAAAGAACTGCAACCGAGTGAGAGGATACGAAACGAAGAAAAATATAAATTGTTTCTGTTTATGAGGGAACTGAACCCTAACTGGACCTCCAGAGAGCAGCCGGCCGCCTTGCAGGGTCATACATGCTGATTACGGTATAGAGGCACTGTGGGTGCACGCAGTTTCCGTTAACGAAAACGCCGAGACAATCTCACCTTGCAGTCCCTGCAGCAGAGGCCATTGCTGCACATTGCATTGTGGGTCAAAGTGCACTTCTTGCAGCAGTTGGCGCCGCTCTGAGCACACTCCTACGGACCAGAGAGGGTTCACAAGACACCTGAACACAATTCTGCTTCGAATCTGCACGTCAGGCAAAAGTCTTTGAAAGTGTCTGGTTGCCAGTATTAGAAGAAAAATGGTTTGAAACACAAAATCATTTGGTATCTGACTGCATTGCATAGATTTAACCTGTGTGCTGGCCGTCCCAGCCAGGCTTATTGACTAATGCATGTACTGTGTGTGCAGATGTGAGGCGAATTATAAGATATTATTATATTGTCTGAACTTTCTCACCATCAGTGAGCCACAGTCACATTCCTCTCCCACCTCCACGTATCCATTGCCACACTCAGAAGGGTCCAACAGCTAGAGGATGGGAAAAAAATGCATATTAAAGGGTTTTAATTATTCAAACATTAACAAAAAAATATAACTTTTTAGTGCTAATGACAGGTGATTAAAAATTTTTTTTTTTTATATATTTCTGGAAACCTCAGGGTAACGCTGTGTGTATTTAATTTTAAATAAACGTCACTAATGTGATTAAATAACCAACCATCTCTCACCTTTGTGGGCTTGTTGAAAAGGCAGCTGCCTCCCCCCTGTTGAAGAAAACGCAGGTACTCGTCTATACTACAGCGAGAGAACTTCCTGGCCAGGTGGTAGCTGATGGATTCAGACAAAAACAAACAAAGAAAACGGGAATCAATAACTGTTTATATCGTCGTTTCAAATTCTTCTATAATGCAGAAAACCAGACATGTTGAACACAAGCCTCAACAACAAACAAACAAACAAACAAACAAACCATGATACTAATCATCAATATATTTGTGCTATTTTGTGACATATTACCAGCTTCAAAAATGACTTTTAGTAAGTGGGGCTTATAAATAAATAAATAAATAAATAAATAAATAAATAAATAAATAAATAAATAAATAAATAAATAAATAAATAAATAACACATTAGGTCTGTGCAATGATTGAAAATTTTATACGTGATTAATCACAGGAAACATGCAATTAATCTCGATCAACCACATTATGTGCAAAATCCATTAATGGCTTTAAATTACTGTATTGCGAAGTTTCACTATACATCTGGTCTGCAACCACATACTGCATATCGAGTGCAAACATGTCCAATAAAGGATATGAGAAAGTAAAGACGTATGTAATCGTAGCAGTAAAGTGAGGTCGTACCCAGTGTCCTCCATGATGCAGCCGAGCCACGGGTCCGGACACCTGCAGTCTCCTGCTCAAACACGAAACATTCCAACACACAAGGGAGATTCTGATGTAATGACGTCCCACGTTCCAGTCGACTGAGCACAGGAAATTACTTCACAAGAGACGAGTTCATCAAAAAGCCAAACATATTAGTAGTTGGAGCAAATATTCACAGCAGATAAGTTTGACATTTTGTAATGACTTTTTTTTTTTCCCCCTCTGTCAAATTCTCTCATTCAAATTCCCATTATAGATAAAGTCCCCTGTGTTTTAGTTTTACCTGCAGATGTTCGCTCCTTGTTCTTCAGCATGCCGATGTTCTGACCCAGACTCTGGCTCAGTGTGATGGCCATGGGTCCCACGCTGCCAAACTATAGAAACAACACACACTTTCCAGCTAAAATTGACAGTTGCACTGATTTTCAATATGAATTCAATTATGCATGAACTCTAAACCTAAGATTCATGTTTTCACATTATGGGATTTAGTTTAGTTTACCCAGAAAAAGAAAAACAAAACAGGCACACCCCAGGGCTGTGTCCTCAGCCCCACCCGATTCTAGGAGTGTTAAACCTGCGACTCTGGAGCCACATGTGACTCTTTAGCTCCTCTGTAGCGGCTTCAGAATATTCCTTGTAAATAAACATTTTGTTTTCAATTTTGTTTAACTTGGATTCCACACTGACTTTTAAAACAGCAAAATGAGGTAAAACAACTAAAATAGATGGATTGGATAAAATGGAACAAAATTTGGTAAAACCAAAAAAAAAAGAATAGGAAAACTAAAATTATTAAACTTTCTAGTTCTAAACTTTGTAGTATGGCTTTCTGACCGGGAATAGAAAAAAAATAGAGAAAAAAACAGAAACAGAGAAAAATATAGAGAAAGAAAAGAAAAGGAAAAGTAAAAAGTGAAAAAAATGGAAAAAAGAAAAGAAAACAGAAAAAATTTAAAAAAAAAGAAAAAGAATTAGGAAAAAAAGGAGGAAACCCAAATAAATGCGAGTAGAGTTTAAAAAGCAGCTGGAAAAATTGTACCAATGTCACTTCTCGACCATTTTTCTATGTATACTTATTTATTTTAAGATGGTTTCTTCTGAATTTCAGATGATTAAGATGTTGAATTATCAAATCACCAACTCCATCATCAGATCCACGGACGACACCCCTGTTGTTCAGGACTGATTAGAAATAACAACGAGACGGAGAGACGGTTGGTCACTGCACAAAAACACCTTTTAACCTGGACAAATATTTATACCACACCTGAACGTGTATCATGTAAATATATCATGTAATTATGGTTTGATAAGATAATCTGTTATGTGAGTCTCACTTCATTGATTCCTCCTCCTCGGGTGAGCGAACAGATTCCCCCGATGTACGCCGCCTCGCTCCGGCTGCTCATGAACGTCCTACCGCTGCGTAGCGACGGAACAAAACAGGATAAAGCAGAGAAGGAGGGGTGGATGGGAAACAAATATATATATATATTGTTAAAGAAAAGAGGATGAACAGGAATCAGGTGGATGAATGAAGGAGTCCAGACGAGTGAACCGACGAGAAGAGGTGCACGGCGTCGCAGCGCTCCTTGATGCTCTCCTTCCTGTACTTCATGAAGTCACGCAGGGTGAGCAGGGCGTCGTCGCCGATGGACACTTTGTTTTCAGACGACCACGTCTCCATGGCGACCAGGACGATGCGCGTGTTGAGCTGCTCCTTGTATATCTGGACACATCGGAAAGAAAGAAAGATCTCTGAGTATCAGGCAGGTGTGGAGGGTCGACGTGTTTATTGATTTCACCGAGGGCCACATATGGAACAATACACCAACAGCCAGGCCACTCACTCCAGGTGAGGTATAAATATTGCCTCACATGGTTTATCTCCGTGGCAACTGAATATATATTTTTGGTTATTACTATACCATTCTTTATTTTATTTTTTATTTTTTTATTAAGTTTATTTAGGACATGTGGGTACACAACAAAACCAAAACAACTAACTAACTAACTAACTAACTAACTAACTAACTAACTAACTAACTAAATAAATAATTAAAATTATAAATAAATAAATATAATTATAAAATAAATAAATAAATAAATAAATAAATAAATAAATAAATAAATAAATAAATAAAGTAAATATTGAAAAATTGGGCCAGTTGATATTCAATAAACTAAACAACAAATATAGTATGGAGGAAAACATACTTATATAACAGCACATAACTGAACCAATATAAAGACGCATGAAGGGCAAATTTGATTTAGTCTTCAGGAGCCACATATGTTCTCGTTTCATCTGGAGTGGTAAAATATTGCTCTAATAAAATGCTGTAGATTGGACGCCTGTGATTTAGAGCCCGAGCAAGGAAAGCCTGTTTTAGTTATCAGAGAGACAATTTACTCGTTTAAACTTTAATTTTTAAAGTCAAGCAACGTCTTGTTTCATTACAAGCTCTTTATTATAAATAGGGTAGTTACATCAGGCTGCAATATGACGCTTTGGTAGTTTTGTGTATCTTTAGTCCTCAAAGTTTGGGGCTACTAAACATAATAGAACAATGTTTGGATCACAGTTGTTGTTTGCCTATTAACACTTTGATATTTGTCTGTAATAGCGATCGTGAAAGCTACTTACATTTCTTTGAATATTTTCAAAATTTCCATGCAAGTGAGTAATATGATTTGTGCCTGCGTGACACATTTTGTTCACATGTAATCGTTGATGTGTGTGTTTACTGAGAGTTGTGTTAGTGAATGTTTCAGTAGGGTTTTTCTCACTCCGGGTGTTTATTTTGCCCTCAGTGTTGTCTCGTCAGGTGGTGTGTCTTCTGATCTGCATTGAGTTCCCGTTAGCTGTGCAGCCTTGTACTGGCTTGACAAACGTGAGTCTTGCTTTAGGGCCAATAAAAGCCAGTGATCAGAGAAAACTTTCTGGTTAATCGCATCTTTCTCTTTCTGAGGAAGCAACAGGAAATTATTCATTGCTTCATTAAATGTTGACATGTGAAATTCCCCTTTCAGTTTGACCCAAAATTTACAAGTCAGATCTTATTAGAAACAGGAAGTCTTAATTTGGCACAGAAACTGACAGAAACACTCAATATATATATATTGAGTGTTTCTGTCAGTTTATATATATAAAAGGTCAAATCACATGTTTGCACCACATTTCTGATCAAATAAACGTGCTCACTAAATCCGCCATGTTCACCACCGATTTGGCAAAAATCTTCGTCTGAGTGGTTGACCTGCGTAGCTGGACAAACTGGCAGAGAGAGAGAGAGAGAGAGAGAAAAAGTGTTACTACCTCAAACATTCTGCAATTATACAGATGGAAAACAGTTTTAAAGTTGTCGGTTTCACACCAACCAGTTCATAATCGTTGACGACCATCAGCTCGATGTACTTGGTCTCCGTCTGGACGGTGCGCTGACCTCGCCGCACCTATAGGGGGCGAGAGAAACACATTGAACTCGCTGTCATATTAACCTTCTCACAGGACAAACACACACACACACTGGCAGACCCAGCAGGAGAAACTATTATTCACACACACACACACACACACACACACACACACACACACACACACACACACACACACACACACACACACACACACACACACACACACACACACACACACACACACACACACACACACACACTTGCTGATGCTGGTGAAACTCTAGTCTTTGCCCTTGAAAGAGCAACACAACCTGGCAAACAACAATTGCTCCTTCATGAGGCGGAATATTACTCAGCAATCGAAAACATGTAATCTATTACTTTATCTGATTACTGTTGGTGTCTAACAGGAGGGAACGTATGTTTGAAAACCCCTCAGCATTAAGTTTGTGGCTTAGAAATATGAATTTATCTTTATTTTTTAGTTTTAACTGAACAGCTGTTCTGTTCCACACTTCACTCACTGAGATCTCGGGCTCCGCTGCTGCAGATGTGCACCGCGGCCGTAATAAATAAGAAAAAACATCAAGTGAAGACTGAAAGGTTTGTGCTGAAATGCCAACATCAGCATCAACAACCTCATCCAGACAATAACTAAAGCAGCTCGCTACCTGAGCATTAACACCTGAGCTTCAGCCTCTGCTCTGGCTGCCTGCGTGTCAAAGGATCTGACTCCTTTGAAAGTCTTTAATGGTCTCGGGCTTAAATACAACTGAGATTAACTTGTAGAATCTGAACCATCCAGACCCCTGAGGTCCTCAGGAAGAGGTTCAATCAGTGTTTCAGAGTCAGAGGAAACAAGGTGAAGCAGCTTTTAGTTCCTACCTCCTCGCCTGTGGAACAAACTTCCTGCTGACACACACACACACACACACACACACACACACACACACACACACACACACACACACACACACGCACACACACACACACACACACACGTCTTTCAAATCAGGACTTAAAACATAATTATTTGCCAAGGCTTTCCAATAAACAATAGATTTTTTCTTATTTCAATTCCTATATCTTAATAAAGCTTTCACTTTATCAAATCTCCCTTTTGTGCCTTTCTTAATCACCTTTTTTGAAAATGCATTTCCTTTATTTCTCAGAACGGCGTGTGTGTGTGTGTGTGTGTGTGTGTGTGTGTGTGTGTGTGTGTGTGTGTGTGTGTGTGTGTGTGTGTGTGTGTGTGTGTGTGTGTGTGTGTGTGTGTGTGTGTGTGTGTGTGTGTGTGTGTGCAGCCTAGTTGAAACTGACTTGTCTTTTCGAGCGTCTCAGGCCTCTGGAAACATGCGTCTCTCCTTTAGACCCGCCGTCTCCGTCCTTCAGCTCATTGTCTCCTTCTGTCTCCGCCTCCGAGCATCCTGCAACACACACACACACACAAAGCCACTAGTCGTCGGCCCAGGGATGGATGTAACTGTGTATTTTAGTCCACTGATCTGCAGGAGAGATCGATATCACGCAGGACGAGGAAGAGGGGAGAGGAGGAAGAAGGGAGAGACTAACGGGACAAGAGAGGAGAGGAGGAAGAAGGGAGAGACTAACGGGACAAGAGAGGAGAGTTCGGGGTGAAGAGGAGTAACTGAGTAACAGGACGGAGAGGAGGAGAAGCGAGTTCGGAGTGTGGGAGACAAACAGGAGACATTGAGCAAGGGCGAGGAGGACAGACAGATTTCTGTGGTGGTTGTTGACTCCTGTAGGTTGTTTATAATCCATGAAGACAAAATGATTCTGTTTATCAGTCATAAATGTATTGATATTAAAGTGAAGAGACTCTCTTTACCTGGACAAGGACGAGGGAAGAGATCAATGTTTGACATCTGATACACGATGTGGTCATTCTGCACCTGAAGGATATTAGAAAAAAAAAAAACAAAGACGAGAGAGAGAGAGAGAGAGAGAGAGAGAGAGAGAGAGAGAGAGAGCAAACTAATGGATTGTTGCTAAGCACAGGTCAAGTACAAGCTTTATGCAGCATTTATAACATTTCCTATTGATCTCTATCTGCACTTCTGTTGATTTCAAAAGGAACTTTTGACATAAAGAAAGATTTTTAAAAACATTTCTAAAGTGGCAAAACCTATCTGAGTTTGGTCATCTCTGATCTCTACATCCTTTAAATACCTGGAGGGGTGCGTACCCAGCAGGGTGACATGAGGAGTTTTACAGATGTGATTCGTGAAATAAGACAAAACACTCAATTGTTTCTTTGGATTAGAAAAAGTGCCGCAATCTTTTTTGAACTCACGGTTTCTGCATTTATCATATTCCTCAGAACATGTGCGAACAAAGTTTTATTAACTTTATATCGGAAAGATTTGCACTTCAATAACATGCTATGATGATTACATGATGGAGAATTACACCTTAAATTAAACCTTCAGCTGAGGCCAGGTGAGTCTGACGTTGACCAAAGTGGAATTCTGTGGACATGCTGATTTATCGACGCCAAACAAAGCTCTGCAACAGAGACGACATCCAGTAGGAAAAAAAAATAGAGAATGGACCAAATTATTGAAACGACCCGTGTGATGAAATGTTGTCCTCTGAGGTAGAGACGGGCCACCGGGAGGAAAGTGCTCTGATGCATAATTAATCGGCGGCGCGGCCATCATAATAGCAGTAACACTGCGGGACACGGTGGAACACTTGAGCTGGGAATAAATACTTTATGAAAATGACCCATCTGAGATAAAGAGTGGAGGACAGAGACAGAGAGAGAGAGAGAGAGAGAGAGAGAGAGAGAGAGAGAGAGAGAGAGAGAGAGAGAGAGAGAGGGAGTTTGAAGATGAGCTGAGAGGATATTGATCCATCTTTCCAGTCTATGTAATTGAGCTCTACTTCCATTACTGTGGGCTCTAATGGAGAAACAAAAGCTGTTTCTTCTTCTCGTATATATTGTTTTAATACAAATTTGAATATATATATATATATATATATATATATATATATATATATATATATATATATATATATATATATATATATATATATAAATTAAAAAAATAGTTTTTTTATTTATTTTTTATTTTTAAAATTTAATTTATAATTTTTTTTCATTTCTTTTTTTCCATTTATTTGCATTTTCTTCCTCCATGATGTGACTCTCTAGTAGTGTTTCAGCAGTGGTGGATTGAGTATCAACTCAATAGCGTCCATCCCATCCAGAAAGGCGTAGATAGAATCACACCGTCTGGACTGACGCTAAGTCATCGAGACCAAAAAAAAAAGAGAGAGGGAAAGTGAGGCGGCGGCGGCGGCGGCAGCTTCCTGGAGAATTTACCGTGCGTTTAAAGAGACAGCGCCTTACTACCTTTTGGTTCCAAGCCAAGGAAACAGATATGTCTGTGTTTACTACCAAAACAACTAGTAAATACTGCATCAGTAGACTCACCGCTCCGCCGCCGACAGGCTCGATCATATATGAGAAGTTCCCGTCTGAAAACATCCCACTGAAAGAAGGAAAATGACATGAAGTACAAGCCTAACTTGCATTAATACTGCATGAAGGTGTTTTTTTTATCATCAGAGTTAGAGAAACGGTAAAAAAAACAAAAAAACAATTGTGAGCACAAAGTCATAAGAGAGACAGTTATGATAGTTGCAGACTATATATGAGGACTTCACATCAGTTCAACAGGCAGACAATCAAGAATGTTAAAGCCACGATCCTCTACGACGTGCTGACTTCCAGTTTTTGCCTCAGGTTTGCCACTAATTCGCCCCTGAAGCCATTTCCCCTCAGAACTCGGGACAGACTTGGAGGAATCAGACCTAATTTGCCCTTCTTACAGAAGGCAGGACATTAAAATATACACAGACGGCCCTTTAACGATATTGAATTGTATAGCTTATTTCAGTATTTTTTACTATTCAATTGAATCAACTGATGTTGTGTCAGCACACTGCGTCATCGCTCCATGAATGCCACATGTTCCATGTGTTATTATTTGTGCAACAGATTGAAACTTGGGACACAAATATATTGAACTGAACTTTACAGATAGTTCAAATGAGAAATCTTCATGATACGGAACCCAACAACTGGTACAAGTAACATTCGATAATGTAAAAAAAACAAAATGAAAAAGCAGTAATAGCATTGTTAAATAGTTTGTGTTATCCTATAACCTCGTGGAGCACTGACATTGCTTTTCGGATTAAATGTTTATTCTTATCAATGCAGACAGTATAACATGTTGTGAGATAAAGGCTGTGCAATGTGATTCAAGCTCTTCGAACCCTCCCAATCAATAAAACTGTTAAAACGTCCCGTTTCAAAGACTCACAGTAGGCCTTTGCAGGTGGACAGAGCTGCCCAGGAGCCCGGCAGCCCCCTCAGCCTCCCATGGTAGAAGCAGTGCTCCCCCCCCTGAAAGCACAAGGAAAAAAAAAGTGAATTGATAACCATTTGCATGAGTGTGTGTTGCGGTGCAGGAAGAGATGTCAAATTGGAAGAAGCTTTTACACTTCCTGCTCGACTGTAGAAAGCTTTCATAGCAGCAGCGACTGGATTTAATGTATTATTAATTAAGCCGCATTATGTAATAACACTGCATTTTGTAATAATCTGCTGCATTTTGCAATAGAATTCTTGAACGCATTATGTAATAAACTTTGAGGAAGAGTTGAGAAGATGTATAAAATGACCCCTATTAGAAAATAAAAGCACATTTAACAGTAATCCTGATCATCCGAACTGATTCACCATATAACACAGACTACAGTGCGCCCCTGGTGGTCAAATGAATGCATTTCAGTTACTGTCATAATTTGGACTCTCTTGTACATTTGACACCCCTGCTCTAGACCGCTGCTGCAAACTAAATAAATTAATCAGTTTTCTTCTCTGTCATAAAGACAAACTGCTCCCGCCGCCAGATGTCTCTCCAAATAAGCCTCTTGACTGCCTCTTTTATAAACCGACTGTGTTTGTGTGGCACAGTATCGGTTGATACTTTGGCTCGGCGGCCGAGAGGTGTTACCTGTACTCCCAGATACCGTCACCTAATTATTCATAATCTCCTAGAAGGCTCCAGGTGGATGTTAGAATCTAGTGTTTCTACACTGCCTCTCAAAGTACAGAAATGATCCGATTACACCAATCGAAAAGCAGCCCTGTGGCTGTCAGTCCAAGACAACCTGCCCGTCTGGAGACGTGTGAGCTGTGATGAGTCCCCGGGTGGAAAACGGCCGGCGATATAGAATTACACTCGGTCTAAGTATTTTTAATAGCCAAGCAGGGCTCAGTGGAGTGGACCAGAGAGATTACGGCCTGGATTCTGTGTAGAGCTGCTTGGCAATGTGTGTGTGTGTGTGTGTGTGTGTGTGTGTGTGTGTGTGTGTGTGTGTGTGTGTGTGTGTGTGTGTGTGTGTGTGTGTGTGTGTGTGTGTGTGTGTGTGTGTGTGTGTGTGTGTGTGTGTGACAGCGAGAGAGACTGTTTCAGGTGTTTGTAATGAAGCCCAATAAGTCATGTCTGCCACCCGAGCCGGCCGTCGTCCCACTCAGCCGACCGACCAAAAAGAAAGGAGGCGACTTGTCCTTCATGGTTGGTCGACCTTTAGTCCGAGCTTCACATTAACTCAGACGTCCTGTCAGCTCCAAAATGAGCTCGTGAAAACACAATGCTCTCCACTCACAGCACTGTATGATGACATGAAATGTACTTTCAGGCACAAAACAAGGGTGCTTTAAATATGACGGCTAAACTCTGAGGGGGGGATTAAATCCCAACAAACTCCTGTAAATTAAACAATTAACCACGGCTGCCTGACCGGTATGGCGTCACCATCCAGCCTCGTGTCAGCCACAGCCATTCAAACACTTTAACTGTAGATCGGAGGAACATTCTAAATGTACTAATCACAAAAATCTCAGTTGTGACAAGAGAAACCTTGAGTGCAGAATAATTGGGGCATTGTGTCAAAATAAATGTTAAGTATAAACAGAAGTCAATTGTACTTTTTTTTATATATATATACATTTTTCTTTTAAATCATTCCACAATTCTTAGACACTAAAACTTACTTCATTGAGATTCAGCCGCACTGAAATGTGTCTTTTATATTTAACCATGTTGATAATTCAAGTAATTAGTTTAAATATGTTCCGCAACTTGTTTCAAACGTATGGGGGGGGGGGGTTAAGAGGGTAATGGAAGACTGGAAAGAGTTTAAGTAGAACATGTTGCTTGGCCTAAACTAATATTCTCAGTTTCAACAATATTTCTTAATAAATAAATTAAATAATGTATTTATTTATTTATTTATTTATTTATTAATTACATTTATTTATTAAGAAAGAATATATATAATATTCTTTATTAATAAAAAATTAACAAACAAATTTTCTTTAAATAAATAAATAAATAATCTGAAAAAGAAATTTGTAAAGGTTTGTTTTGGTGGCTTTCAGTCAGTTATATGAAGAAACCCTCAGATCGCCCGCTCATCTCATTGATCAGTTTGGGGCCAGAGAATCCACCAAGAACCGTTTTCTAGAAATCAGTCCTGGTATTCGGCTGCAGCAGCAGCGTTCATTCTGGTTGGTTGAGGAGTGGAAAAGACTTCCATCCTTCATGTTGCAGAGCGAGGCAACCCGCAGCACTTAGTGCAGGCCACCGTATTAAATAAATAAATGCTCGGATTACAAAGGCTAAATGGAGGAAATCAAATTGCCTGACACAGCAGACATACAACGACTATGAGATGAGCTTTTTGGAGATGGATGCACTTTCGCTCGACGGCCACTCACTCGTGCAAATAGACGGACAAGAGACTGTATCAATGGTGAAATATCACGAGCTCTGCGGGGACGGCGACACGTAAGCAGGACACTGCATTAGGAAAGGGTATGAATGGACTGACGGGGGGTAAACAGACATGTGCTACACTAACAAGAAGATTAAATCCGACATTATCAGCTGTAACAGAATTAGAAAAGCAGGCGTTTGCTCGAAGTCTGGACTGTTGACGCGAGCAGAGAAAGGCAATGATATAATGGAAATAATGTAAAGTGAAAGACAGATGAGGTCCAAAACAATAATTAGGTTATAGTAGTGACAGTTGGTCATTAAGACTTTTAGGGGACGAGAAGACAAATAATTTTAGTGTTGCATTAAAAAGAAAATCATTAAATTATTATTTTTTTTAACTCAGAAGTATACAGCACTAGACCTGGAATAACAAAGCTGATTGTTTTCCCTCCAATATATCATCCAAGCACTGACAAACTATAAACCGGCTCCTATCAGTTCCAGGCTGTCCCTGCCCCTAATTCAATTACTACTTCAGCTTCCGTACGTCAATGAGATTCACCTCCAATGAGACAGTCACCAGCTCAGCGGAATGGCGTATACCTATTGGGACCCATAAAAAAGTGACACACAAGGGCAGGAGGAATTTATCAGCATGCTAATAAAAGTAAGTAAATCAATATGTGTGTGTGTGTGTGTGTGTGTGTGTGTGTGTGTGTGTGTGTGTGTGTGTGTGTGTGTGTGTGTGTGTGTGTGTGTGTGTGTGTGTGCACTGCAGACAGGGAAAGGAGGCATTCTATGAATTCTCCCAATAGATTCATTTTGGTTGTTTGTGGACTGATCTGCCGGCGTACGAGCTGTTTCGGGTCACGATAGAATAGAATAGAATAGAATAGAATAGAATAGAATAGAATGATTCTAAAAACTGAAAAAATAAAACAGACGTAAGATCATTAGAAATATAGAGGCAAGAAAAACATGCATAGATAAACAAAAAAGTTAAATTGAGCAGCTACAGGTCATGAAAGTACCACAGGAGTCAACACATCTCAGCTGAAGTGGACGATTATTATTTATTATTATTTATTATATAATTGATCCTCAGATGGAGGATGTTTCATAGGAAAGCTATTAACTTTTGATTTCTGAGACTTATCAGAAAAAAGAATTATACAAGCCTCAATATACTTTTGTTTTTGTCAGATTTTAACTCTAATCTGTCCATTAAAAACATTTACCTTGATTATTACATAATGAATTAGCGTGTGTGTGTCCTCTGTTTAACATTAAAGATGCTGCGCTGAAATCACCATGATCCTCGATTTGACTGCCACATAAAAACTATAAACCTGCCTCGTTATACTAAATAAATTTTATCTAACATCCAAACATCGACCATCAAGGAGTGCATTGCACATCTGCTGCCAGAGGTTTGGGAATAGAAGTCTGTCGGATTGGGTTCAGCCTTTTCTGGAAACGGAAATGATATGAATTCCCGTCACGACACAACAAAGTGGACCCACGCTGGGCTCCTGCTGGCTGCTGGTTACCACGGCAACCGTCTACCGATTGGTCAGGTGGTTCGTCGGCAGAGAAAAGGAGAGTGAAGTGGAGAGAGAGAGAGGAAGAGGGGACAGGGACTGAGATAGAGCAGAGGCTACAGGCAGACGGGAGTCGTCCCACTGGATCATTATTAAAGGGCATTTTGCTCAAATGTATAATTCATGACAGGGAGGACAGTGGAACCCTCAGTGTCGACTGCGTCTGAGAGTCAGCCAAGTCCAATAAACATTCACAATAGTCACAAAACATATTTGAAGTTTCCTTCAAAGTTTGATTGAGAGGCAACATAAACAAGGTGCACAGGTATCGACCCACTGTGAATAAACAGATAGAAACTCAGTCCAACTAACAGAAAGAGTTGAAAAAGTGCTTTTGGTTGAATGTGAATAATTCTCAGTTTGTGTTTGATACGAAACAGCAAATTAAAAATAACAGTTTGTTTTCAGTTCAGCATGGTGGAGGAACCATCATGCTGTTGGGCTGCTTTGCCGCCTCTGGTACCGGAGGACTTGAAATGATGAAATCCAAGAATTAACAAGATTTTTTTAGTTAAATTTCTGAGGCAGTGTAAGAAAGCCTAAGCAAATCTTCAAGAGTTTGAAGAAATTACAAAAGAAAAGTGGGAGAAATTACAAGCTGAGAAGTTCAGGAAGCAGCTTTTTCTGTTACAATCAATTAGATAGAAAAGGACTTTTCTCTTCGTATCCCCCGTGAAGCCGATAACTGAGTTCTGGAAAGTGACTGAAGGGGAACTGTCCAGCTTTTGTTAGAGAAAGTATCATAACTCAGGATAAAGGTACAATACTTTGTACTTTCCCTTTTAATCACGTGTCTGTCAGGCGTTTAGGGATGGCGCAGGCTCTACTGTTACTCCGGTGTAATAGAATCCATGTTACTCCCGGGAGGTTTCCCCTGTCTCTATTTGATACCTGACGAATTGCTAAGTCAAATATCGACTCAATAAGATGTTGTACACGTTTGTTTTTGGGACTGTGACAGAACAACATGCAAAGCTAGACTTTAATAGACAGAAACACCTCGATCATTTAGTTCTGGGAAAATATTGATAAAATGCTTTGATTCAACGAAGTCCGCCTGGTTTGTCGTCTCCAGTGGAGTTTAACTGGTTCAGTCCCGTTCTAGCGTGTTACTGCTCTTCTTCTTCTTCTTCCAGGCCCGTGGGCTTTTTTTCCAATTGTATTTTATAATAGCAAATGAAAAGTAACAGCGTTAAACAAGACTTATACATACAGAGGTCATTAAAGCATAATGTATATTATTGCAGGAACTTAACAAACTAAGTTTCCCCACTACCCAATCCCCAGATTCCACTTGCACCTTGAGGGAAGTGACCCACCCACTAAAAACTAAACTTAAAGCTAAATCAAAAAAAATAATATATATGTATATATATATAATTATTATTATTATTATTATTTATTTATTTTTGAATTATTATTATTATTATAATACATTAAATAAATAAATATATGAAATCAAAATTTTATTAAATAAAAAAATTAAATAGAATAGAATAAAAATACAAATAAAATAATGATCATACTAAATATGTTAATAGATAAATAATATAAAACTAGAAAAATAATAAAAGAAATAGAGATGAAATAAAATAGAAATGAATGAATAGATAGGATGGGGGACTAATCAGGGAGTGTTGAAAGAAGATAAAGGCCCATGTAAGTTTTTTGTTATGCAGAACTTAAGTTATAAGACAACGCCATGTTTTTTCAGACCGATTTTCAGGGTCTTATTTTAAAACTGATTTTTTTTTTAACTGACTTCTCTTGAATTTTTAAGACTTTATCTTAAATTTTGTTATTTGTATTCAATAAATTAAAGAATGATGATTTGTTATAGCTGCTTCCTTGTTTGCATGTTTGATTTGCTACAGGTTTTATTCTGGAAGCTCCTCCAGGGTTTTACCCCGTTGACCGGTCCGCACTGGACTTCTGACACAAGCTTGTTTACCTAACCTCTCAGTCACCACTTCCTCCCGATAAGTCCACACAGGGCCAAAGTGTAAATCACAACATTTTGCATCCAAGAAAACTGCTTTAGGGAAGATCCTGTGACGTCTGGACAAAGCTGACAGGCGATTTTCCAGATACAGTGAACCATGATTCTGTTATTTTGATAAAATACCAATTTACCGTCTTCTGTGAAAGCCGTCCATCCTCCTGAAAGTGACGCTCCACATAATCAGTCGACAGCAGATTGCTGCGAACATACAAAAAAGAAGATTCATCATTAGAATAATCAGTTTCAATCCTCAATTGAATACCAACATATGACGGTGAAATCTGTAGCGTGATGACTGCTGCATGTCACTGTGGTCGTCGTTCCAGCGGGGGTTTTTTTTAATAGAAGTTTAAACAGCATCAAACACGGCGACTCGCAGCAGCGTCACCAACCAAACAGCTCTGACTCATCGAAACACACAAGATGTAAAGAATAATTTATTCAAAGTGGTTTGAAAGCTGATGAAAGACATTTCATGAATGCAGTCCATTAGATGAAAATGACAGGAAATGGTTGGAGGACAGTCGGAGATTTGCCTGCAGCCAGAACGAACTGTGTAACCAGGACAAACAGGACGTTCAGTTTGAGGTACGATCGTCGCATGCTGTAAACAAAATACTGCCTGTAGTGTTTTGTACGTACTGGTTGAGCTCCAGGTCGAGGATGAAGGATCTGCCAAATGCCTGGACCAGGAAGCTGCTCTGAGTCAGATGGACGGGCTAGAAAAACCAGAAGGAAGCATGAGAAACAGTGAAAACAAAGACTAATTTAAGTCTTGAAGAGCGGCGGCGTGACCTTTCAGAGTCAAGGTCACGCATTTGTTTTAGTGCTGCATTCTATGTCACGGCGTATAAATCAGGAAGAAGATATCCCGAGATGTGCAACCGGGGATCAAAACCTCCCCGCCAAGATGAGAAAACCAAGCATGCAATCACCAAATCAAGGTACAGCTTGAAGGTAAAACGCGCCGCCTCCGTCTAACCTTGCTCCAAGGTGAGGCCGCCATCGTCACGAGCCGGAGCGCCGTGGCGACTCCCGTCAGTACTCACTGGCCAGATCTCATTGGCATTAGCCCGCACTCTCTCTGCAAACCACTTAGTACCAACCTGAACCTCCGCTGAGCAATACAGAGGCCACAGTGGAGTTGGTGAGCGGCGGCGAGGAGCTCAGAGCTGCTGGATCATCCTTTGTGTTTTTAACGATATAATCCTGATATTTCAGCTGAGATTCAGGTCACAGTGACACCGGGTCTCACAGATTGACGAGACAATTAAAGGTAAATATTCTCCACCGATTGGTGGATGGCGGGACTTTATATGAGCTGGTGTTACGGAGGAAATCGTCATCCACCACCATCGGAGGAAAACACAGTCAAAACATATTAAAGAGGTTTGTTGAAAAAAAACTTGCCTGAACAGAAGAAAAATGAACTAAAGGTATAATAAACCTAATTGAATTAACAGAACTAACAACTCATTGGTTGATCGGTTTTAACCATTTATCATACAAGTGACCATATTCATGTTTTCTTTGAAATTAATGATAAATTGAAGAAAACACAAGAATATAGTTTAAAGGAATGTGCTGAGCATTGATATACGTGTTATTTATATAAGACTCTCACTTTTTCAAAGTCTTTTTTTTTTTTAATCCAAGAAACAAAAGCAATTTTGAAAATAGACTCTGGTGTGAAAATAAAGGAAAAACAAGATTTAAAAAACATTTGCTGAGGGACAATTTAGTGAAAGCTTCGCGGAGCCACGACTAAAAGAACAAAGAGCCACACGTGGCTGCAGAGCCGCAGGTTAAAGACCCTGGCATAGAAACTGAAGCTCAAACTGCTGCAGAAGTTAATGTTGGTTCTGATCAGGAAGCGTCACAATACACAGTGTGACGACCTGAGTTACAGAAAAAAGGGGGAAACGAGACATAAATAGTCATGTTATGGCTGATCTGTGTATTTCTGATTGGTATGAGAACAACTGAGGGTCAGAGTTTTTTTTTTCAAAAAAAGGCTCTTTTGAATGAACGCCAGCACATCCCAGCTGTCTCTTTGTCTTTAACACACATCAATTAAACTAACAAGCAAGTGTTTGAGCTGCTTGACGAAACCGGAGAATCTGGAGAAAACTGAACCCGTACACACTTCCACCGTAAATTCAGGTTTCAATGAGCAGTCAAAAAGCATCACTCAGTTTTTAAACCCTCCTGACCCAAGCTCACATCCGCAGACGCCTCCGGGCCCGGCCAGCAGCCGAGAGGTCGCCGAGGTCGGCACAAGGTCAGAACCGAGTCGTATCCACTGACCGGCCGGCTCCTGACTGACAGCGTTCATGGTGAAGGTCACAGGAGAGGGCGGAGAGAGGCGTGAAATAGAATCTAACAGGGCGGAGTGGAGCAAGAAGGTGAAGCAGGGGTGGGATTCTTTTTGACACCACGAGGACAATGTGGGCTGTCACTGTGTGACAGACGCCTCCGTGAAGTTAGTTCAAGAGAAAGCTGCTTGAAGATTCCTGTGTTTTCCTATTTGAGCCAAAAAGTCCAAGTTATGAGATTCGTTTTTATCCTCTCCAAGTAGTAAGACCCTTTAGAATTCCAATGAAGTGAAATGAGGAGTAGATGACAAGTGGAAGAATAATCAACATTTCTGGACACGTAACGCAATTATTCTGCTTTCAAACAGGGATTGAATTCCTCCTCAGAATCTCTCCTTTTCTATCCTCCAACACCAACCGGAACAGCAGGAAGTCTCCTCCTCTGAGTCTGGTTCTGCAGATTTCCCCTCCTCAGAGTCTGGTTCTGCAGATTTCTCCTCCTCTGAATCTGGTTCTGCAGGTTCCTCCTCTGAGTCTGGTTCTACAGATTTCTCCTCCTCTGAGTCTGGTTCTGCAGGTTCCTCCTCTGAATCTGGTTCTACAGATTTCTCCTCCTCTGAGTCTGGTTCTACAGATTTCTCCTCCTCTGAGTCTGGTTCTGCAGGTTTCTTCCAGTTAAAAGTGACTTTTTTCTTTCCACCGTCTCCTCTGCTTGCTCATGTGATTGTTGAGTGTTTCTCTGTAAAAGTGCCTTGAAACGACTGCGTTCCGTTTATAAATAGAATATTATTGCATTCATACGAGTGCTATGGCTCATCGATTCAGAACAACAATATTCCACTTCATCTGATGCGTTTCGGAGTTGGAGGATTTCTTTTGAGAGGCAGAAGAAGTGACATTTAACGCAGGTTTTATATTCAGCATGCAAAGAGAGGAAGACAGTCACCTGGCTTTCGGGCGGGTGGTTGCTGACCCGGGTGTCCAGGCGGCCGTGCAGCAGCTCCTCCTCGGTGTGGATCTGCTGCAGGAGCCTCCGGGGCTGGACCCGCTCCTCCTCGAGGGGCAGCTCTCCCTCCGGGGTCCACCACCGCCTCGGACCCACGGTGGACACTGGAGGAGCAAGATGCATGTGAGAAACTGGACTCAACAGCTGGCTGAGCTCCGGCCGGGAGGCTGCGGGCATCGCGGAGGGTTTACCTGCCTGCGATGTGTTTTGGACCGGAGAGTCTCACCTGTGTCTGCGCACCGAGCGCAAACTGCGGCGAACAGCAGGCATCTCACCGCCAGCATGGTGCTCACATAGTCCCGGAGAGCCCCCCGGTTCAGATGGAGTGACAGGATGGAGGAGGAGGAGGAGGAGGAGGAAGAGGAGGAGGAAGAGGAGGGTCGTTGTTGACAGTGAACACAAACACAACAGCTGGTTGCCTTAAGGCGCATTTCTCGCGGTCCTCTCAAACGCAGCCCGGCGGGGGCTCAACCTCTCGGCGAGGGAGACATGGAGTGTGTCGCTGTCACCGGGAAAACACACACTCATACTCACACATACACACACACTCACATATAGATATTAGAGATGGACTCCAAAGAGAGAGAGCGAGAGAGAGAGTGAGAGAGCGGGACCACGTGGGGTCGGACCGGCCCTCCCAAGCGCCCCGAGCGGTGCTGATTTCATTTCACGAGAGGCGACATCAGACAGGAGATCACACGAGACGACTCGCACATCATTACATCTGTTTAACCCTCTAGATCAGGGCTGTCAAACAAAAGGTCCGCGGTTCAAAACCGGCCGCAAAGACGCTGCAGTCCGACCAAACCACCAAGCCAAACTGTTTTTATATATATAAATACAAATTTCTTAGCAGACACAAGTTGAGATGTCAGTGATGCAAACTAGGATTCAGCCCGAACGTCTGAAGTGAGCCACATTTTGTAAACGGTGTCCTTTCACATGAAAACAAACTGCAGAAGCAGTGAAAACAATGTAGTTTTCATGTTGGGCCACCAGTGGATGCTGTGGTTTGTTTTTGTAATGACACCACACACACATGCACGCAGAGAATAATACGCTCTAAACACTAACAATGAGAGAACACAGACACTTTATTGTGACTGTCAAAATAAAAGTAACAAGTCCAGGAGAATATAAACTGGGAGTCATGATGACACTCTGGAGGAAACGTTATCGTCAATTTACTCACAAATGCACCGAGGAACTATTTACCCGTGGTGTGCATGTGCAGTAGGAACATTTCCGCCGTCTTTGTGACGATGAAGTGTTTCCAAAGGAGCCAGTTTCAAAAAGTTGTGCTTTCCTTGGGTCCGACTACAATTGGTGTAAACGGACACCCAAACCCCCCCCCCCCAAAAAAAAATGGTTTTGCGTTTTCACTTGAAAACGGGCTCTTGGCCTGAAAGCCACGCTGTCAGGGTGAGCTTGTAAAAACACCCATAGTGCAACAGCTATAGAAGGTTTTTGCACATTTCACTGCATTTCCAGAACGTTTCATTAAATTAATGGTGGAATCCAGTGACCAATGGCAACGGAACAGGATCGTAATTGAAGTGGAATACTTCGTGTCCATATTGAAGTTTAGAGACTGCTTGAACCGTTTGAATGTTTTAATTTCCAGTCAAAAGGTTTAATCATGTGGCATTTATTTTTGTGTGCAGTCTACATAAACAGGTGTTTGTGTGTTGTTGGCAGAGAAAGAAAATAAAATCTGAATTGATTCATCTTAAATAGAAATATGTGGTTTTTGTAGCTTTATGGGAACTATCGGCCTGACAGGTTTAATTAGAACTATCGACGCAGCGTTATGGGTTACATGCAGTGATGGAGACACCGTATCAGATATTGTTTAGGTCAGCAAGAAGCCAGTCTGATGGACTCAACGGGACGCCTCGACCTCCTGCTGCCTTTGCTTCATCGCTCTCGTCGCATTTGGTTCCAGAAACTCGTCGAGTCAACAGGAAAACTTTTATTCGGCAGGAGAAAAATTTAAAACAGTAAAGGACCGTGAAGTTTCATTATGTGGGGTTTTCTTTTAATTTGTCCCTCGGTGACGAGTGTCTCATGGCTTCAAGACACCATCAACGGCTCAAAGCTTGACAAAGCCCGTCCTTTGTCCCACCTTCAACATGGCAGGAAAAGCTGTTTGACATTAATCAGTTTGTCTCGGAGTCCTTGCTGGTTTGACCATCTTCCGTCGGTGCAAAGTGGGATCTGATCCAGGCGCAGCACTTACAGTAATTGAGTAATGCCCCCTTTCAGAAAAGCCTCATTAAATTCTCAGCAGCGCCGTGTGTTCCCGGACATGGCTGCTGAACCGGCAGGCAGCGGCACCAGGGAAAAATCAGGAATTTTCTAAGAACGGCAAACTTTTTCATGTTAGTCAGGATTAAGACCAAGACGTTTATTAACTTGTGACTCAGTTTAATGAAATTAAATAAAGTCTGAAACTGAAAAAAACTCATCATTCCAGGTGTCTTACAAAACTTTCCCTATTTAAAGTTCCCGAATACGAGAAAACCTGAATAAACAAACTCATTGGACCTCCGCCGTCTGCGCCACACTCCTGGAAAACGAAGAGACATCTTTCTCGTTGCCGCACGGCGCCACCTGCTGGAGGATGGTGTGGAGGTGAGACTCGTAGCCGCGGTCGTACGGCCAGGGACACGGCCTGTGGAGCAGCTCTTTGTCCAGCTCGCAGCTCGGCCCGGCGGGCGCCGGACACGTGGCCGGTGGCGGGCCGAGCCGCGACAGCAGCCCGCAGTCCCACTCCGAGTCCGACGACGACGGCGGCGAGAGCGCAGCCGGGTCGGGGATGAGACACCGCTCGATGCAGACGGAGGCGGCATGGGAGAGCGAGCGCTGCGAGTTGTGATGGCCTTGGAGGAGGCCTTGGATTTCACTGCTGGTGAAGTCGAGTGGAGGATTAATTCCAGCGTCAGAGGGCGACGGGCGCGCCGACGGCGAGGCTAAAGCGCCGATCTGATCGTGTGGAGAAGTGCTGGGAGTCCGCTGAGCATCAAGAGTGTCTTGAGTCCGATCAGGCCAAGTTCTCCGAGGACTGGCCTCTTCAAACTCTCTCTTGATGCCACTTTGCCGCCTCGTAGCCTCCGGTACTCGTCCAGTCGAAGTGGAAGTGCACCCACTTGGCGTTGTCCTCCTCCTCCTCTTGGAGCTCTGTTCACCGGCAGAGCGACGACGCTTTTTGGGGTTTGGCGTCGCCGCCAGTGGAACAGAACGAGATCCTCCGTTTGCACATGAAGAAGGCGCTGTGAACACTGCGATGAACTCCGACATCACGTCGAAGAAGTTCATCTCACAGGCTCTCTCCTCGGCGGTGTACTGCTGAGGACTGAGGACGGGGGGATCGGAGTAAGAACTGTGGAAGCAGGGAAATGAGATTTCTGGGCTGAGGACCGGAGGCAGGGGGGAACATGAGGGGGAACGTTGAGGCTGTCGGGAGGGCGAGGCCTGGACATTCAGAGCAGGAGGCTGGTTAACAGTCAACTGGGAGGGCGTCTGTGGAGTGAAAGGGTTCATTTCAGCAGCAACCTCCTCCTGTTTTGGCTGAACAGGTGATGCACTGGGGCGCAGAGTGTTCAGGAAGAAATCCTGCTGCGACTCGTCAATATGAAGCTCCACGTCGCAGAACTCGTCCACAAGCAGAGGCGTCGGCGGTCTACAACAGGACACAGAAAGCAGTTTGGAATCAGGATTTTCCATGGGAATAAAACAGGGATTTATGGGAATAAACCAGTTTATTGAGGTTTGGCTCTTTGTAGGGAAATTAAATATAGTTGTTGGGGGGGTACAGTTCAATAACTGCCGTTCCTCAACCACATGCACCGATGTTTAACTTACAAATATCACATCTAAGTGCATTCATACAGCAGATATTTCTGTTAATTTTTGAATGGGTTGTGTCGGAGCAGTAATATTTAACTCAAAAGTTTTTGTTTATCAATTAAATAACCGATTGTTCAATAAGACATTTATCACCTAAAACTAAATCTCCTTTAATTGCACTATTTCTAAAGGATACCTGCTCATATTTATGCTTCCCATAATTCCCATGTAAAGTTTTCATAAATCCCCTAATAAAACTTTCTGTTGAAATTTACCGGAAACTTTCCAGTTTCCCATTTATATCCGGGAAATGCTGCGTCGCGAGATCACTGCATTACAAGTAAACTCACCGGTCGACGGCTTCTTCCGACCGATGAAACGCAGTGGAGTCAAACACGGGAAACATTTCAGCCACAACCTGATCCACCGCGCTGTAGTTCAACCGATCCATCGCAAACCTGTGGTGCTGATCAGACTCCAAGTGCTGCAGAAATAGTCAGGAAGTGTTTTAATATCAGCACAAGCTAAAGAAGAAACTACACGGCGATAAAAGAGATTGTCACCTCTTTCAGACTAGTGAAGGTTTGTTGGCAGCATTCACAGTAAGACGTGTTCTTCTTCCCGATCAGCCAAGGTAAGTTGAGCGATGTTTGGAACTTGGAGCTTTCAGCTTTCTTCTCTCTGGGTCACCAAGAAAAATGGTTTAAAAAAAGTGAGTTTTTTGATTGTTTACGGGTTTGTTTTATGGTGAACATACACAGTACGGTAGCGTGTATCGGTGGAACAAACCTGGTTTTGTCTTCTCCTCGCTCTGCCCAGTGTTCGAACCACGGCGGGGGAGGGGGCGACTGAAGGGAAGGGTTTTTGCTCAGGTGGCACAGAGCGGGGAAGGTCGCGTACAGCGTAAACAAAGGCTTGTATTTCCTGGTCGAATTACAAAACAGAAAAACGGTTTTAATATCAAAAGATAAAACTTCTGCAAAGCTGGAAGTCCGAATACTCGGTGAAGAAGACAGCGGGTTGGGAGTCTTTCCGTGTGGATTTTCTCTGTTTTAATTTGGATTTTCCTCAGACAGTTCAAAAACAATTATTTCAGGACAATCGATTCAAAAGGCTCTGTACAGTTCTGCTCAGTATGACTGACATCCCTGCAGTCTAAGTACAGAGTGTGGAATAACGAAAAGGCAAAAAGGATCCGATCTGTGCCAAACAGAACCTGGACAAACCACAATCCTTCTCGGAAAAGGTTTTGTGGACGGACGAAAGATAAATTAACCTTTTTAGCAATGCATAACAACAGTTTGTTGACATACGGTGGAAAGAAGCCTACAAGGAAAAGAAGACCCTGCCAACAGATGAGCATGGTGGAGGAACCATCATGCCACTGGGCTGCAACGCTACTTGTACAGGAAGACTTGACGGCCAAGAATTTCCCCAAGTATTTCTGATTCTGTATCAGAGGGATCAGGAAATCAGAGAATCATCAAGAGATTTTAGAGGAAAAATGTCAGACAAAGTGGGGAAAAAAAACAAACTGTTTTCAAATGGACCGCGATGATTTCTGATCTCAATTGGATTGTCAATCTTTGGAGTGAGCTGAAATCTGCTTGTAAACGCAAGAGAAAATACCGGCTGAGAAGTTCAGGATGGAAAGAGATGGCTTCAAAAAAATGTTTGGAGGTCAGGGTCACTGCCAAAGGGTGTTAAATATTAAAGATGATGAACACTTTGGCAAAGAAAGCAACAATTTTCTTAGTTAAAATACTTTGGATTATCAATTTAAAAGGTCCTGGTTATATAAATTTGCTCCATTTCCATTTAATGTTGAAGATACTGAAGATGAATGAGATGTGTAGCTGGGATCATCTGCAGCGTCACATGACTCAGATTAAAAAAAAAAAAAAAAAAAAAAAAAAAGCAGTATGGAAGTCGACGGCTTTTTAAAGTTTCTGAACTAAAATAATTGTCAAAAGTTCAGCTGTGCATTTCTGGCTCGTGCTCCAGATGTCAGAGGTTCAGTTTCTTTCCCTCCCACATTAGTCGGAGCACTCCAATTAGCTGAAATGAGAAGGCAAATGAAAAGACCTCTCAGCACATGGAGGTCCCCTACAGGAACGGGCACCGGAGCCTGCAGAGCCTCATCAAACAGAAACTGTATCTGCTCGGGCTCCCGGAGTGCAGCCTCACTGGGGGGGGGGGGGCTTGTCGCATTACATGATGGGACTTCTTAACAAGCTCAATTAAGAAAACCATCTGGAGTGAAATGCACACCTCCCAAACAGGCACCGGGGGGGGGCAGGAAGGCAAGAGCGGAAACAACAGGACGGATCAGTGCAGCTGACGGCAGCTTTACCGTCGTTATGGCGAATAATCCTAAAACGAGATCCGAGCCGCTGTTACATCAGCGTGTGCAGGCTGGGATACGTCCAGCTCGTCCTCCTCGATAAGCTGAAACTAAAAATGTCTAATTAAAGTCCCTGACGGGCTCTTGAGAGGAGTTCTGAGGAAGCGAGGCAAGTGCATCCTCCTCGAGTGAACTTCAGGGAAAGACAAACCAAAATCCATGAAACTCACCTGCTGGCGTCTTCAATTTTCAGATGGGGAACATTCAAGACCGTGGCTGTGAACAGGAGACGCACAAATTAAAACGAGTCATTTCTAATGATTAACGCGTGCTGAATGACCTGAACTCACCTTTCCTGACAGGACACTGCTTAGCTTGGCATCTTTCCTTAGTCAGCTTTTTCAAATACAACAGAGCGTCTGGTGAAACGTTGAGGAACAAATCAGGACCTTTAGACTTTTTTCCAAATCTGAAAAAACTGTTTAACTTACATGTCTCCATTGTAAATATAATAGAATAACGTTTCAAAACCAAAGAGCATTAATTTGGTTGCTTTTTCATATTTTAACAGGATCTGCAGAAGCGCCTCGCATGCTGGTGAGTCTTTACTCAGTGAGACAGCGCCATCTGCTGTAAGTACAAGTTCACTCCATTTTCTTTCCAGTTCAAAGGATACGATCCACAGACAGGATCTTGACACCCCATGACCGAGCGCTGGACAAGACGCTGCTCGCCCGCAGCCGCTCCTACGAGAAAGATCAATCAGAATCAAAATGTCAGCGAGGAATTGAACCCACAGCTCTGTCAAACAAGTATTCTGACTTACGTTGTTACGAATGGCTTTTTCGAGCAGAGCTTTCCCTCGGCTGCCACAAGCCTGGTGGGAAAAACGCAGCAGGGACATACAGTCAATTTCACTCCTACAGAGTTTTCAGTGTTGCCCTACAAATGCGAAACTTTTCTAAAAACGAAAGCAAACAATTCGTTTTTCACTTGAAACGTTGTCGTACAAATATGAAAAGGAATCAACACAATCATGCATGTTTCTTTCTGCCTTAAATATTTTTCAGCGTGCCGATGAGACTCAGTACCACTGGTCGAGGAGTTCCTGGTCGTTTGGCTCCAGCGAGGCCTCGCTGCTGCGGCACAGTTTGGCGTTGATCTCCTTCAGCCTCGTCCTTTAATGCTCCTCTTGCAGCTGCGGGGTTCTCCTGCTTCAGGTCCTCTTTGGTTCCAGTCACGACGTAGTCCACATCCTTGTGGAGGAAACTTTCCACCCTCTTCAAGCAAAAAAAAAAAAAAAAAAGTATAGTATAGTATATGGTTATAGCCATTTACTTTCCAGAAACTCCAAACTCTTCCAATGCAAAATCTTGACCTTAACACACACTTACCCCTCCTAAAGCATGGATGGTCTCGCTAAGCAGAATTAGTGGTTGTTTCTTCACATTGTCTAGATAGAAGGTTTTCCCCTCCAATTTCTTGTTCAGAGGACGTTTGCTTGGAGGACGTCGCTCCTTGGAACTCTGCTGCGGCTGCATGATACCGGCGCCGTGAATAAGCTCGAAACTCTACAGCAAAACAAGGGGATCTGACAAAGAAAAAAAAAAAAAGCTGATTAAACATACCTGCACATGACCCTGACGGCAGATTAACAGCAAATCTTTTAGACTTTTTATGAGTCTTTGTTTTGTCTCTCATTCTTCAAGATAGATCCAATAACGTGCTGGAAATCAAGACTCATCTCACCACACTATATTTTAATACCAAGGTTTGAGTGAGTGACTGGACATTGGAGCCTCAGATTTACATTCTTTAGAGAGTGTGAAGTGAAAATTGTACACCTGATTGTTGTGATGCATCTACTTAGGTAAGGTAAAGTAGGTTGTGCACTCAGACTGTGTGAATACCACAGTAGCATTGAGAGATTTTTTTTTTTAATGTTATGGTCTCTTATTGTCATCTCAAATCACTAAACCCCACATTTGTGATTTCAACAAGGAATCGTGGCACAAAAGATAATATGTTTTACAGACGTTTCTACATTAATTGAGAGACTAAATCGGCCTCCCCTTCCTCCAATGCTTAGTTTGAGCTTCATCGGACGCTAAAGGAAGTCGGTCATCAGTTAACACGGAAACCACTTAAACTGAAACACCAGTATTCCAAACCTCTTGAGAAACTCCGCTGCAAATGTTCACATGATCGATATTGACGAACGCTCAATAAAACGGGTCACTCCCAAACACAGCGCTACAGTAAATTAACATTAAACCGTGAATTCAGCTCGTTATCCACAAGAGAAACGTATATGGTTAGCTTTAGCTATTAGCTGCACTAAAAAAAAAAGCTCAATACAAAAACGCAAAAGTTGGTTTAATCCATTTTCTCACATTGTTGGGGTCAGACAGTTTGAACGACTGTACACACAGAGGTCACGTACCTGTGCTGGGGAGCTGCAAGGAAGAGTTTTCTGAAGTGTGCTCATTAAAATGTGGAAGAATTGAAGCCGCCGCACTTTTCGAAAACACAAGCGTAGAGGGCGACGTCATTACCGGCGTCGTGCTGCCTTCAGGTTCCACCATAGTTGGTCGGATTTCCCAGTACTTTCACGTTTAGCCCGGTTATCTGGCAGTGTTTTTCCAATTTAGATCATAATTTCATATCTTTCAGTTTAAAGCTCATTTGATACAACTGCTAGTTTTGACAGTAAGTATTGCTTTATATCTTTAAAAGTCGATTAAAGTCAGTCTATTCATTACGGAAAGTGTAATTTCTGACAGTCCCCAAAAGCAACACTCGCAAATGAACGGTACCTTAAAAAAACGATTAATTGATAATTATACTAAAAAGCAAATCGACTTTTTTATTCCTGATGTCAAGGCTTTACACTCGCCGGCACAAATACTCGGGAGAATAAGCAATGTTCTTTTGCTCTTCAAGTTCAAACATAAAATTTTCTCAAACCCAAACTAAAGGCGATTAAAACAGTAGAACTCTGTACTTTACTTTCTATGATTTTAGTCATTGTTCACTGAATACAATTTGTCCTGTTGACAATGTGTCATTATGAATGTAGTTTGGAAAAAATGATTTCCTCCCTTCACAGTGTTTGTTTTGTTACGCTGTTTAAAATTATATTTTATCATTGTCATCTACAGTTGCACTTGGACGAATGTTGCATGATTCAAAGCAAATGGGACAAGATATTGAAGAGGGAAAAAATAATTTCCCTCTGGCATTAATGAAGTATTTCTATTCTGTATTATTGTTTCACTGTGCTTTCTGCCCAGCAGAGGGCAATGTGAGCGCACACGTGACAGCTGTAATGTCCTTCATCCAGTCATCATAAAGAAAATATGAAGCAAAACAAAAGACAACAAGAGAGAAATGCAAACTTTTAATTTCAAAACATGCACCTTTTGTTTGTGAAAATATTTATTTCACAAAGTAAAACGGTGGCAGTGTAAATAAATGGCCCGAACAGCATCTCAGATGGAAAATCTGTCAATCATGACACGTGACAAAGTTTTACAAACATTGTCTTATTGCTGTGAAAACAATAAAACAGCTTCATTAACCAACAGTCAGAATTAAAAGTCTGAACATTTCATATTGAACCTTTTCTTAAAGGAAAACTAAAATCCCAAAGTGAAAACATAGTGACATCTACCTGAATCCTCCCTTTAGTTTTTTTGCCCCAGAAAACAACATGTATATATTTTTTACTTCTGTGGGACATATTTGCATATTGAGAAACAAAACGCTTTAATGCCTGAGAACATTGAAATTAATTAGTCAGCCAGCAGGACCTGTTTTCAGTCCACAGGCCATTTTTTTTAAATTTCAAAACGCTTCCAGAAAATTGTGATGCAGCGTTCATCTGAAACAGCTCTGAAACGGTTAAAGGCACTTCAAGGAAAAAGTCTCGGAAACAGAAACTGACAGCAAAGGCTTTTATGCAGTGCTTCTCCATTCTAATTCAGTGGTAAACAATAAACTTCTCTCAGATGTGGAAAAGCTTCTTTTCAATGAACTTTAAACTTGACCTAACATATTTATAAATGTGTAATAACTGCCACGAATCCGTGTCAACGAGCTGAGGATGCCGTAAACACACAGTGAAATAATGTCATTTCTCTACATGGACACACAAATGTACAAGCCGTGTGGAGACGCTGCATTGTTTGAACACTAACTGAAGAAATCCGGTGACTTATATCCACTCTGAACCCTTGATGACTCCGTACTTGCTGCTGCTGCTGCTGCTGCTGCAGCTGCCGCCTCGGTCTACGTCGGCCTTGCCGGAGGCCTGCCGGTGTTGACGCTCACGGTGTGGATTGCCGCGGCTCTGCGGCTGGCTGTAGGTCTGACTGCCGGCCCGCAGCTTGTTCTGAGGTTGAGCCAGGTCCTCATGAACTCCTCTGGGGGCGTCCCCCGCCCCGGGCATGTACAGGCTTTCCTCATTATTGGAGTACTGCTGGCGCTCCTCCTCGGCGGTGTTCACGTGGTTCTGTCGACAGGCCATCTTGGCGTTGGTGAGATCGGTGATGGGCAGCGCCTGGCTGTGGTTCCCCGTCGACACCACCAGGGGTTTGATGGCGATGTTGTACCCCGGCGGAGCCGTCGGCGCACTCCAGGGATACGGGTAGCTGTTGTATTCCTCCCCGATGGCACGCTCCTTGCCGGGAGCCCCCGGCGCCCGGGTCAGCCTGCACAGCTCCTCGTCGGCCAGCTGCACGTGACGGGAGCGGAGGATCTCGCAGATGGTGCCCACGCCCAGGTGGAGCATCTCCCAGATGTTGAGAGCCAGGCACAGCAGGGAGACCGTGTACATGATGAGGAGGAAAATGGTTTTCTCAGTTGGCCGGGACACGAAGCAGTCCACCCGGTGGGGGCAGGGCAGGTCCGCGCACACGTAGGTGGCGGGTACTGCAAATCCGTAGAGGGCGTACTGTCCGCAGAGGAAGGCCACCTCCAGCAGCGTGCGGGCCAACAGCTGGAACGCATAAATACGCATCAGGCCGTCCTCTTTGATACGCTGACGTCCGTCATGGCGAGCCTTGGCTTTCTGCTGTTTGTCACTGTCGCGCCCCTTTGCCGCCACTCCGCCATCGCTCTCCACCTCGGCCGTATCGTATATCATGGGGTCTTCCTCGTTGTCGTCCTCACCCTCCTCGATGCCCCGATGCTGCCTTCTGCCGGCCAGATAGTGCTTCATAGCTCTCTTTCGTGAAAATCCAGCGGCGCCCCCGCCGTCTGCCTGCTCCTCGGCGCGGGCGATTTTGTTAACGGCGTATCCCAGGTACATGAGGGAGGGCGTGGCCACCAGGATAATCTGGAAAACCCAGAAGCGGACATGCGAGAGCGGGGCGAAGGCGTCGTAGCAGACGTTCTCGCAGCCCGGCTGGCCCGAGTTACAGATGAACTTGCTCTGCTCATCGTAGTAGATGGACTCTCCCCCGACTGCCGTCAGGACGATGCGGAAGACGATGAGGACGGTGAGCCAGATCTTGCCCACGAACGTGGAGTGGTTGTGGATTTCTTCCAGCAGGCGAGTCAGGAAACTCCAGCTCATGGTAATTGTGGGGGAAGCATACACCTCCAGATAATCCTCTGCAGAGAGACACAACGTCCACATTGATGTCAGATTTCCAGATGAATCAAACTGCTAATAAATCTCATTTCTATTATAGAATAATATTAATAATCAGTTAAGGCAGAATCGAGGGGCTTAAAGGAGGGTGTGTTTCCTCTCATCAGGTTAAAACACCCTGGAACACCCTGGAACACCCTGGAACTTTCAAAGCGAGTTTGTCAGTTTCCAGTTGAACAAAGTGTGGTTAGTTGTAACTCAAGTGAGCACAGACCATTGAACTTGAATGCAGACAGTGAAATGATAAAGCAGCTTAAAATACAAGTACAAAATATCAGATGTTCAAAATAAAGGAATTTTCACTCCTTTATACAGTTTGAGACATTTACAACTGATGAATAATCCTAAATAAACTGCAGTACAGCACTGTTGTGAAAGTGTGTGAGAACAGAATCGGCCAAGCAAGAACACAAAAACACAAAAACACAAGCACAAACGTTTTTCCAACTTTGGTCTGAACAAGAGACGCCAAGAAATGTGGACCTGACCTGAATCTAAACCAGCATGCAGCAAAGTCACACAAATTACAAAAGAAACCAAGGATACAAGGTACAAGGCAGTACTTCACCTACAATATCTTTAAACTTTCTGCTGATGTGAAAAAGTTATTTCAGTTTTTTAAAAAAAACACCAAGACAAAACTAATGGAGCAAAGTCGCCTCCTTTTGGTAAAACACTTCCATTTAAAGGCAAGTTAAATATCGGCTCACATCACATCACAGGCATTCCAGAGTAAAATACGCACAGCGGGTTAGAATGAATTAAAACTGTCATTTTGTGTGTGTCTTTCGCTTTATCTCTCCCACACGTTTCTACTGTTTTCATAAAGTTTTGGGGTTTTTTTAGCCCTGCGTGTTGGCACTGAGTGTGACGAGGACTCGGCTCTGCTGCGGATTCGGGGCAAACAGCAGCGGCGTGATTCCAAACACAGGCGGCCACATCGTCTCTCCGGGTTATCAAACAGTCTTTCTCTCTCTCTCTCCACGACGGCAACACTTTCATCCCCCTCTTTTTTTTATAGCAGTGCCCCGAACCAGACGTCTAAACAAACCCATGGTGGAATGTGTGACTGTAATCCAGGCTGAATTTCTTTGTGACCTCACAATATTACTTTGCGGAATCATCCAGACAGTCCATAAAATACCCATAAATCAGCTTCAAGCAATTAAAATAACAGACTTAAGAATTAATGTTGCAAGGGCTCACCTCAGAAATCCTGAACGAGAAGGCTTATAAATGAGAACTAGGTGTGTTATTATTTCAAATGTTTTAAATGTCTAAACTCTGACCTGTTCTGTAATGTTTATATTCCTGTTGCTTGTCCATTAACTTCAATGTTTCTGGGTTTAACGTTCTGCTGGAACAAAAGTGGAGCTCTTCAGAAAAATCTGTTTGTTTTTACATTTTCCAGTCCGATATGTTAACTGGTGTTAAACAACACAAGAAGCAGGGCAAAGTTAAGATTTTAAAACAGTTTGAGTCCTGACTTAAGATCCATTAAACTGCTAAAGGGAGCTGAACCACTGCACACGGACGTCCTGCAAACTCAAAGTGAAGCATAAAAATGTTTCATTAAAGGAAAAAAAAAAAAAAGACATATTCATACAGTATGTAAAGGGTCAAAGTGTAAACAAGCACTGAAACTACAAAACCTTTTTGCAACTGATTTAAAGAAAAACACACTGCTTGTGTTTAATCTAAGGCCCCGTGTTCACAACAAGTGAAAACACATCGTATTTCTGCATTCGCGTTTCAGAAAAGTTTCCCGTTTGCACAGCAACGTTTTGAAAACGATGTCACGTCGACATGGTCAAACTCCGACTGCAGCCTTTCAGGTGACTGGTGAAACTTCCAACCAGTTCAGTTGCCTTCATGATACATGATGTCATTGTTACGTTGGCGATTGTATTTGTAAAAAAAAAAACACTTTGACTGTAGTACTCTGGTTTATGTATTAAAAAAAATTCCTTTGTTGTCATTACTGAAGATATTCTATATCTGTCCTTTGGAATCAGGAGCTCCTCTCATATAGGATGTTTCACCAGAAGGACATACAGTATAACGTTCAAGCAGTTTAGCAGTATACGTGTTCCTACTCTCACATGTTCAGCAAATACAATGAAAACAGTAAGAAGTCCAGAGTGAAGTCATGCGAGTTCACCACTGAGCCCGATGACGGCATACTCTTCCTCACCGTGAAGAATCTGTGTTTAACCTGGAGACACACATCTGCTCAAATCCAACGCTGCTGCAGACGTCTCAAGATTTTTTTCAAAAGGTCTAGACTTCTGTGGGGCTTTCTGCACGTGTAGTGTGTTTTTAAGTGTGTGGTTCTCCTGAGAACAGTGTGTGTGTTAGAACAGCTCCTGAACTGCAGCATGTGATTATACACACTTGACAGTCACCCACTAACAACAGACAGAGAGAGAGAGAGAGAGAGACGGAGAGAGAGAGACACAGAGAGAGAGAGAGAGAGAGAGAGAGAGAGAGAGAGAGAGAGAGACGGAGAGAGATAGACAGAGAGAGAGAGAGAGAGAGAGAGAGAGAGAGAGAGAGAGAGAGAGAGAGAGAGAGAGAGAGAGAGAGAGAGAGAGAGAGAGAGAGAGAGAGAGAGAGAGAGAGAGAGGCAAAAGGCCGGTCATAGAAGAACAAACTTGAGCTTGATCTGTGGTCATTTAAAAATGTTTCCATAAAGTTTAGGGGCATAAATCAAGAGAAAAAAAACACAAGCCTACACATAATTATTCACGACTATCTGGGGCAAATATGTGATAATGAAATGTTTACTAAACTATATGAGAGCTATTTTTTCTAGAAGGACCAGCAGACCCACTGGATTTCAGCAACACTGACAGATCCTGTCAAACATAAGACCCGTGGTCCAGAACCGGCCCGCAAGAGGCTCCAATCGACTCTAAATAAGCAAATTGTAAAAGATTTTAATAAAACATTGATTTTTTAAAACATTTTTCTTAAGAGACTGGGAGACTGTCTGCCCGAGATGAGATAAGATACCTATCTGCTATCAAACTCGCCTCAAAGTCACATTGTCAAGGTGAGTTTGTAAAAATATGCTTAATACAGCAGCTATCGGAGAGGGTTTTGGAAATGTCACTGTATTTTACAGAAGATTTAATAAAAACTGGCTTTATGTTGAGATCGTGGTTATGTTTGGTAGTATTTTTTTAACTTTTCTGAAAACATAGACATTTTCATCATGTATATTCTGTGTCACATCAAAGAAAAACTGCCCAGTTTAAATTCAGAGGTTATTATGTCACTCTTTTACCAGTCCGGCCCAAGTTAGATGAAATGTGCATGTATGTGTTGCATGTGCATGTTTTGCTGCATAAAATTTGTCGCGCTGAGTTGGTGTGACGCATAAACAAGTCAATTTGTTCGAGAGGAAGAAGAAGAAGAAGAAAAAAAAAAAAACATTGTCTGCCTCATTAGGAGTCACATGCCTTTTAAAACTGCACATCTGGCCATGTTGTGTAATGCACTCTTCGGAGGCCCAGTAGCACTGATATGACCACCCAAACTGATGACAATCCTTCACTACGCTCGCCATCAGAAGCACAAAAGCATCTCTTTGATTGTAAAGCCTCGGTTTTTTTGTTTTTTTAATCTCTAGTAAACACACAGACGCTGCTGTGAGCACTTTTCTTTTTTCCCGACAACATACTTGTGTATTACCGCTCCAATTCAGCAGGAGGTCAAGCTGAAAATAAAAGCCGCACAGTTATGTCTTTATGTAAGACGTCTTCGACCTCAAACACCTCGGGGGGGGGGGGCTCACGTAAAAGAGTCGAGCCACATCGAAGGCCTGAAGGTGGTCCCGCGGACTTTTTTCCAGACGTCGCTCAGCAACCTCCTGCTTCCTACAGAGCCAATAAAAAAAAAAAAACGCCAGTTTCACACAAGCCCGTCTGAGAAGGCTTCAAGCTGCGAATGTAAAGGTTTGCGGTCTCCTTTAAAGCAGTAAATGAGACGCTCCACCCAGAATCTTTTGAGAATGAAACACTAACCATTACCTTGAAAGGCAACTGTAAACATTTTGGTAGTTTGCTGACACTGCCTTTTCAAGTATTTCGGGTGGGAGGCTTTTCTTGATTAGATACGCACTACAAAGTGGAAAGTTTCACCTTACGGGGGAAAAAAAAAACAACCAAAAAAACCCTGAAAGTTTGAGGGAGGAATTATGTGAAACCAGGCGACCACTTTGTGAAGACTGTTCACACTTGTACTGTGGGGTCACGAGGTCAAGCCAGGAAAATAAAGTATATCATTTAAAAATAATAATAATTTTAGTCCATCAGCATTTTCTTTTTTTTTATCACAGACAAGGTCTACAGGACTTTTAAGCCCACCTTGCTTTATTCAATACGCCATACTATTATTTCAAAATATATGTAATTAATGCACGCAGAAGTCCATCTGTGACACACAGCAAGAGCAGCAGGGATCGTATACCAGAATGAATTATGAGTCCAACGCAGATCACATCCTGTTTGGTCGACAACAGACGCCTTGGCGCTGTGTTCATACTTAAATCGTACGGTTTGCTGGAGGAAGATCAAACCGTCTCTGTCTACTTATGTGGTCGCAGTCACACACAAACCTTCCATTGCATTTTTTGGAAAATGCTCCGTCTCAGTGGAAACGAGGGAAGATGGAACTTTTAGAAAACGCTTCGACTCGGTACTAGTCAATGAGTAAAAAGGTCCGTACATGCGCAAATGGACAGACAATAACAACAGTGTTTGCCTCCGTGGTGTCATGACTGCCAGTTCTTCTTCTTCTTCTTCTTCTTCTTCTTCTTCTTCTTCTTCTGGGTTTAACGGCAGTTTGGATCCATAAAGTTGCATTACCTCCACCTGCTGGTTCTATCTATCTACATTGTTCCCCTCCTCTGTGTGTGTGTGTGTGTGTGTGTGTGTGTGTGTGTGTGTGTGTGTGTGTGTGTGTGTGTGTGTGTGTGTGTGTGTGTGTGTGTGTGTGTGTGTGTGTGTGTGTGTGTGTGTGTGAACAACTTTAATAGATTAGGCCCAAAGTGTTTACACAAAACAATAAAAAATATTCCCAGAATGAAACTCCCATCCCAGCCCCATAAAAAACTCTAAAACCCTAAAACCCCGACATAGACATTAACATAAACATGTGTAAGTTCACACACACACACACACACACACACACACACAGAAAAACCTTTATGCTATTCTATTCTATAAACTGCAGAGTGAGTGAACGCCTTCTGGTCCTTAATGAGTCCTCTGAAATTTGACTGAGGTTCACATGAAGCGCCAAAATCAGTGAATTTTATCCAAGAAAAAAATATTTAAATAAACATAATAAGCCATAGGAATATGAGAGATACAGTGAAAGTGTATTTTGCTATGTCGTATAAACACAACAAACAACTTTTAGTTGCATGTACAATCATTTCAAACTACAATAAAAACAATTCAGATCACAAAAAAAAGCTCCGGGCAGGTTTGTGACGGCAAACCTAATGAGCACTGAACAAAACAAAGGGACAACAGCCGGCGGAGGGAATCAAACCATCATCACCGTGTTTACTTGTCTTGTCGAACCCGATGAAGATAATTGTCTCTCGGCTGCTGCTCGTGGGGGTCAACACAGCAGACCGTGAAGGTTTGACTTGGGACGACTTTCATGCCGGATGCTCTTCCTGATGCAATCCTCAGCGGGATTCAAACCCCCCACCTTCCGTTCACATGCTTGCTGCTCTAACCTCTGGGCCGCCGCTGCCCCCTCGAACTCAAACTAACAGAATGATAAATAACATCCTGAGAAGAACAACAACATGTAGGCGCCCAAACTTCACACGCTGCGTTTCGTGTCACTATGCGACAGGTCGTCCTCGGGGGCGGGGTGGGGGTGGGGGTGGACACACAATGGGACGCACGCTCAAATCTGATCCTGACATGAGCCTCGAGCAAAGGCAGTGAAGGCTACCATCAGAAAGTCAATACAAGTACACTACGACTGCTTCAACTATCAATTGTGCAGCTATATAATCGTTTATAAGTACTTTTCTTTTATATTCTTGTGAGTAGCAATTTGTAAAAAAACATTTTTTTATACAAAAAAAAATTCTTCTTGGAGCACATTTGTATGAGATAGTGCAGAGGATGAGGATCTTTTTTTTTTTAAAGGCAATCTGGGAGTATTTTATCCTGTGTTTTCTTTCTTTTTTTCACTATAAATTGTGAAATATTTTATTATTTTGGTCAGTTTTGCATATCTATATGTACATTTTAGCTCTAATAATACGATAAAGTGACATGTTACAGGTATAATGTAGAGCAGAATAAAGAGTGAATCAATAAGTGATTGGCGTTACCTCTTTCTGACGTCTTTTCCTCCCTCTCTTACTTGTATTCCCAGTGAGGCTGCAGAGACAATTCGACCTCCATCCGCCTGCAAACTAAACGCAGAGAGCAAAATGAATTCATAAAGCATGGGCGAAGCGACGCTTCCACACGACGAGGACATTGTGGACACATTGTGGACTGAAATCAACAAACCTTTTACTTTGAAAAAGGTGAAGATGTTGGCTTGATTCAATTTCCACTAGATAATTCCTTCTGTCAAGATGACATACCTCCATATACTTCCCATTATTCACTTTCTAATGCAGCTCCATGTTATTTTGTACAAGCCGGCCGGGCTTTGTTCCCTCTTTGCACCGTTTCTCTTAATGTGTGTGCTATATAAATAAACCAAAATAAAATATCAGAAATGTGGCGCTGGCATAAAAAAATTGCAAAAACAAAGCAAAACAAAGTTGGTCCCCCTCCTAACTGTAGGAACATGGGAAATGAATATTGATTCATCTGACCAACAGACAATGATCCACTTCGCATCAGTCCATTTTTAAAGATTTTCCAGAGAAAAGATGAAGGAGAAGACAGCAACATGTTTTGAACATTTCATAGGAACAATGATTTCTTCCAGTGATCCTGAGCCCATGCGTTGTGTTTCCTGTTCCAAATCAAGAGCATTTTTAATTCTAGGATCACCAGGATGGATTATTGACCTCCAGCCTCTGTCACTGACTCATCTGATGACATTATGGACTCTCCAATAGTCTGTCAGTTTTTAAACTCTGACCATATTCAGACTTTACTTCTCTAAAATATTCTCCTCAAACCCAATCAATCAACACAAATGCTCCTTCAGATGCTTTACGTTTTCTCTCCTATTTCTGAACTCTTTCATTAAGACACGAGTGATTCTTGCTGTGAATAAATAAGTTAATTTCTTCTTTTAAGTTATTTGTAATTTAAAATATATGTACTCAATATCCAGATTACAATACTTCAAATATACTTTGGAAAGCTTAAGATTAAGATCTCCTGCTTTACTTAGGTTCTGTTAGCGATGGCCACAAACACTAAGACAGTGAAATAGTTAAAAAAAAAAAGAAGAAAAAAAAGAAAGACAAACTACAGGATCACATGATTAATACATAAAATCATTAATCTAAAACCAACGCTTCTGATGCTAATGCTAATGCTAACAGAATAAATAATAATAATAACAGCATGTTAGAAACTTGGAAACATCTAGACAAATATGGTCTAAATTGTTAAAAAAGACTAAAATAAAAACTTACTGAAGTATCATTTAAGTATATTTAGTATATTTAAAGTAAAAGTTAGGAACTAGCCCTGCTAGCTCTTGTTGCTAAAACTGCCAATTCCCTGAAAACGAGTCTTAATTATCATGAAAAAGAGGAAAGCAGTGTGTATAAGTGTTTGTTTTATTTCAGGTTTTAGGTCTTTAAAGAGTCATAAGTGAGACCACTCACCTCTCAGGAGAACATTGCAGGTTGAAGTTCAGACTCCATCCAGAAGAACAGGAAACTAAAAGTCTTCATCCTTCAGCTGAAAAAACTCAGGAAAGTCATTCTGGAGGAAAAACAAACAAAAATAACATCGAAGTTTCTGGAGGCTCAAGTTCTCTTTGGGTGAAATGTAAAAATAGCTGTTTCCTGCTGGACTGCTGTGGAGGAGGAATAAACTGACTGGAGCAAAGATGAGGAGGAGTTAGAGAGAGAGGAAGAGGAGGAGGAGGAAGGAGGAGGGAGGGGGAGGAAGAGGAGGAGGAGGAAGAGGAGAGAACAAGCATCCTCAAACATGCTTCCATCTCGCTATAACTATTAACATTCAAGCTCTGGTTCACCATCTTTAAAGACCGTCCATATGAATGCCACCTTTGTTATTTAATCTGGAATTATGTTCTGTGTGTGTGGTGTCTTTACAAAAACAAACCACAGCGCCCACTAGTGTCCCAACACGAAAACTACATCGTTTTCAGCCTTTCAGCAGTTTCCCGACGAAACGGACGTAGTTTCCGAAACCTCGCTGTGTAAACGCAAAACTTTGTCATAAAATGGCAAAACACTTTTTGCCAACTTACGACATTGTGTGTGTGTGTGTGTGTGTGTGTGTGTGTGTGTGTGTGTGTGTGTGTGTGTGTGTGTGTGTGTGTGCGTGTGTGTGTGCGTGTGTGTGTGTGTGTGTGTGTGTTTTCCACATATCTTTCGACTCTCCTGGTTTGTGTACTTGTCATTTTGTTTGTCTGACTTCAGTAGTTGTGTCTCTGTTATTCTGCTCTGTTTCTGATGACCTCATGATCGTTTTTAAATCTCCTTTGTGTTTTTTTGTTTCCTCACATTTGTGGTCAAGTTGCATTTCCTGTTCTCACCTCTATGTATTTTTTAGTAACCCAAACTCAATTGCCTGTCCTATTTCATCATGTGGTTTTAAATCATTTTATGCATGTTCTCCATTCTTGTCTCTATTTTAAGTCCTTTTTGCGTCTTCTTTTTTTTTTAATATCTGCATTATGGTGCCCTTACATTCAGTACAGTGCCCATACAATCTTTTATTTTTTATTTCTGCAGGTATAATTGTGTTATACCATTTTGACCGCCGACCATTTCTAGCCTGTTTTGTCTTTCTTCCATCATAGTGGAAGATTACTTGTCGATTGTCTTCAGAAACAACCAAACACCTCAGAAATGTATTGTTAAGAATGTTAGTGACCCTCGTCTTACTGCTTTTCCCTGCATGGAAGGACTTTATCATGAGTTAGGACTTCATTAAAGGGCAAAGACAAGTGTTTCTGACACATACCACGTATTTACAGAACAAATGTGAAACTAAACAGACACAGACTGTTTGTTTCATCTCTTCCCATTAGGCTTTGGAGACGAGGGGATTTTTTTTCTTCTTCTTTGCACTATCACACAATACTCCCTCCACAATACTCCCAACAAGCTGCCTTAAAGAGACAGTTCATACATCTCACAGTATAGAATATGAATGAATGAATAATTGTATTTGGATTTTCTACATGTTTCTACATAAAATTAAATCAAATTAAATTAAATTAAATTAAATTAAATTAAATTAAATTAAATTAAATTAAATTAAATTAAATTAAATTAAATTAAATATTACAAAAACCTTAGAAAATAGGAAATAATGACGTCATAGTGAGCAATAAAAAAAACACAAATTGTACAAAAGTACCGTATAAATTTAGAATAACAAGATGAATACAAGTTCTACCTATACAAGTGTATTGCACAAGAAATTATTTAACATAAAGGAATATATAGATTCCAACATAAGTTATCACAGACCGATTAATCATAAAAAAGAATAGAACAAAATGAAGCAAGAAATTTAAAATACACATTCACAATTTAGCTAAAAAAAGGTATATGGGAATAATTCAGTAGTTTGTATGTTTCTTGGTGTTGGAAGGAATAGAATAGAATAGAATAGAATAGAATAGAATAGAATAGAAAAGGGAACATTTCCTAGGTCTTGGAAAACAGCTCTGATGATAAGATCAGATTGTTTGCAGGATGGAGGCTGTCGGGTTAGAAAGATGGGAGCAGTTAAGGTTTAATGAAGTGGAGCTGCATCATGAGAATTACACGTCTAAACACACAGGCCCAGATGTTGAAGCAGAACAGGACCGTTGTTGCAGAACACGAGGGGGGGGGGGGGGGGGTTCTCCATGTACTGACTGAAAGCAAACTACACTTGTCCAGGGTGAAACTGACTAGACAGAGACAACGACTATTAGAATTTCTGTAGAAATAATCAAAAATAAACCACATGGAGAATGAAACACGCGGAGGACGACCCGACATCAACATGACGAGACATAAAACAAATGAAACGTTTTTCAGTAGCTTCCATGATTATCAAAACTTTTCTATGAAACACTTTGGATTTCAGGATTTCAACCTGATTTTTTTTCTCTCTCTCTCTCTCAGTTTCGAAACTATTTAATAAAATCTGACCTGCAGCGTCAGTGCTTCTCACACGAATCCAATGTCAGCAGATAAATTCTGAATTAACAAATGACTTTCATTGTGCAGAGAATCTTATTTCGCGATATGCAGCACCCACAAGGACATGCCAGTACAACTGAAGCCTTGTCTTTTCTCTCTCTCTCTCTCTCTCCAGCTGCTGCTGTAGAAGAGAAGGAATCTCTCACAGTTTATCTCAAGGATGTTGTATGAACGCCACCTGGTTGGATCTTTCCCCCTCCTGCTCCTGTTTCCCTCGGTGGAGGGAACAGCTCAGAGCCATTAGCTCGACTTTCGGCTGGCGCTGTCTCCTTAAACTATCACCAGGAGGATCGAAGGAGCAGAGGAGTGGAAACACTTACGTCCCTAATCAGCCTTATGGCATTCTGGCATGGGAAGCCCAGAGTGACCTCTTACAAGCCCGGAGTCCCTTAACTGTGTTATCTTTCACCTCGGGAGGAGTAATTGAATGGAGTGGAATCAATGAGGTCCATCCATAAATGCAATCATCGGACAGCACCGCCTGTCTGAAGAGTGATTTCTGTTATTGGTGTGAGTGTGTATGTGTGTGTATGTGTGTGTGTGTGTGGGCTGCAGCAGCTGATGTGTGGATATTGACAAGGAGGTACAGGAGGAACAATCTGTCACCATTCTCCACTGGATGAAGCTGATTGGCTTTTTATATATATTCACTTACCTGTAGAGGTCATTGAAATTTGGGACTCAGCAACAAGTTATCTTTCATTCCTTCTGCAATGTCAGACAAAGTGTCGCCTAAATGGGAAGATTGATCCTGGCAGGACCATCTGCGCTGTGGCCTAGGAAGGAAAGTATTTTCCAGGGAGCGAGGGCCAAGTTCTATGAAAGAGAGAAGGAGGGAACAATGAGCAGCAAAAAACAGAACGAGTGCTGGCCGCAAGTTTTCTGGATAGTCAGCGTTTTTCGTCATGTCATTATCATTAAGGATGACAAGGGAGAATATATTGGTAGACAGGAACAATGACACAGAGTCACCCGAGGGCTGGCGTGACAGAAGAAATGAAAGGGACAAAATCAGATGTGGAAGGAGGACGAGTGTAGGAAGAAAAAAATAAAGAGATCAAGATGAGAAGCCCTTATCTGATCTGACAGAAGTGAAACCAGAAAGAAGGTTATACAGGGACAGAGGTGGTAATTGCAGCTACGAAGCTGTAGGAATCCATATACATATAACTTTGATGAGTTCATCTCCAGCTCTTATAGCATGAAGCATCACATGTCGTCTGCATCATCGCGGCCTGCAGCTTTTACTGTCGTTCACTGTGAGGGAAGGGAATGAATATTAACGCTGATGCAAAGCCACAGGAACGCTCATCCTCATGCCGTCACTTTGTTTTCTTAAGAAAATAGCTGCCTGTTATTTTAACTGGCTGGTATGTTGTGGGAACTGAACGGACTTACAGTCACTTGGCGGTCATTTAGGAAGTAGGCGCATAGAGAATTAGCTATTTGGCGCCATCTTCTGGTGAAAAGCTGAACACAAGGGAAACCGCACACTCCACAAAATAAGT
Organism: Lipophrys pholis; assembly: GCF_963383615.2. NCBI lineage: Eukaryota > Metazoa > Chordata > Actinopteri > Blenniiformes > Blenniidae > Lipophrys > Lipophrys pholis. The sequence goes on along the minus strand of NC_137635.1, from coordinate 5,960,868 downwards.
ATAGAAATTATGGAAAAAATAAATACATTTTAAAAATGTCAACATTTATTTTCTCATGTGTTTGGACATTTCAAAGCCAGTTCATATAATTTAAAAAAATATAATATAATATGATAGGATAGGATAGGATAGGATAGGATATAATATAATATAATATAATATAATATAATATAATATAATATAATATAATATAGGGTTAGGGTTAGGGTTAGGGTTAGAGTTAGAGCTAGAGTTAGGGTTAACCCTAACCCTAACCCTAACATATTAAATTAAATTGAATTAAATTAAATTAAATTAAATTAAATTAAATATTTTCAGGAGTGCAGAGAAACCTGAAATTAAGTTGTGTTTTCTCTGCATCAAAACAAGCCTTTACAGACAAATTAGATGATGTAGTGCTCCGTTCTCTTCTGCCTCTGATTTATTTGATTGATTTGATATTAAGCATTAAATTTACAATACATGGGATTCCTCCATCTGGCAGTATTTTTAGGTCACAATGCAACTAATTCTAACGACAGGATCATGAATCTCAACGGAAACATGATATCAAGGTTTTATGTTATGTTTGGCAAAAATACAGTTTTGCATTTGTTTCATGGATTTCACAGCAGTTTTTTCACTGATTTAGCAGTTCCCCATTGCTTTACATTGTTTGTCACGGTAATTCATTCACACACAGACGGACACACGAGTGGAGGTGTCTGAAATGCAGCTAACAATAACTTAGCTCTATTTTGATCACAAACATGTATGAACAATAACATTCATTATAGAAGCAGAATCAGAAAATGTATCCCAGAAGGGCAGTCAAGAAGATTGCACAGCAGCATGCCGGTCAACCAACAATTAAAAATGTACTTTTGCTTTTGTTTCAAATATGTACCAGAAATGGAAATGGTAAAGATGTATGTTTACAGTATTACATTTTGATGAAACTTTGTTTTATACATTCTTAATATTATTAAAATGCCACGGAATGTTTTCTCTCATATCAATGTCTGCTGTTGTGCTCTTTGCACAGTCCCCCCATTGTCTTCCAGCCCTGCTGTGCTGCCTCCACACTCCTCCTCTCTCCTCTGGCGCCGCCCTGCTGTCCTCCCTTCGTCCTTCAGCCTCCTGGAGTTCACGCGACTCCGCTGATTCCGGCTGTCTGATTTCTATTTCAGACACGACAACCGATTTCTAGTCACCGATATAACTCAAACGCATGTTTTTGGACTGTAATCTGAGTACCCAGAGAACACTGATGGATATACAGGGACAACACAGAAGCCGTGCACCTCCATTCACACAGTTACAGCTCAGTTAGTTCTTTTTGATAATATTCAACCACAGTTAAGCATTTTTATTTTTGGCATATATGCAAAAACAAAAACATTAATAAATCCTTCACACTCAGTCTCCTTGTTTCCACGACTCCATCGCTGCACTGAAGGTTATACTGACCTGCAGACGTAACAGTTGAAGCCTGATTCTTCAGTAGAGTATATACTGGCTCGCTTGTGCTTCGTACCTTATGTCTCAGTTTCACAGGATTCAAACTGAAAATAGAGATAAACTGTAACTATGAGTTAATGTTGGACATTTTGCTTTGAAAACATGTTTTCAAAAAAAAAAAAAAAGCACATGACACACATGTTGTCTGATAATGGCTTTATATTCCTGTTACCATGATGCATGACACTTAATTAGACACACATATTTCCAGTGTACAGCAAACCACCAAAATGGAAATTCCTACAATATTTCTATTTAGCTGTTGTTGCATGTTTCAAAAGTTTCATGACGAAAAAAAAAAAAAAAGACAGTTTGATGATTTAGGGTCAAGTTACATCCCTGAAAGTGTCTTTCTTCCTGTTAAACGAACAACATGTAATTATTGCACAAAACCCCAAAGAAGTGTACATAGACTGGTGAATGTATTTCTTCTTCTTTTTTTTTTTCCACACACAAAGAAAATAGTTTCAGTCTCGTAATCACGGCGCATTAATGGATTAGGTCTCGATCTTGAAGAATTTCAGGGCCGCGCTTCACATCTACATGATGCCTTTTCAATGAAACCCGACAACAAATGTGCAAATAAACATTTTCTTCATAAGCGTATGAGAATGTTATCATTGTCGTCGTCTTTGCTTGGTAGCCTCTCTGTTCCCTGAGAAATGAAAACGCGGGTGTAAAGGAAGTTCCGAGCACTTTTACAGCATTATGTGTTAAGGCTAGAAATGTCAGTAACTAGCGGGTGAACCACTTTACCCTTTCACTGCTTTTCTTCAGTTTTTAAGTCAGCACCCATATTTCTGCATCACTTGGATGCACACAGACTCATATATTCAAAATACTACATGAGCACCATATACATGCAATTAATCACTTCACCTCTCGCCTGAAGGTTTTTGAAAGGATTGGTGTCGCTCCATTTTTTTTTACTATATATTGTGCAAATCCACACATTTCTCATAGAAATCAAGAGGAGTGCAGTATATAAATGTAAATAGCTACGGAAATGCCAGCTACACAGTATAGAACAACTGCATTAATTGGATAAGTTCCTACTGAAATAGTTTTATAGCCGTCAGTGAGGCAGAATGAGGTTACGTGTTATGACGAAGCAGCGGGAGAAAAAAAACCCTCTTAGTAACCCTTCATAAACCACACAAATCCTCCCGATCAACCACGTCCAGGAACAACATTCGCCGGGAGTTTCTGAACGCGTCAATCAGACTGGGATTCTTGCGTGGCTTCAGGCGACAGGGCGCTGGGCGAAGAGGGGAAAGCAGCCGCGGTGTTCCTGCCGCATCTCATGCTGGTGTAGATTGCTCTTGTATAATCAAGCAGTGGGTCGGGTGTCAGTGTTGGGTGGCGTAGCGGGTGCCGCGCCCTGAGTCTCCGTCAACCCAAAACCTCCCCCCCCGCCGCACGCCGTCCTTGTCCCCGCCCGACGCGACACGTGTGGTCTTTTGTTCCGCAACACCCGATCCCGCTCGTGTGTCCGTCGTCGCGGCGTCCGACGGCGTTGAAAGAGAATCCCGTCTGCACGGAGACCTCCTGAAGGCGGAATGAGGCGGATAAACAGCGGGAGGAATACGGACGCTGACAGATTATTCTCACTTTGGTTAAGATGTTCTTTCACATGGTGATCCAATCAGAGAACCACATGGAAGAACATTGCATATTTCCATTATTTATCATCTTAGTCATAGAATTCATTTACATTTCAGTTGGTGTTAATGTCCACTAAGTTAGATCGGAGTTAGTAAAGTTCAAATAGAAATCCTACATTTTGATAATAATCGTTTATTACTTATATATCTGAAAGCTCAACGAGAGGCACTAAAGGAAACCTATCGACTGGTTATGTCACATTTACTCAATTAAAAGTGAGATTAGTGAAATTTATCACATGCTAGTTCCAGGTTTCATAAACTCACACTTTCAACAAGAAAGCTATTGAAATATTACTTAACTTAAGTCGTGTGTATTTCCCTACCCAGCCTCAGCCCCACCCTCTCTCATCTCTCCTCCATTATTTTCTTCAGACAGTCCACGATGTCCTCGCCGCTGGCCCAGGGCGCCATGTTGGCCTTGAACCGCTGCTCCTCCAGCAGCAGCAGCTTGTGCATTGGGAAGCCCCTCCGGGCGAAGGCCGTGTCGCGGGGCCCCAGGGCCAGGGAGGGACACACGTCGTTGGCCCCGTCGCCGACGTAGAACACCCTCTGGAAGGGAACGCCGCCCCGCTGCTCCTGCCGGCCCGACAGATACTCCCGCAGAATAACCTGCTTGCACATGTTGTCCGGACAGCCGGGGCACGAGTGCGAGTGGAACGGGAGCAGCGCCAGCCGGCCGGCCTCGTCGAAACTCGCCGGGTTGGTGAAGATCTTGGCGAAGAGATGGCGCACGCCGGCACGCTCCAGCCAGGTCTCGATGAAGTACATGTTGGCGTCCGAGACCACCACCAGCTCGAAGTCGCGGCGGTGGCCCTGGAGGTACTGAAGGAGGCCGCGGAGGCCCGGGTTGGGCGGGATCCTCTCCACCGAGGCCCGGATGGAGTCCCTGGACACGCCCTGCTCCGCCATGTAGGCCATCACCTTCTGCATGTACTCGTTGTAGTGGCCCTCCCTGTAGCTGTCCCTCAGCCAGGCGGGGAGCTGCCGGCCGGGCAGCGCTCGCAGCACGGCGTCGTCGCTGCTCTCGCTGATGATCGTCTCGTCGAAGTCGAACAGCACCAGGAAACGCTGGTCCTGCGGGCCGGCGCGGGGGAAACCTGACGGGGCCGTCATCTTTGGCGTGCGGTCGCCCTCTGTGAGAAAAAGGGTCAAATAATTCGATTAGAAAAGGATTTATTGTTCTCGACAAGTTGTTGGGAGGGCGTAGTCCAAAAATAAAACCACAGGAAGTCCAAATTAATTACAGGCTGAAAGTTGTTATCTGCGCCGCACCAAACAAAGCCTGGCTCAGAGAAAATATTCTTAATCACGACCCGAGTGGACGGGGGGGGGACGGGGAGGGGGCCGGGGGGTTTGGGGGGGGGGTAATGTGTTTACAAGAGGAAAGGAAGTGAAGCTTAAACTTCACAACATAAACAAGATCGCCATTATGCTTAGCGGGAGCAAAAACGCCAACCCACGACTTAAAGCAGCATGACTGCATTTTAAATCTCTTCGTTATCAAATTCCTTTGTTCATAAAAACGATGCCAGCTGTGTGTTTACGTCGCTCCGTCCGCAGCACAAGGTTTCCCTTTGTGGAGGCCTGTTGCCACTTGAGTGAGGGCGGCCGAACACGAAGCCGATCTGATCAGAAAGTGTGACTCCAATTCACTTCACTTCAGAGGAATTGTTTAACAGGCGGACAGATGGATTTAGTAAAAGAGTAAAATAATGTTTGGGCAAAACAAAGAATAAAAACCAACAGTGTTTCATTTCCCTGGGACTAGTTTACTCCCCCACAAGTTCCCTTTCCACGAGGTGCCGCTCTGTATGCGACATTTTTTTGCAGTTATTTTGCAACTTATTTAGAAACAGTCAGCCGAACCGATAGAAAAAGCCAAAGCGGCCTATTCCTGAACATTCTGCACATTTTGATGTGCTTTTGTGTCCCGACAGACGCTGATCTCTTTTGATCTCCTCCATGAGGTGCCTCTCCCATCCGCTTTGTATGGGACTTTTTCTTTTTTGAAGTTTTTTGGGATTTATTCGGAAACGGTTAGTGAATCGTTAACAAGAGTCAGAGCAACATATTTTCAAACTTTCCGCACGTTTTGATGTGCTTTTCGTGTCCGTGCTCCCAACGGCGTGGGACTAGTTACACGGCCGAATAATCAAACTTAACGGTCGCCGAGGATAGAAATGTTTGCATCTTGCCACTAAGGCAGGCACAAGAATGAGTCTATTCAAATGTTAAGATTTCCCTTTTTGATTTAACTGCTGACCCACGTGAAACGAGTCTAAAAATAGTGGACAGGATCAGTGAACGTTTGATAAAGAGGAAGCTGCAGAGATGCAACACAATAAAGTGGGACAGCGGTCGAGAGTGTTGAACTCTTCTCGTCTTCGTAAGGCGGCAGATTAAGTTACTACTCAACATTTAGTATAACTACTGTTACATTCATTGGATTTGACTCAATTATGAGTAAAGATGTTGCTGATGACTACTACTAGTGTAAAAGTACAACAAAAAAATTTAATCAGTTACTTTTTAACCACACTGTATTATATTGTCAACAGTAATCCAATTATCTTTACTGGTATATATATCTACTTTTATCAATTATATATAAATAATATAATATATGGACATTATTTTAGGTTGTACAGCAGTTGGTTGGACTATTGTTTTTACAACTTCAAAGAGGAATTTTCACTGGCGACCGTTTTTAAGCAATTTCGCTCCATTTTAACCTTCCAGGACCTGCCGTCCACGTATGTGGGCTTCATTCTGGGTTGTCTAGACCACAATACACAATTAACTTGGGTCTGTGGAGGATTTAGGAAAAGTGCAAATAAAGATGAGACAAAAAGGACGAGATTGTGTGAGAGAAGTTTTAGAGTATTTCATATTCTTAATCGTCTGAATGGAGCTCTAAAAATACATTTCCTTTGGCTTGCTCTAAATCCTAGGCATTAAGTACACTTAAATACTAAAAGCAAAACTATTAAATGCGCATTCCCTCAAATATACAATTTAATAATAGTAATCTGAGTATTTCTATGCTGTTGCTTATTACAAATGTGTGAAATGTAAGATAATCTGTCGAGAACTGTGATTTTAAAAGCAGTGACATTCCAAAGCATAAAAGTACCTTAAAATACTACTTACTTACTTACTTTAATCTTAGTATTTACGTTACTCAGAAAACACATGTAAATCTGTAAAATATGGCCAAATGGGCTTGAGTATCCCAGAGACCAGCATTGATTGGTTACACAACAAAATTATATACTCACAGAATGTGGTAATGATGACATAATAAAGAGACGGATTAAGGCCCTACACGTCCTGTTGAAGATTAAGAATTAAGTAGGTCATGTTTTATAATCCCAGTTTTTGATTAGGACTTCTTGTGCAACCTGGAAAAAAAACTGTTAAAATCTGAATAGAGACTAGAGCAAACTCCCCAACAACTACAACTGCAACCCAGTGGAGTGAAAATAATCCGCGCATGGATATTTGATGACAGCTCGGTAATACCTCCACACGCACACTGTGTCCCCGACCTTCACGTCCTGAAACCGACAGTCCGACTCCCCCGTCCGCCCACAGTTACCAGGCCACATTATTAATAGAGCATATTTACACAGTAAGCCGTCTAATTTTAACCCGCTGCGCTATTCCTGCAGGAGAGGTTACGGCTCAAAGTCATCCCGGCGCGCCGCAGTCAGGAGTCATTATGGGGATTGAGAAATACACCGTGTGCGTGTGTTTGGGAATGAGAATGCATGATCAGAACAGCTGCAGAGTGCGAAAGGACCAGGCCTCACCGCAGAGATGATGGTGGGTTCGGTGCCCGGCTGCGGCTCCGGCTCCGGCTGCGGCTCCGGCAGCATCCCAGTGACGCGCTCCGCTCCGGTGCGTAAAAGGAGACTCCCGCAGGCGCACGGAGGGTTTCCCTTTCAAGACGCCGAGTCAAGTCACAATCTGCAATCCCTGCACACGCGGCCGTCACATTTCAAAATCAAAGCCCTGGCTGTTGCACAGCCCCGCAGTAAGACCGGTTTCCTGTGGGAGTAACGGGATTACCGGGGAGGAGACGACTGATTGGATTGAACCAAATCAGAAACAAAGCTGCTCATAAAATCGATATTGTTTTTAACCACATTCAATTGCCTCACCAAAAAGATTCTGCTTGTATGAAACATCTACATTTAAGGCACATTTTGATTCACTTTAAATGTAACGACAAATAACCCAGCAAATGTTATTGGCAAGTTCAGTTCGAACCTTTAGCTGCCAGATTATATTAGTTTTTGAACAGAAATACCTTTTAAGTGACTCTAAAAAGAAATAAACAACACTCATTTTGCTTGTACATGAGTAAAATCTGAACAATTAGTTGCACTTGAGTGCACGTTTTCAGGACTGAGGATTATTACAAAACTGTTTTTATTATTAATAACCTTTTATTAGGAGCTTTGATTCTGATTTGGTGAAATGCAACTTTTAAAAAGTATTTTACCAAATGTAAAGCAAAGCTTCTAATAATTTAACTGCCTTGTCGAAGTGATTCACTTGTTTAAAATGTCTACAATCAAAGCACATTTTCAGTGTTATTATTTTTAACATTATATAACATAAAATTATGCATAAAAATGCAAATATCAGAGGTGAATAAAGTCCTGAAACGTTACACTAAAGCACAACTCGCATTATATTGCTTAAATTGGATTAAATTGTATTTAAAGGTATATTGTTGTTAAATTATCCTCAAACATTGGTTATTTTAAGTGCACTGCTCACTTAGCAGGCATTTGGTTGAGTATAAATATATATATGCAAATAATATATTCAGACAAATGATAAAAAAAGAAACAAAATTAAAAGAAAAATAGGAAAAGAGAGAAAAAATTAAAACAATAAAGGGAAAACTGAAGAGGGGAAATAAAAAGAAAGAACAAAAGAAAAAAGAAAAAGGAAAAGAAAATAGAAAAAGGAAAAACCTGCTTAATTACAACAAAGGTCTGAAAATATGCTTGAATGACATTATTCTCCCCAAATTACGTTTCTGACGTTGTAAGATTTTAATTAGATAACCACAGTAGTTTGATTTATTACATTCAAATAATTGTGTAACCTTATAAAAATAACTGCTTTAGGCCCCGTTTACACGACAACGAATTCGAGTGTATCCGCAAAACTTTCTTCACTTTCGGGGGGTCCGTTTACACGACACCAGTTTGCGGATGCACTGTATCTGTGAAGTTTTTAATCCGGCTCCCAAGGTGGAAAGATTCTTTCACGGTCTCTATTCCCTCCTGCAGAGACTGCCGGAGGCTACGGAGCCTGTTACTGCGCATGCGCATCTGTCCCCCTCCATCCTGCTCACCCAGTTGTTAACAAACATGGCGGACCCAGAGTGGTTTGACTCACAGTCTGTATTCTAGTTTTATCGTCCATATCAGTAGTTAAATAGTTGAGACGCACCCCTGATGGCATCTGATGCGTCATCAGTCCATACGTATGTCGGGTTCTCTCCATTTTCTTCATGTTTATGGCGTATTGTTCCCTGCACACTCAACACATTCAACTCTTAAAAACCTAGATTTCTAATTAAATCGCGATTTTTTTCCACAATGTATTTAACCCTCTGCCTTAACAGAAGAGAAACACTTGAAAACTGTCAAAGAAAGGTTTTTATTTCACTCGTCCGTTGCACTTGAGATCAAATGAATTAAATTCATCTTAAAAGGACAGAATCAGCGAGATTATAGAGGTGAAGATGATTCAAAAGGCCCAGAGGAGCACAAGTATTTTTAATGATTTTAGTTGCAGTTTCTTCACTGGCCACTAGATGTCCTCCTTTGATCGTTTCATTATAACCAACCACACAGAGCAAGAAAATCTTAATGAGCTTCATCTTCATCTTGTTGTGTTGATGCACTGTGAATGCGTCCTTTACATGTGGCTGCACCCGAGATACACCAAAGGCATACAAATCTAATTATAGGAGTAAATTCAATCCCTCTATCAGTTAAAAGAAGTTCACATCATATCAGCACACAGACATGAATGTCTCCAGGTTTCTGGCTTCACAAATAAAGAAAACGTATTAAGTTTTTAATGGAATTCAAAAAGTTTAAATGCTTTCTTTTTTAAAGATTTATCTTCCGATTCCCAAAAAATATGTTGATTCATGACTTTGTGTTTTTACTCCAAGAAACAAATATTAAAACTTTTATATTGCAAAAAAAAATATTACATTTTTTTAACTATATCTTTTTTGTTTTGAGTTTGCCAAATAAAAATTTCCATTTTATTTCATTGTAATAAAAAAGATCTCAGTATTTTTTACCTTCGCGAAGGCAAACCTTTGCCCATCCTCTGAATTATTCACTGATATAATAACGTGACAAATTTCACTTTGACGTAGTTGCTATATTTGTAATAAATAAATAAATAAATAAATAAATGAGATATTGTACTTCAGATTTTCAAATATTTTAAATATTTTGTCTAATTCAGAATAAAATTTACATATTTATGATTTCCAGTCAAAATCATGATTTGAATAATTGACTTATCTTTTTTAGATCCACAAAGTTACAACAATCTGGGTTTATTTACTTGGTAGATAACATTATTATCAATGCATGATAACATATTACTCATGATGAACATGCGGGTGATGATAAGACAAAGAAAATCTATCTAGGAAGTTTTTTCCACCATAAGCCACTGACACTTCCTCTTATTTCTTTCTGTGTTTCCAGCTCAGGCGTCACGCTCCTGTCGATTGTTTATTAAACCAGCTAATAAACCTCGAAATCCCCGCTGGTCGTGTTGCCACGGCAACAAATCACAAATAAAGCAAAGCATCACCCCCCAAAAAATTTAATAATTAAAAAAGTGTGAATAAACCCTGACAGGGTTTTCTAGAGGAAGCGGAATCACAGTCAGACTCCAGCTCCCTGTGCAGAAATCCACCTCAGGTCTTATCTCAGACCAGGAGAGAAGAAGGAAACCTGGCCAAACTTAACAATACTTGACAAAGTGGCCAAAGGAGGAAGAGGAGGAGGAGGAGGGGGGGAGGGCTCTAACACAAATGTAAATAACACAGAAGACCGTCTGGAAACTTTGTTGAAAGTTCTCTTCAGATCTGTGAAAGTCGGACAGAGAGACAGAGACGTGAGAGGGTGGAGGGAGGAATGTGTGGATCGGGGCCAGTGTGGATGGAAGGAGGGAAAATATAAACAAAAATCTTCCTCTTGTGCTACGATTGCGTCACATCGCTGAATCACGACCCACATCTGGACTAAACATCTGAACGTCTGAGCTGAGAGCCGTTCACCCGGACACGGTCACAATGTGACAGGACAGCTTCAAACACAGGAACCTGTGTGAATAACACACCTTGTAACTGGTAATCTTGCCACAAATCTCTTTATTTTTCTTTTCATAAGGCAACAGCAGGTACGCGGCTCAACCACATGACAGAATAAGGCGAGCAAACCTGTTCTCTGAAGGTTTGGCGAGCTTTAAGGTCAGCACGTTGCTCTTTGGACGGGTGATTTTCGAAAAAAAGGCGGGAAAGTCCCTGGAATTGTTCTTCACAGTTGGATCACAGACATCGTTGATAGCAGGGTTTGGGTTTGGCACCAAGCAAACGACAACAACACATCTGGTGCACTTTAAGTCATCAAAAGAGGACGTAGGTGAAAAATAATCCGCTTTAGTCATAATTACACATATATTTAAGTAGTGTGTCACAAGCCATTAAACCAGTCCGAACAAATGTTATTGTTGATCTTCTGTAAAACAGTTGAAAACAACTCCACCACGGGAAAGTTTTTAAAGTTGGAACATATAAACAAATATATGGAAAACGTTTAGCATCAATGCATTTTATATAAAAATGCCCCCCTCAATGTTTTTTTTTTTTTTCCCACATCAAACAGCCCGAGATGACATCTTCAATATCGCCGTATAATATAAGTCCTATTTATGTGGTTTTAATTGAGTCGTCATAGATTAGGAATTTAAACCTGAACCCATTTATCAGCCCTCAATTTCAACGACTAATCAGAACACATTGTCTCTCGGGTAATGTATGCATACAGCGACCTTTCACTTATAAAATAAAAAAGAGTTTCCAACCAAGACACGCCACTATCGACATATTGCACGACAAAACTTTATAAACGCTTGAAAAATACTGACAAAGAATTTGTGAAATTTTGATTTTTAACTCCGTTATTTGACAAACTGAACAAGAGTGAAACTCGCTGAGGAAGTGTGTGAAAACAAACTCTTACTCAATCCTTTTCTACTTGAACTTCTACCCTGGCCTCCTCTTCCTCTTCTTCTTCTTTCTTCTCGTCGACGGCGGCTTCGCTTTCCTCCACACTTTTCCCCTCCTCGGCTTTGGGCTCCGGTTTCTCTTCCTCCTTCTTGGGTTCGGGGAGGAGGATGACTTTTCCGATGTTCTGGCGCTCGTGCATGCGCTTCATGGCGTCGGTGACCTGAGGGGGAGCGGAGCAGACGTGTACAATACGAGAAAGAAACCGCTCGTACGAGTCGCCCAGCGACCTGGAAAATGAAATACTGACTGTTTTTGTTGACTAAATGTGGAGAAAACAAGAAGAAAAACAAGATAGTTGATTTTATTCTTCATGACTTTGTACGGCTCAAGATGAGGTGGTGAAGCAGGAGCAGAAATTAAATGTTAGGTTGCGGCTCCCTGATCCATTTAAAATGTTAGGAAGTAGCGCCTGATGGAGGAGATCGAAGGAGATCAGCGTGCGTTGCCATGGAGACGCTCCCCCGCTCAGTGTTTCACACAGTGATGTAGCTACCTGACATGCTAGTTAGCGTCGATATGAGCTAACCTGCTAACATGCTAGTGCTGCTAACTCGGTTCCGCAAAGAAATGTGGCGTTGGAGAAACCTGCGCTCTACCGAGTGTAGCTCTAGTTTGTTTGTTTGTTTGTTTTTCTTTGGCGTGCACAGTTGAAATGTTTACAGACTCTCAGCAGACGAAGCCTCATGAGTTGAACCGCTGTGAACAGTCAGGCTCCCCTCCATGTTAGAAAATCACTAGAAATCATTTTATATGTGACACTATGTGTATTTGATCTTTTAAAAAATCTGATATTTTAACATAAATATCTATACTTTCTTCTCTTTTATACTCTTAAAACTGAGTTCTTACTCCACTGAACTGACGGTAACAGAAATCCTTACTGAAGATGCAGACATCAAAAACCTGGAATGCCAAGACACTCGATTGTAAAATGTTTTAAATGGAAATTATGAAGTTTAAGTGCTTTCTTTTCTTTTGTTTTTTTTTTCCTTCTGATTCGAAACAATATGTTGATTTATGATCCTTTTTTTTTTTTTACTCCAAGAAACAAATATTAATACTTTTATAATGCAAAAAGAAATCCTACAACTTATCTTTTTTGTCTCGGGTTTGCCAAATTAAAATTTTCACTTTATAATTTCATCGTGTAATAAAAATTATAAAAGTAGTTTTCACCCTCATGCAGGTTAATTTTTACCCATTACTTACTGATATTATATAACATAATAACATGACATTACAAATTTCACTTTGCAATAGTGGCTATATTTACAATAAATATAAATATAAAAAAAAAAATAATAATAATAATAATAATAATAATAAAAAAATTTCAATAGAAAAAAAATGTAAAAATTAAAATGTTAAAAAAAAAATTTTTTTTAAATTAAAATCAAAATTAGAAAATTTAAAATTTAAATTAAAAATTTAAAATTTAATTAAATAAACTTCTCTTTTCATTGCCAGTGGATCTTAAGATTCACTAACAATATATTATGACGTGATCAAAATCCAGAGTTCAACCATAATTTACTCTCCGTTAAGACAAGTTTAATGCCTGACCAAACACACTTTCTCTCTCATCTAACTGAGAAATATACTTGATTGGCACTGACCTCCTCGAAGTGAAAGCAGGAGTCGATCCGGGGCTTGATCTTGCCTTGCTTGTAGAGCTCCATGAGAGAGCACATGGTCCTGGTGAAGAGCTGCTCGTCAGTGACGTAGCCCAGGTGGAAGCCGCTGATGGCCTTGTTGGCCTGCATCAGCTTCAGGGTGTTGAGGGAGAGCTGGTTGTACCAGGTCTTGGCCATGGCCAACAGGTTCTTCTTCTGGCCCGTGACACAATTGGCAGCACCTGAGATACATAAACCAGAATTAAAAAAAAACAAAAAAAAACTATTTAAGTAACTCAAGAAAGACAAAAGGCTAAAAGTTTTGCTCGGATTTTATTGCACATTTATTCTTACCAAAGACGACAAGCATCCCCATAGGTTTCAACAGGCTGTAGCCTTTATGGGTGTCCGCACCACCAAGCGGGTCGAGGACAATGTCCACTCCTGCAGGGAACATAAGCAGATATGGATAGCGGAAAAAAAGTCTAAAATATCTTTAAAAAATTATATATATATATACACACACACATAATAAAAAAAATTGATTTCTGTATAATATTTTAATTCATATAGATCTTTAAAAATTACTACTCTGAAAAATTTCAAATATAATTCGGTTTTAAAAATATATATATAGAGGACTGATTCTTGAGAGGTACAGCAGTTCGCTTGCTCAGTGGAGAATATCACATCACTTTATACCAGAGTTTATTATAACCATCTGTCTAACTGATATTTGTATGTTTGAAATAAAGAATCATTCATTCATTCATAACTATACGAACCGGTAAGTCCAAAAAAAAAAAAAAAAAAATATCATTTTACTATGTACTTTAACAGGACGACAGGAGGGTCTTTTCTCACCCTTCGGGCTGATTTTGCGGATTTCCTCCACGTAGTCTTTGGTCCGGTAGTCGATGGGATGAGTCACGCCGCCCTGGGCGATGGTCTCGTGCTTGGAAGCTGAAGCTGTGCCAAACACTGTCACGTCCCGCACCGTCTGACACAGCTGGGTGGCGGCGATGCCCACGCCGCCTGCAGATGTGCAGACAGCAGCACAACAAACACACACACTGGTGATCGTTTTCACTTTCAGCATGAGAGATCTGCTCTGTGGAACAGTAAACGCTCTGGACGTTCACGGCTGTGTAGCATGATAAGATGGTATGGAGGCTGAAACGACGCCTAATTACACACGAAGAAACATTTGACGTGTTTTAAATGTATTTACACACGACAGTCATTTTCAGAAGGATTCTTAGCTTGGAGCTAAGAGGGAAATTTAAAAAAAATAAATGGTAAAAGTAAAATGGGGATAAATAGTTAAAACTACAAAAAAATTGGAAATGAAAAAGATAAAATGTGAAATAATGGTTGAATAATGTTTAAAATGGGAAAATAAACTGCTTAAAAACAGGTAAAATGGTTAAAACAGCTTAAGTGTCAAACTTATCTGCTGAGAATGGTGAAAAGAGTTGAGCTGCAAAAATCAGGTACAAAAACAGCTGGAAAAATGTAATGAAATGTTCACAATTCTGAATTGTAATTCAAACTTCATAAGATACAGCTTTTGGACACATTTCCAAACTATAAATGTAAGTTTAAGTTCTGCGTCGCCCTCATTATAAAGGTTAAAAATGCCTTGTGCCTTCAGTTAAACTTGATTTGGTGGAAAAAAAAATTCAAAAGTTGCTCTTTAGATCATAGAAGTTGCAGACGCCTGCCTGAGACCTTCTCACTAGGATGTGAGAGGAGCAAGTACTGTGTAATTACTATATTGAGTACTGATTTCCAATCCATATTTCTCCTTCAGTGGTCTACATGATCTTCTTGAACTATGTTGTTTACAATATCAGGCACGACGGAGAGGATTAACACCATGTGCCTTCACAGGGAGCACACACCACACGTATCACTAAAAACATCCAGTTAATGTTTGACGGGAGGATAAACAGTGTCGCTGCACCGATTCTACTCAACCTACAGACTTCAGTTTGTCAGGGGACAGATGGCGTTTTGATTCGTCCGCCTCCGTCTTTGGAGATGAAACACCTTAGAATAGGAGATAGTCGCTTGAAACAAAAAGCTGAAACTCATTTTGAGTTGTTGGTAACAGAAATTCCTGACTAACTCAAACATTAAATGTATAATATGTTATATGCCTATTACCTCAGATGGTCACCAAAAGAAATGAATCAAAAAGGCAAAGATTAGTGAGTCTTTCCATACAGGTTTTCACCACAAGATGGTGTGTCGAGTCTGTCAAACAGGGAATACTTAACACAGCGGTGTAGTTTACAAATGCAATTTGCCCCCTGAAGCCAATCTTAACCACCACCACAACTACCAGGTAAATTTAGGACAGACTGAAACAGACTCAACATCGCCCTCCCATGTACAACATAGGTATGACAGCCATTCTACATAGGACCATGCAGAAAGACCAGACATGAGCTGGGAATCATTTAGTTGTTAGGCAAGAGTGTTAAATCACTACAAAACCTTAACCCATTGACAAATATAGCAAGCACTACTACCTGATGGCTATTGTGTTGAGAAACCTGAGCTTTCAACCATGATTACCATCCATCTCACATTTTGCAATAGGTTTATAATTTACCCTTGTGGTATCTTAACGCGTTTCGCCATCTGTCTGAAATAACTTTGTGGTCGTCACACATGTCAGGGGAGAAACAAGGGCGGGTATGTCGTGCAGGAAGGAAAGGTTCTTCAAAATAAAACCTTTTAAAACTAAATCTTAGCAAAAAAAGATGAAATTACAATATCAATCAAAAGAAAAAAATAATCCAGAGCTTTAAATGATATCACATGTTTCTTACACGATTTCACAGTTTGTGTGTTAAAAGTTGTTTTGCAGAGGTTTTTGATGTTTTCCTGTTCTTGTACTAAAGAGAAGAACATTTTCTTGATCATGTGATCCTTAATGGCTGTTTTGAAAGCGTCTGTGACTGATTAATGTAACACCACTACAGCCATGGCTTGACTTTAATGACACACACAGGCCTCTGTAGATAATGAGAATTATTAGCTCGTCAGTGTGGGAGTCCTCCTCCAACATGTCAGGTGTTGTCAAAGCAACCGCGTGTAGTAATGATCCTCTGTGGCATTTTATGAATAAGCCACCGCTGCACCGACACAAACTCTCACCAATCAGATCTTTCGGCTGATCATTTCTCTGCACAGAAATGCTTCTGCATCCAGGGAAGTGATTAGCGATCCGGCGCTGCTGCACATGTTGCCCAGGAGACCGCGGGAGCCAATTTGTTGGACTTATTATACGGTAGGAATTAACAGGAAGTGGGGGGACCGTCTCTGACTGTCTAATAGTCGGTGGATTATATTCCTCTCGCACACGTCGTTTTAACTGTCTGATCGATAAACTGCGTGAGACAAAGGGAATTAAATAATCTAAAATGAAACATCGAAATACACATAGTTTTCATCCCTCCATCTGCTATACTGACTGTATTTGGACCGAACTGGAAAATGAATCAAGTATTGTAATAAAAGAACACAAAGACCAGCTCAGTGCGAGCCGTGTGCGTGTCTCTGACCTGCCGCCATGTGTACAAGCACACTTTTGCCCGGCCTGACGTTTGCCATCTCGAACAGCATCATGTAGGCCGTCATGTAGTTGATCGGGAGGGCGGCGCCTTCCTCGAAGCTCATCTGCTCCGGCATGGGGAAGGTACGGCCGGCGGCGACCACGACCAGCTCCTGCCACATGCCGCTGCGGCCCAGGGCAATGACCCGGTCGCCCACCTGGAGGACAGACGAGCGCTTAGACTTTGTAGTGAAGATTTGGAAAAAATACACTTGAAATGGTCCATTCTGATGCATTGTGCACAGCTAAATACTACATTGTGTACTACTAAATACTGCATTGTGACGTGTAATCTATCGTAGGACCAGTTGATATTGAATGAACAAAATAGAATACACAGAATATGTTATGGAACATACTTATTTAAAAGCACTTAACTGACCCAATATAAAGATGTATATATATATATATACACACACATACACACATATATATACATACATACATATATATGTCATATGTATATACATACATATGACATACATATGTGTATAAATATATACATATGTATGTCATACATACAAAGATGTATACAGAATAAATACAAAAGAAAATATTAGTTCAGGGGCCACATACGTTGTAATTTCATCTCGAGTGGGCCAGACCGGTAAAATATTGCTTTAATAACCTTTAAATTTACAGTTGAAAGTTTTGCTTTGTTGTGGCGCAAGATCAGACAATTACTACTGAAAATGACTACAATCTCAACATAGTCAATTTTAATGAAACATTTTCTTGCAAAATACAGTGAAATTTCTTTTTTCTTCAAGAAGGTACTACTCGCCATTGTTAATGTTTATTGCGTTTTGTTCTCTCAATACGTGCGTGTGTGTGTGTGTGTGTGTGTGTGTGTGTTTCATTACAAAAACAACCAACAGCACCAAGTAGCATTAAAAAACTATTCATTTTTTTTACTGTTTTTTCCTTGAAACGTCATGTAAAAGGGGCCTGAGTGGCTCAATACACCACCCTGAGGCACAATCTTGTATTGCAATAATAAACGAGATGCAGCAAACTGGATGAGTTGCCGACTTTGTTGAGTGGAGATGCAAAACATCACAAAATTGTGCCGTTTAGTCTTAATTGGCTCTGGTTTTACATCATACTGGGTTCTCCGTTAACAATAAATAATTATCATCACACCTTCAAACAGAAATTGCTGATGCCAAACTAAAGTTTCAAGGCTGCTTGAGAGAAAGGTAATAAAAACTACCAGAAACGTGCTTTCGTACAATCCACGGATCAGATACCGAAAAACTTTCTCTAGCTTGTAGAAAGTGAGGACTGAATTCAGTTATGTCGAGAAGGAGAGAAGCTTTCAGATATCTTCACACTTGTCATGGTTAAACACCGTTTAAAGAGAAGGAAGACGATGAAGACTCTTAAAAGCTTCGGAGAGAGGAGAGTAAACACAAGGCGAGAGTAAATGAATTTTTGTCCAAGTTACTAAACGAATCGCCAATGTCGTGTAACCCCCCCCCCCCGAACCAAAGAAAAGTGAAGAACACAGGAAAGAAGTCCGACTTTATCATGAATGTGGCGGCGCTTCCTGTCTAAACAGCTTCAAGACCACTAAGCCACGCCCACTTCCTGCTGCACACAGCCCAATGACAATGAACCGATCACACACACACACACACACACACACACACACACACACACACACACACACACACACACACACACACACACACACACACACACACACACACACACACACACACACACACACACACACACACACACACACACACACACACACACACACACACACACACACACACACACACACACGGGTCTGTTGCGGGGAAATAGCTCCAGTTGTTGCACATGAGGCTTCCACATCAGGCGACTTGGTCCTTTTTATGGACGGATCACATTTCTCAACCTTCGGACTTGTGAAACACTCGAAGCTCGCAGGATGAGAACCCCCCGAAAAATGCATGACAGTGTTAAAAAAAGGCTGAGCTCAGTTCCTGGATAACCGAGAGAAAGTGAAGCAAGAAACATGCTCATGTGCCTGATGTGTTTTCCTGTAGAAGAATATCACTGTTTAGCTTTCCTATTAGGACTTGGTATGACTTGGATTTGTCAGTCACCGCAATAACAATCCAACTTCATCGTCTGTCCATCGAGAATATCTGTGTTCTTGCCATGTCAGCGTTTATAGCGTATTGCTCTCTGCAAGCATGTGTGTGTGGGTTCATTACCAAAAACCCCCAAAAAACAGCACCCACTAGTGGCCTGATATGACAACTACGTTGTTTCCATCGTTTTCAAAGCGTTGCCGTTGTAAAACACCAAAACTTTTCTGGATTTTTACAAATTTGTGGAAAACATCCAAACTGAAATCTGCAGAAATCCTGTGTTTTGAGCAGCAGTGGAGAAAACGAAACGATCTGCTGCAAATAGAGTAGATACTTTTAGGAGATTTTACGATGCGCCAGAGAACCTCATTTAAAAAATGTATTTACAGGTATTAGAAAAAAAACCATTTAATGATTGTGTACCAATTGTGATCAGTATTACAGTGGAGTATTTCTTCTGGGCTTTCTTAGAAAGAAGATAAGCTGCAGCTTGATTTAAACTTTTTTTTAGTTCCCTTTTTCTTTTCTTTTTTAACTGAAGACTCATTACAGATCATTTAAGTTCATTTCCTGCGTCCAGGAGAAACACGACCAGCCTGACAAGGCACCAGAGATGGAGGATGCGGCTAAATGGGCTGAGGACGCGAGTCCATCAGTGACTTGACCACACCATTAACTCAAACTCAAAATGCTGAAGCTGCTGACTCAGCGAACCACCTCCTGATGGAGGAGCCAAAGGTCCCTCCTATCTCCTTTCCTATCCACTTTTCCTGAACCCCGTGGAGGAGGTCATAGGGTTAAGGAAAGGTGTTAGGAGGCTTCCTAAAGGAGTTAAGGAAAGGTGTTAGGAGACTTCCTAAAGGAGTTAAGGAAAGGTGTTAGGAGGCTTCCAAGCATCAGTGGTTCCTAGGCTAAAGGAGGTTCTAAAGGAAGCATTGAGCCTCCTTTCGTGAGCTTAGTGAGAATTCCAACGCTCCTTATCATGGCCGCCACTTAAACTCTTCCGGGGTTAAGGAGAAGTGGATAGGAAAGGAGATAGGAGGGACTGTTAGGAGATAGGAGGGACTATTGTGTATTGAAGGAAATATCGAAAAGCAATTTCAAGCTGAGCAAAAACAGCAAATTCTCAGCAGGGAGGACAGAAGACGTGACAGGTGGAGGTATTGATGAAGTCTTCCTCGTTTGGCTTCCAACTGCAGACAGAAGGAGACATGAAGAGTGTGGTTGTCCTATTCGATGAGTCGATCGTGTTTTGTTTCAGGTAAAATCCCAATTAGAGAAGAGATGCGCAAGAAAGTGATGGAAAATGTAATAAATGAAAATGTCAAATGTTTCCCTCTTAATTGCTTTCAAGCTTCAAGTAGCAAATAACAGGAATATTCCTGTGAATTACCTCAAACACCTCAAAAGCTCTCCTAAGTGCAGTAACAATGTCAAATCTTAGTGGAGGTAATTACCTGTTTCTTTTTTTTTCTTTTTTTCTTAAAGGTGAAACAGTTTGAAACAGAAAAAGGCAAATTTATAAAATCTGCACCACAAACATGTTGGAATCTGTAAGAAGCTGTAAAGTTCTCCTGACGTACCACACATGCCGTCTGCTTCCCCCGAGCGTCTCATGAGAGCGCCGCCCTGCAGGCCTCGTCTGCAGCCACACGGCTCCAGACACGATTACAACAGGATTAGTCTCTGCAAACTCTGTGGCATCGCATGTCGTTATTGTCTGCTGCTCTGCGCTCCGATTCATCCCGCCCAGATTCACTCCCACGTCCTCTTGAGCTCTAAAATCTTCACATTATCAGTACTTAGAAGAATTACACCTATACCCCACACCTTGACTTTAAAAAAAAAAATCCTACACGCTTGTTTTTTTACTGCTTTTCACCCTCAAAACAAAAAAAAAAAGTGATTGTGAAGCATATCTCCCTCCATAAGCTCTCCAAAGACGGTGAGGAGGATGGATGGAGGTATGAGAGGAGTGGAGGAGGAGAGGAATTCCATACTGACAAGGAGGTCCTCCTCCTGGAATTCCTCTCCTGCTTCAGTAATGCTAAGAAAACCCACATGGGGCCATATTAGGAAGATACTTATCGAGTTTCTAATCTCTTAAGACTGACGACAGGACCAAAAGTTCACGTCAATAAACGAATCCTGTCATTTTATGTATTTTCAAATATCTTAAAACAAAACTTCCATAAGTTTTAAGTACAGCCTTTCAGTGAGCTCTGATTCAAGTCAAATTCTGACAATCTCCATAATTTCTGCATAATTCATGCACGTCAAATAAAATATTAATTAATTAATTAATAATAATTAAATTAAATTAAAATAAAATAAAATAAAATAAAATAAAATAAAATAAAATAAAATAAAATTAAATTAAATTAAATTAAATTAAATTAAACTAAAATTAAATTAAATTAAATGGGGTGTTTGTTTTTGCGCCTTCATTACCAATACATACTGTGTAGAAATCATGTTAAAATCGTACAACTATTAAATGTGTAATAAAGAATACATCATAAATGCACGAAATATACAAACGTATAAGGTAAGAGGGTTTGGCTCTTCAATAGGGGGATACCGCCATAACAGGCAACGCTGGTCACCCCGTGTAGATTCATTTTCAAGTGGTTGTTAAATACGAGTCGACAGAATCTAGACAACATGAGGAGGAAAGAAGAGGGAGGATGAGGGGAAAAAAGAGCACAGCTTTTATTCTGGCGGAGCTGCTTCCTCCAGCGCTGATCCGGGACGTCAGTCAATGAGGAAGCAGTCGCATGTAGAGAAATCGTTTTATGAGGAATTTTTCCTGACAGTTTAGTCGTCTGGTGCTGCTTCATCTTGTCGTTTCAAACCTTCATTCGCCAACTTTTCACCGCAAAATATGCGTTCGGCTCTAATTTCGTCCATCACTTCAGTGAAGCCTCATCCTCTGTAACTCTCTTTCTACACTCTTTTCTCTTTATGACAAGACTCATCTTTCTCTTTCTGCTCTTTCTTGGACGAAAAGCCTTTTTTTTTTTTTCTTTCTTTGACACGTTTAAATAGCATTGCTTTAAAATCTAATTTTTCCTTCACCAATGAAAGTTGGGCGAGAAGGTTACGTTTTCGTCTGCGTGTATGTATCTATTTATTTGTTAGTTTGAATGTATTTTACCAACTTTTCGCAAAAACGACTCAACCCGAATTGCATGAAATCTTCAGGGAGGATTTGTCTTCATCCAAAGATGGTCCCATTAAATATTGAGAGCGTTTGGGTCAAAGGTCAAGGTCAGGGTCACGAAAAGGTAAATAAATGTATTTTCATCATAGAATAGTATTTCATCAGTTTTAACCTGATTTACAGCAAACCAACGCCACAATGTTCAGTTTCATTTCCTTATCATGCCACGTGATGCAGTGACGTCATGTGTTTCCATGGTGACAAATTGTGGCGTTGGCGAACATATGAGCTCTACCGAGTATACTTCTAGTTAAATATAAACGTGGAACCCTCGTGGTTTTCCTGTGCATTGCAAAAAGAGTAAAGACACGTTTCAGGTTCCTTTGACCGATAAACACGACCTCAGAGAGACTCCTAAGTGTCTTTTGACGATTCTGCAAATACAATAAGTATTGTTGAACAACCGTCCCACTACTGCTGAAGTCTGTTCTTTAGCCACTGAACCCAGTGACGCAGCTCAAAATCCCCGTTACTCATGCAAAGATGAGTTTTTTTCTTCTCCACCCTCCATTCCTGAGTTCTGTTGTTTTGATGCGTCAGGTGCAAGAAAAACCCTTCAGGTACATTTGGAACATTGAGACCTTTTGCAAAAAAAAAAAAAAAAAAAAAAAAAAAAAAAAAAAAAAAAAAAAGAGAAAGTGTGGCAGCAGTGATAAATGTGAGTTGCTATGAGTCACTTAGGTTTTATCCTTGACATGCTGTTGTGAAAATAAATACGATCCCCCCAAGCCAACACATCATTATGTGAGGCGTCAAACTGTAACTGCAGGTGGCAAGAGAGTTTCCAAGAGACAAGAAATGGCTAATTTACAGTATTTTCATCAATTCGAAAAAGAGAAAAGCTCCCAAATCTGTGCAGAAACTGGCAAGAGGACATTGATGTCTTTAACTTTCTCAACCAGGATTTCATCGATTGAATATCTGTAGGGAGTTTTTATTCAAAAAGAAACTGCAGAGAAATTGTGCAGAACAAAAAAAAGAACAGAAACACCTCAAGGACACCGAAACTGTTTCTATTTATAACGCCTGAATGTTCCAAGACTTTCTTCTATGTATTTTCTGTTACAATTGTGTTCGATGGCACAGAGAGGAAAGAAATCTTCTAAAACGTTTAATCCTCTGCAGGATCGAGGGACGCTGGTGACAATCCCAGTTAACTATGGGCGAGGGCGGGATGCAGACCGGACAGAGCGCCAGTCCATCACATCAAACACCGAAGCCTCGTCCACACGAGCCAAAGCAATCGTTTTCTTTCCTCCCGTCGTTCTTTAAAAGTTTCCCGTCCACAACGGGAAACATCCGTTTCCCATGAAAACTACTCAAAACCACGTAGTACATATACCAGGCCTATAGGTGGTGCTGTAATGCTGCCACATAAAATACAATGAAAATTGAGAAAAAAGACAGGGAGCATGTTAAAACCTAGAAATCCACAAATATACTATATCAGCTTATTTAACCAAATAGCATCAGTAGATTCTGCAGCTCTGCCTGGAGCAGGAAGTCCGCCATTGTTGTTGTTGTTAAGTGACGTGGCGGGGTCATCGGGTCGCGGGGTCATCGGGTCGAGGGGTAGAGCCATCACACAATCGTTTTCAGCAATTATGCCTCTTGCACATCAACACTTAAAAGCTGAGGTGGTATTTTAAAATGTCTCCACTCTGGTGCCCGTTAATAGAATAAAAAAAAGAAAAAAAAGAGTTCAGGCTCCTGAAACGCTGTGCCATGAGGACGATCGGCCAAAAACAGTGAGATGATGTGAACTGGTGTTGCCATGCAAACAGGGCCACACTAATGAACACCTTGTTGGACTGTGGGAGGAAAAGGAAGAATATGCAAACGTCCTGAACCAATGACTTTCTTACTGTGAGGTGGGGGTGCTCTCCCCTGCACCACCTTTATTATTTCTATACTGAAATTCTTAAAAATAAAAACACTGTGCAAGTAAATTTTCTCCAGAAATGAGTGAAAGAAACTTTGTAAATACAAAGTTCAGAGACGTTTTTAACAATGTGGAACATTTTACGCACAGCAGCGTCAACGTGTTTGTGTGTGCGTGCGTGTGTGTGCGTGTGTGTGTGCGTGTGTGTCGGCATCCAGCTGGCCTTGTACTCACTCTCCTGTCCTTGACGTCCTCTGCCACGGCTTCGATCACCCCGGACCCCTCCATGCCCATGGTGACCGGCGGGGGGGGCAGCAGCTCGTACAGCCCCTGCCTGCCCAGCAGCTCGGCGAAGTTCAGCCCGCACGCCTTGACGCGGACCAGCACCTCTCCAGCCTTCAGCCGCGGCTGGCTCTGCGTCTTCACCTGCAGCCGCACCTTGTCGTAACCGCCGTACCCGGTGAGGACCAGGGCCCGGAGGGACACCGGCTTCTCCTCCGGCTCGGTCTTCACCTCCGGCTCGGTCTTCTCCTGCGGCGCGTCGGAGGCGGGGGCGGGGGCGGGCGGGTCTCCTCCATCGGGCGTCTGCTGCTGAGTTGGAGCCTCTTCACCAGACATTCTCTCCACTGGGGTGATGCCTTGGTTGAGGAACAATTGATAAACTCTCCAAATAACAGAGACACAACACTTTAGACGGTCTCCGGTTTGAAGACGGTTTTTTAAGGAGATGCTTCTCAGCGCAGAGAGGCGCGTCCGAACAGGAGTGTGTGTGTGAGTGTGTGTGACTAGTTTCCTGTCTGTGCGTTGCGCTCAACAAGTGATCCGAGTCAATTCAGACGCAAAAAACACAAGTTCACATGTGGATCTTCACAATAAAACGCTCAGATTCTTCCTTGTTCAGAGGTCTTTGGTTCTTTTTGCTGCGAATTCCTGAAGATTTCACCGAGTTGAAGATAAATAAACGTTGTTTTTTTTTAAATTACGCACAAGAAAGATTTTTGAAAAAATCTCTTTTTGGATAAAAAAATTAACAATGACTAAAATGGGGGCTACAATGACTCGAAGTTCAAAAAGGATAAAAGCATAAAAACTACTTAGAAAACAGTTAAAATGGCAAAAATGTCCTTCCTTCCTGTGGCCTTAAGACTTTGTTTTGCTGTGTTTAGGTTAAAGTTCATCCTTTCTGTGCTCATATAGTCATTGCTAAGATTTGTACATGTTCATATTACAAATTACTTATTTGATTTTTATCCTCTCCTATTTGATATTCAACTTTCTTTTATTTATTCTGTGTGGCGCAATGCTTAAAGGAATTTTGAAATATTTCTATTCTATTGTAAAAAAGTTTAAATTGCCTGAAAAATGCCAGAAAAGAAGGATGAAACCACTAAACTCAGGTACAAAACAGCTGAAAATGTAATAAAATGTTCACCATCCTAAATGGTAAAAAACAAAAAAAACACACCGTAATGTTCGTTTAAAAACTACTGAACATATTAGAACTTAGAAGCTGTGTCAGCCTCATTTTGAAGGTTAAACATGTTTTGTGGCTCCGGTTAAGTTTGATTTGGTGGAAAATGACAAAAATGTCTCTTTTGGTCAAAAAGGTTGCAGATTCTTTGTCTAAAATGTGAATGTTTATCGCTTGAATATGTTGCACAGTGTTCATTTTAGTGTTTTGTGTGTGTAGCAACACAAATGTCCAAAAGTAGAAGTGAAACAAGAAGCTAGAGACACACAAAAAATACACAAACAGAAAAAATATATATATATGTTTATTGTGGTTTGTACATTAACAGAATGAGATTGAAACTCATCAATACCGGAGGATGGATGTAATGTGCGCATGCGCACTGGATTTATCTCTGGGCCTTGACGTGTTCAATGGTGCAACTCCAAAAAAGCAAAGGTGTTTTATTTTGGATGACAATCGACTTCATTTCCGCCACCCTCCTGCCTCTTCACAGCTGACTTGGCGCACCAGAAGTGACCGGTTCGTTCCTCTGGCGGAGGAAAAGCTGCGGGAAGTGATCCGGGGAGCTGCGGAGAGCCTCAAACCGCGGACACTGGAGTTCCTGGGAGGAGAAGTGGAGTAGGAAGGGAGGAGAAGCGGGATTATCTGAGGTCACAGCTGCAGGAAAAACACTCCGCTTCCCCGCTGGAGGTCATTACTCTCACATCTGGAGCGCAGAGGATGAACTAAACTCACAGTAGTGAAATCATCTCACACATACATCCAGTATCTAACTTCTTACTGTGTCCAAGTTAAGTTTATGCGTTCCATAAAACAAATGTTTGTTTCTGAATCGAGTGGAGGCATTTCGACCATTGAATCTCTCCAGCAACAGGAAATCTCAGATTTTTCATCTAAAGAAAATCAGACATTCCCCTGCAGAAGATCATATAACACATTGTCAACTACATGTTTTTAAAATATAACAATATATATCTTTCCTCAGATAATTTGTCTTATTTTAATAGTTCTAACATGTTTAAAATATTTGAATATTGAATAAGTGGAAGCTAAAGAAAATTATATATTATTTATGGCGAAGGGTTCAATAAGTTGTACTTCTTCTCAGTACTTTTCAGAGATGATATCTGAGTATATTGTTATTGCTCTAATTGTTCACTGTTTGTTTGGTGAAAACAAATAACAACATATTAATTCCCCATTCTAAAACATTTTTACTTGGTGTGTTATTCTAATGTACACTTTATTTGTTTTTATTTTCAAGTATGTGTTTCATAAATTGCAGGTCATAATGTGACGTTGTGTAGTTCACCGTCTGGTCATGCAATGCTGATCAGGATGAAGAGAAATTTGAATTACCCTGACATGATAAATAACTTCAAACTATTTTATTTTTAGATAATTCGTTGCATATTATTGGATAACCTTTCTCAAACTACAATCTCCATGTTTTTTGTTAGTTTTTTATGCCATTGAGGACCTCTCAGAGGCTTCTAGACACGACACAAACATCAACATATTAAAATGACTGATGTGTCGTTTCTGTAGGAACCACAGGATGGCGCTGTGGCAGGGCTGATAGAAGAAGAAAGCTGATGAAAGCTGGTGTATGAAGAATTATATCTCTGTTTTTGTACCTGTTTCATGCAAACTGCTGATTTGTGTTGCAACACGTAGATTAACTTTATTATTCAAATGAATGAATTAATAGATAAGAATTCCACCACACACTGGAGCCACTGTTCCAGGTTTTCTCTATCTGTATATAACGGCTCTCACCGTGGGTCGCTGGAGTCCGGAAGCTTTACAAAATGGTTAGAACAGCTTTTTGTGTTCACATTGGTTATCTTTGTCTAATATTTAAATCTGCTTGATGGTCTTAAAAACTTAAGTGGCAGAAATAATTCCAAATGATAAGAATGAAGAAGGGACTGTATAAACCGACAAACAAACAACCACACACACTCGCATTCACACCTCAAGGCAATTTAGCATCACGAATTGACCTCACATGCACGAGGTTAATTGGGGATCCCAAATGTCTGCTTCCACTGTTCTCAGGACTCGGCTTCATGGCCCCACAGATAAAATGATATGAAGGGTGGATTGATGCATTTCAGGTTTGGCTCAGGGTCATTATGTTAAAAGGATACCGATTTAAATTTAGGCAATTTTATATGAGTTAGTACCAAAAGAAAGTAAGAAGTCCCTTCTGACATTCCACACAAAACTCACAGGAACTGAAAGTTACATTACAATTTGGGAAAGAATTTCCTGTTAGACACCTGTTGGATGAGCTTTTTCTTTATTTCAGATGTAAAGTCACAGCCTGGACAGTCTTGGGTCGTGGTACATGGCAGGTCTTTCCTAAAGACTCCTCTTACTCCTCCTCTTCCTCTTGCCCCGCCACTTCCTGCTCATCCTTATTTTCCTGCTCCTCCTCCTCGTCCTTCTAACTGAAGAAGCGGCAGGCTGTCTCGGTCGAAGGCGTAATCCCGCATGTTGGGGAGTCCGTACGCCACACAGCAGCTCAGCGCGCTGCGTGACGTCGGCATGGGACTGGCCGCTTGCCACTTGGTCAGCGTGGCGTCGTAGAACACAACAGAATCGATGACGCCAAAGTCGTCTATGCCCCCAGCAACAAAGATGTGGTCGTCAATTACTTCGATGCCAAAGTTGCTGCGCGCCACACTCATGGGGGGTGAGCCGGTCCAGTTGTTGGTCCGAGGATTGTAGACCTCGACACTGTTCAGAAGGTTGTCACCATCAAAGCCGCCGACCTTTGGAAGGGAAATAGAACTACTTACTGAGAGGTAACGACAAATTACCAAAACAAAGAGAGAATGTGACGCGATGCCCAGCTCGTCCAGGCTTTCACGCTCCCTCTGTGTCATTCAACATGTTGCCCGAGTGTCCGCTCCCTTTGGTATTCTTACCACATAGATGAGATCTCGATAAGCAACGACTCCAAGTCCAATGCGGCAACGGCTCATGGTCCAAATCATGGTCCACTGGTTGGTCTCTGGGTTGTAACACTCCGCTGTCTGCACAATCGTCACCCCGTTGAATCCTCCACAAACATACACCTGAAGATAAAAGTAACTTTACTTTGTAGGGCTCAGGTGTTGTCACATTGGTCCCTCTCAAGTGTCTTCATTGGTCCACGGAGGAGTGAACTTCAGCCAAAGTTCAACTAAAACACTGGATACCACATTCACAATCTGTCAGAATAAGGTTTCAAATTTATAAACAGAAGATTTTCTCCTAATTCTAATTAATTTCTACTAATTTGCTTCTAAGATAATTGTTGAGCCACTAGAGGCCGCTATAATTCTCCAGCTCAGCTCCTGTCAGATGCAGATACACTCTGCTCCTCCAAGCTATGATAATAACTGACAAACAATCCAGCCTAATTCAAGCCAGCAAACCAAACTGTTTCACCAACCGATTCAAAACAGCGTCTTGGGATCAAACGAAATCTTGGAATGAATGAGATACTGGGCCGCAATAGTGAGCCATCAATTATCCCCGACACCGTAGTGCAAGTTCAGTCAAATAATCTTGATGAGAAAGACCATCTATCAAACTCTTAAAGTAATTTCTTTGCACCAGGGGGTGCCAATGATAAACATTTTCTGAATTTTTTTATCATCACATTTCAGGTGCTGGTGGTATTTGTTGCAACCTGCTCCCTTCACTCTACTCTTCCCCTCCATGATATCTGTTTGGGGCGACACTCACCTTCCCGTAGAGGGTCGTGCAGCTGGCGTCACTCCTCTGTTCTTGCATGGGCGCTATAAAGCTCCACCGGTCCATCTGGGGCTGGTAGCACTCTGCAGAGTTGAGACTTCTGACGCTATCAGAGCCTCCCAGGGCATAGATGGACCCGTTCAGCACAGTCACGCTGACGTAGCAGCGGTACAAAAGCATGGGCATCACCTCTTGCCAGATGTGCATGACAAGGTTAAACCTGTGCACACTTTTTAAATGCTCTGATCTGTTGAGGCCACCAATGTAGTAAATCCATCCATCCAGGAAGACGGTGCCGTGGTAAGCACTGCGAGGCGGTTCCTCGCTGGGCGACTCGCTGAGCGACTCGCTGGGCGACTCGCTGGGCGACTCGCTGGGCGACACGCTGACCCAACGGTTGATCCGGACGTCGTAAGCCTCGACGGCATTGGTTTGGTTGTCTCCGCTCCAGCCTCCAATGGCAAACAGAATGGCGTTGGGAAGGCGTGGGCGGCAAACAGGGTTGCGTAAGCCAATGTTACTACTGGCAGCACTGAGGCAAGCACTGAGAAAGCAGGCATCTATGACCATGCGCTGGCACAGAGAGCTTTCCCACACCAGGTCATTGGACATGATATTGAGGCTGATGTACTCCTCACTCATCAGGGACAGTCGTATCTAAACAGCAATGAAATGGGCACATTTTATCAGTATCATTTTATGGACCATGTCACTTGTGGTCAGTTATTTTCTACTTGATTTTGATGTTTTAGGAAAGCCTCTTGAAACTCAATTTCTGATCATGTACCAACTCACACTTATGAAGGAAAACACCATCGCCTGAGTGCTCAGGATGAGTGTGAGTCACACAGATTGTTGTACCTTTGTCATCAGGGTCGGGAGGTGTCCTTTGCGCTGTTCCGGCATGTGAGCGATCCACCTCATCATGCCCTCATACGCAATGTTTTCAGACCTCACATTGAGTTCATCTCTGCAGAGGATATCAGCGAGATCCTGGACGGTGACCTGCAGCAACTCCTCACCATCAGCAACTTCCTCAAAGTGATCCAGGATGTAACGAGAGACTTCAAGATGCACTTCAGGGGAATTGCAGATTCTTGTCAACTGCCAAATGCCGATGCAATTCTCTGGGCGGATGTGCTCATACAGGAAGTGGCTGCAGGTTTGTACAATGTCCATTATGCTGTACTGGTTGGCGGCGATCATGAGGTCCTGCACATTGTTCACTGTCACATGGAAAGAGCCTGTGTATGCAAACTCAATGATGAGCTTCATGGTCGCAGGACTTATGTCGGTTATATCGTAAACCCTCTGGTTTGGGCTTGACCTCGAAAGGAAAAGAGCTCTGGGGAAACGGCAGAGAAATAGAGAAAGAAAACATTTGTGAGAAGGTTGAAAACATTTAAACTCTTAAGTTGAAACTGAGTACAACCACAATATACAACACATGAGTTGACAAGGTTTAAAAATGTTCTTGTTTTTTAGGGGGAAATGTTTTTACGCGAAGGTTATGTTTGTTTATTTGTTTATATATTTAGTTGTTTAGTTAATTATCTATTTATTTATTTATTACCTTTCCTGATAAAAGCTGGCAGAGAAGGCTATGTTTTCTTCTGCGTATATCTATTTTTTTCTATTTATTTATTTATTGGTTTGTATGCATGTATTAAATATGTAAGTATTTTACCAACTTTTCACACAAACTATTCACCCAAATTGCTGCGACGGTTCAGAGATGATTTGCCATCATCCATGGACCAATCCATTAGATCTCCTTTGAGCTCCATGAGGTGCCTCTCTCATCCACTTTGAATGGGACATTTGTTCGCAGTCGTTTTGGGATTTATTCGGAAATGGTAAGTCGTTAACGTCCTAAAATCCAATCGATTGGTCCTTGGATGATGAAAAATCATCCCTGAAGAGTTCATGCAGTTCGGGTGAGGCGTTTTTGCAGAAAGTTGGTAAAATACATAAATACATACAAACCAATAAAAATACACGCAGAAGAAAACATAACCTTCTTGGTCAACTTTCTTTGGTAAAGGTAACAACTAGGGATGTCCCGATCACACTTTTTTGCCCCCGATACCAATCCGATTTTTCAGAATTGAGTATCGGCCGATACCGATACTTTCCCGATCCAATACTCACATTGCTATTGCAAATATACTCAATAGGCTATTTTTGGAGAAACTAAGATGTCTGAAGCTAAAAGCACTATTGGCAGAAGCTTTGTTTAGCTAGAAATTATTGTAAAACTCATTTATTGAATCAAAATTCTTCGACGAAAAAGCGATCTTTTTACTCCCTGGCCTCCCACAAAACTTCCATCCACACCTCACTATGAACGCGGCTCAACACGAGGCTGCAGGGCATGTAGTACACATGCCAGGCCTTTAGGGGCGCGGTGACTCACCAAACACAACAAAAATGCAGAAGAAGACAGACCACATTGAAATTTAGACATAGACTTCTGCACATAAACACATAAACCACTATATATAACTCTAGTTTTATAGGTCTATGGCCCCGCTCCGCCTGCTTCTAGCTTCTGCAGCTCGACCGGAGCTTCTAGTCCCTGATTGTTGTGGTTATTGTGTGACGTTGCGGACCGCCTTCTTATTTTTTTTTTTTTAGATCGGCGAGGTGATCGGCTGGATTTGCCGAGCCCCGATCACTCACAAATCACTAATATCGGGACATCCCTAGTAACAACCATGACAAACGGTGGAAGGAGTGGTGTGGTGGATGAAATAACCTTGTTATCAATTGGTTTCCATGGTGACAAATGTGGCATGCGCTCTACCGAGTACCTGTTCTAGTTTATATACAAGTAAACTAATCAAATATCTGCTTCTGGCAAAGCAAATAGTCAAAAAGAAACATCACTTTTCATCTCTGCTTAAAACATAATGTGGAAGTTTCACGCTACACCCAGAAAGTCACATTAATTTACAAGTGCGTTTCTGTTTATGATTTTTTTTTAAGTGAATATCAGCTTTTGGATCACAAACCAGTTTTTATCATGAAGTGCTCAGTAGTTTAACATATTCTAAATATTATACCAGTTGAAACTGAGAACTATCAAGGAAAAACCGTTTTTCTCCACTTCGTCTTACCTGAAGTACGAACAGTTCGACATAATGACCTTGTGGACATTAAGTTCAACACCTTGCACTTTGAGGACGGCGTCACAAAGAGTTCCATCTGAGCAGAATCTATAAACCGAGCTCCTGTTGAATGAGGGCTTCCCTTTGTCCGTCATGTTGGCTTTTGAACGTGTCGGATTGTTTTTCACAAATGAAGCTGGAGTGAAGGTCGACTGTAGTAGTGGTTGTCATGAAGTGATGATGTCATAAAAGGGGGGGGGGGGGGGGGTCATCACTATTTAGAACAATAAGCCCCTGAAATTCTGTGTGACATGAAAGTGATTGGTGTATGTGAGAGGAATATACAAGTTAGTATCCAAACTACTTAACATTTTAAATGACATTTCATTTATTTCAATAATGTTTACAGATAGAAACAAAACTATTCCACGTGAGCAATGGAAATATACAACTGCTGTCTCATGGATGTAAAGAAACATGACAAATCAAAACTGTAATGGATATAATAACTGTATAGAAAATATAACTGTAATGTATAGAAACAATAAAAAGGAAAAGAAACATCAGATATCAATACAGCTTTAAAAATATCAATATTGATGGCAACATTTAATTAGTAAAACGAACGTAAAGCACTGTTGCTACAATATAACTGAATTTAAAATACATTTTTCACGCAATTGTGCACTTTCTGACATCTCAACAGTTTAGTTCCTCACCAGCAGATGGCGCTAAATGACTTCTCATCAGTAAACATGTTGCTGCAGAGTTTTATTGTGTTAATGAAGGTGATATTCTATACTTTTTTTTTTTTTTTTAGTTTGTTTATAAATACATATATCCGTGTGTGTGTGTTTATTAATTTGGTCTACTTTTTCTAATATTATTCCCACTAGGGGCTTTGTTGTAGTAACACCTGGTACTTTTCTCGTGTATTTTCTCATATTGGCTCAGAACAGAGGGGAAGTGACTCATCAGAGACTTTCTGTAGCTGCTGAGGTTGTGCTGACTGAAACAAGGCTGCTCTGAATGGCTGTAATAAAAAGAAGAATATCTGTATTTGTAACGTTGATGCAACAACCTTCTTCTACTTCTTAATCCCTGCTGCTCTCAGGAGCTCGGAAGTAGAACAATCTTTTTTTATTAAAGGTGTGTTGAATCTATTAACCACCGCTGAGAACCTGGCAACCCGGGGCCTGAAGCTGGATTACTTTCTGGACGAAGCATTGCAGCTGGGAAAGTGATCGTATGAACATACTGAAGAGATCCATGAGGTAATCCAGAGTGAAGTTACTTTACTCTCCACCACTTGTTGGGTGGACGAGAGATATCAGACTGTTATTTATAGGTTCAAGGATATGAAGGATCATTTGAGTGGTAAGTAGTAGTTGTGTCCTTTCAAATAATATATCTTTATATATTTCTGGTAAATGTGATTTGTTTTGCATTATATTACTATTACTATAGTCTGTCATGAGATTTTACACACAGGGGAAATAGTTTGTTGTTAAGTTTTGAATTACATACAGTGACAACTAATGTACCATATAAATGTGTTTCTGTTAAACTGTGGAAACCTTAAAGAAAATAAAGAATATAAGGAAAAAAGGAAGAAAAAGAAATAAAAATAGAAAGGTTAAAAAAAGAAAGAAATTGGGAATAAGGAAGAAAATAGAAAAGAAACAAAGGGGAAAAAGAAAAAGGAAGAAAAATAAATAAAAATAAAAAAAGGAAAAAAACTCTGGAATGTTTTCAGTGATTAACTTAAATGTAGTTGCTCGTCGTTAACTTTCAAAAAACCTTTATAATGCAAAGAAATGAAGGGTTACAGACTGATGATAAGTGAAAGGGGATAGTATTAAGTATGTCGTTATTATCATGTTATTATCTTCAGATCTTTGTTTTTGTTTGTTTTTTTTTGTTTTGTTTTTTTTGTGTTGTATATGCAATGTGTTTAATTGTGACTAGAAATAATTCATTCATTTATTCAGAAAGAAAGAAACGTTCCATTCCATAAAAGTACCCATTTTGATTATTTGCCATTATTTGTCATTTTCCACTTCCACACCTGACTATGAGGTTCCAGCGGGTTTATATCTAAACCACTGCAGCCCTCCAGAAGCTCTGTGAGCCTTTATTTGTTGAGAAAGCAGAGCGGAAGGTGCGTCTCTCCCTCAGTGACGTAACTTTGCTCAGGTGCCATCAGCGCGCCTCATTCGGCCGCAGCGGCAGAAGAGCGCAGAGCAGAGCGGAGCGGCGGTGCGCAGAGTAATGTGACCGACAGCGGACTGGGCAGCTCAAGTTTTTTGCGTTCGGACTGATTTATCCTCCAGACATCCAGGAGAAACATTCCCAACACTCCGAGCGGCTCTTCGACTCTCCGCAGCCGCTGGGAGCTAAATGACAAGAGGGCAGCGGCGCAGAAGCATCCAGTGATACGCTGCGCACGATGGAGAGCAATAAGGGATTACTCCGGTGTAAGATCGTGGTGGTCGGCGACACAGAATGTGGCAAGACGGCTCTCCTTCACGTTTTTGCCAAAGACTCGTATCCCGAGGTAAGAGGAGCTTTTCATACTGATTAATACATCGATGGTGTGTTACTCCAGACTGATGCGTAAAACCAGCCTCATCCACCCGGACATTGAACTGAAACTTAATTCACTACGGAAACGTATTGATGTTACTCGGTTCGGTTTAATATGCCTTTTTAATCATCACAAAATCGTCCCAGAGCAGTTAAATATATATATATATACATAATATATATAATATATATACAGACACGCCACTGTGCGCTCTGCGCTCCAGGCGCGTCTGTTGACACTTTTTAGATCCGTAAACACGAACAGCACCGGTTTGTCCAGAACCATCAGAAGATGAGTAACACTGAATCACCGTCTGTCCACATTGTGTGTTCCTCCATAGCCAGACACGCAGGAATCTTTACAACTCTAATAGTTTTAAATCGTGCGTAAAGAGTTTATCCCATCAAAGTTCGATCTGACGGACATTTCATGACTTTTGTCGGGAAACACATGTTAGTGTGGAGATAATCCGCAAGGCAGGAGTTCATTAGAAAGGAAATAGTTGAATATTGGAACAATTAGACCTCGATTTTCAACGATTTTGTAGTTTTTCAACACGTTAGACACAATACTTACACTTGTTCCTGGGTACTTATGTAATCCAAAGCAATACTTACGTCAAAACTCAGACTCTACAAACAATGTAATTACCCGTTTTGCCCGAGATTAAAACAAATATTGATTCTAGCACATATTTATCCCTTTACTGTCACTTCTTCGAGAGGTGTTTTATATGTAATTTAAACACATAATGAGCAAGAATACTTTTCACAGCACTTCACATTTTTAATAGCAGAACGTCAGTGATTAAATACTCCAACAAGAACAGCTGAATTTATGCTGCAAAATGTTTTCAACATTAAAATATGTTATTGTTAACAGCTGTTTGGACCCACTGGCAAAATAAAAGTATAAGTTCTTCGAGTTAGACTTTTTCAATTTTGTAAAAACCTGTTTTATTGTATAAATTTGTTACTAAATTATCGTAATAGATTTTAATCAATATTTCTTCGTAACAAATAAACGATGTGAACTAAATGATGTTTTGAAGGAAAAGGCATTCCCCTGACCCCTTGGTTTTTCCCTGCTGCTGCTCCCTCGATGCTCTCTGGCGCCCCCTAGGTGAGGCCCTCCGCGTGGATCCTCTATGTTAATGGGAAGAAGAAACCCCGGCTGTGATGAGCCGGAATGTCTTTCTCGCTGACAGACTTTGCTTTTCACTTGAACTTCTTCAGCTTTTGAGGATAATGAAATCAAAGCTTGTTGACCTAAATTTCCGAATTGAGAAATAGGTCAGAGCTAAGAGCCTCATCTACTTTCCGCGCACACCCCCGGCACGGCCTGTGCCTCTTGACATTCATCATCGCACCACCAACCTCAGCTATTGGAGCTAATTATCAATCTGACTTGTTTTGCGTTACGGAAAATCACACTTAACGCGCTGCAATGTGCCAAACGCGCCTCTGAGCTTTGGGTCTGACCGAAAAGAAAACTTGTGTCTCCTCCCAGAATTACGTTGCCACGGTGTTCGAGAACTACACAGCCAGCTTCGAGATCGAGAAGCAGAGGATCGAGCTCAACATGTGGGACACTTCAGGTAACGTGGGCCTTCGTCTCGCATCGTCGGTGTGACGAGAAGTACCGCTGGATACACTTTCTACACGCCTGCTGCTGATTTAGCTTTAGAGTTTTGGGTGTAGGTGGAGCGTCAGCAGACACTTTTCAGCAGCAGGTTCAATGAGAGGGTAAACAAGTTGTCATTCAACAGTTGCCTGCGTTTCCTCCTAAAGCCTGAATACATGACGCACCATTAGAGGCTGGGATCCGGGCTGAATATGCAACATGGCGGTTTTACCCCGTTTGCTCTTCTGAGTTAACAAATGTTGATTGCGTGCTCGGAGAGCGCATGGCCTCGGGGGAGCTGCCTCAAACTTGATATGTGTGGACTGGCGTTTGTTTTTTTTTTAAAATCGCAGTACTTTCGAATTCAGTCATTTGGTATTTTTTGATGTTTATGTTAGGAGAGCTTATGGCACACCATCAGACTCCCTCGTTCTCTGGCTGTGAGTGAACTTTCTCCCTTCTTCTGCCTCCGGCCCTTTTTTCTTTGCATTTCATTCCCACTTGCATAACAACACCCAAAAAAAAAAAAAAAAAAACTTGTTCTCGCACAACTGGAGAGTGGCGTTAATGCGCAGCGTTCCACTGGCCTCCTCCCATGCAGACCAGCTCAACGGGCTGGAGATTAAAGAAGCTGCCTGTCAGTTTGCAGAAGGCGAGGCCACCCTGCTGTGTTAAAACAACGCCCTCTGAAATTACTGGCTGGTTCACACACACACACACACACACACACACACACACACACACACACACACACACACACACACACACACACACACACACACACCTTTTCGCCGGGGATTACTTCCTCAGCAGAAGATTTGAAGAGTAACTCACTCCACCTTACGGGAATCGTTTTTAAGTCTTTGTTTTGCAATTGGTCTGCTATTCTGGATTCATGATGTCATAACGCTGGAATCTCAAAGTCATAGTTGACTCAGTGTGTGAACGACTTAATAATAATAATATTAATAATAATGATAAAAATAATAATAATAATCAACTTTGTGGCAGATCTCTGAGCTTGTGTGCTGTCGTGAAAGAAAAAAAGAGGTTTTACTTATTAATAAGGAATCCTTTTTGGAGGGTATAAGGGAGGATGTATGCCAGCTTAGGGTATCTTATTTTAACAACCTGGCAAACCAAAAGCGGAATTTATAATTCGATGGGTAAAGCAGTAATTTTTATTTATTCTATGCTAAATCAAAAGCGGAAAATGGCTTAAAAGACTTAATTCATGCTTATTGGATGACTTGCCAACAACCAGATGAGAGGATTTATCCAGGCTTCAGAACTGCCACGTAAATACCAAATTGACCCCTTGGAATACAATGAAAAACATTTTTAAACATTTAAAAATAGAGAATCTAATGCATTGAAAATCATGTTAAAATAAATAATCACCTTCAGCAATGTTACAAGAGTTACATTCGATATA
Source organism: Lipophrys pholis (assembly GCF_963383615.2). Lineage (NCBI taxonomy): Eukaryota > Metazoa > Chordata > Actinopteri > Blenniiformes > Blenniidae > Lipophrys > Lipophrys pholis. The sequence goes on along the minus strand of NC_137635.1, from coordinate 5,922,945 downwards.
GCTTCAGAAAACTTAAAAGTCTTCAAGTGAATTGTTGGATAAAACTATTTGTGTTGTGACGAGGCCTGCACTAAGCCCCGCCCCCAAAACATGTCATCATCGGTCAGCATAAAGAAAAACATCACTCTTTTCTGTAGATCGACGAAACGCAAGTTTTAAACTCTGAACCGACTTTACATCCCGCAAAGTCAAACTCACACACTATATGAGAATAAGAGGAAGTCAGTTCAATGTACAGACGCAAAAGAGTAAGAGTCTTGTGGGGCCCGAGCCAAGAAAGAATTCACCTTGTAGCCTACTGTTAACCCATTACATGACATTTTCAGTCATTTTGTAATGGAGCAGCCTATGACCTGTAATTAGTGAGCTCTAATGGTCTTTGGTTCGGAGCACCGAGCGACACGATTGCATACGGAGATGATAGAAGCAATAAAATCATAATTGCCTTCGGAGACAAACCATCAGACCTGAACACGCGCTGACACAGGTTTAAACTGTCGTCAATTTGCAGCGCGTTTGACTGTGTGATAGAACCGGAGAGAACGGGAGAACGAGAGAACGAGATCAGCTGGATTTCTGCTCATTTCTGTCAAGAGGCTGACAAAACAAAATCAACTTGTTCGGCAGGTATTCAGACATGCACAAACTCGTTTTCGACAATTTATCTGTCATAATAGTTTGAATGTTTTAGCTTCAGGCAACTCTGATTATTACTCTGAAAGTTCACAGAATTCCATGCTTCAGACTGAAACAAGGACTAAAAGCCAAAAAAAAAAGGAAAATTATGGGTACGACAACAGAAGTTAGTAACGGAATTCTCAGAATTTTTACATTTTGTTGATTGTTGTGAAAAATTGTGAGTGAAAAAAGCAGTTCTGGGTACAAAAGTGTTAATTATGACGCTGGATGGACTTTGGTTAATTAACCAGCTTAATGATTTGAATGTGGCTCAGGCTTATACTGTCAATGTATATAATCTAGATCAGCGGTCCCCAGGCCGCAAAGAGAGAATAAAAAGTTTTATTTTGAAAAGATTTACAATTAAAATGGTCTCTTTGTCTGCATTGAGTTTTATTTTGGAAACGCGTCACTTCCCTCAGCGCTTAAGCCTTTTCATACTTCGTCCTGTTGGTTTGCAGAAAAATCATGTTGCCTTAAATCGAACGGTCATTTTCCGATCCACATGTTGGTAGTTTGACCTCTGCCTCTATTTGAGTCAGGCCTCGTTTACACGACAGACGCTTCAAGTGAAAAACGTTTCGTCTCAGAAAAGGTTCACGTTTACACGTCAACGTTTTGAAAAGAAACCTCGGTTTACACAGAAACGGCAGAAACACTGAAAATGATGTAGCGTTCATGTTGGGCCACTAGCGGGTGCTGTTGTTTGTTTTTGTAATGAAACCACACACGTGTATAGAATAATAAACTATAAACACGAACAATGGGAGAACATGCAGACATTCTAGTGGACAGACGACCAAGTTGGATCGTTATTCTGGGTGAATAAACGATATAACGACCAAGTCAGTAAGTAAATAAGATGCACCATGAAACAAAACACAGAAAATAAACAATTTCTGTCAAATTATTTTGTCAATAAGAAAATATCTTTACTCATTATCTGTGACTGAAGAATTTAGGCTGAAGTTAAATTTATTTAGCCTAAAACTATATAATACAAGTAAAGCTTCTACAATTAAAGGAACAAAAACAAAAATGCACTTTCTTTGCCATTGTTGCAAAAAAACTCATTTTCATTGTCCTTTAAAGGAACATGGTGAACATTCGTCTCGTCCTTCCTGAGCTAGATATTTTTTGAAAAATGGTGAGTTTAACCTGCCTTATAAAAGTTTTAAGCATATTTTTTTTAAATTATTGTCCAGGTTGTTCATTAACGAACCCCTCTTACAGATATGCATCATTCTTCTTTAACCAAATTCTGACTCCGAATATGAAACTTCATTTCAATGCTATAGATTATTTACCCAAGCTTATTTTACCTTTATATTTAGATATAAAGATGGTAGTTTTCCCTTTTTTCATACATTTTAATGGAACATTTTGTTATCTAAAGGTACATTTCTTTCTTATATCATAATTATCTTTTATAAGTGTTGGGAGAATTTATTCTCATGTAACCATTGTCACCATATTGAATGAGATATAAAGTTTTTAATGACTTAACGGGATTGGGTCACTTTTCTTATCGACTCTCTCTATGTTCAAACATCTTCTGATATAAGTTGGAGGATTATAATGATGCAACTCATAAATCACAGCTAGTGTGTTAAGGTCGACAGTATCTTGTATTTCTAAAGACTTTAATATGACAAAAATGGGATTTGTTGGAGCATTAAAATCAGTTTGATTTATGACTCTAATCGCCTCCTTTTGAAGTGAAAAACAGGACCAATGTTTGATTTATAGTTATTCCTCATATTTCCACACCATAACTCAGATATGGAGGAATGAGGGAGTTATATAATAAGTAAAGTGAATCCCAAAGTTTGCATGTTCTCGTTTTGATTTCATTCCACGGCCAATTTGAGAGTAATCAGTGATTGGATGGATTAACGTTGGATTAACAACCAGTCAAGAAGGTAGGCTGTCGTCTCCTGTAGCGAGCTGGCAGAACAGTATTCAGGGGCCAACACTCTGTTTTAGTCCCATTCAGTTGATTATATCACCTGAGCTCATCGTACCTCCAGGAGCCATCTCACATGTGATGGAGGTAATGACAGATGATCCCTGTGCAGCTCTTCATGAAGTACAGGAGAGAGACATGCGTGTTGTCCCGCAGCGTCGCCGCCAGCTACCCTGCCAGAGATACTCAGCGATATAAGTGTATTGATGCCAACATTAGCATCAGCACAAGTTCCCCGCGGTATCTACAGTACCTCTTGTGATTGCTGACTGAGCTGAGGGATTACAGTCACCGGGCGTGCCGACACGCAGGCTCTCACGAGCGCCGCTGCCGTAACGCCGCCCGCGATACCCTGGAGTTTCAAAACTTCTGCTCGTACTTCCAACGTTCCTTATGCAATCGCTTTATGTTTGATTATGTACATAATGTACTTTCGCTCGGGTGTGCGAGCTCGTGTACACAGACAGGCGCCGACATGCGTAGGGAACAGATTAGTGAATGTTTGTGAGCGTTTAGGTTGGAGGTGATGGTGTAACCAGGACGGACGGCCTGAATGGCAGCAGGTGGAGAGATGATCTGAGGTTGTGAGGAACGTTGGGCAGACTTTCTGCTGTTGGTACTTTGTCAGTAGAGACAACAAGCAGAGGAATAAAGTGCTTTTTTTTTTTTTAAAACTGCTGCCTTTAAATATAGATTCATGTCACCATTTATTTTGATAAGCAAAGTGCATATTACAAAAGCGACTGCAAATGTTTCCTTCCTTCCTCTTTAATTTAACAAGCTTCAAATTGAAGATGCAACGTTAGAAAACAAAACAACTCGGAGGGATAATTGTGGCTCCCAAACTAAAAACAATGTGAACGCATAAAGAAAAAGTCAAGCTACTGCAGCTTTTACCGCAATGTTATTGATTTTTGTTCCAGTTTGGCCAAAGGGAACATTTTGTTGTGTCAAGTGTCAAGAGCTGCGTTCTCACGTCGCTATGTTGGCAGGGCAGGAGCAAAATTAAAGAGTGGCACAGATTTCTAGTCCAACTGAATCTTCATTTTTCTTCATTTTTAAACATAGTACCATGTGTAAATGGATAAAGGCACCAAATTATTACATTTTCTTTAAAAAAATAAAAAGTGGAACACCCACGTTTTGTAATAACTGTTTGTAAATAAATGTGTAACAAGTTATTACAAAATGCAGCGTTATTACTTAATGAGTTGAAAACGTATTACCTTATTACATAGTGCAGTGTTACAGACCCCCGACACGCTTAAAAACGTTGCGTCAACGGGGCCTTAGAAATACATTTTGTTGTCGCTTTAGTTGGCAGGTGAAGTAATTTGTGCTAAAACACTAAAATGCCATGTGTTGTGATATGTTGACTTTTCTGATTTTCTGGAAGCGACTGAACATTTTTAAGGCATCTCTATGATAGAGAAGTAAAGTCACAGGTTTCGGAGCAAAACATATGATTGAAAAAAACAATAAAACACAGCCTAGAACTCAGCGGGGACAACGGCGAGGAGCATGAGATTGGGACGAGGGACGATGGACGATGGAGGGCCGACGGGGAAGCAGCCAGTTGAGTCGTCGAAGTCCCACAGACGCCGGAGTGCGAGGCAAGGTGCCAGAGCGAGCCTCCGGGCGGCCCGCTCATTGTGCAGCGACAAACAGAGGGTTTAATTAATCAGGCGCTCGCCGTGTGACCAAACACTTGCCCTCTGTCTGCTTCATTCTTCACCCCCTGCACACACACACACACACACACACACACACACACACACACACACACACACACACACACACACACACACACACACACACACACACACACACACACACACACACAGCCTCTACAACCAACCAAGTGTTCAAACTCCCCCTGTGGTTGGTCAAATAAATTCTGTTTCCCCGCTTCCTTTGCTGAACGCAGCAGGAACCGAGCAGTGAAGAACGATGTCAGCAGCCAAACACCTCCTCATCTGAACACAGCTGTCATTAATCAATACTACAGAGAGGAAAAAAACAAGGTTGTAACCCGGGTAGAAGTTTGTGCAGTGGTGAGGAATTGGCAGAGTTTTCTCGCCGTCTATTAGAAACAACAAGCAAAAAACTGTTCAACAGACTGGAACTGGGCTGGTGGAGTAAAAAAAAAAAAAGAAGTGCTTATGATGACGATCAATATGTGGTAATAGGATGTGAGTTGGTCTTATTGGATGTAACACACAAAAAAGTGATTATCATCATTTTATTTGGACATTGTGCTATTTTTTTTTTTTAAAGAACTCTTATCTTCTGGCTAAAAATAGCAGCCAAACATCAAATTAGTAAAAAAAAAAAAAAAAAAAGCTAAAATGACTAAAATGGCAAAAAGAAAATATTATAAAATGTCTCCACAAAAAAAACAGACCAATTTTCTCTTTGCCGATAATCTTGTATTGTTTTTGTGAACGTTCTTGTGTTGTGATTGTTGTTCAAAGTAACGGCAAAAAAGACAATAAACAAAAAAAAACAAAACGCCACCAAACACTCCTGCACACCCAGACTGCAGACCTCCATCCAGAAGCCTGCAGGTCTTCAATCAAACGATCCACTGCGGGAAACTTCGGCGGAGTTCAAACAGGCCGTGGATCCTGAGCAGTCATCAAAACCCAAATGTTAGATTCAGAGAGAAAAAAAAAAAAACCATCGAGCTGAGCTGTCATTTGAAATCGGCGAGGCATTGCTCATCACGATGACGCAGCAGTCGCGTTGTAAGACCTTGAAGAAGGAATAGAAATAAAAGCGGAATATAACGTCCCAATATCTGATCCCAGCTGACCTAATTTGCTGTATAACACAGTTTATGTGTCTGGGTTTGCCCTCCTCTGCACTTTCTCCTCCTCTCTTTAATTTCATCCATTCCTCCTGATATGCCCTTTTGGCTGCCGGCCGCTCACCAGCCTCCTTCTCGGTTTCCAGCGAGTCAAGGTCAGAAGTCCCACTGTATTGGGTCGCTGCCCTCTCAGCACTATTGCACTTGATTAGCCTACCTTGCGTTTTTCTTTGTCTGTATCTCTATCCGTCTTCATGCCCCCCCCCCACCACCACCACCACCACTGCTCGCTTCTCACTCAATCTTTTTCTCATTTCCTGCAGAAGTCCCGCGCTCCTTTTGTTAGAACATCCAGGCAGTGCAGACATCTCATCAGGCCCCCTGTGATCGGTCTTCATGTGCCGCGACAAAAAGAGAAATTTACCTGCAAGTGTCCGACTTGTGGTGTAACGTTGGAATGGATGGATTCATTCCTTCATTCCTTCATTCCTTCATTCCTTCATTCCTTCATTTCTTCATTCCTTCATTCCTGGCAGCAATCGCCCTCTGCGGCTGTGTGCGCCAGTCAAAACAGTTTTGACTCGAGCCCAGAGGAATTCATTGTACCCAAGCATCTGTGCCAGTCAATTATCCAGCAATTCCCCCATAAAAAGGCTTAAAAAGGTCATAAATTAGATTAATACACAGACTGCAGGGGTGACCTTTACATTCTTCGTTAATCGTCTGGTTCTAATCTTGAATTTGCCCCGAAATCACTTTTCCCTCAAATCGAATATATATATATATATATATAAGAATATATCTTCATCTTAGAATATTAAAACTTAGCATTAAATCACGATTTGTCCTGCTTCCCCTTGTGCGTACGCTGATCTTTAAAGTATTTAATGTACCGCACATTGCACAAAGGAAACAACACTGACTATACAGTCAGTCTCTTATATACAAAAAGAGTCACTAAAGTTGAATGTTTTGTGTTTTTACTGTGGCTCCTTCGTCTGATCTTTCTCATCAGCGGTAATTGTCTGACAGCTGTTTTTTTTTAAAGCCATAAATCTGCAAAAATCTCCCGCACATTACTTTCCGCTGACGCGCCGCCGGAGCTGCTCAACGTATCGGATCATTTAGAAGCTAAAGAAACGTAGGGTTTGTTTGTTTGTTTTTTTCTTTCTCGGGAGAGCAAAGCACGGCTAAAAACGAAATAGCTATTGAGCTCAAGAGAAATGCAAACGTTAGCTCGGCTCAAAATGTGAATAAGCGGCTGTTTACCATACGAGCTTGTTGTGTGCTCTTCTCCGGTTGCTGAAAACTCTATAATTGCCAAAAAAAAAGAAGAAGAAAAGCCCCCAATTTAGTTGTTTTCTGCTTCGTAACTCTCACTTTAATTGTAGTCACACAGAGGTAATTTAAGTGGTTTGTTTGTTTCCTTTGTTGCCAGTAATTTTAACTGCGAAGAAAAAGAAATTACATGTCGCCGAAGCGATGGGACGAGATATGTTGTTTTTGTGGTTTCACAAAAGTACATCCATGCCTTGGAGGTTGCGCTCGAAACACAAACAACCTCCGGGGGAAAGTTTGAGACGAGCGGTCGTGAAACAACAGGCTCAACCTGCGGAGTCACACAACTTGAACTCCGTCCTGCAGGCGTGAAACTGTGGAACCTGAATTGTCGGTGCTGCAGTCGGCGACGTGTCACGTTGGAATAAACACAAACATGATTTATGAGTCTGGTTCTTGTTTTATAAACCATTTCCCCATATTTCCACACCATAACAGATGTTGAAGAATGAGGGAGTTATATAATAACTGGAGTGAATTTCGATCTAAAACTGATCTGATTTCAAACATTATGCCAATATTTATTTATTTTTGCTAATTTTGACGTCATGATATTTAGATGCGGCTTCGACCTGAGCTTTTCATCAAAAGTAATTCTGATGATTGTTCTACGTATTCTAAGTGATTGGTTACAAAGAACTGTGCCACTTTGTCTAAAACTGTGTTTAATAGGCGATAAAGGACAGATCAGGTCTCAGTGGCAACAAGGGTTATTCTTAAACTGGAGACCCCCCACAGTTCAAAGAACAGGTAAACATAATGATGAAGACTGCTTCATGAATGTTTACTTCATGAGTTAACCAATAGAGATGGTACCAGACTGGTCCTATATTACGATTACTTCCAGTCAGCAGGATGACAGTTGATTTTCTTCCCTTTGGTCTTATCTTATTTGTTTTATTTTGTTTTTCTCAGAACTTTCACACCCTGTAATGAAGTATTATTGATTTGACCATTCGTTTATATATCAAAGCCCTAATTAATAATGTTAGAAAGCACTTGCTTACATGCACTTGTTCAATTTGTTTGCCATTAAGAGAATGGTAAACAAAGAGAAACAAAGCCATACGACACTATTCTAAATCTATATGGACATAAACTAGATATATGAAAAATACATCAAATAGAAATAACACTATGTAAAAGTACATTGTACAGGATTTATTTTCTAAAACAATTTGGTTTAAATCTCATCCGTGGACCTACAATCTATTGCCCCTCTTCCCTCTTGGGGTCCCTGTTGAATCTGCCCTTCCCTGGTCGGGAGAGTCTGCAGCAGAGATCGCCTCAACGTCCATCATTGATTCATGAGCGGCTTTCATGACCCCGATTACAAACTGGCTCCTTGAAAGCAGCACCCAGATGTGAGCCAACATCTGTGGCAGCGAGCGGCACTGGATCCATGACAGAGGAAGTTGAGAGGTGTGTGGAAGAGGCTCTTTGGACAGACTCGAGAGATAGTGTGTGTGTGTGTGTGTGTGTGTGTGTGTGTGTGTGTGTGTGTGTGTGTGTGTGTGTGTGTGTGTGTGTGTGTGTGTGTGTGTGTGTGTGTGTGTGTGTGTAGATCTGGGTTTTTAGTCCAAGTGCTGCAGGTTTGTTCCACTAAACATGTGCCGGAGTGCGTATGTTTGTGTTTCAGCATGAGCATGAGTAAGTGCCCTGAGAGATTACACCAGTGGGAAAAGTATAAATAGAGACAGTGAGGGGATGGCGGGATGTGGAGTGGAGTGCTCAGTTTTAAGTGCTCAGACTCATGTATGGCGAGGAAAGGGGTGGGGGGGTGGGGGTAAAAGCACGCCGAGTGAGGGCCAAATGAAAGTCAGCGGGTTTTCTACGATGCTCAAGTCAAACCTGGTCTGATTCTCTTCTGCTCACGCAGCCCCATTAGAAGACCGAGAGTACATATTGAAAATCAATGGCCTAGATGCGTCTCCGCTCGCTCTCCCGGGAGGGAGGAGGGTGGGGGGGGTGCCTTGCTCGCTCGCTCGCTCGCTCGGCCTCCCCACTCCCGGTGTAACTGAGCCGTCTGCCTCCCAGAGTCTGGATGAACATGGTCTTCAAGTCCAAACCGGCTGAGACGTTTAGCTCTTTAACATCTTGTTGCTTTACCTTGAACCACGAAATTCAACATCCAAGCACATGTAGACTGTTTGATACGAACAGCATGTGTAGTTTAGTATTTTTAGTATTAGGATTACAGCATTTACCACTTTTTACTTTACTTTGAAATGAAAACAAAAAATGTATATATCTTACGTTGCAGTATCTGTTTTGTACTGACGATGTTATTGGATGGACATTTCAATGTGACAAGATTTAGCAAAAGACGGGAAGTTTGAGAAAATAAAAAGTGTTTACAAACAGAATAATGAACTTTCTGCAACATTTTCACGAACTCATATAATTTACTGGGGCGGCCATCTTGCTGCTCGCGGCCACATGGAAGCTTGTGAGTTGCCCTCGGGGCCGGGCTGTAGAAATAATGATCAGCACAAAACAAATGATTTTCAACTCTAAACTATGAAGAGAGTTTGTAACAAGTAGGGCTCCATATTAATACTAATAATAATGAAGCGTTTCTGAAACAGGAAGTCAAAAACTATGCGATTTTACTTAAAAAGTTGTGTCGTTTTGTCTCGCTAATCACAATCAGTGGCTCCTAAAGTTGTAGAAAAAGTAGTTTTTTTCTCTTAAAAAAACCAGAATGACTAAACAAAACAAAAAAATCTCTCCAGCGATGACAGGCTCCCTTGCGAACACTGAAATGGCTCGGTTGTGTCATTATGTGAGTGTAAAAAGTAATGAAACTTTGCTGTGCGCTCGGTTTGGACACACAGACACATAAAGAGGCCACTCATGGCCGATCCATCCACTTAAGGTCCTCTTATCTATAATGCAAGATGACCAGTGGTTTCAACCCCCAGCACCTTCTCCATTACCCCGAGGAGGGCAGCTGGTGGATAGTAGTGACCCTCTTTCTGCTGCACTTTAATATCTCTCTCCTCTCACTGTACCCACACCGATACTGATGTATGTTTACATTTAGTTTCGTTAAATCCCTTAAATAAATTGCACTCTTGAGTTATTGGTCCCAAACACAGTTCAGATGAGTTCAAACAACATAATAATACAAAATTTGTTCAAGACTTTTTTTTTAAATCAGTGTTTTCAACAACACTCTCATCCAAACTTGCTTTTTCAGCTGCCTCGGCACTTTACAGGGATAATTGAAGGGTCTTAAATCCAGCTTCTCCTTGATTTTCCTCCATTTGAATATTGGATCATAGGAGCTGCATTCAGAATCTGCTGTGTCTGTGTGAGCTGGACTGGCTCCGCCCACACATGCCCATCTTTGGAGGAGGAGGAAGTACTTCCTCTCGTGGTGCCATGTGCCAGAGCAGAGCTGCCAAATTGTGGGAGGAGTCAAAGGGAGGGCTGACCTTGATAGGGATTGGCTAAACCCCTGATGACACTATATAGGGTTGGATTTCTGATTGGCTGGTTGGAGCAACACACTTTTAAAACCTAAAACAAGCCAGGGAGAGAGAGGACAGACTGTCTTCACTTCTGAGGCGTCGTTCCAGGTATGGGGACGATTAGTACTGTTGGAAGTAGAAAATAAATTTTGCTGAATATGACCCTTTAAGTGTCGAACTCTAACTATCGCACGTTAGAGTCTAATAAATATCTGAGCCTTGATCCAACCACAGTATTATATATATATTGGACCAGACAAAGAGGAAAACAAGACCCTGATATCAGTGTTGACATGTTTACTCTGACAAACGGGAGGGAATCGAACCGCCAGCCTTGAGATTAGAGGATGAGCCGCTCTGAACACATAAACAAGATCTCTGCAATCTGAATAGATTGAAACGAAGCAACTGCAGGCAGTTTGAGCTTCATTTCAATTTTCTTTCTTTCAGCAGATTTCCGTCTCGCTCCTCTTCTCGTAGCCGCAGGGCGTTTAGCTCTCCTGAGGTGAAGGAGCAGCAGGGCAGAGCGTTTGGTTTTCACTAAACAACCCGTACATCCGAGGGCCACACGCAGGATCGGCTGCGGCACAAAGCAACACACATGAAGTCGACGGCCTATAAACTCGCCACAGGAGCGGGGAGGTTTAATGTGACGATGCCCAGATGCCAGTCTGCTCCCTCCGTCATTAATTTTAAGGACTCCTGCGGGATTACTGCTGATTTCAGGCAAAGCTACGCTCGCTGGCACCGCTCCCCCCCCGCCCCCGCCCGCGTTCAGAAATTTAACATCACATGGAATCTTTCAGTGGGATTCAGCCGACGATACCCGGCACCCTGGAGCAAAAGGCCGGAGTCAGGAGGGAGGCAGAGCAAACTCTGGGATCGTAACCCCGAAGAGGCGCCGTTAAAAAGCAGACGTCGAACAGGGCAGATTGCGCGTGGCGTGGGAAATCAAAATATGTCCTCACTTTGTTGACAGTTTTTCTTTTGATGCGACTCGACCGCGTCACTCAGTCGCCGGCGTTCGGTTTTATTGATTAATATTCAGGCGTGACGGCGGACACCCGCTATATCAATCCAATATTTACACACATCTGAAAGTCGTTACTGTCGACATGCAAGCGAGGGGCTCGTATTCTTTAATTCCACTGTTAATGTTGGTTAAAGCTCGGACTGAATAAATCATGCGTCGCTGGTGTTAATTGATTTGTTAATTGAAGAGCTGCTCTTCGGGCAATTTAAACTCAAGACATAATGAGAAAAACCGCATCGGCATATTTTCTCGGTCTTAATTGAACAGGACACAAAATGTCACTTATCTTTAGTGTCATATATGTGAAGGTTAATGTGTTTAACAGACTGATTACCAACTAATCTCCCCGATATTTAATTATCTTCATCCTACTCTCATGCATGATACTTGTAGTTTCAGGATACGAATTCATTTTCTTTACACACATAAAAAAAAATACTAATGTACTCTTGGTACACTGGGGTATCGGGTATTATTGGGGTTGTTGCTCCTGATTGGAAAAAATACTGGGAAGAATATGTGCTTATTGATTAACGTACAATATGATTTACAACTTTCCGTTTGTTTCCAGCATTTAGTTTGAAAATTAGGCTCAGACGCTGCGTTTTATTGTGACGAGACATGTCCTCAGCTGGCTTGCCGGGATTTTTGCTTGCAGACCTACAAGACATTTTCTGATTTTCTTCTTCCATATTGCATTTCCTCATGAACTCACAATGTTTTGCACTGGAAACCCTTATCTGTCGTGGCCGTTGGGGATAATCTTAGTAAAGAATCTAAAAATAAAAGCACGTAAATGAAAGTCACAATCGCTTTGAGCAGGATCTTAGTGTCTTTAAAAATCTGTAGAATCAGCCATTGGGGTTTATGTTATGTATGATGCATCCTCCATATACATAACAACCCCCCCCCCCCACACCCCCCATTATCAGACCCAAGGCTTCATACAAAGTGCAGTTGATGACATTTGAGCCGTCCTCATGGCAACTGAGCCGACTCCATCTGTTCAAAAGTACACTTGTTTTCTCTTGCATATTAAGTATTCATGCGCCCGAAATACTCTGAAGACGTGCTCACATACCTTTTCTTAAATAACAATACACTCTTGGAAATGTACAAGCCGAGTTGCTTGGATCACATTTAAAATTATTCTTCTTAAATATGGAGTTATCTGCCATACTATAGTATATGATGTTATACTAGCCTAAACCAGACTATAGTGTATGATATAATGCTGTACTAGATGATACTATACTATGCTATATGATCCCATACTATACGATACTACACTTGACTAGACTGTACAGTGATATGTGATACTATACCATGCTGTAAATTTCTATGGTATGTTGTACTATTCGGTGCTATAGATTACTAGATCATACAGTACTAGATCATCCCATACAATGATATGCTATACCTATGGTGCTGTACTAAACTAGACAATAGTATACAATGCTATACTATACTAGACATTACTGTACTATATAATACTGTACTGTACTATACTATACTATACTATACTATACTATACTATACTATACTATACTATAATATGCTATGCTATACTATGCTATACTATACTATACTATACTGCACTGTACTCTAAGATACTATACGATATGATGCTATACTATATCACTCCATGCTATGATATACTATACCATACTATATAATACCATACGATGCTATAATCTGCTCTATGACATGATTCTATGCTATGCTATGCTATGCTATGCTATGCTATGCTATGCTATGCTATGCTAGACCAGACCAGGCGACATGTTATAAAGGTACAGAGGACAAAACTGGTTAGAAATCCATCGTTGGAAGTTCAATAAATTAGGTATTCTATTTAAGCGGTATAACAGTAGAACTACTTAATGTTGAAGTGCTGTGAAGTTTGTGTGCAGTTCAGTGTGACGCAGCGACAGAGCCACAAGCTGTCTGCTCTGCAGGGTGCCTCGCAGTATTTATTGATGTAAGCTGTGTGATTATCCACCACGGGCTGGGATGTCATCTGAATGTACGGGCTGCGCTTTTCACGTAACATGACTGGATTATTTATATATGTTTGGGTGAGTCGGCAAAAAAATATGTTAATCTACAGGATTTATTTTAAGCACTGATTCTACTCTGGATGTATTTCAGGAATTCAGACCAGGATTATAACCTATGAAGGTCTTATATTTTTAGAAGGGCATGACTAGGACAAACAGGATTTTAATATTAATGAACATTACTGTGCCGTGATGAAGGCTGGATGACAAAACTGTCATAAGAGAGGATTAATGATAATTTACTGTGCAAACGTCTCAAGGTGTGTGTGTGTTTCTTCTGAATCATGCGGCGTGCAGAATACTGAGAGATATGATGAGTCTGATTGTCTCTTATCAGCGATTCTACAGCTTTGAGCCCGACCAACCAAAGACAGGTCGGAAAGTACTGCAGTGAGTGCTTCATAATGAGTTTCACAAGTTCAGACAAAATTAAAAAAATAAATAAAATAACTACATTTTTTTCCATAATTAAGAACCCTGCCTGGTGGAGCTCATTAAAGGTTGTTCATCGAGGAAATCTGCTCATGTTCCTCTAAATCGAACATTACGTTTGAAGAGAGTTGACAGATTCTACCTGGAACAACAGAGTGAACGAACGAGTGCATGAACACCGACGATTCCTCGAGGCGTAAAACTTTGTCTGAACGCCTGCAAGGCAAGATCCAGGTCATCGTGGGTCCAAGTGGACGGGTCTGATTCTTCATGAGTAACTGGGAAGTGGAAAAAACTTCCATTTCCAGATGGTCAAACTGGGAGTTTCCCACTGGGAGGGTGGGATGTTCTAATCTATTCTATTCTATTCTATTCTTCAGTGTGCTTGGCAGCGATTTTGGTGAAAGTTATGAAATATACCTATAGTTACTTAACGATTAAGCAAGCTTAACATAGATTACGACACATTCTCTCACTGAAGTAGATTTGACGTTTGTAATTGTAAAGATTTAAAGCAACAGGTTTTAGAGAAGCGACCCGTCAGAGAGTCTCATCAGTCCTGCAAGATGGAGTTTACCCGCTGTGATAATTAGAACATTAACTGGACACCGTTTTATGCATGTTATTATCGATCTGTGATATCCTGTCCTGTCAGTGCTCCATCCACATCCATTACGTTTGGTGTTTTCACTGTTTTTTGGCTCAACGAAGCCTTGAAACGTTCTAATCTCTCAACGGTGGTTTAAACTTTTGACAATTAAGCTTCAAATTCCCTAAGAGGAAGCTGGCTGGACTCCAAAACTGAAATGAAAGTAGATTTTTTAAAACATGTTTGAGCTAATGTGTCTTGTCTGCAGATTATTAAATTGTTAAGTCATGTTTTTTTTTCTGTCTCGAGTAAAATGCTTCAATCTGCACATTGAGAGTTGGTTGATAGATTTCACTCATGGAGTAGTGTTGTCACGGTACCAACATCTTGGTATCAGTACCGATACCGCCATGTAGTTTGATACTTTCGATACTTTTCGATACTTTTCCATATAAAAAAAAGAACACAAGAAATGTCATTAGATACAGCCTGTCTTAAGTAGGGCCAATGTCTTTAAATGGTATGTTACTGTGCAGTAATCTTCATACCATTAAATTCCTAAAATCAAAATATTTTCATATCACGTTTTTGTATTATTTATATAAAACGAATATTTATAATAGCTTACATTTTCGATTGTCCAAAACATCCAAAACAAGTTAGAAAGAGGAGAGACTGACGACTCTCCTCAGTGCAAATTACAACAGTGACGCTCCGCGGCCACGGAAAAAAAAAAAAAAGATACCGATACCAGCCGGGCCAGTATAGTATCGTTTCAAAGGCGATACCAATACAGTACCGGTATACCGAACAACCCTATTATAGAGTATTTCCCACACTGCTTCACATTGTCTGTCTAATGTCTGTAACATTAATTGCAGGGTAAATGGGTTTAATATATCACCATTATGATAAGTTTTGTCTTTCACAAGACAGTGGGTGCAGCTGTTCTCGGTGTAATTCCATGTGATTGAGTCGCTGTGTTCAAACCGGCCGTGGGAAAAGTTCGCGTTGGTAAAACAGCTCCAGAATCAATATTAACAAACTCATGATGCACGTGCAAACTCTCACACCCTGATGTGTCACTGAACAATGACGCTCGGCAGGATTCCTGCAACCCAATTAATTGATGAGTCAACCAAGAGAAAATGGCTGAATCAGCAAATAATGGCAGCTTAGAATTAACTACATACGACTGTGAACCTGTTAACTGATGACGGCCGTCGACATGGATAAAGATACCCAGTAGAGCTGCGTCTGTTCTGAGGTTGTGGTTGGGTTTTTTTGACGGAGAGAGATGGGCTGATCCGGGTACGACGGCGGGAATCTTCTCTTCCCACTCCGAGTCCCAGAGAGGGTCGGCAAAGCTCACAGATCAATACACATTAGCTGCTGCTCCAGTGCTAAACATGGATTAGTTGACATCGTGTGTGTGTGTGTGTGTGTGTGTGTGTGTGTGTGTGTGTGTGTGTGTGTGTGTGTGTGTGTGTGTGTGTGTGTGTGTGTGTGTGTGTGTGTGTGTGTGTGTGTGTGTGTGTGCTAATTGAAGTTTTATGAGGAACAGTGGATCTGAACGAGTTTTTAAGCTCCCTTATTTGCTGCATTCTCAGTATATTGTAATTACCGTCACTGTGAAATCATCGCCGTTTGTGTCGTTTCCAGACTTACTGTTCGGAATGCCATTTTATACGAAGCCGACACAAGATTGACCTCAAATTAGAAAAACAAACCAAAATAATAAAACACTTAACTGACACTTTTTTTTTTTTTTAAATGTTTGTTTTATAACAATAATTGCCGATCTAAAGGACAGAATATTAAATTGTGATCATTCAGAGAATTGCTCAGCCTCGCCGCTTCTAAACGCTAAACGATCAGATTCATCCTGATGTGGATTTCGGCGCAGGCTGAATTTAAAGGCTGAGATAATGTCCTTTGTTACAGACATTTGGTTTGTGTTGCTGTTCTCATCCGTTTTAGCTCTTCTTTGAAACGAGTGCTTGTGTTTGGAACGGCTCACATCGGCCAATTTTATTCACCTTTCCTCTTGAATTTAACTTAAAAACCATCTTCCTTTCTTAGGAAGGCGTCTACAACGGCGACTGATCAGCAGTAATACGTTTTACATTTGTACGTACCCAGGTTTTTACAAAACTGTGATATTTCTCTGTGTTTGGGCCTCAAATTTATAGTTTTTTTTTCCAGGATTCTGACTGGCTATCATGTCTTCATGCTTAAAACACATATACTCAGAAATATTAACAATTACACAAGAACGCACACTAGCTTCACTCTCTTCCACAACCACATGGCAGCCACCGTCAACTGAACAGCCCAGTACCAGAAGCGTAATGGCATTTCGCTGCCAGTAGGTGGCACACGAGCCAACGCCAAGTCAACCCAATAGAATCCACACATCAACATAATCAGTATAGTGAACAGTAATGGAAACAAACATGCCCAACTTCAGTCCACACACCCTCTGTCCAGGCCCTTCCAACAGCAACACTCTAAAAACAACGTCCGTTATTCAAACGTTAATAAACATATTAAACACTAAAAACAATGTCCGTTTACATGGCGGTAGTTAGCCACAAGGGGGCACTGTTGCTTGTTTCTCGATCGAAAAACTAATCTCAGGAGATTTCATGTTTCTCGACCAGAAAAAAAAAAAAAAATCTTTAAAATACACTTCACGTAAAAGGAATCACGTCTGCACAGAGAATAAATCAACACAACAAAACAACATCGTTGCCACTCATTTCCTAAATCCATCGCACTGAAGTCGATATGTTTACACACAAACGGAGATCAGAGGCACTGTGTTTATGCTTCGCTAAGTGACGTCAACTTGGGTAACCTGCCGCAAGGGATTCTGGGATATTAAAGATGGCGTTGCGGCAGCTTAAGCAAAAATATTAACTTTTGATGGACTTTAAAAAAAAAAAAAAAAAAAAGAGTCTTCAAGCCACGACAGTAGTCGTAAATGTTGTGAAGCTGTTTGTTGATGGTTTTTCCACAGCGAATCGAGAGCGGGTGAATAAACGGGGTCTTGCCTCTGGAATCTACCGGAGTTTCCGTGACGCTAAGACGTCAACAAACCTGTGAAATGTATTATTATTTAATGCTGGAAATACGTGTTTGTTTGAGTGTGATGAGGAATTCCCATCAGGAAGGTTTTAACGACGTATTAAAGATCAACAACTAAACTAAAATTTTCCATTTTCTGGTCGAGGATCTTTAACTCGAGTTGCTTTGACATTTTACATGTTTGTGAGCAGATTAGTTGAATAAAATATTCATTAGTATCATGGCTGTGTCCACTAAAGGTGCTGATGTGGATGTTTTTTTTGCTGTTGCTTGGGCTCATTAACAACCTTTCTTTCACGTGGAGAGCTTTTGGTATCTGATGAGAGGATGAGGAGGACGACGAAGAAGACTTGGATCTCGGGAGGGACTTGTTTATTCTGGCAGCGGCAGTCGGACTGAACGGAGGATTTGGCAGAACAATAAAGAGCGAATTACTGCTGAATACGCCGGCGGGGAGCGATCACCTCCGCGCCGCAGACAGACTGCTAAACAAGCGTGTTCGTCTCAACGTTCAGACAAACGAGAGCAGCTGCGTTACATAACACCGTCTCTGTCCGTCGGACTCGTCCCTGATTACCGGCTTTATTTTTCATTTTTTTTTAAATTTCAGCGTAATGATATTTCTGCAGGGTGAAATCGATGCTCCAAACAGTTTCTACCAGTTTAGATGTGAGCTGATTGTCGTCTTGAAACTTTCATACCGGAGTGTGAAATCAATCCTCCAGCTCTTCGTTATTCCTGCTTTCCTGTAACTAAGCTAGGATTTTTTATTTTATTTCATTTTTTCCTCTAGTGCAGTTATTTTCCGCCTAATGCATGAAACCCCTTGTGTTGTAGGAACCAGCAGTAACTGAAGCAGTAGCTGTAGGTACTTTGTGGAGTTTGGCCCCCCGGGCAGCGAGTTTGTTTTGTTCTGGAGGCCGTCGTCCTCCGGGGGGATGCATTGAATGATTTCACTCGACCACAGGTGGTTGGAACGTTGTCAAGAGAAACCGACAAAGGCCCACGACAATAGAATAAATATATAAAAGAGTGTAGGCTGAAGAAAATTTGTGAAAAATGAAGGTTTAAAAAAAAAAAGAAAAAAAAAAGAAAAGATTTTTAAGAAATAGAAGGAAGCATCTTGGGAGTTATTTCATGGCAAGGACGTGCACACGCTTCAAAAAAGCTTTAAATTGTAAACTGACCATTGGACTGTTCATGTTATAATATTTAGGACTTTAACGTTTTTTTTCCCGTTTTAAAAATTGCCGCAGCAGGACGGTTTCCCCAGGAGTCTTATTGTGAAACTAAAAGTTGAGTGTCGACTTTTCATTTTTAGACTCATTAGTTTCAGTTTTCAGACAGTTTTGTTCATCACGGTTTGTCTCCCGCACATAAAACTAGAGCTACACTCGGTAGAGCGAAGTCCTTCGCCAACGCCAACCGAGTTAGCATCGCTAGCATCGCTAGCAAGTTAGCCGTTAGCTCATATCGATGCTATCTAGGTCGCTCAGGTAGCTACATCACTGTACGGAACACTGAGCAGGGAGCGTCTCCATGGCAACAGACGCTGATCTCCTCTGATGTCCGCCATGAGGTTCCTCTCTCATCCGCTTTCTATGGGACTTTTTTTTTTTCACAGTTTTTTGGAATTTATCCGGAAACGGTTTGCCATTAACATCTCAAAATCGAATTGACTGATTCTTGGATGATGATAAATCATCCCTGAAAATTTCAGGCAATGCGGGTTACGAGTTTTTGCGAAAAGGTGGTAAAATTCATACAGACACACCAATAAATAAATACACGCAGACAGAAACATAACCTTCTCGCCCAACTTTGATTGAAGGTAAATATAATTAACCATTTACATGTAAATTTACTGTGTAATTTAATTACATAAGCTTAATGTGAAGAGTTGCATTCATACAATTAAATCAGTGAGACTGAATTAAATACCTTCAGTCAGATTTGCTTTAGTTAATGCAAATTATTTCATAAACTGTGTTTGACTGTGACGCTAAGTTTTTAAATTAAGTTCATTTGATTTGTTTAGATTCATACTCAGTGCACAAGAAGTAACACTTTTCTTGGGGGATAAATAAAGTTCCATTTCAGCCAACATATAAACTATCGTCGCTATATTACACTACTTTCAACTTTTCTGTGATGAAAGTTTCCCCCCATACTCTCCCACTTGGAGACGCACCTTGTGGCAGTAAAAGTGAGAATATATCTAAGCTTGGGTCGTCATCTCTGTGTGCTCCTGAGTTCTAATGACGGTGCCTGACTGAGAAGCATTGCTCCGCATCGCCGCAGCCCAAATAGAAATAGACCTGCTCTGCTTGCAGAAGTGCTTCGTCAGCAGTTCTCCGAAGGACTTCTTTTATAGCATCCCATCCTGCTGCCCGTACCCGGCCCGCAGTATTTCACACCAGTGAATGTAAAGTTTACACATTCTGTCTGTTAGACTTGTGAATCTGCGCCGACGAAACAGTGAAATAGCAAATGGGAAGCGCCGTTATGTAATGTGTGAAACCCCAGAGCGGGGTGGGGGTGGGGGGGGGGCTATCGTGGCCTTTAGTTTGACATTTTTTGACCACAAGTCCAATTTGCTTTGGGGCCAAATCTGACAGCACAACGAAAAGTCAGAGTGAAAGTGTCTGTCCTGTTTGACACTCAAATCACACTGTTGGAGCCAAAATCCTTTGTTCACTCACCCTCATGAGGAAGGGGGGGGGGGGCGAGGAGGGGGGTGAGCCACGTTTCTTTGAGAACAAAGAAACCATGTGCTCAACCCTGGAAAATTCGCCATTGATCACATGACCCCCCCCTGGGGGGCCCCCGGGTCCCCCCTCCTCTAGCTGCGGCACTGCAGCTCGACGGCAGGGGGACCCAAAATCCCGTCATCACCGGGTCACCGGCCCGGTGACGCGCAAGCCAACCCCGCGTGGATTGGCTGAACCACGGCCAACGCCGCGGGGAGCCCGGAAGACATCATAACGGTATAAATTCAGGCCCGGGAAGAGATCCAGCCTCTTCCAAAACGAAATCGCGTCAACCCAGACGCACCTTTTCGTAAGGAGACAAAGCGCCTCGTGTTAACGCACCTGGACCGGGCCTGAATTTTCTTCACCTCGCTGGACGAGCTCAAGAAAAGCGGGAATTCCCTTTATTTTTGGTTTCCCCTTTTTTTTTTTCTTCCTTTTTTTTTGTTTGCATCCTCCGGACCCCGAGCGCGCGCTGCAACCGCACGCTCGTCTGCAGACCGACCTGAGCATCGCTTCTTCACTCCCCCCCTCATCGCAAGAAGCTGCTGATCGCCCCTCGGATCACACTACGGGTTTCCCCTCCGTAGTCCACGTCAGGTCTCTATTTTCTGGGACGCCAGAGAACCGCCCGCGGCCACAAATCGACGGATTTCACCTGGCCACGGAAGCACGTTTCCCCCTCGTCCAACCAAGTAAGGCTTAGAGTCTGGGCAGGAATTAGAATAACGTGATATTATTATTGCTGTGTGTTTATTGTTGGTACTTGTAACTTTGGGACGCCGATCCCTGTTTCTGAGTACTTTTGTGTCTACGCGTGGACGGCCATCCACGCGAATCATCGCACGCACGCGCGAGCCTCCTCATCCTCAGCTCACGCTTCTGCTCCCAGAGTCCATATCTGCCTGAACAGCCGTTTTTGGACTCTGTACGTGTAAGCTGAGGCGGTCGCGTCAGTGTACACAGTCAGACACCCCCTCCTCTCTCCTCTCTCTCTCTCCTCTTCTCCTCTGTTTCCCTGTTCACTAACCAGCGCACGGTACGGCCGCCGCTGCCTCCAAGCGCCTCCTTTCCGTGCGTCCCTGGGACCGTGTGTAGTTCACTGCGGCTCGGATTTCTCGGCCACAAGGAATCCGGCGCGCTCCCGACGGCTACGGCCCGTGCGGAGCTCAGTGACGTCACGCTATCCCAGGCAGAGCACGCCGAGCGCCTCTGGTGACCGGGTGGGTAATCACATCGATTTCCTCGCCGGGTCGCCGAGCCGTTTGGCGCCCTCTGGTAGTCGCGTGGGTAATTGCAACCGCTCGTACCGCCATCTGGTGGTTGCATTAAGTCATCACAACTGCCCCGCGCGCCGACGCGCACCTAGTGGCCAGATCGGGTGATTACACCGGACCGCCGACGTCTACCTCCCTCTGGTGGACGTTCGTGGTCATTACCCTCTCACCAAGTCACGCCCCTTTCGCTCCACAAACCCGCACACACACACACACACATCGCTCCCCACACTCGAACACACACACACCCACTCACACACATCGCTCCCCCACACTCGAACACACACACACACACACACACACACTCACACACACACACACACACTTTATTAGCTGGCTTTGTTTTGTATTGTGTTGTTTTATGAGATCTTGCTTGATGTTTATTGATTAGATGTGATTCATAGATTGATGATTTAGGAATAGACGTTTGTTAATAAACACTTAATAGTTGAATTGAACGATTCTTGGTGGTTTTTGTGTGCTTTTCAGCGACAACTGCTGGTTGTAACAGTCAGTGCTCGGATTTACAGCCTTCCTTTCCTGCTTCAGTTAAATTGCGATTATCATTTCAATCAGAAATAATAATTTAAACATTTTAATTGAACTTTCTTTTTTAAGACTGATGTTTCGTTTAAGACCCTAACTTCAGCTGGTGCCCCGACTTTGATTAAGTAACGGTAATATTCAATTGATTAATAGTTTGAATGGTTTAAAATCAATTTCAATGATTTTAACGCTTTGGGTAATTTAACACACCTAGGAGGCGTTGGCGAATGAATGCAGGTTTTCCACGGGAATAACCCGCATTGCTTTTAAATAATTTTAAGTGTTTCATCGCATTTTCTGTGGTTAATTACCCGCACTATTATTGATTGATCTGTTACCCAGTTAACCTAATCACAACTTGAATTGTCTCTAAGCTATTGTTCATTTATTTTTGTTGCAGATAGATAATTTGTATGCTTTATTAATCAATAAATTAGTCAATTTATTCAATTAATACTCAAGAGTGCTTTTAATCATTTTTAAGTGGTTTTCGTGCATCTCAGCATCCAATTATCCAGTATTATTAATTCATAAAGCGCAAGTTTATCCAATTAATAATCCTAACTGCATTTAATTCAATTTCAATGGTTTAGCTCATTCAAATAACTCATTGTATTTAATTAGTAAACCCCGACTTTACTTAATTAATTCCAACTCCTCCTTGATTACTCCCGATTGTTATTAGATAAATAACCAAACTTGTTTGATTAACAATCCATTCTAAATTACTTGCAGATCACCTTCGGTGGTCCACTCCACCGAAGTAATTCAGCCTCCCCTCAGTTATTGACTTACAAATCGCAGGTTTGTTTCATTGATAACTTGAATCATAGGTTGCTCTCCGTAATTTAATCATCACTCGTAATCAAGTACCGTTGTTCATTGATAGGTCAATAGCCATTTGTGACGCCTTCGCAGCTTGAGCTTTTCCCCGGTTACTCCAGCGAGTCGCCTCCTGTGGGTCCACAGGCGCTTCGGTAGGTCACGCCACTGACCCGCAGTTGTCAACAAAGGAGTGACCCGTCACGCCTGTTGACCGGTCGTGCCACTGGTGGACCGCCTTCGCGATTGGACCCCGTGGAGGTTCCTCCCGTCAGGCGACCCTTTTTAGCTCAAAGCTGTTGGCCGATAACTGACTATTTACTCCAATCAACCTTTATAGCTTTGCATAACTTACACTTGGTACATTACCTTAGTAATCTATTACTCCAGTAATCCATTACTTTGGTGGCCTACCGCTAGTGATCAGTAATTGTCAACCCGTAAATAACAATTTACTTCTGTTTGGCGATTCGTTTATATGTAAATTACCTCTGACAGGGTAGAACCTTCCGGTAGCCTACCACTAGGGTAATTTGCATATTCTGATCACACGCTGACCCCAACATAATGGTGCCCCGTGTGAGGCTGTTGTAAACCAGCATTGTTACGAATAACTGCACAAAATAATCCTGAATCGTTCACTTAAGGTGTAGCCGTTAACTTTATTCTCCCAGAATTGGTTTTCAAGATACACTTTTTCAGCACTGTCGAACAAAGTCACTTGTGGTGTGAAATCAGTTGTGAAGTGGTTAGTGCCTTGCTTTCCCTGCATTCTACGCATGATTAACACGCTGTGTTAAGATTTCTGACTACGATTAATAGACACTAACAATATTGCTCGCCAAGGTGTTAGACGCATCTGACTAACTTGGATAGGGTGCAGCTCGAGCAATTAACGAAACCGAGAGGTTTGTAAGACACAGGTACAGCCGTTACCTGTGCAGTAGCAAAGCTAATTTGCCGTTAACCACAGCTAACGTTGTTGACTTCGGGCGTAAATCTCAACCACTCAATGGAGGGTAAGAGTTCCCGGGCACAGGGAGCCGAGGCTCCGCCGGTGCTAACTGAGCCGGCCATACGAGACGTGGTGTCCCACCTCGTCCGTCTCTCCTTGGAGGAGAAAGCAAATCTCGAACGCTACAGCGTTGAGATTTGCGAAGAAAAGATCCGAGAGCTGGTAAGTTTTGTCAACAACCCAGGGGACAAGCCGGCACGTACAGTGCCGGACGTCCTGGGCCAGATCAGCCTGCTCTACCAGCGTAGAACAGAGCTACAGTCAAAGGAGGCGGAGGAGCGTACGGATCGGCTGCGTCTGGACAACCAGAGGCTATCCAAGGACAACGCTCGCCTCCGACAGGAGCTGGACGCCTCCAAGGACGAGGATCAGCCTTCAGAGCCCGAGAAGCAACGGGCTCTGCCTCCTCATAAGGAGACGAAGGTCGATGAGTGCACACTAGAGAGTGAGCCTCAGATCCAGGAGTTAAAGGAAAACCTAGAAGAAGCTCAGTCGCTAATCGCGATGGGCATGGAGAGGGAAGAAAATCTCCGACACCAGCTTTACACTGCCACCCTAGGTGCGCAACGTGACCCTAATTGGGGTCGTCGTAATCTGGCTTCGCCAGAGAGGTCTGGCACTATCGACTCCTCATGCGCCACAACGCAGAGGTATGACGCCTCATATAGCTTAGATGGTGATTCTTTTCAGCCCACGCGCAGCCGCAGCACGGTGCGCTTCGACGACTCCGCCACTCCTTCCCATCTGCAGCCCCCACGCGACGCTAGCAGTCGGGAGCAGGGGTCCAGGAGGGTGCCTCTACACCCCAGTAGACCTCCCTTGTATGGCCCTAGCGGCCCCGACCCGCGTCAGACAGCAGTCCACGGGGAACTGTCGTCAGAGGACTCTGACGGCCCCAGTCCCGTGAGGGGGTGGGATGTCCGGACCCGCCAGCTCGAATCCCTCGCAAAGGACATCGAACGCTTTGACCCGAGCAACAAGGACGCGAGTATCGAGGACTACCTCCGTGAGGTTGAACGCTGCCTCCTCGACATCGCACGTCCTTCCATGCGGGAGAAGCTAAAGCTTCTCTGGAAAACAACGTCCAGAACAGTCCATGTTTTCATGGAATCCCTGCCGCCAGACACCCGAGACCGGTACTCCACCCTCTGCCAGGCTCTCCGGGAAGAGTATTCATTGTACAATGACCCTGCTTCGGCAACGTTTGGTGCATTCGCGATCACCCAACGGAAGTCTGAACCTCCAAAGGAGTATTACAGGCGCCTACGAGTGGCCTACTTCCAAGGCCGCAATGCACCGGGGTTGGAGGAAGATCACGCCTTCAAGTCTCTGTTTGTCAACAACCTCCACGACAGTGGGAGGTTCGATGTGGCTCTATTTTGCAGGACCGCCAAACCCACCATGAAGGAACTGCGCCAGCACGCGCAGATGGTGTGGGAATTGCGTCAATGCCCGGGTAAGAAGCCTGACATTGACCAGAGGGTCCTGGAAATGGAGCCAAGGGAAAACACGGATTTGAGGCTTGAGGGCGATGAGTTGCCGACACCCAGAACGAATGCTGGAGGAGGGTCTGGTACACCCTCTCCGTCTGAGCAGAAAGGCGCACAACAAAATCAAAAGGGTGGAAAATGGGCCAGGTCAGAACAAAACTTCCAACCGAAGAAAGGGCCCGACCCGAATTCAAAGTGGAAAATGAAAGGTTCGGAAAGGGACCACGGTCGCTACAGAGCTGACCAGTTAAAGACTGAGCTACAGCAGTGGGTTCAAACCTGCATCAAAGAGGCTGTACAGAACTTGGACCTGTCCAACCAAAGGGGGCGCCACCCCCCCTCAAGGGGACGGGGACGTAGGCCCCCTCCCTCCTGACTAGAGCGGCGGCCCCGACCCACCACAAACAAGGTTTACCTTGTCGGGTGGGGGGGAGAAACAGGTGAGGCGGGAGAACGTTCAAGAACGACAGCTTCCCAGTCCACCGATTTGCCGTTCCTGACTTTCTTAGGCAATCTCGTGCACCGAGAGAACGCCAACCGCATCTACACATCCGTGGTGGTGGGAGGATGTGTAAACGCCCTCGCGCTGTTAGATTCCGGGTCCGAAATAAGCCTAATGTGTTCAGCCACCTTCGCCGAGCTTGCGAGAGCTCTGCTGTCTCTTGGAAAGCCACTGCAGGTCGAAGCTTGCAGCATTAACATCAGAAGCTTCACTCAGGACACTTCACCCATCACCCAACGCGTCTGGGTGGATGTCACTTTCCAAGAGATGTCTTTGGTGCATCCCATCTATGTCACCACGCTGGACACAGAACCATTACTCATTGGCCAAGATCTCCTTAGAGAAGTCAGTTCCTCCGTGAGTAGCCTCAGTACCGGGAAGATCCCCACGTACTTAGTTCCACTAACACTGGTTGAACAGATTCTCAAGACCACTACCACCACTGTTGTACAACCTTCACAGG
Organism: Lipophrys pholis; assembly: GCF_963383615.2. NCBI lineage: Eukaryota > Metazoa > Chordata > Actinopteri > Blenniiformes > Blenniidae > Lipophrys > Lipophrys pholis. The sequence continues at coordinate 5,896,609 of NC_137635.1, read as the reverse complement.
TACATCTGGCATATAGTCTCGGCAGTGCTATTCCGATCTCTGTGAACCCACAGAACCTAGAGTTAGGATTTATCCTAAACCTACCAATCATTGAAAAGCAGAATGTGTACCGTTTAAAAACCGTATTGAATGTGGGATTCTGGGAGGGTAACACACACGTACACCTCCGAACGCCACCCACACTCGCCTACCACGACGACAACCCCTCACTCTACCTGGTCCCCAATCTCAGCATGTGCACAAACACCAAAGACATTCACTGGATCTGTCCCAGCAACCCTTTCATTAGAGATGTCACCAACTATCTATGTGGGCTGAGGGCAGACGCCCCGGAGCAGAAATGTCAAGGTAGTTTGTCCATCAAAGATGAAGGAACCGAGACCAGAGTAGAGAGAGCAGGTAGTCGATGGCTCGTCAACACACCTCATTCTGAAGCGACCATGTCCTACGACCGCCATGATATAGCCACCAAGCTCACCCTGCCCAATCAAACAATATTCCTCAATGTCCCACCAGGGGCTACAGTACACATTGACGACATAATCCTCCATCATCTCGATGCCGACCGACACGAGGTGGAGATTGAGATGATGGATGCATTCGTCGGGCACAATTTCACAATTGATGCCACCCTCCAAAGCCAGCTTCTGGCTGAGGGAACCAAATTGATTAAATTCAATTTAAAGCCCACAGGGCTCTCAGCCACTTTCCCTAGGCGGGCAGGTGGACACCCATACCAAGACCATCCCATCAGCATGGCAGCGCTCGGAATGTTGCTCAGTGGCTGGATCATCACGGCCGTAGTGGCGTACGCGATGTACAAGTACATCCAGAAACTACAGGCCCGACTGGATTCCCTGACCCTGGTCTCGCCACGTTTTGTGGGCCCATCCACAAACACACAATAGGCCAGCCCTCACCCAACCAAGAGGTGAAGGCACGGCCTACTAACCCTTTTCCTAACCACCCGTTCCCTTCCTATTTCTCACTCTCCTGTCCCTTTCCTACCTCTTTCATGTTCACTGGTGACGACCCTTAAGAAATGAAATGTATGTGTGCTTAGATAGTTAGAATAGAAATAGTAAGTCTGCCCAGACTAGCCCAGCCTGCTCAGGAAATAACCTCACATGTGAACTGGTGGACAGAGAAGGACAGTATGTTTCACAGGACATGGGGACGTTCACAGATTCTATGGATTGTTCGGCCCAGGTTTGCTCCAAAGACTGTGACCTGCATCCCACTCTTCGGAACAAAGGGGGGATGTTGGAGCCAAAATCCTTTGTTCACTCACCCTCATGAGGAAGGGGGGGGGGGCGAGGAGGGGGGTGAGCCACGTTTCTTTGAGAACAAAGAAACCATGTGCTCAACCCTGGAAAATTCGCCATTGATCACATGACCCCCCCCTGGGGGGCCCCCGGGTCCCCCCTCCTCTAGCTGCGGCACTGCAGCTCGACGGCAGGGGGACCCAAAATCCCGTCATCACCGGGTCACCGGCCCGGTGACGCGCAAGCCAACCCCGCGTGGATTGGCTGAACCACGGCCAACGCCGCGGGGAGCCCGGAAGACATCATAACGGTATAAATTCAGGCCCGGGAAGAGATCCAGCCTCTTCCAAAACGAAATCGCGTCAACCCAGACGCACCTTTTCGTAAGGAGACAAAGCGCCTCGTGTTAACGCACCTGGACCGGGCCTGAATTTTCTTCACCTCGCTGGACGAGCTCAAGAAAAGCGGGAATTCCCTTTATTTTTGGTTTCCCCTTTTTTTTTTTCTTCCTTTTTTTTTGTTTGCATCCTCCGGACCCCGAGCGCGCGCTGCAACCGCACGCTCGTCTGCAGACCGACCTGAGCATCGCTTCTTCACTCCCCCCCTCATCGCAAGAAGCTGCTGATCGCCCCTCGGATCACACTACGGGTTTCCCCTCCGTAGTCCACGTCAGGTCTCTATTTTCTGGGACGCCAGAGAACCGCCCGCGGCCACAAATCGACGGATTTCACCTGGCCACGGAAGCACGTTTCCCCCTCGTCCAACCAAGTAAGGCTTAGAGTCTGGGCAGGAATTAGAATAACGTGATATTATTATTGCTGTGTGTTTATTGTTGGTACTTGTAACTTTGGGACGCCGATCCCTGTTTCTGAGTACTTTTGTGTCTACGCGTGGACGGCCATCCACGCGAATCATCGCACGCACGCGCGAGCCTCCTCATCCTCAGCTCACGCTTCTGCTCCCAGAGTCCATATCTGCCTGAACAGCCGTTTTTGGACTCTGTACGTGTAAGCTGAGGCGGTCGCGTCAGTGTACACAGTCAGACACCCCCTCCTCTCTCCTCTCTCTCTCTCCTCTTCTCCTCTGTTTCCCTGTTCACTAACCAGCGCACGGTACGGCCGCCGCTGCCTCCAAGCGCCTCCTTTCCGTGCGTCCCTGGGACCGTGTGTAGTTCACTGCGGCTCGGATTTCTCGGCCACAAGGAATCCGGCGCGCTCCCGACGGCTACGGCCCGTGCGGAGCTCAGTGACGTCACGCTATCCCAGGCAGAGCACGCCGAGCGCCTCTGGTGACCGGGTGGGTAATCACATCGATTTCCTCGCCGGGTCGCCGAGCCGTTTGGCGCCCTCTGGTAGTCGCGTGGGTAATTGCAACCGCTCGTACCGCCATCTGGTGGTTGCATTAAGTCATCACAACTGCCCCGCGCGCCGACGCGCACCTAGTGGCCAGATCGGGTGATTACACCGGACCGCCGACGTCTACCTCCCTCTGGTGGACGTTCGTGGTCATTACCCTCTCACCAAGTCACGCCCCTTTCGCTCCACAAACCCGCACACACACACACACACATCGCTCCCCACACTCGAACACACACACACCCACTCACACACATCGCTCCCCCACACTCGAACACACACACACACACACACACACACTCACACACACACACACACACTTTATTAGCTGGCTTTGTTTTGTATTGTGTTGTTTTATGAGATCTTGCTTGATGTTTATTGATTAGATGTGATTCATAGATTGATGATTTAGGAATAGACGTTTGTTAATAAACACTTAATAGTTGAATTGAACGATTCTTGGTGGTTTTTGTGTGCTTTTCAGCGACAACTGCTGGTTGTAACAGTCAGTGCTCGGATTTACAGCCTTCCTTTCCTGCTTCAGTTAAATTGCGATTATCATTTCAATCAGAAATAATAATTTAAACATTTTAATTGAACTTTCTTTTTTAAGACTGATGTTTCGTTTAAGACCCTAACTTCAGCTGGTGCCCCGACTTTGATTAAGTAACGGTAATATTCAATTGATTAATAGTTTGAATGGTTTAAAATCAATTTCAATGATTTTAACGCTTTGGGTAATTTAACACACCTAGGAGGCGTTGGCGAATGAATGCAGGTTTTCCACGGGAATAACCCGCATTGCTTTTAAATAATTTTAAGTGTTTCATCGCATTTTCTGTGGTTAATTACCCGCACTATTATTGATTGATCTGTTACCCAGTTAACCTAATCACAACTTGAATTGTCTCTAAGCTATTGTTCATTTATTTTTGTTGCAGATAGATAATTTGTATGCTTTATTAATCAATAAATTAGTCAATTTATTCAATTAATACTCAAGAGTGCTTTTAATCATTTTTAAGTGGTTTTCGTGCATCTCAGCATCCAATTATCCAGTATTATTAATTCATAAAGCGCAAGTTTATCCAATTAATAATCCTAACTGCATTTAATTCAATTTCAATGGTTTAGCTCATTCAAATAACTCATTGTATTTAATTAGTAAACCCCGACTTTACTTAATTAATTCCAACTCCTCCTTGATTACTCCCGATTGTTATTAGATAAATAACCAAACTTGTTTGATTAACAATCCATTCTAAATTACTTGCAGATCACCTTCGGTGGTCCACTCCACCGAAGTAATTCAGCCTCCCCTCAGTTATTGACTTACAAATCGCAGGTTTGTTTCATTGATAACTTGAATCATAGGTTGCTCTCCGTAATTTAATCATCACTCGTAATCAAGTACCGTTGTTCATTGATAGGTCAATAGCCATTTGTGACGCCTTCGCAGCTTGAGCTTTTCCCCGGTTACTCCAGCGAGTCGCCTCCTGTGGGTCCACAGGCGCTTCGGTAGGTCACGCCACTGACCCGCAGTTGTCAACAAAGGAGTGACCCGTCACGCCTGTTGACCGGTCGTGCCACTGGTGGACCGCCTTCGCGATTGGACCCCGTGGAGGTTCCTCCCGTCAGGCGACCCTTTTTAGCTCAAAGCTGTTGGCCGATAACTGACTATTTACTCCAATCAACCTTTATAGCTTTGCATAACTTACACTTGGTACATTACCTTAGTAATCTATTACTCCAGTAATCCATTACTTTGGTGGCCTACCGCTAGTGATCAGTAATTGTCAACCCGTAAATAACAATTTACTTCTGTTTGGCGATTCGTTTATATGTAAATTACCTCTGACAGGGTAGAACCTTCCGGTAGCCTACCACTAGGGTAATTTGCATATTCTGATCACACGCTGACCCCAACAACACCGAGTGTCGAGCTCCGGGCTGCGTAATCAAGATTTAGAGACTACATGTCACATTTTACAGAAGAATCATCTATTCATTTCCTCCTTTAATCATTTATACCGTCTGTTAACCAAATTAAACATTTTATTTATTAATGCATCAGTTATTTAATTGTTGTTAGTTAGTTAGCACTATTTATATTTCTGTATCGTTCTACATTCACACTCACAATACTCTTATTTATATATAAATATATAGTTGGAAGTCGTTGGGCTGGTATTCAGGAGTCTTTTTATCAATTTCCACCAAATCAAGTTTACCTGGAATCGTAAAACACATTTAACCTTTAAATTGAGGTGAACAGTTTCGGAAGTTTCATATATTGTTATGATACACACACAAAAACAGTATCTTATGGTGCATTTATGAAGTTTCAATTATAATTTAGGGTGGGGAACATTTCATTCCATTTTCAGCTGTTTCTTTTCTAGTATTTATATTTATTACACTTTTGACATTTTAGCTGTTTTGACCATTTTGGCTCTTTTTAAAGCAGTTTTGTGCTTTTATTTTTTTCCAATTTAAAACTTTTCTACTTTTGAAATCCTGGTCATTTTCAGCCATTTTAGCCGTTTTTCTTCCCTCTCAGTTCTTGTGGTTTTGGTTAGTTTTCCCCACTTTAGCCATTTTAGTTGTGTCTTTTTTTTTTAAAGGCCCCCCCTTTTTTTTTTTTTGCCATGAGTTAATAGTCCTTTTGAAAAACAAGATAAAAAGTTTATGAAGGTATAATTTAGTGAAAGGTGCAGGCAGCCACTACAGAAGGGCCAAAGTGCCACATGAAGACTCAGCAGCAAATAGATTCTATAAATTCTCTCTTCAAATTCAAAGAAAATAGTTTTAAGTCTGCAGTGAAATAATTCAGAGCATTTTTGTTGGTCTCATGTCGTTTAAAACTTTGTAAATAAGTCAGACAACATGTATTATTGATTTGTTTTTACTGCTTATTTTTTGCTAAAGGATTTTAGAATGAGTCTATTTAAGTCAATCATTGTTTTTTATTGCACATTTGCATGGAACAGATATTTTAAAAGACTAAAAGCATCAACCTCAACATGTGAGCGCCGTGTTTTCCTGTGATGTACGTGTGGCGGCGACTCGGTTGCCGACGGACTCGATGGGAATTTCCTGTGGAGGGCATTTTTGTTTAGTGGCCAACAAAAAGACCCGGCGTTGGACACAATGCTGGAAGCACGGAGGGAATGTTGTCCTCTCCGGACAGGAATGTGTCCCCTGGCCCAGGTCACAATGCTCAATTCATTGGGCCCCCCCCCCCCCCCCCCCCCCCCCCGCAGACAAAAACTCAAGCCCCTCTGGTATACCAGGTGACGCTTTGTGTGCGCCGCTCATTATATCACTGTCACATGTCGGTCTGCGGGATTTCTTTTTATCGAGATGCAGACGGGAGTTTGTGAACGAGGCCTCTCTGCGCAAAGCGATGAATCACACCCACTCCTTCCTCGTCATCCGCAGAGTGGCTTGGTTCCTGGTAATTACATTTAATCATAGTTATTACTGCCAAACGCGCTTCATAATGACTCACTTAGTGATAAAAAAGTGAACTCTTTGGAGAAGTAACTGAATCGCATACAATGCACGTGGATGTGTTTGTTCATATGTGTGTGTGTGTGTTTCTTCCCCGCAGGTTCGGCCTACTATGACAATGTGCGGCCGTTGGCTTATCCCGACTCGGACGCCGTGCTCATCTGCTTCGACATCAGCCGTCCAGAGACGCTGGACAGCGTCCTCAAGAAGGTCAGCGTCATGTCGAAAAACTGAATATTGTTTGGTTTGTTTTTCTGAAGGCAGTAGAAGAAAAGTAGAAAATGTAGGCAAAAGGCATGACTCTCTATCCCCACCTCTCCTGAGTAGATCAGTAGACGGTAAAAATATGACTAATGATCATGTAATGTTTTGCTATTCTCCCAAATATGACCTTTATTATAAAATAAATATCAGTTAATATTTTAGGGGTAAAAAAAATTCTTCTTCAATGTCTACAGCTTTCTGTCTAAATTCAAAACACTTGAATGTCTTTTTTAATCTGTCATTTTTTTTTTTACTGAAATGACCAGAGTGAATCATTCAAATCTCTCAAACAATCTTTACGATGTAGTTAGTATGCCGGGCCACAGGAGGGCGCTGTGGCTTGTTTTTCTAATGAAACCACACACCACACGTGTGCAGAGAACGAAACACTCTAAACATGAACAAAATCAAAAACATCGGTATGGCCCGATGAGGAATCGGACGCAGACATCTATTAATTATTATTATTTATTTAATTATTGGGGGATAAAACTAGAATACGGCCGCGAGTCAAACCACTACGGGTCGGCCATGTTTGTTTACTGGCGCATGAGCAGAAGGAAGTATTTACAACGGGAGGGAGAAATATGCAGTAGCAGGCTCCGTCGCCTCCATCAGTCTCTGCAGGAAGGAATCCTGACCATGAAAGAATCTTTCCACTTTGGGCGCCGCGGTAAAAACTTTGCGGATACAATCGTATTCGTTGTCGTGGAAACAGGAACGTAATGTTTCCAAAAAGTGGTATTGTCAGTGGAAACAACTGGTTTCCTCTTTATTACTTCAGTGTATATTTACTGTAAATACAGAAATGGGAAAGTTTCTGTCCAAGCTTTCGCTGCTGAGGATCGAAAATTGTGGCTGATGTGGATATTTAAAACGCACTTTCATCTTCTTGGATTTTTTTGTTTTTTTTTATTTGACGGCATTTTGAAGCTTCGTAAAATGTAAATTCCTGAGGAGACATTTGACCTCCTCTCAGTCCACACACACACACACACACACACACACACACACACACACACACACACACACACACACACACACACACACACACACACACACACACACACACACACCATCACTCATCAGCGACATGGTCAATGCGATACAACACACTCGTCTTTCACGGCGGGTGAATTCTCACATCGACAACTTGAGAACCGACTTGACCTTTGACCTCGGCGTTGTGGTGAATACAACTTGACGTTCCAACGCCATAGTGACATGGTGAAGGGTCGAACATTAGAGGGAGAAACAAGTGAAGTGTATCTGGGGCGAAGATCTTAAGAATCTAATTTGAATGTTTAAGCTCCACTTTCGTCTCCGGGCGACTTATTGTCCATTTCCATTTCCATCTGACACGTAAAAACACAAACACCCCGATAAAGACCAGCCCAGGAAACATGTTTAAACCGCAAAACTATGATATGTGGAATAAAGAACACGTCATGAACACACAAAATAAATAAAGTTGAAAGTCTGGCTCCCCAATTGGGGGATACCCGCCATATCTGGCAACCCAGGTCAGCATGAAGATTCATTTTCAAGTGGTTGTTAAATACAAGCGAGAGAAATCTAGACAACGTGACGAGGGAAAGAAGAAGGAGAATGAGGAAAAGAGAGAGCACAGCTTTTATTCTGGCGGCGCCGCTTCCTCCGGCGCTTTACGTCAATGACGAAGCAGTCGATGTAGAAAAATATGAAATGTGAAAGCGTCTGAATGACAAGCTTACAAACGATCGCATGTCGCTGAAGGACACTGACGTCTCGAGACGTTGCACAGTGGCAAAACAAATCCGTGGGAGGAGGAGAGAGTAGACGCACATGTTGGAATAAAAATATATATACAGATTCACACAGAGCGTCTTTTAAAATGTATTATAATGAGTGTTTTTGGATTAGAAAGTCTATGACAGGATCAATTCATAAACTGTGAATTCAAAGGCTGTCATAACTACTTAAAGTACTTTAAACAGACTCCTCCGTTTTTACTTGAAAGCCAATTAACCAAATGCGATCCGGCCCAAACCACCAAGCAAACTAAAAATATCAAAGAAAACCTCGATAGGAGCTCCAGGAGAAGTTTTCCACTCTACACTCTATTTTTTTATTCAAGCATCTATTATTTACAAAATGGATAAAATTTTTAATTCTAATTATCACTGTGTGTTTGAATTGAAAACTGCTTTTCCTCTCTAAAGCATGTTGGCATCAGGTGAGGTGATAAATGTAGTTTATATTGCAGCAGAATAAGTTTCTATTCAGTTCCTGTGCAAAACATTCGATTTCACCACGACCACAAAGAGCGAATGGACGTTTCGCTCCTTTCTCTGCTTCAGCCGCCTCGTTGTGCTTCGACGCTCTGATTCATGTATTCATTCAATATATTCATGTTCAGACTCACTCGCTCACCGAGAGCATCGGCTGCCACGCGAGCTGCTCGGCCTTGACTTTGAGTTTTACTCCACGACACTTTGATTCTGTCAAACGACGGCGGAAGAATCGCTAAAAGTCACAAACTCCATCTAGTTGAATGTGACAGTGCCAACACGAAGGAATTGATTTCATTTCTAAACTCCCACTGCTGGTCGGATTGAACATCTCAACGACTGAACCTCGACCCGCAGACGCTTTTTGTCTAATTTAGCAGTTTTTACTTTTTTAGCAAGCCAAAATTTTATTATAGTCATGTTTACCATTTTAACCGTTTTACCTGTTTTTTCTTCATCCCTGACAGTTTCACACGTTTCAGCAATTAATTAATTAATTCTTATTTTTTTATCTTTTAAAAAAACTGTTATATTAGCCAATCATCCTTTTATTTAGTTTTATTTTAAAATGTAATTTTTATTTAAAAAAAATTTCCTATTTGTTTCTTCTTTTTGAAATTTTTTTGAAAATAAATTTTTGTAGTTTTAGTCTTTTTAACCATTTTAGCCAGGAGAGTTTTTTTTTGGGGGGGGGGGGAAACAAGTCAGGCATGCAAATAAAATAAAATAAAATTTTCTAAGCACTCACTCGTTACACATTTCATGTAACTCATTATGCAATCACACGACACACAAGCCAAACACTCAGCTTCAGTAATTTCAGTAACTTCAGTAAATGTCAACAATCTGTTGGTCGTCGGCTTTAGTTGCGTCTCCAAATGGTTGTTTTTGTGAGAATATTTTCAAAGTGCAGTTACGTGGAATGCAAATATTCTAACGTGCACATCAGTTCAGGTAAACGGAGAAAATAAAAAAAACTCAAAACAAGTTTGATTTTGCTCCTTTTTTTTTTTTTTTTTTAAAGCAAACTCGACGCTCCAGAGGCATCCATTCTGCGCCTTTATGCCGTTCGCCAATACGTAACATCAATGCTGACAATACGCCGCTCGTCCCACGGCCCTTTGTGACTCATCTAAATTGCTGCTGTTCACCAGTTGCACACAGTTTAGCAGAGAGGCCCGTTGAAAGGCGACAGCTCACTCTGCACAACAGAACGCTGGAGCGCCGCGACTCGGGCGTCCAGCAGAAAAAGATCTCTTTGTGAGGGGAAACAAATGGAACAACAGTGCTCGGAGTGGCCGCCTCTGCCACGGCGCGAGGAGATAATGAAAGGAGTCACAGTGAGAAGGAGAGAAAGAGTCTAACAGCTCGAGTCTCGAGTCTATTGTCGTGTTTGTTTCTCTTCATGAAGCGTTTGACCACGAGCATTTTGCTCCAACAAAGCAACGACAGTTCACTGCACTGGTATTTATTACTGTGGCGCTTTGGACGTCAACATTTGAAACAATAATGTGAAGGATGTTGTGGTTAGCTCGGTGGCTTGCTCCGGTTTGAGTTTGGCGGTCAGACTGAGTGGAGTTTGCATCTTCTTCCTGTGAAATTTTCACCCATCAATCTTCTATATCGCTTTATTTATCGAGGGCAGGATACACCCTGGACGGGTCGCCAGGCCAAATTGAACTTTATTATTTGTCCCTAGAAGGGCGATTGTTGGTCAGTAGTTAAAAAAAAACAACTTTATAAAAACTGTAAAACAAACAACAAAAAGCAAAAACACAATTTAAACAGTAAAGACGCCGTAAAACAGTAAAGACACAGTTAACAACTATGAAAACACAGTTAAAAACGGTAGAAATAGTGAAAATACTATGTAAACACAGTATAAACACAATAAACACACAACTAAAAATGGGGAAAACACAGTTACAAAATGTGAAAACACAATAAAAAAAACCAGTAGAAACACAGTACAAAAACACAGTTAAAACAGTATAAATTGTAAAAAAAACGTATAAACAGTTAAAACACAGTATTAACACAATAAAAACAGCTGAAAATGGTACAAACACAGTTAAAAACGGTAGAAACAATTAAGAACAATACAAAATAGGAAAAATACAATATAAACATGGTATAAATGCAATAAAATCAGTGAAAATGTAAAAATAGCAGGAACATGCAGACTACACACAGAAAGGCCCAGCAGGTACTTGGACCCACAACCCTCTGGCTGCGAGGCGACAGCACTAACCACTGCACTGTTGTGCGCTGGTTTGGGTCTGCTCCAGATGAAGATGTTTCACTGTGACGTAAATGTCCTGAACTCTGTTCCCTTCCTACCAACTCGTCTTTGAGTCGTGTAAACCGAAGCAGGACTGACGGGTGAATGTGACGGAGGTCACGGAGAGCGGCGGCTGCTGGGGTTCCACTGCTGACCGAGTGAAAATGGCAAAAAGAAAGTGGAAGGGCCTGTCGGCGTGCCGCTGCAGGCCACAGGTGGAAAAATGGAGGAAAGTTCAGTCTGTCACTCACAGCGGTTCAGTTAAAAACCTGCTTAAGCACCGGAAAGTCCAAAAATAGAATCCTTCATGAATCCAACACGGACTAAAACACTCACAAAGCACAAAGACATGAAACCGTTTCATGACGAAAATAACTTTCCACTTCCTCCCGTTGGGCACAACACTCCACTATAAACTGATAAATCAGAGAAAATTTGTGTTAAAAAAAACCCCAGTCCTAACAACCCAAATATCTCATGAAAACCGGTGTAACGGTGTAATAACATTCACCAGCTCACACATGGTGACGGTGACGTCCAGGTATCCGGAGTTGACGAGTGTTCTGTCTGTTGGACTCGCAGTGGCAAGGAGAGACGCAGGAGTTCTGCCCAAACGCCAAAGTGGTGCTGGTGGGCTGCAAGCTGGACATGAGGACGGACATCAACGTCCTGCGGGAGCTTTCCAAGCACAGACTCATCCCCGTCACACACGAGCAGGTGAGTCGGACTGTTGTTTAAAACACGCTGGTGTTTTCCAGTTACGAAGGTCAAATGTCATTCGCTGATTGTGAAACAATCAATGAATCATCTCAGTCTTTTTCTGGATAAACTCTGTGTTGCATCTAAATGAGGGGAGGCAGATATTCACGTCACAATCAGTGACGTTTTTTTTTCCAGGATTCTGTGAGGCTATCATGGCTTCAATCTTCTTGTTACACTGCCCCCTACAGGTTTGAATGCTCATAGCAGCTTTACACCAGGTGTAAATGCAGGTCCGTGTCAATGAAGATTATTATTTTTAAACGTAGAGGAGGAAATATCTGTTTTTGTGAAAGCCCGGGTAAACGTGGCCTCAGTGCGATTGGGTTCTGGATAAAACAGTAAAGACGACGGACAATTCGGCATCGTCGCAGCTTTGTTTGGAATCGGGTTGCAGTTTTAAAAAACTGAACAGCGGCTGTTTAATTCATAATAATTGGAACGTGCGGCTTTAAATGCGAAGTCGTTTGTAATTTCCTTTTCCTGTTGTAACACTGATTTACCTTCAGTTTTTTAATGAGCATCAGTCCAGACAAATAACACCCGTTACTGTCCTCGTAAACACAAACAAAACTCCGGGGAAACACATTGAAGGCGTGACGTCTGCTTCAGATCGGAACTCCAACAAGCAAAGTATAAAGAAGCTGCGACTGAACAAAAGCGGCAGACAAACAGCCGGATGTGCGATAATACGGTTGTTTTTGTTTGTGTCCTGGAGCAGTGAACGGCGGCACACATGAATTTTAATAGCTTATTTTCATGTAAATGTGAATTCCCAATTTTTTGGGGGGCTTTGTCACCGAATTATTATTATTTCCTCCGTACCTGTGACAAAGCAAAGGTGACGACCTTTATTGTGCCGTCAGCAAATGGTGTCAGAATTGGTTTTCGTCAAGATCTCTGATAAGTTTCCTGGAAGAAATTAGTTTTTATACAAGTTTGCAGAAGCCTTTGACGACACTGAACCGTCTTATTTGTTCATTTGTACCTGGAGACAGAGACATTCACCGTCCCTGTGTCTTTTACTGCATTCACACTGAATGACCAGAGTGCACGCTTTTATTACTTTAGTACATTTTCCGGTTTGTTTTGCTCTTCAAAGTCGTCCTGAAACACTTAAGCGAGGCGTCGGATGAGGAGTGTTTACGTTTCCATCATCACTGTAATCTGCTTCACTTTGAGCCACGTGGCTGACAATTTTCCTGCCAGCACTCGCTTTTTATTATGTGGTCCGGAATTCCTCTCCTGTCTGTGGCGCCCTGCCATGTATTTTTATATCACTTTCGTCCTCTTACTTCCAGAATGCACAAGTGAGTCGGGTGTGTGTGATCGATGTGAAATGAACCATTGAAAAGCTAAACTACATTTAAAAAAAAAAAAAAAAAAAAAAAAAGCAGTGATGAACTAGAACAGATAGAAAGTAGGAAGAAAAATTCAAATGATCTGTGTTTGATTAGTCAATAAAAAGTTGACAGAGTTTAATACTTAAGTGAAATACACACACTGTGAAACTGTCTGCATTGAAATTCATTGAGGCTCCTTTTACACTGCAACTTTTTGAAAACGATGTCTGTTCACTTGGAAACGGAAAAAACGCTGAAAACTATGTAATTAGCATGCCGGGCCACAAGTTGGCGCTGTTGTTACCTTCACCAATGAAAGTTTGGTGACCAGCGAAGTGGGCATAAAAGGTTTTTTTTTGTCTACATGTATTTATTCATTAAATTTTTCTTTAATTAATTATTTGGGGGGGGGGGGTTTGTATCTATTTTATCAACTTTTCGCAAAAGCTACTCATGCAAATTGCTTGAAATCTTCATGGATGATTTGTCATCATCAAAAGACCAATCGGTTAGATTTTGAGACGTTAACGGCAAAACGTTTCAGGATAGATCTAAAAAAACTGCCAATATAAATGTCCTTTACAAAGCGGATGAGAGAGGCACCTCATGGAGGAGGTGAAAGGAGAGCAGCGTCTGTCGCCATGGAGACGCTCCCTTTTATTATTTATTATGTATTTCCTTGCTCGCGCTGCGTTGCAGACATTCAGGCTTCAGAATCCAACCTTCCTATCACAACGATGAAAAATAGTGACTTTTACTATAATTTATTCATTCATTCATTCATTCATTCATCTAATTCTTTCCAAACCATTATGAGACAGAACATTTTAGAAACTCAACTGTTTTACTGACTCAGACAAAATGTCAATAAAAGAAATGTATTCAAAGTTTCTACATGTGCATACAAAATAAAACATACAGACGTATATTAATCATTTTGATGACGCGTAAAAAAACCAGAGGATGACACAAAAAGTCATAAGACTTATTCCCGTTGTGGTCCTCATTAAAAATAAATTAATTAATTAAAAAAAACAGTAAAAATATCAAAGAGTGGCATTATAGTGAACAATTAAAAACCCCAAAATTGGACAAAAGTACAGTATAAATATTTGAAATATATAGATAAATACAAGTTCTACCTACACAAATCTATTGCACAAAATTGTTTATCACAAATATGTATATATATATATATAGATCCCAACATAATTTAGCTAAAAAGTATGTGGGAATAATTAAGTAGTTTGTATGGACAATGTGCAAAGACAATACTCAAGTGTGACTCATGAGCAGAAACAAACTGAAGCTGGACAGCATCTTTAGAGTTTTATATAAAGAAAAAAAACGAATAAAAAACTTCATCTTGGCAACAAACATAGAGTGTAATAAAGGCGATATTGTGATCAGACCTGCTTGACTGAACAGAAAATGATCAATTATAGTGCTTGGAAGTGGAGGGCGTTCCATGTAAAAGCAGCGCCGTCACCAGAAAACAAACTGCGACCGCAGCTGCAATCGGCTCAGGGGCGTCAGAATGAAGACGTCCACGTGCTGGAGCGTCTCCACTAATACAGAAATCAGAACTAACGCAGCCTCTCAGCTCGTACAGCCCAGGCCCTCCATGTTTCCTCACAGAGGCGGAGTGATATCAGTCAATATGCCTGATGGCTCAGGGTTTCCATCGCCAGAATATGAAGAACTAATACGACTCAAACACAAGAGGACAGAACATAAGTGTATTTTTTAATCAAAGTATTATACACATTTAAAAAACAAATAAATAAATAAATGTATTCGCCGCTAATGTTTATTTACACTCCAAGAATAAAGTGGCTTTTTAGAACGATCACATAAAAAAACATAATGTTGTATGGATGTTTAATATTGATTGTGGCCCGACGCAGTTTGAAGACATTTAAGACTCAATAATCAATACTAATGTCCGGCAGGCGGCTCCAGCTTGTACACTTTGTGTCGGATCGTAGTTTTGGAGAGTTATTCTTCAGCAAACAGCAGGACAAATAAAATAACCGTGTGTATCGTGAAATACTAGAGATGTGTGCTATGAAACTATTAATACGGTGAATAACAATACTGTCAAACATGCATTGTAGTTTTTACAGTGATTAACTAGACTAGAGGAGAAAAGACAAGATAAAGAATTAATATCTATATCGGAGCTGACTTCTCCTTGATTTTCCTCCATTTGAATATTGGATCATAGGAGCTGCATTCAGAATCTGCTGTGTCTGTGTGAGCAGGACTGGCTCCGCCCACACATGCCCATCTTGGGAAGAGGAGGAAGTACTTCCTCTTGTGGTGCCATGTGCCAGAGCAGAGCTGCCTAATTGTGAGAGGAGTCAAAGGGAGGGCCTACCTTGATAGGGATTGGCTAAACCCCCGATGACACTATATAGGGTCTGATTTCTGATTGGCTGGTTGGAGCAACACACTTTTTAAAAACTGAAACAAGCCAGGGAGAGAGAGGACAGACTGTCTTCACTTCTGGGGCGTGGACAAGAAGTACTGTGGGAAAACTTTTAGGTAGTGAATTTTACGTCATATGACCCCTTTAAATTTAAACTTTAAAGTTTTTCTTTGTCATGGCTCAGAGTATAGGACATGGAAATCTATATATTTGTGCAAAAACCAAACAATTACAACTGAAAACGACAACAATCTCAACATAAAGCAAATTTCAATTAAACCTTCTGGTGCAAATTACAGTGAAATGTCCAGAAAATAGCCATAGCTATTCAATGGCTGTTGCATTCTGGGTATTTTGACAGTGTGGCTTTGAGACTAGTTTGCTGGATTTCATGTTGATATCTCAGTGTCGTGTCCGCTTTGTGTGTTTGACACCACTTATCACACAACACATTAAACAAAATCACCTTTTTATCACATTATATAAAAGACATTTTAGTAGAATTTCAGGGTTTGTTTTTTGTGACTATATTTCCACAAGCAGTCTTCACCTCCTGGTAGATCTATTTTTATTATTACAAGATTCTTTTTTTTTAGCAGTAATTTACATGTTACTTGGCAACTGAACAAACGTGCCTTTTTCACCTAATTTATTTTAGTTTCTGTTGCACAATACGGAACAAATTGGCCTTTCTTTCGTTTTTCACTCGAATAATTAAACCCGTTTCCCAAAACATTTGCAGATTTTAATCATGACCACTAATGATGACATGCTTAGAGGTTGCAGCGTAATCCAAACAATCCTTAAATATAGATTGTTCTGCAGAGTACTTTGCTCTCCTGAACTGTACCTTTTAATGGATGAATTCAGTCTAAAAGCAGTAGTGGCGTTTTAACTCGACATTTCAATTGAATCACCTGAAATAAAACCACTTTATTCGACGTCCACTTGTAGGAAGTAGAGGAAGGATCCAAGTGGCTGAACTGAAACGTTGTCTTGGGTGTTTGTGTTCCAGGGGACCAACCTGGCGAGGCAGATCGGCGCCGTGGCGTACGCAGAGTGCACCTCCAAGTATTCGGAGAACAGCGTCCGCGACGTCTTCCACGTCACCACCCTGTCGTCCGTCTCCAGCATCCACCGGCCCCAGCTGAAGCGCGCCGGCTCGCGCCGCGGCCTTAAGCGCGTCTCCCAGCAGCCCCCCCGGACTGAGATTCACGAGCGCCCGCCCGCCGTCAGAAAGGACCGGGCCAAAAGCTGCGTGCTCATGTAGGGACGCCGCCGGACGCCGGCCGCCGGCCGCATCGCACATTGAACTTAATTTATTGGTGAATTCTTGTCCGGCTTTGCACCGCACACAAGGACAATGCAATGAAAACAGAGAATGAGCGTTTTTTTTCCCGAGGAGCTCTATGAGGGGTTATTTTGTCCATTTCCAGCAAAACAAAACTCTGCTTGTTGTTTTTCTTTGTTGCCATGTTTTCATCAGGGGGAGGCCATTGTAGTGGCAATAAAACTATTTTTCTTTAAATGCTTTTATTTGGAAAAAAAGTGGACAAAAAACAAAACACAGGAGAGAAAATAGCAAACGCAGAGAGTAAAGTACAAAAAAAAAACCTATTTGGAGAGATTGCCTCGCAGGAAGTAGCGGTAAACGTGCAGCCTTGACCTCTATTGTGTTGTTTCCTGTTTTGAAACGCTGTCCTGTCTTCAAGTGTTTTTAGTAAATCAAGCACAATGCGATGCACGCAAACTGTTCTGAGAAATCCGTTAGACGTTCAGGGACTGAAATCTGCTGTACCACCTCATCCCACCAATTGAAATGAAGATCTGGACAAACAACTGAGATGACACTAATTTCTTTCTTAAACCACAAGTGCTTTTACTTCTGAAAACTAAATAACCACTCACCACATGATACTGAAGTGTTGTATAATTCATATGATTCTAATAATCCACACTGGGAGGGAGAGTCTTGCAGAGTGTTAAGAGCGTGAATATTACGTTGTATGTGTGATAATAAATAAATAAAAACGACTTGCAGCACTTCTCAGTGTTGGAAAATATTCATTTCACTCCATCTGACCTTGATCTGGCTTCTGGATTATTATTCTTGCAGACGCCAATCGATCTCGATTCATTATGTGTTTCAATTCATGTCAGCTCAATGAAGACGAGGTAGACGGTGGTGCTTCAAGGAGAAAACAAGATGGCAGCATGTTTGATTGTACATACATATATATATATATACTGATTATTTTTCAAAAATCGTCTAATCTCCAGGCTAAAAAGGGCTAAATAGCTAAAACAGCAAGGATTACTAAAAACGGATAAAACAACTAAAACCACAAAAAATTAAAAATAAACAAGAAGTCCAAAATGGTTAAAATTGCTAGAATAGCTCAAGCTGTTAGAACTTTTGGGGAAATCACTTAATAGCTAAAATAGCAAATAAAAAAAAGGAAAAATTGTTAAAAAAGGCAAAAAAAAATTCTAAAATATATTCAGTTGTTGCTATTAAAGGTCACAAATCCAACAACAGTTTTTAGCAGGTAACAAAGTTTTTGATGACACGTTTCGTTTTTACATTTTTTGCGGCTTCAGGCAAATTTAAATGTAAAATCGCAAAAACGGCTCGTTTGATAAGAAATATTGCGAACCCTTGACCTAAACAATAGGATTCTAGTACAGGAGTTGCAACGGTGGATCATTTTTTAAGTCATTTTCCATTTTTTGGAGGCAAATTAATTAATTTCACTTCTTTTATTCAGATTCTTTTCAGAGATCGATGGATCACATATGAGATTTGAGTAACTATTCATCACCACAATTAAAATATCTGAACAGTGATTCCTCAGAAACACCAGGAGCTGCTCTGCTTTTTCTTTTTTTTTCTTTTTACCAATAAAGTATTCAGAATCTCACACATAACGAATGTAATCCTCCGGTGACGACAGTGACTTCAGCTCTTCTGAACTGTAATTCCTGCTTGTCGCAGTCTGACCTTTAGCTGCGAGTCGCCGCGTCCGTGAGCAACGACAACGTGACATTTCACAGCGCCGCTGCCATGTCGCCGTGCGGGGAGCGCGAGGTCACGCCACATGCCCCGGGCCAGATGAGGGCAAACCCCCATTGGGGGGAAGAGGAGGGCTGGGGGGTGGGGGGTGGGGGGTGGGGGGGTTGGATGTCCACAAGCATCGAGGAGAAACAATCACGCCTACACACACACACACACACACACACACACACACACACACACACACACACACACACACACACACACACACACACACACACACACACACACAGCTTGGACTTAGTCACCCCTGCTTCCAGCGGCTGAGAATAGCTCGTCACATCTTGTACAGTAAGAAGCAATAGAACGCTAAACTTTTCAACGACTGCATCCACGATGCCATTTGCTTCCGTCGTCCCAGACCATAAACATAAAACTCACAACGCTGACACTAAAAACACCGGCTGCAACCTTTTCCAGGTTTGTGGAGGAACTCGCAGGCGGCCGCAGGCACTGGGTCAGCGGCCGCTTGCCCAGGATGTTAGGGACTTGCACTTTGCATTCTCGCCCGCCTTTTGGGCTGAAGTCGGGAAACATGTTCCAACAAGCTGTCTTTGTGATGAGAAATTCAGTAACACAGAATCCCGGAGTTCCATTTTCATCTGCAAGTAACGTGTCCGTATATACTCCCTCCTTGATACAGCCGGGTTCGATCGTCTTTACAGTGTTGAATAAGATGAAAAAAAAAAAAAAGCCTTTACTTGTCAGGTTTAGCACACTGAGTCAAGGCACTTAAAGCACGCAGAACATATAATGGCATAACAGCGAGGCCTTGAGAACCGGTGCGACCATGTAAGAGGCACGAGCAGAGCGAAGAGCGAGAAACAGCCAATAGGTAGATGTGAATTCAACACGAAAGAGGAGAACATAGCAGAGTGCGCCCGACAAAAGGCTGAGAGTGTGGAGAGGAGGGCGGCTGGGTAACATCGGCTCAGGGCGGATAATGGATCAACTCAGACCTCAGAGGCGGCAGCCGAATATAGAACGATGACATCTGGGGGATGGATGGTTGGAGGCTCTGGTATCAAACTCTTTTTGTCTTTTTAAGATTCACACAGAAGAAATCTGTGCGTGCCTTTTCATCTCTGCCTCCTGTCAGTGGATTAAAAAGACAAAATTCCGCTTCATGACTGAACGGCATGAAATATTTGTAATTTGACTCCAGGCTCATCTGACCAGCCGGGTGGGATAACGAGCTGACGAGCTCGATTAGGTCAAGCATTAACAGCGACCCAATCCTCAGACAGACTTAAATAAATATACAATTTCTGTACTTAGATTACAATTTACTTCTATTAATATATTGTAAAACATTTTTAAATGTTGTTTTTCTACATGTTTCTGTATGTAATAGATTACACAGTGCTATCAGCTAGAACTACTACTCAGCTTCCCTGGAAAAGAGTTTTGTTTTGTTTTGCCTGTTTAAGCAGCTTACTTTGCTGTCAAATCCTATGAATGTTGTTTGGCAACCTGGAAAACGCCTGGAGCCATAGCGGAACGCATCAAGAAATCTTATCTATACTTTTTATCTACATGCTTGGAATCGAAGCAAAGCCTGTAAAACATGGCGGCCGCCCGTAGTGGTATGACTCCCGGTCTGTGTTCTAGTTTAACCATCAATATCGGTAGTTTAATACTTGAGATTCTCGCGTTTATAGCGTATTGCTTTGTGCATACGTACGTGCTGTTTCATTACCAAAACAAGCGACAGCGCCGTCCCGTGGCCCGGCATACTAACTACATCATTTTCAGTGTGTCTGCTGCTGCAGTGGAAACGCAACACATAGTTTTTAACGGATTGGGTGTTGTCAGGTGAAACGTTGTGGCGTGTGAGAGGAGCTGTCGAATGTGATGATCTGTAAAGTGTTCCGTGAGCAAAAAACACACATAAAACCTGCAGAATCATCTTTGAATAATTTATGTGTCCCTCCCCAGGGACAAAGTCTCCTCCGGGTGGTGGTGGCGGGGACGGACGGAGAGCAGGGAGGTAAAGCCTTCGAGTTTCAGGCCGAAGTGAAGGAACTTTTTCACAGATTCTGGGACGGTTGGACAGAATTACTGCACTCGAGTGAAGCAGTCGGTCTCAATCTAATCTACTAATAAAAAGAAAGTCTTTCCTGGAACTACAAGTGAAAGCTTGTAGAGGTAACAATTAACTCATCCAGCAACTTTCTAACCCAGTGTCTGCCGTGCATGATAAATCCTTTATGGGAGTAAATAGAAGAAGTCACAGGCCGTCAGGTGAAAGATAGACGTGTAGTTATATGTCAAAGTCACAGGTTTGTTAATAAAGTTTGTTCATAAACTTTTGTGTGAAACAGGGATCTATCAGCCTGTCCTGCATTATTACTATTATCATCATATGCGCCAGTGTCTTGATACAAACATGCAGGGGGTCGATTTTTCATTTTAATTCTGCCATAAAGCAGCGCTGATCAGTGACCACCGAGGCTCAACCCTCCTGCATCTTTAATGTCCTTCCTGCTCGCACGGTGTCAGGAGCCGTAAAACTGCAGCCTAATGCTCCCGGGGAGGAGGATCGCTGACAACGCCGCTCTATTAGCAGCTCGGCTTTACACAAATTCCCTCCTTTCGACATCACGGGGAGCGAAAAATTTAGCTAAATAAGGCAACGAGCGGCGAACGCAGGCGGCAGCAGCGACGGCATAATGGCTGCCGTGTCGGTGGGAGAGCGAGTCATAAAAAATGCAGGAGCCATTTAAACAGTATGTAAAACTGAGCAGATTAAAAATATATGTGCCCTGTGTCCACGAGGGGCAAGGCTTCCTCCACGTAATAATGAATGTGGCAGATTTGTTAACGCATGCACACACACACAAACACATACACACACACACATACACGCATACCAAACTATATCTGCGGCGCACCAGCGAGTACACGGCATGCAAAGTGAAAGGACCCGATGTTTCTGAAATTGAATTTTACTGCCGTGGAACTCTTGCAAATTTAACAAGGAGTAAACAAAACCTACCGACAGCCGGCGCAGCTCGTGGTAAAGAATGGCTCCGATGTCGCATATCGCTCTGAAAAGAGAGAATCTCAGTGTTTGTGAGGGAAGTAAAGTTGCTTTTTCCTCACAGTTCATGACCTGGCCTTGAGGACGCCGTTGAAAAGACACGTTCAGACAGTGTTTGGGTTGCAGCTGAAGGGTACGACCAAAAAAAAAACAAAAAAAAACCTGTCAAAATGGCCTGGGAAGATACGGGCCAGGAACTAATGAGGATCACAGCAGCAGAGTGTGAGAGCAGTCGGGGTCATGATGGACAAGTGAAGTCATTATTCACCGAGGTGAGACGCACACGAGGGGCGGGAATATCAACAGATGAATCGAAAGTCAATTACCAATGTGGGAGCATGACAGTGAGGACCTTCTTCTTCTTCACACCAGGATAAAATGTTCCCACTTTCATTTGGTTTAGTGTGATTTCACGCTTCACATTAGAGACCGAATCAAACCGGATCAAACCACACTCACACGCTTGCTTCTTCGGATTCGCCCGGTTAGTTATGTTTGCTTACTACCCAAAACGCACTGCGCCCTACGTCCAGTTCTCTCGCTCCGTCCACTGGAAAGTCTGCAGATCGTCTCTAACGCGTTCACATTGACCGTGAACCGGATCAGAGTTCATCTTCAACTGAACGGAGATCCAAGATTTAAAGTGGACCAGAGTTCATGTGTTTGAGCCGGACGTGGAGAAGAGAGGAGGAAGTAGTGAGGATCAAGTAGTGAGGATCAAGTAGTGAGGAGGGAGTAGTGAGGATCAAGTAGTGAGGAGGAAGTAGTGTGGATCAAGTAGTGAGGATCAAGTAGTGAGGAGGAAGTAGTGAGGATCAAGTAGTGTGGATCAAGTAGTGAGGATCAAGTAGTGAGGAGGAAGTAGTGAGGATCAAGTAGTGAGGATCAAGTAGTGAGGAGGAAGTAGTGAGGATCAAGTAGTGAGGATCAAGTAGTGAGGAGGAAGTAGTGAGGATCAAGTAGTGAGGATCAAGTAGTGAGGGTCAAGTAGTGAGGATCAAGTAGTGAGGATCAAGTAGTGAGGAGGAAGTAGTGAGGATCAAGTAATGAGGATCAAGTAGTGAGGAGGAAGTAGTGAGGATCAAGTAGTGAGGATCAAGTAGTGAGGGTCAAGTAGTGAGGATCAAGTAGTGAGGAGGAAGTAGTGAGGATCAGGTAGTGAGGGTCAAGTAGTGAGGAGGAAGTAGTGAGGATCAAGAAGTGAGGGTCAAGTAGTGAGGAAGAAGTAGTGAGGATCAAGTAGTGAGGGTCAAGTAGTGAGGGTCAAGTAGTGAGGAAGAAGTAGTGAGGATCAAGTAGTGAGGATCAAGTAGTGAGGAGGAAGTAGTGAGGATCAAGTAGTGAGGATCAAGTAGTGAGGGTCAAGTAGTGAGGATCAAGTAGTGAGGATCAAGTAGTGAGGGTCAAGTAGTGAGGATCAAGTAGTGAGGAGGAAGTAGTGAGGATCAAGTAGTGAGGAAGAAGTAGTGAGGATCAAGTAGTGAGGATCAAGTAGTGAGGATCAAGTAGCGAGGAAGAAGCAGTGAGGAGGAAGTCCTTTCACACGGCAATGGCAGAAACACTGAAAACATTGCAGTTTTCATGTTTGGCCACCAGTGGGTGCTGTTGGTTGTTTTTGTACTGAAAGCACAAACACACACATGCAGCAGAGAACAATGAGCTCCAAACATCAACAATGGGAGAACACGATTATTCTAGTGGACAGACCACCAAGTTGGATTGTTATTATAGTGACTGTCAAAATAAAACTACCAAGTCCCAGAAGAATATGGGCATTTTGTTTACTTTGTGCAAACGAGGCCTTACAGGACGTCACCGTCTTTCTACCTTGGAAATAACGTCAGAAGATCCAGTCGATCTACAGTCAGAACAGGTTTTCCAGCACAGCTGACAATCCATTCATATTTCTTTAATCCTCCGGAATAATTCCTTCAGGAGACTTAACTGTCATCGAATCAGATGTGACGTTGGTACAAGGAACTGAACATGGAAATCTTTTGTATTGCGGTGGCATATGATCAAAATCAGCTGATAAGCTATTTGACAGGTGTGCGTAACCTTTCCTCTGGTTAAAAGCATTTTTAAATGAGTTCATATTAGTCCCTCCAGTGGCTCCTCTTTTCCTCGCCGCATGCTGGATCGAGACCCAAGTGTAATCCCACGCAAACATGGATCATGTAATCCAGTGTCACCGTAGAAAAATAGAAACAATCACTCTGCTTATGCCAAATTCAGCTGTGTGTGTGTGTGTGTGTGTGTGTGTGTGTGTGTGTGTGTGTGTGTGTGTGTGTGTGTGTGTGTGTGTGTGTGTGTGTGTGTGTGTGTGGGGGGGGGGGGGTTAGTTAATGCCCTCAAGTGTTGGAAGCAAATGGCAATCTGCTCCTACATGTTTGCATACACGCACACAGATGTGCAGCTCCACAAACAAACAAAGCACATGGACGTATTCCAGATGGCCCAGCAGATTGTTCTGCTGCTAATTTCCCCAGTGAAAGACAAATATCATCCGCGGCGGGATGGCCGGCGTCCATCTTTATCAAACCTGCAACCTACTTTTCTTACTACGAGGTCCTGAAGACGCATGCAGCCCTGATTCACTGACAGCTGAAGAGACTCGGACAGAGAAACGGCACCTCGTGACCAATAAATGGCTTAATCCTCGTGCCGTGAATAACCTCAGTGCTCACTCACAAAGGGATGCCTCTCCTATAAAACACTCCCACTTCCAATATATCTTAGTGGTCCGAGGATTCAACCTAGTTTGTAGCTTTTATTAGTACGTAACCCCCAAATATATATATATATATTTTTTTAGTGCTGTCAATCGATTAAAAAAATGTACAAATTAATTGCACAGTTTTCTGTAATTAATTGCCAACATGCAACCTGCTGTTTTGCTGCAGAATTACTTCTGTGGTCATTAAATTCCGCTTTTCAAAGTAAATGTAATGACTTTCACTTTCTCAATCAGCCTTCAGGAACTTTTTAGAGTGAAACCTTCGGCCTTACTATTATTCCACTCGGTACTATGCTGCTCTGTAGTCACGGTGCTGCGCTGCACGTGTTGCTGCTCCGGTAAGGGAGTTTAAAAACCCCCCCAAAAAAACGGAAGTAAAAAAAACTGCGTCAATTACGTAATTTATTTTTAACAAGTTAAAACATTTCAGATCAATTAAACAACAAAACAATAACAAAAACCAAAAAAAATGTAATATAATATGACAATATCTGTAACAAAACCCACAAAATATATATATATATATATATATATATATATATATATATATATATATATATATATATATATATATATTAAAAAATATATATATACACACATAAAAAATAAATATATAAAACAAAAGAAGAGATGCAACATTATATCAAGTATAAGTAAACAAACGAGCACCGTGTCTAACTTTCTACCTGTCAGCTGATCATGTCTCAAGCTGACAATCCAACTGTTCCTTTTATTTTCCTGACATTTAGATTCCATTTTTTTTTTTTTTAAACCTTTTCACATATATGCACAGATATAAACACATTTCCTGTGTTGTGTATCCGTGTCCACAAAGCTCACTCATACCATGCACTATGCACACAAATAGTAATTATGTCTAGTAGTTCTGCACATGCTCAGTCGAGACAACCAGAGGTTCCTCCGTGATGTCATGACTCCCAGTCCATATTCTACTTTGTACTTTTATTTTGACAGTCACTGTAATAACAATCCAACATGGTGGCCTGTCCACTAGAATGCTTGTTCATGTTTATAGCTTATCTCTCCGTGTGCATGTGGTTTCATCATAGAAACAGCGCCCACTAGAGGCCCAAAATGTTAAAAAATAAAATAATGACCCGGACATTGATGTGTTCCAGCGATACTGAAAGACTCTTGATCGTGACTGTTGCGATTCTCCATCTGTCCACGGTGCCAACAGCAGGTCAAAGTCTTATAAATCGGCTCGCTGTTGGGTTTGAAAGAAACGTCCCTCACAGGGCGAAGCCTCAAACTGTTCGCCTGAAGCCATTACCGGGCCCAAATTCAATTTGTCTGGCTCCGTGGTTCATCGCCTAATAACTGCTCCATGTGCTGCATCACCTTAATACAGCCTCACTCACTCATTACCCGGCATGAAAATGCAAGTCTGTTTATTTTAATTGAATTAAAGTAAATAGATTTTTTACAGTAATTGGTTTTCTGGTCTAGGAATTTGATGTTTTTTTTTTAACATGAGCACATGACCGAGATGACAATACTTTACGTGAAATACTTTTACAAAGTGTGGATAGGATTTCAGTGGGAGGATTTCCACTCGTGTGACAAACTTTGGACAGACTTGACGAGTGTATTTGTTTTATCTCATTTCTTCTGTTGTAAAAATATCCAACTCAATAAAAAATTGTTTAAAAAAAAAAAAGGTTTCTTAGACAATATTCTGATTCTATACACAAAATAAAATAAATATCTTTTAATACACCTATTTTTGTTTCTCTTTTTTAGGTGTCCGCAATCTTCTTCCGTAGAAATGTAATTGGTTGATTTCTTTTCACTCTATTAAAGTAGAAAACATGCAAAACATAAATTTGCCAAACAAACCAATACTTACCACAATGAGTTTCTTTTAGCTCAAATGTGCCTCACCTTCTGTCCCCTATGTGCACATATTGACATTTTAAAGGTCAAACTGAGCTCCTCTGCGAGCCGGGAACCTCGGCGTCTCCGTTAGGCAGCAGGCAGGGTTCGGGGTTGGGAATCCTACACTACAATAAAGCACAGTGTCGCGTCGTGAGCGTCTCCTGCTCGGTGTCCCGCTGCAACCCCGGGTCCCACACACGGTAACCGAGCCGCAGCAGAAAATAACTAAAAATAAAAGAATAAAATAAAGAATCAGCTGACTGAAGGGAAAGCAGCGTCCTGGCACGCTGGCCCGTCTGGCACCGCACATCTGGCATGTTAGGAAAAGGGCCCGGGAGCAAACAAGCTGACATTATTGTTCTTCCTTATTTACTTCCAGCAACCTGCTCCTTCACGCAGCATTCGTATCCACGCCACCAAAAATGCCACCGACACAAATTACAAAACAGTTACTGAAAAATAAAATATTACAAAATCTATGGCGTGTTTACGACAAACTACTTTCACAGTGCTGAACACACTTTTTTTTTTTTTTTATTGAGAAATAAAAACAGGATGGGACAATAACCCCCTTGACCTTTAAGCCAACGTCAATATCGTCTTGTTACATGATGCAGTCATTCAAGTAGATTCACGTCCTTCGGGCAGAATTGTTCCCGACTGCTTCTGCTCGACGAGTCGAATGTGGCTGCAGGAGCCAAATGTTTCCCTGCTTCTTCATCGCTGCCCTTCAAAAGCCACCCCCACCCCCACCCCCACCCCCACCCCAACCCCCACCCCCACCCCAACCCCCTGGATTTGAGCCGTTCATTTCGGTACCGATGTGGTTTCCTCTGCTTATCACATAAATCCCAGTTGCCACTGCGAGTGGAATAAGTGGAAGTATTCATTATCAACGTCGCTGCGAGGAAACAATGTCGATATCGTGTCAACGCTCTAACGTGTCGGGGATCGGGGGAGGGCAGGGGGGGGGGGGGGGTTACATCTGATTCTATCTTTTCCATTTGTCATAAACTTGACACTACTTCACTGAGCGCCAAGACTGTAAATCCAGTCTAACCCGGATCTGTCCTAGTGACTAAATGAGAATACAAGTCCCTCTAAAGCACATTTATAAGAAGTAACATTTACATATGGAGGAATATGGAACTGCAGTAATTTGCATGCGAGCTTCTTGGCAACTAAACAGAACTTGGTTGTACTTTGAGGTTTTGCGGCACAGTACAGAACAAATTGGTGTTTTATTCAATCAATTCCCTAATCAAAGTGCCGAAACTAAAAAAATAATGATTTGAACATAGACACACAGATCAGGTCATTATCTGCTTCACCAAATGTGCTATTTTAATAAACAGCGGCTATAAAGCTTCTTGGATGCCTCCAGGGCTTCGATGTTTAATGAAGTAATGTTCCTAGAATTGGCTGAAATTAGTACATGGGTGTTCAGGAGGGATATTTAAAGCACATTTCGCCCAAGGAAAATGATGGAGGGGGGAAGGGGGGTGGGGGGGTAAGAGCGATGAGCCTGGAGCTTTAAGTCAGACAAACTGGAGGAGATAAACGGCCTCAGACCTGCTGAGGTAACGCAACAGATTTCAATTTAATTTATGTGCCGTATGTTCAGTTCTTCATTATTCCTCTCAGAGAATGTGGTACTTTCTTCTCCTCTCGTCATTTCAGCTGGAAGCAGAAACTCCACAATCAAACTGTATTCCTCATGTTGTTGACCATAAAATATGTATATCTGATACAGCTTTTAGGTTATTACATCTCCCCCGATGTCAGACTCTGATATCAGTGAGGAATTACACCGAGACTGATATTTATGTAAAACTTCGCTTGTAAAAAGATTACCAGCAAATCGGAACCTCTATTTACTATTTACGATAGAAAATGTGACTTTTTCCTGGAAGAAATAGAAGTGATCTTTTTTTTTTTAAATTGTTTTAACCTCAGAGGAAGAAGGTGCTGGCGGACAGAGACAGAATACATGTGTGGCTTTGCCACGTTGGGTTTGTTCTGTATAAAGTCAAAAAGGAAACTAAAAAAGTAAGTGTGGAGTAACGAGGAAGGAGCGGTCCTCCAGCGGAGTCGAGACAGAAGTAAGAAAAACCAATCAGCCCCTTGAAATCCAGGTCAGATCGGCAGCTAAATCTGGTTTGCACATTTTGTCTGGATGTAAACATGATTAAACTATTAAAGTTAATGTTGAGTTCACTTGGAAAAGGAGCGCTGAATAAAGAAAGTTCAGCTCAGTGAGCAGATTCCCAGAAGTTACAGAGGAAAAACTGAAGATCGTTGATGTCAATTAAAGGAAACAAAGAATCCGACAAAAAAATTTAACGTAATTGTGATTTAAACATGAAATATTTTATTGCTTCAGGGGAATTCAAAACAGAAGGAAGTATTCTCTTAAATAATGCCAGTGGTATCATGTATTCAGCAGACTGATCTGCTTCACCTTCACTCTGACCTTTGCCTCCATTGAGCCGCACACAAATGAGTAATCTGACATTCCCCTTCGTCGTCCACAGCTTACATACAACCTCAAATTATACTCCATTGATTCCAAAGGGAGTGTGTGTGCGTTGTATTCTATAGGGCCCATTCCTGCAAATCTTTTCCAGTTCTATTTCCACACACATACACACACACACAATGGCTGTTCAATAATTCAGGACCCCGGTTTGCAGAACACGCTGCAGCATGCAGGCCGTGTCCGGGAGTCCTGCGGCGATCGCCTGAACGCTGCAAACCAAAGCGGGGAACGTCGGCAGGACCGCTGGAGACCAGAGCTTCTAAAAACAGATTAGACCTGCCTGCAGACGTCGGGGGCGAAATACCGGGAGTGGATCTTTACCGAGACGCCCCGAAGAAAGACGAGAGCGCCGCACGAGGCTGTGCTCACCATCAGGTCCAGAGACCGGACGAGCAACGCCTCACAAACTGCACAAACTGCATGTAACCGAATCCCCGACTTCCTAATGCGTGTCCTGAGCAAAGATCAATATCAACAGCTGCTGGGATCTATTGACCATAAATGAATAAACAAAACTCCTCCCGTGTCAAATATCTGCTTCTGCCGTTATGTTGATGATTTTTAAAACACATTTTGAACTGACCAGCAACAAAATCTGTCGTGAAAATGTGTTTCAAAGAAAATATGAATAGTTTCACTTTCAATTAATAAAGTTTTGAATGAATAACTGGTTTATAACTGGTTTTAGTTCAACACAGAAACACAAACACCAGCAACTTTTGTGCTTTTTCACACTGATTCACGACATTTATCTTGTTTATTTTCCACATATCTATTTTTCATTGTTATTAACTCAATTTTTTTACATTTCTACTAGTGTCATTAGTAAAATTGTTGTTTCGTCGTGGAAGAAGTGTTAAAAACATTATGATGTGTATAATTGTTTGTGACAAATGGAAAAAATACCGTTCACTTCAAATGACAAATACACGCAAAACTTAGGTTTCTTCTTGGAAATGCTGCTGCGACCCTGAATAAATAAGAACATTCTTAATGTTTTTTTGCCAAAATTTTATTTATTAACTTAAAAATACTTAAAATAAATTTTTTTTTTGTAACATTTAACTTGGCAGAATGTTTAGATGAGGCGGGAGAAGCACTTTTGTTTCGTTTGATTTTATGTGCATGTTTTTATTTGATTGTGTAAGAAAATATACCTGAGAAGCTGTACTTTTGTTGTGAAAAAAAAAAAAACACCAATGCTGCTTTTCCCTTTGTGAAGCAAAACTGTAATTATACCACAGAACATGTTTTAATATTGATTCTTAAGGGTTTTTATTATTTTAGGTTTGATGTTGAAAAAGGCAACAATCATGTTGGAACGTTCCGTGCGACAGCAAATATTTTATTATGAAGGACCTGCAAAGCTCTACTGTTCAGTCTGCCTCTCCTATAACATCTAATCTGAGCATCATATCAGTGGCGGTCCATCACTTCGGGGTCTTTTACTTCCGTTTAAACTTGATTTAGCTGAGCGGCGTTGGCCTGCGGGGCCGCCGTCTCGCTCACCTGAACCTGGCGAACGTGTCCCCGTTTCACACCGCAGATGATAACCAGCAGATAATCATCATGTCTGCAGGAGAACCGAGATGCCGCCGGTGTAATTCGAGCAATTTAAAAGACAGTAGCCTCTCTTGTGTTTATGTCACAGACTTTATATACATCACACAAACGATACACAGGAAAGCTGGACGACAGTCTAAAGAGTTGGACATTAAAAAAGGAAACTGTACAAAGTGGTCATGAGAGTGCGCGACCTCGGCCGTGGGGTCGATGCGCCTCGTCTCACGTGGCGTAATAATCGACGTTCTGGAGGCTGTAAGTAGAAACTGAATCCAGCAGCCAACTGCGGGTCACGACTGTGGCGTGTCTGGAGAGATCTGCGGAGAGGAGGGCGGTTAGGTTTTTCAGAAAAGAAAAGAAGGATTCGTCTGCGTGAACAAAGAGTGCAGAAGATGTTTGGCGCGGTTTCCTGCTTCGGCGTGTCAAACTCATTTCAGGAGAACTAGATCCAGAGGAATGATCAGCATAGATGAACAGTCAGAATCTGCTGTGTCTGTGTGAGCTGGACTGGCTCCGCCCACACATGCCTATCTTGGAAGGAAGAGGAAGTACTTCCTCTTGTGGTGCCATGTGCCAGAGCAGAGCTGCCTAATTGTGGGAGGAGTCAAAGGGAGGGCCTACCTTGATTGTGATTGGCTAAACCCCCGATGACACTATATAGGGTTTGAGTTCTGATTGGCTGGTTGGAGCAACACACTTTTTAAAAAACAAACAAGCCAGGGAGAGAGAGGACAGACTGTCTTCACTTCTGGGTGTCAGTCCAGGTATGAGGACGATTAGTACTGCTGGACAAACCTTTAGTAGGTGAATTTTATTTTACATCATAAGACCTCTTTAATGCGTAATTGTTTTTTTAATTGCCATCTATATCAATGCCAGTGAAAAGTCAAGATGCCACACCTCTTTCTAATTTTTGGCAGCTTTGCACGGCAACGGTTTTAAGTGAATATGCAAAACCTTGTGTTTTGGGCGTCCGTTTACGCGACAATGGCGCTCAGAGCCGCTGAAAATGGCTCCCAGGGCAGAACTTTTTGAAAACACTCAGAGCTCCGTCGTCATGTGAACAGACAAAAAAACCCGACACTTTCTGGAAACAATGGTGCTCCGTCACCGCTAATGTTTACGGGATATTGTTCTCCGCCTGCAAGTTTGTGATTTCATTACAAAAACCAACAACAGAGCCCACTAGTGGCCTTGCATGCGAACTACACCTTTTTTCAATGTTTCTGCCGTCGCTGTTTAATCTGACATTTCCAGAAGGTTTGATTTCAGAACTTTGATGTATGATCGTGAAACTTTTCTGAAAGGAAAAAGCGTGACTTAAGACGTTGTCGTGTAAACGAGCCTAAAGGGACTGCCGGTAAAAAAAGTGTTGGCACGATTCCTGTTTGTTTATTGTTACTTACATATATGTCACACCATCAACAAGCATACATTGTGTTTTGCTGTCGTCTTTCCTGCACATGGTTGTCAAAAAAAGACAAAGTTTTAGCTACATGGCAACATTGAATCCGTTTGATGGTTTTCTGTCTTTTTACTGGAATTTTAACAAACAAAATAACTTCCATTTTTTTTGTGCGCCACAACAAAGCAAAAACTTTAAAGTGTGAATTTAAAGGTCATTATAGCAATATTTTACCAGTCCAGCTACTCAAGATGAAACTGGACTGTATGTGGCTCCTAAAGTCAAATTTAATTTCGTATTGATTTTGTATACCTCTTTGTATACATTATATACGTGTATATATATATTGTATACATCTTTATATTGGTTCAGTTATGTGCTTTTGAATAAGTATGTTTCTTCCATAATTTATCATTTGGTTCGTTCAATATCAACTCGTCCTACAATTTATCACGTTACAATGTAGTATTTAGTAGTAAACAATGTAGTATTTAGTAGTACACAATGCACCAGTTTTTGCCCTCGCTGCTGAAAGAAATCCTAGCGGAAACACTGGACACGCATCAGATTTCCTCGAGAACAGAACAGGAGAAAACAGTTTAGTCAGTGATGCACAAGACGAGTACAAAGAGGGGATGGAAGGGAAGAGGATGGAGGGTCTGCTCCATTACCTGGGCTACGAGCGCCAGAGGACGTGAAAGAGGAAAAGCTGCATTAAATATGCAGCAGTGCAAATTAGGATGGCAGTAGGAGGGAGGACGAGCACTTGGAGCCACTTCTTGTTTCAAACTGTCAGCTCTTCTCGGGCTCCGCCAGCCTCTCTCTTCTGCGGCCAACTTGTTTTGACATTCCCCCCGCTGCAGCCTGACATTTTCTCTTGGCCATTTCTCTGCCGCCTAACTTGCTTCACACTTGCTTTCCCGGCAAGTCACTCTCGGCGCTCTTGTTGGGAACCTGTCTTATTTTGGCTGGCAGCAGCTGCCATTTTACCGCGCTCGCTCGCCAGTCCAGGAAGTAATGGACGGGAAGGTGCAGCGACGCCCCGGGAGAATCACTGTCTGGGTCTGTGGGCGCTCGCGTACAAAAACCTCCAGCCTCCTGAATATTACCCGGTCAAGCATTTTTACTGGCTTTTACCCTGAACTGGATGGAATCAGGTGAACCAATTAAGATTGTTGTTTTTTTTGTTTTTTTTAGTGTGTTGGCTGTGGTGCTTTATTTTTTAGATAATGATAAGAAGAGAGATAATAGAAATGACAGCACTCTGCCTAAACCTGGTCTGGATTGTACATAATAATATAACATACATTATACAATCAAGTGTAGAGTCAAAGAAAAACAGCAAAATGGGACTTAAAGAGGTTCTGGTGTTCAAGTTGCAAATAAATAATGTTTTTAATTAAGGTCTATACCGATACTTTTAAACAAAAACTAAAAACTTTCCTTTTATAAAAAAAAGCTTCTCTTAATTGTCTTTTATAAGTTCCCTTTTAAACCCAATAATACTTACGATTTTAACAGTTTCTATTTTTGACGTACCTTTTACATTTGTCCTGTAGCACTTAGTGATGGTTTGTATGTAGAGTGCGTTATAAATACAATGTATTATTATTATTATAATTATTATCTATATGTGACAACGTTTTCAAGTGAAAAGACATCGTTTTTGCGTTTTCTGAGAACGAGGCAGGTCAGGCCACTAGTGGGTGCTGTTGGTTGTTTTTGTAATGAAACCACACGTGTGTAGAGAACAATGTACAGAAACATGACCGATGGGAACAGTCCCCGTAATAACTTGGTCGTCTGTCCACTAGAATGTCTGTCAAAATAAAACTACAAAGTCCGAGGAGAATCTGGCCTGGGAGTCATGACACTCTGGGGATCGCCATTGTTGTTACTGTCCATCTACTGGGCATGTGCAGAACAAGGCGTGTTAATTATTAAAGGACAATTAAATGAGAATAACTGATGCCTGTCATTTTGTAGTCAAAGTCGTCATAACAAGGAAAAACAATTAAATATTCTTTTCAGGACTCACATGTTGTGGAAGCCAAAGACTCAGATAGGTGCTGAACAATGAGCAGCTGATGGGATTTCTGTGGAAACAATGAGGAAAAACAAGAGCGGCTGGTTCAGCATCGCAAAACAAAACAGCCACAACGTGTGACGCAATCCGGGAACAAGACGTTCCACAATGTCACCCGTCTGCAAACAACACAATCATCCAGGTTGAAATATGCTTTTTAAAGTGCTGTTGGAAACACAGCGGCTGTTTTTATTGAAGCTGCATCTATCAGTTATGTTTGAGTTTGTTTTTTTACCGTAATTAACGTCACCTTTACCGAACAACATATCATTAGTGTGCCATTTTGAAAAAAATGAAATAACTCAAAACCAGGAGACAAACCGCAGGCGGATGTGCACTTTAGTGCCTGCCGCCTCGTCACTACAGGTAACAATTAGATTTTTTTTCAACTTGTAAAGTGTTTGGAGGCATTCGCTGTATGGAATGTAGGAGAGAAGAGATTTTAAACTTGGACTTGATATTGTTCTACATACCTGTTTACCATCGAAGAGGAGAGGGTCTTTAACCAAATCCGCTCCGCACAGCTCCACCATCCACTCCAACTCATCTGGGATAAACACACACACACACAAACACACAGTTACTGTCGGAAAATAAATTATCAATAGTCGCGCCTAAAATTTTATTCTTTCTGCTTTCATCCCGTCAAGCCCGAGGAGACGGCGAGCAGACTTATTACTGCCTCAGACTTGCTTTGATCGCAGGGACAGAAAACAGGTCAATACTTTGGTCTCCACTCAGAGCAGACTGTGTGTATCTCTCAACACACATTTACCTTGAGTTAGAAAAATGTGTTTCTACTCTGGCACATCACTGGGGAAGAAAAAAAAAAAAGAAGAAGTGAAATCAACAAGCTTTACCTGTTTGATATCTTTAATAATCTCGGATGCCAGAAAAACATCAGTGCACTTGGTGTGTCCACTAAAGATAACCTTTTCATGTATCATATACAGAAATTAAATGATGAATGAAATCCCGTTGAAGCAAACAGCCTCATGTCTGTGCCGTGTAAAGGAAAGTCTTCAAAAGACGACTGGCGCTGGAGCCAGCAGATGTCAACCCATTAGAAAAGCTTCATCGATCTGGCAGCGTGCTTGCAGGAGCACTTTGAGAGCCCCAGGAAGAAGGAAACCAAAGAATGCTGGCTTGGGGGTTTTTAAGAAATGCGCCCCCTGAGACCTTCACCCATGATCTACCCGTCCACTCAACCGCGATGGAAGGGTGAAGCAAAGTATTTCATATAGAGTGCAGTTAAAACTCCTTTCCACCTTGAGCTTGGAGGTCTCAGTTTTTGAACTCGGCTCCTTGTCTTTAAACTCTCTGACACGGTACATAAACCTCTAAATGGAGCTAAATGGCCGTCCAACTTTACTTAAATGATGTAGTTTTACAGCGCTGAGATGATCAGTTTCACACACACACAGACACTCATTCGCCAGCAGAGAGCAAGTTGGAACTCTTGCTCAAGGACACATAGATGGACAGAGGTGGGAACCAGTGGCATTCAACTATCAACCGTCCAACCTCAGACTGGGGGGGGGGGGGGGTGTTAGCAGTAGTACAGCCGCCCCAAAACCAACAGGACTGCAGATTTATTTTGTGCCCGACTGAAGAATCAGTTTCAATTTTCTTTATGATCTAACTTCCGTGTAGCTGACCGAATCCATAGCAACCGCTGTGCAATGTGTCAACAAAAAAAACCCTCAAAACCAACATCTTGCACGACTCCAGAGCCCGTATTGAGCGCGCCCACGCGCTGGAGCCGCTCATCATTGTTCTGCAGTGGTGAAATGACAGGGGTTAAAAACAGCACAGGTTCCCAGCTATTCTCAGTGTCAGTCAAAGGGCTACCTCTGCCGGCACTCTTTTTATTTTTTTCCAACCCTCGTCTTCAAAGTGAAGCTGGTGCCTATCGGAGGGCTGCAGGACGGAGACTTCAATGCGACTGAAAGAGGTGGACTTGGGGAAAGAAAAGGCCTGGTGGAGAATAAAAGAAGAGGGCGAACAGTGTGACGGCAACAACCCCAGGAAATACCACACTGGATTTTCAGGTTTGTTGTTGAAAGAAAATGCAAAAGGAAGTTTTTTTTTTTGTTTTTTTTAAAACCTTTGTTTTAGTTTTTAGTAATCATACACATCAGCTGTGTGGATTCAGACTTCCTGTGGTGATGCGGCTCTGCCATTTCCCAATAAACCCAACGAGACCAAATTGTTTTCAATTTGGTGAAAACAAATTGAAGTGATGAGTGTTTGATTTGTGGCACTCACAGCTATTATTTGATATATTGTGTGTTTACAATGTAATTTTATTCTCCAATTAACACTTCATAAATGCCCAAAGGCCCTTTTTTTTTTTTTTTTTAATGTAACTCACTGCATGCAAGCTCACTGTGAAGCATGTGAAAACAAAGACTGCACCATCAAAGAGACATTTAACAATAATGAGACGCATATGAGGTTCAAGCTTTTTTTTTTAATTGCTGAATAAAATTTTTTTAAAAAGGACTTTCAAAGTCAAGTGTGGGTTGAATTCGGGGGATTTAAAAAGAGACAGGATTTAAAACTACACCTCTGAAGTTTTCATTATGTATTGTCTTGAAGTCAGTGTTTTTTATTAACGATTTTTGGTTAAATGGAAAGACGGCATTTAAAGACACTATGATGTGAACACATTTAAGCTGTTTTGGGGCAAACTGTTCGATAATGTCTTCAGCTGCCATTAAATTTTTTTATAAATAAATACATTTTCACATCAAATTCTCTTTTTCTCCTGTCAAATGTTCCATTCTGGACTCGAGGCTTTCGACTTCTTCTGAACACAACAGAAACAGAACAAACTACAAACCTTCAACTCAGAATGTCAAAATCGGAACATGGACCTTTTCACCTTGGGACAAAAATCTGCCTCACATCTTCCTTAATGAGCCTTTAACCGTCGTCGCTTAGACGGAGCATCTGGAGAGATGACTAGACAAGTGTACGGTGCAGGATGTAGAAGTGAACAGCCGATTGGACGAAGTCATTCTACCACACCACTCACGATATCCGACGAGACGAACTTCGTCTGCTTACGTTTAGGAAAATTACTTTCACTCAAACTGAGTTGTGTCGTGGTTCGCTTTCTGGCCAGAACGTTTGTTGGAGTCTGGCCTCGGCAGCTTCTCTGCATGTTCTCCCTGTGTGGGTTTTCTCCAGGTACCACAGACTGAGGACTCATTGACACAACAATTTCAAGGGAAAGCTCAAAACCTGGGCTAAACGCCGTTACTGCACATGTAGTGCACAGCCGAAGTAAATAGTTCTGCCGCTCAAGCACGAGTAGACGGACGACGACGACGACGACAACAACGGCAGCCTCTGGAGTGTCATGACTCCCAGTCCAGATTCTGTAATAACAATTCAATTTGGTCGTCTGTCCATACGAATGTCCGTCTGCTCGCCATTGTTTATGTTCATAGCGCATTGTTCTCTGTGCGCATGCATGTGTGGTCGCATTACAAAAACCACCAACAGCACCCACTAGTATTCCCCCGTGCTCAAACAACATCATTTGAAGAATTTCGGCTGTTTTTGTGGAAACTGACGTCATTTCAAAACTTTTCTGAAACGTTAATGCAAAAATGATCATTTTTATTTGGAACATCGTGTAAACAGGGTTCATTGGCGTTTAAACTAGATGGATGGAGATAGCGATAGATAGATTTTTTTACTTCTGACTTGAAGCCAATTCTTAATAATTCCCTGTTCTGCTTTGCGTGTTCCGCTTCAGTCGTTCGCTCCCAAACAGAAAAACAATTCCTCTGACATTTCCCTGGTTACCTGTCGTCATGTCTGTGAAAGACCCCTGGAAGCAGATCCTGTATCCCTTCATGAGCAGCTGGAGGCAAAAAAAGAAAAGAAAAAGAAAACCAGAGGTTAGAATAAAATGACATGCTGTGAAATGTCGGCAAGAATTCCAACAGGAAAAAAGCAAAAAACAAAACAAACAAAAAAAAAGACGTTTATTCAGCGGATTTCACTCTCAGAAATTGCCGCTGCGATCCCCATTACAGCCGAGTGTGTTTCTGAACTCTTCACCTGTGTGGAGGCTCTACAGTGGCAGAGCTGAATCACTTCTCCCAGCACATCCTGCAATTTTCTGCCGGTACTCCTCGCTTAAAAATAAAGCCTGGAGACCTTGCTAAGGTTGCTCTTACTGTAATACTGTAAATTCAAAAGGAAAGAGTGTCGAGGGGTAATGTCACGCTTAAAGCACGCGTAGAAAAACGACCTGCCCGACACCAGGGACACGATGTTTTATTGCACTCGGGGGTCAATAGCTTTCTCAAAACGGGAATGTAAAGTTATTCCCTTGAACCTCGGTTACCGCAGAAAGCTCGTGGTATCGTACGTCTGGGGTGGAGGCGCTTAGAGATAAATGTCTGGGCAGCTGGAGACAGAAAAACTCATTTCTCACGCCTCCCTGTAACGTCGGTAATAATCATTAGCCGGAGGTGCTCGGCGAGATGAAAAACTGTTTCTGTTACAGATTTTTAATTTAGACAACAGCTAATGTCCTTCAGGACGTATTAGTGGCGTGATAACATACACGCTGCGCTTCTTTTCACTCATTTCCCGGGCATCAATATTCCGGCGCCGCCGCTCCGTTTCTTCCGTTTGTCACGCCGGTTTGCAGGTGCCGCAGAGCGAACGTGAACGCGGACGATCCGTCTGGCTCCGTCAAGAGAGCCGGCGCCGCGTTGGAGCCACTTAAATAAGCCTGAAATTACTCGCTAATTCAATTAGCGGAGGTTCTTCAAAGGCGGCGATGCGGCCGACATGACATCCAGCCATTTCTAATTTTCCCCCTCAGTGGAAACAGAACCGGGCCTGCTGGCCTCACACCGAGGGGAAAATTACAATTAGCTTCTCACAACAGAGCCGCGGCGAAGACGCCGGCGCAGTGGGGAGAAACGGGCGCGGCGGTTTAGCGGTTATGTGTGTTTGCGTCATAGAGGGAGGGTCTCTGGGTCAAGTCTGGGTTATTGGCCCGGCGGCACCACGACGCTGAGTCGACGAAGCAGGATGGAAGATAAAGGATGGATAGAAGTTCAGGTTCAGCTTGCAAACCGAAGATTTCATCATTTTATCAAATTTAAGTATCTTTTAGAGCAACAATAGAACAAGTACAAAGCAGAGTGTAAACATTTGTTGTTTTTCTGCTTGATTCGGCTCGTTCATAAAACATGTTACAGTTCTTGTGTCAATATCAGGCTGAGCAGTTCGACGCCGCCTCACCGCTTGAATCCCCACTGCAGAGCAGGTTGTTAATCAGCTGGGATGAACTGAAGTGGAAAATAATGTCACTCAGACTGACAGAGGCCTTTATGGGGCTGAAGCGTGAGTGAAACAGAGCAGGCAGCTTCGATACGACGAGATTAAGAGGTGCGTTTTTCTTTACTGGTAAATTATTCTTCAAAAGCAAATCCTTGAAGATCCTAACGGTTGTAAGCGTGACTCTTTGTTTCGCTGCTCATTTCACCCCCCCATCATAGCCACATGTTAATAAAAACTCCTTTTTGGGGATCGGTGATAAAAACTATATTTTTTCCATTTTGCCAATATTACTGCACTTCAGGGTAATCTGCAGCAAAACTAACCTGTGGAGGAGGGAACTACCCCAGGTTGTCCCAGTAGGATGCACAAACTTGATCGTACATAAACAGGCTGACATTTTTTTAAAAGACTTATTCCTGGATATAACAATGAAAACTGAAAATTGTAAAACTATTTTACATAAAACCTTAAAATTAAACAGTTTTGTATGAAGCGAGAAAGCCTGACATCTTGTGCGGTTGGTAAATTTGTAACGAAGCTGGAAACAAATGCTTGATATTATTAATATATTAGGACGAGATCCCCGACGCGGATTTCGAAAAACAAAAACAAAAGAACTGTTTCCCAGTTTAAAAATGTTTCCCCCCCTCATTTGCATAAATCATAAAGCAGGTGCATGTTGTTCCTCCAACACGCCGATTTCATAAATCTGCTGTTAAACTGTGACTTTCATCTCCTGAAAGGTTCGACTGCACCGCGTCACTTTCCACCGACTCGGAGATGACGACCGCTGTGACACGCAGCCCAACGCAAATCAAAGATAAATGAAGAGAACTGAGAGGAGGTTTAGTAATAATAACACTTCTGTGTGTGTGTGTGTGTGTGTGTGTGAACCGAAACAGTGAGGAAGGGGGGAGAAGACGACCAAGACTGCAGGTGTAGTTTAGCATTTTACCTCCACGGGAGTCTGAAAGTCATTATTTGGTCATAACACCGGGGTTACACCGATTATTACCTCGTTTTCTGCTGCATTTCTATTGACTGGTGAGTCGCCAGGTCGGAGCTGCAGTCAATGTGAAATGCAGTGAGATGGCCATGATACTACACTTTTGACAGTTTGAAGAAAGCAATCTGAAGTTTAGAGACAAATGGTGAATTGACTTTTCCTTACCATCATTTAACTCTTTATACTCATTTAAACCCTTTGGAAATTGAACATTTCAACCCTCGAGTAACACTGAATGTCCAAAAACTGTCAAGTCAGCGTGGATGAATATTCTCCTGTGCTGCTCATGTATAATAAAGTCTGTTGACAGGTTTTCAACTGACACCATTTCTCCCTTAGAATTTCACTACATTGACTGGCTGCACACTATTAACTGCCTCGGTCCTAGTTTGTATTAAGATATTTGCAAAAAATATTCATTATGTATGACTAACTGGCGGCACAATTTGAAGATTAACGCATCAATTGGGTGAAAAAAACATTTCTTCATGTGTTATATGATCACCATCAAATTTAATTACTTCCGATGTGAAAGGAAGTTACCAAATACGGTCATTGTCTAGATAAGGAGTTAAAAATATTTTACTTTCTATTGAGCTTAGTGGAACCAACAACTTGTAAATTACAGACTTCACAGACAGAAATCGGAATGTAACCGGATATATGTGACAATCCTGTTTATGTTAAGAGGAACTCACGTCACCGTCTTCGGTGGCTCGAGCTCTCGAGGGGCCCTGATGGTTTGCTCCGTTCACCACATCCCCTCTCACCTCAAACAGACTCTGTTGACAAAACAAAAAAAAGCACAATCACATCCTCTTGTTATCTCAAGTCAGAAAGTTCCTAATCTCTCCTGTTGATCATCTCTTCAGGATGAGCCGGTGAAGTGCTGCTCCGCCTCGTCTGATAAAAAGGCTCAATGTAAACTATGCAGCCGGTCACATATACACTCGTTGAAATAAGGATCAGGTGATCAGGCATTCTTTCAATTTGACTAAGTTCATCTCCTAATTGCACCGAGTCCATTTCAACGACAATTCATGCGGCGTGGAAATGATTAAAAACTGGCCGGCGTGACGGAGACGTGCTTTTAAATTAATGGCGACACTAAACAAAGCCTGGCACAGGATCACGCCGCCATATCAGAGGACCAGATGCAGGGATTGCTCAGGCAAATGGGTGACAAATAATTTATGAGGTATTACAGCAAACTGCAAGGAGAGATTCATCATGCGGCCTTAATTCAGCACCGAGACAAACACAGATGTAACTGGAAATCACCAGCTAACAAATTCAGGGAGCGGGCGAGCATACCTCATCTAAGAGTTTCTTTTGTTTGAAGCACTCAGAAATCCCTGCGGAGAGGAAAGAAGAACTTGTGAGCTCACCGTCAAACACGATTCCAGTGGCTAATGCATTATGTAACACTTCTCTTTATTCCAGCCAAGCCCCCCCCCACCACCACAAAGCCGCTTTGTATTTTTGAGTAATTGTCCATAAGTCATCAGTGAAGGAGCTCCACGGTATATTAAAAAAAAAAAAAAAAAAAAAAAAAAAGTCATACTCACAGCGGATGCTCACCACCCACTTCCTGCCTGCAATGCCAAGGAAGTATTTGAGCGTGCGCTCGCATACCAGTTGTTCATCTGGCAGCAGAAAGAGAGAGACAGAGAGAGAGAGAGAAAGAGGAAAATGTGTGAAAAGATGTGCAGGAGCACATGTGTGCGTTCACACGTGCGGCAATTCTGGAAAACTTTTGAGTGTTAAAAAAAAAAAAAAGAAGAAGGTGCAAACGAGGAGGAAAATATCACAAGATTTAGAATAATGTTAAAATGAGTGAAAATAATTTTTTTGTCATGTAATTGATATGCACCTGCTGAAAAACGACCGTATATAGTGTATATGACAATATTAGTTTGCTTCCGTCTTCTTTAATTTGCTTCGTTTCATCGTGATCAGGGTGACAAAGTTCTGAGAAATTTTCAAACTTTGGAAACTTTCCCTGGGAACAAACCAAGAATTTACTAAACTCATGCAAGTACAGTTGAGTAGCTGCAGTCGCATGCACAGAGCTTACTGCAGGGCTTTTGAGGCCACGCCCCCGACATGCACTGTGCATTCCTCCATCACACTCTTATGAGCCCAAAGCACTGAAATCACACTTTTGAGCCTGTGGATGACAAAGTGAAGTATGTTTTGATGATATTAATTGGTAATATATTTAACAAATTTGAGGTAAAACAAATATTTAACATAGAAATATCACATGTAAATGATCATAATCATACTGCAGGCTGAGAAGTTAAAAGATATTTTTGTTTATTTGGGTTGGGTAATGAAGAATATATTTTACATGTTTATTTTGTCCAATGAAAGAATTTATTCTATAAAATATTAAACACTTGATATTATGAATGAAATAACTATATCAATCTGTTTTAATTGTAATATTTTTGATGGATGTCTACTCAAAACAATATAATAATGCTCAACTATGACACCTTCCTATTATATGACCCTAAATTCCCAATTAATTCCCAAAATTCCGATGGAAAGTTTCCAAAATGCCCTCGCTTAACTTCCCACGGACATTTAGTTAAAAGTTTTGGGGGATTTTCCACCTTTATGAAACCTTAACCGTATTTAACTTCACTCGACGGTGAGGGGAAACGGAAGCTTCCTGCACACTGCAGGTCTTACTGCTTAATTTAGGGTTTTTGGGGGGGAAGACGATATTTAGTTGTGTGACTGTCGACATCTCTAATCTGATCTGACGAAATGCGACATGATAATTGAGGTCGCTTGCAAAACCATGAGATAAGTATCTGATTTACAATCACAGATGAACGCGGATCTGATCACAAATTGTCAAAAGATTAATTGAGGCCATTTTTTTTCCTACTTTCACCTACAGCAGGGGCGTCAAACATAAGGCACGTGGGTCAAAACCGGCCCACGAGAGGCTCCACTTCAGCTGGTAAAGCCACAGAGCAAATAGAAAAAAATTTAAGAGAAAACTTTAGTTTTTTTTAAAAAAATTTCTAAAGAGGAGAGGACACAACACCGAGACCGACACTCGGATATCAGTGATGCTGCCATGAAGGAATGCGACCTCGTTACTATCAAATCAAACCAGCCTCAAGCCATGCTGTCAGGGTGAGTTTGTAAAAATAAATTTTTTTAAAATAAAGCAATAGTTTTTTTTTAACATTTTACTGTATTTTGCACCAGGAATTATCATTAAAGTCGGCTTTTCGTTGAGATTGTAGTCATTTTTGGGAGTAATTGTGAGTAACCATTTTCATCAGACATACTCTGAGCAACAACAAAGAAAAACTTTCTCATTTCAATTTAAAAGGTGGTTATGGCACTATACTACCAGTCCGGTAGAACTGCTCCAGGGTGTTTAGTTCAGACTGAAGGAAAAAGTTTGATAAACTTGCCAGAGCGATCTGGACGTGACACGACGAACACGGACTCTTCTACAGACACGGTGGTTGTGTGCAGAGGAGACGCCGCGTGTGCAACTGCAGAGACGACCCTCACATCGCTTTAATGTGAGGCAAAATAAATGCACCATGTATGTCCACCCACAAATTGCTTCTTTTCATTACGTTATCGTTTATGCTAATGAAATTTTAATTACTTCTGTGAATCCTATTGGTAGAGAAATTACAAAGAACTAAATTCTTTTTCACGCCACGGGCCAACAGGAGTACAGCAGACTGTTCACCCGAGGGCAAAACAGGGCCGAGTTTGGGGGAACTTTTCACGATGAAGATAAAGTTGAAATACAGAAAGACTCATTGCAATTTATTCTACATCAACAGTCTTAACAAAGCACAGGGAAACACCTAAGTCTATACTTAAAGGTTGAAGGAAATAAATGTGTTTTTCTCTGATGACTGAAAACGGTACACAGGCCGGTAGTTTAGATTATAATTAGTTTATGAGGCTGCAGTTGGGTTTTATCTCTCATA
Organism: Lipophrys pholis; assembly: GCF_963383615.2. Lineage (NCBI taxonomy): Eukaryota > Metazoa > Chordata > Actinopteri > Blenniiformes > Blenniidae > Lipophrys > Lipophrys pholis. The sequence continues at coordinate 5,852,481 of NC_137635.1, read as the reverse complement.
AAATCTATGATTTCAAACCATTTCCTTCCATTGGTTACAATGAGAGACCTTCTGCTCCACTCCAACCTTCAACCATAAAGATCAAGCGGCACCGCGCTCCCACTTTTGCGTTGCCCAGGAAACCGCTGCCATTAGAGAAGGACTTCTCAAACAGTCATGGTTAATACGGCGCTTTGCAGACAGTGAGCTTTGAAATTAAAAATAATCTATCAGAGACGGTAATTAGCAACAAGCGGATGAACGGAGGAGCCAGAGTGTGTGTGTGGGTGAAAAAGAAACGGGGAGCTTATCTCCAAGGAGGGCTTGAAAAGAGGCTCAAAACAAGCTGTAACCGCATGTAGCAGGGCAACGGCAGCGGGGTGTGTGTGTGTGTGTGTGTGTGTGTGTGTGTGTGTGTACTTCTGGAAATGCCAATGTTCTTGCTTGGGGAAAAGAAAAGATTTGAAAACACGACCGAGGGGCGGCAGAGGTAAAACAAAACATGAAGAGTCAGTTTAATTGCTCTGCCTTGTGAGGAGATCAATTCTACAAGGAAACGTCTTAAGTTAATGGTGCGTGTGTGTGTGTGTGTGTGTACTGACCTGTGCTCATGACGATATGAGTGACTTCCGGCGTCACACGTGAAACCACACGGGCACCAATCGTCTTGGCAAACTTTTTCACCATAACCTGTGAACAGCGACGCGTGATTGGGTCTGTGCGTCAGTAAAGTGACTGAGCGAAGTGGCTCACAGTGTGAAGAGGCACCTGCTCGCCGGGGCCCAGTCCAGACGACACCAGCACCAGCTTGGCTTTAGGCCCGTCTTTGGGAGGGCTGTTGTTTTCCTTGTTTTCCTGCCCGTCGGAGGGTGAAGCGCTGGTCTTCTGTGTTTTGGAGTCAAGTGTCTTGGAGACTCCGGTGCCTATCACACTCCCCCCGACGTGTTGAACTGTTGACGAAGAGTTTACAAGTTTTAACGTCTTATAGAGAAGCTTGAAAACCTCCACGTACCACCGGTCAACAGACGGCAGCTTGAATTTAAAACACTGGAAAAGAATCACCGAGGAACATTTAGTTTGTTCTTTCAAATGATCTATTCTTGAATATTCGAGCAGCAGCTTCTTCTCCGGACACTTTTGCTCCATCAATGCAAAGACCTTAAAGAGGGAGACATTTTTTTTTTTTTTTACTAAATTGAACCATTAATTGATTATTAAATAATCAGTAGATGAAGCCTTAGTTTATACGAAGAGTTGTGTTGTTTGCCTTTCACGTGACATTCCAGTGACGCTCAAGCCTCATAAAACTAACTTGATTTCATCAGTGTGTCTATATTCACCCCTGACTGAGCCTGAGAAACCCTCTTGCAGTCTTATTTTTCAGTCTGCAAACATAATTGCATGAACATATCTCCTTCAAGGTCAAAATGCGGCAGAGTGCACGTCTTACGATGAACTGCAATGCAACATGGGAAACATGAAGGGAAATAGACAATCTGACCCACGACACTTTAAAAGCCACCCGCCTTACAAATACAATTCAAGATTGGACATAAAATTTTAGGATGTTTGGAGAAAAGACTTTGCTTATATTGTTAGTCACATTCATTCATGCAGACTGATGGTGACAGCTGCCATGTAAGACCATCAACTGAGACACTGAATAGCGTCGTCCTTAAACTCATGTTTACTTTCTCTGCCAGTCGTACGTCTCTTCGCCGACACAAACAAGCCTTACCTCTCCCTGTAATGCCGCCGGGCTTTGGCTGAGTCTGCTCGGCGACCTTTCCGACACCCGAAGGTCCAGGATGTAGGTCTCCCTGTGCCTCACGAACATCGTTTCTGCAACAGAGACGTTTGTGTGTGGGTGTGTGTGTGTGTGATTTCTCGCACAAAGCAGCTACATGAATCAACTCGATCCGCAAGATAAAGAGGAACATACACGACAGCGGCCTTTTTTTTAAAGTCGCAGTGTTTTCTCGCTGTCGCCAATCTAGAGGGAGAAAAAAAAAATTGCATGGAGGAAGAATGTGTCCATGATCTTGTGTCTGAATCATCCTTTTATCTGATCTGACTAATGTGGTGAAAATGGACAGTTTTGATATTCTGTGTTTTATATCCACGATGGCAGATACACGCGTTTGTGATGTCTGAGTTCATGAAATGTGCCACATGACATCATTTCACGCGGCATAAAAACAAAGCAGGTAAACACAGATCATGAATAGGCTTCAATTTCAATAGATTTGATGCTTAGAACTTCTAACAAGTAATCAGCTTAACTGAATTATGTTCATTTTATCATTCTTTATTATAAGGTAGTCTTTCTTCTTAAGCGACAAATAGGTGAAAACCATTTTTTCTTACTTATTTGTGGCTTAAAAAAAAAAGATATCCTTACGTAATCAAAACAGAAATATTACTTCAAAGCAAAGAAGTTCTATTGTCCTCGGAAAATGTCCGCAGACGAAGTTTGATTTCTTGTGTGGTTACGGAGTTTCATCTCCGCCAATTCAACCACTTTGTTTAAAAAATTTTAGTGGTATATTTCTATTGAAACCTCTTAAATCAGAGTCAATATAAAAAAAAAAAAAGGAAATGACAAGACATGAAGGAAACTATGGGATTTTAACGACTGCTCAGCTCTGGGATACGGCACATAAAGTTTTAAGAAGTGAGACACTGCTGTTGTGTTGCTCCAGCAGCGAACATCTGAAATGGATTAATTCCTTTGAAGAATGACTTTCTGCTCGAGTTGGAATGTTTTCATGGGAAATGGGAAAACGGCGAGGCTCCTTCCAAACGGTCTCCAAACACTCACAAACTCCTAGAAAGTTGTAAAATACTTCCTGCAGCCGTTTCCCCAGGAGATCTCTTCCCAGTGATCCTTGTACAGTCCTGGGAACTTTTATATTTATAAAATGTCACTAAATGACAATAAAACAAAATGAATGGTGTTTAGAAGGACTGCCGTTAACGTGGAGTTGAAATTGAAAGAGTATAAAACACAATTTTTCGGAGTGTTTGTAGATGTTTTAAAAAAAACTGTTGGAAGCCACACAAGAGTATATTAAGTGATAATTATAAATATCTTTTGCTGTTAAGTATAAAAAGCTAACATGTTCTCTATTTTTCACTTATAGTGCTGTATATGTCCCACTGTGCTGAGATTTGGGGAAATGTGTCTTAAACTAATATAGATTCAATAACAGACAAAAGGTCTATTAAATTAATAAATAATGTTCGTTATTTCGATTCTACAAAATTTTAAAAACATGTGAACTACTACATTAGGTTCAGAATGAATCGCTTCCTGTTTGGGATGAATGAGGTTGAATTGTTTCTCTTAAACTTCAAGCTTCACCGTTAACTTTCACAAAAGCTTTAAAATACTAAATAGTTAAGGGTTACAGTTCAGACTGATGAGAAAAGAGGAATATCATTAATTATCATGTTATGTTTTCGTTTTATTTTGTTATGGTACATGTTGATTATTCCACTGATTTTACAGGATGAGCATAAACACCACTGGATTCAGCCTATTCCCTTTCTTGGTCAGTTAAATGAACAATATTTATTGGCGTTTCTATTTTCTATGTGTTGAAATGTGACCAGAATTTAGCCATTTATTCATTCATTCATTGAAAATCAACACATCAGAGGGACAGATGAGGCCGAGCAGTTTCGAGATGAAGCTGAGGAGAAGAAGGGAGTTTATTGGAAAAAGGATAAAGATTGAAATATTTTCAGTCATTATTGTTTGATTGTCTTCTAATAGCAGGATTATAAACCCTTCAGCTCCACTCAAGTATATTAACTTCTGAAGTTTTTGTTTCCAGTTTATCCATAAATGACAAGCATCTTTAACTGAATATGAATAAAGTTCTAGTTGTTCTCTGTGGGGTTTTTCTCTCCCTTTTCTTTGCTCGACTGCAGTAATACTGACGACTGGCAGAGTGCCGACCTTTAAATTACCTGTCCCAAAGTGGTAGCAGCTCATTGAAAACTTTCTCCCCAGATTCACAATGGCACTCCTGAAATATGCCTTTTTTAATTTAAAACTTTCACAACTAAGCCCCTCCGAGTTCCGCTCAGCCATCTCTTCTCTTCTCCTCCCTCGCTCTCTCTCTCTCTCTCTCTCTCTCTCTCTCTCTCTCTCTCTCCGTCTTGCCCGGAGGACAGCACTTAGAACCCTGCGAGGCGCGAGGTTGGGGGGTTAGTCAGGCGGGGGAGATGAATTACTGTGGCAATGCAAGTTTCCCTCTAAGTGCTCTAAATGACATATAAGATGCAGCCGGTAATGACTTTTTTATTCTCCGCAGCATAAGCAGATTCTGGGTTCATTAGCGAGATTATCCGCCCGTCCTCTCGAGATGCATCACCCTTTGAGAACGAGCTCTGCAAGACGCACACAGACACCAGCACCCCCCCCACCCCGTTACAGACTGAAAGAGACCAATTACATGCCACTTGCTCCAGTCATTGTACTGCTTAATAAGGCTGTGTTGTAATGTAGCGCCATTTCAAATTTATTTGCAGCGCACACAGCGCTTTGACGACAGGAGCTCGACGTGTTGAGCCGAATTCCGCTCCGTTACATGTGCTGTCGAGTTTTGGTCACATGACTTGAGGACAGTAATTGGTTAATTGGTCGACTTAACAGACAAAAGACAAACTCCTTTGTTGTTACTTCTCTGGCTGGACTGAATGATCGGCCCCGCCGATTTAATCGACTGATTATTGCATTAGCGAATGATGGGTCGAGATGGGAATTGATACGATTCTGTTTAACGAATCGGTTGTTTGATTCTCAATGAAAATGTTTCTGCATATTTGGTCGTATTTCCTCTATTTGATGAAATCCCCACTTTGCGCATCCTTCCTCGTGAAATGTAACCAGACATTTGGAATCTGCATCGACCCCAAAACATCCATATCAGTTGAGCCCAATCATCAATGAAAACTACCGAAATGAGGAAAAGTAGAAATGAAAAAAATTTAACCCTGTTAACTGAAATAAAACTAAACTTTATTACAAAAAAATTATAACTAACTGAAATGTTAAAAGTCATTACAAAACTAAAACTGTAAAGTAAATGTCTTAATTTAAGTTTTTGTGAACCGACTATCTGTGTTGCTCTCCGTCCATCCAGCTAAACCCAAGTTATTTCTCATATGATTAATAATTCACTTATTAACAAGTTATGTTGTTGAGTGTTTTATTTGGTTTTATGCGCCCGAACACTTAGTTTGATGAGTAGATCCAGAACACTCATATCTGTTGAACGTGACAAAACACCTTTATCATCAACAAGATGGAAGCGTTCCTCCCCGGACACGCTGAACTGCTTTAAGGTTAAATACTCTCCGCAAGTTCTGACAACAAACCGACATTAAACTGATGACCTCAATAAAGGAAGGCGAATCAGAAGAGGAACTGTGTGATGAAGAGGATTGCCAATGTCAGGAAGTTTTTTTTTTTTCCTCTGCAGGAATGCAGACAGTTAAAACTGGTCTAATTCCTGAAAGTCCTTCAGCAGCGATACGATCAGCTCTTCTTATCACTTCCTGCAAACAGCGAGCAAATGTTGGTCGTCGTTCCGTGTTTCAGGCTGGGATGCAATTCAGGATTCAACACAAACTTTGGTTTGTGATATTTTCTGTTGAACTGATGATGATTTCACTCATTTTATCGGTGTCGTGTGTCACTCGCTATAGGAGCAATTCAGGTGAAGGTAAATTTGACTCATAATACAAAGATTACGAAACAAAACATTTGCCTCTTTGATGATAAAACCACAGTAAAGACTGATAAACTTAAAAAGGTACCTGTCGGAGTCTCGGCCTGCGTCTTGGCTGCATTGAGGAAATCTCTGAGGTTCTGGGTCTGCGAACAAAATATTAAAGTTTAAAACAGACTTCAATGTGTGCACCAACAAAGTGCGCGTGTTTCTCAAGATTTCATAAAGCTGAAATATGAAAGAGTTCTTTGAAAGGTGAGCAAAGGGAACCGGGAGTATTTTGAGCTGACATTTCATTAAATGTGAACACTGAGCAAACCTTCATGCGCGCCACCACTCATGTCTTGTTCGTAAATCATCTGCTGGTTATCTTCACTTTGTCCATTAAATGTCAGAATAGAGTGAAAAAAACATCCATCACAACTCCCCACAGTCCAAGGTGACATCTTCAGTGAGCTTGCTTTTTCAAATACAGCCCCGAACACACCGGGCTTTAAATCAGAGGCGGCTAATAAACTCTGCAAATATTCACATCCAGGTGACAAGAAGCAGGGACGTTTTAAACAGACTCTGGTAATTTAGGAGACTCGTGAATAAGATCTGCATTTCTTTTGTTTACCTGCAGCTCCGTCGCGCTGACGGCTTTCTGACGGGACGTCGCTGGAAGGGCTGCCCTCCTTCTCCTGAAGCACCTCCGACACCAAAGCCATCAGCTTCTCCAGCCGCACCAGCTCCTTCTGCATTTCAATCTTTTGCTGAAAAGATGAGATAACAGGGCAAAGTATATCATCCTCCAAACTATAAATGAGTATTGGGCTGTATCGGAACATGAGGGGGGGATATGCAAGATATGTAAGCCACAGTTCAACACCTACAACTCAAAATAAAGGCGGTTGTTGTGAAAATATACATCTAGTGTCCAGTGAGGACAACAGCTTCCTGTCAGCGAGGAGGGATTCACACACGCCACAGACTGGAAAGAAATGTGTGCTTTTGCTTCCAGAGAGCAAACACGAGGGAGAAGACATGACAGAAAGGCTGAGTGAGAAGATGATGGTGGAATGTTTCTATGAGGGACCTTAGCTTTTCCCCATCGGGGCTGCTTTAGTAAAACCAGGTGGTTTATAACTGCGTGCTTATCTTCACTCCACTTGATGCTGCCATTGTTTTAATTCCTCAGCTTCAGTTTTTATGGTATAATAGCACTGATTATGTGAACAGACACACGGCACGATAACACCTGAGCCGAGTGTAATCCCGAGCCCTCTATAAACCCCCCCCAGGTGTGAAACTTGAACTCCCCAGTCAAATCCATTGGGCTGATAAAAGCGGATGCGCGAGAAGATGGATGAGGCAGAAAACAAGAATCATCTTCTAGGCGGCATTTCCTCTAACGTAAATGAAATGCAATTTAGAAAGCTGCTGAGGGGGACATTTTTCACTGAGCTGGGTAGTCCGTCATCCAGACGCTGACAGTTTGCTTTGGGGAAAATGTGGTGGCTGCCCTCTACAGGGCGAATGATGACAGTGCACCCGCAGGAGAACAAGAGTTCAAAGTCTCAATTTGACTGGATCAAATATTACAGTGACACATGTGACATCACACAGAATGAGACTTTCTTTACCTGTGTAACCAGGACTTCACTGGAGAACTGTGACGGCTCCATGGAAACCTCAACGTTGTTTACAGGAACTTCACCTGCAGAGACAAAATGATCTGTGAATATCGAGTGAGGAAGCGCCTACTGTTCAAATCACTCACAAAAGAAGAGACATATTGCATCACAATCTGTTTCCAAGCTGAGGTGGAGTTTCATTGGATTGAACCTCATTCTCAGCATGTACCAAGGAATCGTCCGGCAAAACACGGAACCCTGAAATTCCCCCCACTGCTGTGCAGGCACCTCGCACAAAGCCAGAACAAATTAGAGAGTCAACTTACAGTCATCTGGGGTGCCGAACAAATCCACAGATCCCTGACTGGGACCGATGCAGTCGGGGCTGGGGCATCTAGAAGGAAGGTTCAGCAGCTCTCCGTCCTTCGCTGTATCACATGCACCTTCACGGGCATGTCCTTCAACTGGATCCTGACAACCAGCAGGGGGACAACCTGCGATTCCAAATATCTGAGCCAAAGTTGGTAAGTCCTCCTTCGACCCGTTGGTGTCAGACCCTGAAGACGACTCCAGCGTCTGAACTTTTCTCTTCCTCTTCTTGCTGATCAGGATGGAAGAAGGAGTGCTGATCTCGCCACTTGCTTCGTGGACATTTTGGACACCCAGAGGAATCAGACCGTCGGGGGTCATAGAGAACTCTGTATTCAACACGTGTTCAGCCGCGTCAGCTGAATGTTGAGCAGAAGAGATGTCCAGATCACCTTTTGCCACTTGATTTGGAGGAAGGACGCTACTTAGACTGTTCCTGCAGTCGGCAGACGGACTGACCGGAGTGGAACAGCTCTCAGCGATCAAGGCATCGACTACCATCACATGATCTGCTTCTTTGGAAACTGTCTTTTTTATTTGAATGGGTGAGATAGAAGGAGAGATTAAATCACTACATGTTGACTTTCCAGTTTCTCTGAGAAACTCCAGGTCGGATTGACTTAGTCTGGCAGATTCTTGACGATTCTCTTCTTTTTCCTTATCTTTGTCTGAGTAAAAACTCTTTTTCACATCTGCACCGCCGAGATGGAACGATTTCCTTTTGGTGGCTTTAAAGCTCTTCAGCAGTTGCTCGGTGTCCTCACAGTCGTTCTGCTCCTCTTCATCTTCACAAACTGAAGTTTCCAGCTGGGTCTTGCTCGGGGAATGATCAGCTGGCTTGTGACTCGGAAGCGTTGGCTCTACCACGTCTGCATTGTTTGTGCTCGTAGAGTTTGGGACCACGGAGACGCTGCAAGCCGGACTAACCTCAGGAGGAGGATCGGCATTTGACATCGTTCCAACACAACAGTTGTTGGCTTCAGCTGGTTTGTTTAAGTTTTCAATGCCTATGTCTTCATAATAGACGCACCCATTTCTCTTGGTTGCCCTCATCATGTTTCCATTCCTAAGTTGTGTTGTATCACCCAGTGCTTCACTTTGAACTTCTTCATGTTGTTTTGTAACGCTGCGGTTTTTTCCAGACACTTTGCCCCTCAGGCTTGCCTTCTCGCGCCGTCCCCGGACTTCCTCAGCAAAGACCTGGAGTCTTCTGCTCTTCCTGGTGCTCGTCATGACAGAAGCTTCTTGTCCCTCACTGCTGGAGTAACTCTCGATTTGCAGTCGAGAGTCTTCGGCTCTCCCTCTCAGCTTCAGACTACTTTCTCCCTTCTGGACTTCAACTAGAACAAGAGGCTTTGGCACTCTGCCAGGTTTGCTTTTGGCCGACTTTGAGAGTTTCCCAATCCGCTTGTCAGGCTTCTTTTGCTTGGGAGCTTCGGACTCGACACAAGTTTGCTCTTTTAAATCGCTGTCCACCTGCGGCAGAGCGCTACGAGTCCTTTTCCTCGTCCTTGCGCCAGACACAGAATCCGGTTTGTCTTTATTTTCGTCACTTCCAGGCTTGTTGGACTCCTCTGCACATGCATCATTTCTCTCTCGAACCTCTTTAAAAAAGTCACTGCTGGCATCATTTGTCGCTTCTGCCACTTCCTGCTGTTCCTGTCTAGTGTAATCAGCAGGAGACAGACAGTTTTCATTACTTATTATTGAAGCACTCTCCGCCTGTGTTTCTGTGTTAATTGATGGTTCAGCTAAACTGTTCGGCAGAGCAGGAAGAATCTTGCTTGATCTTCGTTTGTAGACGGCTCCAAACACCTGATCTTCCAGAGCTTTAGCCTGATCTTCTCTCTTGCCAGTTATGTCATTAATGTGTTGCTTAATGTCGATTGTTGAGGTGGAGGAACAGCTGTCAGAGTCGTCTTCCATTTTTTCTGGTTCGTCCAACTCAAGAGTCCCATCAGTTGGAACCTTCATGAGCCATTCAGCCACTTTTTCTAAGCTTTTCTTCTTCCTCTGCTGAAGAATCTTCGACTTCTTTTTCTGGGAGGACTTTCTTGGGGAATAATGTTCGGTCTCATCTGGAATTGGTAACAGACTAGGACATTCGACAAAACCCCTTTTGTGTGTCGACGTCGCCTCTTTCACACCACGTGACACGTCGGCTTGCTCTGGTTCCAGATCATCTGCGGGGCTGGACATTCGTCTGTCAGACGTCAGTGGCGCGTCACCCAAGCCGCTATCCAGGCCTTCATTTTCCGTCATGAAAGGAGCCGAGTGCTCAAATGCCATCAGTCTTGCAAATCCATTCTGGGCTATAAAGGAAGGTGAAGAGACAAAAAATAAGAAAACATGGAGGGACACACATTTAAAAATAAATTAAACATGAATAATGAGTTGTACTTTCAATAAATCATTGTTGTAGCAGTCCACTGGGAGGTTTTAGTTCCCAAAACCATTTGTTTGTTTAATAAGTGAATATAGATAACTTGCATATAAAAGTTCCTGACTTAAGGTAAAGGGATAAGTGGTTATTCACGAGTTTAAGGATGTACCTGCTATTGTTGACGAGTGGGACAGTGGAAGAATATCCAGGTCGGTATGTTTCTCCTTGTCGAGGTCAGTGTCACGTGTGTCTCCAGAATCGTGTGCAGGTTCTGCCTGTTTGTCACTGCATACAAACAAACACAGATTACCATAAGATTGAAAGAACAGGCGGTCATCGCAAAAAAATAAAAAGTTCAGTTTTAATGAGTCTTTACTTTGTGTCTTCAAATGGCCAATGCAGTCCTGTAAAATCTGAAAAGTGTAATAAATGTATTATTATCAAATGATATAAAGCAAATTCATTTCAAACGTGCATTCGAGTCAGTCTGTATAAATCTTACAATTTGTGCCAGTGTCGTGCTCATAAGCTTGTATCATATCTTGCAGTCCTGCTACGAGTCTCTGGAATCCAGGACTCTCCTGCAAGCTCCTGTAAACAAATATTACAACACAACGAAGCACGTCTCAAAAACAATGAGCACTTACACACTTTGGACAAAGTGACACTGTCATCTTATTGAGTCACTCAAACCTTCTGGTTATCTTTGCTTTACACACTGGACAGCAGGCCCGGTTTTGTTTGGAGTTATCCAAAAGCTTCATCATACAGAATCTGGAAAGAAATATATTGCATCATTAATTTTAAATTGGAGACCCAACACTATTGTGTAGTTTATAATGAAGAAAGTACAATGGGTCGTTTCAATAGAACACATCGGACCCTTACTTGCAAAACTGGTGGTCACAGTTAGTGGATACTGGTGCAGTCATTAATTCCAAACTATAAACAAAAGGAAACATAAACTTAACCATATATATTAATGATATAAGATAGAAGTATATGACAAATCAGTGAACAATGACACTCACCATATGGGACACTGCAGAGTCTCCCAAAGAAGTGAAATCCCTTTTTTGACATCTGTAATCTTTGGGGCTGCCATTGTGATTTCTGAAAACAAATGAATGATTTCATATACAATAATGGTTTGGTTTGTTTGGTTTGAAATGTTTCTTTCAAATTTCAAGGTACACACACACACACAAAAAAAAAGGAAAAACAAAAACAACAACAAAGTTTTCCTCTCAAATAAATAAATAAATGAATAATAGTAATAATAATATAAAAATGAATCAAGAAATCATTATATTGTTGCTTTATTTGGGGAAATATACAATTTTTGGGATGGATTACTAAAGTGTGAATTGAGACAATAGATTTTGACTTCTTCATAAACGTCTAAACAATAGATTTATCAATATTTCTCCCAAGCGCTTCACTGCACTGTATGGAAACAATAGGGTGAATAAAGCTGGATGAACACGCAACACTGATAAGGAATGAAAGTGGCTTTGTTCTCGTTACACAATTACTTAATTACTGATTAACCCGCATGTGTCTTTAGGTGTTCCCTTTGTGGACTGACTGACGTGACACACAATCTAACTTTACTTATTGCAGAGGTGTTAAAAACAGTGTATATTTAATACATGACCCATATGCTACTACTTCAACCTTTTACTGCTATCCCGACACAGACATGGTTATTTCTCATAACCACAACTTATAGTTTCTAAACTATTCAAAAGGGGGAAGAAAAAAAAGAGAAATTGAGTTTTGTGTCCACAAACTAACCAATATTGAATCACAGGTAGATTTAACCTGGGTGACGCAGATGTCTCAGCACAATCAAAAACAGGTAGTGCGCTTCAAGAAATAACATTATAAAAGTTTAACTTATGTTACAAAGACAGGCTAATTGGACTCACTCAGTGAGTTTTCACATTATGTCACTAAAATGGGGTTTTACACAAGCTTGCACAATGGCAGATAAGATGCATGCCAATCCGTTGAACAATTCTATCAACTTTGATCGATTGAAACTATTTCTATTTGACATTAATGCCAGTGCATTGTTAACGTGGCTCAAGGATTAATTGTCTGATGAACGAGACGCCTGGAAACCTTCATCGATGTATGTGATTTCAAAGAAGATAAAGTACGTGACCATTATTCATCGGTGCCAATATTTGTCAGTAAGTGTAAGACTAGAAAACAGGTCACAAAGCAGAAAATGCGGAAACGCTAATTAGCTACATGATAGGGTTTGTTTTGGATTGTTAACGGAGACAACGTGGTCTTTTTCGTAGCATCCGACAGAGCGACAACGCACGGAAATACACCGACAGACAAAAGCAGACATGTCGGAATACATCACTACACACTTCTGGCTTAAACGTGAGAAGTATTGTTAACATTTACCGTGTTTTTCTTCAGTTTTCAGGTTTCAACATGGGTGTCACTGGCTTCAGTTTTCCCGCAACTACTGCCTTCTTCTGCATGACGTCACGTAGTGCGCAGGTGGTTAGAGCGACCCCGCTGGTTGGAGGACGGAACTGCACATAAGTTTTCACTGTCTCAACATGAATTCAGACATTAGACCTCATTGAGATGTGACCACTTTTATTCATCCCAACGCTGCTCATTATTAAAACTTGTAAAAGCTTTTGAATCAGTTTGTCTTTTGAAAAAAAAAAGAGAGAAAAGACGTGATACAAAGAAGAAGCAGAGAGTGGAGTGTGGAGGACAATGAGGTGAGTCAATGTAAAGAAGAAGCTCGTAGAAATTAAGACAAAGAAAGAATAGACAGAAGTGTTTCAAATCCAGATACTTATTTATGTTTGGTACGGTGCCTGAAAATAAGCAACTTTATTTTTGACCGAGGGCATCCTCCAAACAGGAAGTAGAGATGTGACCTCTGCTTTAAACTTGTGCTGATGAGTCTACTGAAGTTGGCATGCATAAATGGAACTCAATTTCCTTTGCTTATTTCAAATGTCACGATAAATTTGCAATTAAGTGGACCTGACCTATTGTTTCAGTTCACTTCCACACAATGAGAGGTGACTTTTAAACATCATACACCACACATGGTCTGGAATTAAAAGGTCTCTCGTATCAGAGGTATCTTAATGACAACTTTACAGTGGAGCCATCGGGACATCAACAGAAACACTGATGCTTTGATCCATATATCAGAGAATTATTTACTTCCAAGAATTTCCCCTTGGAAGTAATAAAGTACTGATTCCGATTCTTTTATGGTGAGTTGTGACAAATTTTGATAACAAATCATATCAACACCAGAAAAAACACAATTATTTAATGTACTTCCATTAAATTAAGTATACTCCCATGCTGCCTGTGTGACAACAATTATTTGTGTATTTTGATATTTCTGTAAACTGGTCTTGCTGACCCCTCCACGTGACTTTCACTTTTCTGTCATGACGTCACTACCGTCGTAAACAACAATACGGAAGTGAAGCAGGAAGACTCGAGGTGCAAAATGAGACGGTCACACAAAACACACCAGGACTGAATTCTGATCTCCGGGAGAGCAATGCTGTAGTTTTATCTTCACATAAGCGACAGTGAGTCCTTTTTTTTTTTTTTTTTTAAATCCTTGCATTCCGCGTTTGTGACTTCCACACCGGGGAGCCGCGAAGCGATGCGGAGCTCGTTTAGCCTGCCGGGCTAACGAGCGGTGCATGGCGGATGTTTGTTTTGCTGCCAAACATCATGTCGCTTTACATCCACTAACTCTACAAATGTCTTGTCGGCAGCGATGGAGGGCTCCAAGTCGTCGAGCACAACCATGCAGGTCAGCTTCGTGTGCCAGCGGTGCTGTCAGCCGCTCAAACTGGACACCTCCTTCAACGTGCTCGACCGGGTCACCATCCACGAGCTGATCGGTACGTGCACCACAGCTGATCACTGCGATCGATCCGCTCGCTGCTTCGTGTTACTGACGCCTCGTGTGATCTATGTCCCTCCGCAGCCCCGCTGGTCACAGTGACGCCGAGCAAACAGGCTGACAGCAGCGGTGAAGGCGAGGCTGCACCGGAGGTAAAACACTGATCATTAACATCGATACACGCGGATTCCTACATGTTTCACCCTCGATTTCGATTATATTCCACTGATCTCGGCTCCTTCAATGTTACATGTATATGTAAAACCAGGGAAATACAGAGTTCTTAGTTTATTACAATAACTCAACTTGATGGACTGTACTTATAAGCAGTGAAATAATTGTTCATTTACTATAACCTTCAAGGTTACCAGGAAAACTCTTTTTTTTTCTCATTTCATATGACAGTGGTTCGTTAGCATTTTTTATTTATTTTTTATCTGAGATTTTTTTTTGTTTGTTTCAGGAGACGTTTGTGGAAAACAAACAAGATGGAGTGTCAAGAAAATACATTCCTCCTGCACGGTGAGTCTGTTCAGTTGGAAAACCTGCTCATGATTTTATCTCTGGGTTTATGTCAACGTGGCATTTGAGATCAATTGTTTTATTTGTCTGTTCTGTGTTCTCGTCACTCACATAAAGAATCGATTTATGTCTGTTATTGATCCATCCATCCCTATTCCGCACTGCCCCATCCAGTTCAGGCTGGTTTGGTGTTGGAGCCGATCCCTGCTGACTATGTTTACATCCTGAGCAGCTCACCGGACGTTCAAGTGTTAACTTTAAAAGTGTATTATTTATTTTTTAATAACCCATAGATAAATGTAAAATATCTTGAGAATATGCGCATGTTTAGCCTGAACACTCTCTTTGCAAAATACACAAAAAATGCAGTGAATAAGACGAAGATGAATCCATGAAAAGGTTTGATAGAATTTGGTTTCATAGAAGCAATGGACAAAATAAAAGCTGAATGCATCTTTTGGGGTGAATAAAAGTTTGAAACTGTGAGCTGAAGCAGTGTGTAAACCCCAAAGATATGAAAAACAAAGAAACTTAATTTGACGTATAATGTGTGATGAAGTTCCTTCAACTTTTTTTTTTAATGAATGTTGAAGTTGTGGTAGGCAGATATTTGATGTTGTGTTTTTTACCACGATCCTGATTGGCTATCATGGCTTCATGCTTCTCGTTACACTGCCCCCTACAGGCTTGGCTGCTCAGAGTAGCCCTGAAAGAGGTGTATATGTTGATCTGTGTCAATGAAGTTTTTTTTAATTTTAATTTTTTTTTTTAACTTAGAGGGGGAAATACCAGTTTTTGTAAAAACCCGGGTACGTTTAAACGGGCCGAGGTTTACAATGGTAAAAAAATGTGAATTTCTCAAGAAAAGGTTTGTGAACCTGCTCCACACCACCATGTAGCCCGTCTGATAATTTGAATCAGGTGTGTTGAATGTGTGTCGGCAGGATGATGTCGACAGAAAGCGCCAACAGTTTCACCCTGATTGGAGAAGCGTCTGACGGCGGCACCATGGAGAATCTCAGTCGCAGACTGAAGGTAAACGCTCACAGAGGCTTGTGGCTGCAGTTATGTCGCTTGTTTTGATTTGATAAGTGAGTGTGAGTTCACGTGTGTGTGACGTCTTCCCCACCCCAGGTAACCAGTGACCTGTTTGACATCATGTCGGGCCAGACGGATGTGGACCACCCGCTGTGTGAGGAATGTACCGACACTCTGTTAGACCACCTGGACACGCAGCTCAACATCACCGAGAACGAATGTCAAAACTACAAGTGAGCAAGAACCACACAGTTTAACGTGGCGCCTGCCGACGCCGCCCTGCTTCGGGTTCGGAATTCAAACGTGCGCCTCGGTCTTTCCAGGCAGTGTCTGGAGCTGCTGTCACACCTGCAGGTGGAGGAAGAGGAGACTCTGCTGGCGGAGTTGCAGCAGCTGAACGAGGAGGAGAAAGCATTGGTGAAAGAGCTTGAAGCTGTGGAGGAGCAGCGGGCGGCGGTGGCCCAGGACCTGGCCCAGAGCCGGATCCACTCCCAGCAGCTGGACACGGAGGAGCTCCAGTGAGTCGCCGGGCCGCGATGTGGAGCCGCGGCGGCGTGGAACACAAGCCAACCCGCTCTTTTGTGTCTCGCTTCAAAGGTACCAAAAGGAGTACAGCGAGTTCAAGCGGCAGCAGTTGGAGCTGGACGACGAGCTGAAGAGTGTCGACAACCAGATGTGCTACTGCCAGATTCAGCTGGATCGTCTGAAGAAGACCAACGTTTTCAACGCCACGTTTCACATCTGGTAACACAACATGTTTGTTTTCTTTCGTCCACAAATCAGCCGTGATTTTGCAGATATTAAACGTAGGCCTCGAGACTGAAGAAAATCGATGGTATTGACTGGACATCTCAAGTGTTTGTTTGTTTGTTTGTTTGTTTGTTTGTTTGTTTTGCAGGCACAGTGGCCAGTTTGGCACCATAAACAACTTCCGTCTGGGTCGGCTGCCCAGCGTCCCCGTGGAGTGGAACGAGATCAACGCAGCCTGGGGGCAGACGGTGCTGCTGCTGCACGCTCTGGCCAACAAGATGGGCCTCCGCTTCCAGAGGTACACGCACTTTTTAATTTACCCGCGTTCAACTGAAACTATTAATCTTAGAATCGATTATCTTGCTTATTTTATTTTTTAATCTACAACGAAATTGAGTCAAGCCACATGTCTGAAGAGACTTTTAAAACGTCTTTTCTTCAGCCTTCTGCTCTCTCACTAACAAGGTTAAATCTCTCGGGTTGTTTGGGTTTTCGTCGCGGTCGACTGAGTCATTGTTATTGCGTCTCGGCGTAAGATCTTAATCTTCCCGCCGTCGTCTGTTTATTGTACCTCGGTTATAATGAATCTCTGTGGCTTTGCCACAAACAGTTTGTTGTTTTTGTGATTCTGCAAGTGACGTTTGTCTCGACTCTGTAGATATCGTCTGGTCCCCTATGGAAACCATTCATACCTTGAGTCCCTGGCGGACAAGTCGAAGGTAACACAGTAGATTTGTTTCTCGCTCTCCCGCCTCGATTGAAGAAGAAGAAAAAAATCCTCAATTTTGACCGTGTTCTCCGTCTCTATTTGTCCGTGTGTTTTCAGGAACTTCCTCTGTACTGCTCCGGCGGTTTGAGGTTCTTCTGGGATAATAAATTCGATCACGCCATGGTGGCCTTTCTCGACTGTGTGCAGCAGTTCAAAGAGGAGGTGGAGAAAGGAGACACTGGCTTCTGTCTCCCTTACAGGTCAGACACACTTTAAAGGTTTTGTTTTATTTCTTTTTTTTTTTTTTCACAAGCTAGCATAGTTGCATATTTTGATCATTGGTTGTTTTTGGGACATTCTTGGCATTGGTAACTACTGTTCTAATGCAGTGGCACTTCACCGTAGTGTTGTAGTTTCCACTCTGGCCTCACAGCGAGAGTCTGAGCCCGTTAGATACTTCATCAATGCCTCAGGGAAAATCGTGTCTTTTTGCTGCAGAAAACACAGGAAATTCCCAGGAAGTGCTTAAAAAAACATTAACACGTCGACATTTTTTAAAATACCCAAACGACGGCAAAATAAATACGACTATTGTCATAAAAATGACAAGAGTATTTAAGCCCCTCCTACTGTTTGCTGGATTTCTCAATCAGGACATCATCTTACTGTATATTGTGATTTTATACTAAGTACCGGGAGGAGAACGGGCTGCGACGCTGGTGTAGAAATGATTTATTTATAGTTCTACAATATTTACTATTTTCTTGATAATTTATATATATATATGTATATATATATGATTAATTGTTGAGGTGGAGAAATAACAGGCGTAAATAAGCTTAGCCTTGGTCCTGCTCCTTTTCGGATTCGGTTGGGCATCATCTATTTTATTATTTTTGGCCTTACTTTGCTCGGTTGTTTTCTTTGTTTTGTGTTTATTTAATTTTGTCGTTTTGAAAAACCTCATTTGTGCCCACGTGTCTGAAATAAACTCCTCAAATACTCGTAGGTAAAGAATAATTGGTGTGATCAAGTTAATTAAAACTCCAAATTTAAATGATTATTTACAATGATTACACTTCAGAATTAGTTCATCTTTACCTCTGAATTTGTGTGTCCTATCATTGATGCTGTGTAATTAAAAATAAGTGTTTTTCCTCAGGATGGACGTGGAGAAGGGAAAGATTGAGGACACGGGCGGCAGCGGAGGCTCCTACTCCATCAAAACCCAGTTCAACTCGGAGGAGCAGTGGACCAAGGCGCTCAAGTTCATGCTCACCAACCTGAAGTGGGGGCTGGCGTGGGTCACCTCGCAGTTCTACAACAGATAAACCTGCATCACATAGTCCTGTACATCTCTCATGAATACTATTTTTTTGGGGGGGGAATAACCAAAGGAAATGGTAATGTCGTCACCACTTTTACAAAACTCTACAGTTCAAAATGTTTAACCCGGATTGTTTGTGAACGAGTGTCACTCTGTTTGATATTGTCATCGGTTGCATTCATTTAAAACTCTTTAATTTCACAGGTCCTCGTGTTAAGTTTTGCTTTAAAAATATCCCTCACAAGTATGTCACCTCATGTTTTGCACTGATGAGAAAAAAGAATTAAATGGTGGGATGTGTGGTCGGATGGTTTTTTTCCATGAACACTAAAATGCAGATATTCACAACAATGGAAAGTCGCTGTTTGCAGTGCATTTATTGTGGAAATGAGAACTTTGATTGCATCAAAGAGTATCTTTATGCTTTGACCACCTGTTATGAAGTAGTTCTGTGTTGTTGGAAATTCCTGAATAAAAATGTTTAAAAACTAAATTTGTCTGATAATTTCACAAAATGAAGACAAGTCAGTTACCCAAATCTTTTATTTTTTAATGGTATCATTTCAGTTAAATCTTACCTCGCATCACAACACTCACTCAGTCAGCCACCACTTCAAGGTTTGCAAAAACCATTCCACGGTAAATCTCATGGAAAAATATGGACTTAACAATTAAAATAAGCCGACTTCCAGTTCTCCAGTAAAATATTTCAGTCTTTCCTCTGTGTGACTTTAGAAGCTCCGACGGCGCCGTGTCGACGACGTAGGCTGGGAATCTGGTCACCAGTCGCTTCTCGTCTTCATCAGGAGCTTTTTAAAGTTCCAGGTTCAATCACTCTATACTTCTGAAAATAAAATAATCTGAGAGACGATGTGTTTCAAGCATAATGGAATGAATTAAGGATTCCTCTTCTTAACTTTCCACAGTATAGGCAAGTGATCTTCCACGCGTGGCGTAATTCTCAGCCTGTCAGTTGTGCAATTTCTCCAGGTGCTCTTTTAATATTTCTCATTTAAAAAAAAAAAAAAAAGCTCCTTGAAATGAGCCAAAGTTTGCGTTAGTGCATGCATACGGGCGAATCTTTGGGTTCTACTGAGCCCACAGCCGCTGGCTGGTCTTTCCTTTTTAACTACTTGGGACGGCGGCGGATACATTTACTACTAACTTCACTGCGTCGTCCGACATTTTGGTTCCACGCTAAACACTTCCTTCCCATCACGCTCTTTACTTTCCTGCGATCGGAAAAGCCTCCCTGGTTTTATTTCAGGCCGCTTCAGTTGGAGGCACTGCTGTTGAAGCAGCTGGAGGTGGAGGGGAGGGGCGGAGCCAGAGGTGTGCTGCTGCCCAGGGCTTTTCGGATGTGGGGCATTAGGAAGGGGTCGCTGGCCAGCTGCTGCACATCCACTCGGTCCTCCTTGTGATACGCCAGGCACCGTCGAATGAAGGCCTGCGAAGGGGAGCGAGAGAACGTGGCAGTTCGGTGAACGTTCAATAAAAACGTCTCTTACAAAGTAGGACGAGAAGAAGATTTAACACCCAAAGTGCCGCACCTTTGCTTCTGTGGTGACCACAGGTTTGGGGGGAAACTGCACTTCAGTAGCTTTCAGAATGGTGTTTTCTTGTAGGATGTCCTGCTGCGACTGATTGTGACCGAACGGCTTCAAGAACACAACGTTGGCACAGTTAATATTTCATTCATTTCATTTTTGATTTGTCTGTCTTCTGAACGCAGGGGCGCGGTTGGTTACCTTGCGTCCATACAGGCTCTGGTAGAAGATGACCCCCACAGACCAAACGTCCACCTTGTTGGATATTTTGGGGGGTTCTTTGCCCACGACGAAGCACTCGGGTGGGAGGTACCTGTGAACCACAGCGTCACCACATGAGACCCTGGAGCGATGCATTATGTAATAAAAGTCTTGAACGCATTATGTATTAAACATTGTCGCATTTTGTAATAACTTGTTACATATTGCAACAGTTATTACAAAATGCGGGTTTGTAGAGCCGCAATATGTAACAATGTAATACATTTTCAACTCAATTTGTAATAATCTGCTGCATTTTTTAATAAACAGTTATTACAAAATGTGGGTGCTCTACTTTTTTTTTTTTTTAAAGAAAATGTAATAATTTGGTGCATTATGTAATAATGGAGAATGTTTTTCACAAGCTAGAAACTAAAGCTACACTAATTATTACTGACAAAAATTATAGGTGCACTGAAATTTTGCAAGGCAGAAACATGTCATCTGCATTATTTTATGTAATTAATATAGATGATACAAAAACATTTATTACATATTGAACGAGTATTACATAATGCGGCTCTACACACCTGCATTTTGTAATAACTGTTGTAATATGTAACAAGTTATTACAAAATGGAGCAAAGTTGATCAGAAAATGCAACATTATTACATAATGAGTTGAAAATGTGTTACATTATTACATATGTTATTACATAATGTGGCGCTACAGACCCGGACAGAAGTTCCATCTTCACATTAAAAGCCGGATGAAAACGCAAAAACTGAGCTTGTTACATTACACGGAAAAACAGATGTGCTTCTTGACCAAACTTGTCACACTGGTTGCTTGGATACCAAAGTCAGTGAAGTGTGTGTGTGTGTGTGTGTGTGTGTGTGTGTACCAGTAAGTCCCTGCTCCCTGCGAGGTCAGCTCCATGCCATCTGCGGCGTTGTAGCTGTCGTCGTCCATAATCTTCGACAGGCCGAAGTCGGTGATTTTTATCTCCCCGCATGCTGTGCCGTTAACCAACAAGATGTTTCCTGCGAGCAGAACACATTTCAAGTAAATGGAAGCCGTCCTCACGCGCACATCGTTTGCAATTTCCTCGACAAGGCGGCGCGGTGCGGTGCGGCGCCCCCCGCTGCGGAGAGGCAACAGAAAGCTGCCGGCGCCTACCAGGCTTCAGGTCGTAGTGGATGATGGGTGGCCGGATCTGGTTGAGGTACTTGAGGGCGTTGACCAGCTGCATCACAATGGAGCGGCCCTCCTTCTCCGTCATCAGCTTATTCTGCTTCAAGTAAAAATCCAGATCGTTGCCTTCACAGTACTCCAAAACCGTGCAGAACCTGCGGAGGAGGGTAATAAGAGACGTGCCATCGTTCAGTAACCGGAGAGAGAAAACGTGTGTGAAGAACAACGTTCAGGACTCACGAGTCTGTGTCGAGCGAAAAATAGTCGTAGAGCTTGACTATTCTGGGATGGTCGAGTTCTTTGTGGATTCTGTACTCTCTACAGGCGTGTCTGAAAAGACGGAGGATTCGAAGTTAACCGACCGTTTCGTATTGAAGACTCTCACCGTCACGCTCAGTTACAGATTCAAACATTTCCAGGACTGACTTGCGGTAGTTTTCTTTCTTCTCCTCCCTCCAGCTCTTGTTGAGTTGATGGATTTTGACGGCCACATACCTCTGTTCTGTCAAATCAAAAGCCTGACAAAGAAATGCACATTAGCGACATGTGACCAAACTGCGGTTATTCTAATGCCGCTCTCAGGACTTTTTTTTTGCTCTTATGATTCTTACATGTCAAAGTAAATCATTCTAACTTTTACAACATAACACTTTCTACCATCGACAGCAGAGCTGGAAAAACGACCGACTGCTTTTATTTGAAAGCTCGTGCTTTTCTATGGTTGACTTCACCGTGACGTCTTGGCTTTTCTAAGCGGCTCCAAATGAAAGAAAACGATTGGAAAACACCGGTTTATGGGAAAACACATAATTACTAAAAATATATATGAATTTCTACCAGATAAATAACAGGAAAATGTAAATGCCCCTCCATGTTGTGCTTTGCACCAAAATCTCAAATTCAAATTGACTGGAAATTTATGTGTGTGTTGCTCCCAACAGCGTGGAAATAGTTACACACTGAAAAAAACTAAAGGGAGCAGGTACACAGAATGACAGATGCCTAATAAATAGAATCCACATGAGTCCACCTTCAGTCCACTGGATTGAAATCATTAAAGAGATTCAGATGAACTTTCCTCTTAAGATCAAGGAACGACGTTTACTGGCTGAACTGATATATAAAAGTAAGAAGCTTTTTTCTTACCTTGAAAACTTCACTGAAGCCTCCTCTGCCCAGTAAATGTAATAAAAGGTATCTGTCGTTGAGTGTCGGGTGGTCTTTGAATCTGAAGGGAGAGATGCTGTCGAGTCAATCGAACCCTTTAAATGACACCGTGAGGTGGAGCCGGTACGTACTGCGAGTTATCCTCATTGTGGATTCTCTTCAGCTCTCTGATGTGCAGGTTCCTCACTCGCTCCAGGTGCTCCAGCTCTGATTGGATCTCTGCTTCTTCCTGCACCCGACCACCCCCACACACACACACACACACACACACACACACACACAAAACCTTCTTCGTCTTTTGGTGTCTCAACAACACAGTCCCCAGAACTCATGTTGTCTTTACCTTTTTTAGGTGACCAATTCGAAGTTTAAAAATTTCCTCTTGCTCGTGATATTCTGCCAGCGACAACCTGCGTGGGAACAAACATGATGACATTAATACATGTGGTGTTGACCGAAATCTGCCAGACTCCTTGCAGCGCCGCATCATGTAATAAATGTTCAACTCATTGTGTCATAACGCCGCATTTTGTAATAACTTGTTACAAATTGCAAGTTATTACAAAATGCAGGTGTGTACAGCCTCATTATGTAATAGTAGTGCAATATATAATAATGCAAGAAATGTTTTTGTAACTATGCTTTGTATCGTCTATAATAATTACGTAACATAATACAGATTTCATGTTTTGTCTCAAAATTTCAGTGCACCTATAGTTTGTGTGTCAGTAATAATTAAAGAGTATCTTTTGTTTCTAGCTTGTGAAAAACATTTTCCATTATAATGAATAGTTCCTTTTGATTAATGCCTGAGCAATAAAACATCCTACTCGTTAAAAAAAACAACAAAAAAAAAACTAATTAAGGTGGAAAGCTTAATGTTATTCTGGTGGTATGATGGCTTTTCTAATTAAGGCATCAACTTTGATGATTTATTACATAATGCACCAAAGTATTAGATTTTCTTTTTAAAAAAGGATTATGTAATAACTGTTGCGATATGTAACAAGTTATTATAAAATGCAACAACGTTTAATAAAAAAGTGTAGCAGATTACAAAATGCGGTTGAAAATTACATACCTAGTTGAAAATGTATTACATTATTACATATTAGGGATGGGTAAAAAAAAACAAAAAATCGATTTAATTTAATTTGTGGCTAAAAACAATTTTTAATATACAAATTTGAGTTTTTCCTTCAAAACGTTTTTTTTGCATTTTCAAATTTTCTGACGGAGTCTCGTTTACTTTTTATTTGGGGATTGTTTATTTGCATTTTAACTCCGAGGACAATCACTGCAATAAAGTTGCACATTTGACAATATATCTGATGCAGTCATTTTTAAGTGCATCGATATAAAAAAAATAAAATAAAATGGAAACTCTAATTTTTCTTTTTTTAAAAAATCCCTGATTTTTTTTTTTTTTTTTTTTAGGCCAAATCGCCCAGTCCTATCACATATTGCACCGTTACCATTACAAAATGCGGCGCGACATTCCTTTAAACCTCGTTTGCAAGCTCACGTTTCGCTCTCCTGGCCATTGCTTCTGCTCTTCCGTCTGTTCTGTTCCAGGTTGGGTGGGGGCGCCTGGGCCATGGAGGGGGGCTTCCTCTTCCCGAGCAGCTTCCTCTGCCTCTCAATGTCTTCCCGCTGCGAGTTGATCCGCTCCTGCTGCCTACAACAAGTGGGGGGAAAAAAAAAAAAGAAAAAGCATTTTAACAAACCTGTCACCAACACCAGACGCTGCAGAGCAATAATGCAAACATGTGGTTGCGGCCATTTGCATGCTGACTTGATGAGGTTCTGGAAGGCGAATCCATCTGTCCACTGCTCGGTGAAGGAGGCTCCGTGACGAACGGTAGTGAAGTGACCCAGGCGGAGGCGGTCCTGCATGCTCTTGTCCCTGCACGCCATCTTCTCCTGTTTTGACTATTAACAAATCGAAAGGAAAGAAGAGAGAATCCTTCACCGAGCTGAATATCACTACAGATTTCCACCATGAAAGCGTTTTGAAGGTGAAAGTCTTAGTCCTAAATGTACTCGTCACCGGTGACACGATCACCAGTAAACGGATACTGAACTCATCCCCACCTTCTCAATCAGCAGCTTCTTGCTCATGCTCACACATTTGTTAAGTCGTTCCTTGTAGCGCTCCAGCATCTTCTGCTGCTCGTCTACCTGTCGCCTCAAGTCGCAGTTCGCCTGTCAAAGGAAAACAACTTGTTAAAGCAAAAGAAGGGACATTTTGTTTGTAAGCAAATATGGCATTTGAAATCTGGCAAGTGGATCGTATTCCACAGAGGTGGAGGCCTTTTAGGACATGCGGACATTGTCCAACATCCACTTTACATGGAAGCTTCTTTTCTTTCTTTCTTTTTGCATTACTTTTGAAACACCCAAAGAAATACGAGCAGAGAGAACTCTGTGAGATGTGGCAGCACCGTCTCCTGCGTGGACACTTTGATAAAAAAACTGATTAGTTAATGCGACGTCGTGCAACGGAAGCTGCAACAGTGTAAAGTAACAAAATGTCCCGTTTGCCTGGATTCTGATCAGATCGACTGACAGCATTACCTCCACCAATACCATTGGTTTTCAAGTTGATCAGTGTAGACATGATTTTAATCAGATTATTTATGGTCCATCTAAATGCAGAGAATGCTGTTAACATAACTGCATTTGTCAAAATGCAACATATCCATTGTAAATGGGCCATTAGTCAGTTTTCTGTCCACTAACTGGTTCAAAACAAGTCATAAATGTATGATAGACGTAAAGGGTTGTAAGATTTGGCTCCTCTCACCCTCAGCAGGTCGTCGATCCTCCCCTCCTTCTTCTCCAGGTCAGAGTTCTTGTCTTTCTCCAGCGCTTTCAGTTTCATCAACGTCAGTTCCGACTGGAGACGAAGGACAAACACAAACAACCGTTCACCTTCTTGTACTGTCCAATGGAAAGACACACACACTTTTTCAAACATAATCAGACAGTCAACATTTGATTAAAGTTTTTTGGGAATCGGCTTGAGGAACGAGGGGGGGTGGGGGGGATCTGTGAGATTATTACCTGCATGGCTTTGTGCAAGCAGGGGGGTGCGGGGGCTGTTTTAACTGAGCTGCTGGATGAGGAGTCTGTGTTGGCCGAGCTGGTGGACGAAGGACTGCCGTGCTGAAACTGATTCCCAGAGAGACAGAAAATGAGAAATGCAGAAAAAAAGTGTGTGTGTGTGTGTGTGTGTGGGGGGGGGGGGGGCATGAACAAGTAGGCAAGGAAGTTAAAAAAGATCACAAGCAAACAGTAACACCAACTGCCAGAAATTAAACTGAAGCAAAAAAGTCAATTGATCAGATATAAAACCTAATTTTCTCAGAAAATAACAGTTTTACTAAATGTATTTGGGGAAATGACGACTCTGGACCAGACATTTATTCCAATTTAAAAAAAAAGAAACGTTAACCTCCCTCTTAAGTATTGATCTTTGGCATTTTTCTCACCCTAAAGTTGAAGCTCTGCTGCTGTTACACCTTTATAGAAGTTTTTGTAGTTGTGATGAAGAAAAATGTCAACATACGATGAATGGAAATGAAGAGTGACCAAGTTCTCTAGTGGATAATTTACAGAAAGTAAAGTTTGAACTTTACTAGGTTTGTAGATGATCAAAGTTTGGGGTACGCTGTATATTTTGCTCTGACGTAGTCACTCTGGTTGGTGCTCCATTTATTTAGATTTCCTCCTTTTTACACCTCAGTAATTGAGGCTTCGTCTTGTCACATACTCTTAGTTTATTTTTTTGTGGCACGACTCCGAGACCGTTTTGAGAACCTTGAGTATTTTGGATTATTGAGCTTCAATTCACATCAACGATAAATAAAAGGTTGTGTAACATCCCTTTATGTCCTCCCAATTTTTGAGACGTTCCATCAGTCCCTGATTATTTAAAACAGGAACAGTCATGATGAGCTCTTGCACCGTTTCTGCCTCACACATACCAGAGAAAATCTAACATCGGGACAACTGCAATGAAAATGTTCAAATTATTTTTCAAGCAAGTTCTAAACCATTGTTTGTTTTTTGCGATTTTGTTACAGAAAAGTTTCTCGTTTATGCAGCAGCATTTGAAAACAATGTTTCTTCTCTTTGTTGGATATATTCAAGACAACCCAAAGAGAAACGATCACTTGTTTGAATTTAGATTAGCAACCTAAAAAAAAAAAAACCACTATAAACCTTAGCAAAGCTTTTCCAATTAGGAGGACACTGGTGCTATAAACAAACACACAAACTTCAAACTAGTTTTGATGCTTGAAGCTGGTAAACAAAGAGCAGAGAGGTTGAGAACTACAAAGATGGCCGCTGGTCCTCACCAGAAGATTAGACAGTGAGTGCTGCGGGGAGGAGCGCACCAGCACGGGGATGCCCCGGGCAGGACTGGTGCCAGAGCCACTGCTACCGGCAAACTGACCACGGGGCAGTTGATAAGAGTGTGGAGACCAAGACGGAGAGAGAAGAACAAGAGTGTTTTGGTTTGGAGGACAAAAGTTGGGATGAGAGACAATCAGAACAGAGAGGGTGGCACGTCACAGTACGGCTTGGAGTGATTTGAAAGAATGCACACAAAGAAGTAGTTCCAACAACAAAATCCAAGTCAGTTCGTACTCACCTCGAAATAATCGCTTAGTTTGTGTCCTCTTCCCTTGCCTGCAAAAAAGAATATGACAGACGTGAGTCGAGACTAAATTCAAAACCGTTGAAATTATGAGTGAAGGGAGTGAAACCTGTGAGCAAATGAGCAGGTCTGCGTATGGAGAGCCTGAAGAGCTGGCAGGAAGAAGACTGGACTCACCTTGGCTGTTGTTGTCAAAGGCGTCTGCTTTTCTTTTCCTGCTCCTCTCTGTGGCCCTTTTCTCTGGCGTCTGCGGAGAAAATCAGCTTGAATCCAACTTTTATTTAACGAATGTTGACGTGCCGGCTGAAGCCGCCGAAGGCTCTCTTGTGGTCTTTAAAACAATGACAGCTTATATTCTTTATTCATTTATCTTCCGTTCTGTCTCACACAAATCATCTGATACATCTAAATTATTTTCAGTTCATTCCCATCGTATCCTGACAAACATGCCGTCACATTACAGGTTCTCTCGACCTCCCCCCTTGTGAATATTATTTGCTGTGTTTTCTGTTTTATTTCATTCGGTCTGTGCTTAAATTAAATCAACATAAACCCTGTGCATATTAATTTTTAACTTCATCCTGTCTTATTTGATTTTGAATTTTCTTTCAATTTGTTCTTCGACAGATTTTCCGTGGGATTCATAAAGTATTTCCACTCTAATATAGGATTTTCAATATTTAATAAAGCCTGTGATCCAGTGAACTTTCAAATATCCATTAACTGCAGGCTAAAATCAGGATGTTTTTTGAAACCTAAGATTTCATCTATTGCCCATTTTGTTCATGTGTACCTCTTTTATTGTACAGGATGAAGTGTTTCTTTATGTTGCACATCGCGGCCACAAACAGCTGAGCAGTACAGGCACAGTCAACAAGGACCACTTGTGATTTTCTCCTCTCTCGTCTCTCTTCATCGACTAACCTCGAGCTCCTTGTCACTGAGTGATCCGGCGCTGCACAGCGACTGGTTCGATGATTCACTGTTGGCTGAACCCTACAAGAAGACGGCAGAGACAACCCGTGTGATTAAAGAGTCAAGGAAGATATTTACATGACATGCCATTACCCCGTTCTATGCCACTGTCTATTTCTGAACTTCAAAGAGTGGAATTTCAGCACTACTTACAGTTTAACATCTATAATACCTGCGACTGACAAGAAACGCAAAGGCTGGCTGCTTCAGTGAGGGTATAATATGCATCCTCTTGTTAATCTGCAAAGCGTCAGTTCACATCCAGTTGGTGGAATCAGCTGGTGTCATTCATGGCCAGCTGCACCGCGCCACGAGACTAAGAAGCAACAGCAGGCTTACTGGGGCAGGAGGCTAATGCTGTTAAGGCCTGCTGACTTTCTGCTGCTCAAGGTCAAATATACAGCAGAGAAATTCACTTTTTTCTTTCTCCTTCTTAAAATCCCTCAACGTGTACCCTATGCCGTGTTCGCTGCAGTGTTTTGACTCGCTCTTTCCTGCATTCACTGTAGTCATCACTCACACGCTCGTGCCACAGTGAGCAGGCCAAACAATCCATCTCAGAGCCGCACCAACAGCAGTGATTGCCGTTTTCTCAAATGCTCACATACATAGTAATGCCCGCTTCAGCAGCAGGGTTGCAGCAGAGTACGCGAGCCAATGCCGTGGGCTTCAGCTGCGGTGCCATTTCAGTGTCACTGGTCTCCAATGAAACAAAGAGCTGCTGGCAGGCTCCCGTGTCAGCTTAAACAGAGCTCGTCTTGTTTCACCTTTAGCTCGTGAAAACAGATCATTTCACAGACGGAAAGCTCTCAAACATGGAGCTCGCTGTGGAGCAGGAGGACTTTCAAGCTCTTCGTAAGGGAAAATAACCAACATATGTATGTGCACTCCCAGTGGGGTTATGGGACGCACGCCAGAACAAAAACTAGAAGCTACTTATTTGAATCTCTGAAAAGATTTGTTTTAGCAATAAAAAACAAGAAAGAAACCATCAAGTTAGTTTTTCAAGAACATGCTACTGCATCTGCAAAATCAATCTGTACATTCAATCAGCAACAGAACGCTTTTAAAGACATGCCAACCTTGGCCACACCAACTCCAGTGAAGCGAGCCTCGAGCAGTTCCTGCCTGCGTGGATCCATGCTGAGAGCCTGGCTATGAAGTCCTTCCATCATGCCTGGAAAGAGAGGGACACAAACAGTTAACTGCTTTCAGTGTTGATCGTTTTCTTTTAATTCTCGCAAACAAACATGTCGATCAGAAGGTCCGATCCGCAAAAAGGCGCCACACTGGAGCTTGTGATGGGTCAGTAAAACTGATAGTCCTTTGTCCCAAAAAGAAAAAAAAAAAAAAAATCAATCAGTCAAGTAATCAAAGCCTGTTTACATGACAATTACTTTCAAACAAGCAGAATACAACACAAATACAAAACTCTTTCTGGAGTTCAATTAACCAACAGGACAGCCCTGACAAATAGTGACAAATCCAAAAACAAACTGTAGGAACATGGAAAGCTGCTTGCATTAAAAATATTATTGAAACGTGACACACGGTGTCCATTACTGGTGACGGAAATAACACTCAACTGCATTACACAATGAAAACAGAAGCTCTATAAACAAGTGGTTTACCCCCCTAAAAACACCTGATTGAAACAAACAAGGTAACAAAGATTGCAAATACCCTTATACACAGAGGCAAACATGAGAGGAAACAAATGCAGTATTCAGTCTCTTTTAGCTCTATTTATAGTTTCCACCAGCTGCTAAAATAAACCCTGACCCAAAATACATGTGCAATATCATTAATAATGACGTGTATACTCAATGCACAACACACTGAAAATAACTACTGACATTGAGAAAACATTATTGTCTGGATCAGCAAACCAAATGGGTTAGATCTGAGGAAATAAAGTAGATGTTTTAAATGTTAAAATCATTATGAGAGGAGAAAAATCTATTCTTGTCTCAAGTTCCTAGAAGGCATTTTGACTTTGAGGGACAGGAATATAGACGGATTCAACCAGGGACACAACTTTCTATTTGGGATGACAGTGGAACAGAAAAAGTAGAAAATAGTTAAAAAGTAAAAATAAGACAAAATAAAACAATCACATATTTCCGGCCAACGACACAATCAACATGTTATCAAAATTGGTAGAAAGGATGTCCAAGTATGTTTAAACCTCGGAGACAGAGCGGTGGGCTGAGTTGTTTTAGTTTAATGTTAGTTTAGTGTCAGAGGACGTGAATGAATGGAAGTTGTTGGAAGAGTCGTTTCGATCCTGTTGACTGACGTGTAGACGAGGAATGCCAAACTTGGCTAGTGCTAACTATGCTAATCAGACCCCTGTTGACATTAAGCAAACAGGAAAACGAAACGTTGTCATGCAATGTCAGCTGGTTACATCTTAACAAACAAGGCCAGACACATGACTTGCATTAATGACTTTTTTTAATTGTCGCTGAATAACGGCTGCGATTACACAAACTAGTTCGCGATAGCATGTAGCTTCCCTACAAGTCTCACCTGAGGAACCTTTAGCAGCTCTGACCGCCGCTCGCGATCCTAGAGACGACGTTCTCCGTCCATCCGGCGACAGAAAACCCCTTTAACTGCTCCCGCTCCCACGCACCTCGAAGAACGCTGTCTGATTTGAGTTATCCATTTACAAATTAGTTCGGATTCGGGGAAGACATCTGTTAGCTTAGCCGCTGCTAGCTGTGACGGGCGGTGCGGCGGCCGGCTTGTGCTGGTGTCATTCGGACGGCAGGCCGCAAATCCTCGGGGTTTCCTGGTCCGCGTCGGTGCCGCTGCACGGGCGGGCCGCGAGCTGTCAGCGCGCTGAAGCCTCCTGACAAGTGTTGTCACATTCTGGCTTCACTCGCCCCTTCTTGTGTCATTATCTGGCGATGTAGGCGATGCACCGGGAGGAGTCACCTTGTTAGAGTCCATTCTTCAAGCGGTGGTAAAAGATCATAACCCCGAAAGGAGGAGGAAGAAAAAAAAAAAAAAAAAAAAGGCCCCACGAGGTTTCAGAGCTTTAAAGGAAGCTTCTCAAACAGATAAACAGAGACAATACCTGCAGCTCCCAAACCTGCTGCGACTAATGGACACTCAAAACACTCGTTCTGCACAAAGTTCCTTCATCACTGCAAAGATGTGGATCAGATTTTTGGTTGGTTTTTTTTTAACATAAAACAATAACAGATACTGACAAAGTTCACCTTCCCTTTTAGTATTTTTGAAGTGTTCTTTTCTGTTTGATTTTAATTTAATTTTAATACATTTTAGACATGTCAAAAACATACAAAAGAAATAACTTCTATTTGTAGTCATATAGTACTGTATAATTTAATGAAGACGTGTATATGTATGTATATTTGGTATAGAAAAAAACAAACACTTATTTTTGTCAAGTGACAATTTACTTTCTGGAGTTCTGGCATATCCATCAAAATATATTTTGATATTAGTAAATTCAAAAATTATTAGAAATTGGAAAATATATATATATGTATATATTTTCAAATTATTACAAATGAGTTTTATATATAGATGGATAGACTATTAGAATAGCTTTTATATACACAGTCCTCCCCTCCCCAATATACGTGCACCCACCCACACATCTTCATTAAACTATACAGAACAATCATACATGTATGTTTGTATAGTCCTATTTGGTATCTCTTTATTTCAAACATTTTTACAAACACAAGACAATAAAATAATAATACTAGTACTACTACTAATAATATGAAAAAATAAATACTATAAAAAATGTTATGCATTAAATGCAGAGGGTCTCCCTCTAAAAACCTTCATTTTGTGATTCTGACTCCAGGTCCTGAAGTATTGTCTCATATATTTGTCATATTCATTTATCAAGGCAGTTCTCTGTACCTTGAAGAATTATCTCAGGTACTCGATAGTGTGATTATCACCCTCTGGAGTATTTTTGGCTTTGCTACAGGTGCAGATGGGCTAGAGTCTCAAATTTGTTCTGTTCATGTGTGAAGGCAGCTTTCTGTGCTTCGATCATATCAATTTCACCATTTAAAATGTAATGCCTCTGTCAAACAAGATATTTATTGACTGAATTGATTAGCTCCGGAGTTGATTTAAATAAGAGGAAGTTAGTGGAAGTCAATGCAGATTATAGAATAACTATATGGATGGAAACGGTCTCATGATATCCGAATTACATAAACATCGGTATCAAAGAGAATAAAGATAATCTGGAAACAAATAATGTGTTGGGATTTATCGGATCAATTTTATGATAAAATAACCTTCTTTTTTTTTCTTTCCACAAAATCAAATTTATGTGGAGCCGCAAAACATGTTTACCTTTAAAATGAGGGTTAAAAGGTTTTGTGTGTAGTTTTGATATATTACACAAAGATTTGCATTTGTGACGTTTCACATACAATTCAGGATTTCTGAATTTCTTTACATTTTCAACAGATTTTTGACTTTAATTTTACAGGTCTCACACTTTTTATTTTAAGAATTTCTTTTGACAGTTTGGACATTTGAACTTTTTGATCATTTTTGGCTCTCTTTTGAGCAGTTGTGCATGTTTCCCCCCTCATTTCTAATGTTTAATTCCTTTTAGTTATTTGAGTCATTTTGATTAGGCTTTAAAGCTCCTTTTAGCCCAGAGTCCAGAGCCCATTTGAAAATGACTGGTGTTTAAATAAGCTGAAAATAAGATTAAATGTTTATTCACAAATAATTTTGTGAAAGCTTCAGGGAGCCACGACGGAAGGGCTAAAGAGCCACAGGTTGGAGACTCATTATTGATTTCTAATCTTTTCAATGTCACTTCAAAGGCCATCAAAACTTCACTTGCAGCTGATGTCCAGGAGATGGCAGTAGTGTGTCGCTCTGAAAAGGTCATGCGTGGATTCACAAAGCTTCAGCAGCCCAGTAACAGACACACGTATAACAGCTACCACTGAGGAGAAGCAAGTACTTCTCACTTGAGTCTTTTTCTCATGTCTGTAAACGAATTTAAAATGTTGAATATATAAAACATGTGTTAGTTTATGAATACAGACATTTCTGTCCACGCCTAGACTTTCATTTTTGGGTTATGACAAAAGTTTGATATAATCAATGTGACTTGAGGATGGAAACTTAAAGCATCTTGAAAGGAAATAAAAACATTCTGATCGTCCCCACGAGATTGTTAGCGGATACTCACTTTGTCAGGTTTTCAGTATCCATCATCAGGAAGTTGTCATGTATGCATGATTATTACTTAAAACAATAATTTACCCCCAAAATCAATTTATTGGTATCCAAATGTAATATACATCAATCAAGTCATCTTCTACGTCGATTGGGCAAACCACTCCAGCACAAAGAAAGCAAAATAAAGTTATTTTATGTCTTTGGAAAAGATAAGCACATTAGAAAGAATCTCAACAAATTACAGCTTTTATATTTTCAGTCTCGACAAAGGACATAAACACGGTCACGTACAAGTCCAGCACAACTAAAGCAACTTTTAAATACAACAAACCGCATTATATCTGCAGGATGTCGCTTGACAGGAATAAAGACAGTTTATCTTTGCTGCTCAGTCTCACCAACAGGAAAAGCTCAACACTGTGAAAAGGTTTAACATGACAGTATCTGTCCTGCACTTCCTCCACGGACTCCCAAGATTACTCAGCACATGTCCATATATACATACATCCTCCTGCTTGGACTCATTGGTGAAAAAACAAAACAAAATCATGCGTATAGCTTTGTGTTTTTGCCAATAAATATATGGTAACAGTCAGAACCTGCCGTGGCTGATGATTCTTATCTCATCTTTGAATGCAGATAAATCATATTTACCACCGCTGCATGTGAAGGACGTCGCAGTACTAAAAATGCAAAGTCTTATGATCCCAAAAAGGTTTTTTCACTGGTTTCTTTTCCAAACAAGGAGTGTTTTGTGGCAGTCATACTAATCTACGTCGAACTCTAGATACCGCCCTTACTTAATTTTATTCTGTTAATACTTTAATTGTTTGGTCAACGTATGACAATATACATGTGAAAAGGCACTGTGGTTTTTAATTTGGAATATTAATTATTAATTAAGAAAAGTTCCCGTGTTTTTATGTTTCAGGTGAAAATGTTTAAGTGTGTGTCTGCTAGAGAGAAAAGCCAACGAGCGAAAGTGTAAGAAAAGTGTGTGAATGTGTGTAAATCGAAGCTGTTGAGAAATGTTAATATGGGCTTTTCCGAGTATATTTGTGCACATCATTCTGTGAAACGGGCAGAATCTACACCTCAGCATGTGTTTGGGTGAACAAAACCTCAACAACAAAAAACTGACTTCAGTCAATTTCACAAATATCCGATTCATCAAAACCCTGATAAAGTATGTCCTTGGAATCAATTCTACATATTTACAAAGAAATATTGGATAATCATTGTCTTGTGACAGTAGAAGCCTGCACATGATTGGTTCGCACAAAGGATGGTATGAGTCCGTTATTTCATCCTTCATTCCTGGTCGTCGCCCGTCAGTCTTTTCCTCTGTACGTGATGTTGGTGAAGGTGGACGTCGCTCCCTTGTAAAGAGGATTGTGCCCCTGTTTGTCACAACACAAAGAAAGAATCACGTGAGTTTAACCGGACCAAAATACAGGCTTTCTTTATTAATTCTATTTCAATTTCATCACCGATATTTCCTCTCTTGTCACCTTGTGGGTGAAGCGCGTTGCTCTGAACATGTGGTTTGAGTTTTCACTTTGGTTTTTTTTTTTTTTAACGAACACGCCAAGCCCGCTGTGGTTCTCTGTGGTTTTCGGGCCTTTGGGGTTTTTGGTGTTTCGAGGCCACGAGGAGGCCCATTAACGTGTTCGCTCATTTAAACCCAGCCCTTCCGTTGGCTGCCTTTTGTTCTGCTCGCGGTAACAGCACGCCATAAACATAATAAAAACCATCTTCAGACAACAGCAGTGTGGGGCTGCGTGTGTGGCCTGTTGTATGTGTGTGTGTGTGTGTGTGTGTTAATGTGTTACACAGATCTGAACAGTGTTGATGATTTTTAAGTAGATCTACCAAATTAAACCCAACAATTCTGTCTGAATCAGGAAGTGACTCTCAGGCTGGACATGCTTTGCAAGAAGATCTGCAACCACGTGGCTCTTCAGCCCTCCTTGTAGCGGCTCCATGAAACTTACAGAATATTATTTGTGAATAAACATCTTGTTTTCATGTTTGTTTTATTTGCATTCCACGCTGATTTTCTAAACTGGTCTAATGTCCCGGATCAAAATACGGCGAAACAGCTGAAACAGCCAGAATAGATAGAATTGCTAAAATGAAAAAACTCTAAACCCCGAAGAGAATGGAAGAGAAATTAAAAGAAAAAAAGAAAAAAAAGATATATAAAAACTAAAAAAAAAAAAAAATGATAAAGAAAAAAAAAGAAAAAAAAAGAAAAATTAAAAAAGAGCAAAAAGAAAAAAAGAATTAAAAAGAATTAAAAAGAAAAAAGAAAAGAATGATAAAGAAAAGAAAAAGTAAAAAATGAAAAAGAAAAGAATTATGAAGAGAGAAAAGAAATTAAGAAAAAATCCAAAAACCATAAAGAAAAGAAAAAGGAAAAAAAGAGAAAAAAAAGGGGGGAAAAAAGAAAAGAAAATTGATTATAAAAGAAAAAAAGAAAAGAAAAGAAAAATATGGGGAAAAAAAGAGGGAAAATTAAAAAAAAAAATACAGGTATTGCTCAAACTCCTCCAACAATTAGAAACACAAAATCCCTGAAAACAAATCTCTAAAAATGGCCACAAAAGATAAAAATGTAATAAAATATATCTAACTTGTAGGTATGACACTGAATCCTGTTTAGTTTTTTTTCTTAATTTCAGACAATCTCTGGACGATTTGTTTCCTTTGATGAAAACCCTGAAGACATCTCCTTTGTGGTCACGCAGGTTGCAGACCCCGGCGCTCCCCCCCCCCCCACTGAAAACCACCGCTCCACCTGAACCGCGGCTCGTCCCCGAGCTCGGGTTTGACAGTGACGTAACACCTGAAGATAAATCCACTCACGGTGTCCCACTTGGCACGAGCGCGCTCCTCTTCGAACTTGGCGAACTCCCGTCGGTCGTGGATGGTGACCAGCAGCTTCCAGATGAGCAGAGCGGCGAGGCCCAGGAACAAGATGGCTCCGGCCACCGAGAGGAGCACCACCAGAACGTCGGGGCCCTTGGGGCAGTCTGGACGAGTAGGAAAGTGTGAGCGGATAAGCCAGATGAGAGGAAGCCTGATTTCAATGCTCTGACGTTTTGGGTGTGAAGCACCGACGGGGCATTTAGTGTCGCGATGATAGCACGATTGATTCGATCTGATATCGTGAAGAAAACAACGAGAGGAGCTTCACAGTGGTAAACTGAAGGCGACAAAACCGAAAAGAGCAAAGAGGAGGATGGGCTGAAGTGGAAAACAGTAACCTCTTACAGCTGTGCCGCATTGGGGCTCGGTTTAGAGAAGGCCCAACGAGAGACGGCTGAAAAATTCACGTTCATGTTCTTTTGTTTCATCACCAGGGCGGAATCATGCGTTTATCTGGGAAATCTTGAGTTCGGTTCACAGCGACAAGATCTGCGTGAACGGGTCAGGAAATTCAGAGATGGACAAATTCCACCATCGACTCGATGCATATTGATTTTCCCTGTGACGGCGTGCAGTTTATGCGTGTGTGTGTGTGTGTGTGTGTGTGTGCCTCATGTTTTCTGTACTCGAGTGTTTGGCTGTTAACGAACATGTATAGTTGCACGGGAGCGTTGAGTAACTCGGCGAGGCGACCAGGGTCGACTTTTACGGCCGACATCAAAGCTGGACTCCTCTTTCTCCCTCCTTCATCCTCCTCTGCTCCATTTCCTGCTCCTCCACTGCCCCTCTTGATACACCGACCTTTACCATCACAGCTCATATGCAGACCTTTAACATTATTAACCAAAACTGAATCTCCACCATCACTTAAGGGCCTTTGTTTCAAGTCCCAGCTTCTCTCTTTGTGATAAATATTTAGTCTTTTGCTGGTTTTGGGTTTTCTTTGTGCTTACTGAGTTTCCTCTTGACAATATGTCAGATCAGCGGGTTCCCGGAGGAGCTGTGCAGCTGTTTACAGCTCTCTTTGACACAGCGGGGGGTCCCCATGTTCAAGGCGAGTGGCGGGGTACGTCTCTAAATTACACACACACACATTCATTAGAGGCAAACCCGAGCACGGACTTTCTCTGCGGGCAGTGGTAGCCAATAAAAGTGTCTTAGTGCCCCACACTCTTTCTATCAGGCCATTTAACAAGCAGATGAAGAGCAGGCAGCAGGGAAGCTTTAGCTCGTACTCAGGTGAGGGAAAAAATACTACTTTTGAGAGGCAAATATGATCATTAGTTAAACCACACAGAGATGATGGTAATTTAATGAGGTTGAACTTATTTGTCATTTTGACTCTGTTTATTTCTTCCTCATACATTGTGAATCATTTCTAATGCCAATATATGGATATGCAGCCGGATAAACAACGACTCAGTACTGCAGTAGTTCTAATAGAAGTTTCCCTGTGGGTATTTGAAGTGATTTAACATTTACTGCTGTATAAAGTCACGATGGCAAAGAGGGTAGCAAATCCGGCATAGGCATGAAACTACAGTTTCACTTTTTGACTAATTTGTCTCTAATACCTGAAATATATATATATATATATATATATATATATATATATATATATATATCCATCCATCTTCTCCCGCTTATCCGTTTCCGGGTTGCGGGTCACATTGTACCGATTAAGAACCTTCCTGCAGGTGGTGAGCCCATGGGAAGGTGGTGCCCGGCGCCCGGCGTGGGACATGAACCTTCTACCTTGAGATTGAGAATCTCATGCTCTACCAACTGAGATAGCCGGGGGCTGTATGTATGTATGTATGTATGTATGTATGTATGTATGTATGTATGTATGTATGTATGTATGTATGTATGTGTGTATATATATATATATTTTTTTTTTATTAAATTAAATTAAATTAAATTAAATTAAATTAAATTAAATTAAATTAAATTAAATTAAATTAAATTAAATTAAATTTATTTTAATTTATTTTATTTTATTTTTTTATTTCTAATAATTATTTAATAAATAAAGATGAAAATGCCAGAACTCAGTTTGATGCCAGAACTCAGAATTGTCAGTTGACAAAAACATGTGTTTGTTTTTTTCTTCTGGATCAGTCTTTTCTATTGTGAAAAAATATTTAAAGTTAAATATTGAATGAGTTGTTTTCAGGTTTGCACGATCTTACCTGGCTCTTTCACAACAAACAGGATGGACTTTCCATTGGCGTCCTCGTAGTACTGGAACCTCTCGATACAGTCGTCCTCGTCCTTGTAAGTGCAGTTCACCGCGTTCGTGTCGTGAAGCTCTGCAGGGAAAAAAACACAAAGTGGACAGTTTGTCCGGGTAAAATCACCTCCCAAAAAAATCTCATGACTTCATTCATTAAATTCTCCTTTTACTGTTCTTGGTGCTCATCGGTCTTGATGCTACATTTTCACACGCAGGCGAAAGTTACAGAAGATGGCGGATGTTGGTTTGTCAGTAAAGTCAGTTTTAGCATCATACTGCGGCTGCAAACATGTTCCAGCTCTTATCATTTAAAATATCTGACTTTATCCGACAACTGTTACACTTAGGGGTTTGAGAAAAGCTTTTGTTTACTACTTCACTCACTTTCATTATACTGTTTGTGTTTTAATAAAACTATTTAATTGAATTAATTGAATTAATTGAATTGAATTAATTGAATTTATCTAATTTATTTTTAATTTATTTAATTTAATTTATTCAAATTTATTTATTTTATTCAAATTAATTTATACTTTTTTTTTCATGTCATTCAAAAGTAATAATTAAAAAAACACACCCCACAACAAAACTTACAATCTGACACAGTCTGAATAAAAAGGTGCAGAAGAGAAAATATTTACAAAAAAATGTTTAAAAGCCCACTTAAAATATCATTTCAAACCTCTTATTACCACGTATCAGACATGTATGACGATTGGGAAGTGAGATGTGTGAGGAGAGACTGTTAGAACTGATATTAGTTCCATCTTTAAAGTTCTTCAAGCATTACCTCACTAAAAACACTACAAGCATGAAAGGTCTTGTGTTTCTGCCTGAAGCGGCGGTTCCGCCCTTTCTCACCCAGTTCCTCCACGAGCACGATCTCGTCCTTGCAGATGCGACTGCAGGTGTTGTCGTCGAACAGCCTGCCTCTCTTGAAGTGCTTACACTCCACGCACTCCCTGGAAAAAAATCAACGCCATCGGTCAGTTTCACTTGGAAGGAGGATCCGCTCGGCTCGGCTCGCCTCGACGTCCCTCGCCGACTCACTTCTTCATGGTGCAGGCGTCCGGGCAGGTGGGACACTTGTCGCAGGTGGCGCCGTAGGCCCCCGGCTGGGTGCACTCGCAGGCCCCGCAGACGCACTGGCCCCGGCCGCTGCACAGCAGCCCCAGGCTGGACATGCAGGTGTCGGTCCGCCTGGAGCAGTTGCAGTTCTCCCCCTGCCAGTCCGGCGCACACTGGCAGAAGCCACAGTTGCAGACGCCGTGACCTGGGGAGTGAAGAAATAAGATCAAATTGAATAAAATATTCTACTAGATCTATTTAAATAGGTTAGGCAACACTTTGCATATCCGTCATTGTTTGATAGATAGTTTATCTTCGATCTATATATATATATATATATATGTGACATTTGGTGGCTTGTGAGTATTGTAGTATTTGGTGAAATACCGAATTAAACACAGTAAATGTAACAAGATCATTTTTCAATTGTGTGGATGAATTTAAAAAGATTGGCTCACATTACTTATATTATTTATGCCCCCCCCTCCAAAAGAATCACAGTTGTCTTGTATTTTGAACAAATATTTTTAATACTCGATGCATTTGTGTAAAATTACTAACTTGAATTTTTATAGTTGATTTCACAGATTCAATTAAGTAAAATTTACTTTAATTAAATAATTTTTCTGAGTGTACATGGCAGCCATCGCCGTCACTGTGTGAATGTCATTAATTACCAAAATAAAGCGTTTTGGCACTGCGAAAACTTCTCATGCTGTTTTCTCGGTGCATCGACGCAGCTTATATATCTAAAGGAGCAAATATATAAAGCTGTACTATTCCTTTAATTTTGGGAAACTCATAATTTCATTCATCTCTAAGGTTCTACAGATGGCTGTCATCTCTTCTTATGCTGTTTTTAATGTTTTAATGAGACCAGAAGCAACTCATCAACCATTTTTTTTTTCTTCTATCTTTCTCGACACCTCATAACATGTTAGTATGAGCTTTTCCTGTCTATTCATTAAAGCTACACAAAGGAGGTGTCTTTAAAAACCCAGAGAACTTAACTAGAATTAAAAAAAAAAAAAAAAGGTTCTGTGGCTTCGGTCAACATTTGGTTTGTCAGCATGAATTTGCAAACCGCCGGCTGCTGCTTGTTAAGTGGTAATGACTGAATAACCGCCAGCCTCTGTCATGTTTTCGGGTTTTTTTCCAGCTTCGAGGTTTTTCCTCCGTCTTCAGGAGCACCTTTGTTTTCTTCAAACTCTTAGATATCCAACAACCAAGTTGCCCTTGTTAAAAATCCAGCTACACTTTAAACGGAACAACGTGTTCATGTTCATTCCAAGTGTGACAAGTATAATTTTCCAACGCGGGTGCCATGCAAAGAATCTTAGTGGTTTTTTTTTTAAAAGAGATTTAAAAACAAAAAAAATGTATATTTATGTTTCTGCACATTAGGACCTATTTCTTTTCTTGTGTGATTCAGTGCACGGGGTGTCAGTGGACGCATGTGAGCGTCGCCGGGAGTGACGATGCATGAAATGCCACAATGGCCAGATAAACAAAGAGAGGGGAAGCTGCTCTGGACAGGCTGACTGGATTAAAGTTGACGCAGGAACAAACTGTCACCACGACTTGACCGCAGAACTGCAGACCTTCGTGGCCCACGCTGCGGCGAAAGGCCAATGGTCTGACCACCGAATGAGCTATTTTTCAAGACGTATTAGAAGATTTCCAGTATTCTCTCCCGCTCGGCTCTTTCTCTGACCAAACATGGGTTTATTTTTAGCCTCATGACGCCACAGCAGTCAGTGAGTAAGCACAGAGGTATTTTCATGTTACTCTACGGGCTTTGGGGAGTTCAGAAAAACATTTTTCTGTGAGAGCAAAGGGGAGGTGGGCTGGCTTTGAGTGATATATGAGCTCCTATAACACCTCGGGACATAATCAAGACAAATGGTCTCTGCCAAAACCTGGCGTTAGAACTCAATTGAAAAATCA
Source organism: Lipophrys pholis (assembly GCF_963383615.2). NCBI lineage: Eukaryota > Metazoa > Chordata > Actinopteri > Blenniiformes > Blenniidae > Lipophrys > Lipophrys pholis. Next base: position 5,810,990 of record NC_137635.1, on the reverse strand, counting down.
ATAAAACAATTATGTCCTGATTACATAATGGAGCAGGAGGATGCAGATGTAGGTTTTTACTAACAAGTCTTATTCTCTTCTTGTCCCGTCATTAACTCCCCTGCTTGACATTTAGGGAAATCAGTTCGTTTTATATGGAGAGACTTACTTTTTTCTTACATATCGAGGAATTCTGGAGTTCGTTTGCTGAGCGTGAACACAGGAAAGGAGTTCACAACGTCTCGCACAGGTCAAACAATAATCTTTGATTTTGTAGTAGTAGTGTAAATCAAAGTTATTCTAAAGCTTCCCATTACTTCCACTTTTCCATCGTTGCATATCGTTTCAGCCTGTTCTCAAGTCAAAGCAGAGCTTGCTCTTCCTCTAAAATGAATAATGATGCTTCTTAGTTGCCAATAATGTTTTCAGTCACTCGTGAACAGCAAAGGATGACGTGTAATATTTTCCACTCAGTCGCTCATAAAGACGGTGTGTAATGACGTTTCATCAAACACTTGGCAGGAAAACTTTATCATGCTGCCAAAATGTCAAAATGAGACTTTTTGATGGAGAAATAAACAAAACCTTCGTGTTTAATTAAAGAAGAAAACAATCCTGGGAGTGTTTTTATTTCAAGGATGTGTGTGTGTGCGTGTGTGCGTGCGTGCGTGCGTGCGTGCGTGCGTGCGTGCGTGCGTGCGTGCGTGCGTGCGTGCGTGCGTGCGTGCGTGCGTGCGTCTATTTTAACTCTGATCCAAAGACAAAACACTAAAAGTCTGAAACTGTCATTTATAGTTTTGGAAAAAAGTTGAATTCACAAATATAATTAAATAAGCTTGAGTGCAACAAAGTAGTGTGACTATTCTTTGTTCTTAACTTCAACTATGATAAATCTTTCAATGCTTCTATCTATTTATTCATATCCATTAATCTATCCATGGAAGGAATATTTCTGTTTTAATATACAAAAATGTGTTACTTCCAAATACAGAGCTGGAATAAAATCTTTCAAACAGTGCCACACTCCCTTTCCCACCATGAATCGCCTCTCATACCCGCTTGCAAACATCCGTGTTGTGACCCAATGACTTCACACACTCGCCAAACACAAACTCACAGCCACAGTTTGAACATTAAACCCGCAGCAGAGGAACTTTCAGAAGAGTGAGCATCCAGAGTGATCTGCCATCCAAGCGGAAAAATAGTCTTTGTGCATGTTTTGTAACTTTGCGGTGTGAAAGTTTGGCCTCGGTGACACAAACATACAACCTGGGCTGCACACAGACACACACACACACACACACACACACACACACACACACACACACACACACACACACACACACACACACACACACACACACACACACACACACACACACACACACACACTCGTGTGGTTAAAGCTCATGTCACGGGGGACACCGGAGGGTTGTTATTCTATGTAATTCTTCCCAGATGAGGCGAGTCAGTGTGGTGGAAGGGACTGCCAGCAGCCTCTGCACTGAAACACACTTCCTCTGTGACGAGTGTCGACGTGATCGTCAGGAGGTCAAGTGTTGAAAATAACCTGCGTAAAAGAGTTTGAAAAGAAATCCCAACCTCGTTCTCGCCGTCGCCGACCTGAACCCACCTGAGCAGAGTTCTCCTTTGTAGCGGAGGCAGTTGAAGTCGTCACACTCGCACAGCTTGCCCCAGACCTTCCCAAAGTCACTGCTGTGGCACACACACTGGCCACACACACAGTCGCCCCGGCCGCTGCAGATGGCTCCGGCCGGCCCGCTGCACCGGTCCTGCTCGGTGGGGTTGTAGTCGCCCTCCGCACACTCGCAGTGCGGCCCCAGGCGGCCCGGGTGGCACAGGCAGATGCCGCACTCGTACGTGCCGTTCCCCTGGCTACACCTGGGGCTGTCGGGCTGCGCTTTGCTCTGGCACTTGCAGTCGCACTCAAAGGCGACGGTGATGGACAGGGAGTCCTTAAAGCCCACCGGCTTGATTATGAAGGTCTTCTTTTTCTGCTTGGGGCAACCCCGAGCTCGAGCCTCCACACTGAAGGAGACCTGGAGCGAAGGAGGAGATTAAAAAAAACTAACTGTCACACCTTTTGTGAAATAAACATGTTTAAAGCTGCATCCATACTGATGCTCATTGTGTAGCGGCGGGATTTTTCATCGTTATCTAATCACTGATGGAGGAAACGGCCCCCGAGAAGCAACAAGAGGTCCGCCTCCAAACGTATTTAGTCAAAGTGCTGTCGGTAATTGTTCAGTCAGTATTACATCCATATCTGGTAAATGTCCAAAAGTGGGCTGTTACTGCATCTGGAGAAGCAGCCTTATATGGAAATAACAAAGAGGAGCTGAGGCAGAGAGAAAGAAACGCCAAAAAATGTCACCTGGGGTGAGGAGAAAGTACAAAAAAGCTCGAGAAGCCAAATGCAAAAAGTAAATAAAACTCAAGACGGCTTAAAAAGAGGATGCAGACAAGGACAAATCAGCTGAGTCAGAGACGGAGCTGATCCCTGTCTTCCATCACCTGCTCCTTATAGCAAAAGAGGAAAGGTTGAAAATAATATGTGGAAGTAGCTGATGTATTAATTCTGCAGTCAGGAGGTTGTTGTGTTATAATACGGCACATGCTGCTTTTAATGTCAGTCTTTTTACCGTCACCAACGAACAGCAGGGCAAGAAGGTTCAATCTTCATCACTTCATTGGTTTGTATGTATGTATGTATGTATTTGACCAACTTTCCCCCCAAAAATGACCTGAATTGCATGAAATCTTCAGGAAAGAGTTTCCTTTATCCAAGGACCAATCCGTTACATTTTAGGACGTTAACGGCTAAACGCTTCAGAATTAATCCCAAACAACTGCAAACAAACGTCCCATAGGAAGTGGATGAGAGAGGCACCTCATGGAGCTCAAAGGAGATCAGCGTCTGTTGCCGTGGTCCCAAAAACTATTTATTGCATGAAATTTTCAGGGAGGATTTGTCTTTATCCGGGGACGTTCCCATTAAATATTGAGAGCGTTTAGGTCAAAGGTCAAGGTCGGCATAACGCGGCCAATTTTTAATCTGATTGACGTCAAACAAACACCAAAATGTTCAGTTTTCGATTCTTTATCCTCTGACATGCCACATGATGCAGTGATGTCATTACCCTGGTTAGTGGTTTGGGGGTCAAAGGTCGGGGGGGGGGGGGGGGGGGGGGTCACATGGAAATTGTAAAATGTGGTGTACATCAGTGTTAAACAGTGATAACATGAAGCAATTCAAATGTCCATGAGAAATGATGGAGGGAGAGGTGTGGTGGATCAAATAGACTAATCCATTCGTTTCCATGGTGACAAATGTGCCGTTAGCGAAGGTATTCACTCTACCGAGTGTAGTTCTAGCTACGTTTTTAAATTGTGTATTGTGTCATTCAAACATTTCCTTTCTAATGGTGTCGAACTCTACTAAAGTATTAGACTGTGAGATGTTTGAAACAAAAACAAACGTGGATTTATGGAATCGGTAACTTTTCTTTTATCAATATCAACTCATTTTCATTAGTTGATTATTTCCGTCGGGTATTTTTCACATTGGCCAGCCTCGTCTAACCCTGCCAAGTAGTGTAGTATCTGTGAAAAACACACTTAAGAGTCCAACCTCACCAACAGTTTGTAAATGAAGTCCGTTCACTAGCGGGATTCTAGAGTTGAGAAACGTCGAGTGTAGGTGACTGACCGTATCTCCGACTTTGAGCCCGGAGCAGGACTTGAGGCCGGGGATGACCTCTCCGTTCAGACAGGTGGCATTAAAAGACAGAGACAGCTCCTCCGGGACGCCTTGAAGCTCCAGCTCCACTTTGGAACGGATTTTCTAATTCAAGGACAAAAAGATGTGAGCAGAGAGGCACAGGCAATGGAAAGATTATTTTGTTTTTAAATTTGGCATTTGTGGCATTACAAAATCAGACTTTTTCTTTTCTTTTCACCCGCTTACCTCCGTGTGACAAAACCAAAACAAGGAGAAGGAGCCAGAAGTCGCCTACATTTGGTCGACTTCAGTGTGTGACTCACGCTCACTGGGTGTGTGTCGACAGACACATATCATCTCTTCACACACTGTCTCGCCTTGAATGTGTGTGTGTGTGTGTGTGTGTGTGTGTGTGTGTGTGTGTGTGTGTGTGTGTGTGTGTGTGTGTGTGTGTGTGTGTGTGTGTGTGTGTGTGTGTGTGTGTGTGTGTGTGTGTGTGTGTGTGTGTGTGTGTGTGTGTGTGTGTGTGTGTCACTTACAGCGTACGCCTTCAATATGAGCTGAATGACGTTGCCCGAGTCGTTGGACAGCGTTCCCACTGTGGTTCCAGGAATCAGCTCGCTGTAGTTCTGCGACGACACAAACACACAGTGGACACGGAAATCACAGCTTGAATGAATAATTATTTAGTGAAATATCAAATTATTTGAACCACTTGGAGGGGGGGGGGGGTTTTCTTGTTTTTTTTTTCATTTGTTTGAACAATTTTCAAAGCTCCAGTCTACATTCACACCATACATATACCAAACTGGATATGATTCTACACGTTACTTAAATCCCATAAATATATATACAAGAAAAAAACACACACAAAATCAAAATCTATGTGAAATGGCTACATTGTTACAAAAGTACTATATCTACTACATTTAATGCAGCTATGGGAAGCTCTCTGTTGGTCGTATTTACCCTCGTCTCGTCTCATTTTGTCGTATCTTATCTTGTCTCATCTTCGTATCTTATTTTATCTCGTCTCGTCGTATCGTGTCGAATCTCATCTTTTCTTTTCTTATCTTATCTCGTCCTGTCCTGTCTTGTCCCGTCTCATCTTGTCCCGTCTCATCTTGTCCTGTCTCATCTTTTCTTGTCAACAGTGGGTACCACCAATGGAAAACATAGTTGTTTTTCCAGTCCATACCACCAAATTACAAAATACATGTGGGAATATTGAGCAGCAGCTGGCTCTAACAGTGTGTTCGGTTTTGGAAACTCTGGATTGTAATTGGCGCGTCTGAATCAAAATTCCTTTTTCCTCCCAAAGTTGAATCCAAAAATCTCTCATTCAAAGCCAGCGAGGTTTGGAGGGCTTCGGCTGAAACACGTGCTGAAGATGTCCTGACCTGGTACAGGCGCACCACGGGGTTGGTGACCGCAAAGATGAGGTTGATGTTGTTTTCTGACATCTTCTCCGTGATCAAGGCGAGAGACGGATAATCCTGTGGAGCCAAACCAGACGGCGTGGTGGACTGAGAACTGATGACTGAAATACTTCACACACACACACACACACAAACACACACACACAAACACACACACACACACACACACACACACACACGCACCATGGTGGTGGACATGCTGTACATGTTCTCAGAGTTGAGGTGACATTTGCCGTCATTGGGCTGCACGATTCCGGCCAGCCGACCGTCGAGAGCCACGTGAGTTTTGGCGTCCGAGGTGAAGATCAGAAGGTGGGATGCGCCGGGCCGCCAGCCGATCTGATCCTGTTTGACAAGCGCAGCGCATGAAATAATCTTATGAAACCTTTGGATGGAGGATTTAGTTTAACTTTTACTCCGGGCAGGTGCACACTTTTCTCACACTTGTGATTGACTAATACATAATAGTTTTCCATAACGACGGCCTGGTGATCTGGTTTGTCCGACCAGAGTTTACTCTTTCTGCCTGATCCAAATGTGATCATGACATTGTCATGTGTGTGTGCGCATGCGGTCTGTCCCTCCACCTTGCACACGGCCGCCTGGATGATGGCGTCAAAGCCTCCCTCCGGGGCGTCGCGGTTCCTCGACACCATCTGCTTCTTCACTTCCTCCGTGAAGCGGCCCACCTCCTCCGTCAGAGTCAGAACGTGCTTGTAGCCAAACTGGGGCAGACAGGTGGTATTAATGCTGTCAATTAAACGAGAGATCACCTGTTTAATTTAGCAGCGAGCACCAAAGGTTTACCTCACGTTTTTTCCTGATATAATCTAGATAACTATATATGTGTCCGGGTGTGTTGCGCCACATTATGTGGTAAGGGTGCAAAATCTGGCAAATCTAGCCGGTGGAAATTCTGATTGGCTCGTAACTTTAAAAATCTACCAGCCACAATGAAAAGGTCATCTAAAACGTCCAACCTGATTTAGAGCTGCGTTCTACCATCACTATGTTGGCACGACATGAGCAAAAGCAGAGAGTGACATATAATTCTAGTCCACCTGAATCTTAACTTTCTTCTCGTTATTAAACATAGAACCTTGTCGACAGATAAAGGGGAAATATCTATTATATAATGCACCAAATTATTACATAAAAAAAAAAAAAAAGGAACACACACATTTTGAAATAACTGTAAGACGTTAAAGAATAATATTACAGAATGCGGCGTTATTACATAATGACTTGAAAATGTATTGCATTATTACATATTGCGAGATTAATACATAAAGCGGTGCTACAAGGTGGAAACGTTATGTATAAGTAAGTGTAGTGTTTGTGATGGCAGTAACAACAACTAAAACAGTTTTGAGTTTACGTGCATTATTGTTTGGTGTCAGCAAACAACAGGCTAACAAAACAAGACTTTAATGTTGTGATGTGTGAACAACATGGGAACAAGGCAACGGCATGTATCGGGTCATGAATAAAAACATTTAGATTGTGTGAACATCAATGTGCCCCATGAATTACGGTTTAAAAAGAAATGCATTTCATGTAATACGTCAGCGAGGGTCAGCTCCATCTCCCTGTGACATGAAATGTTTGGAATAATAGTGATAGAGTGATAAGAATGTTTTTTTAGAGTTTGTTATATATATATATATATATATCCAATATGCTCCCCCTTCAATCTCAGTAAGCATTGCATACTAAACCCAAATTCTTCACTTATCTTTTATCCAAACATTCCTGTTGGCTGGATCTTAACAGGCTGTGAAGGAGCAGAAACACAAACGACCCCGAGAGGCGTTAAACCACCAAATCCCCCCCGGAGGAGCCTCCGGGTGGAGCTTGTTTTGGGACAGATTACCTGCAGCTGATTCACAGTGGCTGAGCCAGCAGTGGCGGCGAGCCGCCGTGAGCCTTTAACAAGTGCTGTGACTCCCGGTTTACCTTTATCATTATGGGCCGAACTCTGTGTTTAAAATGTCCTCGCAAACATGACTTCATCTGCATAATGAAGCCATTTCTCACATTTGCTGACATAAAAACAGTCACTGACATCAGCAACGCGTTAAAAAAAAACAAAAAACAAAACACTGTTAAACCGTTTTCAATTACAACGACAACAGCGAGGAAATAACACTAAGAACTGCAATCGGTTCACGTTCTTCTCTCATTACCTGTAGCAGGGGTTCTTCACGGCCTCTTCAGGCGAGATGTACATGTAAGGGGACAGCGGCTTGTCCACGAACGCCCCGAAGCCCATGCGCAGGTTGCTGGTGGTGCGGTTCATGGCCTCGGCCAGGCCCCTGCCCAGCGTCCTCAGGCGGAACAGGTCGTCGTTCATGGAGTAGGAGAGATCCATGAGGTAGTAGAGATCCACGGGGTAGTCCTCCACCTGGCGCACCTTCACCGTGAAGCGCTTCGCGTCGTCTGGGAAAACGTGACAACGGAGACATTTTGGAAGTTGTTCACTCAGAGGCGACGAGTGCCGCTGCGCGTCTCCTCACCTGGCCGGAGGGTGATGTGCAGCCTCTGGGGCTTGATCTGGGTGACGTCTTGAGTCGCCCCGGCCGCCTTGTTGCTGAGAGGCCGGTCTTCCATCACCTGCAGTTTGCTGGCCGGAGACTCCAGAGCCGACGGGCCGCAGCCCGACGCCACCAGGTTGGCTTTCAAATCACAGCGAGACGAGCCGGCAAGTCCCTGACCGAAATCCTGAATAGAATAGAATAGAATAGAATAGAAGTGCTTATTGTCTTTCTCTACTAATGTTAAAACGCAGTGTTAGCAGCACTGAAATGCTGTGACAAAAAAAAATTAATAAAATAAACCCCACAATGGTAGAAAATATAATACAGAGAGGTAAGATATAAATATTGAAATATGTACAAAGGAAGTCACAGAAAGGTTCGCTGGTCTGGCTCGACATGCACTGAAAAAATGTAATACTTGAACTTTATCTAATTCACAAACTTAACTTTGACGAACCTGATTCATTTAGGGCGTTACCAATTGAAGCAATCAGTTAAGTCGGTCCAAGTATTTTCTTTTTTCACTGTGGAAAGTCATATAAAACCTTTACAGCTGACTTCAAGGCCGAGTGGATCGACCTCCACTCTGTCAGTTTCTCGATATTAAATCATTGCACTCGTGAGTTTGTGTCAGAAAATATGACTGAAGTCACAGGATGTACGTCACACAGACTCAGCCCACTCAGTGGCACCAGGGCGGCACAAATATTTCCATTTGTGCCGCTTATGTACTAAAAGAAACATAAAAAAAACAAAACTTTAAAAAAGAGGTAAAACATTTGAGGTGTGCAAGTTTCATACGTGGCTTTAGTGTTCCAACTATGTGAACCAGAGCCGAAGAGAGCCGTACCACCCGGTACCAGCCTGGTGGGCAGAAAATTCATTGTCTGAAGGAAGTGAAGTGGTAAAAGGAGCCCACCTCTTGGAGGCACCAAGCACAGCTGGGGTGCACAGCCAGACACTGCTTGCACGTGCTGGCCCCTCTGGACGTGCAGACATTTGAGCCTGGAAACAAGAAGACAACATCAGGAACTAAAACTAAAGAGACTTTTCATTGTAAAGACTCACATTTCAACCACAAAAACAAAAAGGGATGTCTACTGATACCCCATTCAAAAGCATGAGAACCAGTTTAATTCCTTAAGGTAGCCCTCAATAGGGTAATGTGTGTAAATTTAAGGTTGTGTAGTGGAAATATATTTCTGTCGTCCGTGGATTTATAAAGACACACAATTGCATGCCAGATATACAATCAAATCTCCTGGTAAAGTGTGTACAAATGACATAAAACATACATTTTAAAGTGTAAAATGTCATTAGTCAGCATTTAAAAGTGATCATATATTATTTTACAACAAAAAAGAAGCATACTAAACATGACCTATTAGACTTGCTTGTATATTTAAATAATACACACTATCGCCTGCAGTTGTTTTCTGTGTACAGTGTTTATGTTGATGCAGTTTTCATATTTTAGGGTTAAATACATCAATCAGCTGCACGAACTCCAAAGCAGTTTGGGCATATCCAGTGTTGCTGATGCTTAGTACATCTGTCAAAACAACACATACCGTAAGTATTTGTTCTATATACTCTAGTATTTCCTTGAATTTAGTAAAACCTACAAGTATGCACAAAGTTTTAAATGTGCTCAGGTCAGATATTTCTGTGTGAAAATCCCCATGTTAGTTGTAGTTTCACGTGCTGATTCAGCAAAACAACTTTTTTTTTTCTTCTTTTTTTTTTGCAGATTCCCAAGTCGTTATCCAATGCGAGAATGATTTAATTAGACAGATTAACAGTAAATAAAGTGACTGGACTCACTGCGGATTGTCGTTGCTGTTCCCAGCAGGAGCGAAGCGCACATCCAGAACACCGTGTGCGTCCGGAGCGCATCCATCCTGCAGAGGACGCAGCCCGCCACTGAGCTGAGAGGAGACCAGAGGAGGAAAACAACAGGGGAAAACTTTGTTCATGTGTAAACCAGACAAGTCCAAATAGAGTCAAATGTGTCCGGGCCACCCCTCCCGCTCCACATCCATCCACACGTCTCTTTAGTCTAAGCGCAGTGGGCGGGCGGGGGGGTGGGGGAGCGCGCGCAGCATCCACTTTCTTCTGTGCGTCTAAAAATCAAACGCTCCTCGTTACTCCAACTCAAAGAGTCAATTCATATTCATGAAATACGTTTTTTATTTTTTTTTACAAGATGTGCCAATTGAAAAAGAAAAAGACAAACCAGGCCTATGTAAGCTTGAAATTCCTCAGAAAACAGTGAAGTTAATAAGTTTGGTCCTTAATTCGAGCTCCATTGTGCGAACAGGCAGAAGTTTTAGTGAATAAAGAAAGAAAGTAATGTAATCAACGCTGCAACTCCGTGTTTCCATTAGTGGAGGCACACCGCCCACTACTGGCTGACAGCTGCAAGGACATGTGTGACTGAAAACATGCCTGGATATTCGGTTCAATTTACACCAAAACAAGAATAAAAGAGGAAACATTCTAGAGAAATTGTCGAACCTCTACACATCCGTTTGTTTTGTTTTTTTTGTGTTGTTGTTGAATTCTGGGATCTTTGATTTTGTTTTCTTTGATCATAGACTTTGAAAGAAAATGTGTCAAGATGTCTTTATTGACTTATTCGCTTTTCTACAAAGACACCTGGACGATCCTGCATCGGAAAATTATAATTTTGCTAATTTAGCAGTTGTTAACCTTTCATTTTTTTTCTTAACTTCTCATGACCTTGAGCTCGTTTGCTCTCCTTTTACTTATTATTTAATTGATAATGTGTTTAATTTAATACGTTCTGTGGGAGATATACATCTTTATTTATTTATTTATTTATTTATTTATTTATTCAAACGCGCTAAATTAGAAGCTATTACATCAAGTCTAGAGATAAAATAAAACAACACAAAACAAACATGTACCATGCTCAATGACCTCTTCTAACTATTGACATGGGACCAATTTGCAAATTATTCAAGATGCCCACCATGTCTTTCAGTTTATCTTTATTTATTTTTTTATCTTAATCTGTTGTGCAGTGTGTGTGCAGAAAAATAAGCAAAACGTTTATGTGTGACAACAACAGATCGCTTCATTCATTAACCGATTAGTCGGTCTGTGGTTGTAGTACCATTCATGTCCACCAGGTGTCCTATTTGTTCGGTATGCTCCTGGCTCGCCACTTCATCAATGAGTGAGTATGATGCACGTTTCTTTGGTAATTCAGTTTGTGTCTTGAAGCTTTGACTAATCTTGTTCATTAATGATTTTTGCTTAACTTGAGGCTGCTGCAATCAAAACCATGCATGTAAAAAAAAAAAATAAAATACAAAAAATATATATATATTTAAAATAAATACACTGTTGGTGAGCAGCATGTGGGTTTCCTGGAGATTCTGCCTTCAAAGGGTTAAAGTTACAGGGAAGCTTCTTTGACTCCAACAGGTAGGAGACATGTGTCCTAACATGTTGCAGGAAATGAACTATGGGATCGACAGGCTCTTTTTTTTCTGGTTATCTGAGGCACGTTTTGTAACATTTGACTTGCTGGACAGTTGCGGCTGACCTGGATCACGGATCAGAGCTGCTTCCCACCATCTGCGCACACCGAAGCAACAGATCCTCGCAGGGACGTTGTGTGTCTTCGGTGTTTTGATTAAAAGTGTTCGAGTCACAAGATGTGCAGATTAGTTTGAAGGGAGTCGATAACAGAAAAGCCTATTTCTAATGCAAACAAAACCACGGTGGTCGCTCTTGTCCAACACTTTGACTTTCATCATCATCATCATCATCATCATCCTCTCTTCCTGCTGTCTCTCCATCTTTGTCAGTTCTCCTTCCTCTCTCTCTCTCTCTCTTTTTTTACATTTCCCCTCTTGTTGCTCAACTTTCCATCAGCATTTTTCCCCTCTTGCTTAACATTTGCCTTTCCTTCAGAGCTTTTTCTTGTTTAAACTTCAGTAAGCCGTTACACAACATTCAGTCAGGAAAAACTCCTCTTCTTTCAGAGTTTGATAGACAGCACCCCTTGCGTGTGTGTGTGTGTGTGTGTGTGTGTGTGTGTGTGTGTATGTGTGTGTGTGTGTGTGTGTGTGTGTGTGTGGATGGAGGGTGCATGAGTCTTGGCATCAACCTGTGTCTTTTAGAGCTCTAATTGCAGCATTTGGCCTTTCTTCTTGGGGCCAGAGGAGCATGTGTGGGTATGTTTCCCAATATGTGTGTGCGTGCTTCGGGGGACGCCGAGCAACAAAACTAGTCCAAAGGTTGCGAAAGAGCTTTCACACTGATTCATCTGAGGAGCACACACACACACACACACACACACACACACACACACACACACACACACAGGGGTTGTGTGTTGACTTAGGAGTTAATGAATGGATGATTGAGGGCTGCAGGGGTTGGGGAAAGCAGTGCCGTGGAAACAACCCCTCTTTCCCAGGAAGGGAGCACAGAACAAGAGTTGGAGACAAAAGAGAGAGGGGATAGAGAACGAGTGTCTCAGGAGAGAGAGTGAAATCCAGGCTGTGTGTGTGTGTGTGTGTGTGTGTGCGTGTGTGTGTGTGTGTGTGTGTGTGTGTGTGTGTGTGTGTGTGTGTGCGTGTGTGTGCAGAGCCCAAGGGGGCTGCGGGGTGAACTACTTGAAGCAGAAGCATTCGGAGCTCTAATAAAGCAAGTAGCGTGTACTTGACAAGGACCCAAAGGGGAAGAGAGAGGGAGAGAAGCAGCTGTTGGAGGAGGAGAGAGAGACAAAGAAGGAGCAGAGGGGGGCTGTCCTTACTTGCTCCTCACTGTGAGGACTGTAATGTGGGAGGAGGCAGAGGGAGAGCAGGAGAGGGAATCAGAGAGAGGGAGAGCAGCGTTATGTTCGCCGTGTGAAGTGGAGGAGAATAAATCTCAAACAGTTTTCACACAGTCGCTGACAGCCTCTTCCCCTCCCTCCCTCAAGGCCCTGCACCTCGACTCGGGAGCATGCGGCAGGCGTGGACCCTCCTTCCCCGGCTCTTCCCCGCTCTCCTGCTCTGGGCGACGGGGCTCCCGGCGTCGGGGTCGGACCTCCAGCATCACCGGTACGAGGACATGGTGCGAGCCCTGTTCGCCGTGCAGAGCGAGTGCCCCTACATCACCCGCATCTACAGCATCGGGCGCAGCGTGGAGGGGCGTCACCTCTACGTGCTGGAGGTCAGCGACAACCCGGGCGTCCACGAAGAGTGTGAGTAACACCCGGCGCATCACGGGCTTCTTCTAATACACACAAACCTCTCTGACTGTTTTAAAAGAGAAAAGGCCAAACATCTGTGATTCGTTTCAATCAGAATTTGAACCAAAGCCCGACGACAATCAAGAGGTTCGGTTTGAATCAACAAGTTTTAAAACGCCGGGGGTCCCTCGAAGAAACTTTGCCTGTTCTTCCTTCCTCGCTTCTCCTCTCTGAATCAGCCCCTTCAGGTGTTTTGTTTTACAAAAAGAACAAGCGAGAATCTTATTAAATTTAAAGTTTCTAACTGGAACTTGACAACTTTCCACTCGTGTAATTTTAATAGCAGCTATTGGGGGGGGTTGAAAAAAAAAAACTTGACAACTGCAGGCCATGCGTTCTTGGCTACAACCGAGCATGCATTTTTTTTTTTTTTTTCTTTTTCCTTCCTTCTGTGTTTGCACACGTAGGGGTTTCCTTCAGTAGAATGGAAGGATGTGTGTCTGTTCTGCTGCAAGGTGACCGAGAGTGAAAAACAGGAACCGTCCACTTCATGGAGAGGGAGTGACCTCGGGTCTTGTCTGGGTCAAACCCTCCCGCACCGCCTGAGGAAGTTCACTTCTTTTACATGCTGCTGAGGTGTGTGTGTGTGTGTGTGTGTGTGTGTGTGTGTGTGTGTGTGTGTGTGTGTGTGTGTGTGTGTGTGTGTGTGTGTGTGTGTGTGTGTGTGTTTCTCAAGCTTGCACACCAGAGCCAACACAGTTTTTTTTTTTTTCTTCTGAACCCCAGGCCAACTGGCCCGGTGTTAAAAGAAAACGAGGTGAATTGCAGTGCCCGAGCTGCCATTTGGGTGCCTGAAGTAATTAGTGAAGGGCGTTGATAAATTTGGAAGTATCTACTCAACCTCACAATACCTCGTCCTAACTCCAACACCCCCCACTCCTCCAAAAAAAAAGAAGCAACACTTACTTCTCCCTCAAACAATAGCAAAGTATGTCTGTACTACACTGAAAACGCCGTCACGTCAGTGGTCTCTGCACTGTTTGTGTCTTTTGGTTTCTCTCAGCAGTGATTAATGCTGCGAGGACTCCTGGGAGGAGGGGAGCGTTTGCACTGGTAGCTCAGCCATTCACCGACAGAAGAAAAGCCAGATGACCTTGTCCAAATAATTCAGATAGACTCTCCGGGGTTTTTACAATCTCCGTAACCTCGAATGTGCTGATCAAGAAACGATAGCCGTGTAATTAAAAAAAAAAAAACTAAACATAGTCGCCGTTGTTTTCCCAACACGTGAAAAAGTCTCAAATTAAAACAGAGAGCAGCAGATCTTCTCTCTGTTTTCTTTGGCCGAATCTGTGATAATGACTGACATCTGGGGTTTTTCAGCTTCACTTTTCATACAAAGTGCTCTGAAGTAGAAGCTCAGTCGACGTCTTATCCAACTTATGAGAAAGTGTACAAAAACGGCATTTTTGAAAATGAACAACCTCAACCTTTATAATCCATCTGAATGTGCAGCAGCACTTTGGTATGACCCTATGGTGACTGAATGTGGTGACATTTGGATAAATGTAGAAGCTGAGAGCAAAATATCTGGTTTATGACGTACAGGCTTCATTACATTGGGCTTCTAAAGAATGAGAAGCCATTTAACTTTTAATAAAGGACAGTTCTTCAGTCTGAATGTGTGTTTTTAATAGTATTTCAAAAGCATTCATTCATCTTAAAGCTTCCAGTCTAGTTGTTCGCCGTCGTCTTTTTTTTTTCTTTTGACCTCACCCCCCCCTTCCACCTCTTCTCTTCCTCCCCAGTGGAGCCCGAGTTCAAGTACGTCGGCAACATGCACGGCAACGAGGTGCTCGGCCGCGAGCTCCTCATCAAGTTCTCCCAGTTCCTCTGCGAGGAGTACCGCGCCGGGAACCAGCGCATCACGAGGCTGATCCACGACACGCGCATCCACATCCTGCCCTCCATGAACCCCGACGGCTACGAGGTGGCCGCCAGACAGGTAACGTGCCCCGGCGGTGGCCGACTCGTGAGTGTGAAGCACTTCTACGTTTTGGGAAACCTTTTTTTTACAGATGTCATTTTGTTTTAGGATCTGTGGAAATGTGAATTTTGTCAAAAGTGTTTCACAAGTTGTAATGTTGTTTTGCTGGGCGCTTCATGGTAAAAGACATGGCGGAGAAAAATCTGTGAACCTTCCACGATTGTGTGTTTCTGCTTGGGGGAGGAGGGGGGGGGGGTATTATAAAGGTTCGACTTCCTGACACACAGCCAACATGTACATGGACGTATTTACAAAATGAATATGTGTTCAAGACCAGCAACAGGAGCCAAATACTAGCAGGTCGTGTTTCTCCACTGTAATAATACCAACCATCTGCTCTTTAAGAAAACCCTCCAGCTCCATATCAAAGGTAAGTACAGACTGCAACCAAAAAAAAATAAATAAAAAAAATACAAACTCAACCTACTCCAACACAAACACACACAATCCATGTGAGACTAATTATATGTCCTCAAGCGAACCGTTTGACAGTCCGTCTCTTTGCCCCTCAGACAACACCAGCGCTGCTGCGCACTGTAATTTGTCGCATCAACAGATGTTTGGGTGCAGCAGCATCTGGACAGGGATGGCAAGACTTTTTTTCATTTTCCAGCTACTGGGATGGCAAGGTTTAGAGAAATTCTTGTGTCCAACGTGCAACATTTCTCAACTGGAATCTGCGTGTGGGGGTTTGTCTTGCATTGTTTTCGTGGCCTTTCAGGGTTTCAGGGGCGGGATATTGAGTAAATCAGTCTGAAATGTGTGTTTCTTTTGGAAACTATGCTGCTGTGGTTGGCCTATGGATGGCCTCTTCGTTAAGTCCCTTTTCCTCTCGCGCTTCCAAAGCGAGATGAACTCACAGCTTGAAAATGCTTTATCTCCAACCTCGAAAGCCAAAACGTAACCGCGCAATGACGGTGCTGGAGCGGGGCCCGAGGTTTACCCCGTCACACTTTCACAATGAGTGGTTTTATTTCATTTATTTATTTAGTAATCCCCCCCCCCCCCCAACAGGGTCCGGAGTTCAACGGCTACCTCGTGGGTCGAGGGAACGCCAGGGAAATCGACCTGAACCGGAACTTTCCCGACCTGAACGCGCTCATGTACTACTACGAGAAAACCAACGGGCGAAACCACCACCTGCCTCTGCCAGACAACTGGGAGCATCAGGTCAGTCGGACGAATCAGAAGGAGGTTGTTTCCTATGTTTGTTTGTTTGTTTTGTTTGCAACTTGAAACTGGAGGCACAAATAGCAGCCTGACACCTTACCAACGCTGAAACAAAAGCACGTCCAAAAATACCCCTCCGAGTATCTCCGCGAGGTTTCTGAATGTTTCCAATAGTCCTGCTCCCTCACCTCGCCCTAAATGTTTCTGCTCCGGCTGAACATTTTTGTCTTTTCGTCGCCGCCGTGTGAAATCGAACCGACCTGCCCCCGCGGCTTCGGAGTGGAACCGTTACCTGCCACCCCGCGGTACCGGCATGCTCTCCATCTCGTCTCCAGAACCTGCGATTTCACTCAAACGCGTCCATTTGTTTCCTGTTTTTTTTTGTTGTTTTTTTTATTTCAAAAAGGTTTTCCTTGAGCGGAGGATCATTTTCTCTTCCAGAATGCTGCTAAAGTGCTTATTTCCTGCTGCTTTCTCCTCGTTTCACTGAGAACAAGGCTGAAATACTCACGTTCTTGAAATTAAGGGGTACTTTTGGGGAGTATGCAATTGCACTCATAAGTATAAGTTACACATGTAATGTACTTAAAGTCTCATATTTTAAAACTTTGTGGACAAATTGTCATAGTGTCTATCTTTTACACTTTTTCTAAGAAACTTGGTTTAAACATAAATATACATGTAAGTCTTGAATGTGGGTAACGGGGAACTAATACTTTGAGTAATGTTTGGGAGGAGTACTTTCTTTTTACTTGTGATGAAGTACAATTTAGCCCTGGTAACAGAAAGTGTAATTTCTTTGGCCTGACGGGCAGTGGAGACAGACAAGCAGTTGATGTTAGCCGTGGGACAGGCCTGGCTTCGTTCCGGGTGATTAAACAGCCTCCATACTTCACTGTGCATGTGTAATAGTCTGCTGAAGTGTGAAATGAAATAAGGAGTGAAACCTGAGAGGGTGCGCCCTCAGACTATTGCTTATAGTCTGCCAACAAGTACATTATAAGTATTAGGGCCAGGGTCCTCCAGGGTGCAGTGGTCTTTGTACGTAATAGACAGTGAAAGGGCTTCTGTTCCTCATTAATTCCTTGAATTCCCTGCTTGGGAGGACTGAGTGTAACACTACTGGGGTATAATTTCCTTAAAAGCACAAGTCAACGTCCAAGATAGCCGTGTGAGTTTAGTGTAAAATATGAAGCAAACTCTAAAACGGCCAGCTGGGGGAAATCGTTGGTTTCATATAATAAATGTTGTGGTTACTATATAATCACAATATTCTGATATTTGGTGCTGCAGTGTAATTGACTAAAGTGTCAATGTAGGATATGTAAGTAATGAACAAAAAGTAAGAAATGTAATATTGTAGTGATATATAAGCTGTATTTTTTTTACTTTTTTCTATTGACCAATTCTGTATTGGTTATTAGAATTATTGGAAACTGAGGCCGAGAGTAACAAAGTAGAAATGTGCTAGTATCCATTTGTAGTATTGTTGACAGTTACACGTGTGTTTATTATCTGACAGTAACGCAGTGTTCACTAATTCAACACAACAGAAACCAAAAGTATTGATTTAGTTTTTTTTTACTATATTTTAATTACACAATGAAATAAATAAAATGGAGACTAAAACTATTGCTAACATTTTAATATAGAATTAATAGTGAGTTAGAGTCAAGTTAAAAGAAACCTTTTCAAGACTAACAACTTAAAAATCTAAAAATAGAAATCTGACACTGTCACTTAAATTTGCGATCTCAGTCAATTTCTCATCATTATGCTTTGTTTTTGAAAAATCGTCGCATTTCTGTCACAAGTTCCTTTAACAAATAGCCTCTTAAGTGTTATGTCGTGGTGTTTTCCTGTCGCCCGTCTTCCGTTCCCGAGCTGGCCGCCTCCGCCACACGACTCCCCGCTGACAGAGAAACACAGAAGTGTGACTGTGCCACTGTCACAGCTCCTCGCTCACGCTGGTCGGGGTTAAACCTACAAGAAGCCACAGCTCCGTCCCAGCAGACTCAACCATAATGTTTCACTTGTACCGTCGGGGGGGAAAACGTTATTTATCATTTCCCACAGACATAAAAGTTCAGTTTAATTGTAAATATCGAAGCTGAGGCACTTTTCGGGCTCGACTGAAAGTTTAATCATTGTGTCGTCTTCCTGACTGATGCAACGCCACCGACTGACGGCAGCGCCTGTTCTTGGAAATGATTGTATTTGCACAACCTCGACCAAAAGAGCCCACCATGAAGCCAGCAGCGTGCATGTGCACGGCGACAGCTGATTGGTCATTTCACCTCGGAGCATCCTGAGAGGTCCAATGAATGAATGAATTGATTTAGATTTTCTACATGTGTTTACAAAATAAAACATACAATTATTTATTAAACATTTTGATGATGTAAAAAAAAAAAACAGAGGATGACACAAAAAAAGTCATAAATAAGACTTATTTCTGTTAAATAAATAAAATAAAATAAAATAATAAAAAAAAACATAAATATGAAATAGTGACATTATAGTGAACAATTTAAAAACACAAAAGTATGGAATCAATTTAGAATAAATAGATAAATACAAGTTCTATCAATACAAATCTATAGCGCAAAACTATTTATCACAAATATACATAGATCCCAACATGTGTCATCGCAGACCGATTAATCATAAAAAAGAATTGAACAAAATGAAATGAGGAATATAAACTATGCATCACAATTTAGTTAAAACGTATATGGGAATAATTAAGCAGTTTGTTTAGATTCCAATAAAAACCTTTTGACTTGACTCGAACGATATATATATATATATATATATATATATGATCAGAAGGCAGCTCTCAAAACGAAAGTCCTACTTGTCTCCTTCAGCTGCTCCGTTCAAGGCCAGCGGACGGAGTTCGGCGCGATTATTCTTGAACCGAGTCGGACTCTTGTTTATTGTCCCGCATACCTTATTCAAGGAGAGGAATTACCTCTCGGTCTCCAAACATGACAAGCGGCTGAGAGTGTGTGAGGAAAGCTGACAGAGAAAATAAACAGCATCTCCCCCCCCTAAGAAAAGTGGAATTTCAATGTGTGAGATTTTGTGCAGCAGCATCTGGTCCAGGTTGATCCTGGTGATGCAGAATTAGACCACCGAATTCACAAGAGTACAACTGTACTTTGTAGTTTTGTTGGGTTTTTTTGTCCTGGCAAGACACAGAATTTCTTGAAAACAGAAAAGAAGGTATAATTCGCCGGCGAGGAGCCATTTAATGGGCCTGCAAGTAAAGGTTACATAGAAAGAAAGAAAAAACTAATAATAATTGTGCATATGGCAACGCAGAGAAAACTCTGATTTGTCCAGATAACCAGCCAAGCAGAAAAGCCGGTGGCTTTGGGTGAAAAGAAAACCAGATGTCCATTCATTGATGTTTGGGGAAAGTCACGGACGAAGTGGAGATTGTGCGTAATACTTTAATTTAACACAATACACAGCAGGTGGGAGGTTTTGACAGTTTCACAGCCAGAGGCGGATGGTGTCATTTTGAATATGTGCTGGTTTTCAGGAATAATATTTACTCCACTTCAAGGGGGGGGGGGGGGGGGGGTCACATTCAGTCACGATGACATAAGTGGAAGGAAAAAAAAAAAAGAAGAAAGGAGATTAAACAAAGCCAGACAGAACTCACACAAACTGAGATGAAAGACGATTTGCATGGTGCACAAACAAACAAGGATTATTAATGTATAACAATGAAGTTTCCTGAACATTAACCCAAAGAGTAACTTCTTCCAGGTTGAACCAGAGACCTTGGCTATCATAAAATGGATGCAAAACTACAATTTTGTCCTGTCAGCCAACCTGCACGGCGGCGCCGTGGTGGCCAACTACCCCTTCGACAAGTCCCGGGACCCCCGCATTCGAGGGAGGACCACGTACGCGGCCACGCCGGACGACAAGCTCTTCAGAAAGGTTAAGGAACAAACACTAGAAGATTCCCTCCGGATGCTGCAGACATCTGATCTCACCGCTGTGTGTCGTTTGTGTGCGTTGGCGTGTGGCGACAGTTGGCGAGGACGTACTCGTACGCTCACAGCTGGATGCACAAGGGCTGGAACTGCGGCGACTTCTTCGACGAGGGGATAACCAACGGCGCCAGCTGGTACTCCCTGTCCAAAGGTAGGCGAGGCCTTTGACCACTGGGAACTGCTTTTGTCATTTTTAAAGATACCTTTTCTGATATGTGTTCCAACGACGTCGTGCCAATGTAGGGGTCATACGTCGACCTTTAACCTGTTTGACCGGCCCACATGTGTCACTTAGAAATCCCCAATCAATTGAAAATGACTCTTATTAATGACTATATCATGTCTAAAATTGTCAAATATTGTATATAGATTGTTTGTGTTCTCTTATCTTAAAAAAAAAAGAAGAAATGACCACACATCATCACAAGTTGAAATTTCAATAAATAAAGTTTTGGGGGGAAAAAGGATTCAAAACAGGCAAAAAATAAATAAATAAATCTACATCTCACAAAAGTGAAAAAAAAAAATAAAAATGGTGAAATATTATATATGTTGTTTTTGTTCTCTTATCTTAGAAAAAAAATTCAAATAAATTACCAGCAATCGTCATAACTGACCAATAAAACTGTACAATTTCACCTGTCAAATTTCAATAAACAAAAAAAATACGTAAATATACGTACAAATACATAAATCAGCATCTCACAAAAATGAAAAATAAAGAAAGAAAATGGTCAAATATTTCACATTATTTTCCATTATTACGATTGCTACCTCACAAAATTGTTGTTTCACGGTGGAAAAAAAACACGGTAACTGAAAGGACTACCGTTTTTATTCACTTATTTACTGAATTCGAAATTTAGAAAGATGTAATCTTGATTTCTAGAGAGCGGCTGGAACAGAGAATGTGACACAGAACAGCAGTCGCTCGGGGAAAATCATGTAAAAAATTATAAATAAACTTTTTATTAAGCTAAACTCAAGTCCCCTTGAGTGTTGTGCTACTTTTTCAACTAATTTTACTTTTTAGGAAAATTAGTTCCTCACCACTGAAACCCGTTTTTTCGTCTCCTTAAATGAGTTGTGATACAACCTTTAGATTTGTATGCTTCCATGATATTAATGTATTTTATCAGATTATTTGGGAGCTGGGAGGTTCATATAAGTAAAATGTCTTTAAATGTTTAGCTCCAGCTTTAAGAAAATTACATCAGTGCCACAATTTAACAGGTTGGACAATCGGTGTGAAACCGGCTCCAAAAGTTTTTGTAGAGTGAAGTGTGTGTACTTTACGAAATGGAATTTCTTCAACAAATTATAAATATTCTGAACTCCATATGTTTATAATCCATTGATTGTGTTAGTTTGAGCGTTGTTGCTATCTGCTCTTCACTTCTATGTCCAGGATTGTATTTTGGTCAGCGGACAATTTACAAATACAATTTTAATTTAAAGAATTTCACAGTAAACAGGGTTATTCCACACATATGTATTCCACCTTCTGGTGGCCTGGATTCGGCTTGTTGAATTAAATGTTGATTAGTTTATTAGATACATGTCAGCCAGGCATTAATAGGTATTGTAAAAGATGATATTATAACTTTAAACAGATGGATTTTGCTTCTTAGTTCAGTTCCTAACCTCACTGTATTAATCATAAGCAGACAATGTAAATGACGACTTTGAGAAGGGGAAATAGAAACGTGCCGTCCAACACAGAAACTGTTGGAATTCCGGGCTAATTTGAAAAATACCTGGTATAAAAAAAAAAAGCAACCCTCATAAATCCTAATACTGACTGTAATCCTGCTCTAAAGAAAGTCCAGGCCGACCTGCGTGAGTGACGGAAGGCGCTGGCATGAACTAAAGCATGGTCGACATGCTTTGACTCGCTCACAGGCGTTTTCCCGTCACGAACCCGCCGACCCTCCCAGGGCTCGTCTTTAACCTCTTCACCCCGTCCACATTAACAGCTGTGCTCCCCGTGACCCCTGAGTGTCCCAGCTCAGGTTGGTGGATTGCACCACTTTAGTAGTTTGTTTGTTTTTCCTTAACAACAAACTTTTTCCTTTATTTTTTAACTACCAAAATTTTCATTAAAGTACTATTTCTGCTACAGGCCTCCAGCGGTTGTGCAGACACACGTCCACTTCTGGAGTGTTGGAATAAGTAAATTAAATATTGTTATAGATTTACTTCTTTAGCTTTTTGTGCGTTCAGGTTGCGGTTCTATATATGACAGTGATTTACAACGGAGGGGAGGTTTTTGGGGAGGTCGTGAAGACGTTTTGATTTTAACATCGGGGTGTCAAACATATGAGACTGACCCGTAAGAGACTCCAATCCGGCCACACCAACAAGCAAACTGTGAAAATGTTAACAGATATTCTTAAACTGAAACCCGAGCCGAGATATCATAATGAAAACTTATCAAACAAGCCCCAAAGTCATGCCGTCCGCTTATGTTTGTGAAGGGGGGGGGGGGTTCTGAGGTTAGGAATCACTGATATATGGAGGACAGATCGATTTTGGGGGGAAACTTGTAACAGGATGGCTTAATTAACTTGTATTATAAGGAGGTCATATTATGCAAAATCCACTTCCTAAAGGTTTTCCAACAGTACTAATCGTCAGGTTCAGGTTTTAAAAAGTGTGTTGCTCCAACCAGCCAATCAGAAATCAAACCCTATATAGTGTCATCGGGGGTCTAGCCAATCCCAATCAAGGTACGCCCTCCCTTTGACTCCTCCTACAATTAGGCAGCTCTGCTCTGGCACATGGCACCACGAGAGGAAGTACTTCCTCCTCTTCCCAAGATGGGCATGTGTGGGCGGAGCCAGTCCAGCTCACACAGACACAGCAGATTCTGAATGCAGCTCCTATGATCCAATATTCAAATGGAGGGAAATCAAGAAACTTTGAATACAAGGTTTTTGGACCAAGTGTTGAAAAGCTGGATAATATGACCCCTTTAAAACTTTAGAATATGGATAAACAGTTACGGTAATTTAATTAAAAGTTTCCCACATAGTGTTTTGAAGTATGAGTAATAAATCTCAATGATTTTCAGGCTATTGTTGTTGTTATAACTCCATAAGTACAAGCAAGAGGTCATGGAAATTGTAGTAAAGACGAAAAATAAGTTTCTAGTTTGTCGTTCCTCCGCGTCCTGCCCGGTTTGCCTGCTTGCCTCACATCTCGGCCACCGCTGCCTCCTGTAGTACCGTCAAACTTCTTGAAGTCGGAATGTTTAGTCACAGCATCAATGTGGAGTCACCTTATTCTATCTTTAATCATACATTTTATTTATTTATATATATATATATATTTATATTTATTCATTAATATTAATTTATAAATATTATTATTGTTGTTGTTGTTATTATTATTATTATGCAATTTGTGACTCATATTGTTAATTACTCCCATTATCTTAACCACTGGCTGCATTTTGTCCATATGTGTGATTGTATTTATGTGAAAATAACGAACAAACAAACAAACCAATAAACAAAGCCCCACCCACCCCCCCCAAAAAAAAGAAGAAAAAACATTCTGAACCGTTGATCATCGGTCCAGTTAAGACTCGGTCCAGTTAAGACTCGTCTGATGTTGACATATGTCCAGTTTCCTGTTTTGAAATAGCGGACAACAAACGCTAAACTCTTCCAGGTTTATTTCGTGAGGTAATCCTTTCCCTCCACTGGTCAGTTACAAGTTACTGAACAGGTGAAACTCCTCAGCCCACTCTGCTTTTTGGCTTCGTGTTGGGAAACTTTGAGAGCAGGGAAAGATTTGCAGTCGTGTTGCAGAACTATGAACAGTTTTTTTTTTTTTGGGTTTGTTTTTTACGAGATCAAGTACATCGAACTGTCTGGGCGTGTGTTCACTTCAGTTCCATCTCAGTTAATCTGTAGCTGCAACAATAACAACACTCTCTTCTTTCATGTGTATTAAATCCTGCTCTGAACTCCTCTGAGGAATGTCAGCCTTTTGGGTTGAGTCATGACAGATTTTTTTTGACTTGGATGAAAAAAAAAACGCCCCCGGTCGCATATAACAGGAGAACTCTGTTTATTTTAGCAGCTCTTTTTGCTCAGAGTGTTATGTCACGGTCTATGAGGTTACACTTGAACCCTCCCGCCTCATGAGTAAAACATTTATATGACTTCATCTAAAAAAAAAATTTGAGCCAAACTCCACTCCGATGCTCTATTTATGTATCGTGTAAATGTTTTTCAGGCATGCAGGACTTCAACTACTTGTACTCCAACTGCTTCGAGATCACTCTGGAGCTGAGCTGTGACAAGTTTCCCCCGGAGTCGGCGCTGCCCAGGGAATGGCTGGGCAACCGAGAGGCTCTGGTCTCGTACCTGGAGCAGGTCAGAACACGGGCCACCCGAATGAAGCCGACTGCGGTTGTGTCAATAAAGTATTGCAGTATTTACGACGTTACGCACAAAGCTTTTACAGTTGAGCAACGGAATCCTCCTGCCAAACGTCATGAGCGTGATTCACTGGCTTGTTGTTTATGCTGGCGGAGGTCTTCCTGGATGAAAATGAGCAGAAATTCGTTGTAATGCAGCGAAGCTTACCGTTCTGTTAAGAGAACGAGAAAGAGGCTTTTCTTTTTGTTTATCTTTATATTGAAACCAAAAAAACGGTGATGTTTCTGCAGAGGAGAGAGCAAAGTCAAAACATTTTTCCACAGACGTGATTAAACAAGGTGAAGGAAGACGAAACAGTCGCAGACGCTGCGCCGGACTTGTTTGATCCTCTCGTGTCTGTTGTGAAGGTTGAGAAAGGTTCAGAAGATCTAAAAGTTTTGGGGGAAAGTCGCCTCACAAAATTAAAATTCTCACCTCAAATACACCGAAATGAAAAACTACACTGATCCGCCGTGACGTGGAACCAGAGTGAAAAACAAAAAAACATGGCCGATGTCTTTATCGTGGCTCCTGTTGCTGTGAACGTTTTATCCCGAAAGTCTCGAGGTGTTGACTTGACCTCCAGATTCCCTGGATCTCAGTCCGATCGAGCACCTTGAACAAACGTGGAGGATCCACCGCGATTAACCTCTTGTTGGCCGGATATCCATTCAAAAGAAAATATAGCGAGGAAAACATGTGCGTTCCCTTCTCTTTTTTTTTCAGGTGCATCACGGGATAAAGGGCATGGTGTACGATGAGAACAACAACCCCATCGGCAATGCAGAGATCTCAGTGGCTGGCATCAACCACGACGTCACCACCGGTAGGAGGCCGCCAGTCCAAACCGCCATACAAGCATTGGAGTTATTTATCAAGCTTCTCCTGCCTGCTGTTGGAGTGTGTTACGTAACATCCCTTTACCTCCGTCTCTTAATGGTTTTTAAGAAACAATATTCATCAAATGATCGGCGACATTAGAAATTGAAAAACAAAAATCTGTTAGTTAATTTGTATTCCACATGAAATAATCTGACGTGAAAGGTTTTAGGTGAAATTATCTCAATGAAGAATTCTAGTAGTTAGAAATGTAATCTCGGCTCCAAACAGCCAGAATAGCTGGAATCGTCATGAAAAAATAAATAGATAAAATAGATAAAACTACTTAATTAATAATCATTTAAAAAAAAAAAAAATGTTTGTACATTTTTTAAATTAAAATGATGCTAATTGATAGTAGATAGGGGTTTTTTTTCAGAAAAATGGTAAAGAAAAAGCAAAAAAAGAAGAGAATAAAGGGGGAAAAGGAATGAAACAATAAAGTATTGTTATTGTTAGTATAGCTAAAATTGCTCTAACCGCGAGGAAACGCACAGCGTGGCAATAAATAGGTAAAGGGAGAAAGTGGATAAAGCCAAAATGCATAAAATAGCTAAAGTGAAAAAAGTTATTCTATTTTGAAAAGTTTATTTTGGACATTTGGGTAGAAAGGAAATAATTCCAAACAACAGAAATAAATAAAAACACCCAAAAGAAATAAATATAAAAGAGCAAAGCAACAAAAAAAAAGTAAATAAATGAAAATGAAAGAGATGGCTACAAGAGCTAAAACTTTTATAAAATATATATAAATTGTACCGATAACACTATGGATGCAACCTCAGGGTTTGTTTGTTTGTTTGTTTGTTTAGCAAAAACATGTTCTTTTTCTTCATATTAGAGAATTTACATGTTTAGTTTATTTGGTGGAAAATTGTGAAAACAGCTCTTTTAGTCTTAAAGGTTTCAGAGCCCGAGAATAGAACAAGTGCTCCTCTAGTGGACAGTAGTGGAACATCATCTTCTTTTAATATATAATGTAATATAATGTAATGACTTCACGTTGGTAATATTCAGCACATTGTGAGTCCAAACTTCAACCAACAATATGCGACACAATTTAAGAAAAATATAAAAAAATATAACTTTTTAAGCCATTTGAATTATTACAGGGTCCAGTTTGAACCCAAGATAATTTAATAGAATATTACAGTAGGTCCACATACTAGAAAAAAAACTAACGTTATTCCCTGTCATGTTCAATTTGAAATAAAACTGAAACTTTTGATTTATAGAATTGTATTCTTTTTTTAACAAACTCAACTGTGTGGGTTTTTTTTTTTTTTTTTTCCACAAATATGGAATGGAATTGATTTTGTAGTTTTGACTGTGTACGTGCTCTTGAACTGTTTATCGTAGCAGCACCTCGCTGCACAATGTTTATGTCCTCACTATGATAAAAGCCAAATCTCACATTCTTAAGTCCCTTTTTTTTTTGCCATACACAATGAGCATATGTAACCAAACCTACTTAACAAACTTATTATCCACCTTCTATGGAGTATAAATTCCTATGTTTTTTAGGCCCGTGACGAGTTTCAAAATGAGCCGATGACCCAGTTTGGGGTGGTGACCCACCAGTTGAGCGTCACTGATTTCAGTTTATACAGTACATTTCTAAATATTGGTTCCACTTCACAGCAGATTTTTCTTCCCACTGCCATGTGCTACATGAGATTATTCTGTGTCTTTAGTGATGTACAGACAGGATGCAGATTTCTTTATGAACTGTTTTCCCAGGGGCGGATGGCGACTACTTCAGACTTCTCTTGCCTGGCACCTACACGGCGACAGCCTCGGCTCCTGGCTACCTTCCTTTCACCAACACCGTCACTGTGGGACCAGCGGAGGCCATACAGGTTGGTTTCCCATCACAATATTAAAAAAAAACCAAAAAAAAAAAAACAAGTGAGTCATCCAAATATGCTTTTACTGACTTAAAGTGCTTTCTAAATGACATTTTAGGTTGTAAATAGTTTCACTCGTGCTCTTTTTCTTTTCTTTTTTTTAAAAATCTCGACAGCTTAATTTTTACTTGAAAACGGCGCCGAAGCAGAACCTGAAAGCAAAGCCCCACAACGGCAAGAGGAACCTCTCATCTCCCAAGTCCCCCTTAAAACTCGGCCCGAGATGAGACGCGGACGTCTTAAAGTCTCGGAACAAACAAACAAAAAACTCCACACATACACTGAAGATGTCACATGAACCATACAAAATATGTAAATGATAAATGACCATAATATACCTTTGTAGTCTTAGGATTATGTATTTCAAACTGTTTTTTTTTGGTTGTTTTTTCTGTTGGTAAATACAAACTGTGTGTCTGTATTAAAGAATTGTTGTATTTATGTAACAATGACCCTTTGTAAGAACACACCTGTCCTCATCTGTATTATTATTGTTATTATTATTATTATTATTATTATTGGCTTCGATTGTGATGATTTCATAACAACTGAAGGTGAAAATAAAAGAATATTTTTACTGTCACCTATTGCATTGTGTCATTGATTTTGGATTTGACATGCTTACTCTGAATTCCCAGGATTTATAAATGATATATTGTAGAAAAACTCCTGGTATTGAGAGCGGTAGGTATCTTGGAAAAGGAGACAGAAGCTCTCACTCACTGCACATTATAGCAGCCAGAAATTCAACAGAAATCTCAAACTTTTAAGGCAATGGCATTGCTTTTCATTGTGGATTCTGAGTATCATAAACTAAATGTGCTTAAATATGAACGTTATAAAACTAGAAACCTAATAAAAAAACAGTGAGTTCCTGACCAAACAGAGTTTAGGCATTTCGTTAAAGCCATAATAATCATCTGAATTCCTTTAGAGAACTAATTAAATCATAAAGTACAGATTTATAGGCTGTCTAAGGCAGTAGTCTGCAACATTTATACGTTTAACTTTTCAAACGAGGCTAAAATGTATATAGTTTTGATATATGAACATAAACTGCATCTTACCTTCCATTTACCATGTTTTGATTATGGAGAACGTTTCATTATTTCATAGGTTTCAACCTTCTTTTTAAGCGTTTTGTAAGACAGTTTTGACATTTTAGCAATTTCCCCCGTTTTAGTTGTGCCTTTATTAAAAAAAAACACTTTTTAGCCAAGAGTCAAAAGTCTATTTGAAAATGACTTTGGGTGCGTGAATATAATGAAAACAACATAAGATGTTTATTCAGGTATAATTTAGTGGCAGCATGAAGGGACAAAGACCCCTGACGGGATGAGAAGCTTGTTTTACTTGTAGTGTCATATATTGTACAGTAGAGGTCACTGCTGTGCAAGGAAAGAGGTAAAAGATGGCGCCATGTAGATAGATAGATAGATAGATAGAACTTGAAGTATAATATATTTACATAGTCCCTTTAAAAATCAACACAGCATGATTTTATAAATTAAACCCGTAAACACATTTTAATAGATTTTTAAAACAACTGGAATAAGACAAACAACGGGGATAAACAAGGAGACCAGATTTAGACAGAAAAATAAATATTAAATGCATGAAATTTAGATAGAAGGTCAGGTCATATAAAATATATATTTCTGTATCCTCTGACAATGTGTCATGACTGTAAGTCTGTTCCTCTTGTTATATTAATAAGTATTTGAATCCTGTTGTGCTTTCTGTTTGAGCTGCAGTGTTATTTTCTGAGGTGTATTGAGGCGGTTGTGGCTTAGTTGGTTTCATCATAAGGAGGCAGGTCTGATCCCCAATCTTCATCTTTCTATAGGTTCGATCGTAGGAGAATATAGATTTATGACATGTAAGTGGATAACAATCACGAGTGGTTTCTAACTACTGCTCTGCTGTTTTGCGGCAACGTCAAACCAAGTGATGTTTGCAGAACCAGCTGAAGCCAAAGGAACTGACCCTCGACCTGGGGTGACCGCTAAAGCAACAGGAAAACAACATTTAACATCCGTCGTATTTATCTACTTCCAGCTGAGGGTCTCGGTGGGGGGGCCGGGTTCGTCCTGGTCAGGTCACCACAGAGAAACACACGGCCCGCCTACACACACACACACATTCACACACACACACTCACTTCTACTGCTATTCAAAGACACACAGTTAAATTCAAGCCTCGCCTGACACATGTTTTTGGATTGTTGGAGAAAACTGCATGCATGTGAGGTCAATTGCAGACCCTAAATTGACCTTAGATGTAAAAAAAAAATGTTCTGTTATAAATTTTCTCAGACAAAATGATCATTTGAACTACATTTACAAGCTGTAAACCTCCACCTTTGTTTCTGGGCACTTGAACGAGATTAGACTTTCCACTTCTTTCTGGGCCATTCACAATCTCTACAGAGGACAACAATAGCTTCCCTCTGACGAACGGGAAAGAGGAAAAGCGCACTTCAGAGCGCTCTGTGACAATTTATGACAGAGACACTGAAGAAAAACAAGGACTTTCAACACAAATGAGCAACAATAACAACAAGCTAAAACCTTTCATCACCGGAAAATCATACATCATAGCATAAAAAACCAAGACGACTGTGGAGAACCAGGCCATGAGTTGAACTGATATTTTAGCCCATCTCATGTTTTATATGTGTCAAAGATGTTTTCCCCATACAATTTTTTATTTTCTTTGTAATGCGGGACTGAGCCCTGAAAGTGCAGGAGAACCCTTTTGGATTTCCTCAGATTATTTGCCAAGTCACTTCACCAAGATAAATCATGTTTTTTGAGGGACTATATTTTTCAGATGGTAACAGCTGATGCTGTTATTTTATATACATATTATATGTAATATTTCAACTATTAGTGCTTAACTAATATTACTTCCATATGTTGTCAATGCAGTGCAACTTCTTCCAAAGTAAGAGATTGACTGTGGAGAGTATTGCTGTAGTCGCAGGTGTCGATCTGGCGCCCCTCCGCGGCGGTGAAGTCAAACTGCACCCTGCGCTCGTGTTTAACAGTCACCAGGACAACCACTCCAGTCCAGCTGCGCTCGTTTCAGACGTTACGCTCCTAAAGCTTAAAGCTGCGGTGGTTTGTTGTCGTTGTCATTTTGTCATTAATCTTTACCAACATGGCAGAGTCGTTAATTTTTGCTGCGGAAGCGGAAAGTTTAGTTAAAGTTCTGGAAACTTTCCCTCTGAAGGAGGTGGGATCGGACAGGTGAGCGTTAGCCTGCGGAGCTAAAAGCTAATCTCAGAGATGTCGTGTTCGAAAATCAAGATTCATTATTTATTTGGAAACATAAGTCTTTCTCTTTGCCACAGTTTTTTTATTTTATTTATTTTTTTATCCCTATTTTATCTTCTGCCCTCCTCGTGTGGGACCCGCAATGTTCCTGTTGTTCTAATTCAGTTTAACTTTATTTAAAAAGTGCCAAATACAACAAACAGTCATTTCAGGACACTTTAACAGAGAAAACCCCAACAATTCTTTGCGTTTCTGTCTCAGTTTCTACAGTAATTTTGTTTGTTTGTGGACTTTGTTGGTGGTTTCTTCTCTGGTTATTTGATATTCACATAATAGTTTGGTCTATTTGTGTTTATTTATTGTCTAGTATTGTTTAACTAATATGTACCTCCATGACAATTTAAGCATGTTAATGGATGAAATGAGAGCATCACCATCTTAATAAGAGGTTTGAACACCACTTTGCATCCATGCTTTGACTGTCAGAGCAGATGATAGAGCCCCTCAGTGTTGCTCCTCTCTGTGTTGACAGGTGGCTCATGCAGCATGTGAACATCCAGAAGCTGAACAATCAGGCCTTTCTGAATGCATCTGCCAAGCGGGATGACTTTGTCCAGGAGCTCCTGGCGTCACATGGAAAGGTGACCGTCTTTACATATTTACAGCGTCATGTTTAAGATGTGAGTGACGTCTCCTGTGGTCGCCTGAAGTGAAAGATTTATCCCCATCTATAGATCCCGGACCTGGTCCATGAGATGATCCTTGTGGAGGTGTGGAAGCAGAATGTCTTTCCCATCTTATGCCAACTGAAGGACTTTAATCCAAGCAACTCATATCTTCTGTACATAATGGTGAGTGCAACATGAGATGTGGTACATTTATACACAATATTCATTCTTAATTTATTTTTTTTTATGTGTTTTTAGGTGCACCATGAAGTCACAATTTTGTCTCTGCTTGAATCAATAATGTTTTTTAAGGTTGGTGGATACACAAACAACCCCGTGTGAATATCAGTGTAGTTGAAAAGCCGTGTTGAAACGTTGGTGTGTGTCGTGTGCAGGAGTCGTGTGAGGCGGCGGACGACTCTCTTGTGGACTTGGTGGATTACTGCCACCGCAAACTCATCATGCTGGTTGTCAGAGCCGCCAGGAACGAGGCTGTGACCCATGATGACAAACACATTTCCCCTGCAGAGGTAAATGTCGGAGATCTGTGCTTGTTTACCACTCTGAGAAGAAACGGGGGGGGGGGGGAACCCCCCCCCATCCCCGCCGCCATCATCTACATTTTGAATAATAAAGTTGTCGTGTGTTGTACTCGTTTAAGCTTTCATCAACACCTCAGTCAAGTTTCTCTCTTCTTTCGATGAAGGAATTGCAGAACCAGGACACCGCATCAGAGTTTCACATCTCCATGAGAGCCTTGCCTGTACTGCAATACATCACGGATCACACCAACAAGTATGTCAGATATATATATAGGAGCTGTATTACATCATGTACGGTACAGTCGACACAATACTTTCGTCTCCTTTCAGTATCAGTGTGATCAACCGCATGCTGTGCACACACAACCTGCCCTGTCTCCTGGTGCAGCTGATTGAATGCCATCCTTGGAGTCGCCGTGTAGATGGTACGTCACACTACTTGTTTTTCCGAAATGTCGACACATTTTACGAACTGCTCCAGATATTTTGTGGGAAACACGTTCACTGCATCTTCGGATGTTAAATGAAACGATCGTTGATTGTTATTTTTTTTTTTTGTGATAGCTCTTATTTATTTAGAAAAAGCAAAATCAGTCCTTTTGCTTGAAGTAACCTGTTCGTCTGTCTGCTCTTTGTCTCCCCCTGTAGGCGAGTTGCAAAATTACATTAAATGCAAATGGGAGAAGACTCCTGCTGAGGACCAGCTGAAGATCACGATGCTTGAGGGTCAGGTCTGGCTCGCCCTTTACAACCTGCTGCTCAAAAAAGACTGCCAAAGAAAGTACGACTTCAACAACTTCAACAGGAATCAGCTCCTCAAGGTACAAACTGAGTGAAACATCGTCTGACTGTGTGCCGGTGTGACTGTTTCCAAGAATCATCCAAGAAGACTGAGGTGCTCATCAGGCTCTTCACGTGTTCAGTAACATGTTGTAGAGAGTCAGTTCACTAAGGATTCGTACCAACGCCCTGTGACACTGATTTAAAAAACAAAAACAAAACATCCTCTTCCTACAAACTGGTTGCTGATTCAGATCAATTCAAACAGAAATGTAAACTGCTAATGTTTCTCATAATGCTTTGTAATCTGTATCTTGGCTTCTGTATTCTCTTTTTTTTTTTTTTTTAACATCGCGATTATTTTTAACAAATGAGGAGCCCTCTTGTGCACATATACATACAGATAAACAATATATGAAAAATAAGCAAGTCAATAAATGACCTAAAATAAAAAAAGCAGTCCAACCAACAGTCAAATCAACATCTACACAAGTTGTTCTTATCAAGTGACCTCACGATGAGGTTTCGTTCCATAAATGAAGTTGGATTTCATTTTGGACTAACCAAGTGTAAAAAACAGCCCCGATTAATCCAAAATCTCTCCAGTTGGTTCCTGGTAAAGTAGCTTATCTTCCCTTTAAGCCACATAGTGACTCTTTCTTCCATGAAGATGAAAAAACAGCGTTTAGCTTCCAAAAAACATTAATGAGGGACCTGGTATTTTAGGGCCCAGCTCGGTAAAGGCATTTTAAATTAAAAGGTGTTCTCCTCCTCTTCCTGCTGTGTAAATTAGATAATCGTCGAGCCTTGTGCCTCCTCGCCGTCGTTCCATTTACCGTCCCTCGTGTTTCTGCAGCTGCAGAGCTTCATGACAGACGTGTTGATGGATCAGCTGCCTCCCCTGATTCACCTGCGGCAGTTCCTGGCCTCGCTGGCCTTCGCAGACCCAGCGCCTCCAAAACATCAGCTGGTTCTGGAGCAGGTACCGTCACACGTCAGGTTTGTTTTCTTTCTCCCAGTGCATTTACCAATCAAAACATCTTCCCTTGTAGATCCCAGAAATGCGGAGCAACATTCTCACAGAGAACGGTGGGAAGTGGAAGGCAATCGCAAAGCATCAAGTCAAAGAAATATTCAGCCCGTCTGCCAGTGACTTGAAACGACAGGCCGAGAGGTGAAAGTGTGTTCCAGTTGTTCTTTAGAGGTTGGACATTTAAAAAAGGAATCCCCGAATTTGAAGTTAAGCTCCAACAATTTTCGAGATTTCATCGTAGCTCTGATGGAAACATCTTAGTACATTAAACGTTTTGCCTAAGATGCAGTGTTTTGATCCCTTTTAATACTCTACATCTGTTTGTCTGATCCAGGTTGACTGAAACGTACAACTTCAACATGATGGAGCGTTTCTTCCCGCACCGGTGCGGCTTCTGTGGGGGCGACGCCACAAGGAAATGCTCTCGGTGCCAGTGGGCGTTCTACTGTGACAGGTGAGACCACGAGGGCGGCGTACACGGCGTACACGGCGTACACACGTCACCAATGCTCAGTATTTTTCCATTTATACGGTACATGTTCGCTGTCTGGATGTAAAGCATCTCGCGTCGTCTGCTTTGCTCATTCCAGAGGGTGTCAAGCGAAGCACTGGCCGAAACACAAGCTGCACTGCCGGCGCTAAGAAGCTCCGGGTCGACTGGACCCTGTCAGAACTCTGCCCAGTTCCAATGCCGCCATTTTGAACACCATTACATTGGTTAATGTTACCATGCTTATGCATGTTTATAGCGTTCTGTCCTTTTTATTCAAAGATTTTAAATGTTTTTATTTTTCATGTCACCTCACTTAGTTCACTTGTTTCACTAGAGAGACCAGGAATGAGTCTCTTGTTCTTTTACCTTCGTGATATTTATTAGTTTTCCACTTCAGCAAGTTATGCCAATAAAGTTGTTGTAAAAGTGTTTCTTCTGTCAATATGATTCAGTAGTTTGAAGGCACAATGGGTATTGGGAGGCAGGAAATATACCTCAAGTTTTTGCTCAAAGTTAATAATTCTTCTAGTTTTTGTAATGTCTCTGCGTTTTTCTTATATTTATTAAACTTTCTTTAACTGCTGCATGCAGTCGATCCATTTCAGACGACAAGTTTCGCCTGAAGTTTGTATTAAATTCCGGCATCGTGAACCACTCCAACATTGAGTCCCGTGAGGGGAAAAAGAGGTAATGATCATCAATACGTCGACTAATGGAATCATGAGTGTTGCACCAGGTGGGACGTCACACCGACTCGTCACCTTTAAACAATGGAAAATTATTGAAACGTTAAACAAATCTGGATCATTGTGAAAATTACTCATTTACCATCAAACTTCTTGCCAAACTGAGTCAGTCTGAGTTTTTTTTGCCTACTCAAGCGTACGTTGTGTTTCTCACATGAAAAACACAAAAGGTTGATTGTCAACAGGCGGCGTATTCTCTGCGCACAGAGCATTATAGTGACGCTGGACCGGCAACAAATATGGAGGGACGACAATGGGCCCACATGCTGCCGTTGGTTGAAAGTTCAGTGTGAGCGGAGACAAAGCCGACGCTTCATGCAGCCTTACTGATCTGGAGGGTTCCCAGCTGCACTGAGTGGCCATGCATGTGTGTGTGTGTGTGTGTGCGTGTGTGTGCGTGTGTGTGCGTGTGTGTGCGCGTGTGTGTGTGTGTGAATACTTGGCCAAACGTGGCGTCAATGAAGCCCACCAGCGCTCCTACAGTGCCAGGCATTTCCCACACACACACACACACACACACACATACACGTTCACCCACATTCATTGACTCAGAGTTCACAGGAAAGTTCTCGGTAAACCAGACGACCACTTTCAAACACACTGAACTCCAGCAGCAAGTAGAATTTAAATCATTTCATGGTTCTGATAAAATCACGAGTTTTGCGTTGCGTTCAGTTTATGTCGGTGTGAACCCGTTTCCATGTCAGTGCCTGTGCGTCCTCTCCAGAATCTTTTCCGTTTTCCGCGACGAAACCTCGAAGGCAAACACATCCATCTGCCGTTGTTTCCTCCAATTGTTCCTGCACACACAAGACCACATATGAGGAAGCTGGCTTTACAGTCGACTCAGCAAAAAAAGTGCGTTCAGCACTTCACGACACGCTGGAGAACAAGTTAAAAAACAACAAAACATCCGTATATTCTTGTATGCGATAGCTCCGGTTTGCTCAGCCTAAATAAAAATACATGAAAATGAAAGAATTCCTGTTTGCTGGGCGTCTCAAATCTTAAATATCACACGTTATTGTATGAAATCCATTAAGCACAGGGCTTCTAACAGCCTTTTTTCACTTCGTATTAAATACTAATAAATAACTGTGGCTGAACACCGAACACTCCAAATCAAGAAAAACTGTAGAAAGCAAAAGTTATATATTTAGATTCTTCTTTTTCCTGAAGCTGTTGTGAACTTTTTTCTTTTTTCTTTTTTTTTTTGGGTGGAGTGGACAAGTGCTGACCTGCACAGGAATGAGGTCATGAATTGAGGAAATGTCCATGTTGATTTTTTCGTTCAATCCTTTGCCACGACTGCAGTGTTGCTCTTTCCTCGCACGGATTTCACAAGCAACAGATCACAACGGGAGATGATTCATAATGGAGGGTTTTAGTTGCAACATTTGGCTTGTTGCATGGACATGTTCGTTAATGATCACGTTTCCAGGCTTCAGTTTCTATCCTCAGTTACATTGCCAGTGGAGAGTTTTGAAAGCTTTGGAATTCAGTGTGTCTTGAGGAAGAAACATTACGTTTTGAGAGCTGCGGTGTAGTTTTAATGCACAAAAAGTGAATATACTGGGTGTTCGGTTAAGGTAATCAGCGAAACATAATGACAACAACAGAAATCCAAGACTGGCTGAGATGATTTTTTTTCCCCACACAAACTTTTATTGAGAAAAACAATCGATGAACATAATATCAGTACTAGAAATTGAATTCTTACTTTTTCATTGTGTCTATACATAAAACAACAACAAAACCACTGTCAAATCTGGCTCAGAATGAACAGTACATCAATAAAATGAAATGAAATTAAATTAAATTAAATGAAATGAGATAAGATAAGATAAGATAAGATAAGATAAGATAGGATAAGATAAGATTAAATTCAATTCAATTCAATTCAATTCAATTTAAATAAAATAAAATAAAATAAAATAAAATAAAATAAAATTAAATATAAATAAATAAATAAATAAATAAATAGTTATTTGTTTATTATCAAGTCCAGGCACAGATTCAATTGGGAAGCACATGCAAACCTTTGAAATAAGAAATACATTCGAAAAAACCCTGTGCTTTTACACCTTCTCACAGTAAATCTATATTTTAATGAAGTTTTAGAAAAACCATTGTGTCCCTAAGCCATTGTGAGATTGATGGATATTTAGCCGATTTCCAGTGCAACAACAGACAAAAAGGAAGTAAAAGCCATCGTAAAGTGAATTTCTGTGTGGAGGTTAAAGCATGACATAAATTTATATATATATATATATATATTTTTTTGTTTTTACCAATTTCTACTGTTTTTATTCAGGCAATTTGAAGACAAAGTTATCCACAACATGAGTTAAACTTCTTTTGCTGACAATGAATAGACAATACGGTTACATTCGGGGAAAATATACAGATTCATCAATGAAGTCAACAACCTTAAGACGCAGTCATTATTTAAATGTACTTGTTGAATGTCCACATAAAACCTTATCCAGGCTTGTGTTGTTTGATTAAGGTGAAGTCATTTTTAACAATGTCCACAATGAGAGTGACCACGCTGTTTGTTAGATCAGTTCTACAGGGTTTACATGTAAATAAGCTGTTATTTATTTATTTTTTTTTATAGAGGGCATAAGTCAATGCAGGGTCTGCAGAATGGGTGTTCATAGTAACAAGATTGAATTCTGAACATGGCGGGTCTTTCTATGTGGAGTTTGCATGTTCTCCCTTCAGTTTACTTCCAAATGTAGGTACTTAAGTGTGATTTGTCTGTCAGGCTGCATGTTAATTAAAATTAACGAACAAAGAACGCTGAAAGAGTTGCAAGAAACAAAAAAAATATTTAGCCTTTATTAATTCTAGTTTTTTTTTTTTTTCCAGTTCTGTATTTGCGGCATGAACCTCAGTTTTGGTATAAACTATAGAGAGACCAAGTGTCTCCCTGCTGCCCCAACACATCCGGTCATATGGATTTTCGAAATTCTTAAATATGTTTCTCATTATTTTTCCATGGACGAGTTTGAGGGAACAGTTTTACCCCATTTTAGTCCTTTTAACTTTATTCAAACGTCTTTCAAGCCAAGAGTTAAAAGTGACTTAAAAAATGACTTTGTGTGCATAAAAAAACAACTCAAGATGTAATATTTGCTGAGGTATAATTCAGTGAAAGGTTCAGGGAGCCACTACAGTAGGGCCAAAGAGCCACATGTGGCTCCAGAGCGGCAGTTTTCAGAGCTAATCTCTAGAGAAAAAAAAATTTAATTTAGGAGTTAAATAGCTTTAAAGGACTTATGTGGATGCAACATGGATTTCACTTTAGATTTAAATAATAAAACAATTTAGAAGTGTGCATTTCGTGTTGCTTTTATTTCGAAATTGGAAGTGGTTTTAGACATTTCTATACATTATTCTTTGTGGAATTTTGGATAAAAAAATAAATAAATGTATATTTGGTGGTGAAAGTGTTTGGATCTTTGTGTTTTCAGACAGGCACGAGCGGAGCCAGCCGCGGGTCTCCTGCGCGAGGAGCAGTGGGAGGGTGTTGCAGGCCGGAGGGAGGGAAGGAGGGAAGGAGGGAGGCGCCGCGCCGCTCCGCCGCTCCTCTGTCCAGCCTCATGACAGCTGAGAGCCACACCGAGAGCCTTCTCCGCCTGTCAGCGTGTTTCCTTGAGCTCTGCGGCAGAATAACGGGACCGAGAGAGGAGAAAAAAAACAAAAAACCCCAATGACTCGGCGTCCTCCTCCGAAGCCCTGGGACGCGTAAACTGCTCCCAGAAGTTGCGCCGCGCCGCGCCGCTCCGCGCAGCACCACATCAGCAGGCTGAAGGAGTCGCATAACCCAGACTGAGGCGATCTTTCAACAGGACACACTCCACAGGTAGGAAAACATTTTTATTATGTTTTTTTTTAACCCTCACGTTCACAGCGGCACGAACTAGGAACAATTAGAACTCGATTGCTGCGCTACTAATGCGTAATAACGCACAAACACGCGTTTTTCACGTTTGCACACCAGCTTCTTTCCACTGCTTTTACTTCGCTCTCCTCACTTCAACTTGTTGGTGAAAGTGTGCTCTGGAGCAGCCAGGCTTTTGGGTGTAGTTTGGGTATGATTTGGCCTGCTCACTCACTCACACACTCACACACTCACTCACTCACTCACTCACTCACTCACTCACTCACTCACACACTCACACATTCACTCACTCACTCACTCACTCACTCACACATTCACTCACTCACACAAACTCACACTCTCACACACAAACACACTCTCTCACAGCTTTCAGGCTGAACTGCCTAATGACGTGATCTGAATGAGTGATGGCAGCGAGCACAAGCGCTGCAGACCCAATAATCCCCCTGCTGTCTGTGTGTCACCTGTGCCCACTGCTGTCAGTTGTTCCCAGCGGGGGGGGGGGGGGGGGGGGGGGGGGGGGGGGGTGGAAGCGAGAGGACGCACAGCCAAAGCCTTGTTTCCATCCCATCAGGAGACACACGACGAGGCTTTAAAACTCACTTCAGCCCCTCGACGCCACTTGCCTGGACTTGAATTTAACATTAGATTAACTCGGAGAAGGAATGTTTGGGATCACTCATTCACCAACAGTTAGTGCTTGTCTGACTAATTGAAAACATCTAATGAGGGGAAAAGTCCTTATAGTGTCATTGTCAACATTCAAATATACATTTAAGTTCTCAATCCAGTTCAAGCAATTCCATAACAATAGACCCTAATAAAACTAGTGCCTCCTAAGATCATTTAATAATTGTGAAAATAAACCTTATAATGGGGAGAAAGTAACGCGCTTGAACTGCCAACTGTGAGTTATTAAACTGTCTTTTGAAACAATCCAAATAATAAATAGTTATTCCTTCTGGCACTTCCTTTAGATTATGTTCAAATCTGCATTCCGCCGCTGATTTGGTGTTTCGCATTCTGAAATCACATCAATAGCTAAGTGTGACAAGTGCAGGTGATGCCGTGTTAAATCTTCAGCATTCGATCTGGAGAGTCACCAACACACTGGTAAAACCGACGTTCCTCATTGGTTAAGTAGATAAAGTCCACAATTATAGTGCAATGAAGTGTATAATCTTGCATGCTGCACCACACCAAGTGATTATAGTTTGGAGTGTCGTTTATAAAAACTATGTAGTTTTAAAAAGTCCATTGGACTGACTTCTATTCTGTTCTCTCTTATTCTATTTGTGTTTCGTATTTCAATACATGACAATCAGAGGTTAATTATTTGAACTAAATCCTGTGATTGTTTGGATTGCGATGAACCGTATTCGTTTAAGCTTTGCTATTCAGTTAGATGTCAGAGCCGGCGTATCCCGTCCTGATCGGCTTGTGTTTTTTTGTTTTTTATGTGTGTGTAAGTGATTCATTTTCAAAGAAACTTTTTTACTTTCCTAATTTCTCACGGCCTTGTAGTGAAATACAGTTGAATTTAGTCTAAAACCCTCAACAAGACTTAGACGGTGAAAGAAAGAAACGACCATTCAAATGTGTTTTATTTTTCACTTTGCGTTTAACCTTTATTTAATCATCGTGGAGATTGAAAATCTCGTTTTTAAGAGTGTCCTGGCCAAGACAGGTAGTTATACACATTAAACATATCAGAAAATATCAATACGTTAAGCAACACAGGATCAGGGAAATATATTTTTAAGACATGCAAATTTGCTTTTTGATTTTCGTCTAAAAATACACTGATGAGGAAACATCAATGATTGTGTCTCCAAGTTCATAAAGACCATCCAACATGAATATACAGCAAACGTATGAGGAAGATGCACAGTTTGTTTTGTTTTTCTCTGAAACTCACCTTTTTAATTGTTCTTTGCCTGCAGAAATCAAATGCATTGTGTGAATTTACAAGTCACTAACATGTCAATTCTTGTATATTATGGCTGTGCAACACAACGATTGTTGTGTGTTTAATGCCTGGTAAAGATTTTTAAATGGACACAAACATCCTACACGTCCAATTAATTATTAAACGCTGGCAGCAGGATCTGGTAACGGGGAAACTTGAGACGTCTCGTGTCGGTTGGCAGTGAAACAGCTCTGCGAATAACTGTCGGGAATCGAAGGTGCGCACGCGGCCTAATGGCGCTTATATCTTCGGTTTGGTTGTTGGTTCAAACGACTCTCCACTCTGCGACACGCACGGTGAAATGCTCAATACAATAACTTCATTAAGCGTGGGAAAATAAATGACAGAATGCAAAAGTGCAGCCGGGTTGGTGAAAACAGAAGCTGCAGGGGAGGAAGTGAACCATGCACCTTAAATATATTTCGGTATTATAAATAGAGTGGATTGAGGAAGTCACTCTGCTGTAGAATATTATTTTTACATTGACGATTGTCACTGCCCAGGTGAAATGAAGCTGAATTGGTATCACTGGTCAGCCGGAGCCTGTTTTACACAGTTTGTACGGCCACGTACTGGAATTGACTTGTTGTCGGTCTAATATTGAACTGGAAAATAGAAAATGTTGTGTGTGCCTGCTGCTCGCGGCTGTCATTGTTTTTTTGTTTTGCGATTCTTGCAGAAACGGTTTGCCGAGTCGTTAACAAAAGTACTTTCACACGGTAATCCCCAGTTTTCCGCACGTTTTGATGTACTTGGTGTACGTGTTACCAACGGCGCCGAAAATCCTGTGGAATTAAGAGATGAAGATTTAAACAAAAAACTAAAACGGGTGCCGAGGATGGTCGACTTTGCGTCTTCCCTCTTAAAGAGACAGGCACACAGAATTCTACATGATCTACTCGGCTGTTATTCTTTGGTTTCATCATGTCGGTGGGCTGCACATCATTTAATAAGTAAACAGCATTTGTCTTATTTGAGCTATGAAAGAGAGTTTGTTTTTTAGATATGGTCTTCTGTTGCTTAAAATGTATGTAAAAGGCTTAAGGCTTTATTTTTTACATAAATGTCTCAACTGTCTCTGCAATAGCTGCGACTAAGAGACTTATGTAATGCTTTATTGGATGGATAGTTTCTTTTCCCCATGACTAAAACATCACTTACATATTTCAGATTTTATAGCCCCATGAGCTATATTTAGTCCTTTAATCAATATTGTTTTCATCCCATAGTAGTTCTTTGCATTGGGAGACCACTTGTCAGCTATTCTTACAATCTCCTGTCACTCAGATTGTTGCAGAATTATGCCAAACTCATTTGAACTTATGAAAGCAGACCACATTTTCCGCATTTTTTCTCTCATTCTGCTGAAATTCGTAATAACACATAAGAATATTGTATTGCGGAGGATTTAAAAAAAAAAAAAAAAGTTTTTTGTTGCATATTTCACCCTCCGTGAATTGATCCCGTGTCTGCGGGCATGTCAGGATGTGATCCCGGGGGGGAACACACTCGTTACGTAAGGGCTCATATGCAACCTATTATGGGGGGGCTGAGCTGTGTTTGTGAGGGTGCGGCATATCCTCGGACACCTCCGGGGTCCTCTCAGGGAAAACCCTCTTCGCAGTCCAAACAGATCGCTGTCGCCATGACGACGCAGGCTCGGCCCTCTGAGCTCAGTTCTCCAAGCTGTCCTCCTCCTCGCTGTGGAAATGTTTATGCAAAAGAGCCGTGTGTGTGTGTGTGTGTGTGTGTGTGTGTGTGTGTGTGTGTGTGTGTGTGTGTGTGTGTGTGTGTGTGTGTGTGTGTGTGTGTGTGTGTGTGTGTGTGTGTGTGTGTGTGTGTGTGTGTGTGTGTGTGTGTGTGTGTGTGTGTGTGTGTGTGTGTGTGTGTGTGTGTGTGTGTGTGTGTGTGTGTGTGTGTGTGTGTGTGTGTGTGTGTGTGTGTGTGTGTGTGTCATACAGGCCATTGATACTGAACACGTGCTGGCTTGAGAAAACGAAATGCAGAGACAAGTATGTGAGCAGAGGGCGTTGTGGACTGGAAGAGAGCGTGAAAGGAGAAATGAAGACGCAATGAAATCTGACAAATGACGACATGGCCGATGGCCAAACTGCGGAGATGCTGGAAAATGAACCGGCTGAATGAAAATGCGAAGAGGGAGGCGGATTTTGCTCTTGGGATGAGCCAAACGCGAGTGTTTCCAGTCCTCCACAGGAACCCACCCAGGGTTTTCCCCTGAACTCAACACTTGAAATGTTCCTGTAACTTTCCTCTCGCCTGCTGCAAACATTTGAACACTGTTGAAAGTATTTCAATACAAAAGCACCAAATTCACATATTTTTATTAATCTAATGCAAGTACAGCAGCTGCCAGCAGGAGGAAGAGGCTGGTGTCTAATAACGATCATTCCGTGTTTTTTGCTTCTGGAAGAAAGAGTTTTAAAGGAGGTCATATTATGCAAAATTCACTCTCTGATGGTTTTCCAACACTAATATGTGTAACCAGAAGTGAAGACAGTCTGTCCTCTCTCTCCCTGGCTTGTTTCAGTTCTTAAAAAGTGTGTTGCTCCAACCAGCCACTCAGAAATCAAACCCTATATAGTGTCATCGGGGGTTTAGCCAATCCCTATCAAGGTAGGCCCTCCCTTTGACTCCTCCCACAATTAGGCAGCTCTGCTCTGGCACATGGCACCACGAGAGGAAGGACTTCCTCCTCTTCCCAAGATGGGCATGTGTGGGTGGAGCCAGTCCAGCTCACACAGACACAGCAGATTCTGAATGCAGCTCCTATGAACCAATATTCAACTGGAGGAAAAATCAAGGGTAAGCTGGATTTTGGGCAATTAAACTTTAAATACTATTTAATTTTATTCAATATTAACTAATTGAGGGTGTTAATAATAATTCTAAAACTAGGTCTTATAATAGAAGATAAGCATGAAATGTTGTCTTCAAGTACAAAGTTGGTAAATAAAAGTAAAATATTTAAACAGTGGGTGATTGAGAATTTATTCTGCTTAAAGCAGATGTTTCACATGTAAGTATGATGGAAAATAAACCAGTTGACAAATAGAGATAACTCCTTTTGGTATCTATACCTCAACAATATTGACTTTAAAAAAGACCAGTATTACTCTAATACGTTATTTAAGAAGAATATTCTGCCTTGTTTCGGGGCATTTATAGACCCCGTGTCCTCACGTGGGGCTTGTTTCTACCATGGTGATATTGCTTATGTCGTTGTGCGGCGTCTCTCTGCTTGCACTGTGGCGAGTTCATCTGCTGGAATAAAACCAAATATTTCAACAGTGTTTGTCATGATGAGGCGTTTGACTCAGCCTGCCAGATGTGTTGTCAGTGTCCAGCTGGCAGTCGCCACGTGGAGCTGCCTCATCTGGACCAAACGCACCGTTAAGTTGGGCTCCTCTCCTCACTTTACAATGCAGAACGTCACTGTGTGGCTGTTAGACGTTGGTCAGTAACTTGGTGATTTCATACATTTTAAATTCTAAGGATATTTTCGATGTTTTTTTGTTCTTGGAGCTATTAGTGGGGAAACTGATTATTTCAGTGTTACGGTCTAAACAAGGAGCTTTGGGACTAATGTTTTGTGCTTTGGTGAGTTTCTTCTTTCGGCAAACATGACATTGATTAAGAGCTGGCAAAAGACGGCAAAGCCTAAACTAAATCACATCATGTTCTTTGTGTGTGTGTGTGTGTGTGTGTGTGTGTGTGTGTGTGTGTGTGTGTGTG
Organism: Lipophrys pholis; assembly: GCF_963383615.2. Taxonomy (NCBI): domain Eukaryota; kingdom Metazoa; phylum Chordata; class Actinopteri; order Blenniiformes; family Blenniidae; genus Lipophrys; species Lipophrys pholis. The sequence continues at coordinate 5,766,462 of NC_137635.1, read as the reverse complement.
TGTGTGTGTGTGTGTGTGTGTGTGTGTGTGTGTGTGTGTGTGTGTGTGTGTGTGTGTGTGTGTGTGTGTGTGTGTGTGTGTGTGTGTGTGGTTTCTATTTTACTTGTGTGTGTGTGTGTGTGTGAGGGAAGACATCTGAATCGGCTTTGTCGTCGTGCCTCAGAGGGTCTGTGACTCTTTAACACATGCTCATAAAGCAAAATGACCCGTGTTGACAACTGTCAGCTGGCCAGCACCCCCCCCCCCCCCCCCCCACACACACACACCCTTGTCACAAGTGCTGAAAGACTAGACGGTCAAAAAGGATGCAGCACATGTCCCGAACATATCCAGAACCGTCCACCTGCTCCAGTGACGTTGTTTCACAGTGAATGTGTTTCGGCGGACTCAGCACTCTGGGCGCTGCCTCGCCGCCGTAAACAAAACGCTATCAAGAGACATCAGCGGCCATCCAGCTCACTCCAGAGGTTTCTACCAGTGTACACACACACACACACACACACACACACACACACACACACACACACACACACACACACACACACACAGAAGCACGTGCCAGCCTGCCACTTCAGTGTATTTGAATGGGATGAATGGCGCAGAGGTCAGTTTGCCTCGCTCCCGGATCATGAGGCAGCGGCTTTATTGTTGGCACCGGACCGCGGTTTGGTAAAAGAATACAGACAGTCAGCAGATCCCACTTCCTCCGCTCTCGTCTCCCAATGACTCGTCTGAACTTCCAGCCCATCTCAGGTGAAAATCGAGGATTTGTGACGCACAGTCCTCGGTACGTGTGTGTAACCGAAAGCTCAATTTTGGCTTTTTGACTTGATTAATCAGCACAATTAACTTGTGTAAAGATGCAGCTGAAGGCAGTAAAAAACAAAAAACACAATACACAATAACCTTGAAATGAAATATTCATATGGTATAATTTTCTGTATTATTAATTTCAAGTCATATCACTATAATAGTTATCTGAAAAACTATATTTTATTGTCATGGCACAGTGGAAGGCACATTAGTTCTCTGAAGTGTCAAGGATATATAAATATAGTTCAAATAAGATGTTGATTTAAGTTTACTGTTAATATCGTTTAATCTCAGTCAGACGTATCGAGGCATCAAGGAGTAGAGGATGATGCTCATGTTTTATTGTTTTATTCTACGTTATTGCAGCAGATTATTACACAGGAGGTAATCAGATTCGTGACCAGTGTGTGTGGACAGAGCGCATGAGCTAAAACTGAGACAAAACCATCGCACCAAAACTACGAAAGTAACTTAAAATTAAAGCTGCAAGCAGCCTTGATCGGGACCTTGCACGCTGGCCCCTCTGGCCTCAATCATGGCCTCGGGCCCATTTCAATATTGTTCAATTATGGTGTTGGGCTTTTATTTTGAAAGCCTCAGAGCCCGGTCCTCATCACAGCCATACAACAATTACAACCATCGGCCATAGCGCCACTGCTGGAAACAGAATGTTAGGTCTCCGTAACCTGTCCAAGCTCCGACTGGCCCCAAACTTCACGTTTTATTAGATGACATACATACGCCGGCTGACTGTCTCAGTCGCAGTGCCCCAAGCAGCGAGGACCCGTTTAAAGCTGCTTGTAGCTTTAGTTTAGCATTATGTCTGGATCTCTAATGTGTCTGCACCTTTGCCAGCTTCAACACATATTCAAATACACAAATGACAGATATTAGAGTAGTATTTTTCCTTTATTAAAGCAGAGCTGGCATCAAAGAACATGCATACATGCTTGAAGTCCCTGCAGCAGGTCAAGGAGACCCTGCAGCAGGAGAAGGAGACCCTGCAGCAGGAGAAGGAGTCCCTGCAGCAGGAGAAGGAGTCCCTACAGCAGCAGGATAAGGAGTCCCTGCAGCAGGTCAAGGAGACCCTGCAGCAGGAGAAGGAGACCCTGCAGCAGGAGAAGGAGTCCCTGCAGCAGGAGAAGGAGTCCCTGCAGCAGGAGAAGGAGACCCTGCAGCATGACAAGGAGACCCTGCAATGTATGAAGGCGACCTTCCGTACTCATTGCAATAGCCTGCTGGATGAGAAGGTCAGGCTGGAGGAGGTCAACAAGGCCTTAGAGGAGGAACTCCAGGCCAAGACAAAGAAGAAAAGAGGCTTCTGGTGGCGACTCTTCAAAAGACGCTGAACAATGGGATGAGAGAGAAGAAGGCCGGAGAGACGGTGGAAGAGGCCGAGAAGACAACGAAAGAGAGCCGGAAGAGCGGAACAAGGAACAGATGTAGCTGTCAAGGTAAGTGAATAGAAGGAAGTGAAAAAGAAAGAAGAGGGTTTCTGGCACGGATGGTTCCAGGTAAGTAAGAAGTGACCAAAAGAGAAGGAGGTTGCTGTGGGACTGGTCGTTTTTACTACCTGCCGTGGCAAAGACTTCCAGGTCAGACACTTCAGAAACCATTAATCCATTAGAAGTCATTAATGTGGATTTTCTCAAGGTGCCCTGGTTTCCCCACAACTCTGGTTAAAAAACAAAACCACTTTTCTCATAGAGCAGATTGTTGAAACAATCTTTCATTTAATGATAAAAGCACCAGATTTGGCACACGAGCGCTTCAGAACCTACTCTCTAAGAAAAGCACATTATCCACTTGAAAAAAATCTAATTGCTCTTGTAGGTAATCATCCTGACGCATTCAAATGCTTTTTCACCAGTTTTGATGAGCGTGCCGATTCTGGTCAACATTTGAGGGAATTTAGTGGGTCAGATTTGGGGTCAATGAGGCGCCAGGAGTCGAAGAAAAAAAAAAAAAAGAATAATCAGAAATATTACAAATACAATAGGTTCCAGGCCTCCAGGCCAGGCCTCTCGTGCTCAGTCCCTGGTAACCCCCCCCCCCCCCCCCCCCCCCCCCCCCCCCCGAAAAAAAACACAACATTAAAATAAGCATGGGTCGATATTCTATAGCATAGAAAAGTGACCTTTGTTTCCTATTTAGTTGTAAAAATAATAAGTGCATAAAAATAATAAAAATGTACCTCTCACGTGACATCTAACTAATACACCTTTAGCATTGTTTAGTCTTGAAATTTATTTTTAGGAATAAATAAATAAGAAAGATTATTTCTATTGTGTGTATATAGAGCCTTTAAGGATTTAGCCTTTTTTTGAAATTGTATATAATATATACAATATATACTATATATGAAAGGAAAGATCAAATAATACAAAAAAAGCAGAGGCTTATGACATGTAACAAGTAATATTTATATTAAATATCTACATTAGAACATTCTTATCAGCAGAAGTTTCAGATTAGGGGTCAAAATTCTATGAGGCGGGTTATTTTTCACTACTAGAAAAGTGACCCGCGGGTCAGAATTCCAGATGACACCTGGTTCACTTTGTGTTAACTGGAGTTAAAAGCAGTTCACAAAATTCAAAACTCATGTTGCACAATAAACCGACCAATTTACACTTGAAATAAACTGATTTTGACTACTTATTGTTCGTCTTCGCGCAGAAGTGGTTTTCTAAACGTCTGATGATGCCTCGGGTCAGACAGTTGGCGCTTTGTCTGGCTGTCAGCTGCGAAGTGTGTGTGTGTGTGTGTGTGTGTGTGTGTGTGTGTGCGTGCGTGTGCGTGCGTGTGTGTGTGTGTGTGTACGTCAGCTGTTGATTTAGCCGTCTGTCGTGATCCTGTTACTTTCTCCAGGCCGATGCCAAGTGACACACTAGTTCGAGTCACACAGCCCCCCCCCCCCCCCCCCCCCCCCCCCCCCCCCCCCGCCCCCCAGGTTCCATCACTGATCAATGCAGAGAAGGTTTTCTGTCAGAAAGAAAATCCGTTTTGATGATGCAATGACCTGTTTTATGATCCGGAGTGTGTTTGACTATTTTCTCAGTCCTGATCAGAGTCCTGCTGCTTATCAGGTAATGGTCGGTCCACGCCTGTGAGTTTCGTTCGGAAGACTTCGGGTGTGTGAATGCCCTTTGTACCTTTTATTTTTTCTTAATACCAGTGGTGGATCAGCGGTTAACGCTTCATATCCCGACAAGAGTGTGTGTCTTGTAGGTGTTTCCAGGAGTGACACCGTCCAAGTCTTTTCCAACCCTTTTTCTGTTTAGATGAATGCGTTTCTGTTGTTTTCAAAATTTGCTGCACGAGTCACAACGGTTTAATGACTGGAACATTACGTTTCTGCACAGAGGAAAAGTTAAAATTTTAAATGACTTAATTCACTCGTAAAAATCTGTTTGTTTGTAGGGGTTTTGTTGAGGAGAGAGACTCTGGATTTCGATCGTACGCCAGTAGATTTACCACATTAATTCTTTTAATACAAATTGCCTCCTAGTTTAACTTCTCTGGTGAAATAATGACGTAAATGATCGTGAACATTGAGTAGCTGGACAGAAAGTTAAACTAATTAATCATGTGTTTGGTTAAACGGGCAGATGTTTCTTGTTCTGAGTCTTTTTTTATTACTCACTTTCTCCTCCTTTAAAACAAATAGGAAAAACTGAATTTGAAGCACTTTTAATTCAATTTTCCCACTGCAGGGGGGGAGCCTCCTCGAATCAACTGTTAGAAGATTCCATCTCAAACTGACTTAAAGAGACAGAAAATACAGTCTGAAATTATTAAAACCCAAACACATTCTCTTTTTCTGCCTGTCAATCAAGAAGTCAGCTGTCCTCTTTACGAAAAAAAACCTCCCAACTAAAAGCAGATTTTTGTGTTTCACGGCTCTGATAATCGGCCGGTGGTCCTTTCATTTGGATAAGAGCTGCCGGAGCGATGGCTCTGTGAATCGCCGTGTTGGAGGGCTAAAGTCACTGAGCACCGACACACAGACAAACCAGAAATAACACTAAGGAGCTTGTCTGGCGGGATTCAGGTCCAAAGGATTAACGTCGGCGAGGCTCGGCGCTGCGGAGTCTGGATACTCTGCGTTGGTTTTAACGCAGTTCAGGACAAATCAGATTGATTGAAATTGATTATTGTTGTAAGTTTGTGACGAAAAGACGTTGAACTTCCCACCAGCAGGGCAGAAAACATTATCCAAGACTTTTATCACTCGGCAAGGTGCCCTCTTGAGTCCCGCCAGTTATTAGACCGGTGATCTTATATTATTACGAATATAAAGAAAACAACACGGTGCTTCATGCTTCTTAAACACAATCTATTTTCATATTTTTACATTTAAAGTGATTTGCTTTTTCACTACAAAGCAGAACAATATCCATCAATATGCGTCTTTAAATTTGCAGCGCGTTGTTTTTCAAAGCAGTCCTGTCGAGATCTCGCGTCGCCTCAACATTTCTGAACGTTTGTAGCTGTCGACATCACGGATCATCTGGATTTGACGGCTGCCGTTTGTTTAAAAGACGAACGAATGAGGTGTGTGTGTGTGTGTGTGTGTGTGTGTGTGTGTGTGTGTGTGTGTGTGTGTGTGTGTGTGTGTGTGTGTGTGTGTGTGTGTGTGTTTCAGTTTGGATTCCTTCTACATGCTTTCAACGAGGTGCCGGTCAAATTCTTTGAAAGATTTTTCTCTGCACCGTCACACCAACAGCAGCTCTCAGACTGTTTAAAGTCAGACGGATTCATACTTTCATGTGGTTGACTCCGGATTCTGTTGCTTTTCTCTCATCTGGAGCCAGTTATGCTGCTTTCCTCTTCACTTCTGGCACCAACAAGGAATTTCTGCCCAAAGAACTGAGTCTGACTGGATATTTCTTGGTTTTTAAGGCAACTTTTCTTCACAACCTCGAAACGGTCCCGTGTGAAAATCTCCATTAGCAGTTGGTCACATGGATCCTGTCGCTCTGCTGAATCTCAGCAGGTTGTGTCGACCACGTCTGCGTATCTAGAACGATTGTGTCGCCGCCGAGCAACTGGCTGATTGGGTATGTGTGTTGAGATAGTCAAAGGAATTATTTATACGACCTCGCATACCGAGAAAACGAATCTCCAAACGCAGACTTGTGCTCGTGTTTAGTTCCTGTGTCTTTAAACCTGCCGGACCACACAGACGTTTTTTTAGCTCTTTGTTTACAGGAACTATTCTCACTCCTCCAGACACTGAGCTTTTGTCGGTAAGATCATTTTGGCTCTTTTGTTTCGGGAAAACCGAACCACAAAGGTGCATGCTGGGGCTTGTTCCATTCATCTCTCAGCTAATGTGCAGAAAATGAGTCATTTGGTCCTCCTGTTAATATTACCTTGACAAAACGGAATTAAAGTTGCGTGTCAGGCTCTTTGAGTGCAGGATCCCAAATACCAGAGAACATTCAAACTCTGAATTGAATTTAGTCTTCAGCAAACAAACACAGAACAAACAAACACTCAATTGTCCAACTAATCAGCCGAAAGGGTGTCAGTTGAAGCAAAGACTTATTCACACCTACACCATCACAACAAAACTAAACAAAACAAGACTATCAAGATAATGTCGTATTTTTACTATACACATTCAATATATACTATACAGAAGTTTTATATATATATAGGTTATACATGCACATCAATGATACATACATACACATGAATGTACATAATATTAATAATATACTACTTAAAGTTCATCAATTACATTTTAAATACAAAACATATGGTGGCAATAGTTAAATTAATAATATACTCTATCACAATATATACCTTTTATTATTATATACATATTATAAATTATTGCTATCCTAGGTAAAATTGTTGCTCTTCTTTCTTATACTTACTAATGATATATGATTTTAAAAGCTTTTTAAACTGGTTCATGATGGTAAACTTAACCAATGAGGGTAAACCACTCCGTTTAGTTAAAGCGCCCTCTACTGGACACGTAACACAAGGACATCACAAAAACACCATATTCACTGCTTTATTATTAGTAAACTTAAGTGTAAAACTCGGCCAAAGGTTGGTTCACCGATTATTCTCTCATGGCTATAATCTGCTGATTTATCAGTATTACAAATATCTAATTCAGTGGTTCCCAAAGTGGGGGGTGGGCCCCCTAGGGGAGGCACAGTGCCATTGCAGGGGGGGGGCACCTTATGAATGAAAAGATGGCGGACCCGTAGTGGTATGACTCGCGGTCCATATTCCAGTTTTATAGTCCATATCAGTAGTTTTATAGTATATATATAAGACTCTCCCCTGATGGCATCCGATTTGTCATCAGTCCATATAAATGTCGGGTTCTCTTGATTTTATTATTTTTTTTTTCACATTTATAGTGTATTGTTCTCTGCACACATGTCTGTGTGGTTTCATTACTAAAACAAGCAACAGCGCCCTCCCGTGGCCCGGCAGACTAACTACATTGTTGTCAGTGTGTCTGCTGATGCAGTGTAAACACACTCCTTTTTTTTTTCTTTTTTTTTTTTAATGGATTAGGCGTCGTCACATGAAACGTTGTCATGTAAACGGGGCCTTAGACTGGGGCTTCCGAGTAAACGCAAAGCAGAAGATGAAGCAATATGCTCCCAAAAAAAGATCATGTTCCACTGAACATAATTGCACCGTTAAGGTGCTTGAAAAGGTTTGTGAACCACTGATGTAATTGATGAAGCGTTATCTGGTGATTCTTCAGTCATTGCTATATCACATTTATATAATTGTTTTTAGACATTTTGTCCAACATTACACATGAATATACTTATCAAGATGTGTCGTCCGTTACAGTAGATGAGCAGCAGCCCGATTGTGCTTGTTGTTAAAGTGTCTTTAGCCGGCGCTCGGCCTCGTCCCCTTGACTTGCATTAGTTACAGCCTCGGCTCGTGTTTCACTGTGGCTGTTAACACGGGGTGGTGTTGAGTTCACAACGACCCGCCGGATGTGTTTGTTAGGAAAAACTGTTCTGGTTTAGTGGTCAACCAAGCAACGAGCCACACGCAGTAGAATATTCTGGTGTTTTCTCTAATTCTACTGTCATGCATCTGCTGCTCGGCCACATCCGGGATAACCTGACCGATGGCTGGAGGATCCCCCCACCCCCCCAGCTCCATTGACCTCCTAACAGAAGCCTCTTTGATGGAGGCAAACTGCAGCCCTCTTCTCTCGTTCCTCCATCCCCACCTGTGGTTAGTCTGTCTCCAGATAGTGACGCACCAGGGCTGCTGAAATACTCGTTTTCTGCCTTTTTTTTTTCTTGTTTCAACCAATAATTAAGGAAGAAGTTGGAAAATCAACCACAACTTTGTGCAATTGCTCTTTTGACTTTTGTTTTTGTAATTTTTTCCTCCCACGTTTGTGATTGTGATTTTCCTTTCCAGCCACGGCGAGTCCGTAATTACAAACATATGTGTTGTCAGATCAGCAAACGGTTTCAAATGACAACAAATCATCACAATGATTATCGCTTTGTTTGCCAACCAGAAGTGTGGGTATGGAATTAAAACTTTGTGATAATGACACTTAGAGATAGAGGACTAGATTACACAAAATAACTTCCTAATCCTTCCTCTTCTAAAAGAGTTTTTACTTTATTTTAATTTAATTTAATTTAATTTAATTTAATTTAATTTAATTTAATTTAATTTAATTTATTTTATTTTTTCTTAAATTTATTCTTAACATTTTTTTCTTAAATAATTTTAATTTAATTCATTAAAAAAAATGTTTGGTTTGTTTACAATAGGTCACTTTTAATTAAACTATGTTCAAACTGAAACACAGTCATACCCCACAGTATGAAGCTTTTACATGACAGACACGTCGTTGTGTTCAGGTTAGAGATGATTTCACCAGAAAATACGTGTGTGGAATTAATAATGTACCTGAAGCGAGTTTCCAGCCCATAAACACTTTTTGTTTCCACAGAGGACGGCGGAGAAACGGGAGAAGGAAGGAAAAGTGTGAAGGAGTGTCCTTCAGCTGCTTTAATTAGACCTCTTTCTTCTTTCTGTCGCGGGTTTCTCACGCTCTCGCAGCCCGTTTCACTGGCTGTTACTTCATGAAAGCTTGTTGATTTGAATAAGGAGGATTTTAAAAGGTGCCTTGTTCAGAAAGCAACAAATAGAAGTCCTGCACTTTACAGTTCGGTCGGTTTTTATTTCTTTTACCCGTCGTGAATCCGTGTGGATCTTGGCTTTTACCATTAGGAAGTGTGGAAGTTGTCTGTTAACCACATCTCTCTCTCTCTCTCTCTCTCTCTCTCTCTCTCTCTCCCTCCCTCTCTCCCTCTCTCCCTCTCCCTCTCCCGGCAGGTAATGAGTGATGGAAGCGGGGTCGGTGGTGCGCGCCGTGTTTGAGTTCCTGCCCAGCGTCTCAGAGGAGCTGCCCCTCTTCACCGGCGACGTCATCGAGGTGCTCGGTGTGGTGGACGAGTTCTGGTTGCTCGGCAACAAAGATGGCGTCACAGGTACGAAGGATTTGAATTCGCGTGTAATGAAAAGCCGTTTTGACACCCTTTTCTGGATTTGTCAGGGGTTTTCTTTGATAATATTTCTGCTTTACTGGTATTCGTGGCTCCATTGGATAAGCTGTTGCTCAACTTCTAAATCTCAAACGTGGCGGCTTGATTCCCCGTCTTGCTTTATCCATATGCTGCACTCCCAGTGAAGGTCGATCACCTCATTGTGAAAAAGAATGTACATTTTTCAGATTGCATAAAAGCGAAATTATATAAGTCAAGTATCGCAACAACACATCAGTAGTTTCTATTAGTAGATGGTGAATTACAGAAAACATCAACGGATCAATCAGCAACCATGAAGTTATAGACATTTATTGCTTCAAACTCAAAAAAGTCATTAGGAAAACAAAGATTTTACGTTCTGTATTCACACTGAAAACCAAAATCCAACCCTTATTCTTCATATGAGGTTTTCATTCCCCCCTGAGCTCACCTTTGAACACCTCCGTCACCTTTTGAGAGACGCGCCGTCCCACTCAGACTTTAGTCTTCATCTGCAAATCATCTCAACCGTGTCTTAAATGTCCACAAACAACTGGATGTGAGTCGTCACGGAGGGGAGGAAATCGGGAGGTTACAACATTTTGAGTTTGTTTTGTCTTCAGGAAACAAGAGCTTTAGTTTCACTTTCGATTGACTCGTTTCCACCCTCTCGCCTTCAGGTCAGTTCCCCAGCACGTTTGTGGAGGAGGTCACTATCCCCAGCACCAAGCCCGGCGACCGACTCGTCGTGTGCATCAACGATTTCTCATCAGCGGAGCCGGGCAATCTCTCCCTGCAGAGAGGTATAACCATGCAGAATGGCTTCATTAGGACAGACACGGCTGCTTTTTGTCCCCATCACTACTGCTCTTCTCCTGGATGCAGCTGAAAACATAATAAAAAAAGTATTGGGAACTCTAACAGGTCATGTTTTCTCATTTAGCTTAATGCTGCTTGTTGACGTTGCAGCGCTCAGGTAAACGTTTGTTTTGTGTTGTTTTGTGTTGTGACCTGATAGTATGAGTCTTTTTTTCACACAATATTGTTTAAAGTTAATATCTAATTTCCAGTTGATTATATTCTTTTAGCTTTTTAAATGGTGGACATTTAACAATGTAATGATGCTGTTCAGAGAAAGACGGATATATATTATTGTATTAAAAAATGTTTAAAAACTTATTTTTTTAAAAATTTGGATTGTTTCAGGTTTTTTAATACTTAAAAAACAAATGAGGCTTAAATATGAGATACAAAATTATAAAAAGTCTCCTTTACAATAATTTACTTCATATCAATTTAAAGCTGCTGTTTAGATTTACCTCCTGCAGATTTAAAGACATTGTCCATATGCTCCATTTTAATTAGAATTTCGTGGCTTATATTTGTATGATTATTAAAGCTATAGAATTAAAATAATAATTCAGTCATTTTGGGGACATAAAGTACTTTCGCAGTTCCTCAAACTGTTGGGAAACAACATGTTTACTTCCAGATCTCTCCACTAGATGTCCTCAGAGGACAAACTTTAAACAAACAGGCACTCTCCCATTGCTTTCTTCTTTCTTTTGAGATTTCTGATTTCTGACATCTGATTTGCACGTTTGAGATTGTCGTTTCATTGTTATTTGTTCCATTCAGACCACTCTCAAGGATGCAGCAGCGGTGTTTACAGAGATTCTTTGTTTTGGTAAAGCTTTTTACATTAGTTAGGTAGAAGTGGTAGTTGTAGACGTTATCAGGATTAAACTGAACTTTAATACAATCTCACTAGTTCATTATTCTAAGGCAATTCGCTGCACTTTCAGACAATAAAAAATAAAACATTTATCAACTTTATTTAGATTAAATCACTTTATTTTAGTGTGTCTTTATACTGCAATAGCCAAATAAAACATCCCAGATCACGGGACGCAAAGGAAACTGTGATTATTGCCTGTCTGAAAGTGGAAATGTTCATTTCCAGTTGGGTTTTCCACAATCCTGAGATCCGTGTTCCAGCGCTGGTCACAGACACAATGGGAGGTGGAGCCGCAGGTCTGTGGAATGTGGCCTCCATGACTTCTGCTTGGACCAGTCAAAATTCCTGTAATCCCTCTTTCCCCTGTTGGACCTTAGACTCCATAAGCAAAGTAATCAAAACAAAGCTAATCTGGAAAAAAACCAAAAAAGGCTTGCGAGCTTCTTTGTAATATCAGCAAGGTGACCTGGTTTCAAGTTTCAAACAAAAGTTTTTATCCCCACAATGTGCAAAATGATAATTAAATAAGTTAGAATCACAAATTCAGATTGCTTATTTCATTTCATAAGAAAAATCAACGCGAAAACAAAAGACTCAGCGTCGAGGTATGTGAACTGGTAGATACAAATTTGTGTTTTTCCACTGTCTTATTATGTCATTGTATTGCTGTGTCTGTGTCAGTCGTCTTCACGTTATTTATGATGTGTACAGGACTTTCTAAAGGTTTTTGGTTGTTGTGTGTGTGTGTGAGAGTGTGGTAGTTGTGGTGGTGGACTGCCGCAAGAGTGCTTTAAAAAAACATTTTTAAAGCAATTCGGAGGAGAGGAACCTGCATTTAATTAAATTAATTTAGTTTTTTTCTGATTCAGATCTATCTGTCACTTCTTGTAAGCCCTGACAGACTATTAGGTTAAGGTCATCACATCAGAACTTGCTTTGCTTCTGGTTTTATATGATCAATGAGTAGCGTTATAGTACACCAGCCTAAAACCTTTGCACAGTCCTGCATGTGAAACACTTGAGAAGAAGAAATCATTCTGAATCCCAACTGAAATCTGTCCTGAATATGAAGTGAAATGCTCTTTGCGTTCTGTTGTAGGGGACGTGGTCGTCGCCGAGGCCGGAGGCTCCGGTGAAGCCTGGCAGCGGGGCTGTAACGCGTGGGGCGTCCGCGGACTCTTCCCCACGTCCTGCGTGAAGGAGCTGAACCTCTCCGGCCGCTCCCGCCAGCTGTCCGAGCGCTCGGCTCAGGCCCAGGCCTCCGAGCTCCCGCCTTACGCCCTGGGCCAGGCCCGCGCTCTCATGAACCTGCATGCGCAGCTCAACGAGGAGCTGGACTTCCGCGAGGGGGACTTGATCATCATCACTGGCCTGCCCGAGCCCGGCTGGTTCCAGGGGGAGCTGGAGGGCCGCCGGGGAATCTTCCCGGAGGGGTTTGTGGAGCTCCTGGGTCCTCTCCGCTCTCCCCAGCAGCCCTCGGACTGCCGGTATCTGGACGATGGCGTTGGAGAATTCACCTACGAGGACTCTTATGATGCTGGAGAGGAGGAGGGCATGGAAGAAGGAGAGGGTTTTCTAAGAGACGAAGAGGAACAAAGGGATGCTGTTGAAGAAAAGCAAGAGGAGGAAGAGGAGGAGGAGGAGGAGGAGGGCGGCGGAGTCTTTGGAGTGGCTCTGTATGAGTTTCGGGCCATGGAGCCCGGAGAGCTGGACTTTGATGTGGGAGATCGCATTCGTATTGTGAGTACTTTGGAAGACGGGTGGCTGGAGGGGGAGCTGCGGGGGCACCAGGGGATCTTCCCTCATCGGTTTGTCAAAATAGAGGGCGACGGCCAAAAAACTGCAAAGGAAACGGAGGCGGTTGAGCCAGAGGAAGACAATCAAAATACCGATTACGGCTCGAGCCATTTCAACGGGTCAGAGAACAATCCTGAGTGGGCGACCTATGAGGATCACACCGTGTGGGACCTGGACTATTTCGAAAGGACTCAGGAGCAGAGGTGCAAGTATGAAAACAAAAGTGCTGAGGTTCAAACTAGAGAGGGCGACAACAGGCCTGAGGCTCAGCCACGTAGACCTGTTGCCCCTCAAAACAGAAGGCCTCAGAGACCTAAATCCACCCCCCCTGCGAGGCCCAGACTCCCACCGCGGCCCAACCTGCCGGCTCACAGCAGCAGGCAGCCTGCAGGCGCGTCTTCTGGCAGGAGCAACTACACCAACGGTAACGCTCGACCTTCACAACCGAAGCTCACACACAGCTTGACGCTTCCCAGCTCGCACTCGGGTTGGTCGAAGCACACGAAGTACCGCCAGGGCTCGCCACCAGACGGCGCCTCCGCCAATAACAGAGGTGCCAGTCTTGGCCAGGCCTTATTCAACCTCGTCGAAGGTCACAAGCAAAGGAAGGTAACTCGCCACGCCAGTGTAGGCGATGCTGATATGATGTTACGCAATTCCGAAGCACGGCCACACTTCCAGAGGACGACGCGCGGCGACAACGGGACGCTGCCGGCGTCCGTCACCTTGGAAGCTTTGGCGGCGTCGGCCAGCGACCTGGAGGCGAAGCTCTCCCAGCAGCTGTTTGAGTTCGAGAAGAGCTTGACTTCTCCGTACGGCGACGCCCACACGGGCCCCGGCGCTTCCGCCGACACGTTGTCCGTGGCTGATCTCAACGAGCAACCTGGCATCTCCAGACACTTTTCTATTCTGGATTACAGCGACGAAGGCGATCTCATCCGAGGCTCCTCGCTCGCTCCCGCGTCCTGCCTCTCGCGCTCTTTGTCTTTGGACAGACGCCGAAGCCTCCGGCCCCCTCCCCCCCGTCCCAGGGCGCTACGGCCCCCCGCCCCCGCCGCCTACAGGCCCGCTCGCCCGGCACCGCGCCCACCGCCTCGGCAGAATACTCCTCCACCAACGGGCAGCACCCTAACCAACAGCCCCATCTTCTACAGTCCCGACGAGCCGGCTGGAAACCACCTCGACCAAATCACGGAGGGTCACGACGAGTTCGGCGACCTCTCGGCGGCACAGGAACAGGAAATCCAGCGGCAGCTGGAGGCGGAGCAAGAGCTGGAGCGAGAGATGGAGCTGGAGAGCCAGAGGCAGAGGGAGGAGGAGGAGAGGTACCAGCTGTTGCTACGGCTACAGGAGGTGGAGCAGGACATGGAGGTGTACGCGAACACGGCGGAGGAACTCCGGGCGATGCTGGAAGAAGAGGAGGAAGAGACGGCTCGGATACAGGCCCTGGAGAATCTGGAGTTCTGCAACTACACGTTGGAGACTCTGGCTTTGGAGCAGCAGCAGCTTCAAGGTAAGACTCCGATGGAAGCAATAGATTTTTAAGAGCAGATGGGATTAGTCGCACTGAATTCAATGTTCCAGCACAGTTTTAAGTTCACAAAAAGGTAAAGCCAACTGTTGTGTGCTCGTAGAAACGATGCAAAACAAGACACAAATAAAGTAGAACTTGTTTTTAGCTGATTTCGGTTGCTCTGCGTTGCCTGCGGGTTTGTTCCTGCTCATTCACGGAGTCCAGAATGCAATAAAGAAGGAATCAAAAAGTGAGACGGCAGTACTAAAAAGATTTCCTGTCCAGTCCTCTCTGATGCACACAAATGCACAAAAGTATTTAAACTATTGTCATAGTTTACTATCTTTAGTACATTTTAAGAGATTAATAAATGTTGCAGAATTCGAGACACAAATACTCTAAAACCTTCACTTTACTTACTGTGATGGCATTTATCGAAATTGTTTAATTTTCATATCGTATTTGCACATTATCAATTATTATCTATTTATAACGGGTCTGTAAAAGGACTTTTTGTGGGATCACTGTCCTCCAAAGCTAATTGAGTCAGATTTGTTTTCACTGCCTAATGCTGTCTGGGTGCACACTGCTGTCTTTGGCATCCGACCACTTTTTCACATAGACATGAGGCGCATTCCTGCTCACAGTGAGCGGGCAAGCCCTCCACGTGGGCCTCTGTCTCTCTTTCCACTCAAAGACGGTACCCTCTTGTCTCACCATCCAAGTTTCCGACCTCTCTTGCCTTTCTCGGAGTTTCCTCTGTTCACCTTTCTTTTTTTTTTTTCCCCAAGAGAGACATTGTGATTTGAGGATTTGTTTTTTTGCATTAGTGGAGAGTTGGGACAGAGCATGGCGCACTTTAGTGTGCCACCCAAAATATGGTTATGGCGTGCGACCACATGGCCTGTGGCCCGGCTTTCCACACTGTTTGGACCCACTCATAAGACCACCGTCAGCCGAATGGCAGGTATGTCGACAGCCTGAGTCACTTTACTCATCACGGGCCATTGAATCAGTTTAAAAGTTAAATGTCTTGCTGTTTGGCTTTGATAAACTTTCGTTGGTTGGCTGTTAAGTGACTATTAATTGACAACATTTTCCACTTCAATTCTACCTCAGTATGTTTGTCCAGTGTGAGAATTCTTTTTTTTTTTTATTTATTGAATCGTTTCTATATTTGCCACAGTTTTGGATTATCCATCAAAGATGACGATGTCAGGATGATTTGTCCGATTCTGAAATTGTTAAAATATTTAGTTATTAAAAATATTCTTTATTGTCTTCTTTATATTCTCTTTTGTACTATTGCCATTAATGTAGTCATCAACAAGTCAAGAAATATATTAAGAATTGACTGGTATGATTTAAACCAATATACCAGTAAATGAATAGTGGTAGTATTATTGTTTCAAGTTCTGTGATTTTGTTGGACCATTGTTGGACTCTATTATTCAGTCTCCATTGCTTGTTGATGCTGGTGGAGTCTCTGATCTTCTCTCAATGAAAAGAATCGTCCTGAGGGCAGGGACAGGCTCCAGTGTCTGCAGGTGCCTCTAAGGGTCAGGCAGCAACATACCTTCCATTGACTCATCACCCCGGGAGAATCCTCAAACTCTGTTTTCGCAGTAATAAATCAAACATTTATTTAATTTTATAATTTTTTTTATTACTTTTTATATTTTTTATTTATTCCTTTTGTGTTTTACAACACAAATCTATCTTTGTTAGCGATGGAGCCATGCTTGAGAGGACACAAATATGTATGTGACGTTCAACTTATTGGTTGGAGACAAATGCTCATTTACAAGAAATTGACGTTTCCTTTTGTACTTCCTGTGTAGGTGTGTGTGTATATAACTATCACCCTCTCAGGACCTTTGTTGCCTTAAAAACGTGCCTGTCATCGTACTGGTGTGTGTCAGAACACACACGGCCACATACAGACATTCACTCGCCAAGGAGTGAGCGTTCCTCCGTGTTTTTACAGGGTGTGTTTCGAAGTGTGACGCTGAGAAACAATGAGCGCTTATTGTTACAAGGCAGGGAGTAACTTCAGTGCTTGGCCTGTTCAGAGTCGTGTTTAAAGGCTGGTCGGAGGCGTGATAGTTTCAATCAAGACAGAAAGAAATCAATAAGATACTGGACTGAGCACACTCAGGACGACCATCTTTCAATTTGGACTTTAGGTTGAGGAGTGTGTAGATGTGGTTCATAAGTTTTAATTCAAACATATTTGGTGTTTCCAAAATACAAAAGTTAGTTTTTCTTATCTGAGTTACTGGGAAAAAAATTGTGTTGGGGTGAGAACTGATAATATGGCAACACATGTGTTTTCACAAAACTCTACTCTTCTTCATTTGACAATTTTATTAATATAATCTGTCATATCACAGCATTTTTTCAAAATATCTGCTTAATACTGTCTTCAGGATCTGTTTCAGCTTTTGGTTTCCCCCAATTGGGAGACGTCTTGCTGTTTGATGATGAATATATCCCTGCATGTCACAGCATTTTATTTTATAAATTGTTTTGGTGATCATGTCCTGGACACCCTCATGTGAATAAACTAACACGGCCACACACAGGAATGTTGTATTTGACATTCCTCCAGCTGCAACAGGTAGACAAACTCACAGTTTCGGTCTCGTTCTACTGCTGAAAGCTGAGATGTTGAACACTGATCATTAAACGGTCTTATGTAAGTGGAGACTGATGTCTGCAGAATACCTCTATGCTTTAGCATGAGCGTAGTAATACCATCATGTAGTTAATGCATTATGTTCTGATTTTACTTCACAAAAGAAAAAAGAATTACATTCATGAAGTTGTGGCCCCTAATTAAAGTTGAGATTGTTGTAATTTGATAGGAAATTGGCAGATATGTGTGTTTGATTGTATGACGTGTGTGCAGGTTCTATAAAGCGGCCCGCCTCTCTCATAGAGAGTCCAGGCAGGGGGGTATATTACACTCCAGCTTTATGAATAGGCCTGAGTTTTTTCTCACACTAGTAGATCGTGTCTCGTCTCTCAGCGGGGACAGTCTCCCAACAATGGCTCATTGTACACTCCAGCAGCTACTTTCTTTCTGAAGCTGCCTCAGCCTCGTCAGGCTCTGAAGAATCTCCACCGCTGAACGCTCATTGACTTACTCTAAATGTCGACATATATCAGATTCTTGATCGTTTATTTTGATCTTTTTGCTTATTTCCTACATTTCTACACCTCTTTTGATTAAGTTGATTGTACATTTAAAGAGAAGCCTTTTGCTTATAAATGGTTGCTACCTCACAGGTATGTAGGGCAAAGTGTCGTGACTTTGCCCTTCCTTGTTGAAGCCAAGTTTATTTTCACAACAACAAGGTTAAAAACAAGTCTTCTCCACACACAGGAACGAGACGCATCATTGACCTGGCGAACTTTACTCTGAAACCTACAGGAAAGAGCAAAAATAACAAACACAGGATACTGGGAAAGATGGTTCATTGTATGGTGCCAGAGTCACTTGAAGACAGACTGTGAAGTTTGTTGCTGTGTTCCATTAAAAGAAAATCTCCAGACAGACTGTTTTCCTGCAAAGAGGAGTGCTGGCCAATTGAAACAATGGGAGTGGCTGTCGGGCTAATCCTCCACTCATGTGACTCTACTGAATCATTAACCCGAGCAGGCCCCTCCTTCACTCACCCTGCTCTCTTTCTCCTTCCACGATTCGCTGAGACGGTCGAAGGGAGGGCACGTTCCAGTGCACTCTGGGCTGGGTGGCGCTCGGGTTAGGCAGTCCTGCTGAGGCAGTGGAGAGGAGACGGGAGAGAAAAACAAGTGGGAGCCTTGCAAGACAACATGCCTGGCAGGTGGAGCCTCCCACCGCGCTTTGTTCTGGAATGCAGAACTTTATCAGGAGGAAATATTAAACGGGAAAGTCCATCAGCTGCGGGTGGGCTGAGCATGCAACAGGAGCCATGAAGAGTCCGGTGGTGTATGGAAACCCGGTCATGTTTGCCCCGGTGGATTGGAACCACGCAGCCAACGCTCCGATGCGGCGGGGGAAGAGCGTGGAGGAGCTGGGCGACGCAGGCTGGGCGAAGGAACGGGAACGGTTGGCCCATCTGCAGCACATACAGCAACTCCATCAGCTGCAGCTTCAGCATCAGCAGCAACAGGTGGCGTACCCCGGGTATGGAGTGGCTCCCCCGGGTCACCCTCAGGTACCGGTCCTCGTACCCAGTCCTGGTGACCCACTTCCAGTGCCAGGCTTCCCCGTGCCAGTACATGGCGGCATGATGGTTCAGGTAGGTGGCCCGGTGCCACCTCCAGCTCATGTGCCAGCTCCGTGGCCGGTACAATGGGATCATCAAGCCCAGATTAGACACCAGCCCGCCGGCCAGGATGTTTACTTCCACCCTCGTTCAGAAGATGGACACCTCGATCTAAGGATTTCTGAACGGAAAGGAAAGCATTGTTTTTATCAGGGTCCTGAGGATTACAGCCACCAGGAGTACAGCAGGGCGCCGCCAGAAAGAGACGGCAATGACTTCAGAACTCAGGATGGATACGGTAAATCGGACGAGAGCAGGAGAAGGAGGGATGATTACGAGAGAGAAAATGAGCGTGACAATGACCGTTATGATCAGAGGAGGCGCAGAGACTCAGAAGACCGTGATTATCATGACAAGTACAGGTACAGGGATCATTATGACAGAAATGTCCCTGGAGATCATGACGACAGGGAGAAACACTACTATGATAGCAGGCAACACTATAAAAATAACTTCAGAGAACATGAAAGTTACAGCAGTGAGTATGAAGACTACTACGAGCATAAAGACGCGTACGCTCGCAGAGACAAATACAGAGACACGGATCATTATGATGACCGTGACAGGGATTATTATGACTCTAAAGAGAGGTATCGTTCTAGAGGTAAGGAGTATTACCAACGTAGAGAAGAGGACCTCCACTATAATGAGCGCAAAGAAAAGGACCGTTACTACGATCGATATTCAGAGGACGAATACGACCACAGAGACAAACACTACAGAGACAGGGAGGTTTACAAGTGGAGGGATGGGGATGGGGATGTACACGCCAGTAAAAGAAGAGGCCAGTACGACTCTGACGTTGATGAGCACTGGGCTTACAAGGAGAGAGACAGATACAGAGATATTGGAGAGGAAAGGAGAGATGAGCAATACTCCCACAAGCGGAGGGAGTATTCGGCAAGGGACCGCGGTGAAAGACGGGACGTGGACCACTACGACCGCGAGAATGACCGCTACGCCTCCAGAGAAGAGGAACGTCGCCATCACAGTCCCAGGGACAGATACAGAGACTTACGATCGCTGTCTATGGAATACCCTCAAAAAGCTGGCAAGACACACTGTGAGGAGTGGGTCGAGGAGCAGAACCAGAAGTTGGCGCGTGGAGAGATTCTCTCTTTCGAGGATCCCGGTGTGTACCGGCACGGCGACGACCAGGAGAAGGGCTACGAGTCCGGCGCCGGAGGGGGCGTCGACGGTTCTAGACGGGGTCGCAAACCCGTTTACGTGGGCTCGCTGGACCGCAACAGCTTCTACAGGAAGACGGCTCCGAGCTCCCTGCTCAAATCCCAGTTCGCCACGACCAGGAAAAAAAGCCCAGGTAAAAAACAAAGGAGACTGTCAGGTGACAGAAGGTGTGTTTGATTAACTTGTCAGAGACTTAAGTGCGCGTGTGCTCGTCTGTAAATTTACCTTGTGGGAGTATTTACAGCTCCTGAGACAAAAGTTCTCCACAGGAGGAAACGTGCGAGTTCTTATCTGTTAGAAGCACTGCTGATAAAAGTGTGGAGGTCACCACAGACTCCTTGTCATTGGCGACCTCGAGACGTGCGCCTCTAATCAATGCTGGAGGTTTCATAGTGCTGACTCGTCACACTCACCTCTCGCCACTTTAGAAAGTGAGTGCCGGAAGCTGTTTGTGTGTTCGTGTGTGTCTCGGTGTCACCTGTCTCTTAGAAAAGTGAGCTGTCAGGTATTTGCAGGTGCAGAAACCTGCAGAACAGGTTACGTGTCTTTTTGGTTTTTGTGATCATTCTTGTTTCCTGTTGATCCCCGATGCAATGTGCGCTCGCCTGCAGCTTGTTTGTTGAGGACAGAAAGGTCAAACTTGCTCCTGCATTGATTGATTTCCCCGAGACAACAAATACAATACACATGCATTGTAGTATTTTAATTTGTTACACAGACGTATTTAACCCCCAGTGCACTGATATAATTTGATGTAATCATGGAAATCACCATCTGCTTTTACAAAGACGGTGTGATTGGATTTTCATTCACCAATAAGTTAATGTCTTTCAGTGTTCAACACCAACCTCCCATTTATGCTTAGACGTGCCTTTCAAAATAATGTAGTCCAGTGAAACCACAACTTCTAAAGAAAGCATGAAGGAAAAGTTGTTGACGGTCTTAAACCAAAACCTCAAAGTTTGGTTTGGATTTACTCCGGAGCTGTTGTTACCGGAGCAAATTACATTTGATTTGTGTGTTTAATAAAGTGGCTCGTGTGTAAATATGAACATTAATGCCACAAAGCGTTTGTGGTTTGTGTGTTTAGGCTTTGAGATCTGTCTTTGTGGGTTTAAGGGAAGAGGAAACATTCAGAACTCGAAAAAAATCACTGCAACTCACATCAGAGCATGTTTAGGAAACGATTTGGTGAAACAATCTTTTAACTCCTTTTTCTGCCTGAAGACCTTTGCATGAAAGAAACAGTCTGAAGAAAGAAAGAAAAAAAACATTGATGAGGTCAGATATTGAAAACAGGTTAAGTCGTCAGAAAATCCTGTGTCAGAATTGTTAAGAAGTAGTTCTCTACTTGTGTGTTTTTGAGTTGATTATCTGTCAGTTTCCAATCCGGAAGTTAAATCCTCATTTAAAAATGGATCACGAGGTATTGAAGGAGGAGAGAACACGTCCCTCGACTCACTTTATTGTGGCTAAGAAGAAGCAGGTGGCGCCCCAAGACCCCTCCCCCAGTCACCTAGACACACACACACACACACACACACACACACACACACACACACACACACACACACACACACACACACACACACACACACACAGACCCCCACCTTTCATCCATTCCGAGAGTCCGAGTATTAATCCCTAGCGTCAGCATGGTGTGTGGAAGGTGGGGGTCTGTCTGGTGCCAGGCGGCGGCCAGCACTGACTCCTTAACTGCAGACTGAGTGTGTGTGTGTGTGTGTGTGTGTGTGTGTGTGTGTGTGTGTGTGTGTGTGTGTGTGTGTGTGTGTGTCTCAGAAGCTTATTTAAGAGATGACGCCATTTTTTTCCTTTTAAATGCACACATGCAAGCATACACACACACACACACACACACACACACACTTGGTGTCATCCGTTAATCTTGTTAAACAGTTTCAGCTCGGTCAGGGGGTTCTCCCTCAGCGAAGCATTTGATCGCGCGGCTAAAAACATTAGGCCATCTCCTTGTCGTGTCCATCGGAGCTTCGCCGCGATGCAGTGACATCGAGGTGATGGCCCAGGCTTTTAGAGATGAGCCCGGCGGGCATGTTAAAGTGCTTTTATAATCCATTTTAGTCACCGTTATTATTGTGCCCTGGCCACAGTGGCTGGAACTCTCTCACCGCACCGCCAGAGTAACCCTGGTTTGAGTCTTATGGGAGTTTGTTTGATAATCATCAATATTAGCGTGTGACTGTGTATCTGTATCCTGTTCCTGTTATAAGATAGTTGGATAATTAGTGTGCTACTTTGGGGGGGGGGATGCATCCGTGTGACCATGAGAGTTGGTGCGATTTGAACTCCAGTCATCTGCCGTATGGACGAGACGTAAATGTCTTTGTCAGTGATGTGTCGTCATCCATCTATGATCTGACAGCATCTGCTCCGTCGTCCACTGTAATCCGTCAGTGGGAGGGACGGAGGAGTTTGGAGTTAAGACAGGAAATCTCAAATCATCTGACATCATTGCTCCTGGGCCGTCTTATCTGTTTAAAAAAAAAAATAACCCTGAAGTTAGCAACCAGTGATTAATCCTACTTCAGTTTGTATGAATGTCATTTGGTTTATCTTGAATCTTCTTCTACAGTTTTTCCTTTCCTGTGTCACTTCTGTATCATCTGATAATCAGTTTCGTCAAAGTTTATTTTTGTGTAGTTTGGATTTTTAAGTTCCTCTCCCATACGTGTTTCACGAAGACGTTGACGTCGCATGTGCAGCACAACTAAATAAATATATGTTACAGGTGCACATTACTGACAAGACGCACAGTCTTCAGTTTTCAGTGAGAGGATCTACTGGTACCTGCAGCTTAAAAAAAAAAAAAAAAAGACGAAAAGAGTGATGTTATCTGCTTTTTCAAGTTGATCTGTGGGAAAATAGACGTGCTGATCGTCCTTCAGAGTCCCGCAGACTCTATTCTAAGTCAAGAGTTTTCTGCAGTGTGACACACAAGTGTTTTCTGTCAGGACTCTTCCTCAGTAAACAAACGTTCAATCATCACTGATAAAGAAATGAAGTGGATTATTTGTTTTAATGTGAAAGGTTACTGCTTTTTACATGACCTTCACACGAACTGAGAAAAACAGTTATACAAAGTCATGAAAATCATTTCCTTGTTTACCCCAAAGCAGTCTGACATATCTCCGTTAGAACTTCATTTTAATTCTAAAACAGTTTGTTTGTAGTGTAGACGCATTGATTGATTAATTACTTTACTGTCCTTTATTATATCCACATTGTTCATAATCCTAGAAATGACTCGGTATTTTTTGGTATTCGTTTGAGCTCATTGGCCGTAAATCGGTTGATATCACGATGGGATACGGGAGCGATTAAACTAAATGTTTTACTTTTGTTTGAGTGGTTGAAGAAGCTCACTCTGCAACAGTAATTCATGAATGGCATAACGTCGCCGTCATGTTTGGGTGTGGGAAAACTCAAAATGCCCCGAGCAGGAACTCTTGTCTTCACTCGCCCAACGATTAGCACATGTTGAGTCTTATCAACGTTTCAGGGCGATTCTCACGCCGAGATCGTGATGCAGAGACAAGTTTTTAATCCCAAACAGGAAAACCAAAGGCAAGAGATATCCCAGAAAAGTGGAATATCTGCGGGTGTAATCTGCATCCCAGTGAGTTACTGAAGCACCTGCGAGGCCTCAAGAAGACGCATTTGTCTTCCGCTTCTTCATTAGTTTGAGAAAAGTGCTGCTTGTTTGCGTGAATAGCGACGTCCAGTTCTCTCATATGCAAAACCGACGGTCTCTTGAGATAATTGCACGTCTTTCATCACAGGAGTGAAGTTAGTTAGGACATTCCAACCAAGCTATTGATTTGAACTTGGGCCCCATTTTGCATGAAACTCTTTAGCATTAAAACATGTAAATTGTCACTGACAGTTAGTGTGCAAGGTAATTCGTCAACGCCGGATTCAATCAGGACAAACGTCGTATTTCTGAAGCATTGTTCTATTCATTACATGGAATCTGAGAGGGGCCTGTAATTAAAAGGAATACCCATGCGTGGAGATCCTGCCCGAAGCAGGAATTTGACCTTTTGCATTTGATCCTAATAGATAAACAAGATAGTATTTAAATAAAATTTTCTTTTCAGTATGACCTACTTCATACCTGAACCAGTAAGTCAGTAACAGAAGCTCAGCCTTGTAGCCGAGTAAATCCCCTTCATGCTTGCTCGGTCGGATGATTAAATAAGATCCAAACAATGTCAGGTTTCGCTTGTTTTTCTAAGCAAAGCTGAAAAGGTTTACACAAACCGGCGGCGTGTCTTTAAAGCACATAGTTACTGTGTGAAATGGTCACAGCTTGGTGCCCCGCTAATGTTTACACGCCCTCCGCTGACATTTCTTCTAGTCATCACGGGGTTGTTGTTTTTTATTTTAAGCATTTATCAATAACTACAAGTTGTGGCTCGCGGGTTGTTGTGTGGGAGTTGTCTGTTTTCTGGTAGTTTGGGAATTGAGCTTGTTTGTACTTATTCTCATGTACCGTCATGTCTCGCCACACACACACACACACACACACACACACACACACACACACACACACACACACACACACACACACACACACACACACACACACTTGATCATTTGAGTAATGCCACTCTCGAAAACTTGGCTTGATATGAGGAGGGCCCCCTGCCATTCTTGTTTCCATGGCGACCATGCACTGTGTGTTGAACTTTGGAGCGGAGCACACAGCGCTGATTGTGTGCGACTTCAGAGAGCTGCAGGACAAACTTTTGACTCTTGTGCAGCTTCTTCATCAAAGAAGTTCCAGGAGGAGCATCATGACTAAACGTTTTTTTTCTGCAGTAGCAGAGAAGCACCTAGAAAAAGGATTTGCAGAAGAGAAAATTTGAGAAAACTAGTCTTTTTAGGACTTTCTAGATTGCATGAAGTGGAAGTTTCAAAGTAAGATGTTTACTCCTATCATGATCATTTCAATGGAGTTCAGCTTGTCGGAGGAGGAGGAGGAGGAGGAGGAGGAGGAGGAGTCGTCGTCCCACCAGGTGTCTGTGAAACCTGAAACGGATAAATCACGGAGCTGGATTAGCCTTTTCCATCTTAACTCAAATTCTGCGATTTTCTGCAAAAGAAAAGCAGCATTTTAAATGAAAGAGGTGGTTAAAAAAAAAAGAAGATGGATTTTATACCAGATCTGCACTTTTCCAATCATCCATCACTCGTTTATGTCTCATCAATTTGATTTACAGCTTTAGTCCAGTTCCAGGTTTTATCATCTGCCAGAGTGGTTGGCCTCCCTTGTGTGTGTGTGTGTGTGTGTGTGTGTGTGTGTGTGTGTGTGTGTGTGTGTGTGTGTGTGTGTGTGTGTGTGTGTGTGTGTGTGTGTGTGTGTGTGTGTGTGTGTGTGTGTGTGTGTGTGTGTGTGTGTGTGTGTGTGTGAGTGTGAGTGTGAGTGTGAGTGTGTGAGAGATGATGGTGGGTTCCCATCCTTTCTCATGGTAATTGGAGCTCTGGAATGGAGTTTTCTGCGGCGGGACGTGCTGTTGTCTGCAAGGCTCAGGAGCTGGACTTCAGATTGACAATGGACTGTCTTTGAATGGGTGATGGACTTTAAACACTGTGTGTGAGTGTGTGTGGGGTGTGCTTGTTTTTGAATGACTTTAAATCGGCAGGTGGGTGAAAACTGAGCATCCTGTCTTCTCTTAATCTGCAGTGGAGATACTTTTAGACAGTGTGTTAGTGAATTTCAGAGAATCTTTATATTCAGTTTTTTTGGTATTTATTGTAAAACCTTTGATGAATGAGTGGAATATTTAATCAGAATGACAAGACTAAATGTCTTTGCACGAGACGATCAAAGCAAGAGAAACCGTGTTTTTCTTACTCGTTTCAATGCAAATGAGAGTGTAGAATAATGTTAGCTGGAAATATTATCTCATGCCACAAACAGTCTTATTTTAGAGTAACTTGAAGCCCGACCCGCCAAGTGTTTGTTCCAGCTGAAATCCACTCTGATACTAAATCCTCGATGACCGTCGCTCGCGTATCTGCTGAGTCACTCTGAATGTCGGTGTTATTCTGTTTCACGACTGTTTATTGCACTGTTATTAGCACTCCACTCCCTGCCATGAGCAACACCCTCTGATGTGAACTTTTAACTCAATTCCAATTTTTATAAATCGTCTGTTCTGGGAAATTCTTGTGTTTCGAGAAAACGGGTTCTCTGGGTTTTTCCCCAAATGAATCTGATGGATATCCCGATGCAGGACAGGTGGACGGATTGGAAGCAGACCTGTCCCAGTTTCTATTGTTCAGAAGTTGGATGACTCAGTCAACTGGCTCCACCTCTGCTCTCTGCTATTGAGTCCACCTGCTGAAGCTTGTCTGTTATAAACGCCACACAAGTTGCCTGAGTTTGCTCACGTCCGTCTTTAATGTGGGAAGAGAAGGAATATTTAATGGCTCCCATGGTGGGACCTTTGTTCCTCTTCCCTGTTTGTAATTGTCTAGCATTCCCATTATAAATTTAAAAGAAAAAGTTGATGATTTTTATACCAAAGTCATCAGTCATCATCAAAATCAGAAATGCTTTACCAAAACATCCAATGCTGATAAGTTTTCTAATAGTTTTCTATCTTCATTTGCCCCTCTATAATGTATTTAATGTGTTTTATACACACAGCAGCAATTTATTTTTATTTTTTTTTTAAATCTACGTTGCCAGGTCAGTGCTTCAATCAGTATATATTCAACTGCTTGGCTATCCCCCGCAGAGATTCATCATATATTATTTAAAAAAGAAACATGGTTTTGTGCTGCAAGAACAGTATAGTCATTGTATTGTGCATTAGTGTGAGCTTCCTATCAAGCCCTCTATTGTTTACAATATAATGGCAGTGGAATGATTACTGGTGCACAATTAACAAACATTACAATGCAGAAACTAAAATTACATGAAGAGTAATGAGATTCAAAAGCTGAATGTGATGAAGAGACAAAGGGACTGCGTAAAAGCTCTCAAACTGTCTAAATTGGATAAATCAAATTCCAGATTATAGATATTAAGTGATTGTTGTTTCCTGCTCTGCAGCATTGAATGGGAGGTTTCTGTCCGAGATGCTGCACATTTACAACGACGTTAGTGTTGCAGTAAGTTGTTTGAGTTCAGATAAGAAGAGTTTCCAGATTGTCAAATATGTATGTTCAGATGCACAAAAACAAACCAAAGAAAGGCGTACAGTGGCAGAACCCCCGAGCGGAACAATGAAAAGAGGGATTTTTGTAGAATTGGGTCAAAATGTGGTGGCGCGGGGTCCGCAGGTTTGGCGGTGATGGAAATGGTCGCTGAAGCGTGTGAAGTGGAGCGAATGATGCGGGTGCAGAGGATCAAACGTGGGAATGAGCCGATTGATTCCAATTAAAACCCACGGCCCTTTGTCTCCGGTCGCCCTGTGTTGTTGGTGACTTTTAAAAACCCATTAGTGGACTACTTTCTCATCGGAGGAGCAGCGGCGGTGGACGCTGTGGCCAGATACGGTGCGAGCGGTGAGAAAAGCTCCTTGAGTTGAGCCTGAGCCAAGTCACGTGAAGAGAAAGAAAGATGGAGGGAGGGATGAGGTCGGGGGTGGGGGGGGGGGGGGGGGGGGGGGGGGGGGCTTGGGGTCAGATACACAATCTTGAAAATAAAAATTCAATACATATTCTTAAATTTTAGGACTTTTTTTTTGTGTTATCGTTCATGTGACATTTTAGATCATTAAGTGTGTTTTATTTATATTTTTTGTGATTGACACTGGATGCATGCTGTGTGTAAACGCCTGCATGTCGTCAGGTGAGGGTAAGCAGGGTTAACTCCATTAACGTCTGACGGCATCTGTTCAGGGAGGAAGGGAAGGACTTCGCGCTCGTCTCTCAACACGGCGCAATCTCCTGCGTTTCTGACCCAACCATCCGTCTCCTGGGTCTTATCTGGCTCGGCGGTGGGCAGGGCGGGGTAGGGTAGGGTAGGGTGGGCTGCAGGCCGCCGGTCCATCGCAGCACAGACACAGTGAGACAGTCGCATTAATACCCACGAGCAAATGTCTCGGACGTCCCGCAGGTCTAAACTGGACTCAAACCCGGAGACTGTCCTGTGAGTGCTAACCACTACACCATTGTACAGCAGCACCGTAATTACCCACAATGCTCCTCTGTGCAGATACACTGGTTTGCATTCTGTAGAATAGATGTGTCCGTACACATTCCCCTAAAAGTCAGCAGTTGTGACCGGGTTTACTTACTGATAAATAATCTTTAATGACAGTTTGTAATACTTGTATTTCTATGAGAGTATCTGTTTTATATGATTGACAAGACTGGTTGAAGACATGACGTATCAAACTAAACCATGTTTTAAATACGACATGACTTTTGGGATTCTGGCAGTCGTCACTGATTCCTCACATTCTCTCTCCGGCGCCGTTATCTCTCCTCCCCCTTCCGTCTCCTTAAACGTCCGCCCGTCCCTGAGAGCCTGTAGCTGCTGTCACAAGCCTTTGTGGAGCACACAAAGAGCCCCAGTCCACTCCAGTTTTATGTCCATTCATGAAAAGCAGCAGAGCATGAACCAGGCTTTCCCTCCAGGCCCCCCCCTCATCAGATATCAGGCCTGTGTGAGTGATAGCAGAGACATTGATCAAAAGCTGGTCAGAAAAGATGGAGGGCTTTGGGCGGGCCGGGTGGGTGGGCACTAGTGTGTTTGGTGACAAATGAATGGAAGGCTGGCTGGGAAACGTTTTCTCTCCACTGTCTTCTCTAAAATGTTCTTTTCCTTTTTGGCTCCAACAAGTGTCGCCTTCCTGCCAATTTCCCGGCGACTTTCATTTCCAGTCAAGTTCAATCTGCTTTTTTTTCCCCCAGAGATGACACTCTTATCGTCTCAGCCCAAATCCCTGGACTCCACCCCGGCCTCGGACATGACCCCCTCCGCCGGCGCTGGCACGGAGGACCCCGAGCTGAGGATGCTGGAGAAGAGGTCAAAGGTCATCGAGGAGCTGCGGCAGACGGAGAGGGATTACATCAAGGACCTGCAGATGTGTGTGGAGGAGATCGTGGAGCCGCTGCAGAAGAATCAGGTAAGGAGAGGGGAACGCGTCGCCAAGTTTTCAGGACCCACGGCCTTGTTTGTTTGTACAAAGCAGGTGTGATGGGAGAGGAGGAGGTGAGAACTTAGTCTAATCCCTTTATTGTGGGAATCAGCTTGTCAATATTGGGCCGCGTCCAATTTCCCTACGTCGTTACAGACAATGGTGAACAGTGAGCTTTTAATTTTAGTAAAGTTTTAACTTTTTCCGAACAACTATTTCCACATTTTAAACTTATTTCCTTTTATGAAATATCAGTGCGTTTTTATGTGTTGGTCCCACATTGAAAATAAAAAAAAAGTTTTGTCTGTTGTTAACATTGACTTTTAAAGTCGAGGATTAATTACACTAATGCAGTAATTCAGTGTGTTTTAGTTGTCGTGTAGATATAACTGGTATCACATACTTTTTGCAGGTTTAATGTAAAGACTTTGTTATACATCAGAAGCTGAATAAAAAAACGTTTGTATTCTTAGTTCTGCGTGTATCTGTGCCATCGTCGTTCACACGCGTTTGTTTATTTTTTTTCCTTTGCGAAGGTGAAGAACGTGGACTTCGACGGGCTGTTTGGTAACCTGGGCTCTGTGATCGACCTGTCGCAGCGACTGTTTGAAACGCTGTGGGAAAGCGACTCCATAGGTGAGGAGCCGGTTTTTGAAAGACGCCCGTTTGCATACTTTACTCCAATAGACGCGTGGCGTCACTGTTTTTTTATTGGCTCGAGATAGAATGCACTTTGAGATGACTAAGTTTCATAGGAAGAAAGCTCAAGTGTGATTATTTTAAATTAGATTTCATTTTGTTTTGACTTTTTTTTTTCTGCATTTCTGTTGAATTTTTTTTAACGCCTTGTTTAACTTTCTGGGATTCCCTCTTTCAAAAAGCACATGGTTTTACGTTATCGTCCCCTCAGGAAAGGTATTTCTGGACTTCAAAGTAGAGCTTGAGGACGTGTACAAAATCTACTGCCAGAACCACGACGATGCCATCTCTCTGCTGGAAACCTACGAGAAGGACGAAAACATCCAGCGCCATGTGTTGGAGTGTCTGGAGAGACTCAGGTGAGTCACTGAGGCTTCAACTGGAAAACATCTTGAAATCTGTTCCTCCTAATAAAAAAAACAAGAAACAGATTTCAAGACGTTTTCCACTTTTAGATTTTAGACCTGAGTTGTTTGTGAAATTCTTTGCATGTGAGTAACAAAAAGAGAAAGTGCATGTTTGCGCGTGTGCCGGTTTTAGCATGAAAATGCTGCGACGAGTGTTAGTAGTTAAGAGTGCAAGTTTGTAGGAGACCTTTCATTATAAGAGCAGGTGAAAACAACTTTCTGTTTCGGGTATGAAGCATTTTAAAATTCAATTTCACCGTAAACATCAGCGGTTTGTAACGGTGTTTCGGAGTAACTGGTTTCCCTGTTTAAATGGTGACTGACTTCCTTTAGCGTCCGTCGTCGCGGGTGGTAACGGCATATATCAGAATAACACTAACAAAAGGTACAACACTTCGAAACTTCATTGTAAAAGGCCTTTGTCGGGACGGCTTTTTAACATCCGTTATTAGCAGCGACGCTAAAGAGTCACCAGTTAACAGGGAAACCACTGGATCTGGAACACCGGAAAACTCTTCTCCTGGAGGAGGCGTGGCCAGTCAGAAACGGCCTCTTCTCAGCAGAGGGACTTTTAAACTGGCTGAATTTGGGTAAAAACTCTTTGAATACAATGTTGTTGGATCTTTGACAAATTTTGTGAAATTGTTGAAAAACTGTGTAATAATTGGTGCCTTTAAAGTTAGAGATAGGTGTCCTGTTAGTTCTCGGGTTTCTTAGAAATGCAGCCCTTGAATACTTCAGCAAAACAAATATTTAATCTTTGTTATTTGCACTTGAAATGTTAAAGTTTTCCCTTGAAGCGACCTCATGTTGTCGTCGCTGCTGCTGTCAGGCTGCTCGGTCTGGCTGGACTTTATTCACGTGGAGCAGCTGAGGAATGCGCCCTGCCCTGTTTCTCCTGTCCGGTTTCACTATCGGTGACTCATAACCCTTGAGCCGAACCCGCTGCCTTTCTGTGAAGTCAGATAGCGCCTCTGCGTTTAAACATAAACACAAGTTATGCCGAGGCCGGAAGCTATCGCAGCGTGAACATAGTTTTTTTTTTGTTTTTTTTTTGCTTTCACACCTTTTTGTTTTGTGAGATTCAAGTTAATTCGCCGAAGAGGACACCGTAGTCGTAACTTATGTGTTGTAAAGGTCGTGTGAGCCACCGCTTCGCCGAGGAAGCCAGTGGGTGTCGATTGTCTCTGAGTTTTTATTACGGCCACGGTGGAATTTAAGAGGGAATTCACCAAACAGAACCATAACAACCAACAGACAACGTCCCCGTTTAAAACACCGTGAAGTTCACGTATTTTTAGTCACTTTCTTTCAGGGTCTCTGACTTGTTGACGTCAAGTTGCGAACTTGCAGTAAAAATCCTGTTTTTGTCGTTTTTCCTATCTCTTTCCATCCTTTCCTTCAACAGAGCCATTTACCGCGAGTGGTAAGTTCCCGTAACCAGAGCGGTCTCCATTTTCCCACCCGAGAATCATCTTGGCTGCATGTCTATTGCTCACTAACCCCCCTTTTTGAATAATGGCATTGGCGTGTGTGTGTGTGGGTGTCTGCATGTGTTCACCATGTGTTCAAGCTAAAATTGATTGTGCTCTGAGTTTGGAGAGTTTCCTTTAAGGCCATTTAAGATGTCTTCCCTGGACTGAGATGAACTTGTTTGTTTGCATGTGCAGAGAAAAGTTCATTTCATTGTCCACGGCTTCTCTTCTGCCATAACCTACTTAAAAAAAAAAAAAGAGGTTAATTCTGGGGAATGTGTCTGATGCCATCTAGTGGACTAAACGGCGACAACAAGCTGAATATATTTTTATTAAATTGTATTTTTTACTTTTTTTTTTTGATAAAGCAAATACTGTTCATGGCACTTTAAAAAAAATCTTTTTTTTTATTTTTATGTATTGTTAATGTTCTGCATGAAATTTGTTTAAAAAAAAAAGTAAAAAAATATATATTAATTAAATATTAGGGGGGTAAAAAAACCCATAAGTATGTTGCCTGTGAACTTATTCAGCAGTTTGTCCTCGAGATCGCATCAAAACTAAGTGATCGTGTCCCTTTACATGACCCACATATTGTGTTGGTTGTTGGCATCATCATCAGGATATACAGTGTATGTGTGTAAATATGATGATGATGGTCACATATCATTGGATCATGCTATCCACATGATAGAGGTGTGAACTATGTACATGGGGGGATAAAAAATGATTCTCAACAAAAGTCAGTAGTTGATTGATTTCCTGCTGGCTTTGTGTGTCATTCCTCAGACTCTTGATTCTCTCATCTGCTCACCACTTTATGTTCTTCTTTTTTCTTTTCCCCAGGGGGAAAACTAATTACATCAACCTGGGCTCCTTCCTGATCAAGCCCGTGCAGCGGGTGATGCGTTACCCGCTGCTGCTGATGGAGCTGCTGGGCGCCACGCCAGAGAGCCACCACGACCGGGCGCAGCTCGCCATGGCCGTGCAGGCCGTCAAGGAGATCAACGGGAACATCAATGAGTACAAACGCAGGAAGGACCTCGGTAAAGCAGCCGCCGCGCTTCAGCCGCCATTTGAAAACGATTCGGGTTTAAAATGTGTGTTTTGATCACTTTGTTCGCCCCCTGCTGTCCACAGTGATGAAGTACAGGAAAGGTGATGAAGATACGTTTATTGACAAAATCTCCAAGCTGAGCATGCACTCCATCATCAAGAAGTCCAACAGGGTCAGCAGCCACCTCAAGCACCTCACGGGGATTTCACCTCAGGTACGTCGCCGCCCCGGAGGACGTCCGAGTGGTGAAGAATCGACTCCGCTCACCTCGCCTGCTCTTCTGTCTTCTCCCAGATTAAAGACGAGGCCTTCGACGAGGCTGAGAAGAAGTTCAGGCTTCAGGAGAGACTCATCAAGTCTTTTATCCGGGACATTTCCTTGTACCTGCAACACATCAGGGTGAGAACAGTAAACAGTGGAAAGCAAGTCGCATGTCCTGCTTTATAATATAGTATATATAATATTTATAATACCACTCTATTGCATTAAAATCATCGCTAAACTACTGAATCATTACCGTGAATGAAGAGCTTCTGTTTGTCTCCAGGAATCAGCGTCTGTGAAGGTCCTGGCGGCCATCAGCTTCTGCGACATCTACACGGAGCGCAGCGTGCTGGACCCGGAGCGCTTCCAGAGGGCGCACCGCAGCATCAGCGACAAGCAGTTCACACAGTTTGTACGTTTGTCTCGTCAATGCATCACTCGAGAGATATTTCCAAGAAATACAGTCGTAGATATGCATTTTTTTTTTTTTTTAATTATTATTATTTACTGCAGTGATTCATAATTGTTCTTTAATTTAGATTAAGGAAAAAGTTATTATTTTTATCAGGCTTTTACATATCCATGGATTCTATTGTGTTTCTCTACATTTTCCCTTCCTGTTCTTCTTGCTATACATTAGAAATGTCTGATATCCGTCTGGAGATTCAGTTATAACACAAAAGCAAAATATACTGAGTTTATTTTTTTATAGGAAATAAACTAATTAAAGGAAATAATTAATATTCATAGGATGAAATAATAATACGAATATTTATAGGAGATACACACAAAAGCAAAAGCACACTTTCCATAGGAAATAATCTTTATATGATATAATAATAATAATAATAATAATAATAATAATAATAATTCTTTATAGGAAATAAGGGAAATACATTGAAACAAGACTATTAAGAATAAACGGTTAATAGATTTTAAAGTGATTTAAAAAATAAATAAAAGCTACTTATGCATTAATGAAATATTGAACTACTGCCAAAACATTGGCTCAAATATTTTATCAGACTTTTGGCTATTATTACATTACAGCATCTGCAGTCATTTCCGGTTAAGACAATCTGATCTCTTCCACTTCTCATTATATAAACATTTTTAAATCTTAATCGGTCAAAGTCAATTCATCTGTTTATCTTGAATTGAATTCTCTATTTAGCTTTTGTTGAAACTATTTATCACTGAAACGTTCCTGACATTAGGACATATATTTCAGGTGATGAGGCAGGTCTCTGGTTTGTCCTTGTTAAAACTGTAAATGTGCCGGAGACATTTTGAGACAAGCTGTCATGTCCAACATTAAACTGTCGGTCTGGCTGCCGTCGTGTCCCGAGCAGAAGGAGCGCACCGAGGCCCTGGTCATCAACCCGCTCACCCAGCTGCTCCTCATGTTCGCCGGGCCGCACAAGCTCATCCAGAAGCGCTTCGACAAGCTGCTGGACTACGACAACTGCAAGGAGCGTGCCGACCGCCTGAAGGACCGCCGCGTCCAGGACGAGCTGCAGGCGGCGCGCAACAACTATGAGGCGCTCAACGCCCAGCTGCTGGACGAGCTGCCCAAGTTCCACGGCGCCGCGGAGGACCTGTTCACCGGCTGCGTGAGAGCCTTCGCCCAGGCCCAGAAGGACTTCATGAAGACCACGATGGGGGAGCTCAAGCCGCTGCTGCAAGTGGTGAGTGTGTCTTTTGTGAAGACGTATAAAGGTTGTGCTGAAT
Source organism: Lipophrys pholis (assembly GCF_963383615.2). Taxonomy (NCBI): domain Eukaryota; kingdom Metazoa; phylum Chordata; class Actinopteri; order Blenniiformes; family Blenniidae; genus Lipophrys; species Lipophrys pholis. The sequence goes on along the minus strand of NC_137635.1, from coordinate 5,731,778 downwards.
CATCAATATCTAATGATTACTTACCATTTACCCCTCAAGTTCTCCAACGTCGGCATGGAGGGAAACCTGATCGCACAGTTCCAGGACGAGTACAGCCGAGTCCTCCAGCTTCTCCAGAGCTTCAGCTTCTGCCCGGAGAACCTGCCCCCGGCCGCCGCCGCCGTCAAAAAGACCTTCGAGAAGAAAACTCTGGAGAAGCAGACGTCCAAAAAGCAACTGCAGGGAGCTGTGAGTGCGACTCTAAAACTGCTGTTTTATCGTCGGCGGAGCAGAATCTTAAAACGTCTCGTCTGCCTTCCAGCCCAACAGCGCCTTGCAGTCCGACGAGCACCGCGCGGCGCTCATGGTGCGCTACGGCCCCGACAAGCTCTTCCAGGCCGACAGGAACTTCAACGCCGCGCAGGACCTGGACGTCTCCATACAGGAGGGTGATCTTGTCGGTGTGATCAAGCAGCAGGACCCGATGGGCAGCCAAAACCGCTGGCTCATCGATAAGGGAGGTGGGTTGTTCATTTGTTTTAAACCAGAGGTCACATGAAAATTACACGTAAATATATGTATATATTTCGGTCTTATTGTCATTCTGTTTGCATTCTATCTTCAAAAAGTACTCAAGGGACTGAAATTCCGATGAACGTCTGAATGAAAGACCGGTTCAGTAGTTTAACTAATGAAAGATGCTGCAACTTAATTAATTCATCCAAATCAGGAAAGGTCTCAGAGTACACTCACTCAACAGAGACAGACTTTCTTTCTTTAACAATTATGCTGCTTTGTATGTTTGATATGTGGTGAGAAACCCCTAAAACTGTTCAAATTACTATAAATGGTTAGAGAAAGAAATAAAATGGCCTATAAGACAAAGTAGCTGAAATGAGATGAAACAAAATGACTAAAATTGTTCAAATAACTGAAATCGGCTTTGCCTGAATGACAAAAGGTAAAAGAAAAGGTTAAAAAGGACAAACGAGCCTTGAAAAGTCTCTAAATGAGTCCAATGGTCGGGAAAAACAAACAAACGATTAAATCCACAAAAGTTGTTTTAAAAAAAAAAAGTGAAACTGCTAAAATTGCCAATATTATTTTTACAGAACCAAAGGTGACACTGCTAGAAAGTAGGAAAATGTTTACTTCTTAAAAGTGTAATTGACCCTTATCAATGAAGCAGACGGGGTGACCAGTGCTGGTCAAATATATATATATATATATATATTTTTTTTTTTTTGTTATTACTATACAATCATAAAATAAAATCAATTAAATATACATAAAAATAGATTAAATGGAGCAAAAAAGAGGGGCGTACTGGAAGATTTTTGAAAAATTAGATCTTGAGTTGTCCATCTAATGCCTTGGATACAACTAAACACTACATTGTGTACGACTAAATACTGCATTGTGACGTGTGATAAATTGTAGGACCAGTTGATATTGAACGAGCCAAACACCAAATATGTTGTGGAAGAAACATACTTATTTAAAAGCACATAACTGAACCAAAGAAAAGATGTATACAATATATATACAGTTATATGATATATACAAAGATGTTTAAAAAAAAAATCCTAAATAAAATCTGACTTCAGGAGCCACATACAGTCCAGTTTCATCTCCAGTTGCTGGACTGGTAAAATATTGCTGTAATAATTTTGCAAGATCAAATAATTACTACAGAAAAATGACTACAATCTCAATATAAGGTCAGTTTGAAATATAAGACGAAAACCTGGCAGCGTGCCACTCCTAAATAAATGTAAAGTATAGAACTTTCTAAGGTTCCAATCTTGTTGGATAGAAGCTCTTTTATTCATAACAGTTGCATATCTCCGTCTTAGAAACACAAATGATCGTTTTCCAGCGTTCTAATCTGCCTCTTCGTCTCGTGTCGCTCGTGTTTTGCAGTCGCCAAGGGTTTCGTGTACAGTTCCTTCCTCAAGCCCTACAACCCGCGCCGGAGTCAGTCGGACGTGTCCATCGAGAGCCAGTCGTCCAACGAGTCGGGCTACGGCGGCTCTTCGCCCGTCTTCTCCCGCCAGAACAGCAACAGCACGCTGACCTTCAACCACGAAGCGGCCACCGTCGGCTTCTCCACGCTGCAGCAGCCGCCGCCGCCGCCACCGCCGGGCCAGTCGTCGCCGCACCCGTCGCTGGATTCCGCCTCCGCCCGGAGGAGTCAGCCCAGAGACGCGCCCGACTCCGCCAGCCAGAGCAACTCCATCAACTCGTCGCCCCGGAACCCCGCGAGCCGCCGGGACTTCTCGGACCGCAACTCCTCCCACCGCCACTCGGCAGATCCCAGAGACACGTACGACACGAGCTACGGAAGCCCGGGCGGGCGCCGGGACACGTCGGACCTCTCCGAATCGGACTCTTGCTCTTCGCAGAGAAACGGCCGCTCGCAGAGGTACGGACACGCCGACAAGAGCTCCAGCTCGTATCGGTACAGAAACGGCGAGAAGAAGCCCACCCACCCCCGAGAGGAGTACAGCGAGCCGGAGCCGGAGCCAGAACCCGAGAGCGAGCTCGATGGACATCAGGTGAGCACCAGTGTTGTGTCAAACAATATATACCTTAAGGGCGCGTTCATGTTCCTGTTTGGTCCGGACCAGAGTCCACCAACTCTGAACCGGAGCAAACAAGAGATCTCTGGTCCCCTTGAAAACCTCGGTCTCACTTCCTTTACCAACGATCGTTCTTGCTGTTAAGAGCGCAATGCATTCTGGGTAGTAAACAAAGAGAGCTAACCGCGCAAATCATGAGAATATAAAGCAGGAATAAAAAGGTGGAAAATATCTGGTGGCCAGACGTGGAGTAGTGAGGAAGTAGTGGTGAAAATGGCGCTGATTGATTTCTGGAAGACTTTATATCACGGCTGTTTGTGGCTACCCAATAGCAACAAGCTAACTAGCCTAGCCACCAGGGGCTAAAGCGGCAGGACTTCCTCTTTCGGTCCAGACCAATCAATGAGTCGCGTTTCTTCTTCACTTCCTCTCTAGTCAGTGTTTGTCTTCCCCCTCATGTGAATCAATGTTTGTCTTTTCGCTGTGCAGTGATTAGGAGACTTTCTAAAAAGAACCATTGTTTGTTTTTGTTTTTTAATATATTGTCAGATTTACTACGCTCTCTACTCCTTCACGGCCCGCTGTGCTAACGAACTGAGCATCTCCGCCAATCAGCGGCTGCGGATCCTGGAATTCAAGGACATGAACGGCAACGGCGAGTGGTGGCTGGGCGAGACGGCGGGCGGCCAGCGAGGATACGTGCCTTCCAACTACATCCGCAAGTCCGAGTACACATGAACGAGCGTCGTCCGGCGGACTTGTACCCGAGACTGAGCGTACACCCGACTGAGGGGCTCGCCGTCCCCCCTACGGCGAGCGCCGACGGAACAACGAGGCAAAGCGTCCGACATGCTGTGACCTTTCTTTTAACTCGTTGGAGGTAGAAAAGTTTGCATCATATGCCTATATTTATAGACTTTTTATACTATTTTTACTTACTGGGAACTGCACCGTACTCGCGTTTCCAGTGAAAACCTGTGAATTGCACCAGATTTGGCCGCGCGCTCTCGGGCCCGACGATGATCAAAATGTACGTTTGGGAGATCACAATGGAAATGTGAACGTTTCGGGGTTTGGACTGGTTCGTATAAAACCAACATGGAGGGGTATGCGGGCGGACTGACACTGATAATCACTTTAATTTCCCTGCATGTGGCTCCTGGCGCCGCTATAGTAGTGCTTGGATGTGAGATGGATTTACGCCCAAAACGTGGTCACTCGACGTTTGAAGTTTGAAGTTTCCGCGGCGCCGTCGACACGGGTTTGGACTGTCGTGTGGAAATCGGCTTCGTGGTATTTCGTGTACGGTTTACAGGCATTCCTCTGATCTCCCGTCAGAGAGAGAGAGAGAGAGACCGGAAGAAAGAGTCGGATGAAATCTTCTCCACATGCTCCCAATGTACATCACAGGCTACACATGGCTGCATATTGAGGATATGATGTTGCGCCCACTGTAAAGTGATCACTGTTTGAATAATAATAAAAATAAATAAAAAACAGCTTGGCTGACAAATAAAACCGTGTCCGATTGCTTCAGTTTTTGCAGAATGAACTACGAACGTTATAGACCTGAGGAGTCGCACACAGAACAGTTTTCTCTCTGAATGGCCGGAGTCGGTGAAATGATGGGATGATCTAAATGCTTTCACTTTAAAGTACAAATGGGTTCGAGTGCATTATAAACAAAGTGCTCTTTTATTTATATGACCACTTGTGTTACTTAATTTAGATTTTTTTTATACTTTCCAAGGTCATCCCACGTCACTTGCAGGTGTGCAATGTTTTTACACTCGTTTTAATCCAAAATTAAATTTTTTCCAATCTTTAGAATTGTTTCAAGCATAGAAATAAAAAAGGTATTGAACTATCATGGTCATAACAAGGACTACAAAGACTAGAAAGAAGTTTTCTTTTCTCTTTTTTGTTGTTTTTAAACCAGGCCACAAACTAGTATCTTAGTAACAAAGTGTTCAAAGTTCTTTGGCGCCCCCTGCTGGCCTTGTTTAAAGGAGACCGTGAAAGTTTGAAGTTCATTTTTCTCACTTTTCCCAAAACCACAGTAATTTTTATAATCAATATATATATAGAGAGAAATTATATATCAATATATATGATTATAACATTATATACATTATATATGCTGCTTGCTTTTAATTTGAGATATCTTATTTTCTGTTTGTATTAAAGTTGTATTGCCAGAAAAATGTTTTTAAAAATTTTTAAACCTTTTTTGTAGAAGTAAATATATATGGCTCAAAATTGACCTGAAACTTCATAGATGTTACGAGAGTTATACATTAATACATTAACATGAAAATAATAGTAATACTAAAACATTCCTTTAAGAGAAGTGTTCTAATACCCCTCGGTAATAGTAGATTAACACAACAACCTTTAAATGATCCATCTGACTCCAGTGTTTTCATTGAAATCGAGCACAGGAGGAGGATTAGTTGAGGACAGGTTTCAGTCCGCGCGCCGTTGACGTGACCTCTGGAGCTGCTGGGGTCAAAGTGCACGTGTCCACATCAAAAAGAGATTTCACAAACTTGAGCCGATTGATGAAACACACACTCTTTGAAAACTGACCATGTTATTGCAAAAAATATATATTCCTGCAACTTGAATCCTTGTTTGTAGTTCTTGTTTGTCATCCGCTCTGAGGCGAGTGCAAAGCCCAGCACTTGACGTTGGCCTCCGGAGTTTCAAGTTAGACTTTAATTTAATGGTAAACAAGACGAGGTTAAGTAAATGAAACTGGGGTGACGGAAGAAAAAAAAAAAAAAAGGAAGCACAGGCCAAAAAAAATACTCCCACAAAATCGATGCAGCTGGCTAAAGATTGACCGGTGAGTGGGGTGTCTTGAGCTTTTCGGGGTTTAAAAGTGAACAGTGGACCTTGGGATGTCTAAGTTGTGTTGAGAATCCCTCTCTGCACCATGTTGGCTGCCGGAGCTCTGCTGCTTCTCCTCAGCGTGCAAACTGCTCATGTAAGTCTGCTTCGCCCTGGAAAGTCTTTCTCAGGAACATTTCATGCAGGTTTTTACTCATAAGCGACGAGTTTTTGTTGCCTGATTTGTTCTTGGTTGCGATTTTTGTCATTTCAGCTCTTTGATTACTGTAAGAGTTCCTCCTCCGCTCATCGCTGCCGACACGCTCCGCTTCAGTATTTGTGCCACTTTTGCTGAGTATGATTGTGATGTTAAGAAGTGTGATGGAGAAGCAGGAACATTTCATGTGAGGCAAACGAGTGGGTGTGATTTCAGCGCTAAAGACAAAATCGTATTTATTTGCATAATTCTGATGAAGGTTAACGACGGGAAAAAACCCCAAATATAATATCTTTCTGAATTTAGGTTCATTAACTTGCTTGTATTTCTGTATTTTTTTTATTAGATTTTTTTTTTTTTTTTTTTTTTTCTGATTTCTTTTTCCGTTCTTTTTTTAAACTTTCATTTAATCATCATTATTTTGTGAATATCTTAAAAGATATTAAAACAATTTTCTTAATACAAAACTTTTTAAATTAAGCCATCACGCTTTACATTTATAATTGTAAATTTTTCATTTTTTTGCAAATTTGGAATTTTCTTTTAAGCATTGCCATTTTTCCTATATGTTTTATATATATATATATATGTATGTCAGCCTCTCCAGTCTGGTAAATACAATAATCCGGTGAGAGGTCAGTTGTTGTGACGTTTTGTAATGTGTCTGGCATGAAAACTCGCCGAGTCCACAGTGCAAGTGGCATTGATTTGCTGTGGCGACTCCAATAACAGGAAGCAGCCAGTCAGACAACAGGAGAAGGAAGGGCAGGTTGAATCATAAACACAACAGCAGAACCCGGAGACGTCAGAAGTTACTAACTCAAAAGAGCTTGTCGAAAGATGGGAGACTCACTACTGACACCAAAGAGGCCAAACATGCAAATATTCCCCTCCTCACCTGGAATGAGAACAGACCGTCAGGTTGCAAAACTCCTGTTGTGAAACTGTTCACAGATGATTACGGCGCCCTCCCCACCGAGACCTCCACCGTCTTTACGTGGGACTTAAACGACTGGCTCTTTGACCTCCTGGACCTGGCCAGTAAGTTTCCAGACTTTGCGCCATTGGGCCACCTGTAAGATCTCTCTGATTGTTTTTTTTTTTTTTTTGTCCTCAGATGCTTGTGATCCGAACCCTTGCTTCAATGGGGCTTCTTGCGTGACGAAGTCTCCTACAGACTTCACATGCGTCTGTCCCGAGCCTTATATGGGCAAAAGGTGCCAGAAAGGTTAGACGCCCCCGTCCGTCGACTGTCGTGAATCTTAAGCTGGGCTCAGTCTCAACATGTCGTCTTTTGTTCCGCAGTGAGAAACGTGTGTGAGAACGTGAGTTGTGGCGCTGGCGACTGCATGGTCAACATGAACAAACCTCCATATTACGAGTGCAAGTGCAAACCCCCTTTCCAGGGTCCACAGTGCAACACGCGTGAGTTTTTTACACTTCCTGACGCCTCATATTTGAAGAAAACTACAGTGAAAATATTATGAGACTTTGGATTTATTTATTTTTTTTATCTACAAAATGTTGAAAACAGAATTCTCTGCGCCACAAGCTTTCAGTGAGTGATTCTGAGCGGCGGCCGGGTGTTTGTGTTGTGTCCATCAGTGCCAGAATCTCCCTGTGAACCCAACCCTTGCAAAAATGGAGGCTCCTGCGTCAAAGGAAACCGCCGCTTCCGTTGTGCCTGTGCCAACGGGTTCACTGGGAAGTTATGTGGAATTGGTAAAAGTCTTACGCGCGATTGAAATATCATAGGTTTTTTTTTTTTTCTTAATAAGAATATGCAAGCAAAATGTTCACTTTGCAATTTTTGTGTGTGTGTGTGTGTGTGTTTCTCCTGCTTCGTATATACATTTCTTTTATAAAAAAAAAGAAAGAAACCCAGCTACAGTAGTATAATTTTCATATTCTTCAATGTACTTCAAATAAATGTCACATCAAGATATTTTTATAAAATTTTAATTGAACGTCTCTTATTGATTTTGTAATTTCATGTGATCTAAGAGTAGCTGTACTTCACTACAAACATTTGAATATATTTGACTCTGGACACTTTTGGATTAGAAAAAACAACAAACTGTCTTAGTGTTTTTTATGTGTATTAAATTCTATATTGTTGCTAAACAACACATTTTTGCACACGTTTTCTACTCCACTGTAGGATCTGCTCCTCTGAATAATATTTGTACACTTTAATTTCACGTAAACTAAAACCTAAAAAAGCTCCTGAGTGTTATCCCTGTGAGCAGGAGTGAAACATATTATTGTTATTGTGTCTGATGTCCAGTTAGATTCCTGTTGAACATGAACTTTAATATGTTCCAGCTCCAACTGACTGCTACGATGGGAACGGAGAGACGTACAGAGGTATGGTCGGTACGACAGAGGAAGGGCAGGACTGTCTGGACTGGCATTCATTTTTCATTACTCAAAACGGGGAGGATCCTTTCGTTACCTATTCAGACTTTGATGGTCTGAAGGAGAACTACTGCAGGTATCTGCCTGGTTACTAATCACATTTGTACATTTCATTTTCAATACAAGTCGTGTATTATTCAGTCTCCGGATTCAATTTTATTTATAAAAGTGAGCAAAGTCAGAGAAAGTCTATCGGTTGGGTTTTTTATTTTTTCTTTTCTTTTCAAAGCATATAGACTTAAACTGTATATAACATTAGCGTGACAATATCATATACAGGCTTTATTCAGTTCTTAATATTTTTTTTATTTTTTTTTTTCATGAGAAATGTCTGTTTTCTTTCCAGGAATCCCGATGGTGATGAAAGGCCTTGGTGCTTCATTAAAAAGGATGGCCAGCTGAGCTGGGACCACTGCAGTGTCAGGAAATGCTCCACAGGTGATCGCTTTCAGGACTCTGAATTGTCTGAGTATTTTCAGAATTCATGACTTCTAAACACCGTCTCCCTCCACAGACCGTGTTTCTTTACTCCACCAAGTCTATTACTGTTCTTTACCAAACTGGAGACTTACTGAATAATAAATGTCTACACGTGTGCAGCCTTATATGACATATTGCAGGGAAATATAGGGAAATATATATCAAACTAACTTGCTCTAATAATCAAATTGCAGAAAAGAGCGATTAGGATCCTAAATGGAGCAGGATACCGGGATTCCACCAATCAGCTTTTCATACAATCATTCACATTAAAACTTTTGGAAATGATGTATTTAAAAACATTAGAAATGATGTATTTAAAAACATTAGAAATTAAGTGAGGCGTTAATGTTTGAAACCTGTAAAGTAAGGAACTGTGTGTTTTCCAAAAGAGTTTAAGATGTAAACTAATTAAAGTTATGCTGTGACTTGTTAGTTTGATATTTACTTATTATCCAAAAACTGACTTCTAACTTAAACTGTCATTTCGTTTTGTATTTGATGACTGATCTTTGCTTGCAGTCCTTTGATGGTACAAAATCGGCAACATTTTAGTAATGATGTCCTTGTTTGCCGCTTTGATTGAAAACACAACCGAAATAAAACTAACTAACTATCTGACCTACGGCAGCTCCAGTCCCTACCCCCGCGCCCGTCAATCCAGGCACCCAGTTCTCCCAGTGCGGCAAATCCCAGCCTGTCCGTACCTCCAGGATTCACGGGGGCAGCAAGTCTTTTCCAGGCGCCCACCCCTGGCAAGTGTCACTGCAGGACAGAATCAGGGGCTCCAACGGACTCTACGGACACGTATGCGGCGGCATCCTCATCGCTTCCTGCTGGGTTCTCACCGCCGCCCACTGCATGTGGGTTTGCCACTTTCATGATGTTCCAATGTCGTCGTGCTTTACGCTCACGCCGTGGATCCGTGCCTGTTGTTTCAGTCTTCCAAGCAAGGAATACCAGGTGGTGCTGGGAGGGGTGAACATTCAGAAGCAGGAGGAAATGGACCAGACCATCCCGGTGATTCAGACGATTGTTCATGAGAACTACAGGTCGACTCCCTCTGCGGTTTACAATGATGTTGGTACGTCACGTGTATCAGACGTGTTTGGCTTTTCTTCTGTGATTAAACTATTTGTTGGCTACTAATATCAATAAATCAATAAAAAAGTTGCTGATTTTCTTTGCAGCTCTGCTGAAGCTCCAGGTCACAGACAGTCCGTACTGCGCGAAGGAAACTCGCTTTGTGAGGACAGCCTGTCTGCCGGAGCGGCCTTTCCCCGCAGGGAAGGAATGCGTGATCTCTGGATGGGGAGCAACTGAAAGCAGTAATGCTTTTCATGCTTTCTCCACTAAACACTTGTCACACGTTGTTTGATACCCCCCCCCCCCCCCCAAAAAAAAAAAAACGTGCGCGTCTTCATATTTTCATCACCTTCCCACTTTTCAGAGAGCTACAGCCCACAGCTGTTGAACGCTCGCGTTTTCCTGATCGCTGAAGACCGATGCAAATCCTCTCAGATCTACGGGAGTGTGGTGGACGGCAGCATGTTGTGTGCAGGCATCTTACAGGGGGGGGTCGACTCCTGCCAGGTGAGTGTGTTTTTACTGTTTTCGCCAGCAAAGGCAGTTAATACATCAGCTCCTGGAAGGCTAAGATAAATCCAGCATGGAGGGAAGCCTGGCGGCTGAACGGGAACCTGATGAGTGTAAACTTGAAACTAATAAACAGACGCTAATGGCTGCAGCCACTTGGTAAAGAGAAAAGCGGTAGAAGTGAGGTTCACCTTCAACGGCAGCAGGTCAGACTCACCAAGTGCTGAGATGGAAACATACTGGAAACTTGTATGGGAAAGAGAAGCAGCCTACAACAGTAATGCCAATGGAGTGTGAACCTGAGAACCGTAACCTCCGAGTGCAAGTTCAACGAGTGAACGTCCCTGTGGCTGATATCCAAGAAACAGTGTCAACCGCCCGGCCCGATATGATCCGTACATACTGGCTGAAGAAGCTGACTTCACACAGTGGTGAACCCAGGCCAGAACAGTCATGAGAGGAACCATCTCATCCAAAAACCAACCAATAACCTGTCTCTGTCCAACACAGACGCTCCTGTCAAGCACCATAGCAGCTAAGTTCAACCGGCGTAAGGCCCAACAGATGAGTGGGGCACTGAAAGGAATTGGTACTCACACTAGAAGAGCCAAACGTCAACTACTGGTTGACAGAGACTGCAAGAATAGACCGACCAAACTGTACACCGCCTGGATTGAGTACATTACACATCGCAACGACATTACAAGGTCACGGGATTGTGGAAGACGACCTTGGAAGCCAACTCAAGTTGACATCAAGTGTGTCACGTACCAAGGAGATGTAATGTCATCACTGCTGCATCAGGCTGAACCCCCTCAGTCAGATCGTCACACTGTGGATGTTAGTTCCAGAGTGAATCAACAATCAGCCACATTCTCTACATGGATGACATCAAGCTGTACGCCAAGAAAGAGCCTGAAATTAGCTCAATATGTCCACAACACCAACTTAGGGACGTTATTCAGGCTGGACCAGTGTGTGGTTGGATGGTATCAAAGAGAGGCAGGATAATCAGAACCGAGTCAACCTACCAAGGGGCAACATGGGAAACATCCAGGAAACCGTGGGGGAGGCCGCAAGGAAGTGGACCACAACCTCCAAAGAGTGCGACACGTCCTGGGATTAGTTGAATGGTACGAACAAGGTCCAGGCCGTCAACGTGTCCACACTGCCTGTCATCAGACACCCAGCTGGGATCATAAGCTGGAGAAGGAGGAGATGGAAGCCACAGACATCTCCATGTTGAAGGTTAACCCAACAGCTCCAGGTTGATTTTATTTGCTGTCAAGTGGGAATAACCTGCTTTTTGGTCAACGAATGTTGCAGATCCCTGAACTAGAGGAAGTCGTCCACACTTAAACAAATTATTATTATTTTTTTTAATCGCTGTATTGGAGCAAACAAATGGCCACTTTCACTGACAAATGTATTGTGATTTAGTCTTTTGTTGTCTGTGATCCTGCAGGGTGATTCCGGTGGTCCACTGGTATGTGAGCAGGACGAGACGCACTACGTCAGCGGGGTGGTGAGCTGGGGCCAGGGCTGTGGTCAGAGGAATAAGCCCGGGGTCTATGCCAATATTCATACGTTCCTCAACTGGATCAAAACCAAGATGAACTGAATGTCTGCCAACTGAGATGCAATCGAGTCCTACGTGTGGTGGCCTTTTGTACTTAGATATCAGGGTTTTGTTTTTCTTTGTAGGGTAAGAACGGAGGACGACAGCTTAGCGTGCTTTGAAAAAAAAAAAAAAAAAAAATCAACAAAAAAGTTTATTTTATCAGCAATGAAATCAAGCATTTACTCCCAGCCCAGCTTTGAGTCACAAGAGGCACCGTCACAAACTGACAAAGCTGAACCTGCCAGACAAAAGTAGATCACACATCATTTCAGTTTCTCCCACTGAGCCTGGCTCAGCGTGAACGAGACGATCAGACCCGTTCGGCCGCAACACGGTTTTGCTTGTTCCTTGTTTGTTTTAACCGCATCGTGTTGTTCAGTAAAAATTAAAAAAAGAAGTGAAAATTATTTGCATCTGGCATTGCTGGTCATCTTATGAACACACCCAGTATACAGATTAAAAAAACCAAACAACAGCAGGTAACTTTCATTTTCAGTATTTGTTTTCCTCACTGTCATCAAATCGATGTTATTTCTTGAACTGCGGTTGAAACTGGTCCTTCACTGGCGCATCAACCCGCTCACAAGTGATAAAATCTACGTATGAAAATAACATTCTTCTGGAGTCCCTTCTTTTTAGCACATGCACATACCTCAGCAGTCCCTCAAACAAATACTCCCATCCTCGTTCAACATACTTTATCCCCTCCTCGATCAAACCAACGTCACATCATAGCTCATTACTGCAACAGCGGCCACTCACTCAGACTGTGGCGTTCCACATAACTACACGATAGCTTCAAAGTAGTAAAATAAATCTCTCGGTAAAAGTTAACCACACTTTCCAAAAGTGCCCGTCTTTGTGTCTAAACAGCGTCGTTTCTAAAAACAAAAACAAAAAGCCCCCTTGTCTATGCGTCTTCTATCGCGGCGGCTTTATTCGACAGAGACATTTTAACGGAGTTCTGCAGCGCGGAGGACGAGGAGGATGAGGTGCTGCTGGACTTCTTCTCCATCGACGTGAACGAAGTCGTGGTGGTGGAGGATTTCTTCTGGACGGTCTGGGAGGTCTTCTTCCTCTTCACGTGGAGGACCTCCATGGCGTCCATGTTGACGCCTCGCTGGATCTCCTCGGTGGTCTCCACCTGTTCAGACGCCTGCTGCTGCTGCTGCTGCTGCTGCTGCTGCTGCTCCATCCGCTGCTGGTGATGCAGCTGAGAGATGACAGGAGAAGATTGCAATTGAAAGATCAGGGATATTTGTAGGTATGAATCTAGTTTTCTGTATCCTCTTACCATCATCATGTGTTGATACTTTGCAATGGCCTCCTCGGTGCTGACACCCTCCGCCAGACCCAACTCTGCAGCCCGACGGGCGAGCTCGGCCTTATGGGAGCCAGGAGGGGTCCAGCCCACTCCTCTGATCCAGTTCAGGTCCGACTTGTAGTTCACCTGCAATAATTCACAGTGATTCACTATCTTCTCTGCGTAGCTCAACAACAACATGTATTGTGCAGCGTTAACGACATTTAATTTGAAGGTTAAATGTTAAATGGAAAAACAATATTCTTGGTAACAGTAGAAAATCCTCCTTAAAGCATAAAATTACATTTGAATATAGTGATTTATTTATCATTTGTCTTTACATGTAATATTATCATATGTATGTGTGCGTGTTATTATTTTTTATCATTATTGCTATTATTATTATTAGTATTAGTTTTTGTGTTTATTTCTTTTTTGTTGTTACGTATTATTTTATATTTGATTTAATAAAATTTTATTATTATTAAAACCTCTGTTGTTGACACTCTAGAAATCCAAGTAGACTCACATCACTCTGCAGCTTGTAGGCTTGCTTGGCGTGCTTGACGTTGAGCTGCTCGGGGTCGCAGGTGTAATCGTGGAGCTTGTGTCGGTAGCTGAGGTCGCTGGCCTGGGCCTGGCTCTTCTTGGCCTGCAGGAACTCCGGCTGGTCGGCGTGCATCTTGTAGTGGCCGTGATCCTCCTTGGATTGCCGTTTGTATTCCAGGCTGCTCTGGAGTTTGGAGGCCGCCAGCGAGTGCACCATCTTGGGATCGTCCTCCACACAGCGCAGCCCCACCTGCTGGCCTTTCTCCTTCAGGTGCGACTCCTTATAGCGGACCTGTCAGAGCGAGGAAGAGGTTTTATTTTTTTTTTTTATAGGCGCTTTCATTTGACAGTACAAAAGATGATGTGCTTGCTTGAAAAAAACAAAACAAACTACGACATAACAAACATGAACTCACATCACTGGCTATTTCTCTGGAGGCCTTGGCCGTCTGGAAGGGAATAGCGTCCAGCCTCAGGTCATAGCCGGATGACTTCACCTGCTCCCCGGAGGCCTTGTAAACTTTCTTCATGGGAAAACAGGGTTGAAGATGAAAATATTACCAAAATGACATTTAAAAAAATAAAAATAAAAAATGTACTCAACATAAGTTTTGCAAGAAACGTTTGATCTGAGTCTTACGTCGCTGATCTGCAGGGCGTTAACCTTGGCTCTCACGAAGTCAGGATCGTCTGGGTGTAAGGTGTACTTGTGCATGTCGTCATTCTTTCCGGATTTGTAGAGCCTCTGACGTTGACGAAAGACAAAAAAACGTGTGCATGATTTCCCTGTCAAGCCTTGTGTGGGGAGGGAGTAACAATCCAATTACTTCTTCAGCAGATTTCATTCTGGATCTTACCTCGCTGCACTGCTGGTAGCTCGTCTTAGCATGGATGATATCGGGAGAGTCCGTGACTGAGGTGAACTTCAGGCTATCTGGCAGCTGGCGATACTTTTTCTGCACGGAGAGGGAGAGCAACGTAGGCTTCAACACAAGTGTCTTGAGAGTTGCAAACCAAAAACCAGAACTTAGCTCAGCAGAATGGAACCGCATTAGAAACACGAGACTAAGTTGTGGTGACCTGCAAAAGATTTGACCTGAACTGACCTGTGGATAAATTGATGAAACCTGAATAAACCATGTGCTCAGTTTTGACTAACATCCACTCACATCGCTCAGTAGTTGTCCAGCCTTCATTGCAGACTCCAGCTGCGGAGCACCGACTCCATCCCAGGCCGCGCCTCTCATGTAATTCAGATCTGACTTGTACAGTTTCTAGACATTGATTAAAAAAACAAAAAAAAACATGTCGGTTAAGCTGCATCATTTCACACTTTCCGGTCACTTCATCCCCCCTCCTCCTCTCACCTCGCTCTGCAGGTTATAAGCCTTCTTGGCCCACTTGACCTTCATGTCATCGGGGAGCACGGTGTACTCGTGCAGCTTCTTCCTGTAGTCCTGCTCGCTGGCCAGCGCCTGGGCCTTCTTCGCCTCCACCAGGTGAATCATGTCTTGGGTGAGGTGGTACTGCCCACTGGCCATCAGCGCGTCCTTGCGGTACTCCTGGTTGCTGGCGAGCCGGCCGGCTTGCAGGCAGTGTAGGAGACGCGGGTCCTCCGAAACACTCTTGACCCCGATGTGTTTGCCCTTGTCCAGCAGATGGTTGTGTTTGTACTTGTACTGTGGAGACAGCGGAGGCCAGTTAGTTCACTGTCATGATGTCTTCGGGGAAGCGTTTGCTTTTCTCCATTATGATCTTACGTCGCTGGCGATGCCTGTGGAGCTCTTGGCGGCCTGGAAGGGGATGTCCTGCATGGTGAGCTTGTAGCCCTGAGCCCTCAGAGTGTGCCAGGATTCTTTGTATTTGATCTGCAGCAGAAAGCATGAAAATCTCCCTCAGAACGACACACAAAATATATCATTTCTTTCTTTTTGCACAGGGCATGGATTACATTACCTCACTGAAGTTAGCCGCGTTGATCTTCGCTTGCGTGATCTCGGGCCTCTCGGCCGTGATGGTGTAGTTGTGTTGGTCATGCACTCCTTTCTCTTTGTACAGGCGCTGGATGAGAGAGATCGATGGAATCGATCAGCGAAGTTTCATGTAGATGGTGAACGCGCAGTAATGGCACATGTGCCAAACGATGACAGGGGAATTACTGCGTTCATTACCAGCGCTCACCTCATTTGTGATCTGTCCACTGAGTCTGGCGTGGACGATATCTGGAGAGTCGGCGACAGACGTGTGTCTGAAGTTGTACGGCTGCTGACGGTACTTTTTCTGCAGAAGAGGTAAAAAACATTGTGCGTGAGAGTTTGACAGTGATATCAAATCAAGTATAAAGCATGATAAATACACTGTTTTGTCCGCAAAAGACCTCAAAGATACAAGAAATAAGCTCAGAAAAATATTTCTATGTATCCCTGTGTGGACATGTTATGTTACCCACAATCGAAATGAAATAAAAACGAATGAAACAAGAATAACGTACATCGCTGATGAGGTCCGTGGCCCTCTTGGAGCCTTCAATCTGCAGAGCTCCAGTGGCGATCCAGGCTGCGCCGCGCAGGTAGTTCAAGTCAGAGCGGTACACTTTCTATCAGCAGAGAGAGAAAACGGGAATTTATTTTTGAATTCTTCAACACATTCTTATTTGGACAAACATTTACAGACGTGTTTGTTGGGTGTTTTGCATTTCACATCAGTCTCGATTTCAAATGTCACAGCAAAGTAAAAACTGGTATAAAGTGACTGTAAGAAGTGTCCCTGTCACCTCGCTCTGCAGAGCGTACGCCCTCTTGGCCGCCTGCACCTTCATGTCGTCGGGCAGCGAGGTGTACTGATGCAGGGACAGTCTGTAGTCCTGGTCACTGACCAGCAGCTGGGCCTTCTTAGCGTGTGCCACCTCCATCATGTCCATGGGAAGATGGAACTTGGAGAGCTGCTTTGCAGAATCCTTCTTATACTTAATCTGGAAGGAAATACGTGGATTTAAATAATAAAAAAGGTAGTGTTACAGTGTTTTTTGCAGGTTTGATGGGATATAAACCGTCTTTGGTTTACACAAACTCCTTTTAAACTCAATCGATTACTCTTGTCAAATTTCTCATCAACGCTGGGAATCACTCACGTCGCTCTGAAGCTTGCTGGCGTTCACCGAGTGGGCGATGTTCATGTCGTCCTGCAGGCCCTTCAGCCCGATCATCTTCCCTTTGGTCTTCTCAAATTCTTCCTTGTACTTTTGCTGAAAATGGCACAGCAGAAGCGGCGCTGAGTGACGCAACAAGTTCAATTATCAAAGCTGTCACCGCGGTGGCGTGTGTGTCAATGCGAAGTCGTGCATTCTCACATCGCTGAGGATGTCTGCAGAGGCCTTGGCGGACTGGAAGGGAATGGCGTCCAGTCGCAGTTTGTATCCTCCGTCGCGGACTTTCGTCCAAGATTCTTTGTAGCGGCTCTGGAAATACACAAGGGGTAAATCTGAACTCCACACGAGAAAGAGTCTGCTGAATGGGAAGTCTGATCAGCATTTCTTTTTGTTTTTACCTCGCTGATGTTGAAGGCGTTGAGCTTGGCCTGCACCAGCTCTGGAAGCTCTCCGCTCAGCGTGAAGTTGTGCTTCATGTTTTCACCTTTCTCTCTGTACAACCTCTGCAAAGGAGAGCGAGCGGCATCGAGACGATCAACTAATGCAAGGATTTTAAAGGCTTAGTGCATGAACGTCTGCCCCAGCTCATATATGTCTCACTTTACCTGCAAGTTCAACCTATTATACACATATTGAGTGAAAATGAATTAACCCTGCTTTCCTAATGGCAGGTGTTTACTTACATCAATAGCCAGTTTGTTGCTTTGTTTGGCCTGCATCATTTCTGGAGTGTCCTCGACACTGGTGAACTTCAGAGAGCTCACATCCTGCCGGTACTTTTTCTAGAGAGAAAGACACAAAGCCGACGTTACTATGAACCGTGAGAAGACGGAGACGCTGGCACATTGCTTCCAAGTAGGTTTCACTCGTTATTCCCTTTTCTGATCTGAAGAAAATCAGCAAGAAATGGTGGAACTGCTTCAGCTCAGCTTTAAAACGACAAGGTTTTCACGTCTTATTAATTCTAATCAGGGTTTTTTTCATCTTTCATCAAGTTCTTTTGTGTTAGAATTTTTAACGTTTTATTCCTCTTATCACATTGGACCTTTAATAACATGTTCTTTCCATTTTTAAACGTAGTTTTATCCCCGTTCTCTGGATTTTAAATAAAATTATTATTATTGTTATTATTATTATTAGTAGCAGTAGTAGTAGTAGTAGTAGTAGTAGTAGTAGTAGTATAAGTATTAGTATTATTAGTATTAGTATTATTTTCTGTTCTTTATTTTTATTTATTGTCTATTTTTTTGTAACTTTTTTCATTATTATTATATGGCTATACAGCGCTACCTAAAAACTTCATTCATGCCAAATCAACGGTTTCACTCTCTGATGTACACCAAACCCCACTGCACCACGTTACTACATGCACAGGTGTATATATATTTATATATAAATAATAAAGCAGGAAATAAAGCAGGCAAAATTAAAACGAAAACACAAACGAAAACACATAAAAAAGTAAAGCCCAGCTCAGATGGAGCTTGTGTCTATTTGCGTTAAGTATTCCATTTCATAGTCTAACGTTGGCCCCGCTGAATGGAATGACCCTTTAAATATGTGGCTGCTTATCGTGTGGTTATGAATAGAGTACAGAGATTCCAGTCTGCAGTAAATGTGACTCATCAAGACTTTAATATCTCTTATGATTGTACCTCCTCACTGTAGAACGTTTCAGTCAGTCTTCCACACAACTACACCTAAATAGCAATGGGGGTCTGGTTAAATTAGTTATAATAAACGTTTCATGCAGGGAATTTACTCCATATTGAGGGTAAAATGCCTGTCCCCTACAGGCTAAAGCCCACGTGTATAAATAGAAAACAAACAATAAAATGTGGAGCCCTGGTTTGTGTATCTGGATACACTTGACATGTAATGGGTCCGGTTACTATACGCAAACAGCGGCCCAGTATAGTCCGCGTACTTAACCC
The DNA here is from genome assembly GCF_963383615.2 of Lipophrys pholis. Lineage (NCBI taxonomy): Eukaryota > Metazoa > Chordata > Actinopteri > Blenniiformes > Blenniidae > Lipophrys > Lipophrys pholis. The sequence goes on along the minus strand of NC_137635.1, from coordinate 5,713,119 downwards.
AGTTTGTAGGGCGCAGCAATGATCCGCCGCTCTTTAAATATGTTCTGACCTCAGCCTTAAACCCAGTTATGTGCCTTCCAGTCACAAGTTGCACAATCACAGTTACAACTTTCCCATGCACTGTGCTCGCTCACCAACATACTTCACACATATACACTGATAGCAGTTAGAAATGGTTAAACACCATGAGAGGGAATAAAACTGGCTTCATGAGCTAAACCAGGGGTCTGCAACCTGCGGCTCTGGATCAGCTCCTCTATAGCGGCTCCATGAAGCTTTCAGAAAATTTGTTGTAAATAAATGTTCTCTTATCATTTCTATTTTATTTGCATTCCAAATTGTCAAATAGTAGAAAAGCTAAAACAGCCAGGATAAACAGAACGAATGAAAAAAATACCTAAAACTACGACAATAATACAGGAGAAAATGATAAAAAATAAATGAATAAACTTATTGTTATGGCTTTTTTTGAAGAAAAGAAAAAAGGGGGAAAAGGAAGAAAAAAGATAGAAAACCAGAAAAGATAAGAAAAGGGGAAAATTAAAATAAGGAAAAACAAAAAAATAAAAATTTATATTTTAATTATAAGAAGAAAAAATAATTAAAAATGCTCCTATTGCAAAAATTGCTCTACTCATTAAGAAACTCACAGTGGCTATAAATAGCTAAAGCAGCTAAAATGGCCCAGATATATAAAACGCCTAAAGCGGGTATATCCATGCAAAAAATATATATATATATATATTTTTCTGAATTTGAGATAATAAACATATGACAAATGTTTAATTTGTGGAAAAACGTTTCTTTTGGTAATAAAAGCTGCAGACCCCTGATCTAAATGTTTGTTTGTTTTAAATCTCTTGCTGAATCTGGTTTGCAGACGTTACCTCGCTGACGAGGTCTCCGGCTCTTTTGGCCTGTTGAACATCCAGAGACTTGGACGCCTCCCAGCCGACCCCCTTCATCCAGTTCAGATCGGACCTGTACTGCTTCTACAATTCAACGCACATACAAACACGTATTTCAATATCAAATCACATCCCCTCCACGTTGCTGCTGTCTTAATCACATCAGTGAATACAAGCTGGGCCGTACGTCACTCTGCAGCCCGTAGGCCTTCTTGGCCCAGGCCACCTTCATGTCGGTTGGAAGGGTGGTGTATGCGTGGAGGAAAGTCCTGTAGTTGGTGTCTGTTGCCAGGTCTTGAGCCTTCTTAGCGTGGCTGATGTTCAGCATGTCCAGAGAAACGCTGCGGGCAAGATTCATTTCAAGGAGTTAGAAAGGAGAAACACCAGGGTGCTGTTTAACAGTCCATCATATTAAATTCGGTCAATAATTACCTCTCATAATGAGCCTAAATATAATACTATCTGACTCTTATTGATAAATTCTGATGCATGATTATCACAAAAAAACTCTCAGCACAGCTGTTTAATCCACAACATGAGCTGCATGTCATCTGTTATCAGCTTGTCCTTCACAGTAAATGATTTAAAGAGAACATGGTCGAGGCTGTGGTGAATAAATTCTTAAACCTTCCAGCTACACAACTACACACAACTCCCTTCCTATGACTTGGTCATTTAACACATCAAACACGAGGGCCCAAAAGCTCGGCCACATACAGTCATATGGAAATACAGACCTTCTCACTTTTGTGATATCATTCGAATCCTTTTAGTAAAAAAAAAAAGAATTGATGATTTTGATGAAAGTAGACGCCCTCACCTGTATTTGGCCTTGTTGTCCTCGTACTTCTTCTTGTAGTGGCGGTCACTCTGCAGCTTGGTGGCCAGGGCCGAATGGGCCATCTGAGAGTCGTCGCTGACCGATTTGATGCCGATCACCTTGCCTTTGTTTTTCTCGTAACTCTCTCTGTATTTGACCTGCACAAGAACAAGAAGTAACAACTCAGTATTCGGTCGGGAGTGTTGAGGCTGCTGCTCTAACGCCATTCGCTGACTCACGTCGCTGGCCAGGTCTCTCTTGGCTTTGGCTGTGAGGATAGATAAAGAGTCCAAACGGAGCTCGAAGCCCTTCTCCCTCTGCTTCTCCCAGTTACTCTTATACACTTTCTGCAGAAACAAATGAAGAAACAAACATGACATCCGTGTCAAGAGAAATAAAAGCCAGGTGGGTTCGGTCAGTGAACTCACCGCGCTGAGGAGGTCGGCGTTGGCCTTCGCTTGTCTGAACAGCGGCTCATCCTTGGTCATGGTGTACCGGTGTATCATCTGCTCCGTGTTTGCTTTGTACGTCAACTGGATCATCAAACACAAGCAATATATGTGTATAAATATATATATATATATATATGTATACTGTAAGACTCACGACACTGAATCGTCTCCTGCTTCACAAGTGATAATCTTACGTCACTCTGCAGTTCCTGGCTTTTCTTGGCGTGTTTGATGGAGAGATCGTCCGCCACCTGCGTGAACTTCATCCTGTCTGCTTTCTGACGGTATTTGTTCTGAAATTGAAAAAAAAAAAAAAAAAAAAGATAATAAAGTACAACAGTTTAAACCGTGTGCTGAGTTTTCCCCGTGTTTGTATGTTTCCACTGACGTCACTGAGCAGCTCTCCAGCCTTCTTGGCCTGCGTCATGTTGAGGCATCCTTCAGCCTCCCAGCCGACTCCCTTCATCCAGTTCAGGTCCGAGCGATACTGGTTCTGTGCAGCCGAGGACAAAAATGGACCAAAGCGTTATTTCATATCGTTTCTATTTCTGTGCATTTGAATTGAGACTCTAAACCTGAAGCCCTGGAGCCACTTCAACTTCTCTCTGTTGAAGCCTTCAGACAATTCTTCGTAAATAGACGTTCTCTTTTTAATTTTATTTTTGTTTGCATTCCACAAGGATTTTCAAATATGGTTTAATCTTCAGACTGTGAAATAAAGTTAAACAGCTAAAATAGACCGAATATTTGGCAAAAAAAAAAAGAGGATAAAATACATGAAACTGAACAAAGTGAAATGATACAGGGGAAAAACTAAAGTGATTAAAATTGTTAGAATAGGTAAGAAAAAAAGAAAAATAAGGAAAGGGAAAGACAAGAATAAAATTGAAAAAGTCCATTCATCTTCTCCCACTTATCCGTGTCCGGGGGTGGCAGTCTGAGCACTGTCACCCAGGTCACATTGGAAAATGAAAAAGGAAAAATATATTTTTTTAAGAAGAAAAATTATCTTTTTAAAAATTGCTGATTTAGCTAAAACTGCTCTCACCATTAGGAAACTCACAGTGGCTATAAATAGCTGAATCAGCTAAAATAGCCCAGATGCGTCAAATATCTTAAGTGAGAAAGTGCATTTATAAAATTTAAAAAAACAAAAAAACGATTATTTTGGTCATGAAAACTGCAGACGCCTGATCTAAACCCTCCATCGAAGGTGTTTTTTTTTAGTTTTTCCTCCTCACCTCACTCTGCAGGGAGTACGCCTTCTTGGCCTGCTGGACCTTGATGTCGTCAGGCATGACGGTGTAGTCGTGGAGCTTGGTGCGATACTCCAGGTCGCTGGCGAGCGCCTGAGCCTTCTTGGCGTGGCTCAGGTTGATCATGTCCAGAGGAAGGCTGAACTGGGCCTGCTTCTCCTTGGAGCCCTTCCTGTACTCAATCTGAAGATGTAAATAAACAAGAAGCGTGTATTCATGTGATCGGAATCCTCATTCTAAATAACTTAGATTTCTTTAATAGAGAACTCATTTCTGCTCACGTCGCTGCTCATCTTGGCCACTTGAAGCGAGTGCAGCGTCTTGGAGTCGCTCACGTTCATGCCCACCGCCTTCTCCTTGTTTTTCAAGTAATTCTCCTTGTATTTAATCTGAAACACACGGGCGACCGCTTGCATTAGGTTTGCAGACCCTGCAGCCAGTTGTGGAGGATTTTTATCCTGGGTTTGCTCACGTCACTCGCAAGGTCCCGGGAAGCTTTGGCTGCTTTAACACTCAGGTCGTTCACGCCGATGTCGCATGCTTTAGACTTGGTCTTTTCCCACTCCTCTTTATATTTAATCTGGAGCAATGGATAAAATGGTGGAATATTACCTAAAGATAAAAAAAAAAAAAAAGCTCAGTGTTTATGTGTAAACTTACATCACTACACAAGGTGGCGTTCTCTTTGGCTTTTTGGATCTGGGGCAGGTCCTGGGACAGTGTGTACTGATGCTTCGTCTTTTCATAGCCAGATTTGTAATTCAACTGAGAGGGACACATGGAAAACACGAATCAGGAAACTTTTCATTCAATCATTCAGTGATCATAAGTCCAACTTGTGGCCATGAAGTCCAGATGAAGTGAATCAAAGTGCCGTGTTTGTGCTGTTTACTCACATTGCTGACAAGCTGAGCGTTTTTCTTGGCCAAAAGGATCTCGGGTGTGTCGGTCACCGACTTGTACTTGACCTGGTCGATGTGCTGCCTGTAGTTTTTCTGCAGCCAGAAAAAAAAAAGTCATTTTGAATAAATAATAATAAGAGGACATTGTATAATCATGAGTGTGCACAGCAAGGGTTAATAAATGTCGTGTGTGTGTGTGTGTGTGTGTGTGTGTGTGTGTGTGTGTGTGTGTGTGTGTGTGTGTGTGTGTGTGTGTGTGTGTGTGTGTGTGTGTGTGTATACATCTTTCAGTGGATCCAGTTTCCTTTGGCTCTGGTAGCCGGGAGTGATGGTGGCTGGGTAGTTGTATTCACCCTGTTCCTGCTCGCAACCTTGTTTATATGTAATCTGAAATACAAAGCACATTATTTTTTGGTCAAATTACAAAATGATGTCTTCAATGTCCATCTTTGGTAACTAAAATTTCAAACAGCTATATGGAGACATTTCATTGACTTCTATGAATTACAGGACGTTATTGTCAAGAGGGAGAATATAAATGAGAAAGACAGTTTAGTTGAAATACAAAAACAAACCACTTACATCACTGGCCAGGTTCCTTGCTTTCATGGCGTGCATGGTCCTCTTATCGATACCCGAGTCTTCATAATGGCCTTTCATATCGGTGATGTATTTCTCTTTATACTTGTTCTATCCAAAATATATAAAAAAAAAATGAATAAATAAAAGCCTGGATGAATCCTTACGAAAACCATAGTAACAATACATAAAAATAAAAAACAGTTTGATTATAAATATTTTAACTTCATACCATCACCAAGATCTAAGACTTCAGGTTTATCTGTGAATTGATGTAGAAACGTTTGGACTCACATCACTGGTGAACTTGGCAACTTTGGCAGCATTTTGAAACTGTGGCGTCTCGCAGAAATTGATGCTGTGTCCTTTGGTGTTCTCTAAGTCTTTTTTATATTCCACCTGTGAGTGAACATGCAAAAAAAAAAAGCTGTTAGATTAGATCAGCTCAGACACTTTGAGATGCCGGAAGACTGACCTCCCATGTTAGTGTTAAATAAACAACACGGTGACGTGCCTGCTTCTAATCAGTCGCCACAAATGATAACTTATAATAATAATAATTACTCATAAAACACGGCACAGAAAACTAAATGTAACTTAAAAATAAATGCGTTTGTTATTTTTTTGTCTTAATGGGCTTCAGATTTCTGTGTCACAGTGTCCCCGGGGTGGCGGAACATTCGTTCGATGGGTCGCCCCCCCACGGCCTTGGAGCCAAGCCGTAACCTCACCACACGGGCATGCTACAAATGCTGGAAATGCACGTTGGGTGGCTTCATGTCTGCTTGGAAAGTGACACAGTACCTCCATTATTTCAAGCATTCGGCAGCCAGCGGCGGCGGTATATATTTATCATGAAAACGCTTCGCAAATGACGGTGGATCTTCTTCCACACACAGACGACACTCGAGCGTCTCGCCCATCCAGGCAGCTTGTTGTGTCACGTGGATTTTGGAAAGTCACACAACAAAGCACAGGAGTGCCACATGAAGTGTCTCACCTCACTGACGAGCTTGTTGATTTTTCGGGCGTTCATCAATGTCAGGTTGTCCTCTGAGGTCAGACTGTGGAAGTGTGACGTGCCCTTCATCTTCTTCAAATCCTTCTTGTATTTCAGCTGCAGGGTGGATAAGAGGTGGGTCAGTGTGTTTAGGACGGGGGGCTCTGCAGCCTTTATGACCAAAAGAGACGCAATTTCGTACATTTTTCTTTTTACACCAAATTAAAATTTGTCTGGAGCCACGAAACCTGTTAATAATTTGGAATAAAGAAAAAGGAAATAGCAGGTTGCACTAATGGAGTGAAGCTACAATTTAGTAATTTTGTTTTAATTTAATTTTAACTGATTTAATTTAATAGAATTTTTCTTTTCATTGATTTTCCTGCTTTAGCTTTTTTTTCTTCATTTTTTTCTTCATTTTTCCTTTTTTTATTTTTTTCCCCTTTTTTTTCTTTTGCTGGAAATTTTTTTTTAATCATTTCGCTGTCACCATTTTTCCTGTATTTTTTTGTTTATTTTTTAATAGTTTTAGCTATTTTATCCAGTTTTAGCAATTGCTGTTATACCGGTCGTTTCCGGTATTTTATCTTATTTAGCTGGAGATTAGACCATTTTGAAAAAAAATCAGTGTGGGGTGCACATGAAAGGGAAAATGACAAAATAAAAATGTGTATTCACGTGACATATTGTGAAAGCTTCAGGGACCAAAGAGCCACATGTGGCTCCGGGGTTGCTTTAGGAGAACCGCGGTTTACGTGGAATTAGAGGCGCATTAAAACACTGGTCTAATTCAGTCGGGGTGTGGAGTTAAAAGAATAACGTCACCGGCACGTCGCCTCACTGTTGTTTGTCACTGACAAGGCCACATGACGGATGGAGCCGGGCGTCTTACACACGGTCCTCTGCAATGTTGCGATAGCGTTTTACAACACGGCTGAACAAACAAGTACAAGATCCTGTTTTAACTCCACAACATACATCATTTTGCAGCGGCGACACGTTAGACTGTCGGGTCAGTGTTTGTTTGTCAAAGATGTTTACAGCTTTGAAAAGTACATAGCATGTTTGTTTTTTTCTTTTCTATTGTCTCTATTGTACTCACATCACTGAAATGCTCCTGAGCCTTCTTGGCGTGATGATAACCAGGTGTGATCATGGCGGGGAAACTCCCTTTACCTCGCTGCTGCTCATATTCTTCAGTGTAGGCAATCTGTTTTTAAGACACAGACGAAAAAAAAGGATTGCAAACAACAGTTCATCTTCAATTAGGAACGATGGAAGTCATCAAAACCATAAAACTGCATTCATGTCGGACTTTTGGGTTAATTAGGTTTTATTTTACTCATACGAAGATAAAATTTAGAACATGCAATATACTTTGTAATGTTTAAAATCAAATTGATTATTATATCCATACAATATCCAAACGGTTTGATCTACATTCTGTAGCCAATATCTTTAAATGTTTTAACAGAGAAGATCCCTACTTTATCTTTGTTTATGATAGTGATTTGCCTGAGAATATATATATTTATACATATTTAAAAAATGTAAACTGAATTGAATATCTACTAATGACACAATTGAATGTGAAGGGTCGATTGTGAAACGACGACTTTGTGCTTGATTACGTGGTTGTTTTTAAAAACTGAACTGTAAATGAGAACAAATGAAGCAGGTACTTTATTACATTTATTCTGTCCTGCTTTCACGTCTCTCTGGGTTGTTGACGATCCACAAATACACAAATACCTATTAAATCCTTTAGATAGAACTTAGGTTCAGTTCCATCCAAACGGCGTCACTTTTCCTACCTGGCTGAAGTTCTCTGCATTTTCTCTGGCGTGAGCAAACTCTGCTGCTCCTGCCTCGGCGCTGGCTTTCCCCCTCAACTCCTGCTCGTACATCTGGCGGTACTTTATCTGGTGCGACATAATCAAAAACGTGGTCACGCGGGGATTTGCGTTAGTGTTTTTAAACGCACGTGTCCACTCACATCACTGGCTTGTTCAGAGGCCTTCTTGGACATTTGGTATCCGGGCGTGAGGTGAGCTGGGAAGCTGCCTTTTCCTCGCTGCTGCTCATATTCCTCAGTGTAGGCGTACTGGAGGAGGACAAATGCAGGTCAAAGGTCGAGTAAAACAGAAACGAGAGTTTCTGTGACGGGCTGAAGGAAACGGCGTACGTCGCTGACGATCTGTCCCTGCTTCTTGGCCAGTAGCACCTCCGGCGGGTCGACGAACGTGGTGTACTTCGAAACTCTTTCCTCGTGTCCTTTTTTATACTCCAGCTGAGGAGGAAAGGAAAAACCTCCTGTGATCAAACGTCCGTCGCCTCGGCGACGTGGTGAAGAGAAAACACTGTGACTCACGCTGCTGGCCAAAGTGTTGGCGTTCTTGGCAGCTTGGTATCCCGGCGTGATCATCGCAGGGAAGCTGCCTTTTCCTTTGGACTGCTCGTGGCTTTCAGAGTAGTTGACCTGCAGACGCACAGAATCGGTGACCGTTGAGATTTGAGGTCGATGTGTTTCCTGTTTATTTTACGTTTTTTTTGTCCATTTGAAGACACTTTATATCGCCAGACGTTTTATTAATGGAGTTAATGAACTTACATCACTGATGGTCTTCTGTGACTGAGACATTGTCACTACCTCCTGGCTGGCCGACATCCCCGAACACCAGCTCTGCTGTTGGGAGAACTCGGACTGAGACTGAAAGGCCTGTTTTCACAGAAACGACAAACTCATTTCAGATTGTTCTGTAACTTGTTTTGTTCGCGTGAACGTCCAAATCCATGTTACACACCAAAGAGAGGAGAGAAAATGAGGTTTAGTTGCTTTCTTCAGTGATGCAATTTCTGATTAGATCAGACACACACACACACACACACACACACACACACACACACACACACACACACACACACACACACAAAACACCTTTAATGCCTGTAAAGAACCTGAAAGTCGCTTTGCACCAAAAATCACATTAAATGTTCATGCCACATGCACATCTGCAAAAGTGGAAACGTGTCTTTTTACAAACGTTTTTTTCTTTAACATTTTCAGACGATAAACTTTTCGCTTTCCAGAGTTGTCGGCCACAATGATCAAATAGTGCTGCAGAGGTGAGATTAATGGGTTGAAGAATGTTAAAATGCCCACTTCAATGATCACTTGTGAGATACACGACTATCCACACGTCACCAACCAAGACAAAAGCAAAGGTTTTAGTTTGAGTTGGAACTCCCTCTGACTGGCCGCGCTGGCCAGCTGCCCGTCTGGGAGCTCACCTGGCTGGCCATGTGACTGGCGAGGCGAGCCTTCTCCAGCTCCGCCGACGTCATGGCGCAGTGGAAGGTGGACATAAAGCGCTCGCCATCTTCGCGATACTTCAGCTACAGAGTGCACACGGACGACAAGCATTAAGCCAAGGCCACACAACACACACACACACACTAACACACTGGGCGCGTGCACAACGCAGGACGAGGACGGGTGGGACGGGTGGGACGGTTCACATCGACGTAGGAAGCAGGATGAGGATGAGCGCTCTAACTTTAGCAATCATCCTATTTTTGAATTGCCGGAGAACTTGATCTCAAATGCTTAATAATAAAACGGTGAAATTTGGCTGCTATTTATAATTGAGATCCTGCAATCAGCAGGAAACAAGATCTGGAGAGAAAGATCCGGTTTGTTAATCTCTCTTCGGCCAAAACTAATATTAGAGCGAAGATCGGGCAAATAAGTGACTTGGATTGTTCCGGAGTTGTTTTTAATCTTTCAGCATGAAGGTGAAAATAAACCGTGTCTGTGTTTAGACTAAGAAAAGGCTTTCAAGGGTCACTCAGCATTAAATTCAAGTCGACCCCAGAGATCACATATCGCCGTCTCACCCCGGTCGGCAACGGCAGCGGCGAACTCATCAGCCTCCTGCTCATATGAGCACACGGAGCGTTTGGATTAACTGTGTAGACACAGGCAACCTCAGACAGACAGAAACAGGTGGCGGGCAGCGGAGAGGAAAAGGGATGTGAGGCTGCTTTTCTCGCCGTACATTTTTAGCCCCTCCGGAGGCACAAAGTGGGCTAAGCCGAGGGGTTGTCTTGCCTCCGTGAGGCGAACAGAAATAACCACGGGGCCCACTCTCCATTCCAAACCGCCACCGTCACCACAGACGACCGTCGGCCGGCCACTTCTCTGCACGCCGCTCTCAGAGAAAGAGCTTGTTGATCCAGACGTGTTTGAGGTGATCTGAGTAATAAAGTAGTCCGTGTCACGTTGGGGTTCGTTTGCACCAATGTGGTGACGAGAAAAACATCTAAAAACACTTTTAAAACTTCTTTTAACAGAAGCCTTCTGGAAAATAGCAACCGAATGTTTCATTTGTCTGTTCCACTTTCTAGAAAATCTCCATTTCAGAGACGCCAAAGCCTCAAATCCCATAATCTCTGGCACCCCAGGCCGATAATCCGGGACATGGACAAGTGACTAATATGTCAACAACACACACTGAGTCATCGGGGGGGGGGGGGGGGGGGGGGGGGCCCAGATATTTCACGTCTCTGCCGCCGTTGTGTCTGTTGAACCACCGGACGTCGTCTCACCTCACTGCTCGCCTTGCTTTGCTTCTTTGCGTTGATGTTGACGGGCGTCTGGTACACGCTGGTGAACGTGTTGTTTCTGGGGTTGTGCCTAAAGGGACGAGGTAAATCCAGCTGAGGGTTAGCGAGCGCCAACGCTTGAAATTACGAGAGACGGACGTAATAATACCAACAGATGAGTCTTTTAATCCATTATTATTCTTATTCTTATTGTTCCAATATGGTGCTTACACAGAGCAGTAGGGCCTCTTCTTGTGGCTGACGAAGTTATTAGCGGTGAGGACCATCTTGCAGACGTCACAATGAAAACACGCTTTGTGCCAGTTCTGGGCGAACGAGAGACAAATGACATCATCTTAGAATCTGAACCGTGACTCCAATTGAATTCATGTGCATTCCTCCTATTTTACAATCCAAGGGTTAGTAAAGGTTAGTTAGTTGTCTCATGTAATTCTATGGTAGAAAAATGTAAACTATGTTGAATTCGGGATATTTAACTGGAAGAGATGGTTCATACAAACATGTGCTCATTGTGGCACATTAAAGATTTCAAGGGTAATGTGCATTAATTCATTATATACTCCTTTCTCAAACAATAAATGTGTCATGTTGAGAAGGTTGAAAATAACCAAAACTAACAGTTTCGTCTCACCTGATCAATACAGTTGATCTTCTCTGCTGGGTAGACCACAAACCCACACCTGGCGCAGGACTGCATGGTGAGCCGCTCGTCCTTTTCCCCACAAGACCTTCAGGGACAAAACGATGGACCTGGCGTGGGATCGTCAGCCAAACGTCGAGTCGAGCAGCCGGGGCGACAGTTCAATCGAGTAAATGACAGGCAGCGGTGATCTTTAGTGTCTCTGCTGGCGGCAAACTTATCTCTGTGGCTGCGGAGCTCTGAAACTGTGTCTTACTTGACACCAGGTCCCAGGTTGGCTCTGCCCCCCTTCCATGCCCCCCGTCAGAGGAGTGGCTGAGTCCGGCCGTCCATCAGCAGAGAGAGAGAGAGAGAGAGAGAGTTCAGATGTCACTGTGGATGTGTAATACTCCGGAGTTGGATGGCGAGTTCAACTTTTGGCATGCGTGCATGACGTTAAGACTTTAAAGGGTTCCTCGGTGTGTAATAGTTTTTACTTGTTAACGTCATCAGACGTTGTTACAGACAAAACCATGGATGCTTGAAGAGGCTCCTAATAAATGTATAAAAAGAACAAGCACTGGAGCAGAGAAACCTCTATAGTCAATAAACATTTGTCTTGTCTGAGCAGCATATTCTTTTATTATCCGTTAGGTCAGAGAGACAAATCATTTTGATCATCAGATAAACTGAGCTGGATCTTCTGAAAGAAAATGTGCTGAGTCAGTGTTATTGTAGGAGCATCTTCTTCACACAGAAACCTTCCTACTTCCCCTCATGTAACGGTGATGTAGTGATTTGTATGCTTCCCCGTTAAAAAAAGTTTAATTATCAGGTGTTATAATGAAAACAGTACATCTACTTTCATGGCATCCCATCTGACGACAAAGTGACTTTTTCTAAACATAAAATTGGTTGTTGGTTGTTTTTTAAAAGGGTTTTATTTTTCATTTGGAAGCATAATCATTGAGAGTCAGTGTGCGCGATCAACGTTGCTTTTGAATAAAGTTATTCAGTGCTCTTAAAATGGATAATTTAAAATGGGACATTGGTAATTTATTGATCCTTAGGAACAGTTTATCCCAGTTAGGCCATCGTCAAACTAAGTCTGAGGTGAAGCTGCATCCTGAAAAGGTCTAAAGTCATCACAGAACAGTCGCACCCAATTTAAGGTGCATTTGTGAGACTCATGGGGAGAAAATGTCCACACAGAAAGGCCCAGCCGGTATTTGAACCCGTGACCTTCTCACTGCAAGCCTTAACCACTGCGCCACCGTGTGGCCCAGTGCGAGAGGGGTCTTTGACAAATATGAACGTGATCCCTACGTCACCTTGAAAATGAAAACTCACCAATTCACCTTTTCTGGGAATGTTCACAGTCTTTATCGGGAAGGTGTATGTTCTCAACTTAATTTGTTAAATTTCACACACACGCCAGTAAATTAAATAATAATAATAATAAAAAAAATAACCTCAATCAAACTGTGTTCAAATCTTCTCAGTCCCTTTGTCTAAACATAATTTTAGTTTGGAATGATTTGTGATTTATGCTGCTTATTATTCGGTATTTTTTGTTTGTTTGATTAATATTCCATTTATATATTCTATTTAACATTTATTTGAAACAAAGGACTGTCACCTGTTGTGTTTGCACTTAGTAAATAGTTTATTTATATTTTTTCAGTGAACTACAACAATCTTATATGAACAGTACAAGGAATAAAATGGAAAAAAATAAAAGAAAGAAAGAAAGAAAGACTTGAATTTGATTTGAAAAACACTTAAAGCAAATAAGACATTTATCTATCCAGAAATAAAATATAGACAAAATCACAGTATGAAACATCATTGGTGATTGTGACATTTTCCAATTAGAATCATAAAATTGACTATGACTTTATTTTTGCAATCATAACATACACTTTTACAACCAGTTTTAACATTATTTTGCAGTTTTTCCACAGTATATAATTCTCAATCCCATAGGGTACTTGAATAAAAACAGTAAAGGCAAACAAATGACCTAAGGGGTATTTTTTTGTGGTTACAAAAGCTATATTTATTTTATTTATTTTCAATCTATTATATAGTATGTTTATGACTTTTACGTCTACGTACGACCAGCTGTGACGTCATTACGCACGCCGGACTGAACGACATACTTTCGTCTTCTCGGATCTTGGAGGAACTGAAACAAAAACTTTTTTGTTCTCTTCTCCAGCGGGTGAAAAAAACCAGAAGAACTGCGGTCAAGTTTTGTTCAAAGTTTTTGTTCCTCTTAAAGAAGTCAGTGTGAGTTGAAACCAAAACACCTGAACTCGAAGTTTCTTTCGGTTTGTTTCTCACGAGCACAAACTAGCTCATTTACCGCCTCAAACACGCTAATAACAACAAAATAAAACAGATTTAAATTAATATTTAAACACGTATGTGTTATAATACGATTTTAATATTCAATCGGTGTGAGTAAAAAGCCTGCAGGAGTCATCTGTGAGCATTTTTCTTTTTTATTTAAATTCTTTTAATGTTTGTAGTGAATTGAGGTAATGATTGAAAGTATCATCCAGTTGTTGTAAACAGTGAGACGCTCACGGTGTTTTACATCCAGGTGTTCTTTGCAGATGTCTGCAGGAGAACCTGGAGGACTTGGAGGTGAAGCCGAGGAAATGAAGCAGGCGGGAGACGAGGCAGACGCCAAACCTGACCGCAGAGGAAGGTTCCTGCTGTTCGGGAGGCGAGTGGCTTCCTTTTCTGTTTTCTTTTCTTTAAAGGAAGGTCGTGGACACACCTGAACTTACTGTAGCTTTCACTTACAGTCAAATCCAGTGTCAGAAACAGAGTTTATTCAAACTCAGTTCAGCCAGAAATAGACTGTATTCAAACTCTCTTGGAAACAACTAAAAATTCGTCAGTGTAAATTGACTAAATACAAACTGTAACAGGGGTTGGGGGTCCTTTTTAAAATGAAACTGACCTTGTCTGGACCAGACGTGTCAAACATAAGGAACGTGGGCCAAAACCAGCCCGTAAGAGGCTCCAATCAGGCCCGCCAAACTTTCAGGCAAAGTTTTTATTAAAAACAGATTTCCTAATGGACACAACACAACCAAACCTACAGCCTGCAAACCGACGTGGTCGCTAGAAATTAGCAGGATTAATTCAGTTACATAAGCCTAGATAATACCGGCTTTTAACCCTCTAGATCAGTGGCGGCTGGTGGCAAATTTCATCATTATTATTCAAATTCAGCCAGTGTAAAAACTAATTTAATTTAAATACAGTGCAGTTTATAAACCACATTACAACAATCTTGTCTTTTTTTTTTTTTTTCTTAGAATGGAAACAAATACAAGTCTCATTAGTCCTTGTTAGAAAATGTATGTTTTGATGTTGGTTTACTTGAAATGACAGTCTGAGTTTAGGGAAAACAAAAGTTATATCGGGTGTATTTTCACACAACACATCAATTTATCTTTCAAGCATTTTAGAAATGTACCTAAAAAATAATTTAAAAAAACACTTGCAAGATAAACTGTGCTTTTTTTTTCACACTCTTATATATGAGCACATCTAAACATTTATAAACATGAACAAACCTGGACACATTTGCAAAATTCTGAACACATTTGTGTTTGTGTGAATTTAAAAATAACTATGATGGAGAACCGGAACTGAAGCTTTTCAGCCAAACTTCTCATTTCAAACGAGTAAATTAGAAGAGTAAATGTGACAGAGTTAATAATCAGAGACTCACCCCTTTTCCTCTTTATCTCTGACTTTAAGCCAGATCACCGAGCACGTCTGGCGTTGGGCAATTTTAACCCAAGTCTCGGACATCAAATGATTGGTTGAATTGTATGTCATTCACTCATAGTGTTAATCAGTAATTGGTGAAACCGCTACTAAACCCCGCCTCCTCTGCGCCCAAGCTGCTCACACACACGACTACTAGAGAGAGAGAAATCAAGAAATCCTCTCTTTTATTCAAGATTATCTTGTGAAAATGAAGCGCATACCTTTCAAGGCCCATCGTTAGTTTATTACCATAAACATATATCGACATTTTCACCGTTTGTTATCTTACTTTTGTCAATACGGAATGTTTTGTGGATAAATGCTTGTAGTTTTTGAGGTTTTCTTGGAGGGTTTCCTGTGCGCTCAGAAGTAGATCAGCCTGTCCAGGTGGATTCTGTACCTGTCAGCAGACGAGCAACCTGTTGCCCCGTCTGACCTCAGCAGGGAGCGAAGCACAGGACCCACGTGTGAATAGGCCTTTAGAAAGAGCTGGTGCGATGGCGAGGCTGCTGACTCAGGGGGCTCACAGTGCGCTGCCCCCCGTCCTCAGCACCCGCTGGCCCAGTCAGGTCTCCATCTCCCATCCAGTACAGAGCATGTTAGTATCCTAGCACTCAACCCAAAAAATTAGGCTACCAGCTCTGGAGAAACAAGAATTTCCTCTTTTTTTTTTTTTTTGCGTGGCGAAAAAAATAAATAAATAAAACAACACGACCGAACCAAGGCATTTCAGATGCAGAGTGGCGTAGCGCTTAATGACGAACCCAGGTAAGACGGACACATCGGCCTCCTGTACCTGCTCCTCTTTCTGGCCATGCCCGGCCCACAGCAAAACGGGGTCGCAGCCTCATGCGCTTGTTTGGTACAGTATGTTGGCACACTTTGGAAAGGGGGGGTGGGGGGGGGTTTCCAGAAAAAGTTCTGGATCACATGTTTATTAGACTATGGCCGGGCAGCCTGTGTGTGTGTGTGTATGGGTGTGTGTGTGTGGATTGCATTGCTATGTATTGTTCCAGTGCTTGAGTAACATGATGACTGGGCTCTTCTGGAACAAGCCTGGATTCTGTGAGCCCCCAATGGGCCACTTCGGCTTTAGCTATCTGGATGGATCTTTTAAAGAATGGAAATATCGCACGTCTGTGGGAATTGCCACTTCGCGGAAGATTTTCCTCTCTCTCGATCCACACTCCAGTGGTTATGATTTTTTTGATATCTGCGCTGAAGATGTTCTAGTTTCTTCTCTGACCCAGCGGTGGATTACTGCCCCAAGTTTGGCCGTCAAATTAATGCCTTATTTGAAAAAGTATGTGCTCTTTGGTTTTATGAATGCTTTCCGTCGGCTTTTTATCTCCAATATGGACGTTTCTTTGTCGCTTATTTGCACTCAAGGTGCTCATGTTTGTTGCAGTTATTACTTTCTATTTCGACCCACACGAGTCGCTGTCTTCCCACGGAGCGGCCGAACCTAAATATGATTTAAACAATCTGTAAGTACTACAATACTTTTCTTGATGTGCTTTGTCTTAGTAAGAAGAATAAGGATGGCCAGACGCGGGAGCAGGACTACTCTTCTGAAAGCCATTACAGAATTGTTTCACCAACATTCCAGTATAAGATGAGCTACCAGCGAGTGGGGAAGTGCATCATCATCAACAACAAAAACTTTGATGAAAAGACAGGTACGGCAAACATGCTTTCCTACACATTGTACTCCTGTTTTAAATCAACTTTATCGGAGGGAAAGAGCCTTCTAACGGCGCTGCCTGGCAGGGATGAATGTACGGAACGGCACGGACCGAGACGCCGGCGAGCTTTTCAAATGCTTCAAGAGCCTGGGCTTCGACGTTTGCATCTACAACGACCAGACGTGTGAGAAGATGGAGCGTCTTCTCAGAGAGGGTGAGTCGTGCCGTCCGCTTTTGTGGCTTGTGGACGCTTTTAAGTTTATTTTACACGTTTCTTCTTTGTCTATGTTTAAATACAGTGAGGGTACAGTCTGTATATTACAAAATCAAGAAAAGTGGCAGTAGTTAAATCAGGTAAAACGTAAAGAAAAATAAAGGTAAAGAGTAAGTTAAGTTGTGCTTTCGGTGTAAAATGCCATAATATGGCAGTTTATAGTTTTCTTCACATCCCAACTCCAGACAGCAGGTGGGGCTGATGTTAAAGTAATTTCCAGCATATTTCATTTTTGGAACCAGATCTAATTTAGATTTTTACTCTTTAACTTGTAGAATGCCCTCAATTTTAAACATTTTACTCATACTCTGTCACTACAGACAAGAATAGACTCTTTTATCCTTTATATCCTAAAATTAAACAATGACTAGAATACAGGGGAATTAAGGTTTTTGTCCTTATATAAATTAGATAAACAGAGACTCAATCGCAAACCAAATTCACCAAGATGTTTCACAGCAAACTGTAAAAAAACAACAACTGCCTGATATTGAAATCTGAAGTTATCTTAGAAAAGGAGCAGATTCACATCACACATTATTTGAGTGTTCTACATTAATAAAATCTAAATAAATCCTGCCAGTCGAGTTGTAAAAGGGTTGATCCCTTCAACTTTATTGATATAGCAGAATTTGAAATATCTTGAGTTTGTATATAGAAGTTATAGTATCGTGTTATTTTTTCCTATTTCTGCCTCAAGATGATCATTATCTAAAGCCTTCTGAAGTATCACACAATTATTCTTATCATCTTACATTCAGCGGTCACTTCAGTCTGCGTGTATCTGCGGTCACACTGCAGTTAAAATGAGCTGTTTTACCTGCTGTTGGCTCGGTTTGACGCTTCCCGATCCGAGCTAAGAGTCCAGTGTTTGTTTGTTTGTGTGTGCGCGGGTCAGCCTCGGAGGAAGACCATAGTGACAGCTCGTGTTTCGCCTGTATCCTGCTAAGCCACGGCGAGGAGGGCATGATCTACGGCACGGACGGCGCCATGCCCATCAAGACCATGACCTCGCTGTTCAGGGGGGACATGTGCAAAAGTTTAGTCGGGAAGCCTAAACTCTTCTTCATCCAGGTACGCCGATGAAAAACGCCTCCATTTCCTGCCGTGTGTTTATGGGACTGTGATGCCAGAGCTGCTATGTTGAGAGATCTGTGGAGACTTTCTCTGTAAATACAGCTAATTCTCAATTGCTCCACCAGGTCAACGTTGAGAAAGCTACTCAGGATCACAATGAAATTTCATTTCATTTACTCCACCAGGCTTGTCGGGGTTCTGAATTTGATGATGGTATTCAGACAGATTCGGGACCGCCGAACGACACCCTGGAGACGGACGCAAACCCGAGACATAAGATCCCTGTAGAGGCAGACTTCCTCTATGCCTACTCCACCGTGCCAGGTAAACCACCGCTGCGTTTTAAGGTCTTTGCATCACATCAAATCTAAACGCAGAAGCCTCCTAAAAACATTAAGAGAACTACTGATAATGTGTAACGTTGCAAACAAGGTATCATCAAATGAACAAATTGAAACCGAAACCCTCTATATCTTAATTAACGTTCCCACAAATCGTACCACACCAGCAGCAATACAAGCTGAATAACAGTTTCATTGAGGAACTATCACATTCTGTTAACTGACGTGTTATAACAGACGGGTGTGAAAACTTTTCATTTCAAGCCTCACACAGTGAGGCTGCAAAAAGCTCAAATTATTATATCTCAGGTCCTTAGATGTAAATTTAAAAGTAAATAGTTTCAGTTGGAATGATGTTAAACCATCTTTTGTTGTCGAATGAATGAATATTTAAAGTGTTTTGTTCTATGCATGATATAAGAAGCACCTCAGAACGTACGTGTGTGTGTGGGGGTGTGGGTGTGGGTGTGGATGTGTGTGTGGATGTGTGTGTGTGTGGGTGTGTGTACCCACATTCCACTCCTGCACACACCTCATGTCATGTTTGTCTGAAGAAATTCAGGGGGAGTGAAAACTTAATTATTTCTTCTTATAAAATCCATAATTACTATTAAACACCAACAAAGGTATTTTAAACAGCTCTTCAACTCACACAGACACTCCTGTATATTCCTACATGTATACATAGCAATACAGAAACTTAAGTCACTTAGATCATTTATATGTATTTGTTTCAAACCTCCACATTACTGGCTGAAATGCTGCTTTTGTTTTCATGCTTGAATTAAGTTCTCCCTGACGTCTCTGTGAATAAATGTTGGCCACTGAGCCCCGTTGTTATCGCCCTTCCAGGATATTACTCTTGGAGGAACCCCGGCCGCGGCTCCTGGTTCGTCCAGGCGCTGTGCAACGTCCTCAACGAGTTCGGCAAGCAGCTGGAGATAATGCAGATCCTGACGCGGGTCAACTACATGGTGGCCACCAGCTTCGAGTCCTGGTCCGAAGACCCGCGCTTCAGCGAGAAGAAGCAGATCCCCTGCGTGGTCTCCATGCTGACGAAAGAACTGTATTTCAACTGACCGCCCCACCTCCGGCACCAGACCGAGTGATTGACTGACGACACACGACTTGACCGACGGTTTCAGGTACTGACTAAGCGGTCAAAGCATTCAGGGATGATTCAGGCCCGGCAGGACACTGCACTCTTTAGAGCACTGATGGCTTTTGCATGTGAAGTTGGGCCCGAAAACGAGCACTCCACGTGTAAAGTAAAAAAAACAAAAAACAAAAGAAAGGAAAAAAAAAAAAAATAGCAATAATAACTTACAGTGGCACTCTGCGTTCATGTGTTGATGGTGAAACTTCCTTCTCTTCTTCAGGTTCTTCCTACTTTTCAGAATAGTGGCGTCACATTTGATCTGATCTTTGTCGACAGGCGTCGTCAAATATCTATGTCATTCCTCCAACCCAGGAAAACTCGCTGCCAGTTTTTGTGGGTTTCGGTGAATCATATCTGAGTAATGGTCTCGCCATGTTCCAGCATGTGAGGTCAAGCCGGGCGTTAACCTGACAAACACACGCAAACAAAGAAGTGGCGAAAGCTGACTCGGCATTTATAGAATTTTGAGTTTGGGAATTTGTATTAAACCGTCCAATTAGTGTTTGGACTCATAAACAGTGACATTCATTAGAAAACCAATTAAGATATGATTGTTTGAAATAATGCCTTTTTTTTTTGGGCATCATCTAGTCAAAGTCGAGTTTAAGACAAAGGGAAGAAATGGAAGGTATAAAACTTGTTTAATTTTGAGTCAAACATGCACTTTAGAGCAAAATGTTTTAAACTAGTTGTAACAGAAGAGCTATCAGCTGACGGGAGCAGTTAAATATAAAGATTTGACAGAGATTTCAACTTTGAAACATTTAACTTGCAGTAGAATACCTTTTCTTGAATATTGATCTCGACAATATCATATTTAAATGTGAAAACTTGTGTATTCAGCCACAGGTTACTACTTGCTCTGTGGCGAAGGCTCGTACTCCTTCCTCCTCAGACTCAGTGGGGGCGGACAGCGGCTGGAAAATGGTTCAGGTCATTCTCGGCTATTCACGTTGCACGTTTTCAGCCGTCAGCTCTTTGGAAACAAACCAAAAAAAAAAAGAAAAAAAGACAACACTCCTCCGGGCAGGAACATGTCGCAGCGCTCTTTGCCCCCGGCTCGGTGTCTCAGCCTTCCCGGCGAGTTCACGTTGGTCGCAGCACGCCGACATCCTCAGGTTCTTTCATGTTCCCATGAAGCGGGTAAATGTCGCCTTGTACAATTTTAATTTCTGTAGTGGCTGGGAAGGTTTGATCCTTTGCTGTGTAGTGATTAGTACATTGAGATCATATTTAGTCTGCTGCCGTTTGGAAAAACATAAAGAGCTATTTGCAATTTTGCAGGTACTCTCAGCATCATGTAGAGAACTTTGCTTGCTTGTTGCCCTACCAAAAAAAAACAAAAAAAAAACCGAACCCACTGTCATTGCATAAAATACAGTATGCACTATTTCTATAATCAGGGTCAAACCAGATATATGTATTTCCCTATTTTATCTTTATCTAGGATTGTTGTCAAGTGGGAAAATAAATGCTGGGCAACTTCAGAAATAAATAAATGTGGGAAATATATACTAAAGCTTGACTGGGGCCCGAAGCACACACGCCACATCATTTCGCTGTATATTAGTGTTGTACATTGTCTGAAAATACATCACAGTGTTTTTAAACCTGCTCCCACACAGCGCTTTACAATCTTTATTGAAAAATTGCTTTAGAAATGATTTGATAATCCAAATTATTCGAAAAACACTCTAGACACGTTTTTTATTGAAAAATGAAATGCAGAATTGCATGCTTTCCGCAGTTAATTTGTAATATTTTGGTGAAATCCAAAGCTATAGTTCTATTTTTCGTAGCGATATTTATAAATGACGTTTTTGCTGATGGTCATCAGAAGTGTTATTGATCCCAAGTCTGTCATTCACAGAGGCAGCTATTACTGGCAGTGACAAGTCTGAACATTCACAATTCACGTGTCCTCAATACGCACTCTCACTGTTCCTGCTATGTTTTTACACGATCCACAGTTTTTGCATTTGTAAGAAAATCTTCGGGGGGCGAAAGTTCAACTGTAGATTGCATCTGTTGCCACTCTTTCCCCATTTTGTATTTTCTATCAGTCGTTTTTAATTATTCCAATCACTGTTACACGATGAAGACGGTGCACATAGGTGACAGGAGTGTGAATCCGCTGGCTCCCGCCACTTTTGTCCAGTGCGGCCACAACTCTTGAGTCCTCTCGACACAAGGATCTGTGATCAGTGATGTGGTGCCCGACCTGTGCTGAAAGGAGTGTTTGCTCCACTTGTTTTGGAATGGAATTGAAGGAGGGAATTTATTTTTTATTGGGAGGAAAAAAAACAAAACTTTAAATGCTTTATGGTGTTAGATGCTGTTGTCCTCAGGAATAATTTTAAAAAAGATTTGGAAAAATGTATGAATGATTTATATTGAATATAATCTGGCCTGTTTTTTTTTTTTTTTTTTTAAACTGGGGCAAAATGTTGTTTATTGTATCAAACATAAAGAATTTATTGTGTACGTTTTGTGTGTGTTGTCTTTCTTGCACATGGGATTTTCTTTGTTTTCACAAATACAACCTGAATATTTGAAAATATTTCAACTGAAATGAAGGAGAAGTTACTGACTTAAGCCAAAGTAGCAGCACTTAAGAACTTAACTGTTAAACCGACACAATGCACCTTCACTAATGTCCTTGAAATTTACGTTATCACATTTAAAATGTACATAATTGGTGACCAACGCCATAAGTCAGAACTGAAACTTGAATATATCTTACTAATGCAGCTACTACGGTGGCCCAGAAAGGTCAACGCAAATGCGGAAGTTAACCTGGTGTTCTTTCCGGGGGACAATATTTTCTGACAGTCGGGATTAATTACGGGAGAGTTTAATGAAACGTAAATAAAACGCTCATGCTCAGTGATTGTTATTAATGTCATTATGTGTTTTCACAAATCGACAATGTTGTTATCCGTGTTGAAATTGTAATTTTCCAGTAATGAAAATAGTCCGTCAGAAAATATTGTCCCCCGGAAATGAAGTCTATTTGTCCCACCGCTGCGCTCCGTTGTGGCGTCTGCTAAATTCTGCAGTTGCGTCGACCCTTCTGGGCCGCCTCAAACAACTGAATTTATCTTTTAGTACACTGCGGTACATCATAAGAGTAATCATCAGTAATCTGGCATTGTTTAGTTTTTTTTAAATTCCTCCACTGACTTGCATTTCAAGTAACATTTGATAAAAACAAAATGACATGTCGGATTATTTTATTCTATATTTCAAATATGAAATGACATTTTTGACATTTCAGAGGGACTGAAAGACAGACACAAACAAGAATACAAATTAATGCAAAAAAAAGACCTTACAAAGGTAGTTTCCTATTCTTTATCTTTGCATCTGCCTTTCCACACATGGATATTGTGAAGCCTTTTCTGTCACCCCGTTCATGAAATAAAGTCTGCGTGACAGCAGATGATTTACGTGATCCGTAAATCTAAAATAGATCCACTTTTGAAATTCCTCCAGGCAAATTTAGACTTGCTGGACATGTGCCGTACCCAGAGCCGAAGTCGTGTCACATGAGAAGGATGTCAGAGCTGCCAATCCTGCACACGCCCCTCAACACACCACGACCCCCTTCGGCCCTCCACCGTGTCAGAGAACAGGAGCCGATCTGGAAGCATCACAGATTTGAAGGGGTTTCCAGTTTGTGCCGTCGTTGTCGTGTCCGGGACACAGGGCTTGGTGTATCGTGTCGGTGAAGGTCCCGGCGCAGAAGCAGTGGATGGGTGTCATGGTGTCGGCTCCCAGGAAGCACACCAGGCCCCCGGGGAAGCTGCAGTACACCCCAATTCGGGTGAACCTCCTCTCTGCCAGCAGTGGCAGCTCGTGTTGAACGCCGCAATGCCATGCGTTGTAGTCTCCGTTGAAGTACTCCACGCACCACGACTCCCTGCCGCGTCCGAGCCAGCAGGCCTCCTCGCCCTCGCTGCCCTTGCGGGGGATGCTTGGGTAGGTGAGCCCCAGCTCCCAGTAGGTCTTCCCGCCCACGTCCACCTCCCAGTAGTGACGGCCCTCACTCAGGGGCCGCCGGCTGATCACGTTCAATGTGTTGTCGAAGCGGCAGGGGGTCTCAGGTACTTCCTGCCAGGCGTCGGTGTAAGTAGCCGAGTCGCCATTGGGAGAGATGATCAGCTTCGGGTGGGCGGTGTCGGCGTCCAGGACAACATCTGCAGCATCTGTGCAGGACGGAACCAATCGGTCCTGAGTACAAATGATCATTGAGACAAACACAACCGACACCATTGCTTCACCTAAAGTGTGTGCCCTCGGACTAAAGAGTGAATACAGTCTACCTGTACAGATCCTCCACATCCTCCACCTGCCCCGTCTTGAACTTACAGCTCTGAAACAGCTTCTTGGTGACGGGGACCTGAGATCTGATGAACAGCAGCAGGTTGATGGTGAGACTCAGCAGCTGATCGTTCTTGAACTCATCCATGTGGATCAGATCCGGGTCGCTCAGCTTCAGCGTCTCAGAAACTCTAATGGCACATCAAAGACTAATGAAGCAATAAAAAAAAAGAAATGCACATATGCAAAGCTGGAAGTGACGAATTAAACATTGACATTAATGTAGTAAAAAAGCTTTTTTCCCCCCAATGATAATAATAATATTGATAATTTTGCCGGTAAAATGAATCTAATGGATACTAGTGACAATTATCTTTACAACATAGTACTTGTACAGTACTTGTAATTGAGTACCATAACAGTAGTTGAGCAGACCTTTACAGTACTCGTTCCGTCTCCAACCAAAAGTATTAAATCTCTCCTTTTGTTTTGAGCACAATCAGATTTCAGTTCAAGATAACCATCTTGAATGGATGAGGAAGTCAAACACACATTTACTGGAGGGGAATTTGAAAGAGCGATAAATAAAAGTTGATTTCATTTTTCAGAAATGACACAAAATGTTTTTTTTACCATTATGGACTTTCCTCCTAACCACAGAAATATGCTTGCATCTGCTGGTAGGATGTGGGCTGACATTACATCTCACTTCGAGTAAGTTATGCAGCAGGGGATCATTTCTGGAAATATGATCGTACCTTTGTTCCGTCTCGGAATTCTGTAAAAGATTGAAACAAAGGAAGTATAGTTTGACTGTTATTTGACCACTGATGAGGAAACAGCTCATACTTGACTTTTCCTGATGCATATTCACCTCAGCGATGGGATTGTGTATCTCCTGGTCCAGATCCTGAGTGAGATGGTAGCAGTCCTCTATTTTCTGCTCCACCAGCTTCTCCATGGCCTCATGTTCCGTCTCCAGCTGGGTCAGTGTGATCCGGAGGTCCTCATCCAGAACCCGTCGCATGTCCTCGTACTTCTTCTTGATTTTCTCCTTCACTTCACTGGTCTTTTTCTGAAGTGAGCATAAAAATGAGTGAAACAAGACATTTGGTCTTGCTGGTCGGTCTGCAGCCTGCGACTCTGGAGCCACATGTGGCTCTTCAGCTCCCCTGTAGCGGCCTCCTGAAGCTTTCATAGGATTATTTCTAAATTGAAAAAAATGTGTCCTCATTTTTATTTTTTTGCACACCATGTATTTTTTTTAAGTGGTCAAATCTCCAGGCTAAAAACAGTTAAATAAGGTAAAACTGCTGAAAGAGGATAGCTGGACTTGTTAAATAAATAAATAAATAATAGCTAAAACTACTCAAAAATAATGCAGGAAAACCAGTCAAATGAAAATTATTAAACTTGCTGGAACAGCTTTTTTTTCCCAGGAAAAGAAGAAGAAAAGAAAAAGATGAAAAAAAACAAAATGGGGAAAAAAAGAAAGAATAGTCAAACTGAAATCATCAAACTTGCAAGTGCAGCTTTTTTCAGAAAAAAAGAAAAACAAACAATTGAAAGAAAGTAAAAAACTTAGAAATTGAAAAAAATATATCAAAAGAGAAAGAAAGAAAAGGGGGGGGGGGGGTGAAGAAAGAAAAAATGGAAAACTGAAAAAAAGAGAACGAAAGAAGAAAGAACAGAAGAAAAGGAAAATAGGGGGAAATAAAAGGAAATGCTTGTTACAGTAAATTAGGAAACAGATAAATACAGGTAAAGTGGCTAAAGTAGCCAAGATGCATGAAATAGATAAAGCAGGAAAATTCATGAATAAAGAGGAAAAATCTGTAAATGGCGACAAAAAATAAAACTGTAATGAAGTACAAATAAAGCGACGACATTTCATGAATGCAACCTCATTTTGTATATGTAAAGCCATAACCTTCATGTCTTTTTTATTTTTCTTCATTTCAGATAATTATCTTGTTTTGTGGCTCCAGACAAATTCTATTTGTTGGAAAAATCACCAAAGTGTCTCTTTTGTTCATAAAGGCTGCAGACCCCTGGCGCTGTGGTAAGAATGCATGCTCACCAAATGATATTAGGAAAAACTAAAAAGATAGAAAATATACATAATAAGCAAAAAAAAAATTGCTACTGCACATTAAACATGTATTTCAAAAGAAACAACCTTTTGACCTTCAGGTGAATTTCAACCCATTTGTGCACTGTTGGCACGCAGACACACACGTATGACCTTCAAACAGACTTACTGTTATCTCCACCTGCTTCGCCGCCAATTTCTTCATCCTGTAGGCGACAGCGTCTCTCTGCCTCTGCAGCTGCTGCTGCTGCTGCTGCTGCTGCTGTCGTCTCAGAATCGTCTCCTTTCAAAACAAAAGCAAAAGTCAAGCGGTGAGAAACACGAACGTTCTGTCTCAACAAAGTGGACGCTCACGTTGTTTGCGGTCTTCCCTTCAACTTTGCCACTCATTTTGTGTAGAGAAGTGCAGATGAGGCTCCACAGGTGAGCCACCAGCGCATTTATAGGCCCGATGTGGGGGTGGGAGTGAGTGTGGGAGTGGGGCGGGGGAATATCCGCCACCCACATAGCCCCCCCGCTGTGATTCTACCAGGACAACCGTGTTATATTAGGAAGAGACTGTGCATCTAAATATTGTAGACAAGAGGAAAGGAAGAGGGCTCCTCGTCTGGCAGGATGTCAGTTATTTCATGTCCTATTAGACATAAAGCCCACAAGACCTCTATTAATACCGGTGTCACGCTGACCTTGATTCTTGATTTATGCCTGTGTGTGTGTGTGTGTGTGTGTGTGTGTGTGTGTGTGTGGTGTGTGTGTGTGTGTGTGTGTGTGTGTGTGTGTGTGTGTGTGTGTGTGTGTGTGTGTGTGTGTGTGTGTGTGTGTGTGTGTGTGTGTGTGTGTGTGTGTGTGTGTGTGTGTGTGTGTGTGTGTGACCCACATATGAAGCAGCTTGTATGAAGACAGTGCCTCGTGGCTCCTGGACAATCCATCACAGACTTTTTTTTTTCCAAGTATTTATTGAGCAGGACTGTCGGTTGGATAGTTTCTCCTTGAGATGGCTAAATGAGTTTGGCTGAAGCCTGCTTGACGTGCTCTCCATGACCCCGGACCTTTCACATGCATTGCTCAGATAGTCCATGTCCAAGACGGCACGTTGACGGCCCCTGTTCTTTTACTATTTTTTTCTTCTTTGACTTATTTCCCCGGTGGTTTCCCGGTGTTCCTGTGGGTTCATGCTGTAGTATTTGAGCCTTATTGTGTGTGTGTGTGTGTGTGTGTGTGTGTGTGTGTGTGTGTGTGTGTGTGTGTGTGTGTGTGTGTGTGTGTGTGTGTGTGTGTGTGTATATACATATCGTTGTGGATAGACTTTATTCCTCATAGTTAGAATACCGTGGGTCTGAGTCCAAGATAAGTAGCCATTAATGTGTAGTTTGCATGATGCCCGTCTGCATGCAGGGGTTTTCCCTGTAAAATGGTAAATGAGCCCCACAAAGCGCTTTACATGGTTCATCACATTCACCCATTCACACACACATTCACACACCATTGGGCGCTGCAGCCATGCAAGGTGCTGCCACTCCAATGGGAGCCATTTTGGGGTTCAGTGTCTTGCTCAAGGACACTGCGGCACGTAGGGAGCGATGGGAATCGAAACTGCAACCTTCCGATTGGGAGACGACTTACCAACGGAGCTGTGCTTCCCCTGCATGTTCTGGTTCCCTCTCACAGTTCAACCACTTGTATTTGAGGCTAATGACTCTAACCTGGTGATAGTGTATGACTGATCTATGGTGGATGGTTTTATCCTCGACTCACCGGTGTTTAGTTTAGTTTTATCATGATTTCTTCTCATATATTGAAGACTATAATAAGACATACAGACTGTAGGACACGAGGAAAGACTGGACCTGTTGCAATAATTTCATCATCTCATTCATTACGAATGAGAATTTGGCATAAAACCCTGGTCGGTATTTCATCTTGAGCCTCCGTCTGCTTTGAAGCTGTTTACGTGAGATGTCCTCCTCATGCCAATCATCCAGTGTAATAAACTCAAAGTGTTTGACACACCTACCAATCTTTTAGGTCACATCGTCATCATGACCTAATTTTCCTTTGTCTGCAAAGTTCATATTCATGGTTCACCTTAATTTTCTTTCCCAGTAACTTCCAGTTCACGAACCTTAAATTCACGACAAAGTGTCGTGTCTAATTGTTTGTTTTCCTGTCCTTGTTAATTGTGGAACGTTAAGAGGGGAAGACATTTGTCATCATTGCGTTTCACTTGGACGTTTCTTTTTCTTTTCTTTTTTCTTTCTTTTTTGATGATTTCTGTATAAATGCTCAAAGAAATGGTCTTTTGTCCAGAAACTACTGAAAATTAGTTAAACAACAGAGTAGGTAGACCTTAGATATCCACTGAAGGGAAAAACCTGAAAGTCCGGTTCTCATTATAATGTGCAGCCAGTTAAAAACATTCTGCTTCCTCACGCAGCCTCCACTGCAGTCTGAGGCAGCCAGGCGAACAGGTGAGCTGCTCCACAGGTGAGACTCTAAAGCTGCATTTATTTTACACGTGTTGGTCAAACTACTTCTGTTTGAAATGTGGTGACATGAGGACTTTGTTTTGATGCTGCGAGACTCTGTTCAAAATGCACAATTGCACTTTTAGTGCTTTGCCTTACGAGCTGTGCTCACATGTGTTTAGAGCCTCGATGGTTTGTTTGATAAAAATGTGCTTTGCTTTATTTTGATCCACAGAGGTTGAACTGTGTTGTTGTTGTTGTTTTTTGTTTAGGTGTGGCGTCACGATGTCAAAGAATCAGAAGAACACAGGTATCTCTTCTGGAATCCGATCTACTGTTTGATTTGGGTCTCTTCAGGAATCTGTTACTTCAGCTAGAAAACCTGTTTTCACAGACCATCCTGTCAACACACAAAGGAAACTGGAATGTCTTAATGGTCCAGGGCTGATTTAACACACTCACATGTTGCAAGGGGCGAGATTGTCCTAAACTGTGGTTTTAACTCACTTGTTCATTTGTAAATGTATAAATAATAATAAGGCGATCAATGAATGACATGTACTCCCTCCAAAGGGCCGATGTCCATGTTCTACAAGTCTGTCAAAGCTGCCAGAGAAATCAGACGAGGATATCTCTATAAGTCTCCGCCAAGG
Organism: Lipophrys pholis; assembly: GCF_963383615.2. Lineage (NCBI taxonomy): Eukaryota > Metazoa > Chordata > Actinopteri > Blenniiformes > Blenniidae > Lipophrys > Lipophrys pholis. The sequence goes on along the minus strand of NC_137635.1, from coordinate 5,684,093 downwards.
GGGATCATGACAGAGGTGACGATGCCTTTCACGTGTTTTACCTGAAGGACCAAATGTCGCCAATTCACTTCGTTATCTTTGCCGAGCAGAGGTCGTGGAAGAGGCGATATTTTGTGCTGTTCCAAGTCGACGAGCAAGAACATCACCTGAAGTATTTCCGGAGTCCAGAAGAGATGGAGCGGCCGCTTGGACAAATCGACCTGGCACAGTATGTTCACTTATACATGCAGGGATGGAAACCTTCTCAGTTTTTATCCTCATCTTTTTCATTTCTTGTCATTCGAACCCTTTTGGAAATGGAAAAATGTAGAGGCTTTGTTTGTTACTTTTTAAAGCCCGTCTTTAAAAATACGTCTGAACTTTTTGGAAAGCGTCAAAGTGACTGAAACACCATCGGAATTCACAAGTTATAGTTAAAAAGAGTCTGCAAACAGGGTCGAATTTCCACTTGATGTCTTCCAAAAGTGTTCACAAGTGTTCTGTCATCATTTTTTAACCAGTAATAGGTGAGCTCAGAGCAGGTGAGCAGGTGAGCTCAGAGCAGGTGAGCAGGTGAGCTGCTTAACCCAACTACTGGACGAAAAGAACCGCACGGAAAGAACCGGATTCCTAAACCGAAAAGGTGATTGCCTTCCAGTTTCTCTGTTTTTGCTTTGTTTTAGCTGTTTTAGCTCCTATCAGCACCTGTTTAGCCATGGCTTCCCCCTCCTCTCCTCCTATTTTTTCCTGCTCCAAATGTCAGATGTTTAGCTACACCTCGACCTCAGTTACTGACACAGGGACCTGTGAAAAGTGTAGCTTTATTGTAGCACTTGAGACGAGGCTGAGTCAGCTTGAGGAACGTCTCCTCTCTGTCGAGCTTAGGGCTAGCCCTGTAGCTAGTAAACAGCCGCCAGGTTTAGCTGGAGCGGAGCGTTCTAGCTTAGCAGCGCAGGTAGCTGCTAACTTTAACCCCCCCTCAGTGGCCCCCGAGCAGCCGGGGGAACAGGGCGGTTGGGTGACTGCCAGGGGTAAACGTAGCAGCAAGAAGTCTACCGGACACCCCCGCTACACCCCGCAGGCCTCCGTCAGTGTCTCCAATATGTTTGCCCCACTCAGCAGCACGCTGGCTGAGAAGGACACGCTGGTTATTGGCTCCTCAATAGTGAGACACGTTAACCTAGGACAACCAGCGGCCACAGTTAGCTGCCTGCCTGGGGCCAGAGCAGGCGACATTGAGTCCCAGCTAAAGCTAATGACCAAGAGTAAACGGAGATTTAAACGGATTGTAATCCACTGCGGTGGAAACGACGTTCGCCTGAAGAAGTCTGAGGTCCTCAAAGCTAACGTAGAGTCAGTGTGCACATACGCGCGGACCATTTCAGACGAAGTAGTTTTCTCTGGCCCCCTCCCAAACCTCATCAGTGACGAGATGTTTAGCCGCACGTCATCTTTTAACCGCTGGCTGTCAGGGTGGTGTCCCAGTAACTCGGTAGGCTTCATTAATAATTGGAAGTCCTTCTGGGGCAAGCCTGGTCTCATCAGGAGGGACGGCATCCATCCCACGTTGGATGGAGCGTACCTCTTATCTAGAAACATAGCTAAAAGCTTAGCTCCTCCATCCTGACGCACCAGAGTGGGGACCAGGCAACAGAGTCGCAGTCCTACACGCCTCTCTGAGTTTCCCTCTGGGCAGTCACCAACCATAGCTAACTTAGTTAAACATCCCATAGAGACTGTGTCTATCCCTCGGACCACCACAAGTATAAAACTATCTAAACCTAGGAAAATAACTTCTAATGACTACAAAAACTTCATCCGTATCAAGTGTGAAACTAGACAAAATCAAGACAAAAAAATTAAATGTGGTTTCCTAAACATTAGATCTTTATCATCCAAAGCTCTTCTAGTCAATGATCTGATAACCGAACACAACATTGATCTCTTTGGATTAACAGAAACCTGGCTACGTAAAGATGAGTATGTTAGTCTAAATGAAGCCTCCCCTCCAAGTCATATTAACACTCAAATAGCTCGTGAAAGTGGTCGAGGAGGGGGCGTGGCAGCCATCTATAACTCTCAGTTACTAATTAACATGAACCCAAAACCCAACTTTAGTTCTTTTGAGAGTCTGAGCATGACCATGCGACACCCGTCAAATAAAATAGTAAATTCTGTAGAATTTGTAATCATTTATCGTCCTCCTGGACCTTATTCAACTTTTCTAACTGAATTCTCTGAATTTTTGTCAGATCTAGCCCTGACTAAAGATAAGGTTATCATGGTAGGAGACTTCAATGTTCATGTTGACGTAGAAAATGATAGTTTCAGTGCCAGCTTTAAATCTACACTTGACTCTCTAGGTTTCTCTCAGGTAGTAGACGGGCCTACCCATAAACATCTACACACCTTAGACCTTATTCTAACTTATGGTTTGAATATAGAGCATCTGACCATCTCTCCTCACAATGATTTCCTGTCAGATCACTTCTTAATAACCTTTGACTTTGTTCTAAATAGTTATAAACCTCCGGCTAAAGCCGTGTTAACCAGGTCTCTCTCTGATAACATAGTAACTAAATTCAAGGAAAGAATTCCCTCTGCTATAGAATCAGTAGTGAATCTTCCTGACCCGTATACTGTTGCTAGCTCAGACATTGAATACCTAACAAACAGTCTGACAGATATGCTAAAAACAACGCTAGACGACATAGCTCCTCAAAAAATGAAAATGAAAAAACAGGAAAAGTCATCCCCATGGTTTAACTCATCAACCCGCGAGCTTAAACAACGCTCCCGTAGATTAGAAAGAACTTGGCGTTCAACAAAAACAGACCTAGATTATATAGCCTGGAAGGATAGCTTCAAAACTTATAAGAAAGCTCTGAGTAGAAGTAGAACTAATTACTACTCATCCTTAATAGAGGAAAACAAAAACAACCCTCGGTTTCTTTTCAGTACTGTAGCCAAACTGACCAAGAACCAAAATAGCGTTGAGCCCACCATTCCTAACAATATATGTAGTGAGGACTTCATGAAGTTCTTTCAAAATAAAATTACAACGCTTAGGGATAACATCCATCAAACCCTACCGTCCGTTAGCCCCATAACAGAGGAACTGGTTAAACCTAACAGTCATCTGGAATGCTTTCAGCAAATACAACTAGTCGAACTAAATTCCCTTATTTCTTCTGCTAAACCAACTACTAGCCTGTTGGACCCAATTCCTACTAGAATTCTGAAAGAGGCACTGCCACTAATTAATAATTCTATACTCGCAATTATTAACCAGTCTCTATCAATAGGCTATGTGCCCCAATCCTTTAAACTAGCAGTTATTAAACCTCTCATTAAGAAGCCAAACTTAGACACAAGCCTTCTCTCAAACTACAGGCCCATCTCCAACCTTCCTTTCCTGTCAAAGGTTCTGGAGAAAGTAGTGGCTAAACAACTCCAGGATTATCTGCAGGAGAATAATCTGTTAGAGGACCTTCAGTCCGGCTTCAGAATGAACCACAGTACAGAGACTGCACTGCTAAAAGTTACTAATGACCTTCTAACGGCCTCAGATAGAGGTCTTCTATCGGTTTTAGTTCTTCTGGACCTTAGTGCCGCATTTGATACTGTCGATCATAATATACTTTTAAGGAGATTAGAAGATGCCGTCGGCATTAAAAACTTAGCCTTAAACTGGTTTAAATCATATTTATCTGACCGCTTTCAATTTGTTCATGTAAATAACAAATCTTCAATGCATGAACGGGTCCGGTGTGGAGTACCACAAGGCTCCGTCCTCGGACCGATATTGTTTAATCTCTATATGTTACCACTCGGAAATATTATTAGGAAACACAGCATTAACTTTCATTGTTATGCAGATGATACTCAGCTATATTTATCAATTAAAGCCAATCAGGCCGACCAACTTGTTAAACTAGAGTCCTGCCTCAGGGACGTTAAGTCCTGGATGTCTATCAACTTCTTAATGCTCAACACATCCAAGACTGAGGTTCTAATCCTAGGTCCTAAAAAGCTCAGGGATAACTTTTCAGACAGTCTGATTAGGTTAGATAATATTACCTTAACCTCTAACAGTGATATTAGGAACCTGGGTGTTATTTTTGATCAGGATCTGTCCTTTATTTCCCATGTTAAACATGTCTCCAGGACAGCCTTCTTCCATCTAAGGAATATTGCAAAAATTAGAAACTTCTTGTCCTTCAAAGATGCAGAAAAAATTATTCATGCCTTTGTGACTTCAAGATTAGATTATTGTAACTCCCTAATGTCAGGATGTCCAAACTCCTCTGTTAGGACCTTACAGCTAGTGCAGAACGCTGCTGCACGTTTACTAACCAGAACTGGAAGAAGAGAGCACATCTCCCCAGTCTTAGCATCCTTACACTGGCTTCCAATTAAATCTAGAATAGAATTCAAGATCCTTCTGATCACATATAAAACTCTTCATCAGAAGGCTCCGTCCTATATCGAGAAACTTCTAGAAGTTTATCACCCTCCACGAGCCCTTCGCTCTGAGGATGCAGGACTGTTGGTAATCCCTAAAGTCCATAAAAGTAAAACAGGAGGCAGGAGTTTCAGCCATATGGCTCCTTTACTCTGGAATCAACTACCAGCCTCGGTCCGAAAGGCCGACACCATTAGTTTATTTAAGAGTAGACTAAAAACATTCCTATTTGATAAAGCTTATCCTTAGGAATAAAATAGGAATAAAATAGGAGCACTAAGTCGAGCTGCTATAGGCCTAGACTGCTGAGGGGATTTTTTCTCTCCCGTTAAAGGGAGGAACTCTACATTTGGAGGTTCTGTTTCTTGTCTTTCTTTCTTTCTCTCTGTGTAACAACATTACTGTAGACACCAGACACTGCCGCCGTCTTTTTTTATCCCTGACAGGAGGAGAGCAGGATCCAGGGGATCAGACCCAAGACTCACAGAGTGGAGTTACGACGGTCCTACTACCCGACCCCCCCCACAGCACCGGGACCCCACCGCAACGGCACGGCCCTTAAACTCCAGACTGAGATTGGCTCATCATCAGACCAACGCTCATCATAGACTTTTCTTAGTATTTGTACTTATCTGGCCTGTCTGCCACTCTCTCTCTCCCTCTTCTTTTCCTCTCTCTCCCTGTCCTATCCCATGTACTTCTCCCCCCAACCGGTCAAGGCGGATGGCCGTCCTTCCAGAGTCTAGGGTCCGCCCCACGGTTTCTTCCTGAAGAGGGAGTTCTTGAACTTCTCTCCATGCGAGGGAGTTTTTCCTGGCCACTGTTGCTTGTTACACCTGCTTGCTTTGGAAGGGTTTAGTTGGGTCCTGTTGTACTCTATCATTGTAAGAGCGCTTTGAGATGTTTGTTGATGTGATTTAGCGCTTTACAAATAAAATTGAATTGAATTGAATTGAATAAATGAGCTCAGTTTTATCTTGTCAGCTTTGCTTCTCATTTCTTCGTCACGATGCACCAAATTACTGAATTCAAGAGAGATCTCATGTATTTAACGGTTGCTGATGTTGATGCAGTTTTCTTATCCCCTCAATCAGCCTCTCACTCTTGAATCAAAGTCCTCAAGATCACCCCAAGTGGTCTTGGATCCAGAAGAACTTCAAGTGTCCCCCATCCTGCGTTCTCTTCATCAAGTCCGGAGAGCGGGACTACTTTCTCATTGGGGAGTCCAGGTCAGGTTTTTTATTTGCTTCTTTCACACTTAAGATAAACACACAGGAATGTTTTACACCTCTCTCTCTCTCTCTCTCTCTCTCTCTCTCTCTCTCTCTCTCTCTCTCCACAACGTTTTACACCGGTGATACGTTGTTTTTTTTTTTCTGTAAATGTGCAGAAATGCTTCAGATTGAAATGTGGAGGCCGAGGTTTAGTCTACGATCAGGTGGACGAGTCCTCATGTCAATACCCATCCCATCAAACGCTCCCCTCACCCTGCGCGCCACGCAATCAAACGGAAATCAAATCTGTACCTCCGACGATTGCTCTGTTCCCACTAAATTGCCGTTAAATGTTTCTATTTCCTCTTCATATTTGAATTTTAACTGCCGTCGTCAGGAAGGTTAAAAATGACTTGTCCTTTGCGTAGGGAGGAAGTGAACAGCTGGTTTTCTGACCTGTGTGATGCCCTGAAAGACCGACCGCATAGAGTTCACCATTCAGAGGTACGGGAATCTACAGCGCGTCTCTTTCTTTGTGCTTTTCCTAAAGGAAATATCTAATGAGAAGACAGTTGAGGTAAATGTTTGAATTGTTTGCTTTCTTTCTTTTTCTTTTGGTGGCAAACAAATCTGTCAACAAGCAGCAGCTGCAGGAAAACTAACCAAGGCTTTAGACATGCAAAGACTCAATGGAATTTATCGTCTTTTTACACAGATTTCTGTAACTAACTTCAGCTCCTCAATGACCGTCGTTGGTGAAATGATCGCTGTCGTACATAATAACCAAATGTCTGTTGTTTGACTTTTATCATCTTATCAACAAGCTCTCAGTTTGACTTGAGAAATGTGATTTGTGTTCTCGTCTTTCAAGGTAACCTCCAAACATCTCGCGAGAAGCACTTCTGATTGTACGGCACTGAAGGTCTGTGATGTTTAAATAAACAAAAACAAAAAAAATAAACTTGTGTCAGTTTCCTAAATCAGGATTTGCTGAACTGTTCAATCACAAAGGCCTTTTTTTTATTTTACTCTTCGATTTATTCTCCAAATCCAGGCTTTCTGTGCAGAGTTTGCATGTTCTGGATGTTTTTTTGTTTTTTATCAACCACCTAATTCACCTTGCCCAGCATGAGTTACATAAAGTGACAAGAAGATAAACGGGCATAAAACGAAATAATCGTAACAATTTTGTTTTTTTGTTCTTTTAGGCACCAAAAATTCGATCCGTGTCGGATCCGTCCCCCAACAATTTGGAGAGTGACTATGAAAAAGCCAAGGTGTGAGAACAATCTACAAAGGGGAATGTTTACTTTTCTTTAAATCGTGATTAATATACTTCCCGACTTATTGGCAGGATGAAGACGCCAGAAGACGTGCGTCGGAGCCGGTTGAATCGCACTACGTTTACCCAAGACCTTTCATCGGGCGAACTGTGAGGCTGTCACCGAAACTTTACATTCATTTTTAGGACTTGATTTTTGTTTCTACCCGCTGAGCAAAAAGTCCAAAACACCTCTAAGAGACGTCGTCTCTGTACATCCAGAAGACGTCCTCAGAGGGGCCAGAATGAACGTTTTTTTTTATTCGTCTTTCTTGGACGTTTTGTATTCACGTCTTGTCTGGACAAAAGAAAAAGGACCGGTCATCAGCCTTACACAGGCAGTTCATTTAGCATTACCAATTACAAAGTTATGACCAAAACAACTGGTCATAACTTGACATTGTTCATTAAACTTCCCACGCTGTCTCCTCTTGCCTGTCATGATCTACTTCCCTCGTTATTTTAATGACAAATCAATAATTAGACAGGCAGTTGGACTGAACACACAGCTTGTGGCCTTTCAACTGAATCTGGCTAATCTTAGACGTCCATCTGTCAGCTAGTTCTGGCTGTCAAATAGACGTCCAGATTACGGCCTGGACGGACGGACGTCTATGGACGGTTCTTGCTCAGTGGGTATAGTCAGAAAAACATTTTTATTTATTTAAACACTAATGCAATTTTTTTTCCTTCTTTCCATATAATTTACAGGGGGATGTAAAGAATGATGAGGCGGATGCCAGCAGAGAGCCACTGTAAGTTAATCTTTTTAATTATTATTTCTAATTGTCTTTTGCAGCTGGAAACACTGCAGTGCTACTATAAATACATGTGTTTGCTGCGTGTTGATCGGATTGTCTTGTAGGTATATAACAATGAGACGACACAGCGATCTGACTGGCATGTGAGTGCTTCTTACCTGCGACAGATGTTGATTTCTCGCTTGTTTACATATGGAAGCAGTTAATTGTGTGAAACGTTTTGCAGGGACCAAGAGGTGGAGGAGGTCAACTCAGGCACGCTGATGAAGACGGTCACCGACGTCTTCGATCGAATGAGGAAGCAGATCTCCCCGCTGTCGTCGTGCACTGAGGAGCGGGCCACCGGCGACAGGTGGACCTGTGTGATAACAACACAGTTTTGATGTCACCAATTTTTATTTCCCGACCTTTGTTGCTCTGGTGACGGCGCTTCGGGACCTCTCTCGCGCTCTCTGTGTCTCTTTGTGCTTCGTCAACGCCCTGAATGCAGAAACAACTCAGTCAATCGGAGGTTAGGTTATTTATACAGCACGACACAAAGGTGGCGCGTGGATCCAGCCTGACCACTTCTGCCAAAATGTGTTTTCGTCATCTTGTAAATATAAAAACACACAAAAAAAACATTGAACCTTTAACCCTAACCCTACCTCTTTTTAAGCTTTGGCTTACAGATTAACTGGGACCGATTTTAACATGCCAGCAGCACTAAATAATCACTAATTATAGTTGCTGTGCTGCACGTTTTCACATCAACAAACAACATTTCATCATCGAAAGTGGCTTTTGTTCCGACAAAGGATCGCTTGTTCCTGCCACTTTCTCCTCCTAAACTGCTGCAGGTCGTTTGGCTGGCGAGCCTCAGCACGACGCCAGATTGTGTGACACGTCCCGATTTCTAATCCCGGCCAAATACGAGCCCCCTCCTGTGCCCCCACACTGAAGAGCAGCTTTGTGATCACACCAGGCAATATGGGTCAAAGGAGTGTCGCTGGTAAAAAGAGCCTGTTAATTAGAAAATCTCAAGACAACTGATCCCCTTTTTTTATGTGACAGATTAAAACAAAATTTGGCATGTAAAATGTTCTCTCAGTCAAGCATTTCTTCCTTCTTTTTTTTTTTTAATCATATGCCACAAGGACACATCTGTTCTTATGTCTATCCAGAGTTTATTATAGTGCCAAGATCTGTTTTTACATCTTCTGTCTGTCTGACTCCTCCTCTTCCTCATCAGCATATAGTTTCTTTCCCTTTGTTTCCTCAAATTGTGCCATTTTTATTTAATTTATTTAACTTCCTGGCTTTCAGCAGGAGCTCCAGTGACAGCGGCGCCACGTCACCAGTGGAGATTCTAGATAGGCGAAATGTGGACAAACTGGATAAACACAGGGCAATTGAGAGGTGAGATCAAATAAAAAAAAAAGCATTCATTTGTGTTGCCTTCCTACTTTGTTCCAGTTAACAATCAGCTTCTTCTTAACGTGCAGTTCTGGTGCGTTCTCTTTGTCTTGTAACTGGGAATTCCCAGACTGGATGGACGTCACCTGCTCAGTGAAGTGTTGATGAAAGCTCAGCATATGTAAAGAAAAGCTTGCTTCATTCATGAGGTGTCAAAAAGTTCGCAGGAAACAACAAACTGCAGGCAAACTTCGTCTTCTTCTTTCTTTCTTTTTTTTTTTTTTTTTTTAACTCAGTGGCATTCAAATTACCACCACGTAGAAAAAAACAAGAACTCATAACTGCAAAGAATCATGCAAGTCCTTAATAGAAATCTTCCAAACCTAAATCACAAAATAACTAACAAATGTTTAAATGATTTTACAGTATAATCTACCTTTAAAAAGTGTTATTTCAACATTTCTTATCCAGTTAATTTCACTGGTTTTCTTCTCAGATTGTTTTTTGTCTTATAGTTCTTTGGAGGGTGAGATAAAACGTGAGTTCCTCTTAAGTAGAAACAACTTTGTAATAGTTACAGAGGGGGGAAAAAAAACAAACATCCTTTTGTAATGACTCAATATAAAAACAAGGCAGAGGAATGTAAACGTGCTGCTGGACTCGTTCGGTCAGTTTCTAGAAGATTTCAACAAGACAACTTAAGCAACATCAGGTTAAGAGTAGGGAGCGCTCCCACGTGTCGTATTTATAACCCAGAAAGTGGATAAGATTTGTAATCACTGAAATCTGTAATGATGATCCATGAAAGGAACAATGGTTATCACTTTTCGTTTTTGTTAACAAATCTGAGTGAGTCTCTGAACTCGTGTTAAGCGAGCAGTTAGTTTACTGTACTTTCTCTAAAACATCAAAAATAACCAAAGCCTGTTTTCCTTTTCTTCTCTACTTTCCAGCATTGATCCTGTTCACCCACAGGAGAGAGACTTCAAGGTGAAGCAGGCGGATCTGAAAAAACATCTGACACTAACAGAAGTCGATGGGAAACCGAGGTAAGCCTGTCAAAAAACAACAAAAAAAACAAACAAAGCAGGAACACATAATTGTAAAACAGGAGTCATTTTCAAAGTTACTCTCATTACTTGGATTTTAAAAAAAAGGCTTTTAAAAGACACTAAACCTTTTTTTTTTTTTTTTTTTAATTCTAAGATTGCAAGAATTTCTAGGGTAAAAAAAAAGAAAGATTAAAATGGTAACAAAAACAAGCAATTTAATTTAATTTAATTTAATTTAATTTAATTTAATTTAATTTAATTTAATTTAATTTAATTTAAAAAAAAAGTATTTTATTTTATCTTATCTTATCTTATCTTATCTTATCTTATCTTATCTTATCTTATCTTATTTTATTTTATTTTATATATTGATTTTTTTCAAATGATCAATTAGTACATTATTTAATGGGAGCCTTCTGCTGAATGAGCAAAGTAACACAACTGAAACACGTCCAGCGTGCACAATTCATGCTATAACCATAACTCGATGAGCACATGGACTCATAATGCAGCTGCTCAGTTGCTATAAACTAAGATAACCACATCCAACACTAGTGATCGTTTCTATTTTCCATCTTTATTTCTTTGAGCGACTCTACTGCCTTTTTTATTTAAAAAAAAAAAAAAAAGGACTATTAGAGTAATTCAGCAACACTTCTTCAATCAGTAACATTACCTGTGTCTGTGTGTGTGTGTGTGTGTGTGTGTGTGTGTGTGTGTGTGTGTGTGTGACAGTGTGAGTGGCTGGACGGGACAGCATCACACCGCCTGCCTCTTCCACAAGGGAGACCAGATCCTGGCCATCAATGACATACACGCCAGCAACCTGGAGGATGTCAACATGTATCTGAGCAAATCGCTCAAGAAAGAGGTGATTTCATCTTAACGTGCATTAAAAGTTTTTTTTTTTTTTTAAAAAGTCAAAGAACTTTGCTGTTCATTGCTGTTTGTGATGGGACTCACTGTGTCTCCAGGTGAAAGTGACCATCCTGCGTCTACCTGGATGCCAGCCGCTGCATCTGGGCCATTGTTTCTGCGGTGACTCTTTGTAAACTGCTCATTCAGGACAAGAAATGTACTTTAAAGGACTCTGCGATTTAACCATGCATTAGACGCTCGATGGAGCGGACAGCATTCCTCCTATTACTGCGGTCACTTTTTAATTGGCTGTTACCAGTTCGCTCAAATTCAGGGTCACGAAAGTGATTCTGAAAAGAGAGTGGTAGCAATGAGCTCACATCTTCTGCAACGATAGAGTTATTGCCACACGACTCTCTCGTAGTACCTGTACACAAGCTGCTGCTTCTCCAGAGACAGAAAACAAACAAAGCAAATACTTTACTGAGATAGATTTCCTCATTCCACCTGCATGGCGCCAAGAGCCAAGACATGCTGCCTACACAAGGCCCGACAAACACAAGTACGCAATATGTAAATAAATCTGAATCATCTAATGCTATTTTATAAGATGTGATGTAAGAAAATGGTGTAAATGTACAGGAGGCAACTCGTTTACACTATATCTTGATCTTACTTGTACTGAAAACTTTTCGACACTTTAAATACACACAATGTACTTCAAAACTTGTACATACGTAACCTCATTATTCGAGTGTAAATACTTTGTGACTTTTAAGACTCAACAATGGGCGATGGGCGGTCGTTTTCCCAGAATAGCGTCAGCTTGACGGGTGTGAGATGAATCATATCAAAACATGAAATTCCACGAAGCGGCAGAGACGATTCGTTTCCAGTTGGTTCAGTGTTTGTCACCGATGATGACATTCCTGGAGAAGCCGGTCAACAACAGCTCAACAGAGCACGAATAGGCAGGTGTTTTTACTGTGCGCGTCGCCCACGTGTTTCTTAAGTCCCTCTTTCTGAGTGTTTTTCTCTTCCTTTTGTTAAACCTTTTAAAGTGGATGAATAGGAAAAGTTCATCGGTCAAACGAAGAGTGCGGCGAGTATTTCCTCACTCAGTCAACACGATGTGCAAACTCGCACATGACTTAACCTGATTGAACGCGACGTGTTGGGATCTGGAAAGCTCTGCGCTTTGACTCGAGGTACACCGACTCACAGCGGCTGTAATATTATCAAACACTGATGACATTCTTATGGAGCTTTTTAATATCTTAATGGAGCTTCTAAACTTATTATGGCATGTACATTAAAGGTCATTCTTCCACTGTGATGTTCAAGCCATCCTGTATTGTAAAAATAAATAAATCATTTGCATCTTGTGCAATAAATAATAGCTTGTATCGGGACATTGAATGTGACTTGTACAGCTGACTTGTATATTAATAAATGTAACTAAACTGTAAAATGGCCTGACTCTTCTTTCACCGATCGAATTACTGCCTAATATTGCTCAGGTTAGAAATATTACACCTCAAAGTAGAAAGTAGCACTTCTACTTGTAAATACCTGATAAATCTTCATATATAGTCTGCTACTGTCACTTATGGTTTTTGGCTTAGGTTCAAACTGTCTCTACGATTCTAACTGAGTTTCATATGAATAACTCATCACTAATTACACATATTAGTTTACTCAGAGGGAGAGCCAAAGGAGGCTTCATTGAGATAAGGTTGTCAATGGAATAACACATTCATATTAATTTATACATTTTTGTCTTGTTTAATACACATATATATAAACTAAATTAAATGCTTGGAAACATGTCAGATAAATACAATGTAAGGTGGCATATTTATCTACAGAGCACAATTCATGATGCTTTACAGAGAAATAGAAGAAATACATTAAAACAAAGAGATTAAAAACGGCATATAATTACATATACATACAAATAAGCTTGATTTGCTAACAAAAAAAGGATATTTGCTAAAAAATGTGAATTAAAGTTTAAAAAAAAAAAACGGAAAATGAAAAAAGGCAGTAGAGTAAATGAGGCCATTATCACAGAACTAGCGTCCATTCATTTCTATACAAGTTAAAAAAAGGTTGTCCAGTAACAGTGAAATTGCAGTTTTCAGGTCTTTTCCATCGTTTTAAACTTGCTGGGAGTTTTTACAAAACCAAATCTCTTGCTCAGTGATTTGACATGCATGCCGTGTTCATTTCCATTAATCTTAAAGTTAAACTGAATTGATCCTCAATGAGTGCTTCACTCTTTTCATATCAACACGTACAAGCAAGGAAACAGCCGCTTTGCATTGCGACACTAGAATCGAAAGAAAAATATTCCTGAAGGAAAATCTTTCATGAATGGAGGGTCGCTATGAAAGACAAACAAAGAGTCTAAAGATAGAAGTGTTTATGTGGGTAAAAGAAGAAAGGGTTAAGGTTTGTTGGCAAGCGTTGAAAGAGGCAGCTTTGTTCTCAGCAGGCTGCCAGAACCGAGATTTCCAGTTTTCCCTTTTCAAATCTTGTGGCACCGTCGACACATTTGGAGTTTCACCGCCGGTCGCAGAGCGAAACGACTCCAGCTTGTTTTTTTAATAACGCGTAACACCCCTCAATGTCCACAGGTACATTTCTCCTCTGGGTCTTGCATGTTCTCCCTGAGCGTGGTACGAATGTCGTCTGTGGATGTTCTGGTTTCCTTCGCTGGTTGAGAGTAAATGAATGGATTTCACACAAATACATCGTCTTATTAAACACCACTCCTGCCTAAGCAAAAGAATATTTTTCTCCAGGAAAAGTAGACGATAAGCGTTTTAATGCATAAATCACTGAAAAAAAAAAAAAAGTAAAATTACATAAGAGTGAGGTGCAGGGGGTAATGAACTGCCCAGGGGTTCTCAAAAAGCAATTTCCAGGGCAACGCATTAAAAAAACATTTACAAATCCATTAAAGAAAAAATCCTCATATGTGATTAAAACATATATTCCCCAACAACCTCCTGCAAAAATTATGTGCGATATATGTACCACTGTATGGTAGAGTGACATTTCCTGAAGGTTTCCTCACTTTACACGGAGCTCAGACTTGAAACGCTCCGGCCTGCCAGCAAACGTCATGCCGAGACTCTGAGGAACCAGTTTAACAGAGTCTGATGTTCAGGGCTGCTGCACTGAAGATAAACTCCTGAAAAACGCCTCACAGCACACCTCAAACCAAGTGCGTATTATTAAAAGGTGGATTATTATCATTATTTCCCCCCCCCCCGTACATTTTTATGTGCATAAAGCTTGATATGTGTATTTGCATTTGGCCGTTTTAGAAAAAACATTGTGAGGAATGTCAACGTTAAAATCATTTATTTCTTCAAATTGAAAAAAATAAACAAAACACTGAGGTGAGAACAGAGAGACACTTACATTCTGGGACAAATACAAAATCATCTTCTACAGAAGGTTAAATCCTCTATATTGTATATATATTAATTAAAAGGCAATTAATGCGCCCTCATTACTGTAATAGCAGGTTGAGTCACCACATTCCTGAGACGTTTAGTGTTGAGCTGGAGCTTTGGTCTGGCCGAGCCACTCGCAGAAACACTTCTCCATGGCCTTCCTGCTGGTCCAGCTGCCCACGTTCACCGTGGGGATGATCTTCAGGGGCTTCAGCCACCGGACGAACCGCTTCAACTCCGCAAAGCTGCTGTGCTCGCTGTACGGGACTCCTGTTGGACAGACGGGACGTATACACATTTACCGGTCCACAACTGGAAAAACTGAAACATTTACCATTTGGAAAAGTTGTTGAAACTAATGCTGAACTATATTTTTTGAAAAGGCAACAGCCCATTCTGAACCATCGTGGAGAGCCGAGCGGCGGGAAATCATCTGCTCACATCAAATACAACCTGCAATAAAAGGCGTGTCACGTCAAAAACAAACCCCGGTACGGCTGCCACGTTGTGGCTCCATAGATGAGAAATTAAAAATGACATTCTCCTGCATCCCGACACAAAACGTTTCCTCGCAGTGGCGATTCTTCCACAGTGAGATCCCAACCAGCTGAAGAAATCATGATGAAAACTCTTTGAAAGCCTGAACATCACTCAGTGTTGTTTTTTTTTCCTTCTCTCCACACAGCAGGAGTGCGTAAGCTGCAATTATCTCAAGCTTCCTTTTTATCAAGAAGCCAAGTCCTGCGGGGAAGGAAGCCAGCAGTGCTGAAGAGCTGAAGTCGAAGGACTTTGGAGACATTTCCACTTCCCCATCTGCTCATTTCCTGCAATAGATTCCTTACAAAGTCCCTGCTTCAGGAAAACAAGAACTATGTCTTCCACGTCTACAAGTATGACAAAAAAAAAAAAAAAAATCATTCAGATGAGCCTTACAGACGTGGCAGATGCTTATTGAAGTGACCCACTGGCTCAGACTGTTTCCCTCCACAACAAAACGAGGGCTGCGTTTGTTTTAGCTTTAATTTTAATGTCCTTGCTTTACCCCTCTACAAGTCTGATCAGCGCCTCGGCTTTAAACAGATCTTGAAGTTCAGGGTCAGTCCTCCCACATGCAGGGAGTAATATTAGTGGTAGCATATGGCAGGAGGTCAGAGAGTGAGAGAGCAAGAGAGCGAGAGAGCGAGCAAGAGTGGGATTGGCTTCCACCTGAGCAACACGGTTACTGAGAAGGAAGAAGTAATTATACGAGTGAGTTTTGCAAAAAGGCCAGAGCCGGTGATTGAAGGTTACGAGCCAGATGGCTGCCGCAGTTGACGGGTCTATTCCCAAAATGAAACTGGAGACAGGAAGGGGGTAAAAAAACCGGCCAATTCTGCAAATCAATTCACGACCCACTTCAGTTGTGTGTGTGTGTGTGTGTGTGTGTGTGTGTGTGTGTGTGTGTGAGAGAGATGAAGATGACGACACTCCAGTAAATCAACAAAACACCCGCAGCAGTAAAAATACAGAATAACACAATTAAACTCTGATTTTCAACTGCCGGTGTTTTGAGAAGCCATTTAATATTTTTAAAATAAATCATATTGTGCTCGTCTTTCTCCAATGACTTCTTGTACTTTAAGATTTATTTTAATCTTGTTTTTGCAAAGAGGTACAATACTAAAAAAAATTTAATATTTTAAATTTACCCGCTCATGTTTAATTTTTATGGAGAATTAGTACAATATTAACATCTTGCCAGTTGTAATGTTTACTGTATTTCCAAAAATATAAAATGTTAAGGGAGAATCTCTACTATGATCTGATTCTACAAACATTTGAGTCACGAAGGCAAAGAGCTGAACTCATTATCCGGATTAGAAGTAGTGTTTGAGGAACCTTCTACTTTGTCCGCCGAACTACCAAAAGATGGCGCTGTAGGCCAATTTCAACAACGTGAGCGTTCATGAAGTCCTGGGCAAAGAAAGAGACTGATCTTTGTTTATGTTTAGGAGTTAGAAGATCCCATTACTGCACATTTCTGTCAAATTCGGAAAAATTTGCGTTTTGCTCCGGCTCTCCTTTCAGCAACAATCTAAATTCCTGCTTCTGAAAAGTCCGGTAAATGATGTGTGCGCACCGTAGATGGAGATGTTGCCGCTGATCTGAGGCTGAATGTCCTCCACCGATTCCACCTGCTGGCTGAAGGTCCAGCCGGTGGGCTTGAAGGCCACCAGCTGATCGTACTGCTGGGAAAAGCGAGCCAGGTGATCCTGCAGCTTCTGCACAGAGGAAGAACACACAGAGAAGAAAAACTAAAATAGATATTTGAGAGTAAAGGAAAGAAAGTGAGATGAAAAGATTTGCCACATTTGGTGTTTGAACTAAACCACAGTTCAATTTCCTTTTTTCTCTCTGCACTTCTCAGTCTCACGAATATAATCAGGGTTTTGTCCCTCATTATTACTGTAACAGCTCTTCTTGCTTAAACTGCAGACGTCAGTGCTTATATGAGACACACACACACACACACACACACACGCACGCACGCCTTTCTGTGCCAAACGGAGCGTGAATTATACCGACTTATCTGTGGTCACACAGACGGGAGTTTTTAAGACGTCTCTTCTCAAGCCACAGTGAGATTTTTCTCATGACGATGAGCGCTGAAGTTATTCTAAACCCGGTTCTCGTCGACGCTGCTCGTTGGGAGTACACTAGAAACATGCGGCACGAGGAAATACGACTGTCCCGTCTCCGATTGCCGACGTGATTACAGTGGAGCCAGAGGAAAATTCAAACCACCAAGCGAGTGAAAACCTACGCTGAAGGTGAGCTGCATCATGGGAAGCACGTGGACCTGCGCCGCTTTCCAGTCTGTGGTGATGCGCTCCTTGATTCGATCCGACTCCAGGCAGCACATGGTGTTGTATTTGTCCCTCGACAGGCACACCTTGGACCCCAGGACCTCGGCCAGGGCTACAGATGGAGGAAAATAAACCGGTTTATTGTGCATCATCTCCACTGGAACATTCTGTACAACAAGCCACTGAAGGGTTAATAAGCAAAGAGGGACCCGAACCCACTGCATTATTTTTAATGCCTAATAAAGTGCTCTCAATGTAAAAAAAACAACAACAACATTATATCAGGACAACAAATGCACAGCTTGTTGAAACGGGGCCGATGTACGCCGTGTACTTTCTGGGTAAAATGGAGCAAATCTTGTGCGTCACTTGAGGACCGTGTGCCTCTTGGTGAGGACAACACTCAATCTGTGAATTGGGTTAAACCTCAGGCTCCCCGAGCCGCCCTGGTTCACTTCTCCATAAAGACACACTATCAGACGACCTTTCAGAGGGAGGCGAGGTGAGCCGGGGATACAAGAGCACAGAAACTTTCACTTTTCAATTGGCAGCGACTTGGTCAGTGACGGGCTTTGATAAAATCATGTTCGATATCTTTAGTTGCTTCATTACAGCTGATAAATTCAGGAACGCACCGCGCCGATGTTTTAACAATGTGCAAATCTGGTGATTGTCGTTGTGAAAGGTTAAAAAGGTAAATGGACTTTACATACAACATATGTAATGTTAAACATTCGACTGGTTTAGCAGTCAAACGTGCTTCATGTGATCGGCCATAATGACGCACACCGACGGCGGCAGCAGCTATACAATGTGATCAATCATCACCGAGAGCAACTTCATTTATTTTAAAAGACGCGTCGAAGCACCAGCTCTCCCCCAGCATGTTGAGCCTCAACACTGACCATTTTAGTTTGATTTAATTTAAATTGCTTTCTTGAAGATCCAGTTTTGTAGAGATGCCTGAAGGAGAGGTACTTTAACTAAGAGTGTTTAAAATGTTTTACCTGTCCTCTACGCTCTGAACTAAAAAAAGCCGGGGACGTTTTAAGTTAGCAATTTCCACGTCTCACATTCTGTTGAATTGGACTGAACCATCTTCCTCTTTTTGGCAGCCATTTCAGCTGTGACCGTATGTTGTCTTAAGATGTCCGTTTTCAAAGACAACACTTGACAGTTGGGTGACAGTACCAAGTATTAAGTCTCATTTGAGGTGCAAGTATCTTGAGTGTGAACCCACCGCCCTCCCCCACACGTACCCAGAAAGACCTTCTCCTTTCCCACCGAGTAGGAGCCACACACCACCAGCGTACGCGCGTTGAGCGTCACCGATTCGAAGGCCGCGCTCGCCGCGAAGCTGATGGCCTCTTGCTGATTTGGGAAGCTGTACTCTGGACTGCAGTATCTGTTGGTGTAGCGCAGCGCAAATGAATAGATTCATGTTAATCTGGTTTGTCTCCAGGAATCGCGTGATCGAGAATGGAGCTGCGTACGTGGTGTCCAGGTAGAGCGTTTGCACCCGGCAGCCCAGCAGCTCGGGGTAGGCCTCCATGGAGGGGTCGGCCCGGAAGTCGCCGGTGTGAAGGACCGTCTGTCCGTCGGGCAGGAAGAACAGCAGCATGGCGGCGCCCGGACAACTGAAAGCAGACGAGACGACAAGAGGTGAAGCCGAGGACGTGGGGATCGTCTGAATTCTCTCAATGGCTTTCAAGAATAAGTTCAAATATTTAGTGCAGCAGGTAGGATTCAACAAGCGCCGAGTGAGTTTCTGTTTGGCGTCTTGAGGGTGGAGGCTCTTAAAAGTTTGATGTAGATTTTATAAAGGTTTCTGTTTCTTTAAGTTATAGTTACTTTATGTAACACTATTTCCGTTTTTTCTCTCCCATTAATAAGTCGAAACTTGTTATTGTAGATTCTATCTTTGCAAAGTCTCAACAAAATAAGTGGCTCGTTCATTTGTTTTTCTTTATTTCCTTCCACACACAAACCCGCCGGGAGCGACTCACTGGTTGGCGTCCAGAAGGACGACCTTGACTCCGTCCACAGTGACCTCGGCGTTCATGGGCAGGATGTGGACGTACTGCTCCGCCACCTTCAGTTTGCTCTTCACCAGGTTACCTGTGATCTGAAGACGAGGCGTTCCATTAATCGGGAGCGGAGAAGCAGTGAACAACGACCCGGCTCAATCGCGTCAACAAATAAAAGCACGCACAATTGCTCCGATGAGAAACGCTGGCACTGCCGTGGAACGACTAGTTCAGCGTCATTTCGGTCAAAAACGAGACTTAACCTTTGTTTCCCTCGCCGTTTTCTTCCTCCTGTATGATGTCAATTGTTAATACAGAAAACACACGGGCAGGGAGTCACCAGAAAACCAAAAGAACCAACCATCACCAATTTATTCATCTAGAAAACACTTATCAAGTTTGATCAATTCTCTGACTTAAAAGGCTTTTATCTTTGTATTTTAGCTGCTTACTACACGTAATGGCATGTTTTTGGACTGTGGGAGAAAATCAGAGTACACCCCACCACTACCAATGCACTACAATTTGCAATTTTTTCTTCTAATTTAGGTAACCTACAAAATAAAAGTATTATTAATTTAATCCCAATGAAAGGAACATTCTACTCCGACTCATTTCAAAAAGGAATAGTCCAGCTAATTATAAGAGTGCACACATGAACTGAACACCTATTAGGATGCACACTCGAGTCCATTTATTCTCAATTTACACACTTCAATTGGTGCAACATTTACACAAACAAAAAAAACTTAATGTTCTTGCAGAGCAGGTCTTTTTTTTTTTTTTTTTTAAAGTCGGACTGTTTAAAAAAAAAAAAAAAAGACAGGTCTTCAAATTCTCATTAACGCCAACGTGATCACAGCAATTGGGGAATTGGTATTCATAACAAGCCGTTTTATTTTTTTCCATTAGAGACTCAATGCGGCGCAGAGAGATAACGAAATGGATCAGGTGGCTCGTTTCTGAATTGTGCGAAAAAGAGCAACCAGGAAGCATTTTAATGTGACGCAAATTAATTGGATTGAGATTTTCCAGGGAGGAAAAGTTTGTAAGGCTTCCAAACATGTCGACCTTTTTGATGGCAGTGAAGCAGTGACAAGCCTTTGAAGGGAAACTTAATTTACTTACAACATAGCAGACACACTACCTGCGGTATTCAGAGGAATGTGGATTGAATGTAGATTGTGACATTTGTGTTTGAAATTCAACAGTACAGCTTCAAAATGCTGACACTACGAAGTTTTACTCACTCTGTTGCAGTAGATTGGGAACGTGGCGCTCCTGGTCAACCCTCCATAATGATCGGAGTGGAAATGTGTGAGGAAGTAGCCAGTGATGCCCTCGATCTCGCCGTACCGGAAGGCATCGATGGCAAACTTTGTTCCTGAGCGAGATTTGACATTTGGAGTTGAATCACGAGACGACTGACCTTTGAATTTAAGCAACACGCGTCTCAAACTCGTTCACAAACCTGGAATCTTCTTATAGAAGGGGCAGCGTGGCGACTGCACTTCTCCATCGGCGTTGGTTCGGCTCCAGCGCCCTCTCCTCCACCCTCTGCCGCCACCTCTCGCCGCTTTGCCCGGGACGTCCACCGAATCGCCGTTATTAGCAGCGTCCATGGCGGTTCTGTCAGCCCGAGGCTTCCTCTGCCATTCCCCCCTCGGCCTTTTCCGGCCGGAGCTTTCGCCAACTGCCGGAGAGACGGCGGCATTTTGTTCCTTTGGTCCCGCCGCAGCCTCCTTCTCCTTCTCCTTGAGCGGCTTGAGGCCGAAAAACACCCCGATGTCCGTCTGTCTGAGTCCCGCCGCCGCCGCCGCCGCCTTGTGAGGCGGCATGCTTTGAGCTTGTGTGCTGGTAGAGGGAAGCACTGCAGGAGTTGCACACTGGCGCTCTGGTTGAATACTGCTGGTGTTCAAGTTGTCTCTGAGGCGCTCTAAAACAATACTCTGCGGCGACCCAACACTTGTTTTGCCGAGTGTTTCTCCTCCGGCTCTGTTTGCCGCGGCTGTGGAGGCTGCTGCCTGATTACCGGGCGCTGACGAGGAAACTGAAGCCAGCTGGGTGTTTGGGGACGGCCGCTCCTTTTTTTCTCCCAAATTATTTTCTACGTATTCGGCAAAGAGTTCGTCGTCACTTGAAAAGCCGTCGCTGAACAAAGTCATTGAGTTTTCGTCCTTGTTTTCAACCACACCGTTGTTAAAAAGGGCTTTCCTACACTCAGCGTTAATGAGTTCCGCCTCTGCCGGGAGATCAGACAGAGGAGAGTAGGATATTGCCTCATCATCTTCAGGAAGGTTTTCAGTTTTGGGTAAACTTTCCCAAGTCTGTCCTCTTTCTTCCTTGACAGGGGGGGTTAAAAGTTCCTTTTTACTTTCTTGGGAACTAGTAATTGACTTTTGGCTCTGTGGAGATGAAAGCCAGCCTTTCTTTTTCTTGAAATCCTCTGGGCCGGGGGAGCGAAGTAACAGAAGGCCGTTTGGAAGTTTAGTTGGAGGCGTTCCACTGTGACAATGATCCGGGGCAATGCTCTGACTAGATGAGGCAGGAAGATTGAGAGTGGCATCCTGGAAGGTTTCTGAAATGCAGCCGTCCGAGTCGGAGTTCACGTGTCCCGGGAGACGACGGCCGGCGTCCTCAGCATGCTGGGTCACGCTGACCGCTGGTGCTTCACCATGCGCTCGGCTTTGTGCCAGGAGCGTGTGATTGAACCTCTTGTAATGATTTGGGATGGTGGAGGAGCACCGGAGGCCGTCTGGACATTCTGCAGGAACACAGGAAAACATTCACAATCAGTCGACTCATCAGAATGAGATCCGATCATGTTTAAATCCACTTTCAGGTGCAATTCTCTCAATCCCCCCCCCCCCCCCCCCCCCCCCCCCCCCCTCCAAAAAGACCCATTCTGCACAAAAATATTGATTCTTACATCCATTACTTTCATGGTTTCCTTCCCAAACCAAAGAGAATTTTTAAAAAGAACATTTTATTACAATGACCTGTTCTGTACAGTGTGAGACGAACTAAAACAAAATAGCAGGAGAAACACAAAAAGGCACGATGTGCTACTTCGTCTGGTATCTAAACTAAACACTTACAACGAGAGTTTTCAGGTCATTTTAGATTTTTTTTCTCAATGTACTTAGAAATGACTGTAGATATCAGATATATTGTCAAAAGAGCAACTTTATTGCTGTGATCGTCCTCAGAGTTAAAATGCATAAAAACAAAATAAAAAGTAAATGAGGCTCCGTCATTCAACAAATTCAGGCTTTAAGCAAAAGTGCAACAGCAACTACGGAAACTCACAAGGAATGGTAGAACGGAATGTGAAAAATTACAAAAAAATGCCTCTAATTTGCAATATAAAAACCTTTTTTAGCTACAAATTGGATTAATTGATTAAATCGATTTTCAGCCCGACTTACAACTAAGGGGCTTGTAACTACGAGTCTTTCTTTTATATTGACTGTGGTTTATTTAATTAATGCTCACCTGCTATTTCAAAATGTCCCCATCCATGAACAATCCCAACAAAATATAAGATATTATGGAATTGCATTTTAGGGAAGGCAGGTCGTGGCGCTTTTTGGACCTTGAGGACGTTTATGAAGTTTCAAACACAATTTAGGATGGTGAACAATTTATTACATTTTTAGCCGAATACCTGATTTTTGCGGTTTCATCTTTCTTGTCTAGCATTTTTCAAACATGTTTTTTTTTTTAAATTTACAATAGAATAGAACTGAATCAAAATACTTTATTGATCCCAGAGAGAATGTCCTTTAAGCATTGCTCCACACAGAATAAATAGGAAGAACGTTGAATATTAAATAAGGGAGGATAAAAATTAAATAAGTAATTTCAAATACTAATGAGTAAAAGACTTAACAATGACTAATATAAGTAGGAAGGATGAACCAAAACACAGCAAACATAATCTACAGGGAGGAGTTATAGAGGCTTATGACCACAAGAAAGAAGAACATTTTAGCCATTTTATCTTTTTTCTAAGCAGTTTTGCTTGATTTTATTTATTTATTTTTTTCATTTTGGAGCTTTATTCCTCTTTTAGAAACTCTAGTCATTTTAGCTATTTCGCTTTTTTAGTATTTTTAAGGTTGTTTTTTTTTAAATCCAAGATGTAATTTTGTCATTTTGAAAAAGGCTCTGATGGGCAAATAAAATCAAAAGAAGATTATCAAATGTTCACTGAGGTTTAATTTAGTGGAAGCTTCAGGGAGCCACACGTGGCTGCAGCGCTGCATGTTTCAGAACCCAAGGTGTGAACAACTCATGTGGGATTCCATATCTGGATGTTAAATTATTATATACTCACTTGTATTGTATCAGTTGTATTGGTGTTGTTTGGACTTGGAGATGCTTCCGTTTGCATGTTCTCTCTGAGCAGGTGTCCAAATTCTACCCCAGTTTTCTCCCATGATCCAGAAACACGTGTTTGAATCTCAGGCTTGCAAAAATGTGTTA
The DNA here is from genome assembly GCF_963383615.2 of Lipophrys pholis. Classification (NCBI taxonomy): domain Eukaryota; kingdom Metazoa; phylum Chordata; class Actinopteri; order Blenniiformes; family Blenniidae; genus Lipophrys; species Lipophrys pholis. The sequence goes on along the minus strand of NC_137635.1, from coordinate 5,660,220 downwards.
AGGTGAGTGTGTGTTCCTTTGTCTTTCTGTGTTTGCCCTGTGACAGAGTGGTGATATATCCAGGGTGAACTCTGCCTTTCTCCATCATCATCAGCTGGGATCTGAGTTATCAAAGCAATAAAGCAGATGATGGATGGACATTTTGTCCAACTAATGCAAAGGTTAGACATGGTGAATGTGTCTTCCAGCATAGATGGTGGAACTCTGGACACCACCCTGCAGGCCTTAGACGTCTCCTTCAAGTTGAAGCAGTTCAAGTCCAAACCATAAACCAGTGACATTATATGATGTAATACAATTATTACAATATTGGGAGGGGGGATTTTTGCATGCACCATAATGTAATATTAAACGTTTTTAAATATTAATTACACGTTTGTTACATTATCAAGCCGTTATTACATTCCAGGTTTTATTACATTATAGCTGAAGCGGTGGTAATAATACACGGTTGTACCTGTACATTCGTCCCTGGGGGAGTCAAGACACTCAGAAACGTGCCATCGCTGGGACTGGACCAGCAGGATGAAGAAAGGCATCTGACAGACGGGACAGAAATCCCCGGGGGATGAGGATGAGCCTGTGGTTCCATCTTCTCTTGTCTTTGGGTCCGAGTCTCTGCAGGATTCAACCCTGCAGCCACTTTCTGCAGCTTTGCCACGATCGTCCAGTGACTTGGAAGTCTTCCTGCTCGTGCACTTTCGCCTGGTCACGGATGCAGATGCTTGGCGTCCCTTCTTTTTCTTCTCCAGAGGTTTGTACTCCCATATGTCGTTTTCCGAGTCGGTCTGTTGAGACATCTGAAGCAGAGGCAAAATAAAAACGAGCCTGTTGTTGCTCCTCTTGTTGTTATGACACAGTCACTGATGTTTAGTAACATTCCGCGGCGATGAGACAAGTTACAGTAATGTAGACAACTGCGGATGGGTTAATATATTATCAGGGTAGCGGTAGCGATAATAACTGTTTTTTTTTTAATTCTAAATCTAGTCCGAAAAGAGCTTTTTCCCGTGATTGAACCGTTTTGGACTGAATGGACATGCCAGGACTTCTTGCCGCCTCAACATACAACACTGCAACGAAGAAACGCAGCGACACATTCGTCACTTTTTCTAATTATTAAACTCTTTTATTCGACAACAATTCTAGCCGAAATAAAAATCACAAAAGACTCAATTAATCTCCAAGATATTCTTTTCTTTTTTTACTGTAGTCTGGGATAAAAAATTATGCGATGTTGCCATTACTTCCGTGTCGGAAGTGCGGATACGAATCTGCGTAGTTGGTTTACCTTAGTGAGTGGGTGTTGTTGTTGGAAACATGGCGTCCCAGTGCAGCCTCTCCACTCTGTTTCCTCTCCAAAGTCAGCTGGATTACTCTCTAGACGACGCTACCACAGAGCAAGAAAAGCAGAATCTGGTCGACGAATATTTGAAAAATCTGGACGAGCGAGGGGACTTGAAGATACCTGATTTCCAGAAAGGTTAGGGGATGTTCCAGCTCCAACTTCCTCAGGTCGAAGTCAGGACAGGACTCAACTTGTCCACACATTATCAGACAAAGCTGTCTCATTTCCTACGATTTTATTTATTTTTTTAACCTTTCCTGTCGTTTTATCGACGTTTACTTCTTTATCAATTACAATAGCTTCCTTGTGAAGAGCTTATTTTTGAAAAGTTAGTCAAAAGTCATTGAAACAAATGGATTAAGAAAGATATACCAAAGACAACATATAAAGTAAAACCTTTATAAAAAATAAACATTATAGACTAAGTAAAATAATTTTTTTAATCAAAGCCTGAGTAGATAATGATTTAAGATCTGATTTAAAAGAGGTGTGTATCAGCAGGGACTTTGTTCCACCGGTGAGGAGAGTAGGAACTAAAAGCTGCTTCACCTTGTTTCTCATGACTATGAAACACTTATTAAACTTGTGTAATATGTTTGCTGGCAGGGGGAGTATTTAAAGAAAAATCTTATGTGGGTCTTTTTCAGCAGCAATACAATAACTATGAATGGATGAATTAATGGTTTATTTCTGGTCACAGGTCAATACACAGAAAATGCAAACACAAGCAATATATTGTTCATTTTAAATGACGAATAAGAAAAATAGGTTGTGGCTTATTTATGCCTATATTGTAAATTCTATGAATAACCTACAATATGTGCAACTTAAAAACAAAATCCCCAAAACAACAAAGGGCAAAAAGACCTAAAGGACTTAACAATAACATGATTATTGACATTACCTTTCTCTCATCTCATCTTATTTATTCTCTATTTTACAGGTTTTTTGTAAGTTACTTTTACGTTCATCACAGAAAATCTAACTCCACACAACAGAAACACATCTGAGTTCTCACTTTACATGACGCGAACATAAACATTCCTCAGAAATTATATCTTCTTCCTCTCAATTTAAAAAACAAAAAAAACAACAACTCTTGAATACAAACAAGTAGGCTTTTATTCTTCTTGTTCATCTCTCAACACTACAAAGGCACATGAGACAAACAAGCCTTTGTTTGTTCCGGTCATTCTTCAAACGGTAGAGTCCTACTTTTCCAGAAAAAAAAGGCTTGAGTGTCTCATTTGTACCTGCTATGTAACTGTGATCGATCATGTCTGGTGTGTACAGACCCTCTCATCCCTTAAATATTTTGGTAGAAACCTCTTTTAGTGCTACTCCTGAGAAATACACCGTGATGGTAATATCTTTTCACACCAGTAGATGGTGATCTGCAGTAGAACATCAAATAATGAAATAAATAGAGCTGTAGGTTACCATAACTAGGTCGACAACCGAGATACTTAAAAAAATAAAAAAATGTTGACCCAAAATGTATATACATGGTTGATTTTTAAAGCTATGCAAAACTGCTCAATAATTAATGACATGAGCTTGTATGCCACGTCTCTGTATACTGAAGGAGGAACTCAGCTGGGTATTGTATTTAATTAAAATATTTTTTGCTTCCCCTATAGAATGGAGTATAGCCTTATTAATTCTTTCACTTTACTGAGTTAGACTGGTGAATAAATCAGAATTCCTGCCATTTGCTGTGCTATCCATGAGTACTGATCTGTGCTTGATGCAGATTGAAGCTTGAAATCTGTGCTATTATCTATACAAGTTATAAGAGCTCTGCTTCTTTCAAAATATTGCTTGCGGCATTCTGTGGAAAGTTATGAAGCGCTGTGTGTGTGGAAACTTTTTTAAACACATTTTAGAGAAATTATTTTTACTTGTTTTTGTTATTTCATGACTTGAAGCAGAGCAGTGGTGTTCAAGGTGGGGGATGGCTTCCTCTGAGGGGCATCAGTTAGGTTTAGAGGGCGGCAGGAAAGATCTGAGAGGTCAGGGGGAAAACATTTTAAAACATTTTTTGAGAAGGAATCATGGTATAAAGAAATAAATGGAGGGTAAAGCTTCTTCTGTACTGCTATCACATGCAGTATTTTCATAAAACACACTAATTTCCAAAACCAATACTATAATAAAATACTATATTTTGCTGATGTGTCCAGGGAGTCCATGAAGCATTGATGGAGCTTTGACACCCATTGGTGTCAAACATAAGTCCCGTGGGCCAAAACCAGCCAACAAGAGGCTCCAATCCGGCCAAAACACCAAACAAATTGTGAAAATATATAAGTAAACATTAAAAAAATAGAATAAAATTTAAGAGTAGCAAACACAACACAACACTGAGACCTGAGCTGAGAGATCAATGATGCCGGGGTAAGATTGTAAATGGACCCCGGGGTCCATTTTCCACTGCGCAATATGAACATTTTACTGTATTTTACACCAGAAAGTTTAATTTAAATTAAAATTTATGTTGAAACTGTAGTTATTTTCCACATTAGTTCTTTGATTTTTGCAAAATATATGGATTTTTTTCATCACACTTCCTCGTATAAAGTTTCAATTTAAAGGTTGTTATGCCACTATTTTACTGGTCCGGCACGCTCACCATGAAAGTGGGCAGCTTGTTGCCTCTGAACGTAAATGTGTCTGACATTCCTGCTCAGACTACTTTGAAAAACGCTCATCTAATGTGTAAGTGAGGCAAGCGCGTAAAAAAAAAAGCTTATTAGATGTGATGTACATCTATTAAAATTGATTTTGTTGTATTTTATAGTGAAAAGTGAGAGTCACTGCTTTAATCAGTTGAGCATGTGGCATGACAGCTCTGTGAGGAAAAGCTCAGACGTCCCTGTGAGGTGACAAGCGAGCATTGTGAAACATTGCCTGCATAGTGACTTAACATAATTAAGAGGATGACAACGACATTTTATTTTCCCCAATCTGCACGTGTCTGCAGGCTTGGAGTGGCTGAACACGGAGGGGCCTTTATCTCTAAACAAGGAGCTGGATGGTAAAGTGGTGTTGCTGGACTTCTTCACTTACTGCTGCATCAACTGCATGCACATCCTGCCCAGCCTGCACCGGCTAGAGGACAGACACTCCGTCCAAGGTTTGTACTGGTGATTACATGAAAGAGAAAAAAAAAAAACCTTAGCGGGGATGACTTGATCTTGAGCGGTAACAAGATGAAATGACAGTGCAGGGTCACAGTGTTCTGTTCATCCAGAACATTGAACATGTTGTTCGTAAAGACAATGTATAAAAAATACTTGTGTCGTGCTGTGCTGCACAGATCAGTGAATTCTCATAACCTGGAAGAACAAAAGACGGGGAGAACAAGTGCTGTGACTGCTGCCAAAGCCAAATTTACATCCTAATCTTCAAGTTTAGAAAGTCAAAGTCCAGAACAAATGACTTAGAATTCACTGGTTTAAGTTGTTCTGAATCAACCACAGATGGCTATTCTCTGCACGTTTTATCTGAAAATAAAGAAAAAAACAGTGACTTTTTTTAACACGTGTCAACGAGGGTCCATTGGGGTCAAATTAATGTGAATTGTGTAACGAGAAAGCCTGTTTTATAAGGAGCGTGCGACTGTTGTCAGTGACGTCTCTACGACGGCAATGAAACAATACAAGAACAAACAAAACAGCCGTGTGTTATTCTGTCTCTCTGTGCTGGCTCCTTTCTCCACACTCAGCCCTCCTGAGGATGTACATCTTGGCAAATGACTCTGCCATTTATAGGAAATGCTTAAAAACATAGACACACACACACACACACACACACGCACGCACCAGCGTAGATTCCATCGGCAGCCTTGGATGATTCCTGGATGGTTCATCGTTCCCCTGCTCTATTTCCCCACATTTCCTCTCTGCTGCTTTTATCCAATAAAGGCAAAACCACAACACACACGCACACACGTCGCACGTCGCACTTTAAAAAACAAGAGCAGTAAACAGTGCATTTGTCGAGGGGGTTTTCAGCAATGGATTAGTGCATATTTGGGCCTCTTGTGTAAAATGACGGTTCCAGGGCTGCGTCTGTACTGATGGCCTGAGCCTGGCGTTGCTTACAGCTTTCTGTAACAATTTGAACCAGTCATATTGACCAATCCAGTCTGTTTAAGTTCAGGACTTATGCGACTTAATAGGACAGGTTCAGTATTTCTTTTGAACGGCTCATGTGATTTATCGACGGCGGTAAAGAACATATACATTGAAAGCCTTATTCTTTAAGGTACAGCAGTAACCCACCACATTCAATCTGAATTAGCCAAGTGTTGTTTGAGTTGGTGTAATTACAAAATGTGTCCCGTCGTTACAGAGATAAGCACTGAATATGTAAATAAATAAAAACATGATATATTCAATCTACAATCAAATGAAATCTAATATTGTGTATCATATAAGTGTTTAGATATACCTCCAAAAGCAGCCTTGGCATGCCGGAGATCATTTTTCTAATGCACTTCCTGAGAGTAAGACTGCCCCTGGTCCTTGAGGAAACTAAAACCTGGCAGGTCCCACAGAGGGAACACAAATCAAAAAGCAATACTGTCTTATGTGTCATGTTGCATCACAGGAACAGGCAGAAGTTCACTGGGGCAGAGAGGCTGTAGTACATCACTTTACCTCCCCTGCAAGAGCAGAAGGCCACTTATCTCAGCCATGAAGAGACCACAACTAAAAATACTTCATGCTGCAGCTTAGGTGAGTACAGGGCCAATAATCTCACCCCTATGCAAGTTCATTGCGTCGTGCTTCACATATCCACTCCATCTCCAGCGTGATCTCTGGCATCCTGCTGCCTCTTCAAAGGGAAACTCTGTTTTGGATACTGAAGTTTTTTTTCAAGGAGTATATAAGACAACATGTGAGTTCAGTATGAATAAACACATGCACCGGCTAAAATTATACGGAAATGTTACTGAAATGTATTCAAACTGAATTAATTTCAAAATAGGTGTCAGGTTAAATTCAAGTTAAAAGCCTTTTATTGGATGTTTTCAGTGTGACTTGATGAATATTGACTGACCGGCTTCCAAAGGATCATCTGAGGAAACTGTGCAGTTTGAAATTCAATTGCCAAACACACACACACACACACACACACACACACACACACACACACACACACACACACACACACACACACACACACACACACACACACACACACACACACACACACACACACACACACACACACACACATATGGAAACACTGCATTGCCATCACACGTTATCGTGCTGGCCTTATCTTTGGCTCCGCTGTGGGTACATTCTGTTTGCTGCTCTGGTCAGCGAGGTGTGGGAGCCACCCTGTCCAGTCACTCCCACAGTCCACCACCCACCCACCCATCGTCACTACAATCTGTGCTATCGTTGCACCGCTTGGCGGAGGACTCGGGCGATGAAATCCGCTGCAGACTGTGTCGAGTCAGAGCGTTTTGGGGTTGTGTGTGTGTGTACGTGTGTGTGTGTGAGCTGCAGTAACTTAACAGAAGCAGTTTTGTTGAGGTGTTGTTGTTCCCGCCACCGCTTGTGATTAATACATAAATCGGGGAAACTGCTCGTGTGAAAGCACGTTTCAGATTAACAATCCACGTGGAACAAATTAGCAGACAATAGTTATGGGCTGAGTGAATTCCTTAAAATGAGCACTTATTCATTATATTTCATTCTTTAAGCCTCTTCTCCCTACACTGGAGCTTAGTATTTCTTTGGACTTTATTCAAAATGAAGAAGGTACCCAATTGTAATCAATTATCTGTCCTCGGAGCTTATGCTGCCTAAATTTCCGATGCACCCATGAGCGTTTAATGAGGCTTTGTCAGGCACATTGGTAGAGCTCAGCTCAGGGTGAAAGAAACCAACAGAACAGGACGAACTGATAAAAGAAAAATGGTGCAATGTAATGTTATTTTGGCAGCACATAACTTTTCTTTGGAGTTAATTAAATATTTGAAGCAGGATCTTTGCACACAGTTACACATGAGTCGGCAGCAATGATCCAACAAAACCACCCTCATAATAACATTGAGGCACATTTGATGCACGCCAAAGTTTTTTAATTGACGACAAGGTGGCACTTTAATTACTTTAAATACTCCCAAACAAGTTCAATTAGACTTCAACTCATGAATATACACAAAAAAAATCCTCAAATATAGACCGTGTGGCTTAATCTGTTAAATGAGTGCTCCCAGTTTTACATTCTTCATGTTTATTAAACAAGTTACCAACAGTCTTGAAAAAAATGAGCTTCGCATCTGTCACAGCTGGAATGAAACTGTTCAGAAAAAACATAAAAAGTCCATCAACAACAGTTTTTGTGTCCAGAAATGAAAAGAACAAAAAATGCAGAATAGATTTGGTCTATTAAGCTATGATACCTCAATTACAGGCCGTGTTGTCTTGATGAGTGGGAGTGTTACAAACAGGAATGCACACAGTCACACTTGATCTCACTTTCAATTGATTGTAAAAATGTACATTTGTTGTGGTATGAAAATGCTCCCATGACACTGAGCCGGATCACTGAAGTATTCTGAGGCCGTCTCGGGCGGGTCGTCTTTCCCGCTGCCATGCTCTCACTCTGTTTACACGCAGTACAGGGAATAAAAACAACAGTCGCATGCTACTTTGAAAACAGGAAAGAAATTTATTCATCTGCAGTGCCGAGCTGCTCTGGTTAAACATTTCAGCGTCACAACAAGCTCCGTTCAGAGGAGCATCGCAAACGTGTATTTTTCACAGATTTCTTTATTATACATTTTTTTTCCAATTGCGCAGCAGCAGAACATCCATGTTTCCCGTCAGAAGTCGTGATTATTACTCAATCGCTTTCATTGTCTGCACAATAATCATATTGTCTTTGATGCCTCCTAGGATTCTACTAAAATAGTCTTTTTATTGCCCCGAGGCACTTAAATATTTTCCAGGCTCTACATGTACGAAACGTCCGGCTTGAGGGGAAGAAGGTGGTTTCAAAGGATGACCCGTAAAGCTCGCGGTGGAAAATCTAATCTTTTCATCCGCGTCTCTGTGTTTGTGTGCAGCATTTGTGCTGCTATTGATGAAGCTTATGAAACCTTGGACACAGCAAATTAGAGCCAAGGACTTGCAGAGATGTGAAGATTGAGGCCTTTTGACTGGACACAAGTTCAACTCATTTGTTTATCTTTCGTGCCGTTACGTAACAAACAGACGGACACAAATTATAAAACAAGGTCGATTCGTGTTATTTCGTCCTTTTCTTTGCAGCCCACGAAAATGTATTTGTTAAAGACCTTTTAAATCTGTGGTATTGTTTGCAGTTTGCAGCCACTAATAGTTATTATATTTGCAATTGTTAACTGTCTCCTCATGTTTTTTTTATTCTTCCTGCCAGATGGGTTGGTTATAATTGGCGTGCATTCGGCAAAATTTCCCAATGAAAAGGTAAGTGCTTTCATTGTGTGGGTGGTTTGGGTTGTTCGGCCCCGGCATGGCTTTGTCTCTGCACTTATGCAACTTTAGTGTTGACAAATATGATGGTTTCATTTGAGAATGCTTTTGAATTCAAATAACAATAAAAAAAATTCTTTCTGAAAAGCGAAAACATGCATTTGGAGGTAATTGGCCAAAGAGATTTGGATGGACGAATGGATGGATCTATTGATTGAAGTATAGGCCTTTGACAGAATTTAAATGAATAATCTAAAAGAGCCTTGAACAAGCAATAAGAAATATATTCTAAAATATACAGAAAAAAACCCCCAAATACATTTAAAAAAAATAAAAATAGTTTTTTTTAATTAGCATAATATGGGAAGAGCAGAATAAATATCTTAATAAATAAAAACAATTTCATAACTCAGTAGTTCAACAAACCTGTGAAGTTTCAAGTGAAATCGTAGCAAAAGATTGGAAATACTCAACATTAGAAACATGAGACAACAGAAAAGATCTTAAAATCTAAGAAAAAAGATTCTTTAAAAAGTTGATCGAACAAAAAAAATGAACCAGGAAAGAAACGAGCGAAGGAGCAAGAAAGTTGAGAATATTTGACGGAATAAATTACACTTAGTATATATAAAAAAAATATATTATTTAGATACCCCCCAAAAAAATCTAAAAATGTACAAAACTATATAAATACATTAACAAAACCAGAAAGCTGAAATAAACTTTGAGTAAATAAGAAAATAGAAATGATGCTTCATTTCTTCCTTAGGATAAATTATTTAAATTGTTATGTGCTCTTCAGCGAAAACCATGTCTTTTTAGTTTATAATGAAGCTGAAAGAAAAATACTTCAAACTATATACAAAAATCCTCCCATGAAAAATACATTAATTCGTTTTTTTAAGTTAAAAATGTTTGTATTACAACATTAATTCTAACCACGAATAACAGTGAAGAGCTTACATCATGCAACCCTCTTGAAAAAAAACCCGTTTTAATTTAATCATCAGATTTTGTTCTAATTACGCCTCTTTTTGTCCCACAAACTCTGGAAGGTCCTGGACAACATTCGCAGCGCGGTGCTGCGGTACGACATCTGTCACCCGGTGGTGAACGACAGCGAGGCGAGTCTCTGGCATGAGCTGGAGGTCTCCTGCTGGCCCACTCTGGTCCTCCTCGGCCCTCGTGGCAACCTGCTCTTCTCCCTGGTGGGCGAGGGCCACGGCGACAGGCTGGTGCTGTTTGCGGACAGCGCCCTCCGGCATTATGGGGCGCGGGGCCTGCTGAAGCCCCACGCTGTCGGCATCAAGCTGTACAGAGACTCGCTGCCGCCCGGCGTCCTCTCCTTCCCCGGGAAAGTTGCTGTCGACGAGAGCGGCGGCAGACTGGCCATCGCGGACAGCGGGCATCACAGAGTACTGATCGCCTCGTCTGCCGGACACCTGCTGCACGTCGTAGGAGGTAAGAGATGAAAAAATGCTGCGATTTGAAAGGAAATGGTAAGAGCTGAAACTGTTTTCATTATTTGATAATTATCAGAATCTATTGTGAACAGTAATTATGTATTAACAAGACATTTTTACTGTGTGGTCATGGAGTGAACTAAAGAAAGCAAAACATAAAAAAAAACATCATTGTAATTATACTACTTTATTATAATATCATATATGGTCTTAATACTGAGTTTTTTGGGGTTCCCTCTAAAATGACCTCCTATCAAGTTCCTAACTGAAGAATTGTTTTGTCCATTTCTTACACATAACCACATTCATTGTTTATTCCAACACATGGTAGTTCAGCTCAACTTCACCTTGATTGGGTCCAACTAGTAAAGTAGTGCCATAATAACCTTTAAATTTAAACTTTAAAGTTTTTTTAATTTTGTGGCGCAGAGTTCGCGTGATGACATTTTTATTTGCAAAATATAGACATTACTATAGAAAATGACTTCAATGTCAACATTAGGGCAATTTTAATTTTAACAGTCCACAGTGTAGTCCACAGTCCACAGTGTAGTCTACAGTCCACAGTGTAGTCCACAGTCCACAGTGTAGTCCACAGTGTAGTCCACATTCCACAGTGTAGTCTACAGTCCACAGTGTAGTCCACAGTCCACAGTGTAGTCTACAGTCCACAGTGTAGTCCACAATGTAGTCCACAGTCCACAGTGTAGTCCACAGTCCACAGTGTAGTCTACAGTCCACAGTGTAGTCCACAATGTAGTCCACAGTCCACAGTGTAGTCCACAGTGTAGTCTACAGTCCACAGTGTAGTCCACAGTGTAGTCCACAGTCCACAGTGTAGTCCACAATGTAGTCCACAGTCCACAGTGTAGTCCACAGTCCACAGTGTAGTCCACAATGTAGTCCACAGTCCACAATATAGTCCACAGTCCACAGTGTAGTCCACAGTCCACAGTGTAGTCCGCGCTGCCCGTCCACCAGCAGGGAGGTTGGCAGCCACAGGGAGCGGTGCATGCTGGGAACTGGCACCGACCTAACAGAGGACGAATGATGGAAAACCAATGTTTCTATTTTGATGTGTTCCATGTCACCACCGTGTACTCGGATTAAAAGAAGCATCATTATGAAATGACAAAGTCCAGAAGAGACATAAAGGTGACTTTGTTTTGTTCTGGTGTGACCGACCATCAGGAAAGTTATAAATATCAACAACTGTTCACTTAATGGAATAAACACGCCACATTCAGTGCCTCAGGGTCTTTCTCATGAGAGGTCCTACAAGTTCTGCGTTGCACATAAATCAAGTGATAAATACAAGAACACAAATAAAACTCCCCGCTTAAGTAATGTGGCGGTGACGATGGAAAGAATCTGTCCTTTTGTCTTAACAGAAGAGGCAAACACTTTAAATGTGCCTGGATTATTTATGATGAGGAACAAAACGATGAAGCAACACCCGGCAGGCATGATGTCGTGTGATCTCCTCTGTCGCAGGGCCTGAAAGTGGCAGGCAAGATGGCGACTTGAGCGAAGCGTCCTTTAACTGCCCTCAGGGCGTCGCCATGAAAGGGGACAGCGTGTACGTGGCCGACACCGAAAACCACCTGATCCGAAAGGTAGAGCGAAAAATAAATGTTTTCAAAATTCATTTCTACGGTCAGTGTTTGATTGATTCACGCGCCCGAGGTCTCTCCAGATTGACCTGCTGCTGGGAAGAGTCAGCACTCTGGCCGGAGTCGGTACTCAGGGCACCGACAGAGAGGGCGGGGCTCTGGGGCCTCAGCAGCCAATCAGCTCCCCTTGGGATGTGACGCTCGGCACCATGGGTGAGTTATTTATTCATGCTGATAGCAAAGATGTTGTAATAATATTGTGTTAAAAATGTGGAAATGGAAATATGGAGTCAATGATCAGAGTGTGTAGAGCGCAGTTTGATCTCAGGTGGACCGGACCTGCATCTGTGTCTTTGTTTTAGTGCAATAAAGTATTAACATGTCATTAAGAAATTCACATCTAATTCACATTCGCATTTAATGAACTACCCTGAAACTGACATTTTAACAATATTATGCCTCAGTTCACCAACCTATAGATCACAGTGGATTTCTATTACACTATTTACATCTTCAAAGGCAGAAAACATTTGGCCACATGTAGCTGGAACTCAAAAATATAGTCGCTCGGTTCATATTATGATCAGAACAACTTGTCAAATTCAAGAAATTATCTTTAATGTCAACACTATTCCCCTTCCGCGTCTTGATCCTGATCACCTGAACTGACTCGGCACGTGATACAAACCAAAGTGCGCCCCTGGTGGTCAAATAAATATGTTGCCGTTAATGTTCGAATTTCTCCCAGCTGGTAAGTTCGATTTCATAAATTGTGTGATACAATCGAATTAAGTTTCTGTCGATATTGTGAGATTTGTTGGCCATGACGTACAGAGGTGAGAGAGGAGTAAACCAATTTGTGAACTACTTATTCAATGTTGTCAGCGTTTCCATGGAGAGAGCGTTTACAAAACCTGCACCATAATTCCTACTTTTAAGCAATCTTGACTCTTCCCCTTTTGGTCAATTTGAGGTGCGTATCTCTACTGAACAGTATCAGGCTTCCTGTATTTTTCCAATGATTGACGGACTAAACTACGAAACATGACGTGGACGACAAAGGGTTAAAGTTTACATCCAGAATGGACTGAATCGCCAAAACATCTCTGTTTCTTGGGAATTTGGGTTATTTTTGAAATCCAAACAAACTCTGTCAAACGCGACGGAGTTCCTCGGGGTATCTCAGAGGGAGGGGCTATCTGTCAGTGTGTCTGGACGCTGTCCACCATCAAACCTGACACGATCTGTCAAAACCAATGTTTCATTCTACGGAACATGATGACACCTTAATATCTCATGGAAACTTCCCTGCCCCCCCCCCCCCCCGCACATATTTTCCACGCTTCCGCCGAGATATTCAGTCATTCCCTTCATCCAAGGATTTCCTCACTTCAAGTCTCTTTGCCAAATGCCTCGTCCATAATGTGGCTGCACCCACAGAAAGGATGGATTTAAGTAACCTACATACACTAAATTAGAAATAATAAAAAATAAAATAAAGCTCCTGTAAACGACCTGACAAAGCCTTTCATAAAAGCTCCACTTTACTTCTCAGCTTCATCCCTCTTAATGCCTGCCTTTCATTGTTTGGCCGTGAGCATTCAGGCTCTTTTTATCGTTTAATTTCTTCTGATACGTGACGCATCTTGAGATTTCTAACTTTTCAATCTCGAAGTCCTGTTGAAGCATTTTTATCTTGAGGAAGCATATTTGACATATTTAGTGCTTCAGCCTTTGGTTTGAATGACTTGAGCACTTCTGCTCGTCACTTCTCCCTCTGACGTGGTTTTAATCCAGTTTGGTGACTTTTAGTTTAGTTTTGTAGCCGGGGCTTTTCTCTTTGGTGCAGATCAGCTGGCTCTTCTATTATTTCAGGATTTCCAGCTTTAAGGAACTGCGTTTCGCCGTGTGACTGTCAGTATTGTACGATGTAAAACATTGGGGCTAATTGGGTGGTGGTGATGGTGTTGTAGAAGATGGGGGAAAAGCCCTCAAACCTTAATGCTTCCTCTTCCGCATACGTTGAGCAGTGTTCTTTTTTCCCCCAAATGGCTCTTTGCCGTTTTTATATAGTGCCGCAGAATATTTGTAATTCATGAGATATTCTATAAAAAAAAACTCGTAAAAGATTAAAGGCTCTTCAACATCATATAGTCTTCATTTTAGGAGTCTAATCCCAAAGCATTATGTATGTATACAACAATCAATATTCCCTATATAAACCAAGGATTAAATAATTCTGTTCAAGTTTTTTTTTTTGTTTTATATAGATTTGGCTTCTCGGTGTATGGAAATACATGTCAGATCATTTGAGATTTTTTTTTTCTAGTTTCAGTGGAATTTTTCCCACTTCCCAGTTATTCATGAACACACTAAAAGCATAACATTTCAAGTCGGTATAACTTTCCATCGCCAGCGTTTCAACAGTTAATGACACACCAAATAACATCAAATACTTATGCGCTTGTTGGTATAACACCAATAACTTCAGTGTTTTGGAAACGTAAGCGTAAAAGGTGACGTAGCAGTGAGCAGAAGCACAGCCACACTGTTAAAGACAACAGTTCCTCTCATGTCAGTAGTTTGTGTCGCTCCATGTTCCGGGCGTTTCATCGGTCAGTAATGAGCAGCTCCTGCCCACCGACACGGCGCCATACGCTTTGAATTCTTTTCCCCTCTCCGTGCACAATAAATGAAAACATACAGAGAAATGCTCATGTTTGCAATTAAAGACCTTTACAGTCATTTGCAAAAGTTGTTTGATCACGCTTCTCCGTCGTAAGAGGGAAACGATCCAAATTGCATCCAGTTGGTGAAAACGCTACCGAAGAAGGACATTTCATCCGGGGACCAGAGGACAGGCTGCTGGGTGATGGAGCCACTTCACTGGAGGGGAGGAGGTTATTGAAATACTTTAGTAATTGCTTCCAATGAGACTGGAATCTCCAGGAGCAGCCGCAAAGACCGCACTTAATCTTCTCGAGCTTGAGCAGACACAAAAACGTCCTGTAGCCAGACCTTAAAGGAAGTGCTGTTTGAATGATTTCCATAGAAGGAGAATTCATTTATTTTTCTCTGTGCAGAAGCAGATGGACAATAACAACAACGGGCAACCTTGAAACGTGACCAAAACATGACTTTTGTTTGGTTAGAGTTAGAAAAATATCTCTTCGCTATAATGTATTCTTAAAAAGTACCTGCGTATCGCTCTTCTAAAAACACATTTCTATAGACTCACTTTTAATTGAAGCTTACCTTTTGTTTTACTTGTTTTTTATTCCATTGATCTATTTTGGCTCAAAATTATGCCCCGTTAATTTTTTTAACACGCTCTCTTTTTAACGCGCTCTCTTTTTAACGCTCTCTCTTTTTAGCCACCCAGGCCGGTGGTGTTTTGTCGCCAATTATTTCCTTCAGTTTAATGTTTGCTTGTCTCCTCTGTCTCGCCTGACTTTTTTGGTTTGTTTTTACTGTAAAACAACTGTTCTTAAAAGTGCGATTTAAATAAAAGTTATTACAAGTTCTAATTATGTGTAAACGCAGCATTAGGTCAAGTTTCAGCCTGGAGCACTGAGGGGTTCAACTTCTGTCCGTTTTATTCTGGTGGGGATGAATGGTTATTGCATGGAGGTGTTGCTCGGGGGCAGAGTCATTTTAATCCAATTGTTTGTAGTTTGATTACAACGTTTTTAGATGTGAAGTCCTTAGAGTTCTACACACCAGTGGAGCAGCTCGCCCCCGCCAGGTACCAACTAGTTTGTTATTTTTACTCCTCAAAGAATTAATTGCCTTTAACTTGTAAAGTCAAAGTGTTTACCCTGAAAGCATGTGCAGAAGCAAAACAATTTGTTGTTTTGATCATCTTTATTATTATTTTTTCCTTTTTTGACTTCTGCCCTGTGGCCACCAGGAATAAAATAATCTGGGCTGTCAACTATTAGGATTTATTTTTGATGAATTAATCGCACTTCTGTTCATTCACATTTGAAATCTCGTCACTTCGATGCACAGTACAGGCAAACATAATTAATCACAGCTCAGTCTGCATTTTCCCGCGTGTGACATGCAACTGTTGAAGTCCCGTTCATGAATAATTTGTGGTATATTGTGCAGCTTTAGAATAGAATAGAATAGAAAACACTTTACTAACCCCAGAGGGAAATTCTTTAAATGTTTAATGTCGCGATATTGTTTAATTAAAACAACTAATTGATTTTTCTAATTTCAGGCCATAATCTTACGCACTTTCTAAGTATGTTTAGAAGTAAACAACCATTCTCTTGAACACTAAATACACAAGACCTTTTATTTACACAAAAATTCTGTGACCCTGTTTTGTTTCCTTTTGTGAAGGAATTGAAATTTAAATACGGGATAACCTGTGTATTGAATACACTGTGTTCATTCCTCCACTGAGTTGTTTATTACATATTTAGCAGCTACTCCACATGGAGGTGGTAATTTAACACCGCCAAGGTCCATCCATTCATCGTCTGTGTGGCTTAATCCAATTCAGGGAGCCAACACAGAGAGAAACACACACACACACACACACACACACACACACACACACACACACACACACACACACACACACACACACACACACACACACACACACACACACACACACACACACACACACACACACACACACACACACACACACACACACACTCACTTCGATTTATAGCGGCCAATCAGATGAATTGCATGTTTTGGGACTGTGGGAGAAAACCCAAGTCCTCACAGAAAAAATAATCACGCACAGGGAGAACATGCTTACTCCTAATAGAAGTAGAAAGACCCTGATTCCGGGGATATCCTCCCGTCCGCCGACGGTACATCCCAGCACTCGTCACTTATTCATGACGTCTCCACCAAGCAGATGAATAAATGATTCCCACAGAATCAGGAGGACCCAGCACCTACGTTATGTTTTGAACTAGAAAGCGTTGCGCTGTCAGGTGTGTTCGTTGTCGGCAGTCTCCGCCCCATGTGATCTAGGAATACTGAACTCTTCACCGCATTAGAAATACAGCTGGTGGGTTGTGGATCCATCGGGACGGTGTTATCTCGGCTGAGTGTATTCGAGGTGGCATATGGCCTTTGTGAGACAGACTTCTGTCACTTCCACCTGCATTCTGACTCCCCAGCCTCTAACGAATAAAGCTTCTTTGGCCTCCTTAACTTCTTTTTAATAACCATATTGAAAAAGTTGGCTGTTTCAGAGATATTGACCACAGGTCTTCTTCGACTGTATTTGTTTTATGTCCTCATTTTGTGTTTGGTTTGTCTCTGTAGGCGGTGTGGAAGACAACGTGCTGTGGATCGCCATGGCAGGGACCCACCAGATCTGGGCTTTGTTCCTGGCAGATGGAAAACTGCCCAGAGGAAGGTGAGAGACTGCTGCATGACCACCGTGACCGCTTGGGAGCGGCGGCCCTTCAAAGCCACTCCTAATAGTTTTCTAAGAGTTTGAGAGCGTGACTGTGATGCTGCTTTTTTTGTTTGAAGCCTCGAGAGAACAGCATACCTCCTTCTCATTTCTGTTTTTAGCCACATCGCCGCGAATATCAGTGGAAATCAATAAACAAAATTATGTAATGATGTCTTCCTATTTAACGCGAATAACCCTTCCTCGCCCCAGGGACATGCATCATGAAATTTAAGGGAACGTCTTCACATATAAAAGATGAAATTGAAACTTTACAATTGGAATCCCAGATCAACACATTTATTCTCTTCTATTCCGATACTCAAACAGTGACTCCAAAGCGGGGATCTGTGTGCGATGGGCCGGCAGCGGCAACGAGGAGAACAGGAACAACTCCTACCCTCACAAGGCGGCCTTTGCTCAGCCTTCGGGTTTGGCCTCGGCACCGGAGGAGCCGTGGAGCTGCCTGTACGTGGCCGACAGCGAGAGCAGCTCGGTCCGCACGCTGGCGCTGAAGGACGGCGCCGTCAAGCTGCTGGTGGGGGGAGAGAGGGACCCGCTGGTAGGTCGACGTATGGATGAGTCGGGTTTGGAAACAGTTGTGCTCTTCTCTTGTGATGGACCCTTTGTTGTTTGTGATCAAATAGAAAAAGGGGGAACCCCACCGAGTGAGCCCATATCGGCCCGTCCCAGCTGAGTGAAGGCAGACACCTATGAGCATTTAAGTCATGTTCGACGACTCTTCACTGCAAAAACTCAAAATACTACCAAGTTTAATGATCCTGCTTTTAGTCAAAATGTTTCATCCCGCTTGATTTAAGACAAAATCCACCTCACAACTAATATTTCATCCAGATAGAGGGACTTGTTTTAAGGCTCCATCTTAAATATCTTGAAATTATCTTGTTTTTGAGTCGAATTTTAGGAGAAACCAGGTTTATTTACATTGCATACATTTTTCAAGCTGAGCTGTTATTTGTATAAGATGGATCATCCTGATTTTACTGTTTGTGGCTCGTTGAAAGATAACACTCCTAAACTATCGCTTAAAATGAGTTTCCCCTGCTAATTTTAAGATCTCAATATTCCAACTATCACGTCTTATTTCAAGAAATCTTACCAAGACAATTTTCTCTTGTTCTTTTGGCAGATTCTTTCTCTTATTTTAAGGTAAAAGTCCCGTGAAAAAGTCTTTTTGTTCTTGTTTTGAGGGAGGCATTATTTTTCCAGTCTTGTCCTGGAAGTCCTGAATCTAATACGATTTGAAAAGCCAATATGAACGCCTCAGTTCCGTCTAAAGCATGCACAACCTGGGTTGGAGAGTGTGTATATTAAATTCTATATATTGAATATAAATATATTGATTTATGGAATGCATATTTTTGAAGGAGGAGATCAGAGCTCGTGGAACATGAAAACTGAATCCGCTTTACGACAAACCAGACAAAAGTAAAAAAAACAACCTGCTGCGACACGGTCTGTAAGAAGCGATTAACCTTGTGACACAGTCTCAATGATAATATGTCCCGTACCGTACGTCAACAGACGGCATGCGTCGTGGAACCCCCGCGTTAATCTCCCCACGTTTCCAGTCTTGAGAAAACACTTATGACAGTTATGAAGAGTTAAGTTAGGAAGTTATGAAGCCGGGCTCACGGCTATTTGTGTATCGATAGAAAAAAAAAAAAAGAAGATTAATCAGCCACAAAGACGCACACAGCATCCCTTGTTTGTTGTCCAACCGAAGCCCGAGGAACAATTTCTGTTTTCAACTACTGTAGTTCTTTCTTTATTGTCACGTTGATTTATTCTGACAAAGTTCAAAGAGTTTAAAAGCCTCTAGTTCCCCCGGCGGGCTATTAGAGGTACCTTGAGATTCATTCGTTTGCTTTAAAATACAAATATATAATCTGCTGCACATCAGGCAGAGACGGTTTAATCTGTGACACTTGGATGTTTATCCTTTTTTCTTTGTTGTTTTTTTTTGTCTATTTTAATCAGCGCATCAGATCTTGAAGTTACTTGAAAACTCTTCAGCTAATTGAATATGTTTGTGTCTTTTTCAGCCTCCTCACATTGATTTTTTTTTTTTTTTAGATCCCTGAGATGATTTGATTGTTACGGAAGAGTTTTAGGGCCACTGAAAAAAATAAATAATTCGGAGGCTAAAAAAAAAAAACCTTCGTGGCCCCAGAAAAAGTCGAAAATCAAATTCGAGATTTTTTTTTTTTTCAAGGTGGAAAAAAAAGTCCGTCCATCCACATGCCAGCAAGTGTGACTGCTTCCTCAAAATGCATATCAGGCGGTTTAATGAAGTGATGAAAAGAGGCTTCAGGACAGAATCTAGCTCATAAACACGGTGCAGTTATCATCAGTATCAGGACCAGAAGACACGGAAGTCGCGGAAGTTCGTCGAGTACGAAGGACAAAGTCACGGATCCCCGGCTGCTTATTTAAATGTTCTTATTAATCAAGGAAATCCTGTGTAAAATCACACGTCCATAAGCAGTAAGCAACCCGATATAGTCAGAATTAAGTGATTTAATGTGAATTCACATCTACGGGCAAATGATGAGGGATGGATTGACGTCTCTCCGTGAAAAACAAAAAATTTCGAATATGATTTTCGACTTTTTTGGGGCCACGAAGGTTTTTTGTTTTATTTGCCTCAGATTTTTTTTTTTTTCTTCAGTGGTCCTAAAACTCTTCCGTAGATTGTTTGCCGTTGCTTCAAAAAAAAAAAAAAGACAGGAATTATTTGCTTTTATTGACAGTGAAGTCTCTGTAATCCTCCATATAACACAGAGTTTTGATGAGTAAAGTAAAAATGTTCTCCAGTGAGTGTCGCTCCTGCTGATCTGTCGCTGCGGTCGATTGGTTATTGATGGTTATTGATTTTCTCATCAGTTCTATTCACCAGGAATATAGTTGGAACTGTTTGGTTGCATCAAATCACATCAAGTCATTGTAACTCACAGCCTGGACGAGGCCAGTGTTGACGAGGAATCAATTTCAGTGTGTATAATGTTGAAGTTATGAATGCGTTATGTCCATGACACCTGGATCAACATTCGTATGAAACCCTTCAAGAGTACACGAGGCCGTTTCAGCCGTTTCAGCCGTTTCTCTGCATATGACGACCAGATGGGATGCAGTTCGTTAGTCTTTGGGCGTAAAAAAAAATCTCGCAAACACAAAGAGGCTCCAATCTACGGAAGAGTTTTAGGGCCACTGAAGAAGAAAAAAAATTTGGAGGCTAAAAAAAGAAAAAAAACCTTCGTGGCCCCAAAAAAAGTCGAAAATCATATTAAAGATTTCTTTTTTTTTCACGGAGAGACGTCTATCCATCCCTCATCATTTGCCCGTAGATGTGAATTCACATTAAATCACTTAATTGTGACTATATCGGCTTGCTTACTGCTTATGGACGTGTGATTTTACACAGGACTTCCTTAATTAATAAAAACACATTTAAATAAGCAGCCGGGGATCCGTGCCTTTGTCCTTCGTATTTGACGAACTTCCGCGACGGAAGCAGGCAGCAGGCTGCTCTGTCTCTTCTGGTCCTGATACTGATGATAACTGCTCCGTGTTTATGAGCTCCATTCTGTCCTGAAGCATCTTTTCATCACTTCATTAAACCGCCTGATTTGCATTTTGAGGAAGCAGTCACACGCGCTGGCAAGTGGATGGACGGACTTTTTTTTCCACCGTGGAGAAAAAAAAAAATCTCGAATTTGATTTTCGACTTTTTTTGAAGCCACGAAAGTGGTTTTTTTTTTAGCCTCCGAATTTATTTTTTTCTTCAGTGGCCCTAAAACTCTTCCGTACCAATCCGACCCGACATAACAGCAGGAAAATTGTAAAATAGAAAAAAAAATTTTTAATTTTTTTTTAAACTAATATCTTAAGAATGGTGGAAACGCCACCTTGAAACCTTTTGGCTAAGATATCAGTTATGCTACCATGAAAGCGCCGCCGTTGCTCAAAGTCACTTTGTCAGAGTGAGTTTGTTTCAAAAAAACACCCATAATGCAACAGTCCATCTTGATCCCTCTCACACTGTCCTGTTCCAGCGACACCGTGTCCTCCTGCTGCTTTTTCATTCACCTCTTCTCTGTCCGAGGTTTTCCTTCGTTCGCGGTTCAGCTCGGTGTCTGTGGCCTCCGAGGTCGAACCGCTGCAGCGAAGGTGAACCAGCTGATCTGGTGCCCAAAGCTTTTGTTTCCGTTACAGCCGCTATTTTTGACGAGTCGCTGCAGGGAGGCGGTGAGCCACACAGGATCATGGGGCTTTTTTTTTCTTTTTTCTTCCTCTTCCAAAAGACATTAATTTTTTTGTTCGCTGAGCAGAGTGAAAAGAAGCGACACTGCAGTTCTTCTTCAATCTGGATGAGCAGTTTTTTTTTGAATTTGCCTTAATCGTGTTTGAGAGTCTTCACCTGAAATTAGTCCGAAAAGCAAAACAAGAAGAGAAAAACACTAAAAGTAGTTAATATATTAATTGTAGTCACTGTTTGATTCATGCTACCGTGTGTGTTGTTCCCATTGTGACGTTTCTCTCGTATGAACAACAGCCTTCTTCTTCCATCATGTGTTGGATTTAGTTGGAGGCAGATCGCAGGTTCACGCTCTGTTCCTGCTGATTTCGGAGCCATTTGGGTGTTTCTGTCTAATCTTTGATCTCTCGTGAATGTTTTTGGAACCAGAACCTTTTCGCCTTCGGGGACGTCGACGGGAAAGGCGTGGACGCCAAACTGCAGCATCCGCTCGGCGTGGCCTGGGCTCCCGAGCAGAGCCTGCTCTACGTGGCCGACTCCTACAACCACAAGGTGACGCCATGCAACGCTTCTGCTCTCCTGCCGTCGTCGTTAAATACCTGAAGGGAACTTTCTCAACACAGACTTTTCTCGTCCCTGTGATGGAGTTCAGATCAAGGTGGTGGATCCAAAGACGAAGCTGTGCAGCACGTTAGCGGGGACGGGAGAGGCCGGAGACGCCCTGGGCCCAGAGTTTAGCAAATCCCGCTTCAATGAACCCGGAGGGATCTGCGTGGCTGACGGAGGGAAGCGGCTTTACGTCGCCGATACCAACAACCACCAGGTCAAAGTGTTGGACCTGGTCTCCAAGACCGTCTCACCGGTGAGGGGAGACGTTTTCGGTTCCTCACCCTTTGTCCTCGCTCCTCTTTAACACCAAGATGAAATGTCTCCCCTGTCCAGTTCCACATCTCCACCGTGTGCACAGACTCGGCGGTTACGAAGCCGCCGCCGCCGACCAAAGTCCCGAAGCTGCCCAAGTCGGCTGCCAGGAAAGAAATGCCGCCGGTGTCTGTGTCTGCCGGTCAGACGGTCGTCATGTCGCTCACGCTGTCGCTTCCCGACGGGGCCAAACTCACCGAAGAGGCTCCCAGCTCCTGGGTGCTTTCAGCCGAGGGTGAGGCTGAAGTTCTCGTGTTGATGGAGAGTAATGAAGTAGAAATACTTTGGGATTATTTGTGTTTTCAACACTCATTTCATTTCAATTATTTATTTTTTTTTCGATAAGGTTCAAAATCTCGTCTCACCAGCAACTGAATCTGCTTCTACAAAACTAAATTCAGATAAAACAAATTTGATTTCACGTTGATCGTTCCAAACATTTTAAAATTTCATTCCTACACGTTCTCTGGAAGCGTGCATCATCCTGCAGCCGGTGAAACGTCCATCCATCCATGCCTTACACCTCGAGCCGATTCCAAGTGACTGTGAATCAAGGCACACACACTCACCGTCACCTACAAACATCGAGGAGTCACCAATTATCCTCAAATGCTTGTTTTTTGGGGGGGAGAAGATCAGAGAAAATCCAGCGATGCAACAGATTCTGACGGGGATTTTTGAGCTGTGTGGCGAGCAGAATAACCACCTACGGGGGGCGCCAAAGAGTCAAGGAGGGTCGTGAAGCGCTCTTGATTTTAAGGGATGTAGCAGTTCTATGTTTTAAAACAAGACGAGTTTGCATTTACTTCACTTATGTCACAAAACTACTACGTTTTAGTCTTAAGAGTCGATCATTCATTTGAAAATATAAAAAAAAAAACGTGAAAACGTGTGTAAAGATTGAGAATAATGATATTTTTTTAATGATTCAGCAAACCATTTCCACAAACATCCCCCCCTAAAAACTCTAGTAAACAGAAAGTGGTTTGCCCTTCACCACCTATTAATGGTTTATTCCACATTGGAATAAACCAACGTGGAAAATGAGGCTTTGATTGTTTCCCACTAATTTTCATTTTGGTTTTTCATCCCTGCGTCTGTCACAATAACACCAGTGAAGGATTGTAATCCTCCGTCTCATCCCAGCAGCCCACGTTAAAGATTTATAGTTCCCAGCGTCTCCATTAAACCACCTGGGAGGTTACACGTGGCCCTGATCGTCTTTTTGTAATTCATTGTCGTTCAAACGTCTCTCCTTTGTTTTTATGAAGTTGATGGAGAAGTGATTCCACGTGTCACGTCAGTCGACGGTCCCCTCATTAGGTTTGGAGCTAAAGTGTTTCCATCATTCAGAGCGAAGCGGCGCGCAGCCGGCGCTATCAGCGGGCTATTTTTAGAACATTTTGATAAGACGACATGCCTTGGTTCACATAATTAGCCACCCTGCTATGTTACGTGATCCTCCGCTCCTCCATTATATCCAGTCTAGACTTATGCTGATCAGATCAGAGCGGAGGCAGGAATTTTAATGGATCAAGTTGGAAGTGCGCGTCTGATCTAAATTGTTTTTGTTTAACTGGCTTTTCAGAAATGGCTTCCATGGGACCTCATGTTAGACATCAGCTTCATTAATCACCGTGGATTTCTGCCGTGTTATTTTCTCACAGTCGGAAAAAATCAGGCCCCTTTTCTTTTCTTTTTTCCTTTTATTTCGGACTTTTTGACTTTCATTTATCTTTCAGTCGCAGCGTCTCTCTCGTTCTCTTCTGAAGTGTATTTGCTTCTAAAAATAGACGTCCCGGGTTTCATAAAACGGATGTCCTCACTCTCATTTCAATCTAATTCAGTGAGGTTATGTGGGTTTGGGCTAATATTTCAAAGGACTGAATTTTAGCTGTGCACAACCTGGAGCCCGCCGGCTGCAGCATGCCACAATAAATCTCCGTCCCAGATAGACGCTCCGGTGCAGAGGTGATATGGTTACCAATATAAATGTGTGTATTTTGGAGCTTTTTTTTTTTTTTACTTCCAAGGAGAGCAGTATAACACCGGAGAAAACGGTCCTATTCTTTTAAAAAAAAAACTCATAAATGTCTCCATAAAAGTATAAAGTGACCCACCAAGTAAAAACAAAAAAACACAAACAAAAAACTATAATAATAATAATAATAATAATAATAATAATAATAATAATAATAATAATAATAGATAACATAAAATGAAATAATACATTTATCATCATAATAAATATATAGATGGATAAAAAATAGAAAAGAAAAATAATAAAAGTATAAGAAATATGATAGAAATGAATGAATAGATAGGAGAAGAGAAGGGTGGGATTAGTTAATTAATTAATTATTTTTCTAATAAATCTGCCAACAAAGGTTTCTTAATCCGAGGACTGTGTTTCCGCTCATCGACCACGAGATGTTTGTGTCAGAACCTCGTTCACTTCTTCATGAACCGTTAACACGCCTGCTTAACAAGCAGTTTCCTGAGTTTGTATATAAACAGGAAGAGAGGCGTTATACATTTTGTCATCTGGATCCCAACAACCGTTAACAATAATGTCTTATATTGTGGAAATTTTTTTTTTTTAAATGCATAAAATGTCTCCTCCCACGTAGGTGAGCCATTCTCAAAAAACAATTGAACGAGGCAGTTTGTGAATAAGGAAATCATTGCATCTATTGTGATTTTATTCAATGTTGTTGTTTGTTTTTTTGCTGTGGTTTGGTAATAACTCTTATGTAAAACTGATAAGTTGTTATAGTGAGAACTTACAAAATTTGCACAGAGAAGGCGGGACATAAAGCAGAGTTGAAAATGCAAGATTGCAATATATCGACTTCTTTGTACGCGCCTGTCAGCGGCGATGCATGCAGTTAACATGAGATTACCCAAAGACAAAGGTTTGGTCTACAATTACTGCGTCGTGACGGTCTCGTCCCCAGAGGGAGCGTCCCGGCGACTTTGATGCGGTTGACTTTTCACCCAGTGCCGCAGACGGCTTGAATTTTAAATATCTTCACATCATTTGACTCGGATGCTTAATTCCCCCCCTCGGGGTGTGTAGCGCCGCATTATGTAATAATAGTGCAATATGTAATGATGTCATAAATTTTAGTTATGTAATATTGCCACATTTTGTAATAACTTGTTCCATATTGCAACAGTTATTACAAAATGTGGATTAAATGATAAAATACATTTACAATGGTTTCATTTCGTCAAGAAAAAAGAAATGGCTGGTGGAATACTGAACTAGCTACGCTTGTAACTAAAAACAACTAAAAATCGACCAGCCACAATGGCAAGAGATCTTAGAAGTTCAACCTGAGGCCACATTTACACGCACCTGGGTTTTTACAAAAACATTTCCCCCTCTACCTTTAAAACATAAAATCTTCATTTACTCTGACCCGCATATCCACCTGGTTCAGAGCTGCTATGAGCAGCCAAACCTGTAGGGGGCAGTGTATCGAGAAGCCTGAAGCCATGACAGCCAATCAGAATCCTGCTAAAGAAACACCACGTCGCGAATTGTGACATAAATACCCGCCCACCCCCCCCTTTGGAAGCACCCAGAGACACGGATTTTATCCAGATCTCCACTGTGGGCTGAGTTTTCAGGAATCATCGTTTGTGGTGAGCCGTTGCTGCGTTTATGTGTAAATCGCGGCCCAAACGCAGAGAAATATCACCGTTCTTTCAAATACCTGGGTACGTGGAAACGTGGCCTGATTTCGAGCTGCGTTCCACCATCGCGTAAACATGGAACACCCACATTGTGTAATAACTGTTGCAATATGTAACAAGTTATTACACAATGTTGCAAAGTTTATTACAAAATGCGGCGTCACCACATAATGAGTTGAACGTCTATGAGATTATTACGTAACGCGGCGCTGTGGCGATCCCCTCCAAACGTCCCTTTCTCACGGCGTTTCCTGTTTCCTCAGGTGGCGAGTGGCTCCTCGGCGGTCAGGTGCTCGCCGGCGACATCCTCGACGTGTCGCAGCCCGTCCGCGTGGCGGCCGAACTCCCGGCCGTCGTGGAGGAGTCGGGCGGCGGCGGCCCACGCTTCACCCTGAGCGTGTGGTTGTACTTCTGTTTGGACGCGGGTCACGCCTGTACGATGAGAGCCGCCTCGTTCTCGCTGCCGCTGCAAGTGAACGCCAGTCCAGGCGAGGGGGAGGTCGAGGTGGCGTTGGCTCACGCCTTCTAACGGAGCCGCTTCACAATCGTGGCGCGTGTGTCTGTGTATTTATGTCTCTTTTTTTTTTTTCTGCATTCAAGTGTTATTAATATAAGAATTAAAAAGAGAGTTTTATAGATGACGCTACACTCCCAAGTCACCCTCCTCAAAGGAAATGGACTCACAAGAATAAGAAAACGAACTATATTCCGTGGCTTTAATGAGAAAACTTGAGATTATCTGCTGGTTGTTGATGGACAGATCAACCAGTTTTTGTTATTTAAGTATTAACGAGTGACTTGAAATGCCAAAACCTTTGATCAGCTTTCAGAATCATATTCAAATATTGCGGGCAAAGTATCCCCAAGAAGTAGTTATTGAACTGTTTGTGCTTCTGAAAAGCGTGTTATCATTAAAACGTCTTATTTTAGTCCCACGGGTGATTTACACAGCAGAAATCAATGAGGGGGGATATTTAATTGAGCAGATATAGAATTCAGTTTTATTTTTTGCCTTTGGTTTTTGGAGAGCTACTATTGAGGTTTTTTTTCCATGCATGTGGTTTCACAGGAGGGATTATAAGGACAGAAAAGTAAAAAGCTGTAATTGGTTTACAAGAGGTTATCTATGCCGAGA
Organism: Lipophrys pholis; assembly: GCF_963383615.2. Lineage (NCBI taxonomy): Eukaryota > Metazoa > Chordata > Actinopteri > Blenniiformes > Blenniidae > Lipophrys > Lipophrys pholis. The sequence continues at coordinate 5,632,841 of NC_137635.1, read as the reverse complement.
GACCAGCATGATTATTATGTTAATACTGTCTTTTTCTTTTTTCTCAGTAATATATTTTTTTATTTATACCATCTGTGGGATCGATGCCTCCAGGCAGAATATAATCAAGCTCCCTTAAATGTGTGTTTACAGAGTTTCACTCTTTCAAAGATTAAACTCGCAGCCCCAAAGTCTTTTTCTCCCACTGATTCTGCTTTTCAGTTGTGATTATTCGTGGCACAAGTAGCATTTCTTTTATATTATTAACTCCATTCAGACCATGTAGTATCGCTCTGATCTGAGGAATGAATAAAGTGCCTGTTCAGGATGGGCCTCCTCTGAACTTGTGACCCCGACCGGCTGCCGCTCGCCCCGCACGCCGCGGGACGTCGCATTAAAGGCACCAACACGCTCATTAAAACCTCCATTTATGTACTTTAAAACTGGCAACATAATAGGAAAGCCGTGATCCACTAATCTTGTGGATGTGCAAATTGTTATTTTCTCCTTATTGGTTTTCGTGACATCTCATAACGTTGATTGTGTTTTTTTTTTATTTGGCCCAAGTGCCTTTGGTTCGAGGCGTCGCTGCTAATCGATGACACTTTAACGGTATGAGAAGCAATAACAATAGTGACAAGACTGGTTCTGTAATTTGGAGGAGTGTTTTACTCCCACCAGTTATTATCTGAATAAACTACAAAGATCTTGCCTGTATTTTCTTTTTTTTTTTTTTAATCATCTTGAGCTGGTGGGCGTTAAAATCTAGCAGTTTGAGAGAAAAGCTCATAAAACCTTTTTTTTTTTTTTAATCTGGTTTTGTGTGTGAACTGAGTGAAAGGTCGGCCCTCAGACGCTCCATATAATCCTTCCCGGTTTCTTTATTTACATATTTCCAGCCTTTGAGAGCGAGGTGATTCGGCGTCGTTTCAGTAGATAAGGTTATGAAGCTGAAAGCGCCGACGTTATCAGAAGCAGCACTTAATGAGCTTTCTCAGGCCCTGTTTACACGACAACGTTTCACGTGACAACACCTAATCCGCTTAAAAAAAAGGAGTGTGTTTACACTGCAGCAGCGGACACAGAGACAACGATGTAGTTAATATGCCCGGCCACTGGAGGGTGCTGTTGCTTGATTTTGTAATAAAATTACACAAACGTGTGCAGAGAACAAAACACTATAAATGAAGAAAATGGAGAGAACCTGACATCCGCATGGACTGATGACAGATCGGATGCTATCAGGGGTGAGTCTTAACTAGTTAACTACTGATCTGGACGATAAAACTAGAATATGGATGACTAGTCAAACCACTACAGGGCCGCCATGTTTGTTTACAATTTGATGAGCAGGAGGGAGGGGGAGAGATGCGCATGCGCAGTAACAGGCTCTGGCAGTCTCTGCAGACCGTGAAAGAATCTTTCCACCTTGGGAGCCGGATTAAAAACTTATGGTAACCAGATTTCGGTCATAACAAGAACCTTTTATTCAGATTCACACAATCGGCCAAATGAAGTGGATAGAGTCTCTTGTTGAGTCTGAACCTGATTTGGGAAAATCAAATTATTAAAAAATCCACTGCGATGAGACGGCTTTTAAATCAATTGAAAAAGTGAGCGAGCCATCACTGCCAATTATTGCTAACCTATTTATTATCTTAGTAATGAGAAGGAATGAACTAAAAAGAGACTGAAACTCTTGATTGTGATTAAATTAAATGAACAAACCAGAAGAAAAGCAACTCATTGTTTTTAGACTGTGGGAGGAAACACACACACACACACACACACACACACACACACACACACACACACACACACACACACACTTAGTGAGAACATGCAAACTCCATAGAAAGTCCTGCCCAGTGTTTACTGATAGAATAGAATAGAATAGAGTCTGGACTTGTTGGACGTCTTCTTGATTCAAGCTTTTGCACTAAATTAGCAGCAGTTGTCAGACTAATTCTTTTTAAGCATTCTTTTGAAATTCATGCTGATTGACATTTTCTTCTTTTTCACACAAAAACTCACAGGAATGACAATTATTTTCCTGAATGCAATAAAAAAGAGCTTTTCACATCTTGGCATGCCGCAGACTTCAATATGAAAAAAAAAATACTGCAAAATTCAACCTGAAGCCGCAATTCTAGTTGTTATTTTTCCTTTTTTTTATGTAGGAAATGTCTTTTTATAATGTCTTTTATCAGCGTTCGAACAGAATGTCAATCTCATGCCAAGATCATGTGTTTAATCCATAAAGAAAAACTTTATCCGTTTTATAATGGGGAGATTATCGTGTTGCACAATAACACAGTAAGATAAAATATAATCTGATTAATATAGACACATAATCCATATACAGTTCTGTACATAATACATACAGATGATTACAGATACAAGGAAGTCGCATCTGTAATGATGCCTGCCATATTATTATTATTATTATTATTATTATTATTATTATTATTATTATTATTATGGTGTTCAATCAGCACATATTAATATTCTCGTAAATGCAATGTAAACACACATCCTATTCTCATCTGCTGCATAAAAGTTCTAGAAACCCAGAAACCAGGAGGACACGCCAAACCCACACAATGAGGCTTCGTAAACTAGGAGATAAAAAGAGTCTAATTCACGCTCATCAACAATGTTGACTGCTGCCATGCGAGGTCCTCGACCTCCGAGGTCAAACTGATAACCTCCATCCAGAGCTGGGCCACAAGGTTAACTACTCTTTGTTTATCAGCGTTTTAAATACGTGACATTCTTGCCACATCACTCGGGGTTGGACAAATGGTTTAAAATCAAAAAAAAAAAAATGAGTGTTGAGCTATTTTGGGACTCCCGTCACCTTGCTCTTGTGTGGTCACTCAGTGTTGCATCTCTTCATTCAGCCTCCCACTCGGCGCCATTAACCCCGTGTGCATCTTAATGCCGCCTTTGTTTCCAGAAGCCTTTCACACACACACACACACACACACACACACACACACACACACACACACACACACACACACACACACACACACACACACACACACACACACACACACACACACACACACACACACACACACACACACACTTCAATTCAAATGTGCCACACACACCTAAAATACTAAAAGCTTTTCTAAATTACAGGCTTACGGGCAGCTTGTGTGGTGATATAACAGATCACAATGAATATTTATGTGAAATTAAGCCAATCCCTCACGTAGGACCGTGAAGATTCAGATACTGAACTCCGGCGAGCGCACGGAAATTTAAAAAAAGAAAAAAAAAAAAAACCTTTAAAAGCTGTTCTCTCACGGATTCATAGAAGCTCCGTGTCTCTCATGACACTCGTATGACGCTCGATGGGATGGAGTGATGGGATCATATTGGATCAACGCTGAAGCCATATCGAGGACGTGACGGAGAAAATCAACAGTTTGGATTGCGGAGACATTCATTTGTCATTTCTTTTTGCCTGACTTGAGTTCTGAGATTTTACCGATGTGACACATAAAGAATTATCAGGATGCCAAACTGTCTGAAAACAACCGTTAGTACAGAACAAGGCAGCTCTTCCTGCCTCGGACACTTCAAACCATCAAACTTTGACCTTTTGACTCCGTGTTGCTCTCGTTCCTTCCAGACCCGCAAAAAATATTGACTGTAGAAAAACAACATGTACGTCCAACTGCTTTCAACTACACGAGGAGAAGGTCTTTAATAGCTGCAGGGCAGTTCCGTGAGTTATCAGCTTCTGAAAGGAATTAGTACTAAATAAATAAATAAAAAGCTGTTAAAACCTTCTCTCAGTCACCCTTTTATTGAAAATATAAACGTATATGTTGTTTATCTTGGACATCAGAGATGAATATTAATCAATCTGCTGGTATATTGTGACATTTTGAGGATTTCAAACTCTCGTTACTGTATTTTGAAAAAGCAGTATGTATTTTATGACGCTCCAACAGAAACGAGTGTCTTCAAGGATCCTGCCACAGTGAAGGAAAATATATTAACGCATGAGGTTTTATTATTACGTTTTAGACTGTATGTTGCAGTTAGAAAATTCTTACATTTAAGTAAATTTGATAAATAAAAGGATTGAGGGTTGCATAGTGATGTAGTGGTGAGCTCTCTCGCCTCACCGTGAGAAAACCCCCGGTTCAAGTCCTTCCTAAGACGAGTTCACCTGTCCTCTGTGTGCATGCATGAGGTTTTTTTTTTAATTTTACTCTAGATATTCTGGTTTTATACCACAACTTGTCAGACCAGCACCTCCTCCCAGGATTAGTTCAGCCACACACATCTGAAGTCCCAATAAGACTATTACATATTGATGGATTGATAGATATTGTTTTCAATCTGTCATTGTCCCGCTTTGTTATTGGTGCATCAGAATTCCACAGAAAAAGTTATATTCATTTCCTGTTACTGCAGATATGTTTGGTTTGAGCTGAATACTTTCGGAGGAAGCTGCCGCCATGACGTGACAAGGTGGAGAGGAATTCAGTCTGAGATCGGGCAGATCGTCGGGTTAAGATCTCGCAAAAAAATGAGCAAATAAACCAGGATCATGAAAAGTTGGTGTTAATCCCTAGAACAGGTTGATTCCTCGAGTTGAATGGACCTTTTTGCAGTTGATTTAAGCAAACGTATAAGTGAAATATTAATGTTAAATCTGTTTATCAAACATTTCGTTCCTCTGGGAAATTGTCCAGAAACACAGAACATGACCTTTGACCCACAGCTCCTAACTTTAGTTTATTTTGTTTGGAGCTTGGAGACGCCCCTCGATGCGAAGGATTTCATTCGGGCTCCCGCCTCAAACGAGGAGCAAAGTATCTGCTCGTCTCAATGTGTACATGCTAACATATGGTGGCTGTGGGTGCCTGAGGTCTATAAATCCACGAGGCCATACGCTGACACTGGGAATGGGGGGTGGGGGTGGTGGGGGTTATCACGAGGACTTTAGGGTTAGTGATGATGGATGTTGGATCTGTCCTCGTGTTCATTGTGCTCAAGTGGAGCTTTCAGTGGAAGCTCACTGAATGCGCTCCAGCACATCAGCGTATCCTCACTAATGAGCAAAGCAGCATTGATAGAAATGATGTTGAGTAAAATCTGCGGTGCTTCAGTGGAAACAGCATTTCTTCCCTCCTGTCTTGTTTCTGTTGCTTCTCCGGTGACGCTTTGTTTTAGTTTGAACCACCGGCGGTGCGGGCCGCCGGTCCTGTTCGCCAGGCCGTTTACACCTGATGTGCTTCGCCGGCTGCTTTGATCACCCTGTTGACGTTTTGACTGTTTGATATTTTGGGTGTTTTGATGAACTGTGACTGACCGGGGAATCTTTGCCTCGGCAGCGTCAGGACTCAGCGGCAGCGTGGCTCAGAATCAAAGCCCCGTCCAATTCTGCGTCCTCGACTGTTTCTCGTAACGCAGCTGCTCGTAAGCAAAGAGAAAATCTTTGGCTCGGGTCGGTGGAATGTATTTACAGAGACGGAAATATAAAACAGACGAGTGAAAAGGACAAATCTTGTTTGTGATGGCAAGTGATGAAAAGACGGAAATCCCTGTAGCTTCAAAGTTCTGTGTGGATCCTGGACTTCCATATTTGGGCCATAATGGTCCGACTGATTGAAGTCAAGCCCGAGTCTTCGACACTGACCGTCATCGATCATATTGACAAACATAGACCATCAAACTGGGGAACATGCATCGAATTAGCTATAAAAATTACCTAAAACTCAAAAGTGATAAAATCGATTGAAACTTGTGTGTCTTTGAGACGAATGAGGGAAGAAACCGGATGCAAAGGGAGAACATGGAAAGTCAGTTTGGACTTTAACCCAGCGTGAAGCCTTATTGATGTAGACATTCAGAAGTCATGTAATAAATTGTGATTAATTACATTTTTTTCCATGTAAGACTGATGCTTGTAATGGATGTTCATTTGTGGATATTCATGGAATTAATGCCGACTCAATACACAGAAAGTATATTTAACTTCAAAGAACATTTTTATATTTATTTTCATATTTGAGTGAAAACTTCTCTCCTTTCTTATATCCACTTAGAGATAATATAACAAAACCTTCACTGTGTTAAAGTGCGGGTCCAACACTTTGAGAATTTGAATATTTTTACAAATTTGTATATAAAAACACGTTATTGTGATGTGCAGAATGTGTTTGGATCAATGACGTTCAGGGTGATTTTGCTCGCTCTTTACGATGACAAATATTTAACTTAGGCAATAAAAGATGAATAAATAAGCGAACAAAGTAGCTTCATTCCTGTTTATCTCTGTCTGACCGAGATTTCTGTGACTCCTGTGCTTGATTATGAACCACACGTCTCCTTCTCTGGTCCATTCATTCGTTACCTCACCAGAGCTGAATGGGGCGTAAAGCCTGATGTTTCGGCTGTTTCTTTTTTTCTGCTCGGCCCCGTTGGGAGCGGTGGTCCTTCGAGCTGTGTGATTGGTGCTGAGGAGCAGTGATGTCACCACCGGCTCCGCATCCCGGTCGGTGCGGCAGCCAGAGCGCGCTGAGCGGCCACACGGAGCTCCAGATGGACCCGGAGAGCGACCGGAGCAGAGCTGCAGCTCCTCGCCCGGACCGGCTGCTCAGCACTGCCTGGATGACCCGGACCTGGTCCCGCACACAGCGCAGCAGCCCGTCATGGGGGACGGCGGCGCGTCTCCGCTGCTGAAATTCCAGAATGGCACCGGGAGCGACGCGGCGGCGGCGGACGCACCGGGCTCGGCTGCGGCGGCGTCCGAGCAGTGGATGGCCGGGATGAGCCTGCTCATGGGCTTGATCGTCCTGTTCATCGTGTTCGGGAATATCCTGGTGATCGTGGCCATCGCCAAGACGCAGCGGCTGCAGACGCTCACCAACGTGTTCATCGTGTCTCTGGCGAGCGCGGACCTTATCATGGGGCTGCTGGTGGTCCCGTTCGGCGCTGCGCTGGAGGTACGCGGCTCCTGGCTGTACGGATCCTTTTTCTGCGAGTTCTGGATCTCGGTGGACGTCCTGTGCGTCACCGCCAGCATCGAGACCCTGTGCGTAATCGCCATAGACAGGTACGTGGCCATCACCTCGCCGTTCCGCTACCAGAGCTTGTTGACTAAAGCCCGGGCCAAAGCGGTGGTGTGCGTCGTGTGGGCCATCTCCGCGCTGGTCTCCTTCCTCCCCATCCTCATGCACTGGTCCCGGGACAGTGTGGACACTGCCTGCTACGACGACCCCGAGTGCTGCGACTTTGTCACGAACAGGGCATATGCCATCTCCTCATCCGTCATATCTTTTTACATTCCCCTGCTGGTCATGATATTTGTTTACGCGCGCGTCTACAGGGAGGCGAAGAAGCAGGTGAGGAAGATCGACCAGTGCGAGGGCCGTTTCCACAACACCCTGACTGGACTGACCTCCAAGTGCAAGAAGAGGCCATCCAAGATCCTGGCGCTCAGGGAGCAGAAGGCGCTGAAGACCCTGGGCATCATCATGGGGACCTTCACCCTGTGCTGGCTGCCCTTCTTCATCGTCAACGTGGTGCGCGCGTTCAGCGCGGAGGTGGTGGACAAGGACCTGTTCGTCTTCCTCAACTGGCTGGGCTACGTCAACTCCGCCTTCAACCCCATCATCTACTGCCGGAGCCCGGACTTCAGGAAGGCTTTCAAGCGGCTGCTGTGCTGCCCAAGGCAAGCCGACCGGCGGCTGCACATCAGCTCCTGCGACCTGACGCGCTGTTCCGGAGGCTTCGTGTCCGCGCTGGAGCCAGGGACGCTGGGCATGTGGACCGACTGCGCAGGCTTGGACAACAGCGACAGCAGCCTGGCGGGGACGGCCAAGCTGTCCCACTCGGAATCTCAGCTGTGATGGTGGGGGGAAAGTGCACATTTTGTCGGAAGGAAAAACACACTGATCACATCTGCTGAGTTCTTGAGCGCGCACCCGTTTTGCAGCGGAAAAGCGCGCAGGAGCCATAAAGCCTACCTTTTATACCCAAAGTGTGTCTTTTTTCAAAACAAAAACAAGACTCACTCAAACACCAGGCGAAAATTTTCAAGATCTATGATATCTCTCTGGGATGACTTCTTATCGAAAGAGATGAACCAGTTTTCCCGATTCTCTTAAAATGCGGTTTTGGATCAGAGCGCACGGATGCGCGTCTTCTCAAATTTCACTATTCTGACAAGCTGTTCACATTTGTACATATAGAGACACGGCGGGGAGGGAAGTGGGCATCCTGCGGGTTTTTAAGATTAATTTATTCTCTAAAGGACCCATTTTTATCCCCTTTAAACGCGTTGGTCTGTCGGAGTGTCTGTATTGTAGCGGCGGTAGAGCTCACAGTGATGTGTTTTTTTTTTTTTTTTACCTCACAGCCAAAGGAAAGTGCAATCTGTACAGGTATTTGTTTATATTAAACATGTCTGTAAAGAGAGACGTGTATTTATTCCGCACTGTCTTTTTTTTCTTTTTTTTGGCAAACAGGCAAGTGATGGTGGGGCGGTTTCCCCAACGCCCTGTGTACATATTCTGTGGTGTTTAGTACTGAAGTGAGGGATTTAAGCCTCTCTCTTTGTGTTTGGCTTGACATGTTGACATGCTATTGTGGGGTTGTCTGCTAACGTCTGTTAAAATTAAAGGAAGTCCCATTGTTATTTAGTGTTCGAGCTTTATTTTGGGGATTTTAATAGCGGGGAAATGTGGCTTCTGATCAGACAAAAGGCTTGAGGAAATATCAGTATGTTTCTTTACATTTCTTGCATAAATAATTTACAGAAAGGACCACATCATATCCAGGAATCCTGAGGACCTTATAAGGCACTTTGAAGATGGGTTTATGGAAGGATTTGCGTTGAAGACAATGAACTACAAAGAAGCAAGAGAGAATGGATTTACATACCTTGTTGCTGTATTTGAGTTTACACTGGCTGTTGCTCAGGAATATAAAGACCTGTCTGTACAGTACATGTTTGGGTTAGTGTACAGGTATTATACCAAACAACATTGGGGTTGGTCGTTTCTCTTCATCCCATACATTTGGATTATTTTGGGTCAAAACACAGTGAATGTGGTGAATGGTGGCTCTTTTTCACGTCATAAACAGAAGAACATCAAATTCAGCCGCCGTCCTCGTGTATGTATGTCAAGTCCACAGCCACATATTGAATATTGTTTAAAATTCTTTTGACTCCTGATTCTTGCATCATGTGACAAAAAAAAAAAATGGAAGAACTTGAGTTAATTATTTGTTTTGGTCAAAACCAGACAAGCAGGTGCTGCTGTGCTACTGACCTGCTCAACGCAAACTTCTGATCCTGTTCAGGGTATTAAGGACAAAATCTAACTTTTCTTTCAACAACAGTATTTTCACAGGGATAATTGTGTGTATGTTGACTGTGACAATAATAAACTGCAATGCAGCTTCATAAACAATGACGGAACATCTTGTGAATGCGATTCCCCGGAAGTCTCACATCACATTGAGTTCAAAACCCGGTTCATCATCCAGTTCCCCAGGCGCCTAAAATGCAAACCAGTACTTTTTCTGCAAGTGGCATGTCAACAAAAGCTCATTTATCTGGTCGATTATTATTATTGATCGTGATTATCGTCATGCTTTCTGACATCTCTTCAATTTGTGGTCATTTTAAGATGGAATCTTTAAATCTGTTTTTCAGGTGCAAAATCTAAATCGAGGCTTGTTTTCTTTAAGACTCCCATCATAAATAAAATGTATGGCTTTTGTCTCAGCGGCAATTTACAGTGTTTTCATGTTCTGATCTGTGTTATTCAGGAGGTTAATGGCACCTTTAAGCTCTTTGCTCTCGGCCTTACACTGGGAGCCTATAGAAAACATTGCAGTAAACATCATGACAGCTGGTGTCGCACAGCGACTCTTCAGGGAGAGATTTGCAGTCATTTCTGGGGAATATTAATTAGCCCCTAAGCTGGATGTCTTTAAAATGCATTAGCATGATGTGTTTCTGCTAATGATGCTCTCCCAAACGGGCCGAGTCGTACGTTTCAATCAGACCTTTTAACATAAAAAAAAAAAACTTAATGAAACTGAGCTCAGCTGTTTTGGCGAATAAACCTTGTTTGGATATGATTGGCTGGAGTAATGAGTGCAAACGAGACCCAGCTTTTAGTGAAAAAAAAAAAGAAAAAAGAATGAAATAGATAACAACATCAGTGCAGCCAGAATCATTGATGGCCTCCTGGCAAAGACCCACTTCATTATTAAACATTGTTTGTTTGGCAGAAAGTTTGTGTTTTGGGCAGATTAGCGGAGGGCTCACAGCTGGGAAGTTAATCACTGGCTTAGACAATAATCTTTTGCAAATTGAATGTGTATCAGGTGACATTGTGGTTGCTGCAAGCCAAAAGGAAAATATGCAAAACAGCGTGACCTCAACAGTGGCAGAGGGCTACAGTCAGAATCATTACACCAGTAACACTGTCTGACAACCTGCGGTGGGAAATATTCACAATCACAGCCTGAAATCGATGTTAAATTGAACAATGATTTAGTACGTTATCGACGATCTCATTATTACAGTGCTCTGGAATTGCCTCATTTGTCAGAACACAGTTTCTTAATGAAGCTCTCAGTCAGTGGATCAATGATCCAGATTGAATATAAAGCGTTTCCTTCAAGGAGACAAAGGCTGATGTCTTTCAGAGCTCTGTTTCAAAAAATGTCTCCGGAAGCTTAAAATGCTTCTTGTGAGCAGCGAGACTTATCATATTCTCTGACCATCCCCCTGCAAAGTCTTATGGGAAACAGCTGTATGAGCTGAAATGAATGGAAACTGAATTCATCCAATGAGGATGAGGCCATTCTGTGTCCTGTAGCTGTAGGTCAGTGGTGAAAAAGGGCAGAATTACAATCAGGAGGTTTTGGCTCATCCATCTTGATTTGTCCCTCTGTCAAAGTGTCCTTGAGCAAGACGCTGGACTCCAGGTTTCTCCCAGCTTGTGTGAATGTGACGGACCGTGTAAAGAGACTCAAACAGTAAAATCAGACGAGGTTTAAACACAAACATCTCACATGACACAGCAAATATCTAAATAATCCTTAACGAAACTCTTCTTCCTAGAAAGCTCACAGATGAATGTGTAACATCTCTGTAGGGGGAAATAAACCAGCCTCCATGTTGTGGTTTCATCTTTCAGTTATCTGCCAGGGTTTTGTTTTTTGTTTTTTGTTTCTAGATTTTGGCCGGGAGCCGTTGCCACCAGTCGAGGCTTCAGGAAGTTTGTCCTCCCGGCCAATAAATTCTGAACAGATTTTCTCACCTTTGGTGATAGAGCCGTTGCTTCCAGTCTTTATGCTTTCAGCCTGTCATACTCACACAGTGCTGATAAGATATAATCACACCACTGGAGGTTTTTAATGTCTGCTGCATATTGTTTTTGGTGAATATATATATATATATATATAAAACAGCAATAAAAGGTGATTCACAGATTGGATTTGTGTTGAGATTGGAGCCATTTTCAGGACTTAATATTTACTTTTTTGTAAAAATGTAGACATTTTCATCACATATTCTCAACTAAGAAAGACTTTAAAGCTTAAATTTAAAGGTTACCGCGGCACTATTTGACCAGTTTGGTCCGGTCGAGGTGAACCTGGACTGAACTTGTTTGACACCCCCGGTCTCTCCTCTCTGCACTGGAGCTTCAGGTCCAGTCTGATGACAGGTGGGAAGCTTCATCCAGTCATTTCATGGACTCCGCCTCCTCTCGCACAGATCATGAATGATGCCCGCGCCAACCACTTCCCACTGCCATCTGCACTTAATCAGAGACAAACAAGAAGCATTGAAATTATTGATTTGAATTAAAAAAATAAAAAAATAAATAAAAAAAACATTCAGAACACATGACATATTTGCTGCCATGGCGATGAAGCGAATGTGAGTGAGGCTTCGAACGATGCTGCAGCAGAAAGATGAGGACGCCTCACCATCCTTCAGTTCACATCATCGTTGAGTGCATGATTGGAGAGGATGGAGGGACACTTCCTGAAGCAAGATCATCTCTGCACCTGCAGATAATTAGAGGCGATTACTAATTTCAGAGGCTCATCAGACCGCAGCAGATATGCAAAACTTGGCTCATGAAAGTGTAATTTTTTTTAAATTTGCTTATTTATTTTTTGAAAATATATTCCAGCTGAAAAGCATTTATTCCCAGAGGGGTGTATACCTGAACTGCAGGGGAACCTCGTCGTAGAGCGCGTGTCCATTTTTAAAGATCTTATTCATGAATGTAAAATGGCAGAAAGCGACAACTGGTGGAGGCCCGTGGAGCTGGCGGGGTCCCTCTGGTGCCAAGCGTTGATTAAACTCCACTTCAATTGGCCAATAAATACATTGAGAAGACAAGACAAACCCCTCCTCCTGTGATGATTACACTCGGAATCACAGTGTGAGTGTGGAGGTGCGCTGCCAGAAGCAGGTGCCATCTGTTCGGATTCCCGTGTGAACTTGGCGCTCCGTGGCCTCCATCTGCTGCGTCTTGGCCGGCGCCCACCGTGGCTCCGGCGTGGATCGGGCGGACGCGGGTCAGTCGTGTTCGCTCTGTCGGCTCAGCTTTTCATTACGCGAACCGACTGGCACCTTCAGAAAACAAGCACAGCTCAGTGACGAAACGAAACGAAACATTGCAGAGGTACATTTTTCCTCTTGGCCACGTCAGACATAAACATCAGTACAGGGAACATATTACTCTTGGGAGTAAAACATTTGATTGATAAGTTAGTTTTAAGGAGAAACGCAGACGAGACTGTGTGGGGGGGAAAAGCATAACTCCCAGTCGCTGATTTTGCCCCCAAAATGAAGCTGGAATAACAAAAACACTGAGTCAGCCTCGGACTTGTGCAGAAGTTTGTCTCCTGAGGGCACGACTGACAATCAATCACATAAAACACACGTATACCTGCAGTTCTCACAGGGGTTGGAGGTTAAACACAATTTCCCAAGAGGCAAAATTGAAGTCAAGCGATGCCAATCTGAAAAAAAATAAAAATGATCATTCTCTTTACTGGTTCTTCTCCTCAGATTGGTAAAACTGCCTCCGGAGTCTTGACCTCATACTAAAATCCCACTGAAGTGCCAGAGAGCGAATAATTCAGCGTCTGAAGGTCCAAGGTCGTTCCTTGAGATGTAGGCCACAGGACGAGCGTGCGTGCAGAACATTTTAGATGATTAGACGATCCTTATCACACGACTCTCCATCAAATAGGCCAAAATAAGAAGTCGGATCTGATTCGTATAAAGACGAGAAGCAGCGGGAATCAACAGTCTCCTCAAATCAGTTCAATAGCCTCACTTCTGCTGGAGGATTCATCTGAAGGCAGGGAAAGAAAGGTGTGTTTTTATATTGAAAAATTCAGTTCGTATTCATATATACCTGTCCCACTTATGGTTTTACGTAATTATCAATTTCGTCATTTCAATTCACCTTCATTAAATTCATATTTGCTTTGTTTCCTCCTGTAACATTAGAACTATAAATTCTAAGTTACATAAGGATGTTTTGCCACTTTGGCACCCTGCCTGACATGAAGTGTGCTTACAGAACTTGTGCAAGTTTCAGAATGTCCAGTTTCCGACATTCGGCCATCGTACATAATGTTCATCGTCATTTCAGGGTCTTTGACGCGGGAAAGTTCAAACACAGGAACCAGGAAACAGACCGAGTCACTGAAGCACAGAAACACAGACGAATCAACCACCAGAGTACACAGACGATGTTACATACCACAGCCACCAGGTGAAGAATATCACACACTCAGGCAGGTGAAACACATCAGGGCAGAAAGCAGCAATCAGACACAGACGAGAACTCAAAGAAACCAGGACAAATAAAACAAGATATTAAAGAACACGGCACTCAGTGGCTTATCAAATGTGTAAAATGTAATCTTCGTACATCTGATTGACTGTTTTCCCCATTTAAAGAAGTTTTCTTAAGACATAAGGCATAAAATATGCAGGATTTAGCGAGTTTTTATTTTATTTTTCCAAATTAAAACAAACAAACAAAAAAACCCAGAATGTGTATTTTACAAAATGTTGAACATGCATTTACTTTAGCTCCATACATCAGCCGCCCCACTGAGTCCATATCAACCCCCCGACCGTTCAGCCGCCTGTGAAAACAAAGAGACGCACAGCTGATCAAACACATCCTCACTTCCACTTCTTATCAGACTTGTCAGGAAGGTCGAGCCAAACGGGATCAATTCCTCTGATTTATTTCATGAGTCTTTAAAAATATCGCTAAATATCTTTTAGATACAATTTCATCGAGGAAATATATGAATTATTATGAAAAATGTGCGTAAGAGCTTCAATGTTAGAAGATACAAGTGTCCAGAATTTAAAAAAAACCTCAAATTATTAAACAATTTCTAATAGAATTATGTTCTAATCTTTATAGAAAACAGCACACAGCTGATAAAGTTATTTATGTAGTTTTGGTAGACGTACATTCATGACATTTCATGGCTACAATTTCGATTTCATTGAGCTGTTTTAGCTTTTGCAGCCATTTTTAGCAGTTTTGACTGATTCAGTTTGTTTAGTTGTTGTGGCCATTTCACCTTTTGACCATTTCTTTCCAGGATTGTTTGTCACTTCAGCCATTTTAACAGTTTGAAATGAATTATTCCAGCTATAAGTACTAACTGCATCTCAACTACAATAATAAAAAAAAAATCTACCCAACCAAGAAGAAGTTCCTCTTAGAATAGAAGAATAAAACACCATTAAATGTAAATACTGTTGTTTCCTTCATGGTAAAATAATGAATAAATGAAAACGCAGCCTGTTTGAACCGTTTCATCACATAAAAGGTTGAAGTAGTTTTTTTTTGGTTTTTTTTTTTGCTGACTTGGCATTCAGCACTGTTCTCTGCAATCTTTAGTCTGCCTCGACGTGATTTCCACAAAACTTAACCATCACATACACACTGAAAGCGTGTCAGAATACTCTGGTGGGTTTTTCCTTTCGCACATGTACAAATCAAGAAGCAGCTAAAAGCTGCAGATTTTTATATTTTATATCAATGAACGTGTGAAGATTGGGGGTTTTCTAATGCGGCGAGAATCACACAACGCCGACGTCAAAAGGCCACGAGGAGAAGGTAATTACATTCATTATGGAAACTCATTTCTATTCACGTTTCTTTTAATCTTTGTGCTTCTCGGAGGGCCTCGCTTCAGCGGGGATTATAGCAAACAAAAAGGGTCGAGAAGCGCAGGACGAGCTTATCTCCGCTCCTTGACAGTCACTCTCACGGCCTTTATGAATTCAGGGCTGGTCATCTAAGCCGATAGGAGAATCCACTATCCGTGCTAAAAATAGCCTGTCAGGAACATTTGCTTGAATTGGATATTTGAACCTGCTGCAGCGACTGCGGGGGAAATGGCAACTTTCACCGGCGCGTGACGGGAATGTGGAACGTTTTCATTTCTGTGGCCAAATGCTGCATTAACATGATGTTGAATTTCACCTAAAAAAAAACAACCCAGGAAGGACCTGCAGAGGGTGGCGAGGGTGGCTGAGCAGACCGTCGCTCACGCCCCTCAGAGACATTCACACTGTCCGACTGCAAACGATGAACCCGGGACATCGTCTGGTCAAACTTCCATCCGAAAAACAGGTTTACCTTGGAAATGGGGCTTGAAAAGTTTCATGTGTGGTTTTGATATGTGCAACAAACAAAATAATGCATTGATGAAGATTCAGTTACAGTTTAGGATGGGAAACATTTCATCATATTTTTAGCTGTTTTATGTTCCTGATTTAACAATTTTTTCGACGATTTAGATAATTTTTTTTTACCATTTTGGCTCCGTTTTAAGCAGTTGTGCATGTTTTCCCCTCATTAAGCTTTTTTTTGTAATTTTTTGGTTTTTGCATTTTTCCCCAGTTATGGAGGTTTTACCTTTTTTTTTTTTTTTTTCTTTAATTCCTTTTGAAACGACAGGTGTGTGTTAATAACCCAAAAAAAGCTCAAATGTTTACTTACATATAAATGTCTGAAAGCTTCAGGGGAGAGCCAAAGAGCCACCTGATATCAACCTTTCACATATTCAAAAAACCCACGTCTCTTTAAAGCATTTACATTTTTGTCAATCTAAAGCCCCATTTGATGCCAACTCAAGCCACTATAGCTGAAGCAGTAATCAGATTCCTCTGAGGCCAGAAATTAATCTATAAACAGAGAAATGAGTAAAATCAACGGCATTCCTCAGAGGAATCTACTGTTGTTCTCCATCTTGTGTCGATACGCAGTTCTTGTATTTCTCTGCATGTTTTCAGCCAAACGTGGTCCAAGGGCCTCTTATTGCACTTTAGACATCATTTAAAAGATGATTTTGTAAAAAGTAATCCGTACTTTATCATTTAAACTATTGTTTACTGTTAATTGTGTTAAATCAGTTTTAAAACCGAGGATGTGAAGTGCCTCTTGCCCAGGCCACCCGCGTGAGAGAGACGTCGATCTCAGTTTCCTGGTTAAATAAATAATAAATAAATTTAATAGAATTATGCCCCGACCCGTTATGAGCTGAAGTAAACATGCAAACTCCACACAGGGATGGAGATCTCACCACTCTGTTATAATGCAGTATAACAACCATATTGTTATTAAGCAATAGCAATAAATCCGAATTCTAAAAGGTTTCACCCATTTTTCTTTCATCCTCGCCTTATTGCACATTCTGAGTGTCGTCGGGTTCAAACTCCTGTGAGATGCTGCCGCTCTGACGGAGACGAGGCCGACCTCCAGCACCGCTGACTCTGTCGTTTCTGGAGAGATCTAAAGCCACATCAGACAACAGTCACTGTGTGGGAGGTTATCGCCCCGCTACCTCAATTTGATAGAACTCCCCCGTGCCTCCATAAAGCACGACAAACAGATATCGAGGTTTTGGGGAAGAAATGCACACGAGGACAACAGCAGAACACGAAATGTGAAGTTAAGACTCTTTTAATTCCCTGAAACCACCGTATGTACATACATCATTCAGAATCTTTTTTTCTTTTCTTTTCTTTTTTTTTTTTAAAAACAGCTCATGATCATTTTACAGAATGAGAATATCTACAAATGCATATTATAATCACAGCTTGGATATTCCACAAGAACAAACGGCGCACGGGGGAAATCATTGCACAGCAGGGGGGAAAAACAAACCAAAAAAAACCCCAACAAGACGTTTCTCATTTGAATTCACAGACGGGCACTGAAACATGGTGACACATGAGATGTCATCCATCCATTGATTCATCCATCCATCTATTAATTCATCCATTGATTCATCCATCCATCTATTAATTCATCCATTGATTCATCCATCCATCCATTAATTCATCCATTGATTCATCCATCCATCTATTAATTCATACATTCATCCATCCATCCATTAATTCATCCATTGATTCATCCATCCATCCATCCATCCATTAATTCATCCATTAATTCACCCATCCATTAATTAATTCATCCATTCATTAATTCATCCATTCATTAATTCATCCACACAATGCTGCAGCAGGACGTCGTGTCAGTTGTGGAAAACGTGGGAAAAAAACGTGGGATCGGCCAGAAGAGGAGCACACGAGTCCCTTAGATTTGACGAAGGATTCCCAACGCGTGCGTGGACGTTGCATAGGTTCACTTCGGAGCGAGAAACAAACCGCGAAGCGACAAAAAGACTCAGCAGCGAGCGACTCAACACTTTGATTTGTTTAAAGATTCAGGCAAAGACGCCCGACGACTGTTTGGCCTCATGAGGAAAGGAACGGTTGGTAACTTCAAACTGAGAACACGCGAACGTAGCCGCTGATCCCCAAAACAGTTTGAAGGAAACTCCGTGACCTCTATCTGGGGAACTCATCTTCATCCGCGCAGCGGTCCATTTTGACATGGCCTCGGGGGGATGTGAGGAGGAGGAAGAGGAGGAAGACTGGAACCATTTGTGACCCACATAAAAAACCCTGTTTCTGGCTGTGACAATGACTAGACGGAGGCTTATCTTTTTTTTGTGGCGACACCTGCAATCAGATCAAATCAGGTGAAGGGAAACGGCGGCATTGTGGAAGTGCGCCGGGAGCTGGGTGCCAGTTCCCTCCCCTCCCCTCCCCTCCCCTCCGCCCGGGAGTGTTGGAGAGTACGATGGCCTGGAAATCTGTCGGGGGGGGGGGGGGGGACAAAAGCATCGCCGAGAAGTACTGAGCTGCAGTGTAGATGTGTGTGTGTGTGTGGCTAACAAAGTCCAGTCTAAATGCCACCTGCATCCCCCCCCCCCCCCCCCCCCCACCCCCGCCTCTGAATGGAACAATCTCCGCAGTCAATCTGGTAAAAGCTGACAAGCTGAACGCAACGGTGTAAACACCAAGAGCTGCAGGGGTTAAAAAACAAACAAAGAAAAAGGCGCACACGCACAGCCACAAACACACAGTTTCTTCAACACTCATGTTGCACAAACACATAAGAACACTGAAACAGTTCAGTGGCACACAAACACATTCGGAACAAAGAAGAAAAAAAGAAGAGGGAAGAGCATTGCACTTTGTCCCCGGTTGTTTTTTTTGTTTTTTTTATCGCTGCATGTTCCGTTCCTGAGCTACAAGCTACAGATCTCCTCCACTCCCTTTTCTTCTTTTACTTCAACGGTGACGCTACACTAAATTACAAAATAAAAGGGACAGAAACTTTTCCTGCAACCAAATTCATATTATGCACACGGTGCAAAAAAAAAAAAAAAAAAAAAAAAAGAGAGTTTGTTTGTGCTGCGAGCATCGACGTGAGGAATGCTTTCATGATGCCGACAAAACGATCTTGGAGATGAGCCGCCTCTAGGTGGCGTTAAAAGTATCAGCGATGGGATGAGAAACAAAGTGAAATATAATCATGGAAGGAAGAAAGAAGAGGAAAAAAAAAAATCAATAATGAGCCAATTTAAAAGAAAATAAATTAAAAAAATCACATAGAAAAATAGACCAACTAAAGACCAGCTCTACATTTTAACCTTCACGTGTTACGTCACATCGCCCGGAGAGGAAAAAACCCTGCGAGGGTGCGATTGTCCACCTCCTTTGTGTGGCTCTGCTGGGGGGCGGGGGGGGGGGGCACCTCGCCTCGCCGGATCGGCTGAAAGATGCTGCACCAAGCAAAAAACAGGATGAGAAATGTACCCGGCGGCTGGCGGGACGTTTTTCACCTGCGGAGGCGAAGCCGCGGAAGCAACGGTTCCTTTTCTCTTCTTTTACTGGCAAATTGTAGATTTTCTTTTTTTTCCAGGTAGATTTGATGATACATTCATTCTGATGGCATCTTCAGTCTGTTTCTTTTTTTACAAGGCAATCAGAGTCAGGAGCTCTGCTAAACTTGGCGACGGCTCTTTGAGAGACAGAGGAAGATGTGTCAAGAGGTGGAGGGGGAAAAAAAAAATGGAGGTTGTACGACGTGTGTCAAGTAATTTTTCAGACTGGATCTCCATCTTGTTTCACTTCCTTCTCACTTCATCGTCGGGATCCCTCTGTTGTTTTATGAGCCGTTCGATCTCGGCGCCCAGAGTCTGCAGATTCTCCTGAGGAACAGACGAAAGACAGATTGAAAATTTAGATAACGGCTCAATAAGCGTTGCTTCGTCAAACAGAAAGAATGTAATTCTATTACAAGTAGGATTAAAGTTCCTTCCCGTCTATTCGATTCTGCAGATCATCAATCATCGTAGATGTGAAGTCTTGACTTGGCACCGTCAGAATGTTTTTGTTTTGTCATTTCTATTGTGTCCGTGGTGTTGTGTTTTATATCATTGCTTCCTGCCAATCATCTGCCATCCACAGGAACAAAAAGCTTTATCCAGGAAAAAAAAAACAAAAAACCCTCCCACGCATTATTAACCACACATTGTCTCGGCCAGGGTCGTACGGAGGGGAGCCTTCGATGAAAGTTTGACACACTACGAAGACAATGGGGGGCTGATTGGACCAAAAAAAAAAAAAACACGTAGCAAAGCGTGAACAAAAGTGCAAAACAAATAAAAGGCAAAAACACAGGAGAGGCGGGGAAAAAACCGACGGGACGGTGAGGCTGCGCTGTGGCGATGTGGGCGCCCAACAAACAGAACGCTTCCTTTGTGTCCTTTCCTATTCTGGTGGTGGTTGTTTACCTTGAACGTTTGGAACCTGCTTTCCACCCACTGACATGACTGACAGAACTTCATTACGTAAGTAATGTTCCTGAGCGAGAAGGATTTAATTATGATGGAAACAGACGGTTGGAGGCGGGGCGACCGCCGAATGGAGCAGCCAAAGGAAAAAAAAAAAAAAAAAAAGTTTAATTAAAGCTGCCAAACAGTATCTTGTTGTTTGATCAAAATGAATGTCATTTTCATTCTGAATGGTGCGATGACGAGTCGGTTCTGTTGCGGGACTAGATTGGATTGGTCTTTTTGAGGATTAGATTTCTTCAACGAAATTAGAAATTGCAGCAGCATTAGAAGAGTAGAAAGGACAGACGGATTCCCAGGCTGAGAAGTAAACGGATTATTTAATACACTAATGTTTAATTCACAGCTACACGGGATTGAACAGGGTCCAGTTTGTGTGATCATGTGACCAGGCCTGAAGCCCAGTGTGTTGATTCTCCTGAAATAAAGGTATTCGTTTAATATACACACTATATGGTCATCATGTTAATGCTTTTATAAACTCACTTTAACTTCCCACCTTTGAGATTTATCAATCTATTGTATTTTTGAAGAAACATCTTGGAAGGAGTGTTGCGGGTCTAACAAACGGCGGCACATCACTCCAGTTTTAGCCTGAATTGTTTTTAAGATTTATTTACTTGTTTTTTAAGGTGTTCAATGGGTCAAATGGCCCACTGAAGACATATGTACTCTTTTAATTCTAGTTTAGCGCCGACACAATGATATGTCATTTTAAATCTCCTCACAGATTATATCTTGTTTCCCACTTTGAACTGTAAAACACTTGACTGATAAGGTATTCTCCTGAATCAATAACAGAGAAGGCCTGTTGAGATTATCTACTTCACACAGACACAATTTAAGCACTCGGGCTTCACAGCAAGAATGTCCCTGGTTAAGTTTTCTGCAGACGCATCTGCTTTCCTTCCGACAGTTTTAAAAACGCTCATTAATCGTCGCCCCTGAAGGTAATAATGCGAGTTGTGTGTTGCCGTCGGTCTCTGTGTTGCACTGGTGATCTGTCCAGGATTTAATCCGCCTCCATTTAAAGTCATCCAGGATCAGCTGCTGCACTCCACTACCCTCGATTCACTAAAACGGCACAGCGGATGGACTGATTAATCAAATGAAATGGTTATAAGGCCTGGAATGTGCACAGCGGATGAAGCTCACGTGAACACAGATCCAATGAGAACCGATACAAACATCAGCCTAAATCTATTATTTGAGATTCTATCAGTTAGAATAACGTCTCGGTTAAGTAGGTCACAGTGTTTTCACCTCCCGGTGGCGTCAATAATGCAGGTTATGACCCGCATCAGTCTGAGATTTCCAATATGTCACGTTGTGTCAAAGCGACAGCGTAATAAGGACGCCGTTCCGGCAGAAATGTCAGTCGTCGCACGCAGACAATGCGATAAAAGCCGAGACGGCTTAAAAAGAGGCATTCAAATCATCAGACGGCCTCAGTCGGCGACGGACAGAAGGTGGTCTGACATTCACATTCAGGTTCGCGGATCAAAACCGCTTTTATCCACACCTACGGGCTTTTAGTGCACAGCAGAGGAAGAGCTTTGTGTCAGTGCAGCGCTGGGTCGGTTCAAGGGATCACAAATATTTCAGTAGCAATTAGACTCAATCATGGAGAAATCTCAGATGCCTCAACAACAAAGAGGTTAAAATCCTCGCACCGCATGCGACGCTTTGCTTTCTAAACATACTGTGGATGACTGCGGGGGAGGAAATGAGCATCTGTAGGTACGCTGCGACACTTGAGCAGAATGACTTTGCAGGGTTTGAACTGCTAAAAGAAGCTCCCCGTCGCCGCTTTCCGCATGAGAAGTTTACAGTCTGCGCAAAGGTGCCATAACGGGAGTCCTCCGGGGGGAATCCTGCAGCCCGGTGCTGGTGTAGGTGTGAGGCGCAGCTCAGCTCTCAGTACGACACTAATCATCCAGATCTTTACACGTTCTGAAATTTTGTGTATGTTTGAGAAAAGTGTGAACAGCCTGTGCAATAACACGGAGAACACAGACAGCAGGGGTACGTTCACACTTCACCATCTGACGATTTTATCGAGAATCCTAACGGCACAAATATTTTCAATCATATCCAGATCACTTTTATTTGTGGTTCCATATCGGCTAAACATCCATTGTTTTTCGGGCTGATCAATCATTTGGCATTTCTGAAACAGACATAATTCTGACGGGAGAAGGTAAAACACATCATATTATAATAACAATGGACTCCTAATTGCACAAGTTTTTAAATTGACACCGTATGACATGTGCAGCACCACATTTACTCCCTCGTGTCTCTACATTTTGGTCACTTCAAGGTCATAGAAGCATCTTCACCATTATCCTCAGGAGAGACCGAGTCAAATGAAAGTGTGGCTCTTACCTTGCACCACGTATTCCATTAATAACACCATAGTTAAATCCACTGCCCGCTGCTCTTTCGCACCCGGGATGTGGAAACACATTTTTCATTTGATATTTGATTGTCGATGTCAACAAAGTTCTTCAGGGACTCAGAAGGGCATTTTAAAAAAAACAACTCTCCCTCCACTCCAAACAAACAAATGGATAATTACATTACATTATTCTGAACATACTTATGCTAGGTGAATTAATTATGGACAAACAAAAATAATCAAAACCAACACCGACGTCTCTCATCACAAAACTTTAAACACGTGAGTTCGGCTTGATTAAATATAAGACATCTAAAGTCTTCTGTTATGCTGTTTCTGGTTATTCTTTCATCATCTCTCGTCTCTTTATGTGTTTTTGGATTAATAAGCTTGCCTTCCCCATTATATTGACAACCTGTAAATATTGTTTAAAACAGTCATTTTTTCCTTGAACTCTTCTTTAATGATGTTTGAAAGTAGAAGAAAACTGATAGTCACACCAGGAGGCTAAAAAGCCGGATTATGACTCAGATGTAGGCAATTCATGATCCACTCCGACCTTAAACAATCAGTTACTCACGGGGGTTGAGCGAAACTGCTCCCATCATCAATACAATCATTGAATTTAAATCGGCATGACTGCATTGATAACCGAGTACGGTTGGGAATAGAGAAGCCCCGCCGGGGGAGAAATTACCTTCAGAGTAATGTTCTTCAGCAGCGTGTCCTCCAACACGGCCTGCAGCTTCCTGTTGATCTCTAGCGACAGGTCCAGGGTCAGCCCGCTGTCCGCTGGGTGGGAGGTGTAAAGTGAAGCCATGATGCCCCCCCGCCGGCTGAGGTGGACCTTGTTGATGTCCGACGCCTCTGATGACAGGGCCCCTGACTCCTCTCTGAGCACATAGCTCTGGATAATTCTGCGGGAAGAGAACGGGAGAGCGTAAGTCAGAAGCGCGTGTCTCCAAACGGAAGGCTAACCAAGTGAGCAGGCGGCGTCAGCTGGAGACTGTTGAGCGGAGAAAAATCGGGGAAGTGGGATTTCATAGTTCGCGAGCACAGAGAGCTCCAGCGGAGCAATAAACCATCGCCAGCGGCAAAAGCGCTGGACATTACAGGAATAGTAATTTCAGCTGGATGGCGTATTGGACTCATGAACGTGGGATACATTCAGCCATAGTTACAAAGAAGATCACTGCGCCCGTCAGGGGAGGGAAGGTAATGAAAACAATGTCTTCAGAATGGGCAGCCAGGATTCAATTAATCACCCAGTGCCTGCGTGAGTGGGGCAAAGTGAGATAAATCATCATGTTATTAAAACACATTTCAGCTGAGCGACGTCACAATGTTGAGGTTAAGCCATGTTGGTGTCAGAGAGAAGGAGAGGAGAGAATTCATTTACTTAACAGCTCTAAAATTTCCTGTTGATCAATTTCCCCCCAGTACAGCCCAGAGAAGAGCGACATGCGAGTGTTTCTATTTAAAGAAAACAACCACTGGGGGGGGGGGGCGGCCACAGCGATTCAGATTTATTAGAGCGTTCGACATTTGTCGGCCAAAGAAAAGGAAACTGATGTAAAGCACAATTCATACATGCAGAGGAAGGCTCGAAACACATAAATACACCTGGCTGAGGAAATCAGTGAGATTAAGATTAACACTGTACAGTAAATTTGCTGCCACTTAGAAAAGCAGTGGAGTTGCAGTTGATTCATTCACTATCAGCTACTTCTTTGTTTTATTTTTTATTATTTCCATAAAGTTCAGGAAAAAATTGATTGTGGTGGAGAGACGAGAGCAGTGACCTGTCCAGCGGAGAAGGTCAACAACATCCTCTTCTCCAGACAGTTCAGGAATCAATATTTCACCCAGAAGTATACTTAATCCCCCCAAAAAAATCCTGTTTCCATCCTGCTCCTCATAGTTCATATTCAGGGTACGTGTGAGAGGAATGTTGAAAAGGCAGGCGAGTTTATGACGACTTCTGAGCAAAAAGATGTTCCTGAGATTCTTCGGTAAGATTTACACTCCCAGAATTATATCCCGCATGTCAGAATGAGACAGCCGCAGAGCAAATTGCTATTAGAAATATAGAAACGTTCAAATCCTTCTCAAGCAGCTGCACCTGCTCATTATCTCGCCGTGACAAGTACATGTTGGACTTTAGAAGATCAAACATAAAACGGATGCATTAATCATCCAGCTTTTTTCCAACCCCACTCTACATGGACAATATTATAATCTTTAACACGTCACATATTTTATGAACCCAATCAAGACAGTTACACCGACTTGTGTCCTTCGGTATGAAGGGCCAGGCAGTCGCAATGGATTGACAATCAGCGGGGGAAAAGTGACTCACCAAGAGACTGGGAAGATATATTACTGTGAAAACATAAAAACATGCCAGTTTGTTTTGTCCGACCCCCCCCCCCCCCCCCCCGCCCCGCCAATCATACATTAGTAGCTGTGATTTAAATCAAAAAAACAAAAACAAAAAAAAACAAGAGGCTTCAATCTGGCCAAACCACAGAGAAAATTGTAAAAATTTCAAATAAAACTAAAGAGTAGAAAACACAACTCAACACTGAGACTAGAGCTGAGATATCAACGGTGATGCCGTAAAAAACTAACTAGCATTCGCCTCAAAGCAATGCTGTCAGGGTGAGTTTGTAAAAACACCCATAATGCAACAGTCTTGTTTTTTTTGACATTTCATTGTACTTTGCACCAGAAGGTTTAATTAAAATTGGCTTCATGTTGAGATTGTAGTTTTTTACCCAAAGTAATTGTTTGGTTTTGTGAAAATATAGACATTTTCATCACGTATACTCTGCACCACAACAAAGACAAGTTTAAATCTATAGGTTATTATGGCACTATTTTACCAGTCAGGTCCACTCGGATTTAAAGTGGGCCATATGTGACCCCTGCACTAAAATGTATTTGACCGCCCTGCTTTAGATGTTTATGATTGCAGCAGCTTCAAACTGCTCAAAATTCACCATTTGTATATTTCCTCTGAAAATGGCACGGTTAAGATTTGGTTTCTGTCTTCACAATCTGAGAAGGAAAAACTGCCCTGTTGTCACATACTGATTAATGTCATCTTCCTTGTGTCCCATTTAAGAATTTAAAATAATATCTAGCACTATAATCTAATGCTAACCTTAAATAAATAAAAAAAGAAAGTCATCAAAGATGCAGAAAAGAATAAAAAAACGTAGCTAAGCAAGCACTACAAGAAGCAAACAAACTATACCCATACACACACACACAATCATATATTCCTGAGCTTTCACAGACATACAATGAAACTTACCTCTGACTACGCTTGCAAGGGTCCATATTTGGACCCCAGTTCCATCGCGACAGTGTTTAGTAAAAACAAAAAGTGACAAATTAAAGATTTGGCTACATGGCGTGCCGAGTGGCATGCACAGGTCAGCAGAGAAGGACAATTATTTGTTTGGTCTTGTTGGTAATATGAAGGCAGCAAGTCATGCATGCAAAGAAGATTCGAAAGCAGATTATAATCCAGTTTAGGGAAGTCGCTTTTGCCACTTCGAGAAACGATTTCTAGATGCGAGCTGGACGTCTGCGTACGATCACTAATCATTATACATATTCATCAAATCTTACTTTGAAGTCGTCTACTGATCGAGGAGCCTTTGTGTGCTACTTTATGAGTAGTCATGAGACCTTGTTGCCGTCGATGTGGCTGACAAGCGTATAACCGAGACAACAAATCTAGATCACTGTATATACTCTAACACATGCAGCAGGTGTCGATCCCCACAATGGCAACAACGGAGCTTTGAGATTTGCAGTTAGCGGTGACGGCGACCTCTTGCAGATTGAAAAGAGTGCTCTCCAAATGAATGGACACGCCACTCCCGCACAGAACTCCGCCTCTGCTTTTGTTGCCACCTGGACTGCAGCGGCATCATTTTAATTCAGGTCACATCCACAGAAGAATTGGACTAAATGGTCGTAATGAACAGGTGTGTGGTGGCTGAAGGGCAGGCATTGTTGCCCTTGAGGGATGCTGCTGCCGTTTCTTGGCATGTTTTAGCTCATTTACTGCAAATTGCACATACAGTACTCGACACGCCGCAGTCAATGAGCCTGTCGTTCACCGCCAAGCAGCACGGGAACATGAAAAGCAAAGAAAGGTTGAAATCTGGGTGAAAGAAAACCAAGAAAATGATCATGTACAGCTGAGAAAAAAGGGGAAGATGCTGCTTGTGGATTCAGGAGGGTTTGGTTCTGCTCACATGAGAGCCTCACATATAATCCTACAAGTCTCAACTGTGGAAACAAATTCAATGAATAGTTTTATTTCCTGTCAGTTGGGTAGAAAAATGGCTCAAATTGATATTACTTCTGCTTTAATCAAGAAAAATGTAAAGATCTGAAACAGGAAGCATATTGAAAATACTTTCACAGCTCATTTTTTTTTTTCCAGAAGTGCCACAATTGCAAAATTAATACAAAATCCAGATGGCAATTGGATTACAATGCTATTTTGCATTGTGGTAGCTGGAGAAACCAGGGAGCAGAGCCATTAATCAACCCGTGACACCATCACAGCCTCTCCCACCCTGCAGCGCTATGCCAGGAGTAAATGAGCCAAAAGATGCAGAAGCTTTATGAATGGGGGGGAAACGTAAACCGAAGATTAGCCTATTAACAGCCTCTCTCTCGCCGACCGTCCCTCACACGAGAGCCTCTAAGCCTCTGCTGTCTCGTCATTCATCAGTCTTCACCAGCCTGTCCTGAAGGGATGATGGACAGAGGCCACGTTCACATCCACACTCTGGATATTGCAACGCCTCCGTGCCGAGCCGAGATCTCACGGAGCTAAATTTATCCCCGCAACCGTGGGATTCGTCCTCAATTTTAACTCTTCAATGTAGGTTGAGGCTAAAGGAATCAATCCCAGTGAATAGCGAAGAAGAAAAATGCCGTTAGGTAGACAAACTTCAATAATCTGGAGGGTGGCAGCTTTACTAATTAATAAACAGGATTTTATTCAATGAGATTACATTACACACATACAGTATGTCCACTAACAATTTAATTTTGGCATAAATCCATGACCCACTTTCAGAACGTAAAAATGACTAAGTGGTGTAGTTAAGACCGTCCAAAAGTCCCTCGTCTCTTGACGTCAGGTGATGCACATGAATATGGATGGAAGATCATTAGAGATCCACGCAGAGACGCGCCCCCGCCGCCTCCAATCACCCGCACTATAAATAGCTGTGAGTGAAGTTTATCATGAATGTGAAGTGCTGTGTTTGCGTGACTTCAAATCTGAAGATGAGAGGAAGAGACAAAGGAAGTGTGTGTGTGTGTGTGTGTGTGTGTGTGTAAGCATATCCTGTCTATCAAGGTCAGCTGAAACACCGAGGGGCCAGTGAGTGAGGTATGCTGTGTGCATCACAATTTCTGATCAAATGGAGGGATGAACTCCACTTGGATAGAAATATGACACCATTATATAAGACGTGGTGCATTATTATCACAATACCTGCACCTCCAAACTGTCTCAGTGGGAAAACATGAAGCCAAATACAGTTTTGTCTCCTCTCTGTGCCTTTACCACTCACTTGGTCTTTTTGCGGATCTCTTCCACCAGCTGCTTGATGTGGTCCTCCATGAATTCAATTTTCTCCTGCTTGCGAGCCAAGGCCTTTTGCAGACGGACGATGCGCTCCACCAGCACAGCCTTGTCCACCTCGGGGAAGCTGTCTACAACCACCACAGAGGGACCCGACTGGCTCTCCGGGGACCGCTCTTCAACGCCACTGCTCCCGCTGTGGCGTGCGTTCAGCGAGCCTGAGGACAGAAGATCAGTGAAGATACTGTACGTTGCTTCTCCACAATTTGTAAGCAGAAACAGAGATTAATCTCCGTATTGGGCGAATAATTAAAAAAAGAAATCCCATTTTTTTTAGATATTAAAAACTGTGTTCACAATTTAAATACTAACCAAATTCCGGAGTAGTACCTGAGGAACTGGAGCGGCTGCCCATACTGCTGGCATCTCGGTCACATCCTCCATTCTCAACCTGGTCCAGCTTTTTACGGGCTGTCGAGAAGGTGAAGATATGTTGACTTTATGAAAGCGTCTGTGATGCACACATTTAAAATCATACACTATATGAAAAAGACTTTCTGACATATAATACAAGTGGTCCATAATCCAAGTGCTCTTTTAGCAAACCTTCCGAGCATTGGCTTAAAAAAAACGACTCTGCTGATAAAGGAGCCGCACCAACGCTGAAGTTATAGTTTCTCCGGGGGGAAAATGTCCTCACTGTTCCTGCAGTTAAGTGAAAGTGAAAGTGTGTGCATATAAGATAAAAGAGCAGCACTTCAAGCCTTAGAGGTCACTGTATGTGCTACGTGAGCCAAGTAGGTGAAGCTGGCTGATGTGATGACTTTTAATCCCAGCATGAGAACATTCGCCGTCTGCAAGGCATCGTCCATCATCGTGCTTTAAATCACATCGTCTTTATGTACATTTGCAAGTCATAATTTAGATATAAATCGATATACAGCCGACGTGAACGTAATGGCCACTTTAAAAGAGCTCAGAATAAAATGAAAATGATGAATTCTTTATAAATATCTAGCTTTTGGTTTTTCTGTAATAGTCTATACCGTTTTTAAATGTGATTTTCCAGCTCATCATCATAATTACTGACAAATATAAATTGGGATTATACATTCTGCCACTGTATGAAACTGGATTTTAAGTTAAGAATCTTTAAAAAACAACAACTGAGAGGCCCATTATTTGTTCTACATTTTAATAATAATTTTTTTTCTCTTCATATTTAGTTCTGACTTAAACAGCGTCCATCATTAAAAGCTTATCAATCGACACATTACATTAGCATTTTGTATTTCTATTTATTGTATTTACATAACTCAGAAGAATAATATCTTTTAATGAGACAAATCAAAAAGGAAAGGCCTATACAACGTGAGAGTTGCAGCTTTTGAACCACAAAGTAGAGTGATTGGAAAAAACCAAAAAGAAAACTGACTAGTTGCAGTTATTCTGATGAAAACTTCACAAATACCAGTGATTTGACATTAGCGGTAATACGCCTAAACGCCAATCCGCATTATGTGAAGACTTTTATCTGATCAGAGACTTTTTGACTGAAATGACATGTTTTTGTTGTTTTAAACCAAACACAACTGATCAACGTAGGAAACGCCGCCGCCGCATCATACTGACAAGTGCTCGGTGATCGACTCCCTCCACAACATAACTGGAGAAGGAGGAGTATCCTTTGTGTTAATTTCAAAAGAAAAACGTCAAGCTTGAGCAGTGGAGCAAATAAATCCATATTCAATATTGACGGGATAAAACAAGATCCCGTTTCACCGAAACGTCACAGTGCAAAGCATCATGGGATCGATACACTAATTGAAATGGCTAAATCGAATAATTTATCATTCATGGTCCCATTCACCTTCAAATTGAGCTTTATGTCCAGTGGGCGACAACAATGAGTCACCATAATACAAAACTACACTTGAGTTTTGCCCTCTTAATCTGTGGATTCAGATTTCCATTTTTTTTGTGTGCTTCCACACACAAAAAGTCGTCATTCAAAAAGAAGCGACTGAATTTATTTGCATTTAAAATAGCAATGGTTTTCAATGGGTGGAAAAAAACCTCTTTGACTTAAAACAAATTTAAACCCACAACATTGATGATGTGGGGCCACTCGAAAAAAATATCGAACAACAAAGAGCTGCAGGGGCAGAAAAAGTAGTCTCTAACCTTGGGTCAGTTGCTTGGTGAGGTCCTTGATGTTGGCAGCTTGTTTCCGTTTCTGAGTCACCAGCTCGTCCCTCAACTCGTCCACTCGAGTTTTCAGTTTGGCTACTTCGGCCTGCAGCGCCGCCCGCTCCTCCTGCAGCCCGAGCACCTCCTGCTGCCTCAGGGACTCTTCCCGTTTCAACTGGCGTGACTGCAGGAGGAACAGGAAAAATTAACAAAGACGGGTTTGACAAGCAGGTATTATAAAGTCACAGACGGCACGGATTTGATTTGCTCGCTGACCTTGTCGTCCAGTAGCCTGCTGGTTTCCTCCAGCTTGGCCTGGAGCTCGGTGAAGTTGTTGGTGAGCTGATCCAGCTGAGACTGCAGGGCGTTGCTTTCCGACTGCAGCTGGGCGTTCTTGCTGCTCAGCTTCTCGGTGAAGCCCAGGAGCTCGGCTTCGCGCTCCCTGCTGCCTTGGACGTCGCGCTGCAGGTCGGCCATCTGACTGGTCATGGAGTCCACTTCCTCTCGCAGAGAGGCAATCTCCTCCTCATCACTACAAACAGGAAATACAATTTTAAGAAAAGGAACACATTAAAGGTCTTTATATCATTAGTTATATGTATTTCTAAGAGACAACACATCTTTCATATTAACAAATGGAACACAAGTGCAGGTATACTAAAAAAAAAGTCTAAAGTGACTCTTTGCTGCACACAATCATAACTGTCTATAATTTTTTCATTATAAACCCCACTGGCAAGGCACCGCCCACTAACGTTAGCCTGGTACACATATAGCAGGGAGAGAAATTTCTTCTTTTCCACTTATTAAAATCCCTTTTCTATTAATGCATCTCCACATGGCAGGCAGAGCCACACACCCACAGAGGGACCCGTGTCCGTTCCTGCCCTCTGTGCTATTTTTGTAACTGGCCTATCTTTAAGTGCGCTTATAAAATATTTGAGAAAAAAAGTATGTTACAAGCTGCACAGACCTACTAAAGCCAACCATAAAAGTGACACACATGCTCGATTCAAATTTAACAATCTTTGGCTGATATGTTTTCGAAGCTAATTTAATGATGCAGCATTTATGATTTACTGAAGAGTCACAGAAGTTACTTCAATCCAGTAAACCAGTTGTAACATAACCGCAGAGAAACTTGTTGTCCTTTGGTCACTTCTGTTCAGACGTTGGACAGGCAGTCCTGCCCTGAGGTGGACAGTATTGATTTCACTCTTCAGCGTGGCTGGAGTGCACCATCGCACTTATTTGCTGCAGCGTCTCCACAGTTGAGCATTCACACCACTCCTACGTGATCGCCCGGAGTGCGTGGTCGTACCGCTGATGCTGCTCTTGGAGCGCAGTAACCTCCTCCAGCTTCTCTCTCTGCCGGCCGATCTCAGCTTTCTGCCGATTGATGATCTCTCTGTATTTGCTGAGCTCGTCCTCCCAGCGCGGGCGCTCGTCCTCCAGACACTTCAACTGGAAACGGAAAAAAAAAATATATATTTTTTTTTTTAACAAAAAACCACTTCATGTTACTGATCTGAAGGTATCGTCTGCGCAGATTTTCAAGCACTTATCTGCAGGACAAACCTTAGTGCGCAGAGTGCCGAGTTCATCCATGCCCTCTTTGTAACTCCTCTTCAGGTCGTCCAGCTCTTTGGCTTTCACTCGGTGTACCTGCCAAAGGCAAGGCATTATTCTTCAGTTATGAATCCACCGTTTGTTTCCCCTTCTTTCTTTGTTTTTTTTTTTTTTAAACTTTGATGGCGATCACATCTAGGAACCCTTTCCAAAATCATCTTTTCTGCCAAACAGAATCACTTTTAAACCAGTTATTTTAAATCATTGGATTCCTGGAAAAGTCAACTATTCATTAAACCTTTGAAAGAAAAAAACTGATATATAATTAAAACAATCAGACAACAAAACTTCTTAGCTCTGTTCAAAAGGAAAGAAAAGTCAAATTATATCTGTGTGATCATACACTCCAAAGAATAAAAACAGCCTGTGCAATAGTGCATTAGCAAGAAATGGGTGATGTCTTTGGGGCTGTTGTTGAGAGGCTCGATATTGATTCTTTCTGTGCCATTTATTTTTAAAGTGTGATTCCCTTCAGAGTGAGACCCAGAGAAAAGCAGGCCATTGTGTTTGGATCGAGTCCATGGCTGTGCCCGCATGCACACGCAGAGCCTGTGTGCCAGTTTGCTAACCATTCCCAATTACAACCCTCAAACAGAGGAAAGCAGCTGAAAACACACAGATTCATGAAAAGAGCTGCGATCAGGGGCACGAATCAAAGGCTGAATAACGGGGCTGCCGGAACCGAATTTGTTTCGTTAAGAATTTTGCATCACAAGTAGAAACTAAACTTGTGGAAAAACAAACATGTCCGCTGCTACGGTTGCTGTACTTTTGTTTAGTTTTGAATTAGGAATGCAAAAGACAAACATTTGCAGTTGCTTTTTTGTCAAGCAGCACTCACATGACCATACAAAGCTTGAGAAATTGAGGGAAAAGGAAGAGAAGTTTAGAGGTTTTTAGGCCAACGATGCAACTGATAATTGGTATACAATCATTAATAAGCAACTGTAAACGGAACAGAATTATGAGAGGCTGTAACTCTGCTCATGGAGACGCTGTGAAAAAGACGGGTCCGTGGCTAAAGGTGTTTACGTGAGCATTCCCACCTCTAATTGGTCTGTTTGTTCCTGCTTGTTTTTCTCCAGCTCCCCTTTCGTCTCCCTCAGTTTTGCGTCCAACTCATTGGACCTGAGCTCCTCCGATTCCTGCGTGAGAGAAAAAGTCAAATGTGTGAAAGCGTCACATTAGAAACAAAGAATAGCAAAAAAACTCATTTAAAATGAGAAGTGACAGAAAAATCAATGCTTTCTAACTAATTTATTCTCATGTCTTAATTATTACAAGAAAAAAAAAAAGAAAACCTCCTGCTGTTCAATAGAGCCCAACCCACAGACAAAACTACTACAGCTCTTTACCACCATCATAAGGTGCAAATGAAAACTGCCAGTCTCCTGAAGCACAGCCAGTCACGCTGTGGGTTCCGTGAACAACAATGACCTTTTTGCACATTTCAGTCGGAGCACGTCATGTTGCACGTCACAAACCTGGTACGTTCGGATCATGTCCTGGCAGTTCTTGCGGATCTGTTCAGTTTCCTCCTTTGCCTGGGCCAATTTGGACGTGGTTTCCCTTAGTTTGTCTTTAGTTTCCTGCACATACATTAACGCACATTTCAAAACACGATGAGAAAACAGATGGCCTGTGAGCACACTCAGGTAATTCCAACACATGAAAACAAGAGTAATTGAACTAAAGGGCTCATATAAAACAGCCTGAGCATCAACTCTGAAAAGGTTTGGATTCTGTGCAGTGCTCCTTGAACAGATGTATATATGCAGTACATGCACACACACACACAAAACATTAGCTGCTTAATTTCTGTGGCCTTCAGCATCTTCAAAGTTGTTTTTTCCCCTCCATCTTTTGTTATAGTTTTGTATTTGCTTGGAGGCAGTTAAAAATAAAATCATTATTTCCTAATAGACATTTTTCGAAAATAGCCACAATGCTAATGACAATGCCCTCGCAGGTTCATTACTGTATCGTTTGCACTCCATTTCATTTTGAACTGCACAACACATCTCATCATGTTGTTTTTTTAATGGAGCGTCTGCAGACGACATAACTGACGGCAGGGAAGTCATTTGTGAGCTGGTGTGCATCTTTGACGGACAACAAAGGCGGGTGTTGAGAGACAAGAGACTCAAACACAAGAAAAATGCTGTTTTAAAAACAGTGGTTGTGTGAGGTGAAGTGATCCTGCAGCATATGTAGTCAGGCGCATTAAAGCTATCTAATACAACACAGGACTACCACACAACATGAAAACTATCCAGTGCTTTCCCCTATATTTTCATCACTATATTTAATTTGTGAGCAATGAATCATTTTGTCCAAAAGGACCAGTCAGATATGGTTTCTTTATTTCCTGCTAATATGCTGGGCTTGTGAGAAGGTCCCAAGTTCGAATGTCGACTCCTTGACAGCCACTGATGAAAGTGATTCTCTATCCCAACATGACTACAACACATTAAAGCAAACAAAGAGCAAACAAATACAAACAAGTGGTTACGTTACCTTGTGGGTGTCTGCCTCGCTCTTTAATTTGTTCTGGGCCCACTTAACCTTGATGAGATGAGAGTTTATTTCCTCTTTCAGCTTTTCCACTTCCCTGGTCAACCTGCCAACTTCACCTTCCTGAGAACACGGGGACACGGGCGACACGAGAATATTGATCCTGCTAATTTCAGCTGATGAGACATTCAAAACAATCAACAAAGGTTGCAAAAATAATTAATTTACTGCAATAAATGCAGTGCAGCAAAGTCAGAGAGACAAGTTCATATATCCTTCACATACTATTCTGTTGATAAAGAGCTGACCTTTTTCTTTTGAGCTTTGACGGCTTATTTACCTTGGCGTCATACAGCTGCTGCAGGCGGCCTTTCTCCTGGGCCAGCTGGTTTCCTCGAAGGGCCTGCCGGTCGACCTCCTTGGTGGCTTCCCTCAGCCTCTTCTCCAGACTCTCCTTATCCCGCCTCAGATCAAGAGCCTCTTTCTCCCCGCGCACGTACTTCATCACCATGGCCTCCTTCTCTTGGCGCGCCTCATCACATTTCTTGTTCACCTTGAGAGAATCAGTCATGTCACGGAATGCTTGTCATTTCACACTTCAGTTATTGGATCCTCAAGAGAATCACAAACGGACATTAAATGAATGAGCAGCGAATAGAATGGTAAAAGGCGGTTGAAAACTTTTCATAATTAGGTTTAGGTATCGCATGTTTCGCCCGGAATTATGAGAACTATGGCGTTGTATGTTTCTAATGAGAATCGAGTGTATCCGATACGAATCAAAGATCAGATATTTATCCATTTAAAATAAACTCAGTAATATAGTACTTTTGACTATTTTCAACTGATACCTGGTTCAAATGTGCTTAAAATGACTATCATCATACCGCAAAGCAATACCCCATTTTTTTGGTTATTGGTTTGCGATATGCTGACATTGGCCAATAGTTGCCCATGTCTGCTATATACAGTGTACTAAATCTGACAGGGGTATGCCCAGTGCTTTATGAGAACAGTGTTGATGGTGGTGCTGCGGCTCACCGCTGACCCTGTGGGTTCGTTCAGTGCTTCCTTCCTCTCGTATAACACTTGTGTGTTCATTCC
The DNA here is from genome assembly GCF_963383615.2 of Lipophrys pholis. NCBI lineage: Eukaryota > Metazoa > Chordata > Actinopteri > Blenniiformes > Blenniidae > Lipophrys > Lipophrys pholis. The sequence continues at coordinate 5,597,130 of NC_137635.1, read as the reverse complement.
TCACACCCGCAAGATGCACAATTTTTCAGTTTGACGGATCGCAGATTTATGTTCCCGTGAATCCCCTGTTGTGTTAGCACTGACAAGTTGGTGTTTAGAGAAAGTAGTGGAGAAGAAGGAGAGCCTGTATGGGTGGTTGTGTGTGTGTGTGCGGGGCAAAAATGAAAATAAACACTGAGCTTGTGCACAGGGCATCGCAACATTAAGGTCAAAGGTTAAAAGAAATCAGCTATTCGGCACAGATCTTCCATAAATTAAAATGTTTCTAACCTCAGGTCACAACTGGTTTGGAATGGGTCATTCGCCACCATAAAAAAAAAAAAAGGTGACAATGATACGAGAAGAAAGATTAAAAGAGACGACCGAGTGAAAAATCTCACTCGTATTGTTCACTGAACAGTGAAATTAAAAATGGCGAAGTGTGACAAAACTGTCGAGAGGAAAGAGCCTCGCATGGTGTCAACCTGGGGTGTAAAACTGGTGGATGGAAAACAAAATGTGCTTCAAGGCACTATTCATTTAACAAGTGATTACATCTGCAATAACAAGAGTTTGGAGCGCAAGACCAGGGTCCTTCCACGGTTAGTTTTCTGTAAATATCTTGACAAGATCAGGAGCAGAGTAGAGGTTAAAAACCCTGTTTTTAATTATCTGGGATCAATATATGTTTCATGTATTCAGATTAAAAAACACTTTCTTTTTCTCTTTAAAGTTGCTCATGTTCAGAGAAACACATTCAAGTCTCACTATTTACCTGTTCAAGCCGGTAAGTCGTCTCCCTCTGCATGTGCTGCAGGGCAGCTTTAGCTGCCTGGTCCTGGTGGACGAGTTTGTCCCGGGATTCCTTCAGTTCTCTTAACAGCTCCTCCACCCTGCCCTCCAACTGGAGACACAGGTAGGATACCAGGTCAGACATGCATTGGGAAAAGAAAAAAAGAAAAGAAAAGAAAAGCCTCAGCCACACCTGGACTAACCTGCTGCACAGAACAATAGCTGACAGCAGTAGCGGAATGGTTGAATACCGGCTTAATTTACAGAGGAAATACTGGTATTTTCACACTGTTTATCTTGAAACCACATCAGTTATTTGGTCTCTGGGAAGGATAAGTCTCAAATAATCACCACATTGCACTCACACATTTTATGGTATAAAACATAGGGATTTTCTTTTTCTATAATTCAATTTATTCCAGGAATAACTCAAATGTATCACACATAAACAAATTTTTCCTAATTGATTTTTGATTTATTCCCAATAGCTTCACTTTATAAATCATAAAAATCTAAAATGAGGCTATATTTATCAAAGTTTAAAAAAAACTAAATGCTTGGCACCTTTTAGCTTCTATGCTATGAATACAGAAATACTGATGAAATAATTACATTTTCATTTTTTTAGATGCGCTTGTATTAATTGAATTTTCTCTTAAACACTATGAACTCACCATTTACCATTTAATTTATCTTTAGGATAAAAGGGGAAGTCATCTCAGCATACATCGGGAGTCATAAAAAGTTCCTCCTATACCCTTTTGCTTGCACAGTGCTTAAACAAACCGCGCTACAGAGAGCATGAATCCATTATTGTTCCTTCCATGGCAACAGCAACGCTAAACCAGATTCAGTGAATAGTGGGGCAATTAGATGGTGAGCTCTGAAAATCAAAGTGCTGGATACAGCATTTAAAAAAAAAAGAAAGAAGACATGACTTGTAAAAGGACACAGAAAGGAAAGTGAACATGTGGCCCATTTAATGCTACTGATCATCTTCATCTCCCCAAGGGGATGCTTTTTTTTTTTTTAATCATCTGTAATTTCCAGCTGCACAGAGCCAGACGACACATTTAATTGAATTGTATGGTCACAGCGACCGGCGCAGACGCACAACAGTTGCCAGCTGATCTGTGCTTTAAATTGTACTACAATGAGCAACACTTGCGGCTTCCAGACGCAGCGCAATTGGATTTAAATTACTACTGAATGTAAATCAGCTGAAATACAATAAGCATTTTCAATACTAATAATTAAGTCAAAAGGAAGCACTTGAAAATGTGTAACCGTGTAAGCGATTTCAAAAAGTAGAATGCTATAGGTTCAGTCAGGGGGACGAGTATAATGAGCCATTAGAGTTTCAGTGCTTGCGACAGGAAAAAGTCTTCTTCATCGCGGCTAAAACCGTTTTCAAGTAAAAATGTTGATGAAACTGCAAATGCAATGTGGTCACAGCGTGCAGACGACAAGGTCCCGAGCGAGCAGGAAATGAGACAAAACACAGCTTTTTTTTTCTTGTTGATGTAAACTAGTATGGTATCATAAAGAGGATTCGGTTGTTTTAAAATAAAATCCATTTAGAATGGCTCAGAGAGTCATACATGTCAAACAATGTCCCCTTTCTCAATTATGAACTGTGGAGAAGAAAGCCTGACCTTTCTGATGGTGGCTGCATGCAGATTTTCTGTGTCTGCCCTCTTTTTCAGCTCATCCTTCATATTGTCTTTTTCTGAACAAATGCCCAGGATCAGCTCCTGATGTCGCTTGTTCTCCTCCAGCAACCTGTACACACAGATGGAGCGAACACACGCACACACACAAGCAATCATTATCAGGTCAAGACCATATAAAGTGTCAAAATATAAGGCGAGAGAGAAAGAGAAAAAAAAAAAGAAAAGAGGATTATACTCAGTTGTTTACAAATTAAATCCTGCTTCAAGACAGAAAGCTTGGCAAACGTATGATGACATTATTTGACTGTGTCAACTTCCTAAAGCGAAAGGTTTTAATTTACAGTGAAAGGAAGAAAAGCCTATCGCAGCTGAGACATATTTCTTCTGCAAAACAAGTTTACCTCTGAATGGCTTTCTCCTGTTGTGCATACTTGTACTGCACACATTTCTCAAAGACCATCATGCAGTCGTCCTGGTCTGCGGGGAGTCCATTCATCGGTGGGCTCCCTTTCTTTCCGCCTCCATTTTCACCCACGGGCAGCTGACAAGCCAACAGCTCCGACTCAAGCTCATCCAGCAGTGACTCCTGTGACAGGGAGCGCTGGATCTGGGAGATGAGCTTTCGGCTGCAATCAGTGTCATAAGGACTAGACAGGGAATGCAAGGGGATGGAGTTCTTGGCATTGGTTTGTGGGCTAGAAGCAAGCGGGGAACTAATAGTGTCAGAGCCCGGGGTTGAGGGGCCATTAAAGATCCCAGAGGTCGTGAAGTCGGTGGGAGAGCTCTTCGAAGTGCTTTGGAGGGGAGAATACGAGGGACTCTCAGCTGAAACACTGTCGTCATCAGGCGTTGCTGTTGTGGAACAATTTGTGACAGAGAGTGACGGCTGCTCATTGCTGTTTGGAGTAGTGGCACTAAGAGTCAAAGAGATGTCTTCGGTTCCTTCAGGAAGTGAAGTGGAGCTTTCTACTACATCTGGAGTGGTGACAGGAGTCCCCAATGTGTGACCGGGCTCATTTGGGACTCTCAGTTGTGGCGTCTCACTCTCGACTGAGACTGCCCTGGTATCACACTCTGTATCAGCCGTCGGTTCTTTCTTGTCAAGATCCGCCCGACCGCACACGTCCATCTCAACAACCGCCAGAGTCTCAATTTCTCCACTGCCCAGCTGACTGTCAATTTCTGTGTCTTGTGCATTGTTGCACAACAATTGTTTCACCTCTTCCAAGTCTGATGCGTTGTTGTGAAGCTGATTCTCTTGATTCGATTCCTCCAAAACAGATTCAACCTCTGAGCCTTCCATCGCGCGTATATCGGTATCAGGACCAGGCTGTTGCGTGGCCCTCCTTAGGTTCAAATCTGGAACGGATTAAAAAAAAAAGTAGATACATGAGAGACAAACAAATGAGTGAGTTGGAGTGGGAGCAGTTTGTTTTCACACAGTGCTGCAGCAGTTCCTCTAACCACAATTCCTGGATGTCACTGATATAATCACAGAAGGCATTCTATGTATATGTGAGGCCTTCTTGGTCATTGGGCACAATTCTCGCCTTGTTAAGCCAGGAAAGAACCCCGACAACACTTGCTGATGTTATCTGATTACTTGAGCTCATCATTAACCAAAATAAATGCTGTCTGAGGGAATGTCTGGCAGACAATGACCAAGAGGTGTGGCCATCACAAGTCTACAGTCGTGGGTGACACCTGAAGGGTGTGCGAAGCAAAACGTCATACAGGTATGACAGGTATTTAAGATTATTCACAGCTTTTGAGAGTCACGAAAATGGAGCCTGTCAAACAATCATCTAAAAGCCGCGACATGGAACGTTACACTAACCCAAATATGTAGGGTATTTACATTTGGCATTCAAGGCACAGGCTGAGTACAGAAGATAGAACTAGAAAATTCCAAATAAAATTTTGTGTGCCTCCCTGTCCTTTGCTCTCAGAGTCTCCTTGGCAACAGACGCTGATCTCCTTCAGACTCTGTATGTCCTTTGTATGGGTCATTTTTTCAGAAACGGTTAGCTGAATCAGAAATAAAAGTTGTAGCAACTACAGGTTGCAGACAAAATGGTACAATAATAATAATAACAATAATAAATAGCCGCCTAGGATAGTAATCTTTGCAGACAAGTATAATCCTATGCATCCAAGCCACATATAAACTCAAAAGAGACAAAAAAATCATGGACCACTTTACATATATTTAGTAAAAAATAGATATTTACAGTCGTTTTAGAATAAGTTATGAAAATGTGGTCTGAATCATAAAGATAAACAAGACTTGTATGCTAAATAGGTGGGGAAGGTCTGTAAACAAAGCAGCTCTGTTGCAGCTTGACACTGAAAAACCTCTGAGAAGTACACCTTTGGACTTGAAATGCTTAATCTGCTTTTATCAAGTTAGTCGTGGCTCTGATGACTGTGGGTCGCAAGGAGACGTGTACAGGTATATTCCAAGTATAACTGAAATTCCAAGTAATGAATTAAAACCTCGATGCATTGTGTTTACCAGATTCTTCTGTGTTATTGAAAGCCAAACAGCTGAAGCACATACAGGATGCTTTTTCAAAATGCACACTTTGAAATCCCGACAATTTGCGTACAGTCAGCCTAATAAAACCAGGTGATTCAAGTGACCTTGAATCGGGTTGCGAGTAAACCAACACAGCCAAATGTACTCACTCCCTTTTTTTTTTTTTTTTTTTTTTTTTAATCAACTATCACAATGGCTCATTGACGTTAGCAGTACCTTGACTTTAGCTCGCTAGCTTCTCAGGTAGCCTAGCCAACGCACCCAGATTTAAATGTAAAATACTGACTGAAACACAATACATGACAGGTTGAGGGATACAGAATGTAGAGTGGTTTTTAGATGGCTAGAGGATAAAGCAGCAGGTTGACATTGTCCCATCACACTGCCATGTTTAGCCGGCGGGGCTAACGCAGAGATAAGGGCAGCCGCTAAGCTCGTCCAGTAAAACGCGATTCCCCGCCGCCGGCTTCTCGCCTCTTTCTCCAAACACAGATGCTCTCATTACCCACCGAATGCAGAAAGGCCATGGTGTCGTTCAAGCGCGGACACAGAGTGCAAGTTGTTAACTCCCCTCTCGCTGCCAGCTGATCGCCCAACAAGTCACTCCGGTATAATGACACATCAACAAACATGGCTACTGCCTGAGAAAACCAGCTGGTGTCGACCAATGAAAAAACACCTGGGTGTGACGTGGGTCTGACGTAACCACGCACCAGGCACGCCTTTGAAAGTCCACGCCTCAGGAAAATTGAGAAACATATACTGTGTAAAACTAAAAATCATGCTCAAATTGATTGTAAAAGTGGAATTACATATTATGATTGCAAACATAAAGACATATAATTAATAGTTGATCTAACAACTCTACGGGGAAAATTTCGCATGAATTTAAAGAACACATTAAAACACTAAGTAACATAAACACAAAAAAGCAATGAAACAGTTGAGATGTTTAAAGAACCATTCCAAAAATAGTAAAGAGACCGTCTGCTTCCTTGGTTCCGTTTGGATTTTATTTTGATTATACTATTCTCATTAAAAAAATATGTCATTCTCATATGTATTTGTTATAGTTACAAACTTTCTAAGTACCTGTCATAAAGCTTAAGATTATATGAATGTATTATTTGTGAGCACTGTCTGTTAATGTTTTTGTTGTGTTTGATGTTTGTTTGCACTGTTTGGATGTTCCCTATTTGCGCAAAAAGTCCACACCTCAGGGAAGAAGAAATACTCTGTTGCTGCTCACCTTTGTTGTAGCCAACTCATAAAGTGTGAATAAACTATTAAACTTCACTTAACCCTTTATATGCATACACAATTATGTGTGGAAATAATAATAATAATAATAATAATAATAATAATAATAATAATAATAATAATAATAATAATAATAATAACTTTATTTATATAGCACTTTTAAGAGTAGTTGTTGCACAAAGTGCTTTACAGTACAAACAAACAAAAAAAGTCAGGCGAGACAGAGGAGACTATATATGACCAATAGTAAACAGACAGAAATCACAGACAAAGATTATTGGAGACAAAACGCCACAGGCCTAGGTAGCTAAAAAGAGAGAGCATATTAAAGATAAATGGCGGATAATGTTGAGTAAAAATAGATCAATGGAGTAAAAACAAGTAAAACAAAAGGTAAGCTTCACACAAAAGTCAGTCTATAGAAATGTTGTTTTTAGAAGAGATTTAAAAGAGGTCACTGCAAGGTCTTCTGCAAGAACTGATTCTGCAAGAAATGTTTACCTCCAAGGTGTCACCACTAAAGAAAAAACATTACACCCAATAATACATTCAATTCTTTGACCTAAACTAATCAAATAGATGGATATTCCTTTATTTGTCACACAGTTGAGAAATTTGTATCGTTACTGCAGCCAGTGGACAGTAGATAAATAGAAGAGTTGAACAAGAAAAGAAAATGAACAATGAGTGCAATGATGTCAAACAATAACAATAACAGTAAAACACATACATATAATCAAACATTGATGGTGACATTATTTACATTCTCACCAGAGTAAACAGTGCCATGTGTGAATTGTCACTGTTTTGTTTTGTTAGAGAGGCAGACTTGGGATTGAGAGTTTGCAGGTTCGATTCCAATATTTCACCACCATGGATCCCCGACTGGCGACCTGTCCAGGATTAAGTAATAGTAATAGTAAACTGGTATTGACTCCATCTCCCTGCAATGCTGCACAGGATTAAGCAGTATAGAAATGCATTAGGATGGATGGATGAATGGATTAATAAAGTACGAGTTAAGCAAATCATTAATATATTTCATTTACAGAACTTTTACTTTTTTTACCACAGCCTCTCATCCATTGAGCCAAGATAGCCAAACATTGTTGATTTAACATCAAACTACATGAAATAACGTTTTGAATTTCTGTGCTTAGGCTTTTTGGAAGAATAGTGAGGAGAGTTTTGTAAATAGATAAAAAAAAAAAAAGTTTTTATCAGAATTTATTAAATATCAGAGGCACTTCCGGTTTGACTACTTGCCGGTACTGCGCATGTACGAGTCCGTCTTAATCTTTGAGCCAACACGTGTTCCCAGGTAAGATACGAATAATGTAAACTATAATATTTATGTACGTATTTATGCATTGTAGCATTGAAGTATACGTTTGTCGTTGGTAGTTTCACTCTGTTGCGAAAGCTTTTATTAGATTAACACTGTTTAATTATTGAGCTAAGTTGTCACAAGTGTTAGCTTCGTTGCTAGCCAGTTGACGCCATGTGTCATTTAACATTTGGCGTGTTTGAAGTTCATTCCAGCTACGGTCATGGAGAGTGCATTTAATGCTAACCAGTTCCAGTCTTTGAGAAAACCATTGACGAGCCTGGTATCTTTGGCCGCCGGGTCTCCCCCGCTCAGACCCTCGACCAAGGCCGACTCATCCCCGGCATGCCGCGGGGACGGTGAGGTTCAGCCAAGGTCCTCATTTCACCCGCAAAACCTTCCTATTTTGGTATTTTTAAAAAACAGGTTAAAAGAAACTACCTAAACGCTGTTGAAAAGTTTCTCATTTTTCTTTCTCCCTATTTTTTACAATACTATATTTGTACATTTTTCAGCATGTGTGCAAAAACAAGCAATAAGCAAAGCACAAAATAAAACAACTAAAAAAGACTCAGACATGTCTGGCTAACTAGATTTTAGATGATGGATGCAATGGTAGAAAAGTGTTCACAGGGTCACAGTGTCAAAAGAATATTCAATCATCCTTCATCTAGAAAGATGAGAAATGGCTCCCAGATTACAAGAAAGTTAATTCTAGAACCAGTCCTTTAAAATCAAAGCCTTTTTTGTATCCGCAATCCATGTTTGAAAAGTTCGGATTTAGGTAGACTTCCATTCCCTTAAAACGAATCTCTTAGCTATTATCATGTATCACAAATTCTGCACATTTGAATCGCCACTTGATTTACATATATTGTCCAGTTGATGGCGCAGTAGAGCAAATGATGCAACCTTGATGAAGCGTCATTGTCTCATGAGGCTTCATCTTGTCATCACTAATCACAGGTGACAGTCAATTATAAAACTACAGAGTCCCAGGAGAATATGAACTGGGAGTCAAGCGTTGTTATTGTTACACTCACGCATGTGCAGAAAAAACTATTTACTAGGGCCATGGTGTACATGACCAGTAGCGGCGTTTACACCCGATTACACGACAACAGAGCCCGCGTATTTTCAAAAAGTTCCAACTTGGGAGCTGATTCCAAAAAGTTGCGTTTTCAGTGGCTCCTACCACTGTCATTGTGTAAATGGACCCCAAAATGCAAACGAAAAGTTAGTGTTTTCACTTGAAATCGTTGTTGTGTAAACAGTCATTTAAATGTCTTAATTGTCTCAATAATTTTCAACCAATTTTCACTAAAAAGTTATTTTTTCCCCTCTTCATAGTTCCTATGGATTCAGCAGACAACAGGGATGCCTCAGCAGTATGTAGTAAATATGCAGGTTTTGTCATTGATTTCAGTGCATGTCTTGTATTAAACTGATGGCTGCTTCTTGGGGAATTTTCCGCCTCCACAGTCGTCGTCATCTGGGCTACCTGCACTCACTCTTGTCTTCTGCAACTACTGTGGTCAGGAAGGTAATATATCACTTTTAACGGGCTATGTTTGAATTTATATATTTGTTGATGTGCACACCCTGGGTTTGGATGTTGTTAGACAAAATAAAAGTGACCGTCCTTTTACACCAGGATAGTCCAGGGGCTCAGATCGATTGGGCGAGGAACAGTTGTTTTTTTAGGGCACACCGACTAGGAATTAAGAAGCACAATGAAGAGTGACTTTATCTCGTCTTTACTCCACGTCTGCCTGTGTGATATTGTCATAACTGTTTTTCCATAAACTTCATGTCAATGACTAAACACAAATTTTGACGTTATTTGTGTGTAGCAATGGGTTTCTGAGGTCTGGCAATTTCCTGGAGTGACTTGAAGTGAACGATTACACTTGTTTATTTCATTTTGCAACCCATGTCAGCGGTTGTTTTTCTGTTTGTAAAGGTGTAAGTGTAATGTAGTTTGTTTAACTGGTGGTTTCTCCCCGACAGGAAATTCTCGATGCAACAGCTGCAAGAAGGTCCCTTACTGCTCGGTGGCGTGTCAGAAAGAAGATTGGAAATCGCACAAACATTCGTGCACATATGTTGAGAAGGCTATAAAGTAAGCAGAAAAGACCCTGTGCGCGACCTGTAGACATTATTTGATGTTAATGACAAAAAACAATCATTACTTGTTTCCTTTAATGATCAGAGCGCTTTCTAAAGGAACCATCGGCTCTCCAGCTGAAGGACTGAGACTTACCCAAGTTGAGCAGAAGGTATTTGCACAGTTTGAATGTTTAAAAAAAGAAAAGTATTCTTTTTGTTGTTCTTGTGCTATAATAATCATTTCATTGTAGTTTGGCAGTCCACAAAGCTTCCAAAAAGTATATTTGAAGGACTTGCCTATCCCTAAAGTCGTCGAAGGAGTTGACATCCAGGTACAAATTACTCAGTTGGTTTTCACTAAAACATTAATCATCATTAGTCAGTAAACTGCTGTATTCAGTTGTTGTTTATTTGTGTCTTCAGGCATCTGTCTTGGAGTTTTACAGCCCCGGCAGGTTTTTCATCTTCTTTCAAAGTTCTGAACTGTTAGAAGCTCTAACAAACATCACTTCAGAGCTTCAGAGATTGTACGGTTTACCTTCTGCGTCAAGCCATGTTCCCTCTGCCGGGGAGGTTTGTGCCGTTCAGTTTTCCTGTGACTTGGTGAGTAAAGACCGTCTCATTTTAAGAGGCACAAGTTTTAAAATTCACTACACATTCACATTTTCTCACCGGCTTTCCTCTACATAGAAGTGGTACCGCGGTCTGATACAGACTCTGACTCACGACAAGAAGATGGCGAACGTCCTTTATATCGACTTTGGTAATGAGGAGGATGTCCCAGTGGACAGGATCAGATCCCTCGCTGCCTGTCTTAAAACATTCAGTCCATGTGTAAGTGTGTTTCAGCTCCTTTTTAATAGTGGATTTCAAGCAGTATGTTATCCTCGCATAAGGTAAATGTTGCACGACTCTTATCTCCAGGCAATGGAGTGCTGTATTGCCGGTGTGCTGCCTGCGGTTGACACGTGGTCAAGCGAGTGTTGTGCTGCGGTGAGGAGCATGGTCGCTGGCAGTGTTGTGACTGTGTGCCTGGTGAAAACACCAGAGCATGGTCACAGCTACACGGTGGATGTTCTACTTCCCATGGGTGGGTCAAATTAATTTTACTTGGGTTTTATGTGAATTCTTAAGACCTTGCGCTCAACCCCCGTCTTCTGTCTTTCAGGAAAGCTGAGCACACTTCTCGTTGATTTTGGATTTGCAAAGAGAGAAATTGCCAACCAACTCACACCAACCACGCAAGAAATAGGTTTGTTTTGATGTGTTGAACTCATTCGTTCATCTTCAGGTTTGCAGGAAACGGCGGGTGCACCATGGATATATCTCCAGTCCTTCACAGGGGAAACATAAAATTATAAGGGACTGTGATGAATTAAAAGATGGCAGTGTTGGGCTCCAGATTTTAAAACCTATTATAAAAAAAAACTAGAAGCCTTTGCTTTTGAAGGTTAATATAAAGATAATTGTCACAAATTCTCCATTACCCTTTTCACATTGGATTTCCAGTGGAAACGCAGCAAATTCAGAGTATTTACACAACACATCAGAGTGAATTACTCACTTTTTGATGAAATGCTACACCCGCTGTTGATGTCTCTTCCTATGTGTGTTCTCATATCAAGCTACACAAGAAGGTAATTTACCGATTCGTCTTTAGATGCCATGACGAATGCCTCCTTGGAAAACTTCAGGCGTCTGTCTGACGGTAAGGATGACAACGCCTGGGCCCAACCGCCGGAGCCACTGACGCAGGCCGTGGGCGACAGCCTGTCCGTCGTCATCATCCACTTCCAGTCACCCACTGATTTCATCGTACAGAAAGTGGACAATGCTCGTGAGTGGCATTTCTTCTACTGTCTGCAGCCCCCCAACTCCTCGCCTCTACCACATTTGTTCACCTCCGTCTGGATTGCGGTTCCCAGGGGTGATCCAGGACTTGCAGCTGAAGCTGAGGGAACACTGCAGTCAGGTCACAGCTCCGAAGGACTTCAGACCGGCTCCCGGGACAGTTTGCTGTGCTCAGTTCTCAGGTCTATTTTTTAATCTACATCTTGAGAACCTATGCTTGAAATGATCAATGAAAAAGCAACGCAACACACTTTTGAAGCTGCATTTCATTCAAATTGGAGATGCAGTAGGATAAAGATATGTTTGTATTAATCTGTGCCTAAAACAGATTCTGATGATGTGGTGTTATGAAATGCTGAATGTGTTTAAATGAATAGTTTTTAGTGAACTGGTTAGTGAATCTGTGTTCTGCTTCCTCCAGAGGACAAACAATGGTACAGGGCCAAAATTTTGGCGTATTCGTCGGAAGAACGCGTCTGTGTCGGCTACATTGATTTTGGCAACTCCGAGGAAGTGGATTTAAGCCTCCTGTGTCCCATCAGTGCTTCCCTTCTAGAACTCCCAATGCAAGTTATACCGTGTGGTTTGGCAGGTAACGTCACAACTCATTTCCTGCTCGTGTTGTAACCAGACACCTTGATGAGCACTACTGACTGACCGTGGTGGATTTAAGAGTGTAAACTGAAAGGTGAAATCGTGGCTGTCTTTCAGGAGTGCAGCCCATCGGAGAGTGCTGGTCTGAGGACTGCATTGCGGCCTTCAAGAGTCGTGTTTCAAACCGGATATTGCAGGTGGAGATCCAGGGAGCACAGGACGGCAAGGTGTTGGTGGCCATGATCGATGAAGCCAGTGATCCTCAAGCCAATGTGGCCGAGCTGCTGATCTCTGCAGGTTATGCTGCACCTGCTGCTGCCAATACCAGAAGTGAATCGCAGGCTGACCAGACGGCTCCTCCTGTGCAGTCAAAAGGTGACATGTACCAGCGATTCATCTGCAAATGCTGCATAGCTGTAATGCATGCATTTTCTAGAACATAGAACTGAATTAAAACTTGTAGCTGTGATTGCTTTATGGTAGGATTCTATAACAGTGACGGGAGCAATTGTACTTGTGTGTATAGTTTCATGAATTTTTTTTTATGACTGTAATGAAAAATCTTTCACCTGTAAACACAATTTTTTATTATGGCATAGTAATTAAGCAGAGTTTGATTTGGAAGAATCTTAAAATAACAATAATGCGCTGTGTTTAAATATTCACAGGACCTCCTCCAGTGTGTGAGCCTCTGGTTTGGCACAAGGCTGAACTTCCATGTGATGGCCAGACTGTGGCACTGCAGGACATTGTTGTAGTAAACCCTGGAGAGTTTTACTGCCGCATCAGTAGTCCTGCAGGTATTTCCCTTTTGTCAAGAGCTGATCTTGTAGATGCAGATTGCATTCGATCATCAGCAATATACTGTACACTCACCTTTCTTCATAAACCAATGTTAGAAGCCTTGTACATATTTTATCTAGGACAATAGAGCATCGAACTGTTTATAAGACTGCTGCATTTTAACATTTTCATTACTGTATCTTTGTTTTCCAGGCCAGCAGCAGCTCATAGAACTGGCTGCTCAGTTGAAGCTACATTGTGAAGCTGACACCACATCTTTTGTGCCCAAAGTGGGGGAACCTTGTTGTGCCGTGTATCCTGGTAGGAGGACCATTAACCACGCTATTCAAATGGGACATGATTCTTTGTTTGGATAGAAGATGCATTCATTCCATGGAAAGTTTGAAGCAGAGAAAAATGTGTCGGTTATAAATGCATATTGAACTTTGGGGCTGATCTGTGTTATGATCTGGGCTACTTGATTAAATATGGTAATACACCATTTTCCCACCAGGTGATGGAACATGGCATCGGGCTATGGTGAAGGGACTGTCTGCAGACAAGGTGACGGTAACCTTTGTGGACCACGGGCACAGCATGATCGTAGAAGCAAGCCATGTCCGGTCAATTACACCCAAACTCCTGAAGCTACCCTTCCAGGCAGTTGGCTGCTGGCTCGCAGGTCGTATGATTGAAGAAAACACCATCAAATATTTAGGATTTCCACTGAGTTTCCGTGATCCGCTTTGTTTTAGGTGTGGAGCCGCTGGGATCAGACTGGAGCAGTGAATCCCTGCTCTTATTCCTGACGCTGGTCGATGGGAAGCAGCTCTCAGCGCGGGTGGTCTCCGTCACCGAGCGGGGCTTCGGTGTGGAGCTGGAGAGTCGTGGACAGAGTGTCGCAACTGCTCTCGTTTTTGATTACCAAGCCAGGGTTCCTGGCAAGCTGGCGAAAGAGACGCATGTGAAGACGGGCCAACCACATGAGAACGGTGGGAAGGCCAACGAGCTCAGCCAAATCCAGGTTCAGACCACCAGGCAAATGGAAGCAGCTTGTAAAGAGATGTCGGCTGTTTCACTGGGAGGTCGGTACGAGCATCAAACTCTGCTGTCGACAAGTGTCGGAAAGTAAATTGTGATGTTTTCTGGTTTCAGAGCCGTCTTTCCCGGTGGACTGGAAGGCAGTGGCGCTGCCGTTCCACCGCTTTAAACCTGGTGTTGCAGCGGCCATTAATCCCTCCCTCTTCTACGTCCTCGGCCCCGTTCAGGGTTCGGGCCCACGCTCATCTATTTCTCGCGAGAAGTCGCAGTGGTCCTGTTGTAATTATTATCGCGTTTGCTTTTTTCTAAAGGGGACGGTAAAAAGCTTCAGGAGTTGATGGAACAACTTGGTGCCTACTGCTGCAAACACCAGACGGCTTTATCTGCAGCTGTGAGGAGCAGACCCGCTCCTGGGGCTGCCTGCTGTACCCAGTTCACTGGTGAGACGGTCACAATTCATTAAATACATCCAAAGAGAACCTCGTGCCCTTTTCATCACATTGCCAAACATCTTCTTGCACAGTGGCTTGTAGTTACTGCTACTGGCAGAAGGGGGAGACAAATATTTCACACTGCAGATTTAACAATTACCGTCACCCTCTGAGGACAGTTTGATCCATCAGTGAACGTTTCCATCCAGTTTCAGTGCACACATCCCCCCCCACCCGTCCCACATTTAATTTTATGTTGGCTCCTACCTGAAGTTGTCCCTCTAGACCTAAGCTGGTAATTCCACGTCTGCTCGTCGATATAATTACACGGCGTGAGTGTGTGTAGCCAAGTGTGGAACCTGCTTTAAATACAGTATGCGCGGAGGAGACTATAGCCTGGCATACATTCCACAGCCCGGTAACAACAGGGTCTGGTTTAAAGACGTTTTTGTCCTGCTTGTTGGTCCTCACAGCCCCCGCATGGTTTCAATTGTCCTTGTCTCTCCAGAGTGGGTTTGGTATTTCGTTTTAATAGATGCTTTTGACATATGATTTCCCATTAGAAATGTGTAGTTGGACCATTACACCGCCGTACATTATGAAGCATAACGCAGAGCTCTGAATGTTTTCCCTCCCAGTTGACAATGCCTGGTACCGAGCCGTGGTTCTGGCGGTGGGTGACAATGAGGCGAAGGTCATATACGCCGACTACGGAAACATGGAGACGGTGCCATTCTCCAGGATTTTGCCGATTCCGGAGCACCTGCTGCAGCTCCCATTCCGGATCACTCGCTGCACCCTCTTTGGTAGAGAAAATTCAACTGTGTCCTTTGTAACTCCCTCCGACTTTTTACTCCAGCCAACAGCTCTGTTGCTCTTTGTTAACAGGTCAGGAGCAGTTCCCGGCAGTGTGGCCCGAAGAAGTGACGAAAATGTTCGAAGCCGCACTGTCACATGGCGTGTTTGCGACCGTGCACTCCTTCGACGGCTCGGCTAACGCGCTGTCTCTCACTCTGCCCACTGAGAGTAGCGAGGAGCAAGTGTCTTCCATGATCTTAGACGATTTACGCGCCCGTAACAAGACGCACGTCTCCCCACCCGCCGCCCCAAAAAGTGAGCAGAGCCCAGGCTGCGGCCTCTTCGGCCAGGTTCCCAAAACGCAAAGTGAGCTGAAAGATATGACGGGGCAAAGCCAAAGCCCCGAGGATAGAGCGACGATCCTTCAACAGAAGAAACGCTCATCTGCAGCGGCAGCAGCCCATGGTTCGTCACATCTGAACTCCCAGCTCTAGGAGTCATTACTTAACTTCCACTTTTGTTTATTCCAATTTATTTAATTTGGTTGCTCTTAAAACATTCCGTAGTGAAACGGTGCTCAGATGAACGTTCATAAAAGCAGCATTCTGTGACTGGATAAAGATGAATTATACTTTGCAGTATTTTCACACGCTTGAATGTTTATATTGCATTGCATGAGCTCGACTCGAGCTGAGCGGAGTAATTTTACACCTGGATCGGATCTGACATCAGTGGGTGCTTTTTTCGTTTTTTGTTTTTTTTTAGAAGATGGAGTGATGAGACTCGTCAACCAAATCGACCCACCGTGGCATAGTATTTCAAAATCAAACGGTATGTTTGTTTGATGTTTAAAGCCTAAGCCAGGACCCGACTGGACATTTCTTAATTGGTTAAATTTTTCTTGTTGATCGCAGACCAGAAGACCTCATGCTGCTGTCTGAGCCTGAAGACACAGGTGAGGGCTGGTTTTACCCCTGTAGAATATATATATAAAGTGCTGTGAAAACCCTGCTGTGCTGTATTGTCCCTTTCTCTTTCCAGATGGATCACATGGAGCAGCTGCTGGAGCAGCAGCTTTCCCTCATCAAGCAGATTGTTGGACAAACACAATAAGAAGAAAACGTGTGACAGTTCATACCTCAGTGATGTTGTTGAGTAGTTTGTTGACGGTTTTTCCCACGTCAGTTTTTTCTTTAAAACCAGTTACCTGAGGCAAATCTTTGTTCACAGGAGTTTCCGCACATTGTTCCATTAAGTAGCCGAGCACTTCTTTCAAGGTTTTTTTTTTACGTTTTATGGTCCAGCTTGAATGTTCTGCAGAGATGTTTGGTTCTTAAAAGTATTGATTCCTCTGTGTCCTGCATCTATCTTTGTTTGATTGTGATCACCAGTTCAAGTGGCTTTGACCTTAAGTTTTACATAAAAGTTTAAAACGCTTGTGTGATTTATTTATTTTTTCTTCTAATTCTACAAAAACAAAAGAGCTTTTATAAACTTAGAATCCAATTTGAAGGCATTTTTAGTGTGCATTATTCTGTTGGGAGATGAAAGGAGGAAAATTAGAGCCCACTGGTGCAGGTACATGAGAGGTGGGCATGGCGAGGAGGAGGAGGGGTTGCTCGTCCGCTGCTGTCCGGAGCAAACAGCCTCATCACAGCCGACAGGAGCTGCAGCAAGGTGGAGGAGCTCCCTGGAGAAAACGCGCCTCTCGCTGACTGATTAGCACGGCTCTGGGTAAGAACACGCACGCAGATTTGTTGTTGTACTTTTGTTTTTGATAGTCTGGCGGAACTAAGATGAGAGTTAAAACGTTTCAGCTGGAAGAAATGTTGAAGGCACGCGCACAATGCAGATTGCATCACACCCATTTTAAGGTCTGAACGCAGCGCCTGGTTGAGCAACTGCTAATTAGTATTTACACAAGATGACAAACAGCACTTTGTTTCTGAGTGAGTTATTGCTCTATGTCAGAAGGTCCTCACCTTTTAACACATGCAAGAAGGTCCAGATGTTGACAGGACATCTAACGAGACTGAGCTGCAAGTAAAAAGCTCAATAAACGGGTAAATCCGAGGTGAGAATACATCCACCTCGACTCTAACATCTCTACTCTATTTCCTGCTGTTTGTTGTTGCATGACTGCATCTTGTGTGGTTTCTAGTCATGTCTGGACTTCAATGCATACCAGAGGAGTGTTGGAGCTTTTAATCAAAAAAAAAAAAAAAAGTTTCCAAATTTATTGTTTTGTTTAAAACGGATCCATTTCAGCTGACTCGCACTGGAACGAGGTTGCGGTGGTTCTCAGTGACTGACATCCAAGTACAGGTTAGGAGACCTGTGGATTTTCTATGAAGTTGGTCCAAAAACAAACACTCCTTACTAATTATAGACTACACAGGGGAAGCACACTTTCCAAAACAGACTGCACATCTGTGGTTTATTCTGTCCCCATTTATTAAGCTACTTTCTTTGCAACTGGCTCAGTCTTAAGTGTTTTTTTTTATGTGATTGCACTATTTGTTAAAGAAATTAACCATTCCTTTAATATGATAACTGATAGGAGAGTGTCATCCATTCTTAGAGCACAAAGGGGATCTGTACAGGTTTGTCCTTTTTACTGGAACCATGATTCCTGTGCAGACAGAGCAGAAAAGGTGTTCATTGGCAGACAGGTAGTGGAAAGACGGAGTGATGGTGGGTGGAAGGATCCAGAGGAATGCTTGTGAAGAAGCAGCCAATTTTGAGACAGGTGTGTGTTTGTGTGCGTGTGTGCGCGCATGCTTGCCCCCCCCCCCCCCCCTTACCTGCATGCTCTGAGCTGTAACCTCCCCGGACATTAATGAAATCTCTTGTCTGCAGGACGCACCAGGCGATGCACAAATAGAGCATCTATGGGCCCCGGTGATGTTTATCAGCCCAGCCGGTGTGTGTCGGCTCCGCAGATCCATATCATAGACTCGTATTAAATAAAGGCCCCGTGCTGCACACAATTCTATCTCCGTCTCTGAAACACACAGCTTTTACCTACACAAAGGGTTTTCTTCAGGCACGTCTGTCGTCTTTGCCCACCTCAACTCACAAACATCGACACCGGCAGAACAATGTGGACAAGCTGGAGCTAATCAGTACTTATCTGAAGTCTCTTAACATCTCGTGTGTCCTCAACAATGACCATCCAGAATACGGACAGTTGATAGATGAAGATCGCCAGAGACTAATAGAATGGTTAAGAAGAGGCCAGATTCTTAACTCTATTGGTGGTTTATCTGCGCACGGCATTTTAAAGTCAACACAATATTCAAACAAGTTTCATCATTAAGGAAACAACAGCTTTCTTGTACAGTTTCAGAATGACAATGTGCAAGAGCCCCCAATCTAATATGGTTAAAGTGCAGATCCTAGTTGTAATACCACCCTGTGCCACAAGATGGTGCAAAGAGTCACAGTTCAAGAACAAATGTAGGTAAAGCCAGTGTGCGCTGAAGTTCTTGACCACGACAAAAAGCATTGTTAATATTTACTGTGTTTTGTTCTCGTGAGCATGTGTGTAGTTTCATTACAAAAACAAACGGTAGCACTCATAGTGGCCCAACATGAAAAATAGATTTTCAGTTTTTCTGCTTTTCCCGTGTAATCGGACATCGTTTGCAGAAGGTTGTAAAAATCCCACTTTGCAATCAGAAGTCATATTTAGGGAAGCCGCTCCCCAGCTGAACATGCAGTGGATCCCCCCTCTAAACAATGACAACCCCCACTAACACACTCTGGTACAAACTGTTGTTTAAGTCATGCTTTATCCAACTTCCGCCTTCCAGCTGCACGCGTCAAAAAACAGTTGACGTGTGGCGATAAGAGCTTGTGACCCAGACAAAACACTGATAAGCGCTGGTGTCAAGTCAGTGCGTTGATCTGTGGCGACATCTTTCTCTCCTGAATGATGTTTTGTGGAGGCGAGCTGAGATGATAAGGGTGATTAAAAATGCTTGGGTGGTCAGGCTTATTTATTACTGAGTGCTGACTTCTATTTCCTGAAATCAGAACGTTAACCTGGGTGAAATTTGGGAAATGAATCTTTGGTAGACTGTCTTTTTTTTTTTTTTTTAAATGCTTGACCTGCACTCCACTGTAAGGAAACAGTACAAATTACAAATGTGGAAACGATATGTGAAACCTCAACCTCATGGCTGTAGTGAAAAGAATCTCGGAAAAGATGTGTATATGTAACTTTATTTTGAAGAGCCAATATTTTTCCACTTCTGTGCGTTTTGCAGCTTTCTGTTTAATATTCTCGCTGAACGCGTTTCTCTTCTTTCCTTATCATTCCAGGTGTCCCGACATGCACCCTGATATCGGTTTCTCCCTCCTCCTAACGCTGCTGCTCCTTCAAGGTCGGCCGATTGATTTCATTACTGTTTTGCCTTTTTCTCTGGTATTCGGCGCCATTAGAGCAAGCTCCGGTTCAAGGAATGTTTGGTTTCTCACAATCACAGGGTGCACCAGTGTGTCGGGATTAATATTACTGGCGAATGGCCCCTCCTGGTAGACGGCTGAGGCACCGTGTTGGACGCTCTTCTGGACAAACTAAACCAATTTACATGATGTTTTACTGCTCGACGCTGTCACGTCTTCTCCTCTGAAGACTTTCCTTCAAAGTAATTTCCTGCTCCTTGAACTCCAACTTGTTTCCAGGCACGGCCAAAATTTCTTTTTATTTTTTATAGCATATCATCAGTTGTACTCGTGGACCCGGGAGTATCGGTATTTGCCCAAGGGGAAGAGGCGGGGAGTCACTCGGCGATATAATCTCTTGAGTTGTTTTCAAAAATGACAGCTTTAGCACCGTCTTAAGTATTTACTACTGGCCATTTTAAAGACTTTGAACTTGAGCAAACCAGACTGTGTCGCCTCGTCAAGACGCCCCCTCTGTCGTCCTGTGCTGACAACACAGATAACATGCTGCAGTCCATAATCCAGCCGCTCCAATTCAATTTGACAGGTAGACGGGAGCGGATCCAAAGTTTTATCTCTGATTTGAAGGGAGTGTTGGTTATATCTACAAAGGGATTAATGCCAATTGGACATCAGCCCCTCAGCCAGAGGAATTTCTTCTTTTTTTTTTTTTCTTTATTATCTTGTTCCTCATTTCCCTGCTTCGGTTTCTTTCACAGACTTTAAAGATAGACGGTAATTTTGCTGGAGGCATTTGGCTGAACAGACGGACTTCTTGTTCAGAGCTGTGGGGCCCCGCTGGCCCGGGGAAAGCTGCTTGCCAAGACCCTAAACTTTCACCGTCGGGGGGGACTCCGGGGCAGGTTTGATGTTAGGGATTAGGGCGCAGGATGAAAGGGTTAGGGGTCAGATTGGAGGCCTTTCTTTAGATTTAAGTATGTAATCTTTGATATTTATTGATCTTACATAGCTCCTTCTGTCCACGGAATCCAAGTTGTGGAGGTTAAACTTTCATTGCCAGAGAAATCAGTGTTTGTTTTTTTATTTAATTTTTTTTATTTATTTATTCAAAATTATTTCGGGGGGAAAACCCACAAAATTCAATGCTGACAAACATATTTGTTTTGCTCCAACAGAGCCCCATCACCCCTTCTATGGTTTATCGATCCAACATTTGACAAATCATAACAAATACATACGAATAAACGTGATTGCGCAACAAAAAAAACTAAAACTGAGGATATCTGCATAAGAGAAAAGAAAAACAGATAAAGGATGAGAAGTCAAGTGACAAAAGAGGCAGTCGAGTTGCAATTAATGAATATGCACGCAGTAACATGCAGTCATTGTCACAGAACTCCAATATCAATAGTGTCCATGTTTTTCTACATAACATTTCATTTATTTTCTACAATTTCACACAAACAACCAGGGATTTGGACTTGCGCATGAATTATGCGAAATCATGAAAGCTAAAGCTCTGAGTTTATCATGCTGGGGTCCAACACACCACAAACGTATCTCCAATGACAAAAACAGAAAATATATACAACAAACATTTTCCTACAAGAATGGTCATAAACACAATACAAAACAATAAACGACTACATTTACATGAATGTAATATTAATATATTCTACCTTGAATTGACCCATGTTCAGAGAGAAAGCAGTTTAACCCTGTGAGTGCTAAGCCGCCTGTAACCCACCTGAATATTTCTCCAGTAGTTGATTCTTCAGTTTTCTTTTTAATGTAGATCATGTGGCAGGTTGTCTTAAGTTGCTTTTCAGCTCATTCCATAAGTTTGGACCTCGATGACATATACTGAAACGAGTACATTTTAGTACAACCAGTAACTTTTCTGATCACAGTCTTTTGTCGTGTCATGTTTCAATAGTACAGATAAGGTGAATGAGTTTTAAGTATTGTAGATGTAACGAGTTGAACACCTCCCCTTTGCGTTTGTCAAATAAGAGGATATAAAGCTTGATGTCTTTTTCTAAGAGCCCCAGAGCCAATGGGTAGTTTTCATGTTCAGGCACGACGACTCCTTCGTTTGGCAGCTTTATTTGCCCAGGAGTTGGATATTTTTATTTATATTATTTAATTTTCTATCCACACACAACTAGAACAGATTAGTTTTGTAATAGACCTGTAATATTTTCAGGTCGCAACATATCTTAGTATTGTGTTGGGTTTTTTTTTTGTTTTTTTTGTGTGTGATCTGTGACAAGGGTGTCAAACATAAAGTACTTGAGCCAAAGTCCCACACATCTCTTAAACCCGAGCTGAGATATCGGTGATGCTGCTAGAAAATTTATTTTGAAAAGAATTTCTCTGCATAAAGTTATTCTATTCTATTCTGATTTTGTTAAAGTGTCTCTGTACTTTGCACCAGAAAGTTTAATTAAATTTGACTTTAAATGGCGACTGTCGTCATTTTCAGTTGTGATTGTTTTGGTTTTTTATTTCTTTTTTTAAATAGACATTTTAATCATTTATTTTCTGCTCCACAACAAAGAAAAAACTTTAAAGTTTATATTTAAAGGTTATCATGGCACTATTTTGGCGGCTCAAGATGAAATTGGACTGTATGAGACCCCTGAACTAAAATGTGTTTGACACACCTGTGATAGAAACCACAACAAGAGAAATTACAAATATTTTGTCATTGCTGATATTTAAAAAAAGCTTTTAAGACAATAATAACGATTGTCAATCTGTACTTTATTCCCCCCCCCCCCCAATCCTCTGTTTACCCCACGTCTGTAAATTATGATGGGAGCGGAAATTAAAACCATCGAACTTGTATTTTCTTTCTCGTTACTTTGGTTTCTCCGCCTCTTTATTACTTCACTGGGTTTCGTTGCCACCAAATCTACACCAGGCAGATGGTCTGGAGCGTCACGGCAGCGTTGACGGGGGACAAACAAACCCTAATGTGTTCTGCTGGAAGAGACGCACTGTGCTTTTCAGAGGGTGGAATTCGTATAGTGTGGCGCTGCGCGTTTTTCTAAGATCACTCAAGTGATTCGTCTCTGGACAAATGCCTCTGTGACCTGTCGGGGGTTACCAGGGGCAACAAGGCACGGTCACGTACCCCCTCCCCTCATCTCCGGGCCGAACGTGTGCCTGAATGGAGGAACGTCCTCTCGGTGAATGGAGCCGAAGAATGGTGCTCCTCACTTGTCTGCTCACATTAGCTTTAAATTCTCAATTAGAAATCGCAGAGCGGGTCAGGTGGGAGTGCGCTTGGCTTTGGGAAGAGCGTCCAATTTATCATTTGATTTCACTTCGCCAGTGCCAGCTTCTGGACGACAATAATTAATAAACCATCACGTGAATGTGTTCACATTAAGGGCAATTTTCCTTTTTCTTATTATCGTCACACTGACGTTATGCAAACACACTAGATTTTTTTAGCCTTAAGCATTCATGTTTTCACAAACTGACCCCAAGGGTATGTTTTTCATGTTAATGCCGTTTCTGTAGAACATTTTTTTATAAAAAAATTTTCTCCAACTCTCTCCAAGGTCTTAATTCTTTTGGCTGGTTTTGACCACATGTCTGACGTCTCTGTTATAAGTCTATTAAGCCAGTTATTCCCAATCGGGGGGGGCGGGACTGTAGTGCAGCATTATGTAATAATGTGGTGAATTTTCACCTCATTATGTAATAACGCCGCATTCTGTAATAATCTGCCACATGTAAGAAAATTCTTCAACGCTTTTTGTTATAACTTGTTGCATATTGCAAGTTATTACAAAATATAGATGTTCATCCTTTCTTTTTTAGACAGTGTAATAATTTGGTGCATTATGTAATAACTTTTGCCCTTTACCTGTAGAAATGGTTCATTCTTTGCTTTTGCTCATGTCCTGCCAACATAGCGACGGTAGAACTTTTTAGATCAGCTGTCAATGTGGCTGGTAGATTTTTAAAGTCACAAGACAATCAGTATTTATTAAGAACGCAAACCAGATTGTAAGTGGCGCTGAGTGCATTTAATCATTTAACTTTTTGATAACTGTGTAACAAGTTATTACAAAATGCGTTCAAGAATTTTCTTACAAACTGTGGCGTTATTACATGAGTTAAATTTTTTTAATATTATTACATATTGCGGCACTACAGGGACATTTCATTAATATATGTCACAAAGCTATGAGAAGTGTTTTTTTTGGTTGTTTTTTTTAATAAAAAAAAAAATAAATCTATTTTCAAATATCTACAATATACACAAAGGTAAGCTTGCAAAGTCAGTAGTGGGAGAAATTAAAAGATAGATACGTTATTAATCCGAAGGGAAAATTAAGTTTTCAGCATCCCACATAAAACAATAAAAAGGACAGAAAACTAGAGGCAGGTTAGTACCAGATTAACAAAAACACTAATGGTTAGTGCAGAAAACACTTTTAATAATAATGTATAGAATCTACACGAGTAAAACCCTTATAATTTCAAAATGTAAAGACATACTAAATGTATTGAAAAGTAAATATTTACAGTATTTAGACATTTCAAGGGAGTAAGTAGAGTAAACTAATGGTCGCATGTCAGACTGAAGATAGAGATGAATTGGTCAAAAAGGAAGAAGAATTGTAGTGCACCAGGTGATTTACAGAGAAGATGGTTTCATTGGAGCGATGGGTGAAATTAGAGCTGAATGCCGCTTCTGTGGTGAAAATGTGGCAAAAGAAAGTTTCAAACTCTAAAGCTGAAACGGCACCAGACGGAGTGTAAACCCAAAGAAGTCATCGTGACCGAACACGAAGTAGAAAGTGTGTTTTCCTTTTCCTATTTTTGTTGCTCACAGTTTTGTGGTTATACCAACGTCTTTTGTCACATTATGATGACGTTATATTGGTCCGGATACTTGTTACAGGTACAATGATTGTAGACGTCTGACTGATCTCCACGTTGCCTTGTGTCCCTCCCAGTTCAGCAGAATGCCTCGGTGCAGGAAATCCAAACCAGCCATGAAAACATTGTGAAGATCAACACTGCGGGAGAAAGTAAGTCCCACCTGAAGCAATTCTGGAAAGCAACATTTATTTCCTACACAGTTGGAACAGAAACATTAAGGCACTGACGTGTCGGCCTGTAATTGTGAAGCTATAAAACCTACAGGTATGTAATTGGTTGTTAGTCAGCTAACAGGCGCTCAATAAAATACACCAGTAAACCTTGGATTTCATGGTTAACAGACAGTAAATAGTGAGGTTGGGCGGTGACGGGACCGGGGAGGAATCCTTTGAGGTTCTGCTGCATGCGGAGGCGACTTTCCATGTAAACGGACGGTCGACATGAATGACAGACAGGCTTCACCCCCCCCCACCCCACCCCCCACCCCCCGCCTCTAATGGCCCTCTTAACAATCAGCTGCACATTCTAACATGAAGGCAACACCCTCGATTATTTATGCTTCCAGCAAGTGCAAACATGAGAGGCTGAGGGTTTGGCTGTGGTGTTAAGTGTGTCCTCCATGGAAAGACTGATGGAGTTTGGGGTTTTTTCGCATGCTGAGCTGGTTTGGCTTCTTATGTTGAAGTATATATACAAGAACAATAACCTGGCATTTTTTAGTTTTTGTGCAATATTGTTCATGTGCAATACCCACTCTGACCTGTGCAATACTAAAAATCTGCTGCTTTTAAGATACTGGCTATTTTGTTTTATGTTTTTTTCTTTCTTTCTTTAAAGAAATATTTTATTTTTTAACTACTTCTTCTTCGTCTTCTTCTTCTAGTAATTCTAAATATTACAGTAATTATACTGTTCTTATTGTTATTAGAAATCTATATTTTAGATTTTTTTTAAATATTTCAAATTTTGAATTTATTGCTGCACACAACTGTTAAATTTACATTTATATGGTCATTATTTGCCTCTTTTGTGTTTTATGTGCCCCTCTGGGATAAATAAAGTTTTTTTATCTGATGACTTTCATCATTGGATAACCCAGTGCAGGGATGCAGTGAAGACGATGAGTTTGGGACCACGCCATTTCTCTCCATTGTGTCCACCCGTCTCATTCTGTGTCTTGTGAAGTGATGCAGTGCTCGGCGGCCATGGATGTTCTCTTCCTCGTGGACGGTTCCTACAGCGTGGGAAAGGGGAGCTTCGAGAGATCCAAACACTACGCCATCAAACTCTGTCAAGCCCTCGCCATTGGACCAGACAAGGTTCGTTTTGTTTTTTTTTCTTCTTCTTCTCTCTCCCTCCTCATCCTCTGTGTGTCACGTCGGTCAACACGCTGCGCCTCCTGCACAGGTGCGAGTCGGCATGATTCAGTTTGGTTCCACTCCACGTCTTGAGTTTTCCCTGGACTCGTTCCCCACCAAGCCGGAGCTGAAGAAGTACATGAAGAAGGTTTCTTTCAGGTAGGCTTTTTTGATTTATTTTTTTCTTCCCATCAATATGCAGCATTTGAGCAGGACAGATCGGTCCTACATGCATACAAGATTGTGCAAGTTATCAAAGCATAAAAACACGTGAGACAAGCATTCGGAGACAAAAGTTAATCCTACTTAACGAATAGATCCATTCATCCTTCTTCTAAACTGCTTGTGGTCGCTGACAGAGTTTTTCTTCCTTTCAAGTGGAATATTTGTGTTTTTGTCTGTAAAATTCCCTTGAGATTACAGTGTTGGCTTTGGTGATATTTGAATAGGATGATTTGAACTGAGCAGTTTAATTTTGTAAGGCGTGTGAGTTTCCCTCTGTGCAGCAGAAGAAATACCCCGAGTATTTCTAATTTGTTTAAAAAAATTTATTTTATTTAAAAATGCCATTTGAGTTTGTCTTTACAGCAGATTTGCAGGTTTAATTTATTATAAAGTTTAATATTAATCAGCTCTATTGGTAGTTTTCATTATTTTTTTGTAATTTTAGATGCAGGATTTAGAATTATTTATACAAAGTGTTCTATAATAAAAACTCAGGAAAAGATATGAATGAATCTTGATTTCCAAACATGAACAAAAGCAAAGAAACAAAGTAAAAAGAAGAACGACCAAATGAGTATAGATTAAAAAAATAATAATAATTTGAGAATAAACATTAATATTGATCCACCAATAAGCTAAAACTGCATCGCCATGAACAGAAAACACAAAAAGATTCTTGGCTTTTGGGTGAAATTTCAGGATGAATCTAAAATATCCTGTAACCTTTCCTGGTGAACTTGATATGACCTTCTCTAAACTCTCTTAATTGCTGCTTTCTAAGGCTTTTTAACGGCAAAATTCACAGCAGTTCTTAGATTGAGTCGATCTTCTGGTTCAATGAGAATCTTCTGGAGTGAAACCTCTGGGTTCAGCTCAGCAGAGATGTCGCGTTAAAATGTGATCGGTGCTGAAATGTCCCAACAAATTAACACATTTACATTTTATACTGTAGTATACCCTCCACTGTTGTTTGCTTTTGTTTCAATAAATTGATTTAGATGCGGAAATCACCATTCCTACTTATAAAATGTCCCACTTTCATGATGTCACTGTAGCATGAAGTTTTTCCAATCAATTTCATGCGAACGCTAGATATCTGTAGTTGAATGTGTAAAAATCCACATCATCGGACTGAAGACACTCCTAAGCATTAAAAGAAATCCATTCAACATACAAAAGGACAAACGGCTCTTTTAAAATACAGGAAACTCTGTTGCATTTACAACATGAAGTGAAAATGAATTAGACCCACAGACGCATCTTGATGTTAAATCAATTTTCTCTACAATCTCAGTTATTTCATCTTCGTTTCAGTTCAGTTTTTTTTTCTTTTTAATTGTGCGTTTTTTTCAATATTTATATATATTTTTTTTTTACTAGAATAACTTTGGTTCTTGGAAGTTTTAGGAACCGCATGCTCGACTTGAATAAACTGTGGTTCTTCAGGTTTTGAATCAAGACGTCCCCGTTCCAGCTTCATAACGAGCCACGTTTTAGATCTAGACGTGTTGCCGGGTTAAAAAAAAAAAAATCAATCAAGATCAGGATTTTCAATCACGACTTTCTCCTCAGGTTTCATCACTCCTGATGTGTTTACGGCCTGTTCATAATGGTGGCTTCACTTTAAACCCCGCTGGAAAGGAAAACAAATTAATTTCAGATTAGAGGCGCGCCACCGCTGGTCACTGGATGTTGGGTTAGTGTGTAATACCAGCAGGGAGAACGTAATCTGATCAGACGTGTTATTTGAAGAAATATTATGACTTGCTGACCGCTCTGACGTGGCCACCCACGTTTCAATTCTCCCACTGCCTCAAGTCAAACTGATGTAATAGTCCAAGTTTGCATGTGGTGAATTATTTTGATGACTTTTGTTTGATTTATATTTAAAAATTTGCCATCAGGTGGTGGAGGAGGTGTTTCTCGCTGCAGTTCAAAGTGGTTGGATGTAGAGTAACGCATAAATCTGCACATTCCTGAACGACTTCAGTCTTTTTGATATATTGTCTTGTTGTTTCACTACTTCATGCAGCATCTATATACAGTTGGTTAGTACCTCAGTAGATAAGAGATTTTTTTTTTTTTTTTGTCGGTTGGGAGAGTTTAGGGCCCTTTTACAGCACCTGGAAACAAAAACTTCACCTTGTTGTTGTTTTAGCTCATTTATTTTTAACTATTTGGTGGCTTTTAGAGTTTTGCTCTTGCTCTGACTGTGCTTTTTTATTGTTTTTCATGTACTTTATTTTTTCTTTTAAGAACATTTTAGTATTATTTTGACACTGTAAACTTGTTTTATGTACTCATGCCAGGACACGCTTGTAAAAGAGATTATTAATCTCAATGTGGTTCTCCTGAGTAAATGAAGCCTAATGAAATAAAAAAAATAAGTTTATCTCCTGCTCTCACTGACATTCTATCTATCTATCTATCTATCTATCTATCTATCTATCTATCTATCTATCTATCTATCTATCTATCTATCTATCTATCTATCTATCTATCTATCTATCTATCTATCTATCTATCTATCTATCTATCTATCTATCTATCTATCTATCTATCTATCTATCTATCTATCAGAAAAAAAATCATGTTTGGTTTTCCTTGGCAGTAGAATTGCTCCCTTTTAGTGTGTCTCCAACAACAATAATTGATATTCTGCTTGTCAACACTTTCCCAAATGAACTATCTGCAGGGGAGGCAGCACCCAGACCGGACTGGCTCTGAAGTATGTCCTGCGTAAAGGTTTTCCAGGCGGCCGTAACTCCTCCAGCGTGGCCCGCATTGCCATCCTGCTGTCGGACGGGAGGTCTCAGGGAAACGTGCTCCAGGCGGCTTCGCAGCTCAAAGCTGCAGGCGTGGTCTTGTTTGCTGTGGGCTTGCGCTACCCCAAGTATGTTCGACGGCTGGAAAATCACTCCGTGGCCGGTAATACTAGATATATTGCACGTGCACGGTTGTTCGCAAAGCGCTGCTTTGTTTTTCCAGGTGGGAAGAGCTGCACGCCCTGGCCAGCGAGCCGATGGAGAGTCACGTCTTCTTCGTCGAGCATTTCTACGATGCGGTCAACGGCCTGTACACGACACTGAGCACCTTCTCCGTCTGCAACGCTACGCCGCCAGGTTGGACGGCCGCTACCGTTCAAATCTTTAAAAGTCACGATCGTCTGTCTCTCTGACGCCGTCCTGTCGTGTTTCCCAGGCTGTCAGGTGGAAACCTTTCCCTGTGAGAGGAAGACCGTGGAGACTGTGAAAGAGCTGCAGGGGAACTTCATGTGTTGGAAAGGCTCCAAGGGTTATTCCCCGTACACATCGCTGTGTCCATTCTACAGGCAAGTCTTTGTGAATGAAAAAAGATTCACTTTCTATTCGTTTTATAACGGCAATATGTGTCCCCATAGCCTGTGTTTGAAAACCCAGAAGTCAAGAAGATCTTTCATCTTCCTCACTTGCTGGCTCCATTTTTTTATTTTTTATTTTTAGCAAATGTATGCTCATAACAGCCGATTTTGCAATTTTCCCTTAATGACATCATGCGGGGAAATAGCCACTCCCTTTGACCCCCACACAGGTGGATAAAAATTTACAAAGATTACTGATATCCTGAATTAATTCAGTATAAAATGAAATTACTTGCTGCCTATGAAATCCACCGTGAACATGAGCACATCGTACGGGTGTTTTGGATTAACTAGTATCCTTTATATGTTATGACCAGCTTCCTTTAGCGTCAGTCGTTGCTGCTCGTTACAGCATTTATCCATTAAGATCCAGAAAAGGTACGACGACACTTGGAAACTTCATTGCAAATGTTGTTAAACGGCGTTCGTCAGGACGGCTACGGATTCTGTCGGGTTTTTAAAATCCGTTATCAGACGCTAAAGCGTCACCGGTTACCAGGGAAACCACTTTATCAGAAAGTTGTCCTCCCTGACACGGACCTGGAGGAGGACTGGACAGACACAGACTGTTCTCAGTAGAGACACTAAGAGGCACTTTTAGACTGACTGCAAGACCAAGGATGGATTTGGAGGAATACACTTTGAAAACCGTGTTGTAGAACCTCTGACACCAATGTGAAATTCTTCAAAAGATTGTGTGATATGGGACCCATAACAGAACTGGGAAGCTTTGAGACACTGCCTGCTATTTAACCTTGAAATCATATGTCACAGGCACAGGTAGAACAGGAAAATTCCACACTGAAAAGCCCAATAATAAAACATTATTGCTCTGACCTGATACTTTGGGACGTTGTCATCGGCTGTGAATCAGTTCAAGTATGTTGGAGGGAGGCTACTGATTCACTCGCTCTATTTTCTACACTCACATGATGAAATGTGATTAATTCAAGTATAGGTGATAATATTGTGTCGCTGCTTCATTGATTTTTGGAGGAAAATGTTCATGTTGTTTTTTTTTATAATATGACAAAAATACACAAACACTTAAATGAAGTTAAAAAATTTTTTACTCTGTTGTAATTACAGAACGGAGCGAGAACTCGTCCAAGAGGACCAATCATATGTTGTGCCTGCAAATCATTCTCATTTGTTCTCCCTAATCAGTTGCTGTTGTTTACAGGTACAACAAGGTTTACAGGAGACACCAGACCGTCTGTCATCGGACTGTATGTCCAGGTAACACCCTCTTCCAGCCAGCTCATATTCCCAGATTGAGTTTGTGGAGGTAACTTTTCTTTTCGGTAGATCCCTGCGACTCTCAGCCGTGTCTGAACGGCGGAACGTGTGTGTCAGAGGGTCCGGATGGCTACCACTGCCTGTGTCCGCCCGGCTATGGAGGAGACCCCCACTGTGGTCAGCACGCCGCCCTGTTGAAGAGACTGTAAATGCAACACGCCAAACCCTGCTCTGGACAAACTAACCTCGACTTCTCCCGCCTCTCCTCAGCTCCCGCGCTGTCACTGGACTGCTCTGTAGACCTGCTCTTCCTGCTGGAGGGCTCGGACGCTCTCACTTTGGAAGGCTTCCTCCGCCTCAAGTCCTTCCTGAAGCGCTTCCTGCAGACCGTCATCGGCTCCAACAGCCCCAGCAAAGTCGGCCTGGCGGTGTTCGGCGCGGAGGCTCAGGTCGAGGCCGCCGTCGGGGCGCACAACGGGAACCTGAGGGCCCTCCTCCAGGCGGTCGAGGCGCTGAAGCCTTTCGGCGGCGAGACGCGGACGGGCCACGCGCTCCGCTACGTCACGCGCCACGGCTTCGTGAGCGAACCCATGTTCGCCGACGTAACGGACGACCTTCCCCGCGTGGTGGTGCTGCTCACCGCCACCGCCGCCGTCGACGAGGTGGTGGAGCCCTCTAAATATGCACGCGACAGAGAGATCTTCCTGATTGGGGTGGGACCCGATGACCTGAAGGGGCAGCTCAATAACATCACAGGGAATCCGCAGAGGACTGTCACCTACGCCGCGCCCGACAGGCTCACTGCCAAGATCCCCGAACTCAAGGCCAAAATCTGCAGCGTGGACACTCAAGGTAAGCAGCGCTGCAATACAGGTTAACCTCCTTGTAGCGCCGCATTATGTAACAACGCCGCATTATGTAATAACTTGTTACATATAGCAACAGTTGTTACAACATACAGGTGTGTAGAGCCGCATTATGTAATAAATGTTTGTTTTTGTTTTTAATGCTTTTTATCATCTATAATAATTACATGAAATAATGCAGATTGCGCGTGTTTATATCTTGCAAAATTTCAGTGCACCTGTAATTTGTTGTGTCAGTAATAATTAGTGTAGCTTTAGTTTCTAGCTTCCGAAAACATTCTCCATTACAATGAATACAGTAAATTTTGATTTAGTCTTGAGCAATAAAACTTCCTACTAGTCCTACTGTTATTTAAAAAATGCAGCAGATTATCACAAAATGCGGCATTATTCCATAATGAGTTGTACACGCCCCCTTGTGGCTGGAAGAGGTATTCATTTCATTTTCGGTAGGTCATTAGGGAGGAGCCTATCCCAGTGTCCGTCCACAGAAAGACATTCACCTTTAAAATCATCATTTAACGATCATGTCTTTGGATTGTGGGAGAAAATGGAATATAAATGCAGCTACAGGACGGAAATAGCAACTCTGCAATAAAGTTTAAAAAAACAGGCAAAACTGGGTCCTGTTGCTATGACTTGAAAGTTTAATTTTGAAAAGTTTCTGTGAGTAGAAACAGAAACTTTTTTTAAAAGAGAAAATTTCTTTTTGTTTTTTCAATACAAAGTGGAAACGTCCGTCCATCGCATGTCACTGCTTCTACAAAATGCATCGCAGCCAGTTTAATGAAGTGGTGAAACGGTGCTTCAGGCTTTCGCTCATAAACACAGTCAGTATTAGTATTTTTGAAGAGACGGTGCCGCCTGCAGCCTGCAGCGCTCCATCTCGTGCGAAAGGCCGAAGCACGGATCCCGGGTGCTTATAAAATGTATTATTATTAAACAAAAGGAAACCCTGTGTAAAATCATACGAAGTAAACCTATATAGTCAGAATTAAGGCATTTAATGTGATTTTTCATCGTCCACTCACAAATGATGAGAGATAGACGTCTCCAGTTTGTATTTAGAAAAATAATAAAAATGTTAACATTTCAACTTGTTTCGCGATGTGCATGAAGATTTTTTATTTTTTATTTTTACCTCCAATATTATTCTTTTTTTGCTTCAGTGACCCTGAAAAAATCTCCACATTGATTCTCGATTTTATTTTTTTTTCTCTTTCTGGAAAAAGAAAATCTTGGCATTAATTTTTGACTTTTTTCTCAAAGTGCATGAGGATTTTTTTTATTTTATTTTTATTTTACCTCCAAATAAATTTTTTTCTGCAGTGGCCCTAATAAGCCTCCATAGTTTCTAGGCTTTTTTAAAGATCACATTTTGAATTGAGTTGCGTGTCGTCATTTCAAACTGAACGCCGTCACGTTTTCCAGGTTGCCTCGGTCAGGCAGTGGACCTGGTCTTTGCCCTGGACGCGTCGATGGGCGTCGGCCGCGACAACTTCGGCAGCCTGCAGAGCTTCGTGCGCAGCCTCACCGTTCAGTTCGACATCAACCGCGACGTGGCCCAGGTGGCCCTGGTGACCTACGGCCGCAGACCCGCCACCGTCTTTGGCCTGGACGCGTACGACAGCGGCTCCGCCATCCTCAAGGCCGTGGGCGACGCCAAATACATGGGCGGAGTGGCGTCGACGGGCACGGCGTTACTCCACATCCAGTCGGACGTCCTGACCGTCGCCAAAGGGGCGCGGCCCGGCGTCAACAAGGCCGTGGTGGTGGTGACGGACGGCTCGGGCGGGGACGACGCCGTGGTGCCCGCTCAGAGGATAAGAGACGGCGGGGTTTCTGTTTTCGTGGTCGGCATCGGAGACGTTCAGAGAGAGAGGCTGCGGCAGATCGCCGCCTCAGAGGAGCGCATGATCTCGGTGCCGTCTTACGAGGATCTCAAGTACTTCGAGGACGTGCTGGTGCAGATGTTGTGCTCAGGTAAAACATCGCCGTCTCGTCTCTACATGTAGATTCAAACAAACACACCTCGTCATTCAGAGTCAACACGGGGGTAATTTTCTGTTCTCTGGTTGTTGTTTTTTTCTTTTTCAGAGGTGAAGAAACCCGTAAACCTGTGCAAGCCCAACCCGTGTATGAACGATGGGATCTGCATCCTGTCGGGGGGGAGCTTCCGCTGCCGCTGTCAAGGCTATGAAGGACCGCACTGCGAAACAAGTCGGTGCAATAAACCTTTTATCCCCCCCACCCCCCCCCCCCCCCGATTAAAATCTCCGCCCATTCTTTTATCGCCGGACAACCTGGACTCGAGCACATGCAGCTTCATATCGGCTTGGCGGTTGTTTTCCTGACGTGCTCTTGTGTTTTCGGTTTGCAGGAAGCAGCCGGACTCCGTCCAGAGGAGATCTTCCCAGACCGGCGGGTCTGAGGAAGAAGAGCAGGCAGAAGAAGAACCACCGGGAGCTTCTGCATCACTACAAACTTCACCGCCGGAGACACGCGAACTGACACTCCAAAACAAAGTCTCTACAGGCGCATATCATACGAACACTTATTATATATTTGGGGGTGCACATGGAGTAAAAAGAAACCTTATACTCGCGTTACTGTCTATTTTTTTTTTGTATTTAAAGATGCAGTCAAGTTCAACAAGAGCCTCTCTACTGCAGTCGGTGTGTGGTGCAGCTGGTTAAAGTATTATGTTACTGTGTATATCTTTATTATTAGAATATTGTATTTTAAAGTAAAAGTCCAACAACTTTCTTTAAAGCAACCAAAACATTTGTAACATGTTCTTTTATTGTGTTTTGATATTATCGCTGCGCAAGTTTTTTTTTTTTTTTAAATCTATGTATTTCATCGTTTGGTGTAACAGGCGGTTTGTCACACACATTAAAAGATGACTTTGTGTAGGGTTAGGGTTTTTTCTTTCGATCACATTTTCGTAAACGACTTCACACCCAAGTGTTTTTGTCCGTATATTTTTTTTATTTGATTTGAATAAAAAGTGCATTTTTAGCTAGCAATACAAGCCAACAGGCTGAATAATGGTGTAAATATATTTACATCTTGGCTACCAGCATATATGAACCAAGCTACAATCTATAGAGTGTGAGGGGACAATTTAGTAGAGGGGGGCGTCTCCAAACATCAGTGGTTTTTTTGCATTTGAAACTGGCCAAAATGCTACAACTTCCCCTCTTAATAGTCATTGAATGTGTCCAGTGGCTGAAGGTCGCGTGTCTCTGTGGGATCATGTTTTCATAGTCTTAACGACGAGGGCAAGGTTTCCAGGGACGGGACGAAGTGGATGTAACTGTCTTAGTCTGGTTTCCTGCAATAGCAGGATGTGATGGATCGACCAGCAGGAATCCTCCGCTTGAAGTTCCTAAGTGGTGGATTTCTTCTCCCATTCCTACAAAAAATAAATAAATAAATTGAAGCCATGTGAGGGATAATGAGTAATTTGTTTTAATGTTTTTTTTTTATTTTTTCCTGGTGATCAGACCGACAGCCTCACCTTGGCTTTCTGCAAGACGTTGCCTTTAGTGGTCATGATGGAGGCCGGCCTGTTTTTCAGAGAGGAGGCGGAGTTGACCGGAGAACTCGTGTCTGCACCGCTGCTGGACGGCTGGGGAGGTGATGAAGACGATGATACTTGGGGATTTGGCAGCGTCGTTGCCTTAACCTGAGGGTAAAATGCAGGTAAGTGGTTTCTTCAGCATCAAGGATTATTAAGTATATTTGATACAAAAAAACATGTTGGTGTATTAAGGTCGACAATATTGTGTATTTTCAGTGTCTTTAATTTTGCAAACAGGATTTGTTGAAGCAAAATAATAATCAGCGTCTAAAGGCCAAAAAGGATCAATGTTTGTTTTTATAATTATTTCCACACCATAACTCAGATATGGAAGAATGAGGGAGTTACATAAGTTGAGTTACTTTTGATCGAATACTGATCTGATTTTACACATTATGCCTATATATATATATATATATGTATTTCTTTTTTTGGCTAATTTTGACTTCAGGATATTTATATGTGGCTTCCAACTGAGCTTTTCATCAAAAGTAATTGTTTTTACATGCACTTGTTCAATTTGTTTACCATTAAGAGAATGGTAAACAAATAGAAACAAAGCCATATGATACGATGCTAAATATATATGGACATATACTAGATGTATGGAAAATATATAAAATCAATTGGAAATAATGTGTAGAAGTACATTGTGCAGGATTTATTTTCTCCCCAAAAAATTCAGAAATATCTTCCGTGGACGACGGGTGCTACCATCTCAACATGCAGTCCTTATTTGGACTGAAAACAAAAGAGATTTGAATTTCTATATCAGAATAAGCAAACCAACCATCTGTGCTTCCTGGAGGCTGCTGTCCAGTGTGGTTCCCAGTGTGAAAGGCCCTGCCTCCACTTTCTTCAGACTCTCTTTCACCTCCACCAGCCGGAGCTCCACCTCCACCCTGCGGCGCTCCGCCTCTCGACACGCCTCCTCCCTCTGCCTCAGACGGGCTTCTAAGGACGCCTGCTGCCTGGGATCTGGAGACATCAGGGCGTCCGTCAGCCCCGCTCGCCTGCTTCAAGGCTGACCACGGCGGTCATGTACCACGGCGGAGCACGGACGTACCTTGGCAGGCGCCGAGCTCCTCTTTGGTCTCCCTCCTCTCCTTCTTCAGGTTGGCCAGGCTGCTCCTCACCTCCTCCCTCTCTTTCTCCAGACGATCGCGCTCGTCGATGTAGCGCCGCAGGTCCGCCTCTGTGCGGTTCTTGCCCAGTTTCCCCTCGACTGCACTGGAACACCCTGAAAATAGCACTTATAATTTTAGTTTCACCACGAGGGAGACGGAAGGCGGCGCGAACGCAGGGCCTGTGGTGTACCTGGGAGGCCTCCGGGATGATGTGAGCAGAATTCTTTAAAAAAGCGGTTAGTTAGTGACTCCCTACTATCAAGTCAACAAAGTGATAATATATACAATATTGTAATCGGTGTGATTTCAGGAAAGCTTCAAGGTCCCACATTATAAAGTTTTTCTCCAATTTCACGACAGTGTCAGAGGACCAACAACGCTGTATTCAACATGTATTTCTCCAAATCCAGCCTCGATTCTGAATTTCTATAAGTCTCTCTGATCAGTGTTGCCAGATTGGGTGGTTTTCCAGGAGCGTGTTTGTTTTCCCATTTTTCGTCATGTAGTGCAGTTGTGTGTTTATGGCAAGGTCTTTAATATGCATGAGTTTTTACAACGGTCGAGATTCGGGCTGGCTTTTATCGAGGTGAGCAGGTTTTACGTTGTGTTTCAGCTGGAAACAGCGACTCGGATCTGGCAACACCGGAAAAACTTCTCGGCACCATGCATTAATGTTTAACGCTATGTAGCTGCTGTTGTGGTTTTTGATATTCTACTGAATTTATCTCGTATATCAGTAATCTTTGTAAGTTTTTATCTACCTGAGGGAGGGTGAAAGCGAGTATCCACTACCAGAGGGAGGGGTTATTTCCCCCAATGATGTCATGAAGGGAAAATATAAGAATCGCCTGTACACATTTGCGAAATAGTGTAACGAGCAAGTGAGGGAGATGACAGACTTTCTTCACTTCTGGGGTCTCATACACAGGCTATGGGGACACATATTAGAAATCCATTAGAAAGGGAATTTTGCATAATATGGGACTTTTAAAGTTGAAACATATTGAAATGGACAAGTGAATGATATTGCCTGTTTGAATTTATATGTTCTGTACCATACTAAATGCACTGACAGAAATAAAACAAAGAAAGAAAGCTAAAAACTCATCAAAACACACTAATTCAAATACAAGTTGCCCAGTTGTGCAGTTGGCTGCAGTAAATACAGATGAGCACTAGAGGGAGCCATAGTAACAGTATACAAAAAGGCTCAACTCATACAGGCGTCTTTGAAAAGAATATAGTGAACCCACCAAAGTGATCTTCTTACCTAGGACATGAGCTTTGGGCCGTGGAGGTTGTGGACTTTGAGGCTGCACAGCAGCAGGCTGAGTTATCGGGCTCTTATTGATCTGTCCAGCAGAGGAGTTGATTGGCTGCGGGAGTCCCAGGCTGGTCTTCTTGGGCGTCTCCTGGCTTTGAGAAGGAGCCTTGGCGGCCTGAGTTTGCAGCTGTGTCTGGGTAGGAGTCGGGGGTTGTTCTTGCTCTGGTTTACTCGGAGCATGACTCGAACTTGTCCCATTGAGGGAAGGTGTTGACTCCGGCTCAGTGTGGTTTGTTGAAATGACCTGAAATTAATCAAATATTGAGTTGAGCTGAAAGTCACAGGCTGAATTTAGTCGAATACATTTGTTTGTTGAAGGGATCCATCAGCTATGAAATACAATTACTATCCACCTCGTGAGTTTGACAGGAAGAGTCTTTGTGCTCCTCTGCGTGTGTCGTGGAATGCGTGGAAGTCTCTTTGGTGGGGGGAGTTTTAACCCCAGGGGATGTGTGGAGGAAGGAGCGCAAAGGGACGAGGTCCAAGTAAACCCTGTTCTCCATGTCCGCCTCTGTGCTGGAAGGCTCCTTGGCATCTTGTGAGGATGTTTCGTTGTGTTCCTGGAGATTGTTCTCCTCACAGTTTGGCAGGCTGGCGTCTTCAGCATCCTGTGTAACAAGGGGAGGTCAAAAGATAGGCGGTGGCCAAATGTGGAAATAAAAGTGGAACTAAACTTTGAGGAACAATAGAGCAACTATGCAGTCCTTGGACGTCTCACCTCCGGATCGGCGATCGACGCCACGTCGTCATACAGCTCCTCGGAGTCGTGAGGAATGGAAGGTGGCGTTTCTATATAAGTGTTCGGCTCCGAATATCTCCTCTGCATCAAGCTGAGGGAAACAAACAAGGACTCATGAATGGTGTTTCCGCAGGGACCCTTCAAAACGGGCGGAACTCACTATAAGGACGTTTTTGCAGCGTTGACGATGCAGGAGATCCTCTCGGCGTTGACGTAGTCGTACGTCAGTTCTTCGGGGTCCGTCTTGCTCCCCGTCTGCGACAGCAAGAGGCCGAGCCAGTGACCCATGTCTGCGGATGTTTTAGCCTGGGAGGGGGGAAGAGAAAGAACCAGAACACACACTCAGCAGAAATACTACGCTTTCGTTTGCAGCCTCAAGGTTATTAAGCACTTAACACACCACTTTAATACTGTGCAAACCAATAATATAAAAACCTAATTCGTCACCCATAATGTACAAATACTGTAGAAACAAACTTTTGGGGAATTCTATGTAAATAAACATGTTGCTTTCATTTATATTTCACGTGCATCTCACACTAATATTCAAAAATGATCTAACATACAGGGTAAAAATAGCTAAAACAGCTGGAATTTAAAAAAAACTAACTGATAAAATAGTACTCAATACTACTCAAAATAATACTATAGCAACAACAGCTAAAATGGCTAAAATAACAAAAAAAAAAGTTCAAATTGCTCATATAGCTAAAAAAGTTCTAACCAGAATGATATACACAGTGACTAGAAATGGAAAACATGGCTAAAATAACAAACAAAAATTAAAACAAATAAAAAGATAAAATAACAAATGGCTAAAGTGGGAAAAATCCATGAAAATAAAGATGAAAATTGGCAAACATTTGCTACAAGAGCAAAACAAATTCAAAGTTTTGAGGCTCCAGATGAATTTTATTTGGGGGGAAATCACAGAAAACACCTCTTTTTAACTATTTAGATAACATAATTGATTGTGTCTGAAATGTCCAGATGAGTAGATTTTAAATCCATCTTGCAGAAACGTCAAAAACTAAAACACACAAAAACATTGAAAGGTGGAGAATGTGATCGCACGATTGTGTCTGAGAAGCCTCTAAAAGAAAAACATGGAATTCCTTTGGCTATGACCAAATATCCAGTGCAGCTGGGTGGTACTGGAAGACTAATGAAAAAAGGGTGTAGCGTTACTCCACGGAATCCCAGATCTTCCCCACCCTGCCCTACACACACACACACACACACACACACACACACACACTTATACAGCCTTACTTGTGGGGTCACGCGGTGACATAATGCATTTAATCTTAATAATTATCTGGGTCAAATAAACTTGAATTCTGACTTTAACTTATTCCTTCCTAAGTCCCAAAAACGGCACGTCCTGACTCATTAAAAGACATTTGATCTCCTTCGTTTTAGTCTCGAGTGTCTGGACCCCAAAAACCAGGTTAAACCAAACACGCACACGCCGCTCTTTCTCTGTAGTCGTATGTTACACTTTGTCTGATGTCAGCAGAAAATGAGCTTTCAAAAAGCAGCCGCCCGTTTTCCCTCTCTCTCTCTCTTTTTGAGAAGCGCTGATCTGATATGTGTTTCTGCGTTTCCACACGTTTCACCTCGTTTGGTTTCTCAGCTTTCAACGACACAACCCTGGACATCTCGTCCACGACACACTTTGTTTTTTGTCGTTATTGATTTGAAGGATCATTAAGTATATTTGACACAAAAACATGCTTGTGTATTAAGATTTTTAGCGTCTTTGATTTGGTAAACGGAGGATTTGTTGGAGCGAAATAATAATCAACTTGATTATGAGTCTAATTCTTCTTCTGAAGTTAAATTCTTTTTTTTAAATTGGATCAATGTTTGTTTTTCATAGTTATTTCCCCATATTTCCACACCATAACTCAGATGTTGTAGAATGAGGGAGTTATATAATAAGTTGAGTGAATTTCGATCTAAAACTGATCTGATTTTACACATTAGGCCAATATTTATTGCAAATTTTGACTTCAGGATATTTATATGCGGCTTCCAACTGAGCTTTTCATCAAAAATGTATTTACATGCACTTGTTTGATTTGTTTACCATGAAGAGAATCAAAGCCATATGATACTATACTAAATATATATAGACATATACTAGATATATGAAGGAAATATCAACTAGAAATAAACAATGTGTAAAAGTTCACTGCACGGGATTTATGTTCTCGTCCCACAACCCTCCGCAGGGGTTCAGGACGTCCATTGAGAAGGTGGAAGAGGAAAAGCAAAGTGTAGGATGAAGCGGGTGGTTGACCTCCAAGGCGGCCAGCTGCGTTCCGTCCATGTGGATCCTGAAGGAGTAGAGGCGCTCGGGGCTGGGGTCGGGCAGAACGCTGCAGCCCTCCAGGGTCACGGCCGGCTGGCTCACTTTGTTCTTGCCCTTGTCCTGGTAGAACCACAGTTGTCCGTTCTTGATGAGGCACCAGCAGGTCCGCCACTGGCTGTTCACCAGCACGTTGAGGTAGCCTGAGGGAGGAGACGAGGGAAGACTGAGACTCTGGTCGACTCTGAATTCCAGATGCATTGACACCGTTTGACTTGCCTGACGTGTCCACACATTTCTCCGGGCTCTCCAGCGAGGAGGGTTTCTTCTTGCCGATGTTCATGAGGTTGCTGAACTTCAAGCCAGCGCCGTACCTTTTCTTTACTGCGGTGGAGAGATGACTTCTTTTTAAAGAAGAAGGTTAAACGAAGACATAAAGCGTCACGACGCGACTCACCATCTTTGATTTCGGGAGTCTCGGCGTGGCCGTCGGTGCTGCTGCCGCTCTCCGAGGCGCCCGAGTGTCTCTCACTCAGCTCCCCCTGTGAGTTCACATCTTCCTTTTTAGTCATTTGTAAATGTTTATTGAAGCTATGGATTCTCACAGTATTTGACAGGCCCATCACAGAGTTTAAAGGGGACATATCATGCTAAATCCACTTTTTTAGCCCTTAAATGCATGTTGTTGTATATTTAGAGTGTTTAGAAGTACAGAAAAGTTCAAAGTAGTCTCTTCAGGTGCTCCGTTGATATCTTTATATTCTGTTTTGGTCATATTTTGCGATCGGTTTCGATTTTTCTATTCTCTATTACGTTTTTTGAACAATGACGTCACAGTATTCTCAGCGGAACTGCCAAATTAGGACATCGACATTTCGAGCAATCCGCCATTTTTGTTTCTCGCTGCGATTTTGTAGTCCAACCGAAGTTATGAGAGGATAAGTCGAAATGTTCGGTTGTTGGATGTAGTAACCCACAAGCGTCGTTACACCATCTCCCAGCATCAGAACCTTTTCGAAGTGCCTGGTTGAGTTTTATTTTTCACAGAAATGTACCCACATCTGTGGGTAAGGTCATTTTTGTGTGCGCGAATCACTTCAAGAATGACTGCTTCAGCAACCTCTGCCAGTATAAAGAAGGATTTGCCGAAAGACTTGGTCTGATTGAGCGGTCAGTTCCTTCTATCTATGGAGACGACGAACAGAGCACTTCGGTAAGCTGTATAAAACGCTAAAAAGTGTGATGAGAAGACGTCCCTGTCATTGTTTTGTTAGCATTAGCAGTTGCACCGTCTTCATATGTTAGCGCTGTGTGCTCGTTTTAGATTATAATGTAACTTCTGTGTTAAATAGTCGTTGTAATACAGGCAGTATTGTAGTAGTGGGCATGGATGGAGAAGTTAGTGTAAATATAGTAACACACCATTGCGTTACATCCATATGAAGACGTTGTTCTGTAGGTGCATCATCGTCATTTTCATCTCGCTCCGCCGGGTCTGACTCTGGCTCCAACATGTATGGCTGGATGGACAAATCTTCCCTTGTTGACATTTTGTAAATAATGTGTGAATATAAAGTTTCTGCGCCGCTAGATAATTGTATCTGTTCTATCAAACTACAAAGATGGCCGAACAGGGTGTAGTTGAACCAAGTGTCACCTCTGCAACCTGGAGAGGAGGCGGGGTATGAAGTGTCTCATTTGCATTTGAAGAGACCGCCCCAAAACGAGTTGCTCTCAGAAGCACATCAGAAAAGGAGTTGAAAAGGGGCCTGTGGAGCTCTAATAATGAGGAATTCAGACCCAAGCATTGCAGTTCCGCGTTGTATAGACCACAACTGTATGATTTATATGTAAAAAGGAAGGATTTAAAAGCATGATATGTCTCCTTTAAAGCACCTCAATTCTTCACTGCAGATGCTTTTTGCAGTTT
The DNA here is from genome assembly GCF_963383615.2 of Lipophrys pholis. NCBI lineage: Eukaryota > Metazoa > Chordata > Actinopteri > Blenniiformes > Blenniidae > Lipophrys > Lipophrys pholis. Next base: position 5,554,530 of record NC_137635.1, on the reverse strand, counting down.
TGTTGTTTAAACAAAGTAAAGTTTCGAGCTTCACTGCTCAGATTGGAACTTTTAATCTAATACCAGAATCCGTTGATGACGAGTTGACAATTGATTTTTTTTAGTCATTCCAACCCTAACGTTCCTCACGCTGTGCTTTATCTAATGCTCTCTGGCGCCCCCCGGAGGAGGGAAACCTCCTCTCTTGGTAAGTGAATAATTTTGACGTTCACCTTAGTACAGATGAGCCTTGGCGAGTCGGACGCTGAGTGTTGAGGGTCACAGTTTTCAGGTGGTTTGGGGCTGATCTCTTGAATAACCTAAGCAGCAACAAGACATGCATGTCATTACTTTTATTTAAAATAAATAATAATTTTAAGTAGATGATTGAGAAGTGCTGTGAATCTGTCACCTTCAGCCACTGCTCAATCTGCTCTTTGCTCTGCAGGCCCAGCACGATGGCCTCGCCTCCCACCGGGATGATCTTCAGCTTGTGCTCTTTCCTCTTCAGCTGCTTCTCCTTGTAGGTCACACTGCAGCCCAGCAGGCTGACGTCCAGCAGGGGGGTCTGCTCCTTGGAGCTCTTATAGCACTGACAGGGAGACACAACCGGTGCCATGAGTAACCAATGGAGAAAAAATGGAGGTCGATCTCCCCCCCCCCCCCCTCCAACATGACCATTTTATGTCATTTTGGAAAACATTATGATTAATCCAATCACACTTCATCTATAAAGCATATTTAAAGAGTGCTGTACAAAGAATAAAAATAATAAATCAAAGATAAACAATTCAATAAAAAACAAACTAAAAGGGATAAAAACATGCACGCCATCGTCACTACCATGATGCAATGCAGAAGCTTGTATGTGACCATCGTTAATCGAGGTGGATGCATGCATCCACTAACTGCACCTTCTTTCTGAAACACTTTTCCTTCACCCACCAGCAGACGATGGTCTTTAATGACACACAGCTGTTTGGCCCACTGGCCGAGCCACTTCTTCCTCCACAGGAAGGCGCAGATGCGAGCGTCCTTCATCAGCTCGATCGACGCCTCGGCCGACGGCCACTGGTGCTGCGCCGACGGCGACTTCCCCCGGGTCACCTCCTCCTCGTCGTAGGATTCGTACGAGCTGCTGACGGCCTCGCCGTCATCTGAGGAGCGGGAAACCCAAGAGGCGGTGAGCACAGCGTTGCCGGGGCGACGGGAGACGATCAGTGAAAGCATGAACAAATGAGGTTAATGTCTGATTTCCTGTTTCTCAAGCAATTAATCGGATAAATTTGATGGGTGACAAGGAGGTGAAGAACACGTATTTTATGATGAAAGGGTTGTCCTTGCTGTGGAAAGGTTCTGGACATGCCGGCCATGCTGGTCGATGGACTCATTTTTTGGGACATGCCGGTTTCTTTCTTATTTTGGCGCAACAAACACACAAACACACGGGTCCGAGCTACCCCTGGTAATAACAGCATAGACCACACTGTCCGAGCTGTGCACTCGTATCCACGGCCCCGAGGGGAGGCCGCAACAGTCCACATCTACAAAACGTCAAAAAAGAGAGGAGGAAGAGGAAGAGGAGGACAGTACCAACATTGGAAAGTGGAAAATCACATCAAAAAAAACTTCATCCTTGTTCTTCTATTATCATGAGGGAAAATATAACGAGTAAAAATGCCACTTTAACTATTAACATTTAGACTATTTGAAATAAGTTATATTGACTGATTATGATTTTAATTTATTGTTGCAAATATCCCAATTCAGAATAAATACTTGCAGATATTTCAATGTGTTTAACCCTTCGGCCCCTAAAGGTCATTTTTGTCTGTTTTGACTATACCTTCATATTTCACAATTTAAAAAAAAAACTGTTTAACTTTACGGTTTTTCTTTTTTTTTTAGCACAACCTCACCTATGTGATTGTACAATTATTCATTTTGACATACTGGATGAACACACTGTACCTAAAATCGCAAGCAAACAAAAAAAAACAAATGGAAGAAAATATCTTAAAAATGTATTTAGAGACACAAGCATGTTTCTTTTCTTAGTTTCACAACTTAGAAAACATATTAGATTAATTGGTTTCACAAACCAATGCAGAAATTCATCAAAAAATATATACATAAAAACAACTTGTATACAATTGTATAAAGTCACAGTTTTATTATTATTATTATCATTTATTTTACCGTCATATTTTACAAATTTAAAGCTGCTAAAACCTGAATTTCTGGTATCATGTTATTTTATTCCATCACTGTTGAGAAACTGTATTAATTTGAGCTTTTAAAATAACATACTTCCTGCAGATCAACGTGTAAACAATGTGTACTCAATCAAGTTGAACTACTCTTTCCAAAGATTTCCAATAGCTCGTGTTCGAATATGGAATTTTGTTAAAAAACAACTAGTAGAAAGTAACAGATCAGCTTATAGTGGTAATAAACATGGAGCTTATTGATCAGCTAAAATAAACATCAAAGTTGATTCAAATATTCACCAGTGATTTACAAAAATGTACCTTTTTGTGTAATAAATGGTAAACAAACCATTTATCATCATAAGATGTTAATAAGTAAAGGTTTTGTGTGAGTATTACGGCACAAGGTAGACGATCAGTCTGACAGTTCTTCTGCTGGGTCTAGGAAACAGAAGAAATCTTCCACTGGGTGAGAACTCTTACCGTTAACAGTCTCTTCATAGGGCTGAGCTTCCTCATAGTAACTCTCTGTGGCGTTTATACAGGCTGGAGATGGAAGGACAGGGAAAGGGAACGGCTCTCGATTCACCGCGCCCTGGCCGATCAGACAAAGATGAGGTAGAGAGGACAGAGTTAACTAAATAAATACATGGAATATGATATATAAAACTCAACATTCTATCCGTTCTGTTTTCTAACTACTGTCCGTATTGCTTTTATACGAGGGAGCCTTCAGGAGGTCCAGCTCAGGAACACACACACTCATTCACACACACACACACGTAAACATGTGTCATCCCTTCAGGCTGAACATGTGGTTCGTCTGTCACTTCAGGAGTAAGTCGGGAATTCCTCGTGTAACCAATCCTCGTCTGACCCTGCGCACACGGGAGTAACATGTTTGCCAGACGTGTATAACAGACGTGTGTGTGGGCACATGTATGATGATGGAAAATAGTGTGTGTGTGTGTGTGGGGGGGGGGGGGGGGGGTCTGTGTGTGTGCGTGCGTGTGTGTGTGCGCGTGTGGGCTCAGTGGCTTTCCTGAAATCAGCCTGGCTTCACTTTAGTTTTTTACCACACAGGAGATGACAAAAAAAAAAAAAAAGAAAGAGACATTTTGGGGCAGACAGTCTACCTAACTACAGTTGGTCAATCAGCTGCTCGACTGCAGGTATATTTTGGAGCAGCACTTGGACTGTTTTTTGAATATTGTGCTCTTCTATATGTCTTGCAAGAAGTTAATCTTGAAGAATTGACATTAGTAAACCACTTTTACCCCCAACGGTTACACTCCAGATACTTTGGTCACTCATTGCCACGTTTCCTAATACTGTTGGGGTTTCTAAGTAACATGAAAACACAACTTTTCAACTGGCGTCCTGGTTTGACCCTTAAGTTTTCTCCATTTGATTGTCTTCATTATGTTTAAAACCAATTCCATTCTAAAAAAATTTTTTTAAAAAGTGTTTGTTCAAATAATCCATTCTTTGCCTGTGTTTTATGGCGTTTATGACATTTGATGGTTTGAATCCCACCTGGGTCTTTGAGCAAGGGCCTTAATACCCCTACAGCTCAGGTCCTGTACACACAAACTGAGTCGTGGATCATCGAGGGCCCTTGTTCAGGATTGTTTCAGGAATCATACCTCGGCTTACTGGATGACGCCTGGGAATAACAAGTATTCAAAGGAAAAACGAAAAACTAGCAGCGTGTCAAAGGTCAAAGGCAGCTTTTGTTTTTTCCTCTTTGATATTGTGAAACTCAATATTCTCTCGCCAGACAAGCACGTCTCCAGTCTGATCCAACTTGTTAGCTTATCAGCATTAGTTTTTTTTCTTTTTTCTTGCAGAGGTCACTTTGGAGTTATTTCATCACGAGTGTCTTTTAACAGGCATCGAAAGTTCAACCGTCTCACTCATTCTCTGCTGAGACGTCAGCCTCCCGCCCGCTGGATTTGTCTTCATCAGAAAACACTCTTCATCTGCACAACCTGTGAGGAGATGAAGTCTGGCGATATCAGGCGGCGGCGGCAGACGGGAGATGGGAGATATGCAAGTTTGGTCTTGGTGCATCATGGGAATGAAACGGAACCGGCAGTTGGAGAAGTGTCAGATGAAATCTCCGGTGTGACGCGAAGCGATGGATGGTGGGGACAAGACTTCCTCGCAGGGAGGCTTCTTCCGAGGCCAGCAGATAAAAGTCTGTGAAGTGACTTACGGACTGTTATACGAAAACATTTCGAAACATCCAGCAGCTTAAAAATCAAAAACATTTAGGATAAGCCTCCTGAGGACACAGCGCGTATATTCTCGTCGGTGGGAACTGGAAGAAAAGCCTGCAGAGTGAGATGGATGAGAACAAAGCGTCTGAAGTTTCCTCCCAACACAGATCTGCACAGACTTTTCTTTCCTCCTTCATTTCTCACTTAAACCTTTCACATTATCAGCAACGTCAGAGACTGTGCTTTCTCTTTGTCAACCCAAGAAATGAAGGTTAGTGGTATTGCAAAGTCCAAAAATTAGAAAATTAATGTTTATATTCTGCATCAAAACATCACTAAAATCCTTATTTGTGTCAAAAAACAAAAAACATTCCCTGCGACTCCCAATGAAGAGGGACTTCCCTTTTTGCGAGGTTTTCCCACCACATCATGTTAAGTGAACGAACCCACTTCCAGTAACGCGGCGCAGATGCTGCAAGCTGCCATAACAACTGGCGTCATGTCGCCGTGACGAAGACTTGCTTGTGTAATTCTGCTGCGTGCCGGAACGCGTGGGGAAGGATTGACAGGGAAACGTGTGGGGAGAGATGTTATCGCCTCCTCATTTTGAGGAGGGTAACATGAGGTCTGCATGATGAGGCTTTTAAAGTATTTCAAAATGCAAGTGTCAGCAGATGCAACAGCAAAAAAAAAAAAAAAAAGCATAATCCAAGTTGTAATTTGCTTTAGAATGATGTCATGTTGAGACAAATGTAGGTTAAAATGTAAAACTGTGAGGTGAACATTAAGGTCACTTGGCAGGATTGAACTTCTTCAAACTTGCGTAAATAATAATGATGAGCGGACGTCATTTAGGTGTGTCGGCCATGTTGGCTCTGGAGCGCCACTGGAACATCCAAGTGACCAAATGGAAATTCAGAGGAAACTGATGTCATGTCCAGTAGGCCAGCACACAGTCACAGAGGTTCCAGGGGCGTATTACTCCAAACCTTTTGTAGAGTTTGGAGTAATACGCATGTCGGATCACTTGATCCACAGCAAATGTGCTGAAACCTGGAAAATACTGCTCGTGGTGTCAAGTTCCACACAAGATTACAAGCCTCTAAACAGGATGTATTCATCGAGGAAAGCTCTTCTGGTGCGAGGTCTGTCTGAGTATGAAGACTTTACTCACCAATTCAAAGAACAACAAAACAATAACATGGCTGTTAAATATCATACGACACACAACTCGGTGTGTTTTCAAAAAGCTCCACCTGGTGAGCCATTTCCAGAAAGTTTTGTTTTCAGCGACTTTGAGCGCCGTCATCGTGTGAACGGACACCCAAAATGCCATGAAAACTTGAATTTGTCTCAAACGTATGATGGCTCGTCCGAGTCAGCAACAAGGGGGGGGCGGGGCTTAGCCAAAGGTCAATTGTGGCAGGTAGAGGTGTCCAATATTAAAAGTTTACCGTTAAAATTGCAAAGACAAATTTGAAAATGCTAAAAAAGAGTTGGAGTAAAAAAAAATACATTTAAATCATTATATGCCGTAATATCAAACTTCTTAAAAAGTAACTTGCAGTTATTTACTACATTTTGTACCATTAAGTCATGAAATAAAATCATAAAATGTTGGCCACAATTACTGATTTCATCGATGTGGAGATTGTATCTGTGTCAACAGATCAACAGTGTCAACAGGAAATTGTGTAAAATGCTCCTCGGTGGGAAAGAAAACAAAAACAAAAAAAAAACAGCAGTTCAAACATCTGTTAATAATTAAAACAAAAAAGCCAGGAATTCCTGAGCAGCAGAACAACCCCCCCCCCGCCTCCCACCCTTCATCTCTCTTCTCTATACTTTTTCCCCACATTTAACGCATCTCTAAAGCTAACTTGTTGTTTGGGTCACGGCCAAAACTGAGGAGGTCATTCCTGCAGGAACTGGACTGATGGAAAAATAAAAAATAGAAAATGGAGGGAGCCATGCCAGGTGTGTGTATATTGTCTCCCAGAGGACTTCAGTTCTTTAATAGTCACTTAAGCCACTTCTCTCTCTGACACACACACACACACACACACACACACACACACACACACACACACACACACACACACACACACACACACACACACACACACACACACACACCTTCACCAGAGAAACATGGACGTGAAGGAATGGATTGAGGAGCCAGAGCATAAATTACACAGCAAGAAGAGGGAGGGGGGGGGCGGCCAGGGAAAAAGAGTGGGAAAAAGAGCCCAAAAGACGAACAGTCGAAGGAACATGGAAAATCCCTGGTTCCTATGCCAAGAATCCAGCACAGCGAAAACACACACACACAATGTGTGTGTGTGTGTGTGTGTGTGTGTGTGTGTGTGTGTATCTCCAAGCCTGCTGGGAGCAAAAGAGAAGGTAGTGATAAAAAAAAAAAAAAAAAGTAATCAACAGAGTTTAGCTTTGGAAGGATTCTGGAGAAATCTTTTTACCCATCCAGTATTTGTTTCGTACGTTTCTGTGGTGAAAAATACCCAAATCTAAGAGCAGCTTGATATAAAAATAGGAAAATATGGAGCACATGTGTGGCAGGAGGGCCGCGAAAGAGAGAGAGAAATTCACACGACTCCTACCGAGCATACGCTGTGTTTATTTTCCTATTATTCTCGGGAACACTTGGACCCCCTCGAAACCTCTCACGGTTTCGACTCCAGATTGATCCTCGATTTGTAGGCATGAACTTTTACAAGCAACAAACAACATGGAATTTATAACTGAATAAGAAAATAAAAAAAAACAGCAAGTACAAAATCTAAATAAGCGTGAATTTACTGGGATTCCAAAATCATGAATAATTCAGCGGACACTGGCGGTCATGATAATGACCAGTTGCCGACAGCCGCGTTGCCGCTTCCAGTGTGTGTCAACAGTTTTCCTCTGTCCTGCCTGACGCTTGCGAGTGGCGCAGCTGCTATCTATAGTCCGGCTCTATTTTCAGATCGTGCAGACAGGACGCAATGGAACTCACACAAACCTTTATTTACCGCGCTCTCCAAGGGAAAAAATGGCTGATCCACACGCGAGTCACACACTGAATAGTCGCAGAGGTTCTGCTTTACGAGATCATGGAAGAACCGGAAGGCCTGGGAGTCGCCCGGGACATTCATGTGGAGAATTCGACCCTCGATCTGGACCGGGCGGTCTGGGTGACGGTGAGGGTGGAGGAGAGCTGCTTCACGGTGGAGCGGGATTTTCTCAGGCGGCACAGCGACTTTTTCCGTGCTCTTTTTGAATCGGGAATGAGAGACAGCCGGCAGGCCGAGCTCCACCTGAGGGGAGGGGTGCACGCGAGGGGTTTCCTCATGGCGCTGGCCGTCTGCAGGGGAGAGATTCCCACCCTCGGCGAACCGGAGGAGCTGCTGGAAGCCGTGGAGTGCGCGGCTTTCCTGCAGGTCGCGTGTTTGGTCCGCCACCTGTGCGACATTGTCGACTCAGACAACTGCCTCCTGCTTTACCAAGCGGCCGCCACGTTCGGCGTCCACGCACTGTTTCAGAGCGCCGCTCTCTTTCTCTGCGACGCTTTCGAGGACCTCAGAGAGGCGGCAGAGAGCACGATCCCAGAGGAGCTGCTGGGATACTCTCAAGCATTGTCCCCCAATGCCTACATTGCTTTAGGGACCCACTCCCCTTCAGTGGAGATGCTGCACGACTCTTTCAGGGTCGTTTGCTACCTTGATGAAGACGCAGCGGAGTGGAAGCATCTGACAAACCTTCCGACTCTCTGCAGCACCTCCATGGCCGGCGTTGCAGTGCTCGATAATCGGCTGTATATCGTCGGGGGCGTGTACGGTTACGGCAAGGACACGGTGGACAGCAGCTTCTGCTACGACCCTGAATCAGGGGTTTGGACGACTCTTCCGGGCCCCCAGCAACCGAGATATGATTTCACCTTGGTCGGACACGAGGGCCGACTGTACGCCGTCGGAGGGGAGGTCAATCGAAGAACCATTTCCGCAGCAGAGATGTACGATGCCGCAAAAGGCGAGTGGACATTTATACGACACGCACCAAGACCCGTGGCGTCTGCAGCCTGCGCCGTCGCACGTCGGCGGATATTCGTCTGCTTCTGGAAACCGCCGGACACCACGGACATCTTTGAATACGTGCCGGCCAGAGACGAGTGGAAGCTGGCCACCACGATGATCCGACGTCAAAGCTACGGCCACTGTATGGTGGCCCACAGGGACAATCTGTACGTGATGCGCAACGGGCCCAGCGACGACTTCCTGCGGTGCCTGATGGACTGCTACAACGTCACGACGGGCCAGTGGACAGCCATGGGGGGACACTACATCAACAGCAAGGGGGCACTGTTCACCGCCATGGTAAGGGGCGACTCGGTGTTCACGGTGAAACACATGCTGACTCTGGAATACACCATCGCCGGAGACGGATGGAAGCCCCGCAGGCAGATGAAGGGTTTTCCAAAAAGTGGCTCGCTGTGGACGTGTTTACTCAGACTTCCCAAGACGGGGCCAGCGATACCACAGCTGGATAAAGAAGAAGAAGAAGAAATGCATTCGCCAGAAGCGTCGGGGGGATTTGCGGAAGCTGAGCCACACCTGTGAAATCCACTGTTATAAACATCTTTTTTAGCTCTGAAGCTTAAACTTAAGTCTTGGGCCTTAATCTCAATGCGTTTGCTTCTACATCCACACACCAAACCCACGTGCTCACACTAACCATTTCCCCTGATTAACAACAGCTGCTACTGTAGTTTATATTAGGAGAGGAGACTCTGCATGTCTGAGAAGTGAGAAAGGTTCAAAGGGCCTGACGGGATGTGCTAAACCTCTCATTCTTTGCCTTTTTGTTTTGTTTTTTCTTCCTGAAGTCACACTGGGCCGATTCAGGAGCCTTCAGTCTTCCAGTCAACATAAAAACACACACCGCGGCACTCGCACACACACACTCCCGAGCAATCACTTCTCCAGCGCTGCTGCTCCCCGGAGATCTTAAGTACCTGTTTCTGTGGGAGAATACATTTCACACAGCCTCGAGCTTGTGACTCTGAGGGTTGTGGGAGTTTTTATTTATAATTTTTTTTTGCTCGACCGACCAAAGCTCGCATTTATTTTTGTCGTGAAAGACTGACATTCTATCTCGATACGTGACATCGACTCATCTCGAGAAGGTGCTTGAAGACCGTGTTGATGTTGTGACACAAGACAAGACAGGAAGAATCTAATTTGTCTGTGGCCTCCGTCTTTACACGGACGGCTATCGCTAAGCCTTCCCACGCAGTGGCAGAGGCTTGAGCCGAATCATCTGGCATGATGGGAATGAGCTGGTATTCACTCACGGTCCTGGGAGGAGGCAGGTCGGGCAGGCTCTTCTGCGGCACAGGGACGTGTTTTGCCGTCTTTCCATTCACCAGGGCGTCTGGTCTGTCGTCTGGAACGTAAAAGATTGAAACGTCAACGCATAACAAGACATTCAGCTTTTGCAAATAACAGAATTCATTAATTATGAACACATTTAGGATCTTGTTTGAATTGATATCAATCTTTCACAGCAGGAGGACTGGAAAAATAACTATTATGTCGACATGTTGTATTTATTGTGAAAGGTTCTCAGGCAGGCCACTTGTTTATAGATATAGAAAGTTTATCGCCTCTGAGTTTTGGGTTGAAACATCACCTTCACTGGGGATGATGATGTTAAAAATAATCTTGTTTAAGAAAACTGTGAAGTATATTTTAGAAAAACGTTTCTACACAAGGATGTAGTTTTATTTTGAAATAGTAATAGAAGTAGTAGTATTTTCTTGCATGTTATCTCAATTTCTTAGAAGGGAGCATATCAATATCAGTGACTGTGACTGTGCAGTACCTTCCTGATTATACTTATCTGATACTTGAATATTAATTTGTACAAATGCCAAATGCAAATGAAAGTAGTAAAACAGAAACACAAAATGTCTTCATTGTTTTAATGCTTCTATCTTAAATATCCAAATTGAACAGATTGTAGTTGACAAAATGACTAAAATTGAGGTGGAGGTGGAGGAGATGGTGCTATTGTTGGGTCTGTTAAAAATGTCACGTTTGCTCTCGTACTCATCTGGAGCTCAATGCATAAAAAAAGGTCATATTTAAGCTATTTCTTTTATTAAAAAAGGACATATATACTTAGTTGTGTATGGAATGTGGAAAAGACTTACACAACTTCATGGGAGTTTATTTAGTTTTTATATTTAGAGAATACTTAACATGTGTGTGATCTTGGTCAAGGTCGAGTTCAATGGGAAACATCATTCAATTAGTTTTTTCTTTCGAATCATGTCACTCTTTAGTATTTCTTATTTTCCCCAACAGAAACTGGAGCCTGGCTCCTTCTTTGCATCCTTTGGAAGGTTTCCTGGTGAGCTGAGCTAATAATTTGCAGACTGTTGATTTAAGGCCGTTATCGACCTTCTTAGGAATGTTTCTCTTTTTCGTTTTTTTTGCAATATCATGCTTGTTAGAGAGGATGTACCTTCGCACAGCTTGAGCACCAAAGTACACACAGGAAAGACATCAGTTTGTACGACTCTGTCACGTCCTCTACTTAACCTGCATGCAAAAGTTTACCATAAGGTCAGTGATTAGGAAACCGCAGCTCGGCGTTGGCCCCTGTGAAACGAAGCTTGCCGCTTCGCCGGCGTCGGTGCAGAAAATATGTGTTAGGTTTAACTGCTCTGCTCAAACCACATTCTTTATCACCGTCCAAACAAAACAGGTCTCAGCCTCAGATTGTGAGGAGCTTCGCAGAAACACACAGGAAGTGGTGGGCGAGAGGAGGCGGGGGAGGGGGAGGGTGCGAGGGGGCCATTTCTTGCAGCTTATCATGTCTGTAATTCAGTGGAATCTAAATTGAGCATGAGATGTAATAACACAACAAGTATGTACTATCTGACCCACTTGGACCAAGTCAGAACTTCAGAATGAAACTTCACTTGCACTGTTTTGTTGTACATGATAGGATTGGTTTCTTTTAACAAGTGGAATGCTGGGTAAATTCAAACTACCATAAACAGTGTTTTGTTAGAACGTATTGAAGGTGTAAGCAGCTTTCAGGTTAATTTGATCATTTAAAGATAGAATAAAATTTACTTTTTTGATGATAGATTTAATATAATAACAATAAATACTAAACTAAGATTAGAAATGTAATGCAAGGTGATGGAGGAGTGTTTCGACTATATATGGGGTTAGGGTTAAACTCCTGGGATTGCAATGAATGAATAAAAGATTTTCTGGATCGAATATTTAGTAAAATAATGATACAATATTCTGATAGACAAACATATTCACAAAGGAGTTGGAGGAATTTATGAAAATTCGTTATTGAAAATAGAAAGTGCAGAAGATGGATGAATATTATGTCAGTTTGCAAACAGCAAGTCACTGTGAAACCTGTTCAATAATTGTTGTTCTTCAATTTCATCCTTTTGATCAAAGAAGTAGAAAGAGAAGTTCATCCTCTGCAGATGTAAAACAAACATGGTGGAAACAATTGCTGAAGATTGTGGTTGAAGTATGACACTGTTATCGCTGAAATTTCCATATTGTTTCCGTATAATTTCCGGACTTAATTAAAAATAAATAATTTAACAATGTCTTCTCAAAGAAAGCGTCACAGTTCAAGAAACCTTGTAAAACTCACACCTTTCTCGTCTTTTTCCTTCCCAGGAACTAGGACTTTGTTCATGTAGATGTACTCCTCATCAGTACCTGCACGCAAACAGGAAAGAAATGTGGTCAACAGTTGACAAGAAATGCACTTCGGCACATATCATCTGACGTGGTGTGGCTCCACAAGATCAAACACCATCTTAAAGATCACCATGTCGGAGTATCTATTGAAACTAACAGGTTTTCCAACCAAACTGCACATGGGTGAATTTCCAGTAAAGGTCTAATGCCGGCATGTCTGCTTGATGTCTCACTGTCCAGGACAGAATCTGAGGCGTCGCATTGATTTTTAACTGCATACAACACGTGTAACAAATGCATGAAATCTCATTCAGGTCTTACACAGATTGGTTCAGTTAAAAATCCGAAAGAACCAGAATCTTTAAGAGAAATCCAAGATGTGCAAAAAGTGTAAAATGTTTTGATTGAATCATTGAAATGAATGCGTGATGTCTGAGGGAGACAAGGTCAAATGATAAGATACGTTTCAGTGCAGGAAAATGTAAACAGTTAAGACCGATGGAGACTACGTCTAAAGACTTATTTGATTTAAATTAAAGGCGTCTAACTAAGAAATAATGATTAGGCTTTTTTTGTGTGTGTTAGGATGATAACAGCTATTAACAATAATATGTTGAAGTTCAGCATTGTACTAAAAATGATTACTTAAGCAAATGTAACTTCACAAATGTGTAAGAATCGATGGCTGAGGGACATGGATGAGTTCTTCCTGACAACCAGTGAAAGTCTTCATTCCAGTGTGAAAATATTTATACTGGCACGCTGTAAACGCAATTGGGGTGGGGGGGGGTGGGGGGCAAACACATATTTTTGCTTCCTTTATCTGTGTGACATCTTTTGTACTTCAGATGAGAAAATCTGATGGTACCTCAGAGCCAAGCAAACTTTCATCACATTTGTCGAAAATCCAGGATTAAAGGGGAAATTCACCAAAACAAGAAAGCCATTGTGTGGAAAGAGACGGGACCATTATTGACACCCACTCCTGCCACGGTGAGCGTTCAACAGACATTAGTCAGAGGACTCCTTGCCCGCACAGTGGATCACTGTGCCACTGCTATCTAAATATACAATCTGTTCATTCCTGAAGAGGAGCATTATTCCGAAAGAGACCGTAGCTTAGACCCCGTTTACACGGCAACGTTTCAGGTGACAACACCTAATCCTTTAAAAAAAGAGGAGTGTGTTTACACTGCAGCAGCGGACACACTGACAATGATGTAGTTAGTATGCCAGGCCACAGGAGGGCGCTGTTGCTCTGTGTAGTGTAAACAGCCCCCCCCCCCCCCCAAAAGTGAAGAAAGTTTTGCAGAAACACTCGTATTCGTTGTCGTGTAAACGGGGCCTTAGATTGGAATTATGCTTCAACTTTTGAACTACTGATTTTCTTAACCACTCACTGAAGACCGGATTCAATCAATTAGTTTGAAAATGTATTGCAGGTTTTGGTATTAGTTGTAATTTTCAGGCTACATTTCAAGCAAACATTTGCCGTAATGAGAATTCGACAGATCTGGATCTGGCGTTCAAAAATTATCTAATCTCCAGATAACAAACAAAGGTCAGAATAACTGGAATTGTAAAAAATTGACAAAACTGCGCAAAAAATGATAAAGGAAAATGTAAAAAATATATATTAAAATTGAGAGAATAGTCATTTTTAGGGAAAGGGTTAGGAAAACATTTGAAAGATTAATAAAAAAGGAGTCATCCATCCATTTTCTCCTGCTTATCTGTTTCCGGGTGGCGGGGGTGTCAGTCTGAGCACTGTCACCCAGATCACATTGCACCCATTAAGAGCCTTTCCTGCAGGTGGTGAGCCCACGGGAAAGAAAAAAAAGAAAAACAAATTTCTTTTTGAAAATTAAAGAAGGAAAAAAGAACAAAGGAAAGGAAAAAAGGGATGACAATAAATTAAGAAGAAAAAAAAAAGAAAACAATAGTACAGCTCACAGCTCTGACACTGAGTGGCTACAAACAAGCTAAAATAACCAAGATGCTTAAAATGGCAAAAGCGGAAAAAAAAAATCTCTTCCTTTCAGAGGAATATTTTTAGTTTGATTTAATCAAATTACAGTTTTCAAATGACAGAAAACGTCCAGATAGGCTGGGATTTGGAGTCTTGGTGGTACCGCTGCATTGCTTTCACTTCCGGTTGAATTCATAACAGTTTTTCTTCTCACAAATTTACTATTTTGACAGAATTTCAACATGGTCAGAAATGTGAAATGTATTTCAACTTCATACTGGATCAGATATTAAATTTAAGCACTGTTTAAAAACTGGCTTGACGTTCAAAAATAGTTTTTAACCTTTCCTCATTTTAAAGGTTATTTAAAATGTAATTTGAAGTCAAATTGTAATTGAGATTGAGACGGGACAAACTGATTTAACGGGGCTTTTTCTTTGTGCTGAAATCTAAATATTGTTGGTGTTACATGAGAATGAATCGGAAATACAAAACCCTCACGACAGAAACCTCATGCTCCAGAGAGGAAAAGTGTTTGGATTGATGCTACTCTGGACGCGGTGCAGTAATTACAAGCTGGTGGAGACATCGCCATAACACCGCCACACAAACCCTCTGGATGGACGTCTTTTCTCCAACAATAAACTCTGAGCCTGTGCTGCAGCGGGCGCCAGCTGTACTGTAACCCGCTATGGGAAGTTGTTCCGGCGCAGCAGCCCACTTTTCAGAAAGGTTGCTTGATTGAATTAAATATTTTGGCTGACTAAGCTCATACCCCGAGAGGAAATCAAACACAAGTCCCACCTTGGGCGATACTCTGGAGATACTCTCCTTTGAAACTGATATCATGAGGTGAAACCAAACAGCAGCAGAATAAAACTGATGTTTTGCCTGTACAGTGAAAACAGATTTTCAGGGGGGGGGGGGGGGGGATGAGTTGAAACGCTATTTATAAACTGCTGCTCAAAGGAAGTGAGCATCCCCAGAGGACAAACGCAGCCTCGGAAAAATGATACTGCTTGGAGCCAGAAGAGGAAGTATGGGGAGATGAGTCCAGGACCTGAACATGGAAAAGCATGACTGCTGGTGTGTGTTAGTGCTGAGCTCTGTGAGAAAGACCCAGGGCATGTGAAATAGATGTTTCTTTTTTTTTTTCTTTATATTTTCTGTCAACTCAGAAGTGAATTAACTGCAAAACATCCCAAAGTCATAAAGGTCAGCCTAATGATTTTGCAGAGGAGGCTGGAAAACCTACAACATCGGTCTAATCCAAGTCCTCCTTAGCAACAATGATGGGATAATGTAAGTCAGATCTAATGGGAAGGGGAATCTGAGTGTAATTATTACGTTGTGGTTAGTCGGCGTTTTAAATAGCAAAATAATAGCAGAGTAGATGGCTTGATGGCTTCGCTCAGGCCAAACTGTGAGCCTGTTAAAGTGTGGGAAACACAAGGCATGACCACACGTTACATAAGGTGCTCCGCATAAAGGCAAGACTACGAGTCGGTCAGTCTAAACAGCTTTTCAATGAATGTAAACAGTTGTGGTTAACCTTCAAACATAGAAACTGGCCACACATTCACTTAAAACCACAGTATTAGGAATTTATGGAGACAGCATTAAAAGGTTTGGAACTGTTTATTCTATTGGTGTGTGCTGGTTCCTCTAATAAGACGGTTTTAATGGTTCTCTGTAACCGATCAGCTTTAGCTTAAAAAGTCCCTTTGGATCAGGGATGAAGTGGTGACTTAACATTGTTTTGTTAATGGAAATCTGATGTTTTACACACACAACCTTTTTCTGGGCAGAACCAGCTCTATCAAATCAGCAACCTGCGTCTCTGGAGCCACATGAGGCTCTTCAGACCCCCCCGTTGTTGCTCCCTGAAGCTTTCACTGAATCATTTGTTAATAAACACTTTGCTTGCATTTTATTCGCATTATTTTTTCATACCACACTGATGTTCATATATGGTCTAATCTCCAGGCTAAAAACAGATAAATAAACAAAACCAGCTCAAACAACCAGAATAGCAGGAATTACCTCAAAATAAAATTTAATTGAATACAATTAAATAAAAAATTTTATGAAAAATGTAATTACAAATTTAATTAAAAATGTAATTACAAATTTAATTAAAAATTTTATTAAATAATAATACCCAAAATTGCTAGTACCTTTTTCAGGAAAATATTATAAAAAAAGCAAAAAAGGAAAGTAGGTTAAACAAAAAGGAAAAAAGAAAAAAAAAAAAGTTAATAAAGCTAAAACTTCTCTAACCACGAGGAAATGCACAGCTGCAAACAGTTAATGTGGCTAAAATAGCCAAGATGCATAAAATAGCTAAAGTGGGAAAATCCATGAAAAGAGAAAAAGCAAACGTCTTTAATAATAGCAACAACAGCTAAAAATGTAATAAAATATTTAAAAACATTACATTTTTTTCAGAGAAGGTTTTTCGGCATCAGATGAATTTTATTTGGTGGAAAATTGACAAAACGGCTCTTTTGGTCATAAAGGTTGCAGACCTTTGATGTTGTCCAACTATTATAATCAGCGTGAGTCAGTTTACCTCCTCGTGATGACAGGATCTTTCTCACTACTTCTTTTTCTTTGTTTTTACTTGCACATGTCAAAATATATTCCAAAATAAAAATCCCCTAGAATCTATTCCTGAACAACAACTGGTTTCATATTGAGGCTTCCTTCTATATTTAAACGTTTTCAGTGGAGAATTGTTAGATGCCTCATGGCGAACATCAGTTGAGATCAGATGTTTTCTAGACTCAAACCTGGTGGTTCGATCTTCATGTAACTCTAATTACATCACATTAGTGTGGAAGCACTTTGCATGGTGGACACTGCCATTAGTGAGAAAATGCATGAATAAAAAAAGGTCTTCTGAAGTACATGATCTCTCTACTCCTTTATGTTTCTGAGTGTTTGTTCTCACCATTTGACGTTCTGTAGGACTGGAGGAGATCCGACAGCAAGCCCTTCTGGATGGTGGCGTTCCCACTCAGAGTCTCCTTGTCCAGGATGAGTAAGAAGCGGTGGAGCTCCAAGAGGAGCTGGTCCAGCGCTGGAAGCACAGACAGACAAAAAAAAAAAAAGAAGTTTTTCATATTCCCAGAGACATTCCTTTGCAGGGAAATGTTTAGAAGCAACTAAACAATGGCATGAGACCAACACCTTTACAGTTCCCACAGTCGAGGCAGAGAAAAGCCAAACGCTATTATACTTTAATCTATGGCGGCGATTCCCTCCAACACGCAGATGTGTATTTTCATGCTGATTCCGGTTCCTAGTTTGCGGGCTTTGCCAGAATCCTACACAGGAGACACTATTGGAGGTTTTCAGCTGACAAACGTCAATAAAAACAGTCAAACATGACGTTCGCTCACTTCGCTCATCCGGTTGACAGTTGCGGGCCTGTTTGAGGTTGCTTTTGGGGGAGTTTAGTGAAAGGTCAAGTTCAGAGGAGGGAGGGGCTCGCCGCTGAAGTCTGGGTGCAGCCCACACACATCCTTCAGGGGTCAGCGCTGAGCTCACAGGCCCCTCCGCTGTGTGGGGAGCTCTTTGTGTTTCCCCTCCGCCGTCTCTGGGACGCATGAATAGGCCTCTTGGCCGAGTGGGCCTCAGTGTGTGAGCGCTTTACAGACGGGGGAAGACGGGGGGGGGGGCAGAGAAGAAAGACTCTATTAATGGAAAAAGGTGGGGCAGGTATCCCATTGAAAGAAGAGACTGTCAACAACTATACGAAACAGAAACGTCTGCTGATGATACAGTAACATAAACACTACGAACCACGATGCCACCATACAGGCAGTAACACCTAATATCTGGCATAATACATTGTGTACATCAAATGTGAAATATGGAAGTGGCGAGACAGAGGTTAATGAACTCCGCTTGTACCCAGAAGGTTCAATTCCCGAGAGAGCAACACATTTTGAGCCATGACTTATTCGTGGGCCTCTGCATGCTTTAAAAAAGGTCAAACGCAGATGAGGGATGAAACGGCACTTAGATTTGTTCAGCAATGGCTTTTCTGTTGAAGGACAACCCGATGAACCTCGAATGGCATCAAGATCGGGAGCTACATTAATTATTTAGGTATTAATAAATTATTTAAAAGTGAATATAATAAGAATTTCTTTTTTTTTTTTGCTGAACATGTCCAATTTACAACATTGTGAAGTACTTCTTCATTTTTTACTATTTATCTGTGGAAAATGTCTGATCCTATTGCAAAACTAGACTCTGATGCAAACTAAAAAAAACTGCTCGTTACTGTTTTAACTCTATTAAAATCTTGTTATAATGGCTGCTTCCGGCTCAAACTGCTACCGAGCCTTGTGTGTGTGTGTGTGTGTGTGTGTGTGGGGGGGGGGGTCCTTCCTTGGAAATCACACATCAAAGGCCGTCTTAAAGAAAAAGGGTTGTTTTTTTTTTCTTCTTTATTTTGCAGCATAAGGTGTCCGACGCCGGTAAGCTTTGCCTTAACAGAGATGACGCGAGAGGCTTTTTCCCAAAGCTGCTGCAAGCTGAGTTGTTTTTAATGACTCCTACTCAAGCTGAGTCAACTTGTGCCGAGAGGCCCCATGTGAGGAGCTTCATCGTGGAAAACATCTCCGGTTTGAACGGACACACATGTAATACTAATATATTTTCTTTTTTTAAACGATTACAAACGACTGAAAGGCCTAAATTTGACCACTGTGGGCATAAATAATGTGAGTTAAATGATTAAAGCCAGAGTGGAGTCCTGTTGTGCCGCTGATGTTTGGCTGCTCGGTATGAAAGTAAACATTTGTCCTGCCTCTCTTCCCTGTGTGTTTGCAGAGATTGACTCAGATGGCCTTTTGGATTGGAGGACCCTGGGAAACAGAGTCAGCTGACGGGGCAGGGAGGTCTGTAACCGGCCTTCTCTGCGGGCTACGGGCTGGCCACACGCCCACTGCACATCCATGGAGTGACCGCGGCCTCCGCAGCATAAACAGTTCACTTCTGTGGAATGGCCAAGAGGAATCTCAGAGACCATCAAAGTTCAAGACTACCGCAGGGATGTTTTTACTGTGGAGAAATAAAACAGTGAAAAAAAGCAGGTAAGAGCTGACTCCCATCATACTTTGAGACAAAAGTCCCCAAACTCCTACACTGTGCAACATTGCATTTTCTCTCTCTCACCATTTCCTGATTTACTTCAATATAACAGAATAACTGAGCACTTCTTTGTTCGATTCCTCCACACGTCCACACTTCCGTGGTCTGGTTGCGCCTGCATGGGAGTCACCAATGTGCTGCAGAAGATACTCGGTAGGGAAAACATCCCACCCTAGATTACGCTCAGCAAGTGTTTCCTGCATTATCAGCTGTCACAAGCTCAATATTTACACTGCATGAACCTGCCTATGGTCAACAAAAAAAACTAGAAGGATGTATACAAGTGCATGGGAATCACTGCATTTGAACTTCAAATCATATCTCCTGTATTGATTATTCACAGGTATCAATGAAGTGATATCCAATCCGATATACGGTATAGAATCAAGCATTTGGGCATTCAGAATTTTTCTATGTAAAATAACGTGTCGCTCTCAGGAGCTCAGTGAATTCCAACCTGGTGCAGTGATAGGACGCCACCTGTGCTATAAGCCATGAAATCTCCTCACGACTAAATATTCCCCAATCAACTGTCAATAGCACTGGAACAAAGTGGAAGTGATTGGGAATTAACTGAGCCACGAGAAATCAACAGAGGTGACCAAGTTTCTACAGAGTCAAGATCTCAAGACCTAAACTCTTCATGTGATCTTCAGATTAGCTCCAGAACGGAGCGCAGAGCTGCAGCTTGTGATGCTGCTGCGTCCAAGCATCACATCACCGAGCGTCAGGTGCAGTGGTGTGAAGCTCACCGCCACTGGACTCCAGAACGGTGGCGACGTGTTCTCCGGCGTGGCCAGTCACACTTCTCTGTCTGGCGATCTGATGGACGAGTCTGGGGTTGGCTGTTGCCAGGAGGATGGGGGTGTGGGGTTGGTATGGTGGAGACTTGATTTTCAGACTTGGCCCCTTGGTTCCAGTGAAAGAAACTTTGAAAGCTTCAGCATACATAAGACATTTTGGATCATTTCATGCTCCCGATTTTGTGGGAACAGTTTGGAGGCGGCACCTTCTTCCTGTGCCAACATAGCTGCACAGCAGAGCACAAAGCAAAGGTCCATTAAGACCCGGAGGCGCCACTTTGACCGTCCTGACCCACTTCACCTTCAGGGTGAATTAGAGTGGAGACTGCGAGCCAGGCCTTCTCGTCCCACATGAGTGTCTGACCAAACAAAGGTCACAATATTCCCTTAAACACTCCTAATCCTTGTTTAAAATCGTCCTATAAGAGTGTGCTAACAAGACTTTTAGCCCCTAACCGATTCATATAGCACAAAGATGTTTTTATTATCATGTCTGATTTTCTTTGGCAGGTAATTCTAATGTACTCACGCTGGCTGCTTTTTAAAGTTTCTCCCAATTCCCCACAACGTCTCCCTCCATCCGTCCTACTTTTACAGAAACTCCTCAAGTTCTAGCATATCAATCCTCGCTCCAGGATATTTCCTGTGTCTCACTGATGCAAGATTTGTGCTGCTCTCGAGCATTTTTACGACGACTTTGATCTGAACGGCCAAAAATTCAAATGGGTATAAAGTTAAAGAAAACAAAAACAAGTGGAAATATGAAATTATGATATCGCTTCAATCGGATGATGCAATGAGGACGGCTGCGATGTAAGCTCGACTCGCTGCTTTCTCGGCCTGGAGCTGCTGGTTTAAGGTCTGTTTGGGTGACTTCCTCTACTGTGGTGCAGATGTTGGAAATAGCTGCAGATGTGCTTGTTTTTCTTAAATCTGGGTAACAAGCGAAAGCTACATAGAGTTGTGACTATTCATACACCTCGCATCTAATTACACTTTCATGACGTGGTGATTTATTTCTGCACAGGTGTATATGTAGAAACAGATTCTCAGTCCAAACAGCAGCCCAGGAGCCGGTGTCACTCTGTGCCATTCAGTCGTCTCCGTTGAGGCGACACACTTTGACTCATCCTGTGACTCACACTCACACTGAGCAGTATCACCGAAGCCTCTTCCTTTTTACTAACTCTGCTTTGACTCATGAATTCACCCCAAGCATTCCAAGATTTGTACATTTGGGTCTGTGGAAATGCAGTTCAACAGAGAGGAAGTGTTCATTTACGTCTTAATGTCTGAAGCATTCCTGCAGTATTTTGACAGTATTATGAGAGTACTGTTCGGTTATCCTCTGTGTGCCTGCATGTGTTTCTCCAGATCCTCCAACTTCCTCCCACATTTCAAAGACATATGTGTGTGCATGCATGCCCAATGTCAGATGGAGTATGCTCCTGCAGCCCAAGTGACCCCAACTAACTTTCTCTCTCTTTCTCCCTATAAAGGTTTTTCTCTCAAGTTCCAATCTGTGAGTAAAGACTCTCTACCTGATGCCGGCTATTTAAATTGACAAATTGCCCAAGTAGTCACTGATAGACTAAAGTGTAAACATGAATTTTAATGTAAAAACAAAACAAAAAGAGCAATTTTCTTTCAAATCTTGCAGATACTTGTACCATCCAGCAAAGTGAAGCTGCACCAAACAATCTGAATTTATGATAGTGGTTGACAGTAAGAACTACTGCTCCATCTAAAAGGGAAGTGGCGGCAATAAAGAGAATTGGAAGCAAGACCAAAAGTAAAGCCTCTCGGTTTTGTTTAGTGAACAAGTTTCCACTTCAACACACAAACATCTTCGTGATGATTCCACAACATCAACAGTTACTGATCATGATTGGCAGCCGTCGGTTGCTAGGTTCAGCCGAGGGGCAGGGACGGCAGCGACATGACCGGGATTAATACAAGCTGTGTTTGGGTGTTATTGCCATAGAAACCAGAGTGAGACAAAAAAAAAAAAGCAGGTGTCGACCAGATGACCGGAGAAAGAAAAACGGGCCGCTTGTGTCTGATAGTGCCACTGGAGCAACCTAGGACACTGAGACAGAAAGTGAAATAAAAAGTGGAAGCAAGATTACATGTATATCCTGTCTCACAAGTTCCACCATTTGGAGGAAGACAAACTGGTGGTTTTAATATGTCGGTGAGCGCAAATAAAAAACACAGTAAACAAATATTGAGCCAATATTGTTATCACTGATTTATCTGGAACAGAGATCACACAAAAACTAAAACTTTGGCCTTACAAAGAGCCAGGAGCAACTGATAAATCACTCAAAGCAGAAAAATGTCGACCTTGCAGTTGTGAAAATATTGATCCACTTACTTCCCCATCGACTATTTATCTCACACAATGACTCCTGACCAGTTCACGCTCTCACGTTCACGACAGCAGTGTTCTGGTTCGCGGTGTATTGCTGTATATAAAAACCACCGGAATGTGGTTTTTAAAAAATTTTTTTTTAGAGGGTCCTCCACAGTTTCTCACACAGTGTGAGCATCCAGCCAAAAGACTCACAGCACGGGTACTGAGAGCACCGCGGGTTTCAATTTGATTCATTCCGAAGAAACTGAAAGGAATAACAGTTCTCAGAACACCATCAATCCAGACAATAGGCAGCATAAACAAAAACAGCATGCAGTCAACATATTGATGAGATTTGATTTGCAGATATGCTTATGATCAGGGGGTAAATTGTTAAAAAAACAAAACAATAAACAGGATGTGACAGATATGTGTGTGATCCTTAAGTTGATATGGAGAATTCAACCCTTATGTGTGAGTGTTAACAGCTCTTCAACTTGGAGTTTTGCTCGATCTGCTTATGAAGTAGCTGTAATCCTGTTAGAGGGAGTGAGAGATGGATTTTCTTCTCCCTGTGATAAATGTGTGTGTGTGTCGGGGGGGGGGTTACTGGACAAACTAGTACAGTTGCGTGTCATTTAAAACTTCCAATAAAGCTTTGACTGGCGGCCTGTCCAGCGTCATAAAAATGAAGACCTGAAATTTCAAATGAAAGTCCGCAGTGTTGAAAGTGTATAATATAAGCGTCCCCATTTTGTAGGCACTTGTTTTATCTTTCATTTTGTTGGATGAAAAGTAACAGTTCCCACCAAGATATGCTCCAGGCTTTCAAATGTAATAGAATAGATTATCAAGCAGGTCTGATCAGTGTGATCAGTGCGAGCAAGGAGACACCGCGAGGGGAGACAGAAGCTCCAATATCAGAGGAAGAAAGTGATCAAAGACAGAAGAGAAAGCAGAGGCTTCAGAAAGTCTGAGTGAGACAGAAGAGGGAGGATCTGAGGGCAGAGCTGCAGCAAATGTTTGAACACTGGGATTTTCCTCATGGGAACGATCCACCCGGACATGTTGAACCGCAGATCGAGGTGCAAGGGCACAGATGCCGAAGACAAAAGCTGTAAAGGGAAAAGTCACTCATCAAGTACTTTCTTTTGTCAAGTTTGTCTTCTTTCATCTTCCCTCTGCCCTTACTATTGAATCCTGCATTTATTCAACCCACGCTTCAACTTCAACAGTCGTCTCTTTTTCCACCATTGTTCCTTCTGATCTGTGCAGGCTCAGTTAGATTGAGTCTTACAGCTTGGCCCTGGGAGAAATCAGGCAGATTTAACAGCTAAAACATGCTAATGAGCAAACACAAATCCAAGTTAATCTTTGCTGTTTATTGGAAGGGGGCCCTGGTTTAGTTGGGCAACTTGGGCTTGATTAGGATGCAGTGCAGGTCTCTGCAGGGTGTGCTAAAGCTGGAGATTCAACGCGCCGATCAAGTGGCCTTGCACACAATTTGATTGCGATGCAAACGCCACAGAAACAGAATAAATTCCCAGAATTATACACAAATACAGAAATCTCTCTTGTTACGTGAATGCATTTCATTTGTACGATGTGTGTATTTTTGCCACTTCAGCAGCTTTAAACTGTCATTTTCACCTTTTCACACATTGGCGGCAAAAGTGGCGACGCAAAGCACTTCACACCGATTGGTGTGAGCAATTAGGGGTTTAATGTCCAATCACACACTTCAACACATAGACGTACAAAGGCAGAGATGAGACAGACTTTGAATCGTAGATTGACCCCCTGTACCACCTGAGCCAAAGTGGTAAATCCATTTTTTTTAACTTTAGCAGTTTAATGACAACTTTTTGTGCCTAATGATCGATTACATTAAAAGTTTTATATTAACAAGGATGTAAGTTTCAGGTATCTTTTTAAAGCTTTATTTACCAATGTATTAAATTACTTTTTAAAATCAAAAAACAAAACAAAAAAAAACCACAGCCGAGGATCTGCAGGATGATTTTGTCCTCTGCAGAGGTGGAGAAAATTTGAGCCTATGCAACATATTCAACTAGAATCTACTTATCAACATAAATGGTCAATGAGATTTAATATATAGCAAGATTTCACCGTGTCAGTGTGTTGTTAGTCACATTTCCTTGTTCATGCACATGCTGACAGAGTCCTCAACATCCAACTGACCAACTTGTATCAGGAAAGGCAGCTAATGTAAAAACTAACATCAAATCAATCCTATGACTCACGTGAAATTACTGTTGGACGAATTAAATCCGACAAAATCTTAAAGCTGCTCTCTGCCATTTTAAATAAGAAGCTGTTTGATATACATGGAATTACGTCAGATATCTCCGTTGCTGCATAACGTTAGTGTTTCCAAAAACAAACGGGTTCTGACTCTCTGCCTCCCGCCGACTTTCCTCATAAAGCCTGTCACAAAGCGAAGTAATCTCACTGTGGTTCTTCTAAATCCACCACCCCGTCTGCGTCCTGCCACTCTTTCTCTACTCCGCATGTCAACACGCGACAGCAGCTCCGCAATGTGCACGATGTACATCTAACTCTGTGTGATCATTACCCGTCAGTCGTTTGTCAATTAAAACATACAGCATGGTGATTACCAAAGAAAGAGGAAGAGCTTTACGAGCCTATCCACTCTTTCCCAGATGAGAACGAAAGTGACAGACGAGAAGCAGCTGCCGACAAATAAAAGGTAACTGGCGATGCCGCCTCAGAGTCACCCACATGAAAGCCTCTCTGCTTACCTATTATCCCACAGAAAAGTGGCTGGAGGGGGGGGGTGGCATATGCGACCCTGCATATGTGTGCGATTACAAGTGTGTGTGAGCGTCTGTTCTACTGTACTAAGTACCATTTCCATCAAACGTGTACCTGGTGAGAAGCAAACACAATACCGGTCTGATCCAGCGCTCCGGCAGCCAATAAACAAAGACATGTTTGATGTGTTGAAAATGAACACGGGTAAGACCCCGAGGGCGAAAAGAGGGCCAAACTCACACTGGGCACCCCGTCGCCACAGAGCAGGAAGACCCGTCTTTCTTTTCATCATTTTTATAGCCCAGTCCGGCTTCCTGAATTACTCGCTCTCCACTTCACTCCCCCTTTGGCAACTTCATCCACTGACACACATGCGAGTGAACCGGAGGACCCTGACGGCCTACATCTAAGCCTGGCCACTGCTGGGCTTATGGCAGGTCAAACCCACCGTAAACCCGGTGACTCTGTCACATTGTCATGCTGCTGTGAAAAGCACCTTTGTCCCAGAGTAATGTTGATTGACGCGATCATTGCTGTTGACAGACTGCGGGCTATGCTGAAGTGGAGTTGGTCTAAAACGTTATAGAGCGCTAAATAAACACTAAGGTACATACGCGTCAGTGAATTCATCCCGTTCATCAAACTCTGGTTCATTTTTTGGTTTTGTTGAACTAAAAGAAACGTAATCAATATGTACCTGACTGACTGAGTGACCTGACCTATTGTTTTTCTGTTTTGGACAATTTATGAAACTAGTATTGTACGGTAAGTGTAATATTTGTTTACTGCTATATTATAGTATCACACATCTAGGTTTGAATTCCATTTCTGAATAATGTCCATTACTGTGGGTTATGTAACAACATACATAAAGTTTCTCATCTTCTCATTGAGGACCATATTGAATTGTAAACTGATTTTTATTGAAATTGCACATTTTCATTGTTTAAGCCAGGAGTGTCAAACATAAGGCCCGTTGGCCAAAACCACCAAATGAACTGTCAAAATTTCAAAGAAAATGTTGATTTAAAAAAAACTGGAAAGAAATATTTCTTAAGATTGGCAGACACAATTTGGTGCAACAAATTTAAAGTTTAAATTTAAAGGTTATTATGACACCTTGACTCAAGCAGTCGCAATACATTTAACATGACCAGTCACATTCACTCATTCTCACCCACAATCATTCACACACTGTTCGCACATTACTGGAGTGGTGCAGCGTCTTGCCAGAGTACAGTCTGACACAGGACAGGGAAAAAACAGGTAATAATACGGGAAGGAAAGCAAGCATGGGAACAAGGTGGAAGGCACTGACTGACGAGGGAAGAACGATAATAAACACTGAAGAGGATCTGACGGAAAATAAATAGTGGCTTCTATGCATTTTGTGGGAGAATTTGGGCAAATTACAGGTTCAATTATTTTGTTTAGGCTGGGTGCACATGTATGTCATTTAGACACTGTTTCTTTTATAAACTGCTATTGCGTATATATGAAAGTAGGTAATAACTTCATCAGCTGATCAGTGTAGACTTCACGACACAGCTCGTGTCAACAAGAAAAAGAGGACTGTATAAATACTTCTGCCAGTGGGATTATTTAATAGTTGGTATATTGAACCATCATCACGCTGTAATTAGGTGTTGGCAAAATAAGCAGTGGGCCGATAACCAAGTAAAAAGTGCTTTGATTATCTCTGAAATACGGATTCTACAGCAACAACAATGTCCCGTCGTCGTCCAAAGGTCACTCAATCCAAACAATGCTCCTGGTGGCTTCGCTAATTTGGTCTTTATGCGAATCAGTGACATGAGCCGCTGCGCTGGAGAGAAAAACCTCCATGAGACCCGTTTCAGAAACGCACAACATGTCCAGCATACTGAATAATGCCACTCCTCGGTTCCCCTCTACTGTATCCCCTCCACTGGCTGTATCTAATCCAATGTCCTGCATACATCTGCCAGGAAGAGGACACTCCTGCCCTTATTGAACTTGAACACACCAGCTCATTCACTGTAATCTGCCACTACCAGGTGCTGGTTTCCATACTTGCGTCACTCCAGCTGTCAGCCCTTCCCTTCTCTGATCTAATGCATTCCCAGTTCTCACTTGTTGCCCTTCGTGGATGACGTAAAAGCAGTCTTTGGACGTATGACGCTAAGTTCCAATTCATTATTGCTGGAAAGGCAAAGAAATATACCCTAATGCGTTAACACAAAGCATTACAAGGTTTGTGATGTGAAATCATTTAGAAATGTGTATAAATGTAAAGAACAGTTAATCAAAGATAAGTGATATAAGGTTTATTTGAGCCAACCGATGCACAAAATGTCAAAAATCAGCGATCAAACTGAAAACCACATCAGCAGTTTGCATGAAATAAAAAAAAAGAAATGGCACAGAGGGCACCTCTGCATTGACTGCCTGCAACACTGACTATTTACTCTCAGACTGTGGGAGTAAACAAGCTGAGCTGTCTAGTCAGCTGGTGACCAGGAATGTGGCAGTAAGACTGTTTTCTTTCAAACTGTGCTGATTCCATTCCAGTCTGACTCGTCGCCATTGTTCCCAGTCCGGCAACTTGCTCCTGTCGTCCATCCAGACCAGTGAAGGCGGTGCTGGGATCTGCAGCGTCCTGGTGGCTTCTAATCCTTCTCCCAACAGTTCCAAAGATAACTCCCAACAAACCTGCTAACTTGCCTTTGTGTAGGCTTTTTTTTTTCTCTCCCTGCGTTGGCAGGAAGTTAAAAACCCTCGTTATTTTCCCAGTTGACATTAAGCAGATTGGCTAAACACACAATGTTTATGTCAATCACAGAGCATTAAAAGTGGCCTCACTCATCCCTCATGAACAAATAACCACTGGAATGCAAGGAATGCTGTGAGAACAATGTTACAACTATTGGAAAGCATCAGTGGCCACAGTGTAAACTATTTAATAGACCCCATTTGGACGTTTGTGGACAAGCCATCTCCTGCAAACATCTGACTCTGGTTTTCAGTTTGATGCAATGTTGTGGGGCTGATTGGCAACAGATCAATGGAGCCACAGGTAGCCAATATTAAAAGAGACACTGATCAAAACAATGCATCCCACACGCACAGAAAAGCCACAAACAAATCAAATGTATGTGAGGATGCTTTAAAAGTCATATTCCAAAGTGCATATGATCACATCGGCATTGATTTTCTCATCATAAGCATCCACATGAATGTTTTCTAATAGTTCACTGAGAGCAGGAGGAAGCCCTTTCCACTGAAGTGTGGCTGTGAACTATCTTTTTTCTTCTTACAGTTAAAGAGCGCAGCAGTGTCAGCAGTCAGTGTATCGTGGAAGTGACACACATTGAAAACCAAAACCTCTCTCTCTTACCTTTGTGCTTCTCCATTCGCTGGCACGGACTCTCGCACTTTCACCCGCTTTCCCTCCTCACATAAAACCAAACAATCCCCCAAAAGTTTACGCACAAGTTTCTGAGTGATGGGACAGAAACCTCTGCGGAATGCAGCCCAGCCCTCCAGCTCCCGACGACACACTGAGCAGAGAGAGAGAGGGGGAGAGCGAGAGAGAGAGAGAGAGAGAGAGAGAAACAGACACGGCGCAACAGCGCTCTCCGCGTCTTCCTCGTGTGTGTGTGTGCATCCTCCTCCCCTTCACCATCCTCCTCCTCCTGATCCCTGTTTGCAGCATCCACACAGCAGAAAAGAACTGAAATAAAAAATGTATATATATCATGCAACAACTCTATAAAGTTCATGCATCACTGTGCTGAGCCATAATCTAGAAATATGTGACAACATCAACATATATAGTTTATATATATATATACATATATAATATGTATATATATGTTTTCATGGCTTTAAATGCCAAAATACTGTGTAAAGCGCTTTGGGGGCTACTCAAACGGTGGAAAAGTGAGACCAAATACGTTTATCCCACCCATTTTCAGATATGTTTAACTGGATATATTTGCTATATGTGCGTGTGTATATAAATGTATATATTCACATGGATTATGAAAAAAACCCGAGAAAAAAAACCACTTGTTCGGGGATCAAATCCGACCGCAGACGTTAACACTTTCCTATATAGCAAAGTGTTGAATGGCAAATAAAAAGCTGCCTTCAACCAAACTTGAAACATTACTATATAATAGGGCTCCAATTACGATTTCCTATTCGATTAAAGCAGCTACCGATTGAGTACTTTGAACACCTTACACCACCATTGAACCTTTCACAATCCCTATTTACTTTCAGTCCTTTTAAAATCACAGAACCATCCAGAAGCCAAGTGTTTATTGATGTTTTCTCAACCCATGTGCGGCAAGAATCCATAGAGGACTTGATGTGAATCTGAAAGCTTCTGATGCCAAATTACTGACACTTTGCTTTTGTGCACTCTTCAGGTTGGTCTGAGTCCTGCTCTCACCACAGCAGTGGGCTGAACGGCATCCTTTTCAGTAAGTCAGCAGTTCAACATCTCTTTTAGAATTTGCCTCTGGCTGCCAAGTTCACCTCCGCTTTACAGACTCGCTCATATTTTTTGATGTGGTATTGTGCAACAGCCAATGGTAACGGACACTCTGGCACAATACCCTCCCATGGGTTGTGTTCAGGTGATGGACAGGGTCCAGGGAACAGCTGGACTCCACTTCAGAGGTTGGCTGAAAAAAGAACACTTGAGCAGAATAAGAGTTAGGAATCAGAACGGTAAGGACAGAGGTTACATGGAAATGCTCAAAAAAGTAAAAAAAACAAAACAACAGCTGGATATTTGAAATGGCGTATTATCCAAGAAATATCGGCCACCGACGTAAAGCCTGCAGCACTGAGTTGGATTTGAACCAACAATCTGAACTACCTGAGAAAATCTAGAGTTCTCAGTGTCTTTGTCTTTGCTCAAATTTCAGAATAAGGTATTTTATTTTCCACCGGTTGGAAAATATGATAGAACTGAATACCCCCAAAGGCAAGACAATAAGAACGAGCGCAGAAGTCTTCAGGAGAAACAGCTGAGTGGGTTTTAGAGGCTCATGTTTACACTTTCAAGGTTGTGTGTACCTGCACTGCATCTTAAATCACAACGGATGCTTGTGTCTGTACTGCGCTTCACTCCAGAGCGAGAGCAGTTCGCTGTGATAGTTTTTCTGCTCTTGAATTCACCTTCGGCCTCCGCAGGAGACACGGGGAGTTAAATCTTGACCTTGAATGTTGCTGGTCGAGGATTAAATCCCAGTTGCACCAGAACACCCTCCCTTGATCCGCCAACTTCAGATGATGTCAGTATTTTCTGCTCCTCGCCTTGTGACCTTGAGAGAATATCAGATGTGCGACTGTGAGTCAGACATAATGGCTCAGCATGAACTCCAAACGAGGGTGGTCCTGCCATTTCCCCCTTTCACTTGTGTGTGTGTGTGTGGGTGTGTGTCCACAGCAAAGGGAAAAAAAAACCCAAACACTTCTTGTTAATCCATTGGGGGAATTCCTGTTGTGCAGCAGACCTTTGGCAGCGTCTGGCTCTATGGGACATTTGAGGCCTTGAACTTCAGATTTTCAAAGTTTTTAAGATCATCCCATGTGCTTGCATGTGTGTGTATATGAGGTTTCTGTAAATTTCACGAAGGATGCCAAAGAGTCTTGAACATAATGATGTTACATCTGTATGTCAAAGGTGCAACTGTATTGGCAGAGGCTCCGCTGCAAAAGTCCAGCTGGGTGAATCACAAAGAGCATTCCTCTGCTGTGAATCAGAGCTGACAAAGGTCAGTGACTCAAGTCCAAATTAGACCCCAGACCCTTTAATTCAGGGGGTCTTCCTCATGTTTGCACACATTTGTCCACACACACAAATCCTCTGAAAGGAGACCTGACACTGATTTCGTTGTTTTCACCGGTACTAGTCAAAACCATCTTCTCAGTCTTACGGTTATGTCTGGGAATTTTCCGATGAAAGCTGAACTCCGACTCTGCGGCAGGTCACTGTTTTGTAGAGACCTGGCTGCAGACACACTACACCTTGTAAAGTTTGTGCTTGTTTTCCCTACAATGGAGTGGTGTGTGCACCTGACCGAACGCCAGCAGGCCGTCCTGCAGCCTAAGTGGGGGAGTGTTAGGATGCAGCACAATAATATTGTTTTTAGCTCACGTGTGATTGTGCTAACAGAACCCCCTGTGGAACATAAGCAGTGGTTGTTCAGATGTCAAAGCGGGTGAATGACTCATGATTTAGAGGCTGAGAAAATCTTGAGGCTCAACCTCTGTGACATCTTAAATACAAACCAATAAATCAAATGAATAAAATAAAACATTGACATAAGAATCAAAGACCAAGTGGTTCAGTAATTAAGACCAAAATACATAATCATTGATTCACATTATTGTTATATCTTATTCATTTGTGGAGTTCATATCGAGCAATTATTTGAAATATACATAGACAACTTTACAGACTGACCTGCAGTTACAACAGAAGTAAGATTTAAAAAAATAATGTAAACCCCCCCCCCCCCCCCCCCCCCCCCCCCCCCCCCCCCACACACACACACACACATACACCCACCCATATTGAGTGACACAGTGCTTTCTGTCTGTGTTGATCTGTGGCACCATACATGATCACAGAGGGATGACAATTCTGAAAAATGTGTCCTTAATAGCGTTCATAACTGTGTGCAACACTGCCACCTGCAGGCGTGACTGTAGAAGTGTCCCAGTTCAGTAAAAGCAGGGTACACCTTGGACAGGTCACCAGTCTATAAAAACACAGAGGAAAGTACAATCACACAAACACCATGTACTGGTGCCAATTAAACTCAGCTGCATGTTTTTGGATCTGGATTGCAGAAAGAATCAGGAGAAAAGCCATGAGTGCAGAAGGAGAACATGCAAACCCCACATAGAAAGCCCCGCGAGCCCGGGGTTGCTCTCGCTCTAAGGTGAACGTGCTGTATTACATCATTCACGGGTTAACACAGCCTACCTGTACACAAAGCAGTATCAAAATTCAAGGTTACCATATAGCAATCCCAGTCAGGAAACATTCACTACTCGCTTAATCCCATTTGCACCACGGCAACTTGCCTGTCACTCTGCCAAAGTGTGTAATAAACCAAGCGGCAACTCAGAACTCCAGTCATATTAAGTGAGGATGTCGAGCTCTAGCGGCTGCCGAGAGGACTTCTGTATGATAGACAGAGAAAGGAAAGGTGTCTCCGATCTGAAAACCCTGCGGCGTCTTTGAGCTGCACGTTCCACTTTCTACATGTCAGCGTCTTCAGCTCAGCAACACTCTGCCGAGTCTCTGCTCCCCCAGAGAGACACGCTGGATCCCATGTAGGAAACCGTCACAATAGAGCCTCTTCAAACATCACGCTGATGAAAGACTTCATCAAAAGGCCTGTTGTGGAGGCTCAACCCTGTCGCTGACTTAATTTTCCCCAAAATATTGTGTGAAGCATCCACATTTCTTATCAATTATAGACGCTTCACTCACAAATTGACTGAACAGTACAGTACATGCACAACAAATGCAAATAGTTAAGCAATTGTGTGTTAACTAATTTCCCCAAAACAAATGAGAAGATTCCAAAAAAGCACCACTGATTTCCCCGACTAGTTAATAAAAACATCTTAACAATCAACAATGGGTTTTTTTCACTTCATTTTATGAGACGAATTGTATAAAAATAACCTGCAGCATAGTCATTCTTTGATCGACTGTGACTCAATGTGTTTTACTGAATTTAACTATCTATCTATCTATCTATCTATCTATCTATCTATCTATCTATCTATCTATCTATCTATCTATCTATCTATCTATCTATCTATCTATCTATCTATCTAGCCATCCATCCATCCATCCATCCATCCATCCATCCATCCATCTAATATATTGTTTAAAAAGAAGACAATGTTGACATAATTCATTTAACAACCTGTGAATTTCAGTTATAAAAAGTTTAACAAGATATCAAACTAAAATAATAAATCCAGACAAAAAGTCATATACACATTTTGACAGCTTCATGCATTCCTTTTTTTTTTTTTTTAATACAAACAATGTCACCTTGATATCTATTTCACACAACGTCCTCATTGCTGAGAGAATATATCAAAAACCGTTGGTGTTGGGTTAAATCCCAGGCAGCTCACACTTGACAGATTGAAATTGAAGAGCTCCTGGATCCATTTGAGGCTGAGACAAAGAACTTACCCAAAGCAATAACTTTGACTATGCAATGAGTTTTATGCATCTATAAGCTACAACCTGACATGTAAAGTCATGGACTGAAAAGTGAATAATGGTGAGTGCTCTCACTTCAGTGTGATTGGGTCGTGAGTTCAAGTCCAGTCTCTCTGTGGGGAGTTTGCATGTTCTCCCTTGTTGTTAGTTTCGTCCAGCAGTCCGAAAAAAAACCATGCATATGAGGCTGATTAGTGTGTGTCTGTGTACCCCAGCCATTATTATCCGGGATCAGCTTCAGCACCTCACGACCTTGATTTGGAGAAAGCAGTATAGGAGGATGAATGGGCGAGAAGGTGAGCGCATTTTTGTCCAAATGGGATTTGATTTTTGTGTTTGATGGTCGAGGTAGAGGGGGTCATGGTGACTTTATTTTAACAGCAGACTTGAGCTCCTGGATATCAGCAGGTTGAAGCTATTTCACAAACCAAAGATTTTCTTTCTGCAACGTGAGACTAAAAACCACCAGAGTGCTCAGGCACTTGGAATACGTAGATCTTTCTTACTCTGTTGGTTTTGCACCTTCAAACCCACAATAAACACTTCTAGAATGATGTGATTTATTACAGTAAACTGCTACACAGTTGGCCTATTGGTTTGCGTTCTCTTGCCTCAGAGTGAGAAGGTTGTGAGTCAGATTTCTGTGTGGAGTTTGCATGTTTTCTCTGCGCATGGCTGGATTTTCTACACCATTCAATTCAATTGTCTTTGTTTCTATAAATACCACAAAGTCATTTCAGGGCACTTTCATAGAGAAAAAACAACAATTTCACATGAGCAAGCATAAGCGACAATGGGAATGAAAAACTCAGTTTTAACGGGGAGAAACCTGCCGACCCAAGGTAAGAGAATTTCTTCTGTTATGGTTGGGGTTAGGGGATAAGAGGAGAGAAAAGGATAGGACAGACAGACAGAAATAATGTAGGAAGGAATTTAATCCCTGGTTCGTGTAGAGGTAGGGATTCTGGTGCAAGCCGCCATGATGTGGCTTCCCATGTTGCAATTATAATCCACTATACTGGTCTGATTATGTCAAAGCGTCCTTGATTAGAACTGAATGCTTAACTCCAATTTGCTTCCAATGGGTTAATTAATTTATCATTCACGACATGGTTAACGCAGTCAGTCACATCCACCCACTCTCATGGCCAAAAGAAGGTGGTTGCACATCATCAGAGCCTAAACTGATGTTCAGTGTCTTGCCCTAAGAACACTGCACTAGGCGATCGGACCACCGACCCAAACTTATATCAATTGGGCCGCACCGTGGAACGGTGGTTAGTGTCCTCATCATATTGCAAGAAAGTTTAGGTTGAAACAATGGCTGGTGCCTTTCTGTGTGGAGTTTGCATGTTCTCCCATGTGGTCCAAAAACATGCACATGATGTTATTGCCCTAGGTGTGAATGTGGTTGCCCATCTCTGTGTGTTTGTCCGGAATCTGTCCAGAGTGCATCACCTGTTCAAGGATAGCTGGGATTGGCTCCAGCACCCTGGACAGGATTGAGTGGTATAGAAGATGGATGGATGGTACTTTTGGAATTTTATTGCTTGAACATCATCTTTGGCAAACTGGGATTCAATGTCTTTCGATAAGACCACTGACACATGCTCAGGGCTACCGAATAGCTAACTTATTTCAACTGATCACGATTTCTTCTATAAATTATACAAAAAAAAATAAAAATCATTTTGGGAAAAGTTACCCCCCCCTCCCCCAAATCCCTAGATTGCTTAAATCTGAGCCTCTCTAGCGCCGCTCACAGAAGGCTCAACACACACCTTGATAACATGATTAGGACTAAAGGTGTGCCCTTAGGAGTAAGCATTTGAGAATTTTGGACCCAGATAAACCGGTCCGAGACGACCTGCGGGCGTTTTAATTGACGCATTGAAGAGCTCGCGCTTCGGCTGCTGAATTACTCTGTCCCTTTAAATAGACGCGGGGTCCAAGCGCGCATGCGCAGGCTGTGTTTAGTTTTTTCCAACCTGAGGAACTGTCTGCTGCTGTCGCTGCGCTAGCAAGCAACCAAGCGAACCCGCCGCGGCCACTTCTGCTCGTATCCCCGCAGAAACGACGCCGACTTTCCCCTCACCTTTATCGAAGACCCGGAAAGTACCCGGCGCTACCCGCGAGGTCGCCCCCTCCCTCCCCCCTCCGAGGATGTTCGTGTCGCTTCGGGGATAGAGGGCTCGGCGAGCAAGTCCAAAGTGTTTGCTCGATGCCCCCCGGTCGGCAGGAATCGCCCCCCGGTTGAGCCACACATCACCCCCACATCCATGTTGACTGCGGCAGGCTGCTGCTGCTGCTGCCGCTGCGGGGCTCCGGGGCGACGAAGCCTTTGTTCGTCCGAGGACCGGATCCCGGGGGAAGGAGCATCGTGAGAGCCCGAGCACATCCCTCTCTCGGTCCGGAGGATTGTTTACGCATTAAAATGGCTGCTGGAAAGGCATTTGGAAGAGAATGATCTTCTCGAATCAACGCGTTACGTTACCGGGCACAGGCCAAACTGCAAATCAGCTAATTGTGTATTAGCTGCTTCTTCTCAGCCTGAAAAGCTTTAGTCAGTTTTTTTTTTTTTTTTTAATTCTTATAAGATGAAGCTGAATTCCTCCCAGTCAGAATCTATGCATGCGGTTTGAAAACAGCTAAACATTGGAATTTCTCAGCCATTTCTCGCCAAAGCAAATTTACGCGCAGCCATAATCTTGAATTATGTACGACTCTCAAGGAAACATGCAGGACTTGTTTGTTGTAGTTGAAAGATCCCGAGTAGCTTTTCTCACAAAGTAGACCCCCAAAGCCCCCCCCCCCCCCCCCCCACCACCCCTGTTGTCTCTCACTCGCCCTGGAGAGGAAGAAAAATGGATCCAGGGGGGAAGTGTAGGAGTAAACTCTTTCTCCACGGACCCAGACTGTCCGTCCACAGCAGATACTTGGTGGTCTACGTGTTGTTCCACTTCGTGCTGCTCGCTCAAGCCTCTCCGGCCAAAGCCTGTGACAAGAGCTGCCTCTCGGGGAAGTGTGTCAACGGGTCGTGCGTCTGCGACCGGGGATGGGTCGGGGATCAGTGCCAGCACTGCCAGGGGAGGTTCAAGTAAGTCTCTGCCCTCAAAAAAACAATCACCCGCATGTCCCACAGCACTGATAGCAGCCAGTGAAAGTAGGTTAGTTTGACCCAGTAGCAGCTGGTTTTCTAGTAAAGATCACTGTGCAAACACTCTGTGAACCCTGCTTTTTTTTTTTTTTTAGGAGAAAAGTACTTGTGACTGAATGAAATGGGGATTGTTTTTCTAAAAGAAAACAAATAACAGGAGAAATATAGTCTACTAAACCCAAGCCCACCTGTTGAATTCTAAACAAGACTCAATATTTAAAAAAAAAAAAAAAAAAAAAAAGTTCTCGATTTTATCATTGAACATGTAAAAGAGACATCACATTGTTCCACTTGGATCTCGTCAGTTTTTCTACCAACATCAGTGCAAGTAAACATCATTGGCACTGGGCCAACAGTCCTCTATGTACCTTGCTTATTTATATATTTTTTAGGAAAAAGTACATCTGACGAAATGGAAAATGAAATGCTTGCAAGGTGAAATACAAGGCTGCTGATCAAAACTAAGTAACTCAGTTCTCGGCACACAGTGTTCTACTTCAAAAAGTACAAAACCCACCTTAAGTACCAACCCAATTTGGGCGATTTTCTTTTTTCTTCTTTTATTTATTTATCAGGACATATAATGGTTAAGTACAGTAAAACATGTAATTTTTTCCCGGTTTATAATCTATTTTTGTTTTAAGAAAGACAAAAAATTCACATTTTTCCATTGAATGTGATGCTGGTTTATTCAAATTATGAAGAGATCCAGTCAAGTCTTCCAAAATGCCTCTCAAAAGCATCACCTTCATAGTCAATTCCTTAAAAAAAGCAGGTGAATTTTCTTTGATTAACAGATTAAAAAAAAAAGCACATTTCCTCATTGAATGCATCAAAAACTGAGCGCAGTCCAGTCACATGACCTATAATGCCTTTTAAAACACCACAGTCTTACAATAAACACCGAGTTGGGTGACATTTTTCCCAGAAAGAAAATTCAAAAACATAAACTCGGTTACTGCAGATGTGTGCAGAATGACAATTATCACATGCTTTATGTGTACTGGTTTGATTTTCTCTCACACAAGAAGACAAATTGTTGAATGACTGCCTTGTTCACTGCGATCAGACCAGACAATGAAGACGCCGCCATCCACCGTCGTATTGACTCGGTGCCTCATGCGTTTCCATTGATTCCGGATCAATCCCCCCCCCCACCCCTCAAAATCTCTTTGCTTTTTGCTCAGAAAGGCCCCTGCGTCGTTCAGGAAACGTCATTATCCAACTTTGATTTTACACCTGTTGCTACAGTCCACCGATTGCTCTTAGTGGAGGAATATGTCTTCTGGCTGGAAGCCATGACAACACACGACAAGGGACAGCGTGTTATTGGTTGTCTGCAGCGTACAGAACGAGGAGGCTGGAATGCAGCGGCAAAACTAATGGTAATAACAATCTTCATCCTGAGGAGAGCATCCTAATGGCCTCGCGCTGCACCTGAGGAGCACTCTGCGGTGCCGAGGCGCCTCGATCACAGTAATTACCATCACCCCTGATGTGTCCTTGGTTTAGCATGGGTTGTCATCAGGACAACCTTTCATCACCCCCAAGACCAGCCGCTGAAATCAAACCTTAACATCTTTGCTGTATCGGAGACGTGCGTATTAATACTGCGCCACCCGGAACCAACGCGTCCAAAGGGGCTTCGCCGATTCATGGCTTGTTTACTGTGTGTTAAAGTTTAGCAGGAGCAGGCCAAACAGCTTTTTTTTTCTTTTAGGAGTATTGTGTTTCCCTGGGAGGTCCACGGTGCAGCATGAAAAATTCATCACTCTTGGATGTCTACACAGCCTTAACTCATTGCCAGTCGCTCGCTGCTGGCTGTTTATGTCACAGGTGTTAAGCTGTCGTGAGTGCAGGTTAACTTCAAATAAAGAGGAGCAGCACCGAGATGCTCCTGAATATTTAGGAACATAAGGCCCGCTTCAGGCAGGTTATAAACAACAGGTTTGTTTGTTGTTGTTTTTTTTTGTTTGTCTGGAGCTGAATGTTCAGGGTGAATTTTATGTGTAAACATTTTTAGACCATTAACTTGTCAAGACGTCTGACATTAGAATATTGTGTTGTTAAAAACATTTGCCAGAGACATCATTTATACCAGGGATGGGGAAGTTAATGACTGTTAGGGCTCATTACCAGAGGGCTAAATTGTAATGAAAGGCTTTTGTTTTTGCAACACCTCAATTTTTTTATTTATTTTTTTTATAGCTGATGAGTATAGTCGCTGGTAATTAACCCACCTATGACATTGTTGTATGTCATGCTGTCACTTTGTCTTGGTTTTGACCCCCCCCCCCCCTCCAAAAAAAAAGAGAAAGCTGTATCAGCCTGCATCTTGGAGTTAAACTTACACCCGGAGCTCCTTGTGATCCTGGCCCAGTAACTCATTACTGAGTTCCTTTCTGGGGATGACACTCTAGTTCAGTCTGACAAGCCCTCTCAGGAGACCGCGGATTGAATCCTTTGGATGGCACAAAGTGACCTTGAGCTTACTGTCGTCTTTTTTTCTTTTTCTCTTTTTTTTCTTTTGGGGGCTTCTTATCCGGGATCTTTTAATCCGCAAGGCAGTGTTATAATTGGACACTTTAGTCGACGCTTCTGGGGTAGTCTTCATCAAGAATAGAGGTCAGCTGATCGGATATGGAGTCGCAAACTATTCACTTTTGGGGAAATAACTTTGTTTAGAATTGTCACAAGCAGAAGACCTTCGCCTCTACAAAAGAAGAAACAGTAATTGGTTAA
The DNA here is from genome assembly GCF_963383615.2 of Lipophrys pholis. Lineage (NCBI taxonomy): Eukaryota > Metazoa > Chordata > Actinopteri > Blenniiformes > Blenniidae > Lipophrys > Lipophrys pholis. The sequence goes on along the minus strand of NC_137635.1, from coordinate 5,515,134 downwards.
CCGTGGAAGTGTTTATTCAGCTGCTCCTACGCTGGATGCTCTTCATACAAGCAACCCTGATTCAGCCGCGGTCAAGACTTAACCCGGTGCACCTGAAATACTATTGAACCCGCTCCAGCAACAGAAACTTTGGAGTTTTTGTTCACCACATGAACAATCTGGCACCAAATTGGCTGTTATACCTCACAATGACAGGTCGAGGGATATAAAACGAGGAAAGGAGAACAAGTAGAAATGATAAGCTCATTGTAGATAAGACCATATCAGCATATACTTGTCTGTCTACTGATAAGTAGTAACAATCAGCTGCACAGTTGTGATTTTCTAATCTTTGTTTTTTTTCCACGATTGTTTTTAATTTGAGATTTTTGGCTTAAAAATACTCCCACCCCTACACAGTTTATCTTGTATCAATTAAAGAATAATATACAGATTCCCAGCCTTTTTAAGATGAGTTTATTTTAAAGCATATCTTGAAACTCAAGACTGAACACATTCAACTGTTTGAATTAAAACCATGTTGAAAAGATCCATTCTCTTCAACCACAGCGGCGAGTTTATTGGTTGTGGTCAAAGATGCTTCTGTTTTCAACACGAATCAACTCTGATCAGTACGTTATGCCTCTTCCCACTATGCGAGCTGTGGTGAATAAGCTGCAGATTAGATGAAAAGGCTCATTGTTGCCTCACAATATGAGTCTAAACACACCACAACCAACGGCCATTTAAAATAGTCCAGTCTTTGCAGAAACTCAATTATGTCACTGAGACTCTATAAAGTGTTGGTACTCACTGTTTGGGTTCTGTGTTCAGGTTGACCGAGCCTTCGGGATACCTCACCGACGGGCCCATCAACTACAAGTACAAGACGAAGTGCACCTGGCTCATCGAGGGCTAGTAAGTAATTGGGAGAATTGTCAGCCGATAGTTCACCATTCCTTCTCTCTCTCTCTCTCTCTTGTTCTTAGCAGTTAGAGAAATACAGAGTCTTCCTTTATCGTTTCATGCTTTTAATTGTCGCGACCGCCACTGATAAGATGGAGCTGTTTCGAAAGTGCATTACCGAGATGGCGATAAACAAAGAGCGGCCCGTCGCTCCGGGATCCTGCTACATTTTAGAAATGGAGAACAATGCACAGAAGGTCCATTAAGAGTTAAATGAAATCGATCCTTTGAGAAGCACAGAAGTAATAAGATGACAATTTGAATTTTGCTAACTTCCAAGTAGCCAGCGGTAATCGAAAGGCTGTTGATTGAGTTTTGCATTCCGTTGAAGGAACGTAAGCTCATCGCTTTGTCGTCTCTTCCTCCTGCAGTCCAAACGCGGTTCTGCGGTTACGATTTAACCACTTTGCCACCGAATGCAGTTGGGACCACATGTATGTCTACGACGGAGACTCGATATATGCGCCGCTGGTCGCTGTTTTCAGGTGAGAAGGTCAAAGAGATGGAACCTTCATTTCATTAGTTAATACGCTCACTGATCTCTGGTGGCGTCTGGTTTCTTTCCGTCTTAAGTGCTTAAGGATAGTTTCCATTAGTGGGAAAAAACCAGCATGCTGTCAAATAAAAAAGTTCAGTCAGTAAATGAGTTTTAGTTTGTTTTGAGTAATGAGTATGTCTGAAAGCACTAAAAGGTTAATTCCTGTGTATTGATTCTAGAACAGAAGAAGCACTGACTGTTTGAAAAATGTAGACATTGACTCCAGTTTTATTGCCTTTGTTTGTAATTTAGTCTCCATTGATTGTCTACAGAGAGATTTAATGAGAAGTTGTTACTGTAAAACCAAGGATCGAGTTCTGATCAAATCCTTTTCTGGGTTTCCTCCCAGCGGCCTCATCGTGCCGGAGGTGCGGGGCAACGAGACGGTTCCGGAGGTGGAGACGACGTCGGGCTATGCACTATTACACTTTTTCAGCGACGCTGCCTACAACCTGACAGGATTTGAAATATTTTACTCGTAAGTACCGTGAGCGGTTCATGCGTTGGCTCAGATTTTGAAACAAGCCACAAGATGATGTACATTTTTTTTTTCCCATGGACCCCAATTTCTTAGCCACAAGTGTTGAGTATGGGATGATTTGTGTGCCATTATAACCCACAATAAGCCATTCCATGCTTCTTCTGAGTATTGCAAATAACAGAACAAGTATTAAGTCCTTCTCGGCAGCAGTCACTGTAATGACCACTGGCCTGCTCAGTGGTTTTTGTTTTTCCTGCATCAGAAGTCTTTTTAATCCTACTAACAATGGCTAAATGTTAAATGATAGTCATCAGTCATCCCCAGCTGTGCATTTATTATTCTACTACATAATGACAACACACTGTATTTCTATCCAGGATCAACTCTTGTCCCAATAACTGCTCCGGCCATGGCAAGTGCACTCCTGGGAACTCGGCCGCCAGCCGAGTGTATTGTGAATGTGACAAGTACTGGAAAGGCGAGGCCTGCGACATCCCCTACTGCAGGAACAACTGCGGCAGCCCCGACCACGGCTACTGCGACCTCACCGGGGAGAAGCTTTGTGTCTGCAACGACAGCTGGCAGGGTAGGAGCCCCGACGTGTTGCATCATTTTGATCAGGAAGCTTCAAAGTGTGGGAGGATGAAGCTTCAACCCCATTCCAACTCTCACTCTGCATGTGCTTCATCTCAGACCAGATAGTGAGGAGAATTGATCAGTTTTAATCTGGGCTTATTTCTTCATATCATAAATACCTCTCAATAAAGGTAAGAAATACAACAACTGATGGTTGGGAAAAGGAACCCCCCCCTGATTCCTGACTTTACTTTTTTTTCTGCTGCTGTAGCATAACCTGAACCAGGGGTGTCAAACACAATTTTAGTTCAGGGGACACATGCAGCCCAATATATGTGGTAAAAATGTCTATATTTTTGTAAAAAACAAACAATTTCTATGGTAAATTACTACAATCTTAACATGAAACTAAATTTAATGAAACCTTCAAGTGCAAAATACCGTGAAATGTATAGAAATCTTCCCTTATTGCTGTTTTGTCACAAACTCATCCTGGTATCACCGATATCTCAGCTCGGGTCTCGGTGTTGTGTTGAGTCCGCTACTCCTATGAATTTCTTAAATAAAAAAACCCCAATGTTTTCATATCAGCGTTTCAATCATATGTGGTCCTGACACCTAAACTTGTAACGATGCGTTCCCAGATTCAAAAGGTTTCCTCACGGTTCTACACAATGTTCATTTGCAGTCATTCAAAGTGCTGCCGCAGCTCCCGTGTCGTCTGTGGTGATTGTGAAGCCAGTTGTAATGAGCGACGCCATCGCAGACGAGTGCAAACAGCTGTGTTGTGTTGTGTTGAGTTGTGTTGTGCTGTGCTGTAATGCTGATTGGTAACATGTCGATAAGCCCTGTGACAGTGCGTTATTATGCGCCTCCAGCTGGAGCGAGCCAAACGCTTCTGCATGATGAAACTTGACAGGCTCATTAGCGGAGGCATGTGCCTTTCTAGCATGGTCGCCGTTCACGCGGCTTAACCTATACGCACCTTCCTGCTTGTCATGTTCGTTTAAGGGGCGACAGTGCCTCTGGAAGCAAGATGTTAATAATGATTATTTGTTGCTTTTGTTTCTTCAATTTCCTCTCTTTCCATCCTGTGTTCTCCCCCCACCGACAGGTCCAGATTGCTCTCTGACCGTACCTTCAACAGAGTCTTTCTGGGTCCTACCCAGCGTGAAGCCCTTCGGCACGTCTCTCGCCAGAGCGTCCCACAAGGCCGTGGTGCAGGAGAAGGTCATGTGGGTTGTGGGTGGCTACACCTTCAACTACAGCTCCTTCCAGATGATTCTTAAGTAAGTAACTTAAACCCAAATGATTGTCTTCAGGAAACTTTTCTCATCAAAATGTACCATCTGTTTATTTGCTTGCTCAATGAAATTCAACACCCTTTTTAGCCTGAAAGAAAAGTGGTTTTGTGCTACTCCGAGCAGTCAACCGTATGATAAGATCAACTGATGATGGGCTTACGCTTACTGTAGAGAAGTATCCAGTGCGGGGACAATCAGGGGGAACACCGGGCAATCTGTTGCTTTTGGAAAACTGAAGACAATGACAGATATTCAACATCTCTCACAAGACTGTAGCGTTCAGAGCCACCCATGCTTGTGCGTTTGATAAATTTTTTATCTTTTTTTATTAATTTTGATGCACTGATGAGAGCTGAATGCATCTGTCTTGTCATTACTGTGAATTCCCTTTGATCAAACAGCCACCTTTAGTCATGAATCATACACTTTTCGATTCTTTTCTTCATACATCCCATTGATCTGCCGAACAGCTCATATCCTCAGTTTGAAGGAGGCTTGTACTGTGTGAACAGTCTGGTCTGTGGCCTTTATCATAAGCTTTAGAAATACATCCTGCGCAGCTGTTGTGGTCTATATTCTGGAGCATAACTTCCACCAAGATGTTGTGGGCTGTGCTAAATGTAACACAATACTTGTTGGAAGCCTGTATTTGGTCCGTTCAGAGCAGGGACTGGGAACTTCTTAATGATATAGAAATACTTTGTGGCATTAAAACATAGACTTGATTCAGAGTTCTAGATATTTATACATGATAATGCTATTATTTAGTTGTCTGACTCACATCAGTCAATCTTACTCAAGTCTTCATTGGGAACTGCTTTTTTTAGATAAAGTTTCCTTTTCTGCAGCATGTTTTGGATGTTGGTGCTTAAATGCTTATAATGACATCCGGCTGATCTTCTTACTTTGAGCACCTTGTTGCACCAAGATATTTTTTTTGTTGCCTTTACACCAGTTTCCTGTTTCATTCCCACTACTGAAGCCTTTCTGGTTTGAAGCTGTGATCAAACTCAATGTGTGTAAACATACCCTCTGACAAACTGTATCAACAGATAACCTCGTAGCTTTAGCAACACAACATCAATGTGTTGTAGTTTATGTTCCATTTCTGCATATATAAAGTGACTGAATAAATCCAAAAAAAAGGTTTAATATTCGTAGACAACTCTTTGGATAAATTGGAAAACTAAAATCTACACTTAGCCGTGTCCTATTTCAGGTTTTCTAACCAATGTTTCTCATCCTCATTGCTCAGATAAGCTCTCTCCATCTGCTCTGTGTTTGCTCATCGCTATACGTCGTGATTCCTGATGCTCCAAAAGCATCTTGTACAGATTGCTAACGTGTGATGACGTGACCAGGTGTTCTCCTTCTTTGCCCACAGTTGCAAACATTAATTTCTCAGCAGATGTTCAGAATTTCCAGCTAAAAATAAAGAAGGAAACTATGAGCGTTTGTTTCCCTTTAATAATTCAGGAGGTTATGAGGTAAACATCAATTTGTGTGAAGTCAGAGAGACGCGTGCAGTGTTTTGGAAGCGCCGTAGGTAATGGGTACATTCTGTGCACGCTTTGGTTTGTGTGTGTTGGTGTAACTTTTTATGTTGCTTTGCCCCGCAGCTACAACCTGGAGAGTGGCATTTGGAACACGGTGCCCATCAATAGTGGCCCGGTGCCAAGATACGGCCACTCACTTGCACCCCACCAGGTAAACGCAATCCAGAAGGCTTGTAGAAAACAGAAAGTGACCATGGGAGGGAGAATTGGATGTTTTATCGAGCTTGTACTAGTCTCTGCACATCATATCATAGGATTTTGTTGACTTTTTGTCTTTCTGGGTGCATATATAAATGGTAGATGTGTGTGTGCATGTTTAAAATATCCTTCACAAATAGAATTTTGTTAATTGATTTAACACATGCCAACTTAAATAACTGATGGTGATATATTGTAGATGGGTCAGACATCCAGAGTGATGCAATCTGGTGATTTTCTGACCCAGATTTATTCAGATCTTTTAAAAATAATAATATAATTGAACCAATTTTCCCATAAAAAGTCCATCATAACCTGCCATTTTTCCCCTCATGTTTTATTTCCATGAGGCAAACAGGCTCTAATCATTTGGTCAGATTTAACTATGATGGAGTCTTTTCAATAAAGAAAAGTCCCAGACTATGTCGAGTATGAGCATTGTTGAACAAAAAACACAGTATCTGCTAAATTAATGAAATATTGTTTAATACCAGTTTCATGCCTTGATTCTATCAGTCATAGGGCTGTATTATTATAAAAGGAATAGAGTGGGTAATGGCCTAGAAATCTTGCCACTGTGACTGAACATATGTGTAGGTACGGGAATGTCAACTAAGGCTTTTCAGAAAGGCACATTCACCATTAGGTTTTGACATGTTTTCGATTTTTATGACGGTGTGTGTCAACTCCTCTCATGTGCTCTCGTCATCTGCTCAGGATGATATTTATATGTTCGGCGGGAAGCTGGAAGCCGGCTGGGGAAACGTGACAGACGAGCTGTGGGTGTTCAACGTACCCAGTCGGACGTGGCAGAAGAGGAACCCCGTGGTGAGCTCTCCAGCCACGGCTCAAATATACGCTGTGGAGGGACACTCGGCCCACTGCGTCCTTCTGGACAGCGGCGAGGCTATCATGCTGGTCATCTTTGGCTACTCCCCAATCTACAGCTACATCAGCAACGTTCAGGAGTACAATCTGAGTGAGTCAATTCTACTAAATGACACTTGTTTATCTCAAGTTTTCCCCAATGTTCACATTGTACTTATCACATTGTTGTAAAATGTGTTTATTTGCAACCTCATGTAGCTTAAAATGAGCTTTTCATTTTCATTTCATTCATAAATCTGAATAAATAGAATAATAAATCAGCAAAAAATATTGCTAAGATCTGTCTTGAGTCATAGATGACTCCACAAATAAAGGATTTCAAGTGCTGCGAAACCGTGAGACGTTTGGAGCAGCTTCAATTTGTAGTTTATGTCGTTTCTTTATAAAAGCTTGTGCTATTTCTTTCAATTGTTTCTTAATCTTAATACACAGCTCAATTAATCAGCCACAGCAGACAGTGTGGCTTTGAATACGAATGGCAGTAGTAATTAGGGATGTGTACAATTAGTCGGCTAAGTGATTAAATGTTCACTTGTCGGCACCTGAAATACCGGTATTAGAGTTTCAAGCCCGTTCACATGAAACCCGAAAGGTTTCACAGGTTCATTTACACAACAGGGCCAGGATGCACAGCATTTACGGCATTTGTGGCTTTTCTGTGTGTGTGATCATTTTCAAAATGTCTGAATCTGAAACTTTTCTGAAACGAAAACTAGAAATGATGCCTTCTTCAGTCTATCGTTGTGGTGTAAAAGGAACTTTATCCCAGTATGAGAAGCGCAACCGTCATGCGACTGCCTGCCACTAGTCGGAGCTACAGAGCTGTCGGACTGCGGTTTTTCCATCAACAGAGTTTGTCAGCACTTTTATCTACATAAATTAAAACAAAGTACTGTGTAGGCTTCTCTAAATGCACTCAGTATTCGTTGCTGCTGCGATTACCGGTATGTGTTTTCGTTTCAGAAATGATTTGTGTTTACACGGCAACATTCTGAAGATTATGTCCGTTTACACAGCAACGACCAACCCCAAAAAACGATGTAGTGAACATGCCTGGCTACAGGTTAGAGCTGTTGTTTGTTTTTGTAAAGAAACTGCACTCACATGTGCAGAGAGCAGTACTCTATAAACATTAACAATGGAAGAAAACACGGACATTCCTATGGACAGACAGTGGAGTTGGATTGTTATTCCGGGTGACTCTCAACTGTAGAACCACCAAGTCCCAGGAGAAAATGAACTGGGAGTCTTGACACTTTGGAGGCCGTGTAAACGTGGCTCCGAAGCAACTCAAAGGCAATTGATATCATTTACCCTGAGACGGTGTAATCCCACCTGGTCTTAGAAGATAACACGGCTCATCACAACATTGACCTTCTAAGATTTACCTTCCCTTTACCTTTGTGGAAAGTAAAGACTTTAAGCAGTTGATATAATACGTTGAGCCTGAACACACAGCACGACATTGACAGTTGACAGTAAGCTTAGTCGACAAGTATTAATTTGAATTTTGCTCAGTTACCTGAATATTATTCTCTAGGACCATGTCTTGTGGTCTCTTCTTTCATTTTTTATTTTTTTTAATTAAAAACCTGTGAGGGAAGTTGTTGAGGATCCACCAACTAAGATGATCTGCAGCCCGTTTCTCTTTTGTTGTGAACTGTAAGAAAGAAAAACAATGAGAAGAAATCAGAACATGAAGTGCACACAGCAAAATAATGTTAGCTCCCCTGACAGTCTATTTTTGAAAGAAAGCTAAAAAAAATTAAACGGATCAAGGATGTTTATATTCTAGTCTCTCAATGAGAAGAGATTGTGTTCTTCTTCAAGGATACTTTTCTTAAATCGCGTCACTACTGAGTGCTATTTGATTTGTGGTACTTTTAAAGTAGAGGGGGGCATGTTCCAGATTTGATTGACATTTTCAGGAGCCGGCCACGCTGCATGTCAGCTATAAACAACCGCCGCGTTATTATTGATGTAGAAGAGAGAAAATGCAAAGCTGCGTATGTATTTCTCATGAAATGCAGATTTGTGAAATGCCCTCGGTTTTGCAACGAGCCATCACACGTTTGATACCGTTTTTATAGGAAGATGGTGTCTTTAAAGCTCTCCCTTCATGCTTCATTAACAGGGTCCAACACGTGGTTGGTGCCGGAGACCAGAGGCGCCATTCCCCAGGGAGGCTACGGCCAAAGCAGCACCTACGACAGCGCCAGCGGCAGCGTCTATGTCCACGGCGGCTATAAAGCTCTGCCCGCAAACAAATACGGCCTCGTCGATGACCTCTACCGATACGACGTCAACACACGGACATGGTGAATCAACACCTTCCTGTTCTGCTCACCTCATTCATTATGCATCCCAGAGGCTGTGTGACACCCCGTATTACATGCCGCCGCTTTACAGTCGTCCTTGACACCCCCCCCCCCGTGCGTTCCAGGTTCATTCTGCGAGAAAGCGGCTTTCCACGGTACTTGCATTCAGCCGTGCTCCTCAGCGGCACCCTGCTCATCTTCGGTGGCAACACACACAACGACACGTCGCTCAGCAACGGGGCCAAGTGTTTCTCCGCCGACTTCCTCGCCTACGACATCGGTAGGCGTCGCCACGAGGGATGAATTATGTGTTCTTGTCACTTTGTCATCACATTTACAGATTAGTTGAAACAACAATGTTTTTGGGTGAAGCTGACAAGCGTCAGGATTTCCTTGGGAATTGTAAATTATTTACTCCATTAGCCTGAGGTCTTGTAGTTTTACTTATTCATTAATGTGTTATTGTGATTAGAATGTAATAATCACTGGAATACCTTCAAGTAATCACATTTTTCATTATCCTCTCTTTAACTCCAACTATGACAAGTATTAGAAACCTTTTACGTCATATGCTACAGAAAACATTAACTTATTAAAGGTGTTGATTTGGTGATGAATCAAATTTTTGGGCTATTTTCAGATGCAAAGTTTTGGCCAGTCATTTTTTATTTTAATTACATTGGATTTTAATCGTGCCACAATGCTTCTTTTTTTTTTTCTCCTATATAATCGTTATGAATTGATAACATTCACTGAAAATCAGACAGAAAAAAAACTGCTTGTCCTACTGCTTAATTTTTTAATTTATATTTTATGTGGTTTGTCAGTCTTTTATTTATAAATGGCACTTTTGTCAGAGCCTCAGTCCTGACGTGACCTGCTCGTACAGACGAACAAAAACAAGATGTCACATAAAGAACACTTTGTGTCTGAAATCAAATGTGGAAACCACCAAAGTCAATGTGTATTGATTGTTTTTCAAGTAGTTATTAGACTGAGAGGACTTGGAAAAAGACCAGAATTTCTGAGAAAAGTCATTTGTAAGGCAGTGGATGCACATGTTTGTGGTGTTGATTTATGCAGTGTGTCCAGTATGCAATTGGCTGGATTTTAGTTTTTATGTACATTGTATTGTAGTGATTTTTGGCCTCATTGATTTTCACCAACTCAGATGAATAGAAGAATTGGCCACATTGGAATTAATCAAACATTTATCAGATTTAGCAGAACATCAGTGTAGCCCAGATCTGATTTGTAATACAAATGCCTTTTGTCACGTGTGCTGTTTGACAGAAAAGTTGTGGAGAGACACCAAGGGACAAAAAATAATTAGATTTGGGCCACATTCTGCTGCAGTCTGGCTGTTTTTGTTCACAGTTTAGGATTTTAAAACAGTGGAAAACCAAGTCACTTACTCACACTGCCTTGTTTTTTTTCTTTTTTTTTCTCAGCGTGTGATGAGTGGAAAGTCTTGCCAAAACCGAATCTGCACCGGGATGTCAACCGCTTTGGTCACTCTGCTGTGGTCAGCAATGGGTGAGTGCTGGATGTGGAATTCTGCACACTGGACAGATGGTGGAATCTGCTTCCAAGTCTGTTTGTGGTCGTGTGTTGCTTTGTTTGATCTGGTGGTGATATTTCTGCTCTGTTGATGACGTCTGGAGCCGTAATATAAATAAATCAACACACCATATACAAGGAATAGCGACAGTGGTTTCAGCTCTTGCTTTTTCTTATTTGCTTTCCTCATCAGGTCCATGTATGTGTTTGGGGGCTTCTCCAGCGTGCTGCTCAACGATGTGCTGGTGTATCGACCTCCCAGCTGCCAGGCCTTCTTGGCACAGGACCGGTGCGAGAAGGCAGGGCCAGGGGTTCGCTGCATCTGGAGCAGGGGCCGCTGTGTCCCCTGGGAACCCAGCATGGCTGACGGCAGCCTCAATCCTGCCCCGTTCTGCCCTGCCAAAGCTGGTGAGGAAAAACATGAACAAGTTTCAAAGTTGACTTTCACATAAAGCTCCCCGCCTGCTAAATCTCTTACTTGTTATGTGTCCCAAGCTGGGTTTGTATTTTGACTATCTGTGCGCACAGACACTCCCTCCAACGCTGCTGCTTCTTCTGTGTTTGTAGTCACGGTGGACGAGTGGTGCTACAGGTTCTCGGACTGTGCCAGCTGCACAGCAAACACCAACGGCTGCCAGTGGTGTGATGACAAGAAATGCATCTCCGCCTCCAGCAACTGTACATCTGTGAGTTCTCCAACAGGGGGCACCAAAGCACTGCTGTTTAACATTAGTCTTTCAGAAACACACACACACAACCCCCCCCCCATGATTTTCCTGAGCTGAGGATTTTGGAGGGAAGAAGGATTTTTGTGCCGTATTTCTTTATACTCTCTGAATGAGTGGCTTCTTCAAAAATAACAGATTTTGCTTTTAACTTTTTTTTTCTTTGTGTCTTTCTGATGCGGTAGAACGTGAAGAACTTCACCGAGTGTCCAGTGCGGAACGAGCAGGTGTGCAGCAAGCTCGCCAACTGCAAGAGCTGCTCACTGAATCTCAACTGTCAGTGGGACCAGAACCACTCGCAGTGCCACGCTCTGCCTGGTAAGCTCCACCTCAGACCCAGCAAGGGTATTCTTATACGAAAGAATCACACTGAAGGCTTTGGATTTGGTTTTGAGTTTGACACACACATGCACACATACAGTCAAGGACGGGTGAAGGTAAAACAAATTTTTTTTTCTCTCTTTGTCGATGTCAATATGGTGCTTACATTTGGAGATAGACCTAACGTGGTTGGTTCCATAGCATCCACCCAGCTTCTATACTGCTTTAGGTTCTTGGGAGCAGGAAGTGGATCTTAACTGGAAATGGGTGAAAGCAGGGTTCAACCCTGCATAGGTTGCTGGTCCATCACAGAGAGATGAACAACCACACAGGAAGACCTTGCAAACTAGTCAAATTGGGAATAATCTCACTGTGACGCGATGTTAACTACTACACCAACTTCCATTTCAAAATATCCATTAAAAATGCTGGTATAATTTCTAAAGCGATGATGACTCCATGTCCAGTAAAAAAAAAAAAATTTGTGGGGTGCTTTAGAGTCCAGTATGCACATTAAGTGGAGAGAAAGAAAAGGCTTAACTTCCTACAATTATGCTTGAGTCTATAATTATTGCAGAAAATTCAAAGTAACAGTCAAGTTTAGAGCAATTAGCTGAAGAAATCCTTTTAGTCACGATCGACCAGTCTAAAAGCTTTTTCTCAATGTACATCTAATTTTGCTTGTTAAATTTCATTGATGTGACTCTGTCACTAGTTCATATTAAAAAATGTCTTAATCTTGAATAACACTGGTGTAAAGAACCGAAAAAAGATGTTTTAGGATTGTTGTTATTGCATTATACCAGAAGTTGTGAGATATTGTTTCAGGACTGGATCATTATGGAAACATAACGGAGGGAAATATTCACATTATTGACATGTTCACTGTAATGAACAGCTTCACTGACGTCTGAAGTAGAAGGGGATATTAAAACAGACATTCATTGATTTTCAGAGTTGTCCTTACTTGATCAATTTAAGAACAGAAAGTGAATCAAATCTTTTCGTGACTTTTGCTTTTGCTGATGTTAAAAATGATTTAACGTGGGAAGTTTTTGTTTCCTTCTTTGGCTGCAGTTTAAACACTATCTGCCGAGTGTAGAGATGCATTTTCAAGATGTCATCCTGATGTTGTTTATCAGACCTGGCAGTGCATTTAGTTTACCTCGCACCAACTTCCCCCCCACCCCCACCCCCGTTGTTGATGTTGACGCTGGCTGAATCTGGAGAAATAGTGCTGTCACTTTTTCCATAATTTTCAGTTCATGAAGTCTTGTCGCCTGAGGGGGGAGTGCAGTGGGAGCTGCAAATAATGTGTATATGCACCTGCTTGTGTGTGTGTGTGTGTGTGTGTGTGTGTGTGTATGTGTGTGTGTGTGGCCTGTACATAAATTTCTAATGCCTGAATGTAAGTTGCTCATCGCACACACACACAATGCGTACATTTAGAGCAAATCGGTGCCAAATACACACATGCAAAATCAGCTACACACACACACACACACACACCGCCCTAAATCTTTCGTCCCCTGTGATTTCTGATGCTTGCTTTGCTCTCCGTTTGCAGCCGTTTCACCCGGGGTATGGCGCTCCCCCTTCAGCAGTGTTTAACTAACAGTCTCAGTTAGTGATTTCAAATATTGACTTCAAAGAATTTCTCCTGCCGCCCTGTAAATGTTAAGAGAGTAATGATTTCACTACCACCTCTCTCTCTCTCTCTCTCTCTCTCTCTCTCTCTCTCTCTCTCTCTCTCTCTCTCTCTCTCTCTCTCTCTCTCTCTCTCTCTTCCACCCCCCACCCCCATTTCAGCCCAGCACTGTAGTGAGGGCTGGACCCAAGTGGGTGAGGCCTGCTTGAGGATAAACTCCAGCCGTGAGAGCTACGACAACGCCCAACACTACTGCAAGAACCTCAACGGCAACATCGCCTCGCTCACCACCTCCAAACAAGTGGACTTTGTGCTCGAGGAGCTCAAGAAGCTCCAGGAACAAGACAAGGTAAAGAAAAATGAGTACATGTTTCCCTGAGCTTGTGACCCCCCCCAGCTGCTCAGCTTGTTTCGAGTATCCCGAATAAAACTTGTTCACACCTGATCTGTTGTGTCCGAAACACATTCTCTCTCAAACAGATGATATTAAGTTACAGGTTTTATAATGTGCACACTGTGACAGGTCAAGTTTACAGCACCGTGTTTAAAAACGAGTCAGGAGTATTTATTTTCTACCCCCCCCCTTTTTTTTTACTGGTTCAGCCTGCAGAATTCTTTTGTCTGTCATTCGTCACTCTGTGCTCCAACCTATATGATTTACTCAGCTTTTATGATTTCTCTTCACTTCTGTCAGCAGTATAGAGCAGACTTTGCGGTAACGGTCATAAACATCATCGCCAGTGGTCTCTAACTCGGACCTTTACAGCCCAGGTTGAACAGGAGTGGGCTCAACCTGTAAAAAGTTAGCACATTGATCTATAAATAATGTTTTGCTTAGTAGTGCCATGAAGTATGAGTATGTTCTGAAATTCTCTTTTTTTGTTTTTATCGCCTGAAGAAATTTAAAAAAGCACCCCCCAAAAAAGCCAGTGGAAGCCCCAGTGGAGGAATGAGAAACAGCAGCTACTTTCATTGGAAAATTATCTAAGACTTGACAGCTGATTCTCTTCTGCTTATAGTTTTTACTTTGATTGGCACTTTTGCTGTAATGTCGAGCTTAGTTTACATTTCCTTATACAAATACATTTATACATGCAGACTGGACAGCTTGCAGTTCTATTTTGGACTCATAATTTGAATATATATTCTGCACCAGAAGATCTCAATTATGACTTTATTATTAAAATATAAATCCCAAATGACAGTAGCAGGCTCATCATTCAAGCCTTTTCAGTTTTAATGAAATTGTTGAATTGTGCTCTCGGACAAACACTCACCTTCTTGTCCCTCACAGATACAAACGTTTCCCGCAGTGACAGACGAATCTACTGATGGATTTTAGTTTGGTCATGCCTCCTGCATTCAGGAGAATACCATTTGTCGTCAGTCTGTTGAGTTGAAACTGGGCTGTTTGTTCTGAGCAGACCCTCGCCTTACCGTACTGCATCATTTTCCCATTACATTTAAAGTTGATTCCTGAAGGCAAATAAGTAATCATATCTGTGAAATTGTTTTTAGTAGACTTTTAATGACATCTTTGGCAGTGTAACTGCAGCAGCTATCCAGTGTTCTACTTCTTTTTTTTTTTAAATAGCACAATTGCAGAGAAAAAGGAGGCACACTTATTAACCTTTTTTAACTAATATTTGAATGCCAGTATGTGTTGAGCCTTTTGTTTTGTGTCCACAGCGGTTGTCTCCATGGGTGGGCTTGAGGAAGATCAATGTGTCATACTGGGGTTGGGAGGACATGTCTCCCTTCACCAACAGCAGCCTGCGCTGGCTGCCAGGCGAGCCCAGCGATTCTGGATTCTGTGCCTACCTGGAGGAGCCTCAGGTGTCGGGTCTGAGGGCCAATCCGTGCACGTCCACTGCACATGGCCTCATCTGTGAAAAAGCAACTGGTGAGACGCGCACCCTAACAACTACAGACACATTTCAGTGCTTTATGGCAACAATACATCCGTTTTTATACATTTCCTGCAGAGTTACATGCCTACAACTTGGCTAATCCTAATGATAATCTAAACCTAACGGAAATGTGTGTGTGTATATAGACTTTAGGTCCCGACAACAGGAATTAATACACGTTCACATGTGTTACACTCAACAGTGGAGACGGGATGTTTTTATGACTGCTATGGCGCACAGACGTGTGGAGCTGCACCCTCGACACACTCCCACTGTCCATAAGCATTTTCTAACACCATATTTCCCACGTGTAAGCACCAAGCAGAGTAAAATTAAGTCAATTTTTAAACAATGCATGCGTGTGTCTGGGTGTTTAAAGTCTCCGATCACAGTGAGAAGGGAGTATCGTCCTTCCAGGGAGCTTTTTAAATTGACATTCATTTGCATTAAACTCATCTGTAACTAATAGTCCACACTCATGCACATTATATCGACTTGCTCTTCCACTCACTGTTCATTTCCTGCAAACTCACTTTAAACAAAGCTACTTACCTAATCTTTAATCCTTCAACCAAACTCAAAATATCTTCACCTGAACGTTTATTTGTACGATCTTGATGTCACCCCAATAACTTGAGCACATGAACAGAATAAATACACAAAATATTTGATGCCTTTGAGAATGGTATCTTAAATGCATTTCTGTTGTTTTCCTGCCCAGGAAACCCCAATCAGAGCTCCCGTCCGTCCTGCAAGAAACCTTGCCTGCTGCACACCAACTGTGCCAACTGTACGAGTCAGTCCATGGAGTGCATGTGGTGCGGCAGCGCCCAGCGCTGCGTCGACTCCACCGCCTACGTCATCTCTTTCCCCTACGGCCAGTGTCTGGAGTGGCAGACTGCAGATTGCGTGGGTAAGAATGTTTTACTGAACTTAATCTAGTTGAGTCTTCTTTGAAGTCTAAAGTCTGGCATTAAGGCGGCTGACAATAAGCTCTCCCAGATCGGCCTTCTGTAAGCAGCCAATATTCATCACCTGAGAGAAAAGAGGTTACGGGAGGAAAACGGCTTAAAGTGGAAGGTGTTTCTGGCAGAGGGGGAAATCGTATTGGTTTTCCCGTGATTGGCTTTGGAAAGTGTATTTGGTTCGTAATGGCCAATTACTTCCGCGTATAATCTCACACCAACTGTTAGATTTCCCTGTTGACCCAGGCTATACCATTAGCTAAGTAGTTTAAGCAAAGTCTCGCGCTGAGAAGGAGAGATTGCAAATAACAGTGAATGTGGGTGTTGTGGGAGTGCACACATGTAGTCCTGTGAATGGGAATGTTTTTGTGGTAGTTGTGAACCAAAATACATGATAATATACCAACAAAAAGTTAAATAATCCCATTTCAACAGCATGAATGTATTTTAATAATGCAATCACGATCATTGACCAACACAAGCTTCTCCAATTCAACACAATGCATCAGTCCTCTTCTCAGCAATACTCAGAATGAAGCATATAAGTAATGTCTATTGTGCATGTTTGCATCATCTGCCTGAGCTTTAGAGCAGAAGTCCTGAATGTTATAATCCCTCTAAGGCGTCACATAAACAGGTCTGAAGGGCCACAAGTTGTTCAGGCTGTTGAAGTTGAGATTACACTTAGAGAATCCAGAGGAGAAAGCCACAAAATGAAAGCACTGCTGGAGACAGTTTCACATTGTTATTCCCCAGATGATCATGTTCAGGACTGATCATCCTAAATGCCGGACGCATACAAAGGCCAAGCAGTATTTTCCCCCGTGTGGGAGCGAGTTGACTTGAGGGCTCCTTCACTTGAAGGTCGAGGTAGCCGCCGCCTCGGTGCTGCGTGATGTATGAATACCAGCCACTGTTGTGGCAGACTGTAAAAATATCTCTGATCAGTTTAGCGAGTAACAAATTTAGGGAGCCCATGAGTGCTGTCCCTAATTCATTTGTGTCTGCCGGTGTGGGCTAATGCAGACAGAGATGCGCGGTTCGCCATGGATGTTTGTCTTGTTGGAGTCCCTCATGGCGTGAAGGACGGAGAAGGGCGTCCTCTCAATCCTCTCAGCAATTTCTTCACTTTGTTTGTTCTGTCTGACGCAAAGTTTCAACCGCTGCCTTGAGTCTTGAGTTTTGCAATCTACTTCCTCGTTCTGAGTCCACTACATAAATGCATTTAAAGCTACAAACCTATAAAAAATAACTTTGTAACATCACTGCCCGCTGGGAATAAGCTAGTAGTGATTTCTTTTTTTACTGTGTTAAAGCTTGTAATAGCTTCTCGCTTTTCTCTGGGGAATAAACTCTTCATTTACAGTATAGCCTTCAAATTGATAATCCAGTTTATCTCTTCACTTTCTGTGTAGCTGTATCCGACTGGATCAAACGGCCCGAGCCAAACACATGGTCATCCGTGCCATAAACACAGTGTCTGTCTGTTTCATCATGTCTGGTCCGAAAAAGCAAACCCCCCTCCCGGCTGCGTTTAGTTCAGACAGAATTTTAAACATGCAAGGTTGAGTTGACTTTGCCTTTCACCTCGAAGCGTTTTCCACACTCTTTGATTCTGTCTTTTCCCTGGGATCAGGCTTGTATGCTCCTTACACCAATTCTACTGTTGGTGTACAGTTCGGGAGGTTGGCTTGGCCTGAGCCAGGGGTTTTGCCAGACTTTCATACTGCAGAAGCTTTTTTTGATGAATTCTAAACTCACAGTATATGATGATATAGTTAACAGCTGTTGGTATCTGTAGACATAAAACAGCTAAAAGAACCTCTTGCATGCAAACACACTATATATGTATAGATGTCTTGATTTGACTTCATACATGGCCAACGCAGTGAGACACAGGGACCAGCTTTCTACGTTAACGAGAGTCGTCACGTCGGTGCAAAAAAACAACAAAAAAACAGTAAAGCTACATAGATGGAGGACTTCACACGCTCGCAGGGTTAAATGCAACATTTGTCATTTGTTGATGGCGCTGAGCAACACAAAGCATGCCGAGACCCAGAGCTAAGCTGTTCCCCTCGCATTTCTCTCAGATATGTAAAAGAGACACTGAAGGTTGTCATGTTGATCAGCAGTCTTTTGTAGTGCCTGTGAAATCCAGGAATAACAATTTGGAGGCCGCGAAACCGCCGGGAGACACAAATTTAAGCAGCAGTAGCCACAGGGGACTTTAAAGTGGATGTACAATACACTGATCTTCTAAAACCAAATCTTGTAGAGTTTGACCTCTAAAGTCACATTTTGATGTAATGAGAAATGGAACATGAAAGTGAAAAGTGGAAGTTGGAAGTTGGATTCATTTGCATTTGTAAATCCACTTTGAAAGTCTGTACAAATGAATACAGTGTGTTGCTGAGAGAATCGGAGCCAGGCACAGATATTGTATTTGTTCAGCTAATAAAAACTGGGAACGATGGATAAAGGGAGATTTTTTATTTTTATTTTTTTCTGTACAGACGCCGCTGTATTCAACATCCAATTTATCACATTTTGGCCGTTCAGCCCCACATATTGATTTAACCGTCAAAGCACAAATGAAAGATGTGGAGTTTGATTTTCGTTGAAGATTTCAGGTTACAACGTGCTTTTGTGTTGTGGCAAGACAAAACTCCTCATCCAGCTGCTCTTTTTTCTTTTCTTTTTTTTTTTTTTAAGAATGGTATGTTCCTGAGAAATCCACCACTTATGTCTTGTCGTCTAAACAAACTTAAATGGCCTTGCATTGCACTGATTGCTTTTGTGTTGTCATGGTTTCACATCCATTAGCAGAATAGCTGGAGATCTGTTTGACATAAACTGAGGTAAAAGCACTCAATGTTTGTCTCCTTAAAGTAGTAGTGGCATTTTCTCCGCTGAAGTGTCTGCCTGACAGGCGAGTGCGGGTGCTGAAAGTTGCCAAACAATTTAGTGGCTGTGAGTGTTGGTCTCTTCGGCTGACAAAAAAAAACAAAAAACGGCATTGCTCTCTTGGGTTGCACAGTTTAGAGCTCGGGACCGCTTGACACGTTGTACTTGATCCCCTTTGTTGAAACTTCTGCTCGCATCACAAACTTTTCTACCAGTTCTCCTCTGACACATTCGCCGTCTTGCTCAGTGGCCTCCATTAGCTGTTTAACACTCACTTTTTATGGTTCTTATCCTCTTATCTGCTTTTCAAATCTGTTGAACTCACTAGATAACCCATTCGTGTTTTAGTGCAAAGCGCATTAGCGCTCCTTAATCCTCGGCTTCTGTAAAAGCTAAAGAAATGAATGGAGCTGTCTGTGTAAATCCTCCAATTGAAGAGTCTTAGAAACAGTACCCTGTTAAGAGTTTACCTGCAGAGAAAATAATGTACTATTGCTGCTGTTTTTATTGAATTTGTCATCCATCCATTTATGTCAAATACCACTTTGCCCAGGGTCACATGGGGTGGAGCCGCTCCCAGCTCGGTACGAGCAAATGGCAGGGTGCAATATGGATAGGTGTCCAGTCAACCACAGGGCAAACGCAGGGAGGCAGTAACACCAATTAACCTGGAATATGATTTTCTTTTTTGTTTTTAACTGAGAGAAGAATCAGACAAAACACACAGTCAATCAAGGTGCTCGCACACCATTTGGACCAACTTGGGGTTCAGTATTTTACCCAAAGCCCCGTTTACATGACAACATTTCAAGTGAAAATTCAGCGAATTTGCGTTTTTGTTTTCAGAAAACATTTGCATTTACACTGCAACGTTTTGGAGGAGACGCTGAAAATTATGCTGTTTTCATGTTGGGCCACTACTTGGTGCTGTCGTTTGTATTTATTTTTTTGTAATGAAACCGCACACACTTGCTCAGAGAACTATATGCTATAAACGGTTACAAAGGGAGTACACAGACACTCGTATGAACAGACAACAAAGTTGGATTGTTATTATGGTGACTCTCAACTCGTACTACTACCAAGTCCCAGGAGAATATGGACTGGGAGTTATGACACCCTGGAGGCCATCACCTATTCGTGCACGTGCAGAAGAACTATTTACCCCGGGCGTGGTGCACAAGTTCCAAAAGATTTGGTTTTCACTTGAAAGCGACCCCTCTCTAACTGAACCAAAGCCTCTCAAAGTGTCACTAGCCTCCAACATTTCTCAAATGTTTTCTCCTCTTCAGCCCAGAACTGTTCTGGCCTGCGGACATGTTCCCAATGCTTGGAGCAGCCAGAGTGCGGCTGGTGTGGGGACCCCAGCAACACAGGGAAGGGCCTGTGCATAGAGGGCTCGTACCGTGGGCCCATGAAGAGGCTGGCCAAGCAGGGCCAGCAGAGCCAGCAGGGCCAGCCCCACGACATGAGCCTGGATCCAGGCAGCTGCCCCAAAGACAAAGGCTACGAGTGGGCCTTCATCCACTGCCCCGGTGAGCGATCCACTTCCTGTCCAACTTACTGAATTACACATCAAGGGGTTGTAAGTTTATCTATGTGAGAGCTTGTTATTACCTATTGACTGTCACGGCTCAAGTTTGAGAAGCAAAAGGTCGTGTTACAGCCTCTCTATGCAACCAATCCCTCCCTGCTGACTCCATGCAACCTTACACTAGTATGGCATTTAATGCTTTCATTGAGCGCCTGTCTTTACAACCCGCTCATATTAATTTCAGAATCTTAAGTGTTTGGTTATATGCTTTAACGTGGATTTATGTACTCCATAGTTAAAATTTAGGAAGCTTTGAAGAGATTTCAGTGACTTTGTGCTTTTTTCTTTAACCCATATTTAGACAAAATGTCACTCTTTACAATATGATATAGTTGGTTTTACAGGTTGACCTTGACTGTCCTTGATTATGTTGTATTGATACAAGAAGCTGCAACTGAGGGGTTGACTTTCTTTAAAATTAAAACCTCCTCTCATTCACTTTGGTGGGAAAACCAACAATACAAACAAGGTAATTAACACATTTGTATTTCCAATTGGAGATTTATTGCAGGTTAATTAAAAGTTGCTGCCATTAAAAATATTTCAACAGTTATGTCTGAATAAATGGTAATTAATATGACACTGCAGACACAAGTTAGTGACAGCCCTAATGGGTCGCTTGCATTTCTCCGGAGCAATAACAACAAGAGCAGTAGGTGTTAAATCACTCACAGGTGCCTATGTGACTTGCAGACAGATAGCAGACGGGAACGCAGGCATGTTGGCATAAAATCACCTGTCTTGTCTCAGATTGTTTAGCCTGGACTTGCCACAGCTGAAAGCAGCTGTGGCAGAATGAAAGCTTTCGCCGCTGCTGTTGCATTAATCCATAACCTCCCTTGTTTCCCTCGCAGCGTGCCAGTGTAATGGCCACAGCACGTGCACGAACGGCAGCGTGTGCGAGCAGTGCCGTAACCTCACCACCGGCCCGCACTGCGAGACCTGCATGCCCGGTTACCATGGAGACCCGACCAACGGTGGCAAATGCCAGGGTGAGTGCCGCATCGCCGCTTCACATTGGTGATTGTGCAAAACCAGATGGTTTTTGGTGGTGCGGTCAGCTGATCCCCAGCCTGCCTACAACTCATTTTCCAAACAAGACATCAGTACTATGTATAGAATTATCAATACTCTTGTTTTTTTGGGGAAGAGACTTGCTGTGTGTAAGTGATAAACAAGCTTTCGGAAGACCCACCTATTGAATTCCAATCAGTACATTTTGATAAATACATTGTAATATGGCATCAGAACAACAGAGGGCACTGTTGCACATCACTTTGCATTTCTGACAAATTGTCCTGCTTGATTAATGATATTGAGTGTGTAGGTTTCAGAAAGTGTTGGACAGAAAAACAACTATAGGCATCAGTAGTAGTTGCCAGGTCTCAGTGTGTGAGTGCGTGTGTGTATTATTGGCTCTGCTGCTGCACTCTCTTGAAAGGCACTGAAATGTCAAATCATAAATGAACAAGTGCATGTTGAGCATATGTGGTGCACTATGGGAACTGCAGGTGAAGCTGAAGGTCAGTGTGCTTGTCTTGGGGATGTATTTTGCCTTTTACGGGAAAAAGAAAGGACTGCTATACATCTCCCGCCTTGCTTTTGCATTGAATGGGTGAAAGCCACCGGGAGCCGCATACATTCAAATTTCAACCCCAAACCAATTCCAACGGATGCAACGCATTGGTTTGATTGTTTTGCTAATTTTCGGGGTGTGATGTTCAGTTTGTTATTTCTCCGTGGTAAAGTGTTTTGAGTGAGTCTTTGAATAGCGCTTGAAGCAGATTTATTAGCTCACTCTCCTGCCCAGCGCAGAATAAATTTTCTTGAGTGACTGCGACCCATAATTTATACAGGATCGCTGTTTTCTGAGCAGTAGCTCATGATGCCAACTGAATTTAATATGGAGGAAGGGTGTGAACACCGGACAGGAACGGGCTTTAAATCAAAAGTAAAATGAGTGTATTAGTATCTGATAACTGTCTGAGTTGTCTTTGTGTTAAATGAATTACAAATTTATTGGCGGCTGGTGACACAGGTTCTTTGTACGTGCACCTTTTTTTAAATTTTTTTTTTT
Organism: Lipophrys pholis; assembly: GCF_963383615.2. Taxonomy (NCBI): domain Eukaryota; kingdom Metazoa; phylum Chordata; class Actinopteri; order Blenniiformes; family Blenniidae; genus Lipophrys; species Lipophrys pholis. Next base: position 5,492,623 of record NC_137635.1, on the reverse strand, counting down.
TATATGATTAGCATTCCTGGGAAATCACATGTAGGCTTCTGTTTGAAGTACCGGACATGGGAGTCACACCCCCACAGGAGCTTTACGCTCCCGCATACCATCTGCCATTGCACAGACTATAGCCGTAACCTGTAAAGTGAAACTACAGAGGTGAGCGTCTGTGAGTATTCACTCTTTCCCTGAGCCCCGGGGGACAAAAATCATGAAGTCATTATGACATGTGCACACATCCATGCTTGGAGGTGACGGCAATTCATCAGTGTTCTTAACAAGCATTTCACTCACCCATCCTGCCGTACGGCGAGTGAGTCTCATCTCGCCGTGACGTGCTTGTGGTACGATTGAATTCCTGCGTCACCAGCTGTCAATAACAAGCAGCGTATGTGTGAGGACACTCGGGGGGAAGGAAAAAAAACCCCAAACATTTCAGGTGCTTAAAATATTCAAATGTAGCATGTTGTGAAATGTGCAAAGATTGAGGGGGCTTAGCACTTTGGAAGGACGATGGGGAGGCGGGCGGTGGAAGGTCCTCTGGCCCTTCAGTAATAAACCTTCTCAGTGTTGTGAAGCATAGTGAACTGAAAGGAACGGGTCACTTTCCTTCCTGCAAATGCAAACCTGAAAGGCTGACACACTAGAAGCACTCAAACAACCAATTCACTCAAGTTTCACACCTCTGTAGCTGCACTGTCTGTCACACACACACACACACACACACACACACACACACACACACACACACACACACACACACACACACACACACACACACACACACACACACACACACACACACACACATACAGCTAGCGGCTATTACAGACTCTTATCTGGGGGTTGAGATGGTGGGGCGGGGGGTGGGGGGTGGTCTCCTTCATGTTTCTGATCTTTGAAGTTCAGATTGGCCTTTTGGGAAATACAGTTGTTTATCATCTCACCCAGATCAATAACTGTTTCCTCTGTGATTGTCGACCAACTTGGTAAAAAAAAAAAAAAAAAAGTTGCTCACTTAGTGCTTAAATGCTGGAAAAGCAATTGTTGGGACATATGTTCAGGAGATTTTTGGCATCATTTCAACCTTGTGGACGACATATTTCAGATGTTGGACTTTGTCACTTTGATTACCAATCATAGGCTTATTTTGGGTAAATCCTGGTAGTACTAATCAATTGTGTCCCTACCACTGTGTTTTTTCTTTTCATCAAACTCGCTCTTCTTTATGCTCTTTTTCTTTTCTTTTCTTTTCTTTTTTAATCATTTCTTTTTATCCTGTTTCAGCCTGCAAGTGTAATGGACATGCAAGTGTGTGCCAGGTTTTAACTGGCAAATGTTTCTGCACCACCAAGGGGATCAAAGGAGACCAGTGCCAGCTGTGAGTACACCAGCCACATGTTCACACACACACACACACACACACACACACACACACACACACACACACACACACACACACACACACACACACACACACACACACACACACACACACACACACACACACACACACACACACACACACTTTAAAATAAACCAGTATGTGCAGTTTTGTGACTTAAAAGAATAAAATAAAAATATATGGATTCATACTCCCAAACATGGCTTAAAATGTTTCACTGGCATTGACTAATAAGAAATAAAGTTATAAACTTTCCATTAACACCCCAGTATGCAGTTGAAATTTAAGTTGAAGGACAATAGTGGAGTTGGTTGAACACCTCGCTTGTCAGATGAACACTCAGCAGAGGTGATATGTCCCCTCTTGTGTGTCCTGTAATTTCGAGTACCATATCCTCAACCTGTCTTTACATATAAAAGTTTACCTCTACCAAATAGCCAACAAAGCTGGTGCTAGAACATTTGAAGAGTCTAACTGAGACTCTACCAGATAAACAAGAGCTGAATTATGAATGTGCTGCTGGTTGTTTGTAATCATTTTCCATATTAAATCAAAATATAAGCTTTTTACTCCAGCGGAGCTTACAGCACTGCATTTAGAAGCGCATTTCTAAATATGAGTTTTCTCCCCGTTTCACAGTTTATATTGTAATATACATACCATTTTAGGATTTAGAGTTGCAGGTTATCAATAATAATCTTGAGCTTCTCGGCTGCTGTAGCTTTCTATCCATACATCTTCTACACGGCGAATCCTGGGAGGTGAAGCAATGGCCACCCTGGACAGGTCGCCATTGTCAAACACAAACTCACGTTCATGCATTGTAGAAATTAAGAGGAGGCGTTGGGGCTGTGGGAGGATACTGGGGAGAACATGCAAACTTTACACCAATAAAGAGCCACTACTGGACATAAATCAGGGATTTTCTGTCCAACTATTTCCTGAATATCTGGCTCCCTGGAAGTGTACTGCTACAACCCATTAAGTGTTTGTAATTTGAAACTAGACTCGCTTCAGCAGCTGCTTCTGAACAATGTGATCATATGTTTAAAAAAGAAAGAAAAAAATCCATTGTGAAGTGATTTCATCCAATCAGTGGATTTTCTCCCTATTGTCAGGATTGATCGGAGGGTGTACGGGACTGAAAGTAACGTAGACATCGTCCTCAAAACCACTGATATTATGGCCTTTCTACAAATTACAGAAAGTCGTTGCGGTGGTAGGTTAATGACCCAAGGGTGTGTGAGGTTTTGCAGAAGAAACCCCCTCACATTTCAGATATATTGAATGTTTTCTCCCCTGAATCAGTAGTTTTGTTTGAGCGTCCAATTCGAGCAGCTCACTCGGTGGTGCCTGGAGTCCCATCAGCGATGACTCAAGAAGGCACTAAGAACGAAGCATATCGACATTAAATCAAAATTAAGTTGATCCGATTTTGAGTAATGACTCAATCTGACTTTCAGTAACCTCCTTTTGTTTAAATTATGTAATGTGATTTATCATTATGTGATTAATTCACTGCAGTGATTCATAATTCTCCTGACGTGGTTATGAGCATTGATTTCTGACCACTGACAAGCAGCCCTGTTTCTTCTGGAGCGGAGGCTCTGGATGCTAATGATCAGGTGGTGTAAAGAAAACGACGGCGCCGTCAGCTGGCGCGATCGGCCAACGCAAACTCCACCTCCTGGATTTTCTGCTGACACGGGTGGATTCCACCAGTGTGGGTGGACCATCTCCTCTTGGCTGTCTGCTTTGTCGGGTAGAAGCAGAGTGGACACTGTTTTTAATAACCCTAATGCAGTAAGAGTTATGGAGGGGGGGGGGGGGGGTCACCGGCAAACATGAGCACGTACACAATGCTGTTATTGTTCCCTGCCTCTCGCCCCCCTACCCCACATCGACACTGCATCATCTCTGAATATTCAAGTTTATCATAACCCCCCCCCCCCCCCCAAATATTTATGGAAATTCTTCAGGCAAATATCATTTTAGATTTAGTCTGTTTTCTGGCACGTCATACTGATTCACTTGAGACACCTTCTCGCTGAACACAGTGACTAAATGTTAGTCATCAATGTGACATACAGTAGTCCTGACACCCTGAGAGACACCCGGCAGAGTCTTCTCGTAAACAAGCAAAAGTTTTGCCTGGTTTTTCTGTCATTAACTGTATTGTTGTTAATTTGTTTTTATTTATTAACTTTTTCAAGCCAATTTCTTGACTTTGTCTTGTAGATTAATGGTTGACATGTTAATTCTCAGGCTGCTTGTGGTCAAAAGCGTCAGCACATGTTGACAATGCACCTCAGAAGAATACGAAGGATGTCAAGCGAGACAGGCTGGAAGAGAATGAGGTGTTTCTGTCAAATTAGGCCGTAGATAAATGACATGTTGCCCAATTGAAAAAAAACTCAGATTGATTTCTGCTACCAGATGGAAGGCAGTGCACTACAATGTGCCGCAGCTCAGGAATAGCAGGTGGTTTCACCGTTGATGCAAACAACTCATTTTCTAACCAGCAGAGTCCGATTGTGTGTGTGTGTGTGTGTGGGGGGGGGGGCGGGGGTTCTGAACAGGCCAGCACAGACAGGCCAATTGTCATCAGCCACAGAGGGAGGATGTGCCCATTCTGCTCTGGAGCCAGCTCTGGGACTGTTCCTACCTCCCATTACTGATTATCAGCTCAGAATCCAGCCAGCAGTATAAACCTCCAGAATGTGTTGTTTAATCAAACCAATTTGCAGACTGTAATCAGGCCAGTGTGTGGTTTCTTCAATTTCAAAATCAAAATGCAGTTTCCACATTCCATCCTGCGTAATGATTCAGGTTTACAAGAATTTCCTTTTTTGATTTGTAGTGTAATTTGTGGTTCTCATTAAATGCAATCGGTGTTTCCCCAAGCACTGGCAGCCACTCACTCGCACCATCCTCAACAGTAACCCTCAAACAAAGACCTCTGCACAAGGGTACTGTGTCGTTTCAGCAATGTACAAAATAGCACACTTGCACGCTGTCACACACGCGCGCACCGCAACCCCCATCTATGCCATTAGGGCCTCCAAATAATAGCAGCACTAATGAAGTGAAAGATGCATCAGTGCAGAATAAAATTGTTTTGGAAAACAATTGATGAGGTATACGCTGCGTTACAGCCGTGAGTGAGGGAACATTTTCCTATTATAGCTCTCATTTGAATGCATCCAGTATTCAGGATACGAACCTCTGAGAGTTCATACATGTGCGTGTCAACTTCAGCCTGTCTGTCTGTCTGTCTGTCTGTCTGTCTGTCTGTCTGTCTGTGTGTGTGTGTGTGTGTGTGTGTGTGTGTGTGTGTGTGTGTGTGTGTGTGTGTGTGTGTGTGTGTGTGTGTGTGTGTGTGTGTGTGTGTGTGTGTGTGTGTGTGTGTGTGTGTGTGTGTGTGTGTGTGTGTGTGTGTGTGTGTGTGTGTGTGTGTGTGTGTGTGTGTGTGTGTGTGTAAGACATCGTATGGGTTCAGAGCACAGTTTCCCTGTTGGTGTGTTTAGGTTTCGTCTGTTAAATCAGAGTGTGCACATACAAAGGTTCAAGCCCAGTGTAGATCAAATTAAGATACTGTGCAGGAGCATTGCCTGAAGTTCAGATGTGTGCACGGATGCATGCAAGTGTAGATTAAATTAAGATACAGTGTAGAAGAGCTGCATTATACCGATGAGCGTGCCGGGCACCGTGTGTATTTTGCCAGCTGCAAATGCCATGCAGTGCAAACGCTCCAGGAGTGATGTTCTGTGAGGTTGAAAAGCCTGTGGCGCCATTTGTCCTCTGTCCTTTGTACCGTGGTGAAAGTGCACTCTACCCTGTCCTTGCCTGTTTAACATTAGAGTGCCGGAGTCGGCTCCATCCCAGCAAAGTGTGCTGCCCCTGTAAGATCTTTCAGAGCAGCGAGCCTCGTTCAAGATCTGCTGGTTAGATAAAGATTTACCATCCATCTCAATCAGTCTGAGTGTCTGTGAGTCCAAACAACAGCTACAGTATAACAGCTGTGAGCAGCATAAGACATTACAATATATTAGCATTAAAGCAGTTGTCAAAAAAAAAAAGCTGTTCTGCAGTTAAAACGTATCCCTGGGTCATAGTTTAACAAATTTCCTTTTTACGCTTTCCTGCATGTTGATGGTTTTCCTCCCAGGTGATGTTTAGGGTGTTGAAAGACGTTGGATGTGTTACACCCACCCTCGTCTGACTTTTTTTTTTTTTTTTTCTCCCCCTCGACGCGGTGGTTTCTCCCGTATCCTAAACGCTGCAAAACAGCCGATGCCAAATTATTTTTAGACGGGGAGTCATCCTCATTCAATGTCACATCACTAACAGCCACCTCCTCCTCAGTGGCGTTCGTGTTTCTCATTCGGCCTGATCCCCCCTCCTCCACCACCACCACCACCACCACCTCCACATCCACCGTCTCTGCCGACTCGTCAACGCCTCGTTGTAACAAGTTCAACTGGTTGTCTGCGAGATAACACAACTGCACAAGAATAGATATTGAAGGTTTGGACAGCAGTGGGACTTTGACGTTATTTATTCAGTTGTAGTACAAGTGTGACATCAATCAACTCAGTGAAGTTGGGAGTGAAATGTTGACGGTTAAAATGCAGAAAAGTTTAGGAGAGACGAACTGAAAGAAGGTAAATAACGATACAAATACTTGCGTTAACATGACAGGCTGGAAAAAGTACAGATTTAACTTCTAAAGGGTCTGTATTGTACGAAAGTTAAAAATAACTTTTTTTTTATCTTTATTGATACTCAGTACCTTTTTTTTTTTTTTTTCCAAAGGCATTTTAAACCTTTTTTGTCAGCATTGATGAAGCAGCTCAATCATTAGTCATGACGCAGCTCACAATTCAACTTGTGTCATAGTTTCAAGTCCAGAACTAAAACAATTTTTGAGATGAAAACAAAACTTTGAACTGGACTTTATATAAACTAATTCCTTCCAAGGTGTTATACATTTGAGAACAACCTTCATTATTGATCCCAGAACAGGAGGTCTTGACATTCAGTCTTTATTATTGTAACTTGAACCCTCTTAAATTCTTTAACCTCTGCAGTTTTAGGATGTATAACTGTTACCGTCACTGAAACGTCCTCATAAAGGTGAAAACAAAGATCGAGCCAGAATTAGGAAGGAAGTTAAAATACAGTTATTTGTGTTTAAATGTAAGGAGTTAAAAATAAAAAACATATTCTTGAAAAATGCTCAATATCTGAAACATCTAATTATGGTTTGGTCAGGAAGTACAGATACTTAGTTACTTGACACTGAAGAGTTCAGTGAGCACACCGTATGTTCCTTCGCATCACAAAGCGGCCTTTTGGAAAGCCACAAGCCTGATAAAACACCCAACACACACACATTGAAAGCTCTCACCACAGTTGATGGCACTCTGGATGCTCACAAATTATTTTGCTTGGCAGCACTTCATTTAAAAGTCAAACTATTTGGCTGATGCCACAACACCGCTGTTGCTGAGTGGAAACACACTGAACTGATGAAAGTGCAGCAGCGTGAGTGGACTGCATGAGCCCAGTGACCCCGTGGACCATCCCACATTCTCACATATAACAAACACAGAGGGTCTTTCACTTTCTTACCCTTGATTAGCTCATCGGGAGCAACTTTCAAAACATGTTTTTATGATCATTTATAGCGTGTTTCACCAAATGCACGGATTGAGGAATTGAGGGTAGGATTAAAAGTAATGGGACAGTCATTTAGCAATCAAAATAAACAAGTTGTGCTGTGAGCCTTTTGAGGAATGAAATCCAAGTTATGAAATCTTGGCTTAAGAAACCTGAGTGAAACCAGCCCCGGGCTTTGTCTGGATTATTTTAAACTTTTGCAATCTCTCAATTCTAGTGGTGTAGCTCTGAAACATGATTGTTTACCACTTTATCTGATTCTGTCTTTCAAATTACTCACCTTGATCGGTGGGAATTCTTGATTTGGCTTTCCCTTCTTGGTTTAGGCTTAAACAATCAAGTAAAGAACTCATTTCCATATTCTGTGTTTGCTTAAAGGATTTTTGAGGGATTAAAATTTGGCGCGTTACTTTTTGACGCCGCTTTCTGTGATCAGGTGGAAAAAAAAAAACTTGAAAAGTTTTGCCGCATGTCACTGTGCTGCTTTGATAAACAAAACTTCCATTAACTTTTACAAACTATCAGATGTAAGAGACTTGATGAAGCGCCAACAGCAGGAGCTAATGCGCTGGCACTCGGCGCGCACACACGGCTCCTGATAAGAGGTATTCTTGCTCTCAATCTGTTAGCGCTCGTCTTCATCTTGTTCTCTCCTCTCTGTTTTCGGCACTGCAGATGTGACTCAGAAAACCGTTACCTTGGCAATCCACTCAGAGGAACCTGTTACTGTGAGTAATTCTCCGCTGGACAGCTACTTGCTGGGGAGACGGCACACACACACACCCACACACACACACCGACGAACAACCCCTTGTTTATTCTTGACTTTTCTCTCTCTCTTTCTTTTTCTTTCTCTCGCTTTCCTTCTCCACTTCCACTCTTCCGCTCAGGGCAGATGGAGCATTTTAGCACTTTGGCACCAGGGGCGCTTGTTCGGTGACAGAATGACTTGTCGTGAAAATGTCAAGTGCATCAGAGGGAATGAGTGATTGAGCTAATCAAGGAGACGGAGGAGTAAAAAAATTCTCCACTTGTCTACTCACTCAATCACGCACCTACTCATTTATTCATTTAAAAACTTGACTAAACGGTAGTTTGACTAATAATGGGAAAAATTGGGGGGGGGGGGGGGGGGGGACGGTGTCCATCAAGGTGCAAACTGCAGTAAGATGTGGAAGGAGAACAAAACATCATGAAGCCTCCGCCGAGCCGCCGAGTGGAATCACATCTGTGTCCGCCTCCCTGTGTGTACTGTACGCGCTGGTGTTTGTGCTCGGTGTGTTTATTTGCATGACTGTGATGTCCTTCACGGTGCTTCAGTACTTAGCGATTTGTTATCTGCCTTTCAGCACTCTGCTACTGACAACAGAGCCTTTGCCAAGGTTTTGTCCCCCCCCCCCCCCCCCCCCCCTTTTTTTTTTTTTTTTTTTGAAATGCCATAGCCTGACAGCAGGCTCAGTGAAGAGAAGAAGACAGCAAACTGAAAGCCCGAAGCTTGTTTTAACCTCTGGACACAACTGGAACTTCTCGAGCCCCCGTGAAGCGCCAGTGCAAACGAGACACTCCTCACTGTCAGAAAGGCCACTGCCCATTAGCTAATGTGGAGCAGCACAACTTTTGAATTATATTTGACTTTCACGCAAAAATCTTGTCAGATTCTGAGTTTGTTTGAGCCAAGTGGGTCATTACAAATATGTGCCAAGGAGTCAGAGACATTTGACTCTGCTGTGCAATTTTCCTCTTTACATACAAGACGTTCGAAACCCAATTTGAACTCCTTTAAGAAATGATTTTGATTTCTACAAACGAGTCTGTGTGATTTTCTTACCAATAAATGCCTCCTGGCATGGAACTGAAACTTTTACATTTTTAAATCAATCATCTATCCTTTATACATTAAATTTCCAACTCTCTTTCTCAATAAGTCGGTCCAAATTCTTCCATTTGTGCCAATGATATTGTATTTTTATGTGGCATTACTTATTCACAATTCCAATTAATTCACATTAATATCAAGGGATATTTGCATGTTCTGTGCTTGGTGAGAAAAAAATTGTTCCCCCTCCACATCGCCATCTTTTCTCTTCCAACTTCATGCAGCAGCTGGTAGCTGTGATTGTGTGCATTCTCCAGTTCTGACTTAGTTTCTTATCCACTGTCCCGTGTGATTTTTTTCATAACAGATAACCTCCTGATCGACTACCAGTTCACCTTCAGCCTCATCCAGGAAGACGATAACCACTACACCGCTATAAACTTCATGGCCTCACCTGAGCAGGTAACGAGTGTCGTCTTTCAAGCAGCCGGGGCATGGATGATGATTTCTAATAATCTAAACGAATATTACCCAGATAATGTTTTATTGCACAATCTGAATAATCTCTGCTTATTTAATTGCTCGGTTTACATTCTGTTTGGCAAATTTTGTTTTGTTTTCCCTCTAAAGCCAAACAAGAACTTGGACATGTCCATCAATGCATCCAACAACTTCAACCTCAACATCACGTGGTCGGTGGGATCAACAGGTACTGGGTCTTAGCCCCCCCCCCCCCCCCCCTTTTTATTTTTTAAACTGAGCCTGTTTTTTTTAGGTATCAAACAAATCAACATACCCCCATATATCCTGTATTGGTTGTATGAGCCAACAAAACGATGCTCCAGTTACAGTTGGACTTGTTTATATGATCTTGTAGACAAAACTCTCCTGATTAATCTGATGTGTATCATCAGTGTATTTCTACATGATTAGTGTTTTGTTTTGCAGAGCTCTGCCTCTAAGAGGCTCTCGCTTTTAAAGGGATAAATGAATTTGTAGTGGAAACGCCTCGCATTCAGTTAGTTTTGCACAAATTTGAGTCGCATTAGCGTGAAATTATTAATGAGCTCTTACAAGGCTTTACTTCTAAACTAAGTAGATAGCTTATCTGTCGGATGCTGGTGGACGAGGAGTTTTGTTCTGTGGCGAAACACGAAAACACGATAATTATCGGCCTGATGTTGGATTTGATATTCAATTTGTTCCGAATTCTGATAACTAGAGCCAATTATAACGCAACCTGGTTTGATGTAATTTATTTTAGGAGGTTTTTTCCTCATTCACTGAGCTTTCGTTCTGGGAATCATTCATTAGTTTATCGGTTTTGTTGTGATTTAGCAGATTCTAACAATTTCAGAGTCAGACGCAGTTAGACTGTTAGATTCTTCTTTGCCCATTACATCTCAGTCTGTCTTACACGCAGGCATGTACAGTGAACTGTCGTTAAATATTATCTGTATCAGGCATCAGAAGGTTGAAGTTAGCAGATATTTGTATTAAAAACAGTCATCGTGCCTCCATCAAACTGAACGTTACAAAACTATTTTGAGTGTAGTCATACTTGGATCCTATGAATATTTATGCCTTTTGTATCTATGAACGTTTTTAATCCTTCAATAGTGGTCAAATTGAACTAGATCTTTACTTACTCCTGTTGGAATGTGATGAGATTATTTAATCTTAACTCACTGCCAAGAAAAGCGCTGATTGTCGTTACATCCACAGTATTCAATGTTGTAACAGACGATGACACTCAAAACTTTTCATCATCACAAGCCTTGGATTTCATAACTTCTATTCATGTTATGTAGTATGAAATTACTAGATCTGATTTGTATTAGTGAGTATGATGTTTCCTGCTGATATTTCGAAGGAAACTAAAATGAAATCATTCAATATAAGGTTTCATGTATCCATCTTTTAAAATGTGTGTCAATCATATATTTATTGCGAGACCTGTAACAGGAACCATGTTAGACCCTCTGTTGTTTGAGTGCACTCTGTCACTGTTGAGTGGATATTATTGGTCCCCTGAGAAGAGACACCCAAGGACACTGCAGTTGTCCACTACCCCCTGTTTATCCCCCCCCCCCCCCCCCCCCCCCCGTCCTTCCCCCGACCTGCCCTCTCAAGTCATCTGCCACTTTGCCGCGTCCCCACAACACTGACATTTTCCAGCCACTAAAACACGTTAACCTCCCGCGCTCCTCTCCGCCAACTTAACCTTTTCGGAGCACCGTCATTAATATTTGATGTCGGGTCCCCTTCTCCGCCCGCAAAAAAAAGAAAAAAGAAAAGAAGATACCGTGTCTCAGAAGGAACGGGAGCCTCTTCACATTCGACAAGAGCACGAGGCGCCTTTGGGTGGGTGGGGAGGTGGGGAGAGGGTGCGGGGGTGATTTCAATTAAGATAAACGTGCGCACGTAGACACACTCAAGCTGTCATTTTCAATGCTTTTGTTTCAGAGCTGTGGGTTGGAATGTCAATGCTGAGGACCCGCTGACACGAGGAAGAATAAGAAATGACTCGGAACGTTTAGTTAGATGGAAAATAGACTTTTTTTTTTTTTTTTTTTTCCCTTCCAGAGTTTGGGTACAAAATAAGTTGGCTGTGCTTTCATGAAGGGTATTAAGGATTGTATATAAACAAGACAATTTCTGAGATTTACACTTCAGCTTGGCATCAAAGAAAATGCCATCATCCTGACTTCCAACAGACGTTGCGCCTTCAAACTAACTACCAGTTTGTGGGTGTTGTGATATTCTCCCAGAAATAATAACACACTGCTCACGAATACTGAAATTGAACGAACACAAACAACAATTCATAGTGATAGTTGCTCCAAGCAGGCTTCGGTTGCCCTCGTGCTTTGTGTTTTTACCCCAAGGACAATAAATGCAAATTTCTCGATCCTGAAATACACTACAGCTCTTTTTCCTCTTAAACTTTTTTTCCCATGTTGGTGCCTATTTAACAATAAAATATCTCCATCATGTGTAATCATGCAATAAAGCTCCACTCTGCTGTCGGTTAGCGAAAAAAGAAGCTGAATGCAGTAAAGACATAATAATAATTGCTCATGAGAGCTTTTCCTGTTGTTCCAGGCGGCTTTTTAAATCCATTAATGCAGCCATAATAACATGTTGCAGTAGGTCCAGCCCTTCTCTCTGTGTGTAGGTGCTTCCCCCCCCCCACCGAGCGCTAAATGGCATCGTGCTGAATGTGTCCTCTTGCTTTACTCAACAGCTGGAACCATTTCTGGAGAGGAGGTGCCCATTGTCTCTAAAACAAACATCAAGGAATACAGAGACAGTTTCTCCTGCGAGAAGTTCACCTTCAGAAGCAACCCTAACATTACTTTTTATGTCTATGTCAGTAACTTCTCATGGCCCATCAAGATCCAGGTAAGGACGGCGCTCTCGACCTTGGGCTGCCTCGTATAAAACACGGCAAACCCATTTCCCGCTACATACAGTGTTGTCATTTTGAAATTGCTCACAAGATATACATTATACCGGGGAAATAATCTATAGAGATCAAATGTATAAATAAGAGGTCCCAGTGCAACATGGATGTAGGCGCGCAGGCGCAGCCGTCTTTGCAGATGCAGAGCCTCATTGTTGCTCAGGGTGATTTCAAGTACACTTCATTGTAATTACAGATTTAATGAGCGATAGTTAACGTGCATAGGTGTGCAGCTGTTTCTTTAACAGGCAGAAGCAAAGCACCGTTATACATTTCTGCACAGAGGCTCTGATGGGTGCAGACATTACAACACTGAAAAATGTGATCCATTTGCTTTTTTGTTGTTTTGGGTGGGATGCTAAACAGCAATGAAAGAGTAGTTAAAGAAACAAACAAACAAACAAAAAAAGAAACTCCAGGTTTAGTCTTTAAAACAATAAAAGAAAATGAGCGATTTTTTATATATATATATATATATATATATCTCAGTAATGTGAGGGACGACTGCTGAATGACAACGCGGAATGCTGAGCTGCAGTGTGGTGCAAGTTACTGAAAAATAAGAATTAAGTTGGAAATAATTCATGACTTACTTTGTCTGCTTTCATCATCATGTGTGTCAGTCTTATATCTGATTTACACATTACATTCAGCAGAAGGTAAATCAGCTGTGAGAGGGAAGATCAGAGTATGGATAGTGTTAAGGACTGTTAAGAAGTTATATAAAAGATCTCTACTGAAGTAATATACATTATGAACAGGAAGACATGTACCAAGAGATATAAAAGTTACTTCACATTTGATGTATTTGAGGTTTTTGTGTTGAGGAATGAACAGTGTAAAACTGGAGTTTAGTGAATCGGCAGCTGTTGCTTCCTCACACTGGCTTTATTCAACCATCCTATACAAAGTCGAGAAGTTGGGATCCTATCGCAGTGAGATTTGGACCTTGAATCTCTGAAGCTTGCTTCTCTAATCTGTAGAATACAAAATGTCTAATTAGACTGATTGGAAATTCAAGCAAAGTGCATTGTTGCCTTTTTTATTTTTTTTTTTTGCAGTAAGTTTTTGCAACACTACTGAGAAGGTTTTTTTTTTTTTTTTAGGTTAATTAAATGGATAAAATTGGGTTTCTGTTCACTCAGTCAAATTTTCATTGTAGAGCACCTTTGCATGGTTGAAAGTAAAATATAAAATACACTTTATCAGCAAGATGAAATCCCAAATACCAGCTACTGACACTTTAATGTGAACTGTGTCGCTCCTTTAAACACACAGACCTGTCATCAGCACTGCTGAAACGTTGCAGAAAGCAGCAAACGTTCTGGCTAAGAAATGTGATACAATGAGATAACTATCATTCCTAATAACAGCACAGAAAACCCATTTTGCTAATTAACCCACTCTCAACCATTGATTTTTATATTCCGTCCCACCTTTCCACATGGTAGATGAGTGGATCACCTTGGGGTAATAATATCTCTGGGGTCAGCCCATCTGAGGAGGTGGCCCAGTAATAGTTTTCTATTAGATTTTCTGGCCAGCAGTCACTTAAATATTATGGACTGGCCGGTGCTGTTGGAGCAAATAGCCTCTGTAACAGGATAAGCTCTCGCTTCCTCCTCTGCGAGCCTCAATGATGCAGGTCTGAGACTGTAAACCTCATTGAGATAAAGCAGAATTTGAGAACGCACTTATGAGCTGTCGTATTTACGATCCAAACACATGGAGGAAGCATCAAAATGTGGACAAAGATGAAGAGCTGCTGTGAGCTCAGACTATTTCAGTCACATTGTGGTGCCTCGGTGTAATTGCGATCCAACAGACGGCTCTGCGTAATAAAAGTCCACTTGTAATAGAAGAAGACTCTGGAATGATGCGATTGATTGGAGGAGATGGATGAATTGAAATTAAATTAACCCTCCACGTATTGCTTTGACCTCATGTGAAAGCACGGTGGCTAGCGATAAAAAGAGACGTTCCGTGTATTAAAAAGCTACCAAAACACCTGAGCAGAGTGTGCGTTTGAGTCGTGTCACTGAGCATCTCCTTTCATATCAGCGATTCTCCTTTTGCTCTTAATAAGGGGGAAAGGTGGCTGAAGATTAGACAGCTGATGTGGTCGATATAAAGCATCCAGAGATGACTCTTTGAAGTGTGAAATATTACATTCAAATAACTACAATGTGCTTATAACTGAAAAAACAGACAAATATTTAGTTTTCTGTGACCTTCCAACACTTACAGCAAGTACAAGATGACCTTAAACGCTCTCATTCCACGTCTGCATTGTCGTCTGTAAAGTCGTTATATTGATGAATACAGAACTTCCTCCATTGTTTCTTATCATTGTAAGCTTTTGAAACCCAGAGATAATGACGATTAGAACGCTTTTCTTGCTAGGGTACGTTACACAACAGCGTTTTCAAGTGAAATCACAAACTTTCGTTGCCTTTTGCGTGTCCCATTTACACGTGTTCATTACAAAAACAAACAACAGCACCCACTAGAGGCCCAACATGAAAGTTAAACCGTTTTCAGGATTTTTGCCGTTGCCGTCTAAACGGACATCGTTTTTTTCAAAACGTTACCTTGTAAATGTGAAACTTTTTGGAAAGGAAAATGCAAAAATGATGCGTTTCAATGTTGTCGTGTAAACAGGGGCTAGTCACATGCTCGGATATGTGTATAATGTTAATTAGCATCTATTGCACTTAAATCAAATTCACTTTTATAGATAACTTTGATTGACTGATAGCGTTGCAGTAATTTATTGCTCGTCTTTTCTTTCCGAAGCCTGGGATTCTTTATATTTTGGCTTTATGACTCGTTAAACCAACAGATTATGTCACATTTGAAATTTTAATCCAATGCAATGGATGGAATTCAAATAATGTACCTCTAAAAGCCCCCGGTGCCCTCGCTGATCTATTGCCGTGCTGCTCGGAGGATGTCAGTCAGCTACAGCAGATAATAAACTTGTCTCTATGATATGGCCGCTCATGTATGAATTGGCTGCCAGCTCTGTGCGTAATCTGTCTTTTAATGAAGATGAAACATATGCGTGACCCATTATTCACTGGCCTCGTGGATATAAACACATGGCAGCTATGGGAGTCCTCCCCCATGGAGACAGATGTCAGTTTATCTACTTTTGGAGTCCTATAGTACTTTATTTGTATTTGTTTCTTTTGTAAACATTGAATGGCACTCTGATTTCTCTTTCACATGTTATAGCTGCGTCACACAAACAATGCAGTAGGATTCAACTTCTTTGCACCTAAATCATTAAAATAAAGCTTTTCTGTACCTCTTTCTTCTTTATCCCAAATAGATCGCCTTCTCCCAACACAACAGCATCATGGACCTGGTCCAGTTCTTTGTGACATTTTTCAGGTGAGTGTTTACCCAACCCTCGGTTTCAACTGTTCATCAGTCAGAGAAACCTGATCCACCAGCTCTTTATTCTCCACTCTATGCCTCCCAAGGGCGCTTCTGGAGTTACTTGAGCCTGTTGGTCCAGTTCTGTTAACCAAGTGCGTGTAAATGCTTCTTGTATCTTCAAGGCAGCGATTTTCCTCTTTTCTTCGAGTGGCAAAATGAACTGCCGGTGGCAATTTGAATAGGTGCATATTTCCCTGCGAGTGCCTTCTGAAGAGAAGGCGTGGGCGATCAAGATATGAGAGCTCTTAATGATTTCTCATCCTGAGAGCCGCAACGGAGGTCTTTCATCATTGAAATGTTTAAAACGAGTCGATTGGGCCGTCTCAAAAGCACACCAAAGTCTGAATAAGTGAAGTGGATGTGAGGATAATTGCAAAATTTGTGCTTTAGTTTGCATATTTGCATCTTTGAAAAGCTTCCAGAGGAGATCTCTTGCAAAGCCTCGCGTAACCGGAGTCGTACCTGTGCCCTTCAGAGCATCTTTAAACCCCAACACATTAGCTTTGGTTTTCAGCTCGTCGTTGATGGGTATGAAAATTATTTTTCCTAACGCCGATAGTCAACAGCTTATAACCGATGTGCAGTTTTCTCCTGCAGTCTGTTTGTGCGTGCTCTTTTTCTTCAAGGTGTGCTGCCCACAGTAGCTGATGGACTAACATATTATCTGTGTAGGTGTCGCAGAGGGAATAGAAGACAGCCTTTGCCTGAGGCACCTGTCCATCACTGCCCGGTCCACAATAACTTTCCCGAAAAGCTGTCAGACAAGCATTTATCTTCTGCCTCCAACTGATCACGTTACCGTTGAACAGCCAAAACTCGGGAATCCTTGGGAGGGAAGGAGGGAAAGATGGAGCTTATTTTATCTAAAATGTGTCAGACAGCTGCTTACATCAGTTTGCACAGGAAACTATTTTAAATGCGCCACAATTATGCAAAGCAGCTCCAGTTTTAGTCTTTTTTTCTTTTCTTTTTTCACTAAACATTTCTTGCTTTAAGTAAGTTTATGTTTTCGTTTGAAAGAGTATCGGTGTCTCATGCAGGTTAATGCTCTCTCAATTCAAGGGACATCAGTTCAGGCTTTCCATAATACAGCACGCATCTTTTCTTTTCACCTGTCTGAATCTATTCCCATTAGTATGCAATGGATTTTTTTCTTTTGTTTTTTTTGTTTTTTTTCTCAAAGTCACGCATTTTCTATTAATTCTGGTGAGCCTTTGTTTGCATCCTTGTCCAGTTGTCACTGACCCAGAAACTGAGGAAAAAAGTGAAAAGCCCTCATGCCATTACAAAGCGTGTGTGTGTGGTGTGTGTGTGTGTGTCTAGAAGATTTGAGGAGGGCTAAACCTGCGGGAAACGTAATCAGCCTGATGACAAAATGTCAAATCACCCCACAGGGTTTCCAGACCTCCTTGTATGCAGGATAGAGGGTGAAGAAATGACGGCATGACTTGTCTCTCATTGTTCTGTCTTCTGATTTTATTCGAGTGTCGTCTCCCCTGCTTTGACTGCAAAGCTACGAAACGCCCTCCTTTTTGTCCAAACTCCATGTTCCTCATAGATTCGGCATCATAAACAGATACTTGTAGCATAGCTCTTCCTCAGTATTTATTCAGTTTTTTTGTGTGTATTCTGATCTAATGGAGTGCTGTATAAACCCCTTTTTATTCATTGAAATCAAATAAATGCAAATATATTTTCCTTATAAACGTGGCAGCATCAAAGAAGAGAGACTTATTACGATGATGCATTGTTACGACAAAGAAATAATCTACTGCGTCTTTATTATGTAGCAAAATAGATTAAAAATGTAATTTAAGTACTAAACTTGACCAGAAACATGACTCCAGCATGACCGCATACTTCTCAGCGGTAATGTAAAACGGATGAATAACAGATGACGACATTCGATAACTGCATAAGGGATTTTCTGTGACTCTTCTGTGACTTTCCATGAAACATGCAAACAATGTGTATTTCAACTATGTCTGTTTCTACAGAGTATTCCAATAGAATGAAAGTACAGACACCATTTAGGTGAAAGCAAGCTTTATATTTAGATTTCTATGTGTTAAACACTTCAGGAAGTGTGTGCAGGAATAGTGCGAGACCAGCTTGCTGTTATGCTTTTCACTCGTGTTTAACTTCAAAGTGAAAGTACAATACCCGATTAGCACTAACTGTTGTACATGCTCTTTTATGTTCTGCTCATAAACCCCGTCGTCCTTTGTCGGAAGTAATTTTTTTCAAGTTTTAATCGTTGTCCTTCACGTAATGAGGCACAAATGATTACATAACTCTTCATATCAACTGCAGAAGCAAAGGGGATTTAAGCCGCTTTACCATCTAAAACACAGACAATGTAAGCCAAATATCTGTCAAGGAATTTCTGTCACTTCTGACACCTCAAACTCAAAGCCTCCGCGGCCCCTCCTCTACTTTCACCGTTATCTTCAAAGGTGTCTCAGATGGTGCGAGTACTTCTAAAAGAGGGAGATGCTTTTACACCTATAAAATAAATTCCACCTGTGACACTTTAATCCCCTTTTCCCCTTTTTTACAACCCCCTCACATTATTGCCTGCTTCAAACGTCCCCTCCAACGGGTTTAACAGGCCTGAAGTTTACATATCAAACAAATTGGCCCTCGACATTAGAGCTGGTTATGTGTCTATAGTGAAATGTGTTCATTGGACCAGTCTTCCCATTACAGAAATGTGGCACTTCCCCTAAGACCGGGGATTACTGCTCATATTACATCATGTGTTTCAAATCTAAATAGGATGGTCTTTGTTCGCGGACATAAGTGCTGGTTCGTGTTGCCTTTAATTACAGACAGTGGAGAATAACTGCAAGAAAGTTTGACACATTTTACGTTGCCCAACTTTTGGGTTCATGTAAAAACAGAAGTCCAATTTGACCTTTACTTTTGAAAACGGTTTTAAGCATGTTAAAGTACACAGAAAGAATATTGTGGTAAATATTTCCTAAATACTCTCCTGATGAGCATGATACGGATGAATTATGTTGAATCTGCCATCCTCAAAACTAAAAGATCTTTTCTGCATCACAGCAGCATGGAAATGGAGAACTCTGCAAATATATATGAGAAATATTTTCTTGCAGTGCTCACATATAATCCAAACTGGCAACAATACAATTTTTTCCTCACTCAATTAGTATTTTTCTTTCAGTTACACTGAAATCAGCACAATAGTAGTTTAATTTTCTTTATATGAATACATACCTCACACAGACGTGGAAAAAAAAAAGCTTGGTCAGTACCCAGCCTCTCATGAATGGTTAAAAAGTGCCGAATGTCTCTTTAGCTCATAATAATCTTCACATTCTCGTCTGTCACAGGGATAATGAAGTGGGAGCTCCCAATCACTCATACTTTTCTATCCCAGCAGTGTCGCTGAATTTCCCTTGACTAATGGTCATGTCGTTGGATTATTAATTGAAGTAATCGGCCAAAATATTCACTCTTCTAATAAATGAATGATCCTTGAATCATCTCATTCTTTTTTTTTTTTTTTTTTTTTTGGCAGCTGGATAGAACCATTAAAGATTTAAGTTGTTTCTGTTTTGGCGTGTGATGGTGTTATGGTTTAACATGAGAACTGTAAAGTGCTTATTGGATATAAGGAATCACTGCACCATCAATTCTCAATTGTTTAACTGAATTTAAATATGTTTTAATCTTCTTACAGTGCAAATGGACTTGTTATAGAGATGCATTGTGGGTGTTTTCCATTTGACCAGCGTAAGTAAAAGATGAAATGAAAATCTGAGAAGTTGCACTTAAAAGGACTCTAGCTGCGGTAGAGTAGCTGCAGTAGTTCCTGTGTTAGTAGAAAAGGAAAATGAGTGAACAAATCCGTCCATTACTGGTGGCCCTCCAGGTAAATTTGTTCAAGCACGGGATCATGTGACAGTGCAAAGCATTGTGGGACTGATCCACTGATCGAATCGGATGATATTCTTGGTGCATATGTAGGAGGAGGAGGAGTAGTAGTAGTTTATTTGGTGAACCAAATACATGATGCAACAAAACAGAAAAGGAAAACAAAAGCAACAAACAAAAAAACAAATGAATTATCCCACACTCATTCCGATCCCGTGTTCATGTAAACGGGATAATCTGATATCAGGATGAATTCAGTCAACCAGACAAAAACTAGTTAAAAATGAAGGACTGGACTGGAACCCAGCGGTATTAGTAGTACTGTATTCTCCTCGTAGGGGAAATATTACTTCTAGAAACAGCTGTTATTTGTTATTGGTCCCTTTCCTGATATTATCCCATTTCTTTCATCCCAGTTGCTTCCTGTCCCTCCTGCTGGTGGCTGCAGTGGTTTGGAAGATCAAACAGACCTGCTGGGCTTCACGCCGCCGAGAGGTAAGTCCATCAAACACCTTCTGTTGACGTGTAAAGAATACCTGACCGCGGCAATGTGCAATTTGCCGTCATGTAGCCGTATACACATACTTCTCACAAAGAAATGCTAATCCACACAGTTTTATTCATTCATTGGTTCAATGAGAACATTTAGTTCCTCTCAAGTGAACTACACTTTAGTGTGAAAAGGCTGTTTACAGGAAGGAGGAGGAAACAAAAATATGTGTAGACGGGCATTTTCAGGATGCTTTTAAAAAAGAACAAAAAGAAAAAGCCAGTGCTTGAAACTTAGTTTCAAACAAAATTCTATGTATAATTATGGCTTCCAGATAAAGAAATAAATGTTCAAATTAGAAGAATAATCTAGTAAAAGGTGTGACATATTTCAGTTTATGGTAAAAATATATATTAACGATATAAAGGGTTCACAGTTTGTATTATATTATGTTGGAAAATGTACTTTTTCATAGTTTTCAAATTTTTTGATAACCATCCACCAAGCTTCAAAAATATTTAATCCAATTTTGGGTGACAGGGACATTTATGGGCATTCCCTGTGACACCAAGTCGGATAAAATAATTTTAAAGCTTGCTAAATGTATATTGAAAAAATATACACCACAATGAGGAAGTAATTAAAAAGCTGAACCCTTCACGTGTATTTTTAACATAAACTGAAATATTTCACACTTTTACAAGTTTATTACTTTTAATTTGAGCATATGCGTTTTTAATTACCTTACCCAGAGGCCATAATTATACCAACATAAATTCAGTCTGAATCTTCTTGGTTTATATGTTAAGTTTAGAAACAAACAAACTGAAAAACATATTTAATTTTCAATGATAATCTTAGTTTTTGAAATGCATCTATGTATTTACCAGTTTTCGCAATGTTTCCCTATATATATTTTATTTATCAAGTAGAAGCTTATTTTTTCCACAATCCCGAAAATGTCCATCAAAAAATGATGTTTTCATCAAAATAATTTGAACATCCTCAAAGAGGGAAAAGCCCGGAGTACCAAGGAAAAATTAAGTTGTGAGATCCTGTGAGTGACTTGAGGAAAGAGGGGATATTACTCATTAGAATTCTGTGCCAGCGTGAAAGACGGGGTGGCAAATTATCGGGATGAAAGGAGGTGAGAGATGAGATGATTGGCAGGAGAAACGATAAAAGATACTGTGCAGGCAATGGAAGACCAAAGCAAAATGTATGCAAATTCACCCCACTGCCCTTAACTTCCGCTGCATTGAGGGGTTTCTGTAAGAGCAACCGTCATTTCCATCTCCTCAGAGTCGATCCGATATTCTCCTCCTTGCCGTTTGATGCTCAATGGCGGAAAGTTTCATTTGGCGCACCTGCAGCCTTATGACCCGCCGCCTCCTAATAAAGCTCTCGTAGTTTATTTCCCTTTTGGGACGACACCGATAATCGCAGGATCTGAATTTTATACCCTCTAATTGATATATGAAAATAAACAAGAATGATGGCTGCCACGACTCCGAATCAGGCCGATCCAAAAAATTAAAGTCAATAAAAATTAATGCAAGCAGATGGGCGCACGCTATTGAAATTCTACTCACTTTTCCTGTTGACTCTTGCCATGCATATTATTTGTTCGTCAGCGTCCTTCAGCTGTCACGCGGAAACAAATAGAGTTCAATAAAAAAACCTTTGTGTCACACACCCAAAGGTTTTGTCACAAAGGCAATAACTACATTTAATGGTTTTAGTTTTTTTTTTGTATTTCAGTGATTCAGTTCTTCAACTACATTGATCAGTTTGATTTTGCAGAAGTGTGTTTTCAATGCCATTTCTCTTAAAGCTCTCGCTGCGGTGTCTCTTCTCTGCTTTAAAGTCCATCTCGTCAACGCTTTGGCTCTTTCCCCAGCAAGATGTGTGTTTTTTCACGTCTGAGGCCGGCCACAAACTGCAGTTTTAACAATTGTATACTCGTGATGCTGGCGACAAGATACGACATGGAAGTTTGCTAGATTCAAAACGCAAACTGAATTGCAGCCTACGATGTCCACGAGCAGAGATAGCGCCACGATTCTCTCGAAAATTGCATGATCTAATGTATACTGTTTCTTACTCCGACACTCGTATTATACTTCTAGGTCTGATTTTGTTCGGCTGCATAAAACCTTTTAAGATACTGTTGTGATATTTCCTTTTAAAGCATAATTTGGAAGGCAAGTGTGGTTTTTAATAAGAGAGCTCGCCCAATATTTATTAAATGATCAATTATCCCAAAAAGATATTTCCGGTGTATATTCTTAAAAACGTGTAAGGCTTTAAAAAATCTTGCCCGCAGGCTCTCGATGTGGCATTTCCAGGTGCCCTACTTTTAGAGAAACATTGTTAAGAGAGAGTGTGTGTTGGTAACCTTTCCCTGAAAGCCGTAGCAGCCTCAAGGGTGTTTTATCAGTGCCGCTACCGTTGTATTTAAGTAATTCTTATGTTGGGTTTCTCTTAGCTACTCTTCTACTTCTCTCAGATTGGTGGAATTATCTATAGAGCTCATTACCGATCATCGACGTTCTGTTCGATATCATGTCAGACTTGGGATTTTTAAATGTCTGTTACTTGACAAGCTACTTGTCTGAAAATGTCTATGAAGCCATAAACCACTTTGAATATGCACTTGTGATAGTTTACAAAGGTTTTGTGTCGATACAAGCCTTTTTCTTCAGTTGTAATTTTACCCAGAACTTTCTTTATACACATTGCTAACACTCCTCGGCTTGCAAAGGGAAAGCAAATAGTGTTGTTTTTTTTTAAATATTGTTATTGTGTTTTTTTCTGTCAATAGAACCTAATTTAAAAGGAAATCATGTCAATCATGAGGTGGACTGTCATCTCAAAAGTGATGAACCATCTTGTTCTTTCCTCTAAGATAAACTTAAGCCGTTTCAAATAAATTGCTATCCTGATTGATGGAGTTGCACAATGAAGTTTTGGACTAAAAGTACCTAAAATGCAGATGTGTATCGATGCTCTATTTCTCATACACATGGCACAATTATGCAAAAAACTTTCTGATATACTTAGTTTGTCTTTATTTAGTCCTTTTAAACATGTTTTACTAAATGTTCAACTATTTTATCGTCAGGTTTTTTGTCGTTACTGACTTCATCCCAACGTCTGTTGAAGTTATAAAGTTATAAATTCCAATGCCACAAAACTGGACCTGTAGCTCCTTAACATTATTTCATGCTCCATAAATGCATCCAACAGGCAGGATGTGTTTTACTGAGAGAGAGAAACTCTGTCTTGTTGCTCGTCTCATTCCTGTAACGATTACAGTTACTAGACAAAACACATGTAGTGATTGTATTTTAAATACCAAGTATTTGGTATTTCAGTGTCGTTCTCCTCGGCGAGCTGGCGTTCATTTTGAAAACGTCGCCATGTAAACATGACCCATTTCTGAAACGAACACACGAAAACGATACCGTCTAATTTGAGTCATCATCATGTAAACAGGGTCCGAGTCTTGGTTGATGATTGATGTCTCTATTTATTTATGAATATCCACAGGCATGATCAGGGGAGTGTGTAACTTAGTAAGTCCTGATCTACATTTTTCCTTATGAATAGCACCTTGATTGTAGTTGTATTCATGATGTAAAGAATTGCCCAATCATTGGAACAAGTTTGTGCTGGAATTTCGAGTGAATACTCTGTATATTGCAGGCGGCATGCTGTGATCCCGTTGAATGGATCTGTAATGGGAGAAAGACTTGTGTCTCATTGGTCAACTGATTGGTTCTTCACTGAACGTCGTGTCCAGTTCATTTGAAGAAGTTGATGCGCAGCCCCTGCACTTACTAGGCTTGTTCAAACTCAAGGACGTGAGGATTTGGGCGGTGGGCCACCAAAGCCTCCATGTGACAAAAAGATGTGTAATGAATGACTCATAATGAGGCTTTCAAAAGTGGCAAAGACAATAATGAGAGGGAGTCGCAGCCAAATGGCATATGGATGACTGCTGCTGAACTTTTTCTGGCTGGCTATCCAAGGTAAAATCTGTATACAGAGCGGTTGGGTAACTGTGATGGGTAACTTTCTTTCAAAACATTAACTGACCATTTACCACAATGAAGCAAGACTTAAAAGAGGGCTTTCTTCATGTTTTCCGTCTTCCCATGTAAGGGTGTGGGAGCACGGCGGTTTTGGTTCAGGATAGCTGACGAGTGTTGGATCCTGAGCAGGAACAAAAAAAGGAAGGTAAAGCTGTAAATGCCAGCCAAGAGGACGAGGGCCTGACCCCTTTGAAGCTACCTGTGGGGAGAACAGATGGGAGGGGGCGCTGACATTTCACCAGACCGCAACACCAAGACGTTACACACAAACATGTGGCTTCATCTAACGCGGCTCTGGTCACACACAACCTCCTACGAACACACGCGGAAACCCGTTTGGTAACACATGAACGTATTAAATAAGCTTTGTTGTCATTGTGTCATTAGTATTTGTTGTTGCCAAATTCTGCTTTTTGGTTTTATTTTTGCTTCCTCTATACATGTAGTTTTTGCTTGGAGCTTTTTTTTAAAGCTTCAAAAGATAATTATTACCTAGAATTGAATATCATAATGTTGAATAGCTGATATGGTTGAACCTTTTACTTTTTATTGGATGGGAATGGTTGGATTCAGATGTTTGGCAGCTGCTGGCGTGGCAGCAGTCTCCCAGCAGGCATCTGGACCAAGAAGAAAGCCCTGCGTGGGTCAGGACGTGCTGCTTCAGGTTCCCGTTTGAGTAATAGATTAGTCGGATTGAAGCCTTGTCAGACACGGAATAATGCACAGCTTTTTTTTTTGTTTTGTTTTTTTAAATCAGAATCATTTCGCCAGCTCTGGAAAGCGATCACAGTGACACACGTTCCAGGTTTTTCTGTAGCAATCACAGTGTCAACATTCACATTACCGAGCGGTTAACTGGGATTGCATGTATTTGAATGGCCAATGACTCTGTGAAACGCTTTTTTTTTTTTTTTTGTGTCTTGGCTAAGAATCCCTGCTGCATTTACCTAATTTAAATAAATGAGGGAGCTGCATTTCTTTTGTCTGGAGCAGAATTTGGTCAACTTCACTCCTTTTATCTGGTAAATGTTCCGACACTGCCAGGTTTGTTTTGTGTGAAACACCGTCATCAGTGTTAAAATGAGGGAAAAAAAACCAGCCATGTTGATGATCTGATTTAGTATTGTGCTTGCACTCAGCAGCACATCATTAACCCCTACGGCCGTGATGTGTCTCACCTGTAACTCGGAGGCATCCCTCTCTGCTCTTGAAGCGCTCAA
Organism: Lipophrys pholis; assembly: GCF_963383615.2. Taxonomy (NCBI): domain Eukaryota; kingdom Metazoa; phylum Chordata; class Actinopteri; order Blenniiformes; family Blenniidae; genus Lipophrys; species Lipophrys pholis. Next base: position 5,467,109 of record NC_137635.1, on the reverse strand, counting down.
TCAGAAGTCATCGATTGCGCCAATGAGATTATCTCACTCTTAAGCCCCTCATCACCTCAATCGTCCTTTGTTCAGTTAAAAGTTTGCACTCTAATCGTTTTCGCTGAAGCTACAGGGGGAGTCTCTCTGCGATAAACAAGCCATCGCTAACCTTGGGAGTGTAGAACCTGAGATGCATGTTATTCATATTTAAAGATTTTATTTCAAGTTCTTGCGACATCGGCATTGAAAGTAAGGCTCAAGCACACGAGTGTCGTCATGACGAAATGGTTCCTGACCTTTTTTCTTTTTTTTTCTTTTTTTTTTGGAGTTTTAAGCATCAGGCCCCTGATTAGAAACCATTGGTGAGAGTCATCTATTGGATTTCTTCATCTGTTGATCACAAGTCCATTTTTCCACACATGGAGATCATGAGTCCGAAACCTTCGCCACCAAGACCTCGCTCTCAACTCGGGGCCCGATCACACGGCGATGATTTGAAAATGTATTTTCCTTATTCAGAATCAGCTATTTTCTTTTTTCTTTTTTCATGGAAACATTTAATTTCAGTAAAAAATAAATAAAAATCCCCCCTCTATGGGAACATTTTTAATTTTTTTTATTCTACAAAAGCCGGTGGGCACAAGCAGTGATCTTTGAAGGGGGACACGGTGACCTGCCTAGGTGTAGAATATGCTCGGAGGCGGGATGACACCCACCCTTTCATAGACTCCAGTGAAGAGAACAAAAATGCTGTATTCACTCGACGGATAATTCATGCACTCACTTGCCAAATTAATCAAGTTGCATAGCAATGCACTTCATGCCCACCCTTATCACAACCGTGAATGGCTCCAGCTTGTATTCTTGACAAAATCAGTCTGTCATTGCACAGGCGTTAATTGGTTTTACAGAGTTCACTCTTGCCTATTGTCATTAACTTCATTAATTCATTTCTGGAATCTCTGTGGTATTGTATTGGCCCTTTGACGATTGTATTCCCGGCACTTATTTATTTATTTATTTTTTCCCCTCGCTGCATGTTCTGGACACCAAGCAAAGCGCCGGCGTTCCCTGACTTTGCTTCTGCTCTCTCCTTGTGCTTTGTTGCTTTAAATGAATTCTGCAACATGATAAATAACATTACTGCTATCTGACATTTAGGATGAATGTTGTTGGATTTGAAGCTTTTGTGTTGGGAACCATAATAAGCCGTGAGCTGTTTTCTTGTTTTGCAACAACCTCGCAGGGCCCTCCATCCTCTGTTTATCTTTTCGAAAAGGGCAAAATTTCTCATTTTGACCCGCGGTGGCCCAGCAGCTCAAATCTATAGTTTTTTTTTTTTTTTATTGCTCGTTTGATGTTTAATAGTTGAGATGTACAACAATCGAACATGAGACTTCAGATATAAAGTTGGAAAATCAAAGCTACAAAAAGAAAAATCAATCTGGTGATCAATCTCAATTTCACTTGGCTGTTGTCGTTTCTTTTTTTCTTTTTTTTTTTTTTCTTTTCTTAGCTTTACCTCCCCGGGGGAGGATTTTCAAGAGTGAGTCAACACAGCACCGCTACTTTCTCCTCGTTCACCTCTCGACAGAGAGTCTGCACAACACCAAAGGTTCAGTGTCTAAAAAGCATCAACACGGGCCCCATCAACATTCAGGATGCATTATTTCTGATCCGGAGGATGTACAGAAAGCTCTGAACATATTTTTCATTTGCAAACTTTTTATTTGACGGACAAGTCTGAGAGGAGGGAGAGACTAGACAGTTGACAAATCTGTTCTGCAGCAAAGGATGATGGATGGTTGGCTTGAGCCAGCTGAGACCCACCCAAAAAAACTTTGTCGGGTCATGTACAAACACATAGTGTCCTGTCCATTCCATCATTTGGAATACAAAGTTTAATTTCTTTCAGCTTTTATTAAATTCTGGTTATTACAATTGTAATTACAATGCCTTAAAAGTACATTTATCTAGTTTCTAATCAAATTGTCTTATCATGCATTATATATTTTGGACTTATTTCAAGCAAAATACAACTAATACATTTTTAATGTTTTGCAAATTGTCGTCTGTGACCAAAAGTAAACCAATAAAAAACTAATGTTATATTCAATTTGAAATACTGTATTTTGTATTTTTATGACTTTTGAGATAGAATTGTTAATAAGACAAAAATGCATTGAAATGTGTAATAGATCAAATAAAACAAATATCCCATGTTCTTGGACATTGTGTTCCATTTGTCTGTACATTCATAGATCTTTTCTTCGGGAACTATTACATAATTTTATCTGATGTTGTCCAGCAGCTCTGCTATAAATTTTCAAAGCTTGTTCAGTTTTGTTTGAGATCATCAAAGAAGTGTAAATGGGTATTTATAATAATGAGCTTCTTTCATGTTTTTTTAATGTGATTGTTAAAATGGTCAGTAACGTTTGAGAACATTTTATATTGTATGATGTTCCGAATCCACAAACGATTGACACTTTCATTGACGTTTTGCCTCAGTAATAATAACAGGCCACCTCCAACTCCTTTTCGCAAACTTTTTTTTGTTTCCTAAACATCTTTTTATGAAAATGTCAAATAGAATTATTCACTGATGTACTGGACACTGATTTGAATAGTCTCCTGCATTTTCCCGCTAACATGTTAATTTCCTGTGTCGGCCTCTCTGGACCTCATATAAATTTTGTCAATTAGTAGCTGGACTAATGAACACTTAATTATGTTCAGAGTGAGTCAGGGTGAGGGTGTGTGGAAACATGATTTTCAGGGTTCATTACTACCCCAAGGACACATTCCTGTTCTTTGACCCACAAGGCATTACAATCTTATAAAAGGGCTACTGCACACATTTTGTGTCATTTGAAAACCTGAAAGTTTGAGCAATTAAATGGATTATCATTGGAATGAATGAATGACTTAACTTTTTCTTTTCTTTCTTTTAAAATACTGCTTATTCATTTGAATCGAGGTGGTTGTTCATAAATTGCCTGGTTGTTTCTGAGGCAATAAGTCAAGAGATTTTATACAAAACCAACCTTTCATGTCTGAAGACGTTATTTAAAGGGCACGACATTGATGTGGTGGTGAGTGATTAGCACTCTGCTCAGCAAAAAGAGTTTGGGCCTTGCTGTTTTGAGTTTGCATGTTTTTTCTGGGCAGTTGGGCAGTTTTTATTGGTGCTCCAGCCTTTTCCCCCCACAGTCATGCTTGTTATGTTAATTTGTGACTCTAAATGGACTGGGAATGGGAGCAGAATGTAACCTGCCTTTCTTCTGATGGATGGATGGATGGATGGATGATTGATGGATGGTTTGCTGGTTGGATGGGTGGATGGTTGGTTGCTCATTGGATGGATGGATCGGTCATTTAATAGATGGATGGAAGAATGACGCATTGAATAGATGGATGGATGGATGGATGGAGTGTTGGCTGGGTTGTGATGTCATAATTAAAGAACAGTGTTTTTCCTGTTGGTTAAACATGAAAAGTCGTCGAGAAAACACATTTCTGAAAACTTCAATACCCTCAACATCTTAAAACCAGCAGCAGAGTCACAATTTGGATTCGCTGCTGCACATTTGAATGTTTCTCTAATAAAATCGTATCTTTGTGTACTCTGTGTACTCTGTGTGTTCAGGAAGGAGAGAATCCAGGTTATGAGGCCGACTGTTCCCGCCACTTGAAGTTCCTTGTAATCTGAAGTACAATTAGATCTTAATGCGGCGTGCTTAAGCTCATCACAAATCCAATAACAATCAGTGATGTCCTTGGTGTTAAAATGGCGGCCTGGTTAGATATTGATCAGACGATGCGTCGCTGATGAAAGTGTGGCGCTAGTTGTTTTACAATATTGATTAGTGGGCGAACACGAGAAGCTATTTTCTCCTTCGTCTGCGCAGCAGTAACTGTGTCGCTCTGAGGTGGAAACCAGAACCGCAGCCCTTCTGAGTGTGCAGGAACATTGACACACATTTAGTTTTTTTCTGTGATGGAAAAGAAATTGCTGTAAATCTATCTTACACTGTGTTCATCAAATCAATGAATACCGAATCAGATTAAACACAAAGTGACGCCGTCTTGGTTGACGTCGGGTGCCGTTTCTCTCTTTGAGCGGTGATTGTCAGTGTCGTTTGTATTGCATCAAAATGTTTCTTGTTTTTTGTTGTGAGCTACGAAATTATGCCAACGTTTTGCGGGATGTAATTCTCCATTTCCCGAGGCCACGGATGTTCTTTCCATGTTTTTTCATTGGTGTTGCGTATTGATTTCCAGTTTCGTAGCGTAATAGTCCACAGAGTGCAGCTTACAGTCTATTAAAAAAAACACATTTTCCTTTTTATTATTTTCTTGAAACATACTACTATAACATGTTTTAAGAGACTATGTGGGAAAAATAAAACAAAAAGGCTTTGAAATAATGTCAAAAAACGGTTGATTGTCATTATTGCTATGGTTGGAATCGGCAAGCAGTTTTAAGAGTGTGGTTTTACCGTAAGGAGGACTTTATAGCAGCGTTTTTGACATTTTAATTGGCTTTACCGATGATGCCATCATTGCTTGGTAACGTGTTTTCTCACAAGTCTGTGCACTGCGCTTTGCTCATCCATCATCTGTGTTTGATATTACAGCAACTGATGAGAGAGCGTCAGCAGATGGCCAGCCGTCCATTCGCCTCGGTCTCCGTGTCGCTGGACGCCAGAGGAGAGCTGACCGAAGTGTTGCAGCCCGTGGTTGAAGTGAGTCTTACTCACTCGCTTTCACACAAACACACGCCGATGCACACAAACACGTTATGCCTCCATACCTCACAGGAACATTATATTGACTTGCATTCATTTTCCCGCGACTCCGTCACCGGCGTCGCCACTGTCCAACCTTTCAGATGTCTTAACCAACACATACACCAACATGCAACAACAGTTTAGCGTTTTCACTTGAAGTCACCTACACAGTTAATGATTTTTATGAATACACTCCATAATTTCTGATGTCCACATAGTATTGATTTACATTCATTTCTTTCACAATCTTAAAAGCTGTTGCAGTTTTCACTTGTGCAACTTTGTACAAAGACAACAAGTCTTCAAATATTATTAACGACAAGCAAACAAAGGTCATCAAATATATGCCGGTGCCGTTAATTAACTTTTAATATGGATTACAACTACCACCTTGATGAATTATCAAATGTTTTCATGAGTTCTATCTCAAACCACAAGAGCAACATTGGAAATACCCATTTTGATGTACGTCTACTAACATTTTACAAGTTTAAAAATTGTGATTAGAACCACCTACATATTGAATTTATCGTAGTTTTGCTCTCATCCGGCCAATTCACTCTGCTCCTCAATCTTTCATCCAGTCTATTTGTCAACCAGTTATTTTATTTTATATATAAAGTCTCTTTTTTTGTTTACATTTTCACCATTTGCTTGGTGGCTTGGCCGGATTTAAGAATCTTGCCGTTCGATTTTGGCCCAAGGACACCCCTGATCTAGAGGAATGTCATAGTGACAAAATTATTCTTTTGAACGTATATTTTCTATTGGTACTTTTAATCTTTCAGAAAAAAACAATAAGATGTCCTGGGAAAAAGCATAACTGAATTAGAGAGAAGTTGATTGTACACTATTTACATCAGGACTGCTTTCGGAACATTTAGTATTTGTTCTATGTCCCACATGTTGTATTTTAACTCTGTTTTCATTTCACCTAATTTGTCCTCTTGAGTTGTTTACTGGGAACATGCGGCGCCGTGTTTTAGCATTCAGCCTGTGATTGATTTATTCGTTATCACACGCTGGATGCTGATGTGCTTCTGCACTAAATTATTCTGTCCACTCACTGCTGCATTTTATTTACCCCTCAGATACTTTGAAAGTCCGGCGCCAAGTACGGCGCGGGGCTCGGTGCCACATGGAGTAAAAGCATAGTTTAAAGCAATATTGAGAGCCGCGTTCTCACAATGACAACAGAGGAGCAATAGTGACTCCTCAGGCGGGACCGGCCTCGGTGTCGGCTGCTTCCGAGAGAAATAAGATCACTGTGGCAGCCTGCGAAGAGGCCCCATAATGCACTGCTGAGTGGCGCTCACTGTGCATTATGGTATTGTGAAGGGCAATGTAAAGAGAGAAAAACAATGCTTCTCGGCTCTGAGTGCCCTATATTGTTGCACTTGGGAAGCAGTGGGGTAGAGTGGAATTCTGAATGGTGCTTTGGCTGAATTTTTAAGCGAAGAAAAAAAAAGGCAATTACACACTTGTCAGTGGGACGTGTGTCCGTCCAGCGTCTTATTAATGCATCCCAGCAGTGATCCTCACTTTCTTGCACAGAAATCAAAGACAGTGGTTCCCGTTAAGAGGCACGGTAAAGGAGGGTGGCGGGATTTCAGCCACCAGAGAGTCTCGCTGCAAACGTTTCAAGCTGTTTTGGAAATGATAACTGGGGGGAAAAAAAACACATTAGTCTTCTGTTGCTCGACCCTTTCAAGGTGCGGCGTGGACTTGTGAACGTGTGACTTTGAATACTTCGCTTGGGTGTCCACACAGCTTTCTGAGGGAGGCAGCATTGCAGAAAAAAAGACCAGGAAAGTGTGCAGGTGTTTTGAAAGAATTTGCTTTCACTGATGCTCAATTTGTCGCATTGAAATTTTTTGTTTCCTTTGATACTTTATTCCATACTTTAGTTTAATGATTCCATACAGGTGTTGTATTTAGCTCTTCTCTATAATGAGATGTTAATACTAAATATCTTCCACATTACAGCTCTATGTAAGGTCACGAGTTGTTCCTTTAAGGGAAACATAAAAACAAAATACAGCTGACTTAAACTGATTTCACCACAACAGGGGTGCCCAAACCTTTTGCACTTAAAGCCACTTACAGAAAAGTGTACCACTCACTAGAGGTGAAGTGTTTCCCCATTTCTTTTTTTTTTTGTTTTTGTTTTTGTTTTTGGTCACCAGCAGCAATGTTTCTTTGTGATTATCCCCCTTTTTGTTCAAACTCTGGCTTCTGTCATGATTCAGAAGCACCATACAGTCAAGTGCAAGTTGTATAAAGCTTCTTTATGAGAAGCGGCATTAACTTCTGTAGATATTTGCGCTAAAATAGCTCGTATGTTGGATTGAACCACACATGTAAGCCTTGGCCACCCGTGACTCTGTCCCTGCTCATTTTACTTTCTTTTTTTTACTAGCTATTGACCTCTGCAGACCAGATAAAAGAGCTGCAGTTTTGGAGATATCATTTAGCCATCACACATTCATCCATCTATCTATGCATTCATAATCTACACATGCTTCGTCCTCTTTACGTCTTTGGTCCTCGTCAAACTTTCCCATTTTTCTTGATTCTAACACACCCAGTTTGAGGTCAAAATGTTCACTTGCTGCCTGATTTATCTCACTATCGTGTGCCATTAAAAATAATATATACATAATCAGTGTTTTTCCTCTTCACTTGCCAGTGGTCTTAATGTTATGGCTAATCAGTGTATAATACGCATTCCCTTGCATTTGTAATGCATGAGCAGCTCTTTATGCCACTCGCACAGCTGCTTTAGTTATTATAGTATTCTTATGAGATGGGAGGAAATCATGCTTTATCAATCGCCTTGGGCAAATGATTCCTCTATTTTAACCAATCCTATTCAGTTAGCCTGACTATAGGAAGTACGTTGGGCTGCCACGGTATGGCGTTCCTCAGGGCAGTTGGGGGTCAAGAGGTCATGCTCATGGAACCCATCATCAGCACTCCCCCACTGAGACGTGTATCCGTGATTTCTGTCCGTTTTCTTTGAACATTTCAAACCTCCATGTGTTGAAATAATATTTCAGTGAGAGCACGGCGCCATAATGAAGCAACGGCTTTCCAAATGTGCTGGACGATTGTGTCTTTTTCGGAAAATCAAATCTCCGCGTGTCCAAATTGTGCAGATGAAAATGTTGGAGCAGTGCATGCCTTGGCACCAGCTGAAGGTGAACTATACGGATCGGGCCTAATTCTCTTTTGTAAAGGTTAATTGGTTAGCATCTGGCACCACTTAACTAGTGGAAATATTGTTGGTGCCGAAGTGGACACTGATGCCAGCCCTTTTTATGTATTTACATCACCTCCTCCATACAGACTGCAGCGAAGCTTAAAAGCTCAGAATACAATTTTAAATGGCTTAAATGATAATGGATATACTAATAACTGGTGCTCTTTGAATAGCAATGAAAACACAGATGGGCCACGGGTACCAGAATAACTCCTCACACCCATTCCGGACCTTATTCTCCGACTGTGATGTCGGCACTGATCTCGCTGCATTACTTAGTAGCGCGCCCCCGTCACTACTTGACCGACCCTCCAGCTGGTCTGAGAGCAACTATTTGATCCGCCTCCGTGCCCATTTCTCCCATTTGGCCAATTTCAAAGCCCCCAAGATGGACATTGCCTTTAGTGACCAAGATGTCAGCAGCTGTTGGGACGGAGAGGCGTTCGGGGTCTGGACGCTGCAGGCCGAGGGCTCCGCATCCAACATATGGAAGCACTAACGAACAGCTAGTGTGATGGATGACACCTGTCAGCTGGGAGAGGGAAGGAGATGCGTGTGTCTGTGTGTCTGTGTGTGTGTGTGTGTGTGTGTGTGTGTGTGTGTGTGTGTGTGTGTGTGTGTGTGTGTGTGTGTGTGTGTGTGTGTGTGTGTGTGTGTGTGTGTGTGTGTGTGTGTGTGTGTGTGTGTGTGTGTGTGTGTGTGTGTGTGTGTGTGTGTGTGTGTGTGTGTGTGTGTGTGTGTGTGTGTGTGTGTGTGTGTGTGTGTGTGTGTGTGTGTGTGTGTGTGTGTGTGTGTGTGTGTGTGTGTGTGTGTGTGTGTGTGTGTGTGTGTGTGTGTGTGTGTGTGTGTGTGTGTGTGTGTGTGTGTGTGTGTGTGTGTGTGTGTGTGTGTGTGTGTGCGTGTGTGCGTGTGCGCGCGTGCGTGCGTGCGTGCATGTTTACTATCCTCATGCTTGATTAATGCCGAGTACATTTGCAGGCAGCATAAACAGTCTTTGGAGGATCTGGGAATTGGTCACGGCATTTTAAAAGGCGTTGATAGAAAAGGTTGAACAGGCATGAAATGATTTATTAATGTCTTTATTTTATTTTCTCTCCATTGTGGGATCACTTCTGTTGTTTGCCCGGATCAATAAGAGCAATTTCACACACACTCAGAGAGAGAAACAGAAGAAAAAGGATGCTGTCTCATTTTTACTCAAATTCTCAGAAATAGGTGTTTTATGGTGTAATTACTGAAATGTAGGTAAGATGGTAGACTACTGAGCTTAGAGGGGAAAAAAAATCCAAAAGCATGTTTTCTTTTTTTTTTTTTTTAAATTGGCTCCATATATGAGAAAGCTACCAGTTAATGCCATTATACGCCCTGAAGTGAGCAAATTACTACTTCACAGTGAACCCTGTTAAAGAAAAAGCTGGATTTTCGAACTTATATGTTCAGTCAGAGGGTTAATGATAGGGCTCGCGCTGAAAACACAGAGGATGTAGAAACTTGATGGACAGATGGGTTGGCTCCATATTTAGTTCTGTATTTCAATCTCGTGATGTGTGACATGGAGCAGTGGTATAATGATGAGTGCTCACCTCGGGCTCCAGTCCTAATGTTGTCTGCATGTTCTTCCATTACCTCTTTGCACATTAGACATAGGATTATTTTTTTTCCCCCACGTTCCACGGACTTGTATGTTTGTTAGGTTAATCGATGACTCATCCATTTAATTTTATTTATTTATTTGGACGGGACAGTGCATATTAATGAACAAGCCATCTCTACATGCCGGATTTAGCACAAGGCTAATTTCCATCCGTTGTCCCATTAAAACCATACAAGGCTACAAACAAAACAATATGGTAAAACAAAGATGATAAAGTAATTCTTCCTAAAAAACCTACCACGAAGTGCAAATATTAAAGTGCTTACTCAGCAGTCTGACATAGGTAAAGTGGCATTTTAAAATTTTTTTAATATATATTTTAAAGTGCATGATTGTCCTAATGATCACATGTTTGGTTGTTGATCAGCCATATCTTGTCGTGTTTTTTTTAAAACCGACTAATGTGGAGCTTTTTCAGCTAACTGGAGATACAGTATTCCAGTTTCTGCAACCTTTACCAGATAAGGCAATCTGGGTAAAGGAGGACTTTCTAAATTTAAATTCACAATCACCTGATATTAGTAAGGTTATTTCTTTTTTTGATATCCCATCCCATTTATGGATTTGTATATTAGGCAGGCACTTTTGAATAATTTAAAGTTCTCAAAACTGACAAGTTGATATTTCTTTAAAATTTCACAATGATGTATACCGACTGTGGCTTTTTGTCAAATGCCTTTTGATTTTTTTTTCTTTTTTTAATGGAGCTGTTCAATAGGTTTTAGTGCAGAGACACTAGCAAACGTCCAGGTTGTGAAGCAGAACTCCATGTGAGAGAGGCTCATGCAGTGGAGGTATACGATTGAGCAGCTTCAGTTGTGATGAAGGGCCGGACTTGTTTAACAATTTTGTGAAGTTGATTATTGAGTTTTTAGTGTCTGTTTACACAACAGCGGTGCTCAGAGCCACTGACGAAACAGCTTTTTGGAAACGGCTCCCGCGTTGGAACCGTTTGAAAACGGGACTTTTTGAAAACACTCTCCTTGTTGATGGTGGAAAACGCTGCTCCGAACCACCACGGCCATGAACTGGCGCCTCTTTGCAGGCTGATTTCGGCCCACAGGACTTCTGGTTTTATTTAGTTTTTAACTTTCTTTATTGGTTTTCATTTGCAGACGTGAACAAGTTGACAAATAGAAACCTACTCAGTCCCACCCCAAAACCAGAGGGGGAAAAAAAGGCATAAACATAAAAAGAAAAGAAAGAGAGGGTAAAAAAAAATGTATCTTGCACTCAAATCAAGTCTGTACATCTATATGTTCAAGGTCACACTGTTTGGATGTCCTCAAATACAGGCTTGTTGAGGCATTACACACCACAATGTACAAGGCAAAGAAAAAAATGGTTTCATACATAGCGGAAGGCGTAGCCTGAATAATCAGCGAACCAAATCCAGCTGGTCGTCCATATGATGTTGTTATTAGTGTTGTTAATGAGAGGTATATTCTCAATAAAGTCTATAGAGTCCAGGTTTGAATGAATTTACGGCTATATCTTAATTTCTCAGTGGGATCATAGAAAGCTCCTCCCTGACCCAGCGTGCAAATGATTGTGAAGTTGTATATTGTTTTTCTGGGGGTGTTGATCTAATTATGCCAATGACCTGATCGGGATGTACTGTGACGCCATGCGTGTGCGATATGGCCTTGAAAACTTCTATCCAAAAGCTGCTCAAAGACTTGCATGCATAAAACATGTGGCTGGATCATGGCTTCATCTTGGACTGATGTCGGGATAAAAACTGTCCAGTTTAGAGTTTGAATAGTGTAAGCAGGGTACCACTTTAAAGTGAATCAGGCCATATTTTATGCACAGATGTTGTGTGTCACGGGTCTTATGTTTGACTCCCATCAACCAACGATAATATTACTATTACTTTGACAATGGCCGTGTTAACATCTTCGCTCTCTCTCTCTCTCTCTCTCTCTCTCTCTCTCTCTCTATATATATATATATATATATATATATATATATATTTATTTATTTATATATATGTGTGTGTTTGCACCCACACACTCTTGCACTTTTGTGAAGTTTAATTGAATTTATATTTAGTTTGTATGCAGACCCGTGTTATTCCTGACATACAGCAGTGCTGCAGATCTCTGTCACCCAGTCGTGCATACACAGTCTGTAAATCATCAAAACTGATTCTCTCGCATAAAATTGGCCCCATTGCACGAACGTGGTTTGTTATTCTATAGTTGTTCGTTAGCAAAGTCACCGTAACGGTCATGAAATGGTCTGCAATTAAATTGCTCCTCGTACGGCGGGGCTCCATCTCGTCTCCAGCATGTAGCAGATACATGAGAATATTATGCCCTGATTTGCTTTGTGTACCAATGCATGTGGACAATCTGCTCCTGAGTCACACACAGATGTTTGTTATGTGTAGTTCAACACCCAGATCTCCGACGGCATGTTTGCACAAGGTGCCGACGGAATTTTCTTTAACTGATTCAAAGCGTCAGGTTTACGCTTTAATTTTTGGTTTGAGGCGCAGAGAAGTTGATCCAAGATACCGGAGGCGACCTGGATCCATCCCAGGTTGTTCTCACATGCTGCACGTAAAGTAGCTTTTAAAACATTAAATAAAGGGAGAGGTGTTTGAGCAGTGTGTGTACGTGCTCACTTCTTAGAACACTTTAACAAGCGATTAAGAATCTGAGTTTTCCTGTCACTTCGGTCTTTGGGTTGCCCTTCCTTATCCATTCTCTTTCCTTTTTTTTTCTGTCTTCACCTTTGTCCTGCTCTCTTTTCTCCCAATCTTTCTGTCTCTCTGTGTTAGTTCCAGCTGATTAGTAGTACAGACAAATGGAATACAACCAGGGCCGATGCTGACAGCGTTCATAATTGCAAGTTGTTTGAATTCTGCAGAGGAGTCACTTTTGATGAAGGACAAACGAAGTCAACACTCATTTTGCATATTTATTAAAGTTGGCCAAATGTGATCATTAGATGACGGCACGTAACTGATGAGATGTTGATTTCTTTGACAACACACTGGATTTAAGCAGTTGGGTGACTATAAGGTGATGGGCTGCATTTTCTTGGTTTTTTATGTTATTGAATCACTCTCTTAGAGAAAAATCTGCTCAATTTTAGTTTATCGCACTTTTACTAAAGTTTTTTCTTTTTCAGTGACTCATACATACCGCTCTGCCATAATCTTTGGAGTCACTGGGTTGTTGTTGTTTTTTTGAAGGAAATATCAACTGGAATGACACAACCTGTTGTTTTTCTTCTCTCGAGGAAGGGCCATTTTGAGATTGAGCTATTTTTCTTTGTGGTGTAAGGGGATATTGTCGGGGGAGGGGAGTATAATAGTCAGGTTTCATCCCAGATAGACGATTCCCATTTAGACAATTCCCATTTAGACGACTTATAAGTGAATTATTTGGAACATTTTAATAACCTAGGATGAATAGTAATGTATCTTTACTAATGTTTTTTATAATAAGTCGTCTAAATAGGAATTGTCTATCTGGCAATCGTCTATCTGGGAAAAAACCCACTATTGTCTAAATTGGAATCGTTTATCTGGGATGACACCAATAGTCAGAAACCTCCCTGTGTAAAAAGATACTGATGTTTCATGGAATTGAATCCGTTTAAAATGTGTAAATAGTTGTTTAAATCGTAAAAAGAAAGAGCAGTAAGTCTATTTTTGTTAAAACTTTGCTAAAATACTGGTTGAAATAGATTTAAAACTGAGTAAAAAGCAGATTTTGAAGATAAAAGGTATACAATTCATAGAGTTTAAAAGTAAAGTTTTTATGGTTTAATATGTTTTTCGCATAGTTTATGTTAGAGGCTATGTTGTGGATTAGGTTTGGTTGATTTGAAGCCAGCACCTGAATAGTTGTGCTCAAAGTCTGAACGTCACCCGTATGTTTGTTGTGTAAATTAAAATTGCAAAAACATCTTGAGTGTACCCCGCGGCTAGCTCAGTTGGTAGAGCATGAGACTCTCAATCTCAGGGTAGTGGGTTTCGTGTCCCACGCCGGGCACCACCTTCCCGTGGGCTCACCACCTGCAGGAAGGTTCTTAATCGGTGCAATGTGATCTGGGTGACGGTGCTCAGACTGCCACCCCCGCGACTCGGAAACGGATAAGCGGGAGAACATGGATGGATGGATGGATCTTGAGTTTATTAACTGTTATAGCAACGAGCTCTTGTGGGCTCGTTTTGACACGGCTGTTAAAGATTCAGATTTTAAAGAAAACAGGGTAAAAGTAGAGTAAATAAAAGCTTGTCTTGTGTTTTAAGTGAATATTTAGATCAGAGATCAGTCTAAAAGCAGACGAATGGACCAAACCATTTTGTGGTGACATCTGTTCTTGATATGTTAATGCTTCTTTTGTTCTGCGTATTCAGCAAAAGTTTAGTACTAAATACTCCAAAAATTCCTTAGATGACATAAATGGAAACCAGGTGCCTAAAGTTAAAAGATTTTTTTTTTTTTTTTTGAACTACCTTGAATCACTTTTTAGCTTATCCATAAAGATGAACACGTGAACACCTTCAGTCTGACATAAGCGAGCAGCAAAGCGAGGCGTCGCAGTCGTTCGCGGTGGCATTTCAAATGGCAAACTTAATTAGCAGTCGTATGGGGAAATTACACGTTGTGCGTCAGGAGGGGGAAAAGACTGCACTTCCACTAAAAGACGCTTGAGTGGGCAAAACGGTGCTTCATCGCGGCGGCTTTTCTGTTTATAATTAAATGAATTAAAAGTCATTTATGGAAAAACAAGTTGCGCATGTTTCCTGCCTCCTTGATCGTTGACTCACTCTGCATGTCGAGTTGATCAACAGTTTGAAATCCATGAATTGTCATCAGCGGTTGAATTTTAAATTTTTGTTTTTTTTTTGCCGGGTGAAATATGTGAGGAATTTTTAGAGGCACGTGTAAAAAAAAAAAAAGCCAAAACGGCTGCATCCCACACCTCATTCTCTCATGTTTTAATGCATGTAATTATGCAGCTTTTCTATCATTATGCCACGGGTGCCTCACTCATCTCGGCTTTAGATTCAGCCCGACAGAAGAAAGAAAAAAAAAAATCCTCAATTCTATTCAAACGTGTCATTATTGCACAATTTCTGTCCTCTCTTCCACAACATGCTGTGAAACCCTTGACATTCATTATCAGGATGACATGTTTTTCACGCTTGAGACGAGCAGTTTTTGGCCATTAAGTCTGAGGGGGAGGTCATCGCCTCGACACGTGGTCCGTCTGACGGCGACGCAAGTGTTTATGTGGCCGATTGAAGCCTCGATGGTGGGGGGGGGGCGGGGGCTTAAACTCCTGCAGCTCATGCAAATGATTTTGTTCTGGGGAATTCAGCACCACAAGATGATTCAACAGGGATTTTTTATTTATTTATTTATTTTTTTTGCAGGGCGCACCGAAACCAGTGGCGATGGAGCCGTGCTCAGGAGGGAAAGCCGCCGTGTTGACCGTCCTCATGCGCCTGCCCTCCGGACCCTCGGGCCTCCCTCCACCTGGACAGTCAGGTGACACAACCCGTCGACATGTTTCTGGTTCAGGCCGTGTCGGAGCCCGAAACGTCACCACGACCCGAATGTTATAAAATATAATGGAATAAAACCCGAAATGTAATAACTGATCAATAAACAAAACGAGACGCTGAGTCCAAAGCTTTAAATATTAAATTACAGGGGCAGGCAAAATATTTTATTACATTATAAAGTGAGTCAATGATTTATGGTTTGAACTTTGAAAAACACTGAAAGAATGAGCTCTAAAAGTTTGTACTATTTGTTTCTAAGTCTATATATCTTTGTACATATTCATATATTATTGCTGTTGCCCAAGTCATTTATCGTCTCTATAACCTGTAATCTATTTCTCCGATCATCAGTACAAACTCATGTATAAGCATCAAACATATTAAGATCACATTTAAATTCTTGTTAAATCTTTTTACATCATTGGCCAGTTATTACATTTTGAGGTGTATTACATGACATTTTAAAACAATTTGCGTCGTTGATACATATCGGGCTCTTAACTAGGCCCCTTTTTAGGGGGCAAAAAAGTTGGGTTTCCATGGAGACGGGAGTCGGAGCGTTACCGAAAAGTTGCCCCTTCCTCCGTTTGGTCCGACATTAATTGAAACGTTGCATTTTTATCCGTTTCCACGGAGACGGGAGTCGGAGCGTCGGCGAAAAGTTCCACCTTTTTGGAGCCGTTTTTCGAAAAGTTGCATGAACAGACGTGGGAAACACATCAAAAGTTTTGCGCTTTCATTTGAAAACTTTTCAACGTAAATTCAGCTCCAGTTTATCGCGGGACGAACTTCATATTTCATCTGTGCAATGATTTTAGGAATTTGTACATAAAAATGCAAATATTTCAGTGAGAAACCGCTGAGGGAGTAAAAAGTGCTTTCTGATTGTAGTGCCTTAAACTTAAAAAACAAATAGTAAAAACTTTTTTAACTTACCTGGAAAACTGATGAAAAAAACCCATCGTATGTAGATCCTGTTTGAGGGAGTGATTTATGGATTTTGATTTTGATGTTTTCACAGGTTGTTTTTTTTTTACGTCTACAAATTTAAAACTTGATTTTATACATTTAAAAGAAGAATACGCGCGATAAAAACTAAAGATAGATGTTATGAAGCCAAAGGCCTCTATTCACGCTGCCTGCTGATGGTCTGTTATTAAAGACGTACCTTTCTGTCCCAAGTGAGCAAATTAAATAGGTAATAAATATTTTTTAAACTTGATTTCTCCTGTTCTTCAGGGCTCATCGTCGCCAGCGCGCTGATCGACATTTCCCAGCAGAAACCGACGGACTTCAAGGACAAGTCGCAGGCGTTGAAGAACCGGAAAGCTCTTCCTCCAGCACACCAAGGGACCTGCGTCTGAGCCGGCGCCGCCTGCTGCTGCTCTCCCAACGCCGTCCCCGGGTTCCACCGCCGATACGACACCAGACTCCGTCCGGCTGCCGCCACTTCAGTTTTCGCTTCTGGAGAGCAGAGGCCCGTTACGTCTTCTCCCGACTTCTCCCCAAAACCGGCTTCATCTCGGTTAACGGCGCCAGCGCCGCCCGGCCGGGAGTGACGCCGCAGACGGATTACCGGGGAGAGTCTGAACCTTCCGAAGCCTCCGTTGGATTTTTCCCACTCGCCCAGCATGAGTCGAGATCGCTTGATTTAAAAAAATAAAAAAATAAATAAAAAATCCATTCCCGCCGCTCGGTGCTGGAAATACAAGGACGCCTGGTCGATGTCCCGTACGTGTTGCCTCTACACTTTTTTGTTTTGCTTGCCAACAGGTGGTCTTTTATGGTGCTAAAGCATTTGATTATTTTTCTTTAACTTTAAGTCTTTGCTATTTCGACTGTACGCCTTTTTTGTGTGGGCGGAAGAAGAGCCACGCTCCATCCAAAACCCCCCAAACCCCCCTCTTCTTCTGCACATATCCAGCCAGCTGAAGCTAAAGTCTGTATTTTCAGCGTGATACATCAAAACCACAAACTGGAAGAGGCTCGAATGAATTTTCTATTTTGTTTTATTTTTTACATTTTTTTTCTTGTCGCGACAAGAAGAAGTAACATGAAACGGCGATTCTCGACTAGTTTGGATCGTTTTGCTGTGCGACTCGGACGTCGGGCTGCTGAACTGGAGGAAGAACGTCTGCGTCAGACTTCCTGCTCTCTGGCTCGTTTACTGGTCGTTTAGTTTTTTTCTTTTTAAACTTCTCGCTGCGCCCACTGTAAGAAAAAAAAAGAAGAGAAAAACGAAGACGCTATGACTTCATCTCAAACCTCGAGTGCAAGGACTGACCTTTTTACAATGCCTTGGCTTTTCCATGAACTCTTTTGGAGGGGGGGGGGCACGCCACCCGGGAGAAGCTGTTTTTAAGCTCCGCCCCCACTCTGAGCTGTACAGTGTCTCGTTGGATCAAATGTGAGTCTTTGTTACTTGTATCTCTCGAGGTTTTCACGCGTTTTGTCAGGTTTTTATGACAGAACGCTGAAAGATTATCATTTATTTTAAGGCCTCGTCACCGGATACTATTCTAAGACTATTAAAAAAAAATAAAATGTCTTTTGCTACAAAGCATTTCTGTTGATAATTTGTTTTGATATTTAACAGGTTCCTGTGTAATAATGGCGCATTTAACTTGATTTTACTGTTGACTTAAATCAGTTTTGATGTTTTGACTTGCGCATCCTTAAAAGGACTGTCTGGGCATTGTCTCGCTTTTTGTTTTTGTTTTTGTTTTTTTTGTTTTTGTGTCTCAAAGTGGCTGATGTGTTTTTATTTCATATCAGCATATCAGTAATATTCTGTGTATTTTAAAGATGGACATCATGCCAGAAAATGAAAATAAAAAACTCCAGACCTGAAAACGTTCTGTGCATTTATGTCTTTTTTTTCATCCATTATTCTGTCTGTCTGTCTGTCTGTCTGTCTGTCTGTCTGTCTGTCTGTCTGTCTGTCTGTCTGTCTGTCTCCCCTTCACTCTCTTCTTTCTCTTGCTCTTGCTCTCACCCTCTTTTCATCTATTTTTTGTCTTTCTTTCTTCTATTCTGTTTTTCTCTCTGTTTCTCTCATTCATTTTCTCTCAAAGAAAGAAAAAGAGAGCGAACTCTTTCTTTTCATCTCTGCAGCTCAAACCTTCAGGTTGTAATTACTTTCCAGCGGTCACCATTAAACGCAGCCTGATTGCCTCGGCTGGAGGTAATTATTCCCTCTGAAAGTGATCGAGAGAGACGAAGGAAACAAATCTCCGACTTGAGCTGTGATGCAACTTGTGTCGGCGCGAGATAATTGTTGCGCAGGCGCCTAACAAATTGTGTCAGGGGTTAAAAAACTCCGCCGTCATTTATAAATACACCCACTGGATGGCGGAACAGAATAACTGCTGGTTGTGGTTTTATATCTTAATCACATGACTGCAGCTCGACGTCGACATCAATCAAACTCGTGCCTTTCATGAAGGTTAGGCGATCCACCGTGCTCGAGATGATTGACGAGGTGATCACACCTTTGTACATTAAAAGAGGATTGATATTGCTTCATGTATATATATTTACTATTAAGATATAGTTAAACATTTAAAATGAAGTGGCAATAAAACTAATAAAAACTAATCAAGGCCTCTTTACACAACATTTCAAGTGAAAACGCCAAATTTTTTGCATTTATGTTAAAGAAATATTTCTGATTTACACGCCAACGTTTAAAAAAAAACGTGTGTGTTTACACGGAAACAGCAGAAACTCTGAAAATGATGTAGTTCGCATGCCAGGCCACTAGTGGGCACTGTTGGTTGTTTTTGTAATGAAACCAGACGCGAATGGATCAGAATTTCAGGTTAATCAGCTAGATGAGGTATGTATTGATAAGTATGTGTGGGTATACTTAAACATATATATTTTCATAAGCTATAATTTAATTATATATTATCATCAAATGGTGTCTATATTTTGGTCGTGTGTGTGTATATAGGGATATTGGTTATGTATGTGCATAAAATGTTTGAAATGTCACATGCCTGAAATGAATGAATGGCCATGATTTTTGAGTTTTACAAATAATTGACTTATTATATATTATATTATAACAAGGCGTGTAATTGGGAAGCCTCTATCTGGGATGTTTTTGGTCAATCAGTTACTCCATTTCATAGATTGAAGCATTTTTCAATGGATGTTGAATAAATCTTAAAAGGCATTTACATTTCAATTCTTACTTTAAATTCAGGATACATTAGCATACGTATTTTCTTTGGCAAAAATGACAATCTAGACTTCTAGTCACTTCATTTGCATTGTTCTTTTCCAAAGAGGCAAAAAAAGAAACAGAAACGCCGGAATCCTGCCGGACTGAGCAGAAGTTTCAGTGAATTAAAGGTCGCCTCATGTCTCGCACGTAAAAACCCAAATTACGCTGCAAAAACTGTTTGAGCTGCACGCCAAAATCTGAATATAGGAGGTTTCCTATGATGTAGAAAAAGGCTGCACGCGTTGCATTGATGATCTGAGGAGCTTCGTCCTTCAGCGTCTCAGAGTGCCTGTGCCTCCTCTCCAATGTCAGCGATGTGCATTTTTAACGAGGACGTAAAGAAAAGAGTCGCAGCCTGCCAAAGTGCTACTCGGGATAATCCTCACTTACACTCAGCAGTGTGTACTTATTAGCTGCAGACGCTCTTGGAGGAAAGCCACTAGTCCGCTTAAAAGGAGTGTGGAAATATTAAAAACGCTCCGGAAGGCGACATTAGGTGGTGTTGTTGGCGCGTTATATATAAATATATATATATGAAGGGCAGACATGTAACTGCACTTTTGTACAATGTGCCACTTGAACGAACAATTTTCTGTTTCTTTTATCCCTGTCAGGAGTCAGAAGTAAACTTTTGAGCAGGTGGAGTCGTGACCTGCGTGTGGCGAAAGTAGAATCTACATGTTGTGTGTTGCACTTGGGAGTAAAGATGAAAAAAGAAAAGAAAAAGAACGGTGACAAGTGGACTTAGAGGCTCCATTGTGTTTCTGCAATCTTGTGCCACTTGCAGCTGCCAGTTGTAGTCTTGAAGTCCCACAGAGTCGCCCGGCTGTTTTTTTTTTTTTTTTTTTTTTTTTCAAAAGTGGACGCGACGAAATGTTTTTAAAAAAAAACAAGCGCGTCATTGCAATTTCTTGCCATCAAGAGAGTGATGACTTGTAAAAGGAACCAAACTCCAGTTTCATTCCAAAATTTGGAGCGGTTCTACGTGGAGTTTGAATGTTGTTGATGCAAGAAATCAGGAGGCCACTGCTACTGTCTTCTTCTACAGGTTTATACGGGTACAACTCCAGGTTCAGAATAACAGTGGTTAAATTAACTGTCAAAGTTTAAGTTCAAATTTAATTAAATTAAATTAAATTGAAATTGAAATTGAAATTGAAATCGAATGAAATGAAATAACTACATAATAGTTGAAAATACTTGGTATTTTTTTATTTGTTTGCATTCATACTGAGCAGTCAGAAGGTTTCTAAATGGTAAAAACAAGAAAAGTTTATCCGACAAGGAGTTGTGGGGGAGAAAATACAATATTTTGGATGCCAATTATTCACTTTTACTCGAGTAATATTTACTTTTTTTTTTATTATTACACCCTGGGTGTGTTTGGATTTTGCTCAGTGTTTTTGTAAAGTCTTTTATTTTTGTTTTTGTGTACCATAAAGTACAACAACAAAATAAATGCATGAAGAAACAATGAAGCGGAAAGAACGTCTGCAGAAGCGAACAGTTTCTCTGAAAAGGCCTTGAACCCTAAACCAAGAGGCAGAAGAAACAGAGTCAGAGAGAATTTATGAATCCTGATTACGGGTTGATGAAACGTCGCCACAAGACAGACTCGCCGTTTTCCCCCGCTAATCAATCAACCGCCGTTCCATTTCAGATTGTGCGACTGTGAACGCAAAGTCGGCGTTTAATTGATCTCAGGAGAAAAGTTTCCGGGCGAAACTTGCATCTCAGCACTTCGGTGTTGTTCTGATGAAGAGCCGCTTGTGTTTTCTGCGTCGGTCCTGCGGTTTTGATTTCAACATGCAAACTTATGAGATCCTCCCTGGTGAGAAACACGGGCCTCCGCCAGGCTTCCAGCAGCTGAACTGGTTTTTATTGGTTACTGGTTGCCTGATTTTTCTCCAGAAAGTGAGCGGAGGTCACTCTTATAAGAGAGACGAGTGTTTGCTTTTACTAATTTTGACGAAACTTTTATGTGACGATGCTCAAGGTCCTTCTATGACGTTGCATCTTGTTTTTCGATTTACCTCGAGGGCCGGTTGCCAGGTTCGGTCACGCGTTATCATTGCAGAGTTAAAAGTAGAAAATGTGAAATTCCTCCACAGCTGGTAACTTTAGACCCCGTTTACACATTTTTATTAAGAGCTTTTTCTTTCTACTCCTCAAATTCTTACGACCAGACCGAATTTTGGCGCTTTACTGTGTTAAAAGTGCATCACTACTTTTTGTAGATGGTAACAGTAAAGAAATATTTAATGATACCTTACCCAACTCAGTTTTGTTCTCAGGATATTTCTATTTTACAGCATTTAAACAGATCTCTATTATATAAATTCTTCAATTTATCAAATATAAGATTAATTGACCAAAAAAATAATTATGTAAGAACTTCAACACGGATTATAAAACTGTACTGATATAGTTTGTGACGGACTTCATAGTGATTCTTTCGCAAACCAACCAAAACACAGTTTTTCTTGTATTTTTTGTTTGTAATAATAAAATAGAACCGCGAGGCTCGACGACACTATGAAGTCAGTGATTATCATGGATGGAGCTTCACGAGAAGTTCTTTACAAATCTGGTGCAGATGGACGTCAAGGCGTTAAGAAAATAAAAGAGTGAAAAAGCGGGACTGAAAGAGAAGCGACTTTTCATTATGGGTGATTGTCGACGTTCCGTCACTCCAGCGTTTGAGTCGTGTTTTGTGTTTGTCTTCCTGTGTGCTGATTACAGCTTTCTTGGCCCTAATAGTCCCCACCTGTGTCTTGTTAACCTTGTTAAGCACGCCTGTGTGTGTGTGTGTGTGTGTGTGTGTGTGTGTGTGTGTGTGTGTGTGTGTGTGTGTGTGTGTGTGTGTGTGTGTGTGTGTGTGTGTGTGTGAACGTTTGAATCACCCTGATTCAAATGAAAGGGTCATGATTAGACATCTGCAGCAGTTCATGGCGGGAGGGATGAAAGAAGTTGAAAGTGAAGAAGTTCCAAAAATAATCTGTAGTTTTATAATGTTTTACCTGACATGCTTGGGTTTTCACTGGGGAGGATAATTGATGAAGTAGAAATTGCCTGAGGGTCTTGACGATGACGAGACCCGCGTGTGATGGTGGAGAAGCTGGACCTGAAGAGGCTGGACAAACAACAACAACAACAAAATCCCCTGAGAAGGAACGACCAGCTGCACAAAGAAGGAAAACCTTTGGATGGATGTTGAACATTTCAAACTGGAAAGAGAAGAAAATTAAAGCTGCAAGCAGCGATGAGCGGGCCTTCGCACACCGGTCAACAAAAGTAAGTAGAATTTATTTTTCGCTGTTGGTTTTATTCTGCTGCTGGTCGGCTCCAGGGGTTCGGCTCAGCTCAGAAGTGCTGCTTATGTTTACCAAATTTCCTGGACTGAGGTGAAACGTGTTTGCCGGAGTCGATGCTGCAAACTGTCAAAACAGTGTGTGTGTGTGGGGCGGGATATAGGGGGCGCTATGGAGACATTTTGCCAGACACATGCGTAATTTACTATGAAATCTAAAAATCTTCACCTTGTCTGACGTGTGCAAATTTTCACAAAGGTTTAGTCCGTCAAAATTTTAGTTGTTTTGGCTGTAAAAGTAGAAAAATAATAATAATTCCTTGCATGATATTGGGGTCTAGTGCAGCTCGGCTCGGCTCGGACTCTAATGAAAGAAAGCACTCAAGTTAAAAGGATGGAGTTTTAAAAGACGTCCCAGGGGAGCCATGGCAAGAATTTGTCCCTCAATGTTTTGGGAAATAAAATGATGTAGCTTCTTCTATAAAGTGTTAGAAAATCAGTTTTTTAGGAACTGACTCATATTTCTATATCGCAAAAAACAAAAAGTTCAGAAGAAACTTTAAAACTCCTGAGAACAGTTGGAGGAAGTTCTCTTTTTGCTGTTGTGAATAAATAACATTGTTTGAGCTGAATTCCAACTCTAAAGCCTCTAAAATCTCCACATCGGTGGATCTTTGTGCCGAGATCTGCTGCGTCTCTTCAGCGAGGTAAAACTCTGGAAGTTTCTGTGTGTTTGGAAACAAGTAATACTGCTGTCGGCTCGAGTATCCGTCTGATATGAGTGAAATGTAAATATTCTTCCAAAACTAGAGCAAACTGCTCCCCTCACTCGTGTCCTACACAATGTACACGTTTAAACCTGCTCCCACTTTGTTTTGTGATATGCCGTTACCAGGGAATTCTCTCCTACTGTGAGGTTTGCGGATGGTTTAGTTTACACTTCATAAGCTATTTAAACCGTCATGGAATTTTGCTTTATTTTTAATAGAGTGGCATTCTTCTGTGATTCTTTGTGCTGTAGTATTTTAACTGGTATAATGGTAAAATTCCCACATGTAAGTGGTTTGCAGTACTTTTTTTTCCCTTGTAGTTGATGTCTTTTAAGAGATTTGATTTCCCTAAATCTATGAATTTGTAGTACATTGCTTCCATTTTCACGTTGTACTCGTTATCATTTCCATCTTGATTTGTTGGTTTTGGATTCGGGAATTGGCTCCTTTGCAGTGCAAAACAAGTAAATGATAAAGTAAAATACACTTAAAGGGGTCATATTATGCAGAATCCACTTCCTAAAGGTTTCCCATCAGTACTAATCATCCCCATACCTGGACTGACGCCCCAGAAGTGAAGACAGTCTGTCCTCTCTCTCCCTGGCTTGTTTCAAGTTTTAAAAAGTGTGTTGCTCCAACCAGCCAATTAGAAATCAAACCCTATATAGTGTCATCGGGGGTTTAGCCAATCCCAATCAAGGTAGGCCCTCCCTTTGACTCCTCCCACAATTAGGCAGCTCTGCTCTGGCACATGGCACCACAAGAGGAAGTACTTCCTCCTCTTCCCAAGATGGGCATGTGTGGGCGGAGCCAGTCCAGCTCACACAGACACAGCAGATTCTGAATGCAGCTCCTATGATCCAATATTCAAAATGGGTGAAAATCGAGGAGAAGCTAGAAACTTTGTATTTGGACCAACGAGACAATGTGAAAGTGTTGAAAACCTGGATAATATGACCACTTTAATTTAATCCTTGTCAATGTTTGAGGGGATTCTTCAGCTGTAGAAATGCAGAGAAGGCTTTCTGCTGGTTTGTGCACATGCTCTCCTCAATAGTCAATATTCTGCTTCTGTGGTATTTGTTTGTATATATTGTTGTGTTCTTCCCCTCTACAAACTGTAACTCGGTGGGTGTGGATGTTAAAAGTCCTTGACTGAAACACACACACACACCATACACACCTCTGCCATCGTGCGAGTGAACGGGTGAATGTGACTGCTCGTGTAAATCTGCACTGAAGACTGCTGAAGCGGTGAAAATTCACTATATAAGTAAAGTCCATTTCTCGTTTATCCTTCGTGCTCCATTGATTCAACAAGGTAATTTTACTCCACGTCGGCGTCACTCAGCCGCTGCAGAGTTGTGGGGAGGACGTCTGAACCTGCTCGCTGTGTTGGTGAGGAGTTTGCATGTTTTTCCCCGACCCAGTGAAACTTTCCTTCTGGTGTGGGAGATGGATGGATGAACCTTCACTTTCCGAGGCTCTTGGAGTGCAGCGAGTCTGAGATGTTGAGATTATTGTGCCTTGTGGCACATCACATTACCCCGCCGTGCTCAGGCAGGTTGTGTCATTTAAATGAGGCTGAACTGGTATTAAAGAGGCACAACATGTGCCAGGAAAATACTCCCCTGACTATTCCATCAACAGCAAACAGGCTGGAGTTGATCCGTGCTGGCTGTTCTGCATGGACCTGTGCTTTCATGCTGTTTACGCCAGATTTCAACCTGCATTATCTGAATATTGTAACAGGAGCTCATTACACCAGGCAGCAGTTTCCAATCCTTCTTTGTCCAATTTTTGCCAAGCTTGAGGCCACTTGCAGCTTCACTTTCTTATTTTTGCCCATTTCCTTCAAGGTGTTGTGAGAAAATACACATTTAGCTTGTTTTAAGTGTTTTTTTGTTTTTTTTTATCTTTCTGTTTTGATGGGTAATGATTGGATAAATCTGCTGTGTTCTTTGTCCCTTTTTCTTTTTAGCTTTTGGAATTATCCTCCTGATAAATACGAGGCTGAAAACCGAAACTTCCCCTTCCTTTCAGTCATTTTAAAGGTTTCATGTTTCAGCGGCGGTTAACCGCCGGCCGGCTGTACATCCACCGTCATGAAGGACACGGCCACTTTTAAGGCAGTGTTGTGTATCACGGTTACTTCTAAGACCTTGAAATGTGCGACGTCTTTGTAACCTTAACGTGGACAAAACATTCGGACCAAGTAGAAAGAGCTGCTGCAATTCCAATTTGTTGTACTTTTTAATAAAGTCGAAGGTTTGAGCAAACGGGCCTTACAAAAGTGCACGGACTCTTCCCCATGAGGAGAGCTGACACGCTCTGGACCCTTCATGGTCGTAGGTCACCGACGGAGAACCCGGGCGAATCCTCATGTGGGAGAGTCATTAGTTTGATTGAGAACAGCTGGTAGCTTCACCCTCAGACTGGCCGCCGTGGAAGCGGCGCTCTCCGTGGTGCTGAACTCGCGTCGCCATGGCTTTTCGCATTATTGATTCAATACAAGCAAAACACATCAGGATGTAACGCAAAATCACACCTGTTTCAATTTATAGTCGACTTAATAGAAATCATATTACCCATACTGACTTCTCTCAACTAGTCTGATAGAACAAACAATTGTACTTAAATGGATGTTGGCAAAAAAAACACATTAAAGTAAAGACTAGAAAAGGGGAAAAAAGTGTGGGGGGGGGTGATTGTAGTATTGGTTTCCATCTTCTCTTAAATTTCTGTAGTTTCAGTGATAACAACAGTTTTTACTCTGTTCATCTACTGTTATGTTTGGGGGTGGGGGGGGCTACCTTCTCTATCAGATCATCAGGTAATATCCCAAGTATAAATGAGTTTCAGTCAAGATGTGGCTCAATACCTAGAATTCTTTTAATTTCCCTTTTTTTGAAGAATAACTCTTATTACAACTTGTTATTATTTTGATATACTTTACTGCAGTGAAGTTCTACAATATAAAGAGTAAATCATTTATGTGGTTAAAACGTGTTCAACTGAACCGTCACTTCCGTCGTAATTTAGCATATAAAGACGATAATGGGAAATTACTGTTGAGCTCTCGTTTGTGTAAACATCCTGGGAAAATGTTTTTTTTTTTTTTTTTTTTTAAATCGGGGTAATCACGACGCTAATAGAGAAGACAAAAAATAAAATAAACGGAAAACATTCAGTCGGTGTCCCCTGCTGATTATGCTTGTGGTCTAAGTAACATGTTTCCCATATATCTTCCATATCACTTTATCCAAGAGGCTGGAGCTCCTCCCGACTGAGGATGGGTGAAGGCAGGTTACACCCGGAGCAAATACAATCAACCAAGCATATACTGATGTACACTCCCACAGTCCATTGAGAGGCATCAATTAACCTCGCATGCATATTTTTGGTCTGAGGAAGGGAGCACATGCAATCTCATCAGGGATTTTCTTGCCGAGATTTAATAGTTTAACCCAGGGGTGTCAAATATAAAACTGGCCCACAAGAGGCTCCAATCCAACCAAAAAACATTACACTCAAAGTTTTTTGCTTTTCTTTAATTTCTATCTATTTGAATGTTGGATCATAGGAGCTGCGTGGAGAATCTGCTGTGTCTGTGTGAACTGGACTGGCTGGAGGAGGAAGTACTTCCTCTCGTGGTGCCATGTGCCAGACCAGAGCTGCCTAATTGTGGGAGGAGTCAAAGGGAGGGCCTACCTTGATTGGGATTGGCTAAACCCCCGATGACACTATATAGGTTTTGATTTCTGATTGGCTGGTTGGAGCAACACACTTTTTAAAAACTGAAACATGCCAGGGAGAGAGAGGACAGACTGTCTTCACTCTCCAAGTATGGGGACTCATATTACCGTTTTTTTTAATAATGTGACCGCTTTAAAGTTGTAATTCAAAGATAATTATGGCCCTATTATTCCTATTGGGCCCATATTAGATGCAATTGAGTAGTTTAAAATGTGTGTGACACCCCTGGTTTAACCACTAATGTTAAGCCTCATATTATTTTTATACATTGAACTATTGTCGTTTCTTCAAGTTGCAGGATGATTTACGGTACATCTTGTGTTTGGGACGTGTGTCATAAATGGTAAATGGATTTCACTTCTACAGCGCTTTTCTGCCACGTGAGGCGGGACTTAAGGTGCTTTACATTGCTGATCTCTTTAGGTTCAAGAGAGGGAGACGTCTAATACATGCAGGACATTGCGTAGTTCTCATTTAATCATTTAGTTGTCGCTGATGCCACATTTAGTAACGGTTGCTGGTCGCAGACTTCTACCACCTGATAAACGTACAATCATTGCTCCACGCGGTTTAGTTTTTTTCTCCCTCTCCAAATGGGAATCAACGATTATGTTTTGACTTAAGTGATCAATTCTTGGTCCAGACTGAGTGCTTCATGTCTCTCCAGGCCTCTCGGTCTTCTCTCTGCTGTGTGTTATTATCTCAAATCTATTCAATTTTTTTCTCTTTTATCCATCCAAGAATTAAAAGGGTTTGTCTTATGCCACTATAAAAATAAAAAGAACCGCAGCTGGAGCTTATTGACTTTGGCTTAAGCGTGCAGTCGAAAACCTGTATTATCATCTCTTATCTGTGACTCCGGTGCTGCTCTTTAAAATAGGCGAAGAGGAGCGCCTCAAAATAACTGATGCCATTGGAGTGTTTACTGTGAAAAGTCAGACCGGCACTGACATTTGGGCACAACCACAACAAAAACAAGGTAATAAAGTGAAATTGCTGCTGCTCTCATGGTTAATGGAAAAGGTGAAATCCAAAGTGTTTTTGTTTTTTTTTGTTTGTTTTTTAAGGCGCTGAAACAATGTCGCTGCAGAGGTCAAAGTTTCAGTAATTAGATGTGATCCCTACCCGGCAGAGCTGCTGTGATTGAACCGTTTTATCAGTATCCGCTTTAATCTGTGTCCAAAGTGAATGTTTGAATTGAGCAGACCTGGTTTATAGTCTCAAAACATTATCACCCGGCTCTCAGGAGGACCGTAAACCAGGAGAGCAATAATATTTATCATAGGTTTAATGACGGCGACATGTCCCGAGGGCTCGGTTAACTGTGTGATACAGTTTTTTTTTTTTTTTTTTTTGGTTTAAGCTTCAGTAGTAAACCTGTAATTATAGTCACTTCATATCCAGTGTACTCCAACATCTAGTCACTGTTGCACTGTTATTTTATTCCCTTAAAACAAATCCTCACAGTTTATAAATACCGACCGGGGCCTTTTCTGGCTTAAAAACTTTAATGTCCATGTCCAAACCTGTTCAGCTGAATTCGAATTCTAGTGGGAGCAAATGAAGGATTGTACACTAAAGATGGTTATATCCACTCTATTTTCATTTGTGGTGATTCAGCATTGTGCAGGTCTCTCAGTATTCTGCAGCTTCATCACAAACGTGGGAAGAAGATTTGCTGGAGTTTGTTTATCGGCAATTTTCCTAAAAACAAGCGAGAAGACAGCATTTACCGGGAACTATGTTGTGCTTAAATAACTGCACTTATGATGCTCGAGTAAGTTAATGAACAGCTGCTGTGTGATTACATGGATTTCACTCGGAATAAACGACCGACGCTCCCGCCAGGCGTCAGTAATCCAGAGGAAATTTTTTTAAATATATATACCCGGGGTTTGGCCGCATTTACAAGCTACACTTGCTTTAATGAAGTTGCACAAAGACGATCACCGGTTGATGTTTAAAAAAAAAAAAAAAAAAAAATGGAATGTATAACTTTTAAACTCATTGGAGTCCCACAAAGGTTTATAGTCCTACAAAACACAAGCAACAAAACAAAGTCGGTAAACATGTGTTTGTTAGAGTACACCTTATAAAAAAAGAGGCCTATTGGTTTTTAAACATCAAGCTTCTGGAAATCTTGTTTAAGGTTTGAAACATGCAGAATTGGGTTGAGCTGGTTAAGTTGGTCCAAAACGTGGCTAAGGCCAAACGTATCTTGAAGATGGAGAAATGGCAAGGGTTAGGGTGGCAGCAGGTCAGAGGTCATGAAGGTCAGAGGTCTGCAACCTTCATGACCAAAAGAGCTCTTTTTGTCACTTTCTACCAAATTAAATTGAACAAATTAGATTTCACAAACAACACATCACATATATATGTACAAAAACTGTATCTTGCGTTGCTTTAATAAAGTGTGAATCACACTTCAGGATGGTAAACATTTTAGTTTTTAGCAGTTTCACGCTTTTATTTTCAACATTTGAGACAATTTTGACATTTGAGTGGTTTTAACCATTTTGCCTCTTTTTTAAAAGCAGTTTTGCATGTTTTATTTCCATTTCCAAGCTTTATTTTACTTTTAGAAATTGTAGTCAACGTTGCTTTAACAGCTTTTTCTCAATTCTTGTGAGTTTAGCATGTTTTTGGTTCTTCTGCCTATTGTCTTCTAAGGATTACTCTGTTGCATAGACAGACTAAAAAAAAAAAGTTTTTAATTACGCCTCAGGTAGCCACTACAGAAGAACCGAGTTGCAGACCTTTGGTCTAGATCCTTTGCGTGGGCACAAGAACTAAAAAGAGTTGAGCTAAAACCAACATAGCATTGTCTATTGACAATCCTTAACAGGAAGTGGTGTTTGTGTCTTGCAATGCGAGTTGACGACCACCTTATCACACTGTAATGTTTGTTCACATTTGATATATGACGAAGTGCAGGTGCAACACATTTTTAGATGAATTTCATTATACTGAAGACGATGGAGGACGTCGGTCGTCTTAGAGCGTCTTTGACGAAAGGATGAAGTCAAACAAAATCTCAATGGAGCTCAATTGTGTTTGAGAAGTGAAAACACCCTGCTTTAAAGAATGTGCTGCTTTTTGTGGCTTCAGTCTATGTAGAATGTCTCCGGTATCAGGACGGACAGTTGTCATTTCCATCTAATGCATAACATGAGGAGGATCGTTTGGCCCTTTTAGTTCTCTGACATGTCCAATAAATCTTCGGCTCTCTCTCTAGGTCAAGTACTCAATCACTGTGTCCCAAAGCAGGTGAGCCATGTTGTCGGCGATACGCGTCTCCTTCCTGTCCTCTATAGGTTGTGTCCTTGTCCATCTGTGTGTGTGTGTGTGTGTCAGTTTGCACTGATGTAACCTGACTGACAACGGCGTTCAGCGTTGCCAGGCGCTATCTTATAATCCTGCTTTACAGGAATTCCTCCTCGTTGCTTAAAGAGAAGATAAACTACCACAGGAGGGGAAAAGGAATAATATCAGCCAGGATGCAATTATCAGCCGCAGATTGTCGAAACCAACATGGGCCACCGTTTTACTTTTATTTATTTCAGCTCTTCGGAAAACACGGAACAGATGCTTGTTTTCATGGTTACTCGTACATTAAAGTGTCAGCCTGTTTGTGATGCCTTCAGGTTTCTGCTGGCTGTATATATATATATATATATAAGGAGTGAGTCTGTCCTTTGTTCGAAACGCCACAATTAATGAGTAAGTGCATCATACCAGACGCTACTCAAGATGTCAACAGGGATTATACGCCATCGCGACTACAATAGAGACTTTATACGTTGTCAGAAATGGTAAAGCTCTTTTCAAAACGAGCCTTCATTGATATACATTCCGGTGGTTTTTTTGATAGTCAAGGGGTCATGAAGTACATAATAATTATGTAAGTGTTTTCATCTTTTTCTTAATTTACATGAGCCATAATTGGCGGCAATTATTGTGGACTGACTTTTCCTTTTGGCATTCGTACTCGTTTTTCCAGCCGTCACACTGCCGTCTTTTTCCTTTTTACCGAGATATAATAGTGTGCCAGCCTGATCAATAGAAGCTTTTAGCCATTAAAGACACTTTAGCATTTGTTTTTAATACTGTTCTTGTTGTTGTTGTTGTTACAGACAGTTTGATAATCAATGAAAGAAAAAACGTTATGCACTTGGTCATCAAAATACAAGCACACAATATTCTGTAACCACATGAGTAAAGAACCGTATCTCATAACATTTCATAAGTCACAGCTAAAGCTGGATGAAGCCGAGCCGGCGTCCGTCTCCACAGCCCAACTCTCATAATGTTACAGACGATATGTTACACAATAACAGCAGCGTACTTTTAATCCAGTGTGCACTCGTGTTTTCTATGTACAAAACGTCTCTTTAGGAGTCCATGTGACGAAGCCGCAAACCACCATGACAGTCAAATCTACAAAACTCTTCTAGAATCAGTACCGAACATGGGGGGGGGGGTTGCTTTCTTCTGCCAGATGAGTTTTATGAATCCACACATTGTTTCTATGACTTTTCCCTTTGTTGGAATCACAGCAACTTTATGGAACTCAAAGTATTTATGCAGGGAATAAACAGTCTGACGCTCCATTCAGTCCATTTGCTCACACAGGCAGTTTTTTTTTTTTTTTTTTTTGCAAACATCCCCCCCACTTCCAAAAAAACTAAAAACAAACCTCAAATATAGTCACATCAAATCACAGAGTTCATCTCCACGCAACCCCCAAAAAACTAAAGTATTTCTAGGTGTGATTTATTTTTTTTTTTTTCACCAAATATCCCCCCGGGAGGCATGGAAGGCAAATGAGCTGATATCTCAGCCGCGGATTCATCAAGTCTGCTTCCAACATGGCAACAGTCAACATGTAATCCCCAGATACAATCCACTGTTACATTACTGTTGCTCTTTTCTTTTTCTTTTTTTCTTTTTTTTCCATTTAGAGAGAAATGTGGGTGCTGCACTTTGGCAAATGTCTAAATCAAAAAGTGGAGGTTCGCTGGAGATAAGAGCGTTGATCCGCAGCCGTCGGATTCCTACAAAAGCTGGAAGCCTCCGAGCTGCGATACCGTTGACGCCGAAGCAAAAGCTACGGCGAGGAGCAGCGTGGAGAGGCGCAGCGAGGCCGGTTCGGCCGGCGAGCTTCGGGCGATGGCGTTGGAGTCGCCGGACTCGTCCAGCGGATGGTTCTGGAGGGAAGGACCATAGTCGGTGTCACAATCGGGGAAAAGTTTGGAGAAAAACAACCAGTTAAGTCTATTTCAGGTGGAAGTGGACCGAAGCCTCTTTTTTTAATACGGCAACGATTTCAAGTGGAAACACAAAACTTTCGTTTGCGTCTTTGGGAATCTGTTCATGCGGCAATGCAATTTTTGGGAAAACTGCTCTCAAGATGGAACTTTTCGAAAATGCTTGGGTCTCCGCAGCTACTGCACATGCGAGAAGGTCGTGGGTTCAAATCCAGCCCGGGGCCTTTCTGTGTGGAGTTTGCATGCTCTCTCCACGTGTGCGCGGCTCTCCTCCCGGTGTTCCCCACAGTCCAAAGAACCCTGCACCAGCTCCCCCAGAGCGCTATGCTATGTGGCCGCCCACCGGTGGTGAAGAAAGTTCCCCAAAGGGGATTAATGAAGTACGATTCTTCTTCTTGTCCGCATGCGCAGGTAGATGACGACAATGGCGGCCTGCAGAGTGTCATGACTCCCAGTCCATATTCCATGTACTGTCATTGTTAATGCTTACAGTGTATTATTCTCTGCATGTGGCTTCACGCCATTTTCAGAACGTGAAAGTGAAACTTTCCTGAAACTAAAATGTGAAAAAAAAGACACTGTAGCGCAGCATTATGTAATAATGTAATAAATGTTCAACTTATGTAATAACGCCGCATTTTGTAATCTGCTGCATTTTGACATTTTTACATTCTTGGACACATTGTCTAAGAAACTTGACCACATTTTGTAATAACTTGTTCCATATGGCAACAGTTATTACAAAATGTGGCGTTCTTACATAATGAGGTGAACATTTATTCCATAATGCAGTGCTATAGATGCGTTTTCACTTCAATCTGGACCTAAAAGCATAAAACCCTCCTGTAAAGACGATGACATGGGGTGACGTGAGAAATACCGGTCGTCCGGGTCCGAGGAGGAATAACCTCCAGATGCCACGTTCACTTTGATGGGGGGGGGTGTTATATAATGTTTAGTACACAGGAGCATTGTTCCCGACACCCTCACTGTGTGAAGAGGCAAACTCTTATCGTTTAGTAAAGGCAAACGTCTGAAGGATCTGTTGTGTCAAAGGTGCAGTGATATTTGGAATAAAACGATGCTTACCACACAGAGAGACGAATCCACTGTTTGATTCGACAACAGTTTTTGAGCCTGAGAGCAAAAAAAAATGAAGACATGAGGCTGGTTTAAAAAAAACAAAAACAGTAATAAATACTCAAATGCTTATACTTTTTATTTAGAAACCCAACTCTTTGTGTGATCAGTCTCATTGAGAGTTTTTGTGTTAAAAGTTTGTCTCCATAACATCTCTTGTTTGTGCTATCTCAAGGTTAAAACTGTTAAATGCATTAAAACGTTTCTCCGACTGCTTCAAAATACTCGCGCGCACACACACACACACACACACACACACACACACACACACACACACACACACACACACACACACACACACACACACACACACACACACACACACACACACACACACACACACACACACACACACACACACACACACACACACAGGTAAAATCACAGATACAGAGCGGGAGTACAGGAAATGATAAAGTGACTCTCCAGTGGTTTGGGAACAGAATAAACACTCCATGTGTTGGTTCTTAAGTAGAGAGAATTCTATGAACCGGGAATCTGGAGAAGAATGATTAATTGCTTTATCGGAGGTCTTTTCTCCTCGAGGATGTTTTACTGGCGATAAATCATATTATCGCTATTAAAAGCCAATATGATAGATTGTCCCTCTTAAGGTATGTGATATCATCTCATTTAAAAAAAAAAAAAAATTAAATATGGCCAAGTTGTATTTATCAGAAGAGTCTAGCAGATATCTGAAGTGTTTGGTGAAGCCAAAGAAAAAGAACGCAAAAAAAAAAAAAAAAAAAAAAAGAAATCCAAAGTAGCAGGAGTGGCTATAAGCACAATTAAGCAAAACATGCAATTTATGATGTTAAATGTCAGAATCAGCACATTGAATTGATTTCCTGCAACTGCATTTGGTATTTGAAATATCCATTTGCATGTCATTATCCCCGATTGCTGCCAGCGATTCTGGAGGAACGTTTTTTCTTCTTTTTTTTAAGTCAGACAGACTTTTTTTTTTTTTTTTTTGCAAATGAGGTATTTTAGATTTGTGTGCACGTGACTGAATACCTACTGACTCTAATGAGCTCGAGCTGTGTGAAATATTGCAACCGCTCCACAAAAACAATGTCATCATGAGATCAATTTGGCAGCTGTTTTGGGATTTTTTATTTTTTTTATTTTGTCGTGTCACACGAGCTTTTGTTTGCAGATGTTGTTTTTTTATATATTTTTTGACATTGGTGAAAAAAACCTGAAAATGTAATGAAATCTTTCATATTCTAAATTATAATTTTCGTACGTACGTCAATTATCCATGAAACCTTTCAAGCGGCATTTTATAGGTAAACATGTTCTGTGACCCCACTTAAGTTTGATTTGGTGAAAAGTGACAAAAATGGCTTTTTTTTGGGTCGTAAAGGTTGCAGACCTGTGATCCAGTCTGTCCCCAAGAAGAAGAAAGTGGTTATTTACCGACTAATAAAACAATATGCCATAATGCAGAATGCAGTTAAAACGAGTTGGACTGAAGAAAACAAACGTTGTGCTTAAGAGTTTGAATAAAGAAAATGCTATATTTTCATCACAGCTCGTAAAACGATCCATCTCACTCTGCTCCTCATCATGTAGTTTGTTGGAGGGGGAAAAAAAAAAAAAAGTGGTTAATCTTCTCTGTGGAGCTTTGTTACCGGCCCACACACACACACACACACACACAGTGACACACACACTACCCCTGTGGGCCATTTCTGATGTTACAGTGGCAACCAATTAGCTTTGACATGACAGCTTAGGAAACTCTGACTCCACTGCGACGTCTCATCTTTCTGCCCAGAAGGGGGGATTCTGCGCATGCCATCATGAAGCCGTCCCCGATTCATCAAGGTGACAGAGCCCAGACGTCTGACTCTCAGACAGAAGCTCGGAATAGATCCCCACCTGATGTTTATGTCTCAATTTAGATGCCGCCGTTTATTTCCGCAAGTTTTGAAAGATTTTCGAAGCCTTCAAGCGCATAAGAAAAAAAAAATAAAAATAAAGAGCCTGAACATTTATCAGCAGATTTGTTATCGTGGAAGGACTTTGGAGTTTGTCCTTTATTTTTCCCTGAAAAAGGAAAAAGGCACAGCCACAGGTTGCAAATACGGTTCTGCATTTATGAAGTAGTAATTGTGAAAATGGAAGATAATAATTACCTTGCTGTGTTTGCAAAGAAATCCTCTGGAAGGCCAATAAACCTTCTCGGTTAATGAGATGAGTGGCGGAATAAACTGGGCTGACAGTCATCCCTCTGAGTCTGGTAGAATTTAATTGTGTCGCTCTATTATGTGCAGATTTATAACACGGAAAGCTTTATACTGGCTGTAAGGTTTAGTTTTTGGTGGCATGAGGTGGAGCAAACCAGTATAATCAGGAGAACACTGAGATAAAAACGATGACACGGTGGTTATTATGAAGCATGTGGCCACCAGGGGGCCCCTCTGTGTGGAGTCTGCATGTTCCCTCTGTGCATGTGTTGGTTTTCTTTCCTCTTGTATTTCAAAGGCATGCCACCCTAATAGGAGACCCTGAAATGGTAATAGTTGTGTACTTGTGTGTTTTTCCGTTTTGCTTTGATTTTTAAAAAATTTTTTATTTCATGTTGCAAACATTATTTTTTGAAAATGTTCTAATGTCCCGACTAAAAACAGCTGGAAATAATAAAAATTTATAAAATATTTTAAACTACAGGAAAAAAGCCAAAATGATAAAAATCGGGAAAAAAACGCTAATATAGCTAAAAGAGTTTGAACACTGAATATTGTAATAATTGTAAATATTACTGCTTCTATGTGTATTCTCACCCATCTGGGTGTCCTGTACCTCCATGGTTTTATATATACATGTATGTATGCATGTTCTCTTGTGTGCCACTGTTCTATCATTAACTAATTGTGCAATATGGAACTGCAGTGACTATTCTATTCTATCTGAACCTGCTCTAACCACAGCGGCTATAAAGAGCTAAAATGGCTAAAATGGCTAAAAAGTCCATGAGAAAAAAAGAAATGTTTTGAAAATTTTATACAGAAGCACAAAAAAATAAAACTATTTCTAAATTGTAACTATTAAATGTAATTTCCTTCATTTCAGATAATTGGCACATTTTGTTGCTTTAGACAAATTTTATTTGGTAGAAAAATCTCAAAGATGGCTCCTTTGGTCATAAAGGTGGCAGACCTCTGGCCTGGATCAATAAAGGGTAAGAATGGATGAAATTGGATTCATTCTTGTTTTTTTTTGTTTAATTACTTATTGAGTCAATCTTCACCTTCAAGTTTATTTTGTTCCCTCAAAAAAACCCAAACCAATGCTGCTCATTCATTCCATTTACTGACGTCTATTCACCCGCCAACTCGTGATTATGCAAAGTTTTTCAAATATTATCATATTATTCAGTCATTTCCATCCCCACATTGTGGGTTTTCCCACCCCCCCCCCACCCAGTAGTTACATGGACGTTGTTGTAGGTGTGAAAACTGCTTCAGTCCATATTGAATCTCACCTGTAAGGTCCCACAGATTTGATAGAGCGAGTTTCCATCGGCGCCCAGTTTGCTCATGTCCGTCAGGGTGTCCAGAGCGTTGCCGCTTCGCTCTTTGCCCTTGCGGGTGACGCTCGACTCCGCCGTCGGCTGAATGGGAGGCTGCGGCTGCCAAACTCCCACATCGGTGCCGTTTCCAAATGCCTGGATGGCGTTGCCTACAAAAGAAGAGCGGAATGATCCTGTGATTTTTTTTTTTCATTTTATTTCATTTTTTTTGGGTGCAGTCAAAGGCAGCACAAAAGTGCTGTGAGAAAATACTCGATGCAGATCTGGCAAAATGTTCACCAGTGATTCAGCTGCAGGATGTTAATTCATGTAATGAGCATCAGTTCACCAGGATGACCTACCGAGCCCCATATTTTCTAAAGTACGGTCTGCACGTCTAATACGCGAGCCGACCGCCTTCTGTCTTTGCCTGGGAAATAAAGTGCAGGTGACCCGGAGCGCTCTGCCAGTGTCCGACTAAAAGCTGCCGATAATTGATACTTCAAATAATTGGGGAGGAAAATAAATGACTCTGGCTTTTCTCTGAGGCCTCTTTTTAAAAGCAGCATCTGCATGAAATATCTATGATTTGCGGAATTGTGCAAAAAAGTTAACTTCGGAAATAATTTCTCACAATGTTTTCATTAGTTTATTTTATACATACGATGTAAAAAGTGTGTTTTTCTTTCTGCTTAGGCTGAACAGTTAACAATGATGAAAACATATTGTCAAAGCAATTGAGGACCTTATCATTGATTGTACTATTATAAAATCCGATAGTGCCTCTGAATTTACATCTTACAGCAGTCCAATTACAGAAAACATGGACATGTCATGCTCATAATAGATGCTGTCTGAAGTCATTATGTCCCAGTGTACAATTTAAAAAAAAAAAAAAAAAAAAAAAAAAAAAAAAGTCAATTTGAAGTCAAGGTAATTCTTCAATCAGACGTTATTTAGAGAAAAAATAATGCAAGGTTGGAAGGGAAATTCATTGTTTGCTCAGTGAAAGAAACACTTTGCTTTGGCGTTTTCCTGTGTGGAGTTTGCATGTTCTTCCTCACACAGTCCAAAAAAACCTTCATGTGAGGCTAAACGGTGTCGGCGAAGCGACCCCGAAGCAGTCAAGATGGTGGATAGACGGAAACTCACGCAGACATCGATTGCTCGTGAAGAACTCCGCGAATTTTTCACAGTCCGTCTTGCTGTTTCCGCTGCTGCCGCAGTCGCACCACGGCGACAGGCTGATACCGAAAGACCGCTCGTAATTCGGCGTCATCACCGTACCTGCGGCGGGTAAAAGAGAAGAGCACCAGGCAGTGTGACCGTCGTTCTTTTAATCTGGTTGAAATCATCTAAGAGATTCAACGCGGTGTTTTAGGAAGCTTTCACCTCACGTCATGGAAATCTGCGCTTTAAATCATTACGATCAATATTCTACAGGAGCAGGATGAATTTTTCTTTTTGGCATAGAAGGCACAAACTCTTTCTTTTTTGCCGTGGCGGCGACACTCGACATTGGCAAACCTGCTGCATCACGATTATAAGCCTCATTGACTAGTTCAGTTTCCCCCTGATCAACATCCACAAGTGCTGAAGTCAACAAAGGTGGAAACGCTCGGCTCAGGAGAAGCCAGGAAACTGCTTTCTGGGCCACTGATGCTGAAAACTCTCAGCAGCCCCGCCGCGATTTGCCCGGCTGGGGCACTTTGCACTGCATGGGCAAAAAAGATCTCAATCCAGTGAGTGAGGACGAGCGCACACGCAGCCATTGTACATTTCTAACATTGTTTAGCAGAAGGCTAAAGATTGGCGATTTATTAAATTTGTGCAGGAAAAATGGCACTGCTTACAGGACAATATAACTCTGAATAAAATACAGTTCCTCCTGTAGCAGCAGTAAATACAATATAATAAATGCAATATGATGTTTGTGGTTTGATATGAAATTAAAGACATACTGCGGTCCTATGTTTCATGCATCAT
This sequence comes from Lipophrys pholis, assembly GCF_963383615.2. NCBI lineage: Eukaryota > Metazoa > Chordata > Actinopteri > Blenniiformes > Blenniidae > Lipophrys > Lipophrys pholis. The sequence continues at coordinate 5,427,905 of NC_137635.1, read as the reverse complement.
TTCCCAAAGTGTACCTTAAGTTTAATATGACAAAAGTAGTATAAATGTTAATAAATTTAACGTGTTTCTCAACATCTGACCTAAGAAATACATTTAGACATCTCGTGTTATTTCAAAGATGCTTAAACTCTTTACACCTGTTGTTCAGGGGCCACACACACACACGTTGCGTTGGGTCGCACCAGTAAATTAGTGCCCATGATGATCTTTTATTATTCAAACTTTTTTCAGGTTTTTCTTTGTTGATGAGCAGAGTATACGTGATGAATATGTCTATATTAAGAAAAACAAACGATTATTACAGAAAATGACTACAATCTCAACATAAAGCAAATTTTAACATCATCTTCTGATGCAAAATACATCAAAATGTCCAAACAGACTCCTCCATTATGTTGCATTATGGGTGTTTTTACAGACTCACCCTGACAGCATGGCTTTGAGACGAACACTAGTTTGATTTCTTTCATGGCAGATATCTCAGCTGGGCTCTCAGTGTTGTGTCGTGTCGGCTTCTCCTCACAAATGTGTTCAAAAATCTATGATTTCTTTGTCATTTTTAACAATTTGCTTGGTGGTTTTGGTCGGATTAAATCCTCTTGAAGACCCGACTTTGGCCCACGGGCCTTGTGTTTGACGCCCCAGCGGTAACTCACCAACGAGCCCAGAGTAGGAGAGCAAACAGTCGGCGTAGTTCTCCCTCAGACAGCCGGAGATGGAGTGAGCTTCAGGTTGACAGTTGCTGATGAAGTCTGCCAGCCGTGACCTATAAACGAGAAAAAATACACAAGAAGTATGAACCCGCTCATACTTCGTCATATTTAGTTATCCTTCAATAAATTACGCAGAAACTCTCAGCTGTGTGGTTTTGTAAAATACAATATAGATTTTGAATTTGAATTGCGTGTCTGGCTAAACGCCTCGAATGTCCCAGACCTACGTGATAAACCAAACGTAGACCTGCCATACATAGAACACTACACATTTAGTGTACACACTATACTCACAGTGTACCCGACATATGAGAAATGTGAAGTGGATTTCCCTCACAGTACTTTTTCACTGCACATTTATTACAGACTCTTCTGTGCGCATGGAAAAAAACAAACAATAAAGCTTCTTACCTGCAGATGTAGTTGGTCTTGCATGTGTTCTGAAGAGACAGACAGTTAGCTTTGTCCTTGTCCTCGTAGGAGCAGACCGGCACGATGGTTTGCCGCCTGCGTTCGGCACATGCCGGCTGATCCCCCGACCGACAGGAGCAGAACAGCATCCCATAGCTGTACTTAGCTGGAACCTTGGATTTTGGACAGGAAAATAAAAAAAAAAACACTCTGAAGCCGGTGGTGTCGTCAACTGCAAACGCTCACCATCTGTGAGGACGACGTTGACGTTAAGGTTTGTTAAACTCTTTAACTTCATCAACATGTTCATGCACTCTCTGGGAGAAAGCGGATTATATAAGGTGTTTAGATGCACAATGGAGGCTGCCCACTGTGGAAAAATGGCTTTTGATGGCCGCTTACGCAGTCGCCTTTCTTGTGTGAAATTAGGCTGAAAATGCTTTTGATGGCATTCGACACGCAGCATGGATTGATGGTTTTGAATTCGACACCGAAACATTACTTGTTTAATTACCTTGTCAAAGAACTGTCTGAGTGCCTTGTGACATTTGCGCTTGTTGCAGACTTCAGACACGGACACCCTGCTAGTGCAGGGGTTGATGTAAGCCGAGCGATATTTCTTACACGTGTCGTTCAGGTTGCAGGCTTTGGCTGCATTCAGGCAGTTGTTCTCCTTCACGGAAGCAGGTTCGGCTGAGAAAGAGAAAGAGGAGGAAAAAACTGTTTTGTCATTGGGAATATAATTGAAGATAAACTTTCATCAGCTGTTTAGGGAATGTTTTACTCACGGGTCTCATTTCCAAAATACAATTCCACTCTGAACACACGTGTGAAATCTCTATCCCGGCACGTCTCTTAGATACAGAGGAAACTATGCACTTATGTAATTCAGTTACATAAAAGCCTCAGTGTCATTATTGATCGTGCCACCATTATCCAAATGACATGAACTGAGAATCCGTCCGAAAGTCATCGCCGCAACGAAGCAAATCTCTATTCGGTGTTCAAAAATTGGTCCCTGGGTACCTTTTGTGTGCTTAAACACATTTAATCTCAGGATTGCCTCATTTACCAAATAATTGTTTGGCGCTGTGAAATGGCATCGGTATGAGAGCTCAGAGTCCCGTGGAAATCAATCACGCCTGTATTTGCAAACACAATCATTCGTTTAGTCATTCGCTGGGAATGTGTCGTGAAATATGTTCCGATTTGTAGCTGGCTTTTGTTGGAATGGCTTTTTCATGTTTGCTTTCTTGGGATTAATCTTGTAATTGGGGGTTTGGGGGTTTGGTATCAGATTCCTCCAACAGGCTGACCTTTACGATCAGGCCCCGCCCCCTGTCCAGTATCCATAATGAGTCCTCAAGGTGACCGTTTCCCCACAAAATATCTCTAAACAATATCTCAAAGTCAAAAATGTTGACTTTGAATTCCGAAAATGTTTGTTTTTTCTCCCTTATAGTCTCGTAGTGATCAGAAAATCCAGAATTAGAGTGAAATGAGCCTCCGATCTGTCAGGGATGCTTCATCATGCAACTTCTGCACTCTTTGGTTTTGATCTGACGATAATTGATGGACTTGGGGGAGAGATGGTGTGTTTGCATGTGGAAGACGCGTCACTTTCAGTGTGGTTGCCGGAGTGTCGCACACATTCAGTGTAATTCCAGGTAAAAGATTCTCAATAGTTTGCACGTTTTCTTGCATTTGCGTGAAAATAGATTCTAAGTTGTAGTGTCTCAGTGATTCAGGTTATCACTGCTGTCTTCAACTGTACAACTCAAATCCTCCCTGCAGACTGGGAGCATGTTTCCCTTTCGGCTTGAGAAACCAAGTCACCCATGCTGCTTCCTCTCTCGTACGTCATCGCTCCAGTCGCAGCGAGAGCACTCTGTGGGCCACATGATGTGTCTCTCCTCTCGGTTCTTCTCGTTTGTTGGAGTGAAAGCCCTCCCTGCTCCACTGACTCCCGCGCAGTCACACAAACTGAATCCTCGGCCTCGACACGGAAGAGTGAGTTCTGTAATTTTTTTAGCCTTTTGAGGTGGAATCGAAGCTCGGCGGGCTGCACTCCTTTCATGCACCGCAGAACGTGCCGTGATTAAATCTGAATACGTTCCTGAACCTTGGGTTAATCACACATTACAAAACCCATTACTTACATCTGACAAGTGCCCAGAGATGTTGGTTGCGATCCTTCACTGACCGTTTGTCACTTTGGGCCATAGGTGTGACAGTTTTACCTCAATTACTGTTGGTCTGAGGAGAAAAATGCTTACCTAAGTTGTATTATAAACATAGCTTTATAAAAGGGTTAAAATGTGAGTGTGTGTGCGTATAGCTGACAGGCCAAGCAAAGGGTGACTAAGAAGGTCACAGAGTGACTCCAAATGAATAAACACCCCCCCCACAGCAGAAAATAACATTTCCTATCTGGAGCATTGTTGCATGTAAAAATGGTAATTTTAGGATCGCACTGTTTTCCTTGTTTCAGAAGCCAATTTCACTTCGTTAGACTCGAATGTGAGAATCATGAAGACGTTAACAAATGGGCACATAAATATGATCATCACTTCTTACAGCATCATAATATTGTAATTCTGCCACTTATAATATTACAATATTTGTGAAGCTGTTATGTTGAAAACTACATCTTTTTTTTTTTTAAGTGTTTCTGAAGTTGCAGTGTACACGGACGCCGTTTTCAAAACTGTTCTGAAAAGAAAATGCAAAAGCGATGCTTTTTCACTTGAAACATTGCGGCGTAAACGGAGCCTTGGTGTAACGTGACTCAACTCTACAAAGATTTCAATTTCTCAGCAAATATTATTTTAATAGAAAAAACAAGATGATTGATAAATAGACATTTGCTACGTTGGCATACAACCTGTACTAACTCGCACATGAGTGTGTGGCCGTGGTTAAGTCATAAATCGAAGGATTTATTTATGCTGTTTGACATTTACTCTGCTTCAAGTCTTTACAACACATGCAAAAAAAATTTGAAACAAAAACAAAGCATTTTCACTTGAAAAGTCGTGTAAACTGGGCCTCAAACATCTGTAATCACTGCAGAGTGACGATGCACTCCAGTCTGTATCTTCCCCTCTGCTTTCATGCCCTCGTTTTCCCGAAAAAGCCACCGTCACGTCCTGAGTTGTTTCAGAGGCAACATCATATGTGGCACCATATCTTGTTAAAAGGCCAAGTTGTAAGGTGAAACAAATCTTACACGGTCGTCTTAAGTTACCCCCCCCCCCCCCCCCCCCCACCCCCCCATGAGGAAGGCCACCAGGGCAGAAAACACAGGAATCTGACCCTCTGACCTCCCCCCTCCCAAAAAAAAAAGCTGATACAAAAGGCTTTTAGAAAGCTGTCAGCAAAGCAGAGTTAAATCCTAAACCTCACAGAGGAGGTGATGTGGTGTCCTGCAGAAGCTGCATTCACAGATACAGAAATAAAACAACATTTTGGTGTGCACACTATAGAAGTCAAGGACTTGCAGAAGTTATACTGCAAGCTTAGTCTTAAAACTGGGCTTTAATAACATTTATTTTGGCTGTTTATACTGCTGAAGTAAAGCTTTTTGCCCTGAATGTTCTATAATTGTATCAACGACATCGGTTTTGTTTGCGATGCTGTATTGAAAATACACTAAAAAGTGAGAAACATAAATCACAACTCATTTTAGTGTTTAATCCGTGTTGATCATTAATACATTTCAAAATAATAGTTTATAATTATGGTTTCTATTCACATATTGATTAACTGATCAAGGATTTCTACAAAAACCAAGAAAAGCAACGATCGCTGGTCAAATGAATGGTCATGCTGCATGGACATAATTAAAGACCTCGTGGATGTGAGATTGGCAGCATTAAGGTCTCCAGTTAGAAATATCTACTAGAAATTCTACAACTCCCTGAAGTGACGCCGCATTATATAATAATGGTACAATACAGAATAATGTAATACATTTTCACCTCATTATGTAATAACGCCGCATTTTGTAACAGCTAGTTCGATATTACAACAGTGATAACACAATGTGTGTTAAATGATTAAATGCACTTACAATCTGGTTTCATTTCGTCAAGAAAAAAGAAACGGCTGGTGGAAATACTGATTGGTGTGTAACTTTAATTATCTACCAGCCACAATGGCAGGTGACCTAAAAAGTTCAACCTGATTTAGAGCTGCGGAAGGGGAAAATTGGAAGACGCCGTGAAGTCACGCCAAGCACATCTGGCACATAGATGAGCACCAGGGTTGCCAGATGTGAATTACTGTTTTCAGCCCAAACAGGTAAAACCCACACACCTCAATAAAAACCAGCCCAAATCTCAGCCTGTGTAGCAATCATGTTAAATCCGTAACATTATTATATGTGTAATAATAAACAAAGTCAAAAGGTAGAAGAGTTTGGCTCCCCAATTGGGGGAAACCCGCCATATCTGGCAACACTGGTCAGTCCTTGTAGATTTATTTTCAAGTGGTTGTTAAATACGAGCCGACAAAACGTAGACAATATGACGAGGGAAAGAAGGAGAAAGAGAGTACAGCTTTTAATATTTTACCACATGTAGAAAAATATCAGAATTGGTGCCACATATGAACGAGGCCTGGGTCTGCTGTGAAGAAATCGGAATGGCACTTTCACACAGCCACAAAACGGGTCGGATATGAGTCAGATGTGAGTTAAAAAATAAGAATTAGGTTGCATTTCCCTGCAGTGTGAACAAGGCCCAGGTCCGTCCTTTTCACGAGGAGCTGATGCTTCAAACTCCCCTTTTATTGACACAATTTCATTTCAGCGTAGCGGCTCTGAACAACAACTATCTGTCTATCTGCGTGTGACATGAAAAAAGTCCTCCCTCATCCGAGAAACACAAATTATAGTGAGATACATAATATTAGTGTGACCCAAGAGCTGGCGATGTGCCGGAACATCCTCAAGCAAAAAAAATTTAATTCTTAACGTTATGTTTTTAAGGGAGTTGTTTATACTTCATAATGTTTATAAATCATTTAACATGACTATGATTGTGCTTTTTCCTGACAGGCACCTTTCCAATCCCTCATGGTCGCCTTCTATAAAAATATAAAAACATTTGATAGAAAACAATAAATGGCAGAATGTGTATGATTTAGGACATAAATGTTATTGAATGTAATGAAATTACTTTTGGCACTTTTTTAAGAATATTGTCTTCAGCTTCTGCCTCTTATTCATGCAGATGATGCATCACTTTACACGCTGTAATGCTAAGAGCCTTGAAGCTAAATTATGACTTTTCTTGAGTGAATTTTTGTCAAAGTGGAGCCAAAAATGTGTCTCGGGCAATGTTTGATAACCATAATGCAGTCCGATGTCTGTATTTGCCTTTTACTGCAAATGGCCGAGTCCAAACTATCCAAATTGAGAAATCTACCTTTCCAGGAAGATAGTGGGTGTAATCGATGTGCTTCAATATCCATCAATGGGGGACTTATTCTTTCCAAACCGATTCGTCTTTTGCGTGTCCTCTTTTGTCACTTCATACATAAAGAAACAATAGTTGTCTCCTTAATGGCACCCTGTCTCCTGCCGGGCATTCCGCCAGCTTCACTGAATCCACTCCGGTGTCCTCGTATTTATGGCCAGACCCAAGACCCATTTATTAAGTGCACCCATGTAATTAGTAAAATCTCACTTACTCCCCTCCCTCCGTTCCAGTCATTTATCCTGCATTGAGTCAGAAAGCAGAGCGCCGCACGTACGTCCTGCTGAGAATAAGAAGTCCCTTCAGACAAGGTTGTAATATCCGACTACAGTATTTACCGATGGCGGTCTGAAGAAGGCTTTCAAATGGACCATTTTTCAAATGCCATTCACCCACGAGGAGACGACACGTAGGCTCCTTTGGAAGTTAAACCACCCAAGACGTGGTTTGTTCTTTGCCGCTGATCAGCCTCCACGCCGCCCAGAAAACAAACTCCTACTTCGGATTTGACTCATGAGTTGGGGAGATGAAGTTGGCGAAGTCTTGACTTCACTTATGGCGCTCTGTCATTGCAGGAGACGAGAGGGAGGACGGAGTGTGAAGACTGTGAGTCAGGCGCTCTTGCTTTGTGGGTTTTTTCGGAGAGGCCAATAAAACCCAAAAACCCAATATTAAGATCGGTAAAAAAATCTACTTGAGCATCGACTCCTTGACCCAATAAATCTACCTGTATGCTGTCCAGACCTTTTTAAACATGTTTTTCAGTAAGTACATGTCATTGTCATTGCACTGGAATGTGTACACAGTGATTTGCATGCAGATGAGGGTTTTTCTAAGTGATGCAGTAATGCACTCGCTGGTTTTGGGAATAGTGCTTGTGTGTGTGTGCGTCTGAACGAAGGGTGTGGTTCTGCACGCATGGAATAATTACTTGTCTTGTCTGCCAACGTGATCCCGTTTCACCTGCGGCCGAACGCACTTCTTCTTATCTCAAAGCCATGATTAGCCATCGCTCGCATCATTTGCTTGTGCAAATGACTTGTCGTGTCCCAGGCATCAGGTTCACTCATCTCGGTGACGAATATTTGCTTTTAGAGCTATTTTACCGGGCCTTCATCTTCCAGCGACATGCGTGTGTGTCACAGTGACAGACAAGGCAGGAAGTGAGTGAGTCAGCGTGTGAATTACTGTGTGTGTGGGAATATAAATATGTAGTTTGCAGAAAAAAAGTGACATTCTTGATTCACGGCATCAACAGTTGTTTTTTAACAGGCAATAAGGTTGGAATGGCTTTTAGCACGTTCTGCCATGCACCTCATACATTATTTTTTGTATCGTAAATATTGACTGTTTAGTAACTTAGGTTTTGTTGCTTCTTAGCAAAAGCCGGAGATGTCAGCTTAATGTTCTTCAGCCAATAATCATCCAATCCTAAAAATACAAGTTAAGAGCAGAATGAGGTGTTTGGAAGATTTTCCTTGGGGCCACAAATGCTTGTTCCTTCCAAATATGGTACTAATTCAACAGGAAAATAATAATAATAATAATAATAATAATTTGTGTTATCTAATTAGTGTGTAACATCATAAAGATGGTTGATAATTATTCCACATTTGAGAATGTGTTTCATTAGTTGGATCCATGTCTTGTAGGTTCATCAGCGCTGAGATGCGACGATGGTTTTGTTTGTAAAACTTTGTGCCCTAAAACGCCAAACTTCTGCTCTGCGGTCACACGCCATGTAAGTGAATTCAAAACTTATTCTTCTCGGCTTCATTCAGTTAGAAGAAATTGAGTTATTCTGCAGAATAAAAACAAAGCAGCGGCACATGGTTTGCTGATGTGGCGAAAAGCAGCGTTTTGAATAAAAAGGATCAGCAGATTTGAAGTTGCTCTTCCACTATTAGCCACGGCGACGCCCAGCTGGAGAAGTTCATGTGTATACACAACATGCACAGGCACACTGGGCCAACTGAGATAAATACTAGCGGCGATTAATCTGTTGCTTCAGGCAACAGAGCCACTGAATCAATATTGAGATCCAGGCAACAGAGACTCATCATGCCAAATTTCTGGCCTTGTTCACGAACTAGTGGAAAAACGGACATGGTTCCATATTGTTTCAATCAACACAAACTGAGAGCAGCTCGTCCCAAAAAATAATGGAAGATTTAGAATACCAATTAAGAAACGGGTGAGAATTTGACATTTCAAACAGACGTCTGCAAATTTCATGCACGATGTTTCAGGAACAAATCCAGCACATGTTCACATCTTAAATGAAACATCGAGCCTTTGTGCATTTAACCGACTTCGCCAATCCCAGCAGGTGACCGACGAAGGCGGAGAAAATCGTGAACAGGTCACCAGGTCATCAGAGGGCAAACACAGAGAAACACTCACTCACATGGGCAGGAAGCCAGAGAAAACCCACTTATTACACCGAAAGATTCAAACTCATAACGGAGAAGTCGGACTTGAGCCAGACATTTTCCCTGTCAGATGACGGCACTAACCACTGTCCTGAGCCACACCACCGAGGGGACGTTAGGAGGACAAGGGGACGTACTGTTTTCTCTCATACTCACAACTCGGCAATTGTGCAATTGATAAAAGGTAAACAGAAGAAGTAAACGTGATTAGAAATTAAATCTATGCTTATGGCCATGGGTGACGTTCATCTGCATTATTAACTTTTGAAATAAATATCTAATATAAGTTTATGATTCTCTTTTCTGATAATGATGTTTGGATCAGTTCTGATAATTCTTTAATCGGAGAAACGTCTTCATGTCTCTGAATCTTGCAGTCACAAAATTCGATTTACCTTAATTTCCACCATTTGTTTTTCGCACAGTTAAACAATGACCCGAAAAATGTATAGCTTTTTGCAGGTTAATGAGCTTTATACCAGCAACATATGGGTGATGCGTTCAGGTGCATCAAGTAACTCCGACCATTCTTTGTTTTTCTTTGTTTCTCATGTTTCTGTTCGGCTGAATAGTCCAAAAATCACGGTAACCTGGTCTAAATTCATTCCTTTACAGGCTATTACCATACTTAGTGTAAATAGATGTTTTTAAACTTAGTTAATGTGATTCAGATAAACATAAATACAAGACAATCAAAGTATTACGATTTTGCTTTTAAACGCCTCCAACTGCCCCATTTACACAAAAACATTTTCAAGTGAAAGCACAAACTTTTCATTGCGTTTTGGGTGCTTGGAACGACTGAGAATGATTCTTTTTGAGAATGGCTCCCACGGTGGAGCCTTTCGAAAAAGGACGGGTGCGAAAATGACACTTTCTGAAAACGCTGTTACTGGGCATACACACCTCGGCCGTGCTAAATGGCTCTTCTGCACATGTGCAAGTAGATGGGCAATAACAACAATGGCGGCCTCCAGAGTGTCATGACTCCCAGTCCAGATTCTCCAAGGACGAATTTTAAAGTTGACAGTCGCAGAATTAACAATCAAACTTGGTCGTCTGTCCGTGGACTCCCATTGTTAATGTTTACAGTGTATTGTTCTCTTTGTGTGTGTGTGTGTGTGCTTTCATCACAAATACAAACAACAGCGCCCACTAGTGGCCCAACATGAAAACATAATTTTCAGAACATTACAATGGAAACGTGAAAATGTTTCTGAAACAAAAATGTGATATATTATAGGATATGTTTTCACTTGCGACGTTGTCATGGTAAATGGGGCCTGAATCACCTGTTAAATTCTGGAATTCAAACAAAATGTAAAACATGATGTGAGTTTGAGTTTGGAAATGTGCGTGTGAAAGGTGCCAACTCCGATTTTAAGACATTTCTGATGCGTTTCGTCCAACCTGCCGGTGAAGCAGCTTCAATCACTTTACGGGGGAGATTAGTCTTGTTTGGTTCAGACATGCTGATTTACCAGATGATCCCATTATTCATGGTTGTAGAGATTTCAACTCGCTGGTCAAACCCCTCGTGATGAAATATAAGCAGAAAAGTGTGGTGGAAGGAGACCAGATGGGGGGTTTTTCCTCCTCCTCATCCCAATCCCAGAAAATTGCACCCTGGTCTTACATGTTCTTTGGTGCTTAAAAAAAAATAAATTTAAATTTAAAATCCTCTTGGAGAACAATCTGTGCAGCACAGGTGTCAGACTTGTTGAGGAGCTGCAGAAAATCTTGAAGAGGGAAAAAAGGTGACGATACCCCCTCCAAGCATCTTCTTCAGCTGTCGCTAAGAATTGTAAATCTTATAATCAATATGTTGCGGGTACTTCTTGAATGAACGGATGAACGAGTATAACTCTGATGTAAACTTTAGATGTTTGCCGCTCCAAGGCACTCGGATTTATTTTTATAGGCATAAATGCAGTGTGTTAAGGACAGTCCCGTAATCTCGTCGTTCCCTCAGTTGGCATCAGGTTACATCCTTGAAAGGCACTTTCACTGATTGATCACATTCATCGATTTATAAATGGCATAGCATTTCATTTCAGCTGTTCCTGGTGCTCAAGTCGTTATAGTGGCTTGGATGTCGTCGCCTCACGGGTTCAACGGTATTAACACATTGTCACCGAGGATTTCTGCAGAGGCTGTGATGAGAAGTAAGTCTTAAGAAAGATTTATTTTAGAACAGAGAGCAAGCAGGAAGCGTAATATTTCACCAGCACGTTATCTGTTGTTTTTGGTAATGAGGGTATTTTACAAACTAATCACAACTACTCCCAGATAGTTGTCACAACATGTGGTAAACGTGATCTCCAGAGAATGGATTCCTAATTTTTTTTATCAAGCATAAAATCCCAATTCGGAAAAGAATTGCCATATGTGGTAAAGACTTGAAGCAGAGCAAATGTGAATCAACAAATATAAATAACTCCTTAGATTTGTGATTAAACCACTGCCACACTCATGACGACTGGCCTCAACTAATATGTATATCTATATTTGGTCAAACATGTGAAATATGGGAGTTGTGAGTCACGTTACACAACATTTATTCTCAATAGTGGAAATGTATTGTTCTTGCATTTAAGAACAGTTTCGTGTTTACACAGCAGTGTTTTGAAACCGTTGTCCAGTTCCACGGCAACGGTGTAGTTTTCTTCGAAGGCCACTAGTGGGTGCAGTTGCTTAGTTGTGTAATGGAACCACACACACAAACAAATGTACAGAGAAAAATAAGCGAGAAACATTAAGAAAGGCGAGGACACCGATATTCCTATGGATTTACGACCAAATTGGATTGCTATTCTGGGAGACTCGTTTACACGGTGACGGAGCACGATCGTTTTCCTTAAGTTCCACCGGACACATAATGCACGTTTTGCATTTTCACTTGAAATTGTTGTTGTGTGAAATGGGCCCTAAATGGCACCAAAACAGGGTAGAAGTCACAGTTGGGTTTTTTTTTTGTTGTTTGGCTGGTCATGCGATTTTGTATCAGAAAACACTGATGCATACCTTCCAAGACCACTAGGTGTCACTGACTGACAGCAGAGTGTGATGCGTTTACCTGACAACACAAGCACGATGTAACACAGCAGGGGTCATATTATGCAAACTTCACTTTCTAAAAGTTTTCCAACAGTAATAATCGTCCCCATACCTGGAATGACGCCCCAGAAGTGAAGACAGTCTGTCCTCTCTGTCCCCGGCTTGTTTCAGGTTTTAAAAAGTGTGTTGCTCCAACCAGCCAATCAGAAATCAAACCCTATATAGTGTCATCGGGGGTTTAGCCAATCCCAATCAAGGTAGGCCCTCCCTTTGACTCCTCCCACAATTAGGCTCTGGCACATGGAGCCATGAGAGGAAGTACTTCCTCCTTTTCCCAAGACGGGCATGTGTGGGCGGAGCCAGTCCAACTCACACAGACACAGCAGATTCTGAATGCAGCTCCTTTGATCCAATATTCAAATGGGTGGAAAATCAAGGAAAAACTGGATTTGGGGCAAAAAACTTTGAATACAATGTTTTTGGACCGAGACCATGTGAAAGTGTTGAAAAGCTGGATAATATGACCCACGTAAACTACCAATGAAACTTCTGAGGGATATGAAAAATATAAAATAGATGGTTACCATTACGAAGGAAACAAAGAAGGTTAAATGTGGTTTAAAACCAGGATGACCAGATAGTTCTGGAACATCGGCGGCAGGCTGAATCTTATCGACAGTTTTGTGCAGTTTTGTCTGGACATGGATAAAGTAAGTGTGATTTATTTTGACTAACTTTCTTTTCCTCTTCATGACACATTTTTTTGCGATTTGTCCTTGGGTGTGATCCATAATCTGGAAAATATTGTATTTTTCTGTTCATTTGGTTTTGACTAAAATAGGCATCACATACAATGAAAAGAGACGTGTCTGACAAATTTGGCCTAAAAAAGCACTAAGTTCAGGTTTCCAAATGACCAAAAGTTAGCACATGTTTGCTATAGTGTTGGCTACAGCAGCATACTTGAATGTATTTGTTTTAAGTTGAATTTAAGTCTGCGTTTTTCCTCTGAATCATTTCTTCATTTGGATCGTTTAATTGTCTTTATAGAAGTAAAAGGTGAGCGTAACGTCATAGGACGTGCGATATAACATAATTAACAAACTGTTGAACTAATCTACAGTCACACCTTGGACTGCAAGATAACAATCCTAACTGAAAAAAAAAATTGTTTTTCTATTGTCATTTTGTGAAAGCTACAGGGAAGCCGAGGGGCCAAGGAAAGCGGCATGCGGCGTCTTAGTAGCTATTTGCCGACCCCTGCCATTCAAACAATCTTTATAATGACATGAAATCTGCCATCGATTGTTCCTACATCCTGCAAATATTCTGCCTTTTTAGAGCTTTTCTGACCATTTCTGCAATTTAGTTTTTCTGTTTCCATGACAGGCGTCTCTTTTCATACATGCTGAACAGCGAACATTATAATCACGTACTACAGTATGGGTCATTCTATCTCGGATGATACGTGCTATATTTCACGCTGTGGATTGCCCGAGGCCGGGCTTAGTTGCAGACAGGAATGAGGTCACTTATGGCAAATGGATTCTTGATATCTAACCCATTAAGTGATTCTGTCCTTTCCTGCAGGCCCCTGTGGCTGTTTACCGCTCTGCGTTAAGCCGACTACTCGACTTCAGTTCCACCTTTGCATCTCAATTTATCTTTCTCACGTAATTTAGGTAATAGAGGCGATTCTTTTTTTTATAACAACAACCTCTAACAATGACAAATCCTCCTGCCTGGCCGGGGTATATGCATTCAGGGACTTTGATAAAAGAGCATGACAATGATGAATCTGTTCATTCAAGTAATCATGGTTTACATATTCCTAATTTGCTCAAAGAGATTCCTCCGAGTTTTAAGCTCTCTTTGAAACTAAATTAAGCATATGACTTTGCAGTTGGAAAATGGCCCAAAACTCTCAGGCTGCTTTTTCCTGTTGGCTTTTTAATAATCACTATTTAGTTTTTACTGGTGGCTCCATTATTTGGAAGCCTTGTGAATGCTCAATCACTTCTACATTTTAATTTCCTGAAACTCTTTCCAGAGTCTCTCGTGGCTGGACCAAACTCTCTAATCTATCGGCATTACTTCAGCGCGGGAGAGAAATGTGAATTTTAATAATGTTGTTTTTACTCTGCATTTGAAATACAGTTAGCCATTATGTCATCGCATGTGGAGCAGAGCCACGGTGATACGCTAAGTGGATTCAATCATAGAGAGAGCCAGGGAAAGAACGAGGGAGAGGAGAGGAGGAAAGGAGGGAGGAGAAGGAGAATCAAACGACCATTTATTTTTCCCACTGAAATGGTAGCTGGCCAGTGCACCAGACATCCTCCTCCAGCCAGAAAACCCACTGCTGAGGAGTGCCAGAGAGTGTCACCTACACACAGCTCTTGTCCCGTCGGTGCCATTGAAACGCAGACAGATGGTTAATTGCTCCTCTGTGAACGTGTCTGTGTGATCTCAGCAGATCTAAATATGGGGCCCGTCCTGGTGTGTGTGCGCTCCTTCGACATCCCAGGACATGTGAGGCAATTCAAATTCACGTCAGCAAACCTATTTTCTGGTTTTGCTCTTTCCTCTTTTCTAATCTAGAGGTTTTCCTCAAACTCAAACAAAACAGGTTCTCCTCCAACACGGTGATCCAATAAAAAAAATAAAAAAAAGTGACACATTAATGCTTCTTCCAGCATCAGTGCTGCGACTGTGTAAAAAACATGCCGACCTCTCATCATTGCTTTGAGGGTTGAAAGTGAAATATACTGAATTACTCTGCTTTGTGTACGGTGGGTCACTGTGGCAGATAAAAGCTTTTGTGATGGATAATGGGCGTTGAAAGCTGCAGCCCGAAACCAGACAGCAATAGAAAAGAGTGGTTGTCAAACAGTGACAGATTTGTTGCCATGATGTGGTGACTTAAGGTGGGTTTAAAGTACCACTGAGAAATAATGGCTATAGGTACAGTGACTTAACATTTCACAAAGTCTAAAGTTAAACCTTGGAATTAAAAAAAAATAATAATTAAAACCTCTTACCAGCTATGATGGGAGCCAGGTGGAAGATATCTGACAGCCGGTTGTTGGCTGGTTCATATGGAGAGTATTCCAATAAATCATTACCTGCATGGAAAAAAAACACTGTCAGTTTAAGAATCTGTAAGTTACTTAACCATATCACACCTTAGTTGCCCTCATACACTTTCACTGACATGAACTGGACACTTTGATGTAACTACTCTGTAGATTTGACTTCACTGACACATTCAACTCTTCACATGAATAATTAACAGTTTTCATGGACTGGGATGCAGTTTGCTTGAAAACATCCATCAACTTTGTAAAACATGATGTACAATATAATTCAAAGTGATAGTAAGAGTGGGATAATTGCATGTTCAGACATATCCAATGACAGCCGCCTCACTTATGGCCAGATTTAAATTCCACTTTATCCCACTTTAGACTGACATTGCATTACATTTCGAATGTTAATGTCGATCTAGTTTTTCCACGGCATTTATTTGACTCACTAAACATACACATTTATGATACAATGCGTTATTGCATGATAAATTAGCGAGCAGGACAGGAAGTTGATAAATGGCAGCACTTTGTGCCTGAGTGAGAGTGGGGGCAACAAGGGGGCGCATTTCTACAGATGGAAAACTCAAATCTGATTTTTGACACTTCAGTATTAAGTGACACTGGCGAATTGGAGCGTTTCAGGGTATTTTTCACATAAGTTTGAGTTGTTGTTCCCTCTAAACTACAGAATACCTTGCAAGCTCTCAAATATGCTCCAAAAGATCCGGAGGCAGTTCTTCTCCTTCTTCATGCCTCTTCTACACCTGCAGTTGTACAGGGGGCTCTGCTTCATGGCATCTATGGCGTTGCGGCACTCGCCCTGCGCCTCCGGACCGGTGACTGCGGTGAAGTTGCTCTCCCTCCCCGCCACGCACTGCCTCATCGTCCGGTACTTGGTGCTGCATGAGTACTCCTTTAAACACTGCTCGCTGGCCTTCACGCAGTCCAGCCGTGCGGACCGGGAGGCTGAGCTGCCGCCGCTGCTGCTGTCACCCTTCAAGGTGAACACGGAATCTGAGAAGTGAGCGAGAAGGATTTTCTGACTGTGCGTAAAGTCCCCGGTGGACATGCTTTACGCACAACTTTCTCCAGCTTCCTGGAGGGTTTTTGAGCTCGATTTTGACGTAAAATACAAACTATATGCATTAGATACGGTTCATGAGCCTTGCATGGTCTGCAAACACAACACATGAAGCAAAAAATATAGATATTTTGCCGTTTGACAAGTGAAGAGTGTCTGTATGGAACAAGCGATTTAAGCATGTCGATTATAGATTATAGCATGATTGATATAAAAATACGTAAAGTCACTTACCTAGAAAGGTCAATACAATGACAAAAGTTGTTAAAATCATTGTGCCTTCGAGTGGGAGCTTTAACAAAGAGTGTCGGGATTACACGCAAAGGTCAAGGGAACTTGTCAGACAAATCCACTTCCCCTCGGGTCGCACATGATGAGGGCTCAAACGACGATGCATGGTGTAGATCCAACAGTGACAATCCCAGCTCTCCACTTGAGTCCCGCAGCCAAAATCACGCCGTGCGTGACTTTCAGAAAACGCGAGCGAGACCTAAAGCAGAAGCGCGCCGATCGATCATTTTCACTCCGCTCCGCTCTCACCAACTCCCGTTTTTGACCCTCAAACACTGAAAGCAAGCGTTTGATCCGACACAGTCTCAGAGGGATTAATAAAAGAAAAACTTTGGCTGGGCAACAGTCAGTGGGAATCAAAGCAGAAGCCAATGAGTTCAACTTATGAAGGACGCAGTGAACTTCAGCGGCGCGTCACGGAGAATGGATGAACAGAAAGCGGCTTTAAAGGATACATCCCCTCAGGAAAGTAGGAAGAAAAAAAAAAGGAAATACATTCCGTGGCAAGTGTGCAGGGCGAATGTTTGATCCGGACTGTCCTGCTCTCGGTGTGACGAACAAACTGAAGGCGCGCAGGACGCTGCGTGCCGGTCTGTGACGTCATGCGGCTATGCGCACAATATAAAGTCATTAACGCGCGAGATGGCACCACCCGCCAGTAGACAGTCAAAACAAACGAATGGCTGGGGGCGAGCATTACACGTGCGGCAAGAACATCTCGACTTATTAACTCGGCGGAAAATCAACATTTAGAAGAGATCATTACGTATTTACGCAGCCATAACCTGCAGGCCTGCGGAGCACCAGATTTGTAGGAAGTCTCCAGCGATGTGTCCTGAAGTTGAAACATCGTTTTGCTCAACTATTCAGGACGCATATAAACTATTAATAGCTGGCGCACTTTAATTCAAGTAAAATAGTCTCAGGCTGTTGCATTTCTTTTTGTGATGAATCAACAGTGCCGAACGAGTTCATTCAAACCATACAAATGGAGTGAGGAATTTGAAAGAAAAAAAAGAACCCACAGTATTGCTTCTTTATCTGAAATTGCTGCTGACAGAACTTTTTCTATTAAAGTTTTTTTTACTGAATCAGAAAAAATGCAATCACATTTCCAGAATAGGAGAAAAATGAGGCAGTTGTACTCAACCTTACAACTTTGAACTCCTTCTATCCACTTCAATTTCATTGTATTTTCTATTTCATTTTTTATTTTTTATTTTTGTCCTCAATGAGAGGACCTGTTGGCTAAAGTAAAGGGAATTCCAAAAATCATAATGACAAGATTAAGTCCTGAAAAAATGATTCACTTTTACTTTTCGGAGGAGTTTGCATTGCTTGAAGAAAGTTAAGATTTACAACAAGTCAGTGTTTTGCTCATTATCATAACGCGGAAATCAGAGAAATGTAGGGACAGTTGGATGAAAGAGCCTGCAGTCGGCTACAATCTAAAACTCAATTGTTGAAGCGGGTAACAAGGCTGGATGGTCGGATTCATTGTAAGCAATACAAACTACCTTTTTACACTTCAGTATGAATCGGTTGTACCTCAGCACCTGGTGAGCCCCTTCATACGATGCCATATAAATATTTCAGTGTTCCAAATGTGCCTTGAGCGTAGGAACCTCTGCAGGGCTTCATGGAGTAATCCAGACCCGAAGTTTGCAGCCTCACCTCTGAAAGACCATCTCTGCTAACATCAAAGGAAATAAAACATTAATCTTAGGAATTAAAAAGAAATTGATACTTGAGGCGCCCTTGACAGAGCAAACCGTTTATTCTCCAAACTAGACTGATCAAAAGACGAGTCTCATCGAGCCCTAATAAATAGTTGATTCAACAAGTCGTGGTTGTTGTCAGATCTTTTAAGCACCAAACCACTTCTCATTTATTTATTATCGTCTTTATTCTCTTCAAACGGCCTCGGGCCAGTTCGCATCCCCACAACACACTGACTTCATGAGATACTTCATGTGCACAAACCAGCCAAAGAGTCGAA
Source organism: Lipophrys pholis (assembly GCF_963383615.2). Lineage (NCBI taxonomy): Eukaryota > Metazoa > Chordata > Actinopteri > Blenniiformes > Blenniidae > Lipophrys > Lipophrys pholis. Next base: position 5,409,352 of record NC_137635.1, on the reverse strand, counting down.
GAAGCAAAGCAGTTAAAACCACAACAGCAACAGGAAGATTTAACTTTTTTCTTTTAACATAAAAGAATAAATAACCTATGAAATATGTACATTAGTCATTATAGAAGATAAACGACAGTGTTTCTACATGGCGATGCTTATCTTGGGGTTCTTTCATAAATTAGATAAAATATGCATATATATGTGACAAATGATTTGCTCGGGTAACTGATATATTGGTCAGATGTTGCCTGCTTGGTAACAATCATGTGTTTGATTTGTTATATATTTGTTTCTGATTAGATGAAAAAAAATATTTCAATGATGCACACTGGGATCTTTATTTGCAATTTAAAAGATGTGGGGGGGGGGGGGGGGGGGGAGTCGATTATTAATTAGCAGGAATGAGAGATTTTTCTTTGTATTGTGGCAAAATTGTGATTTTCCTCAGATAATGCCATAGTTATTCTTCTATTACTTGCCTACATCTAGTAAGTCGTTGAATCCACAGCGGATCACGTGACGTGTTTGATTTGCGGTTTCTACACTGGATTCCCTTCCTGATGCAACCTGAGCAGTTTACTCAGTGGCGACCTGTCGGCTGATTGTTCATAAATGTTTGGCCGAGCAAAAGTAACCACCCCGCCAATACTATTGATATTGACATATTTGATCCATCGCTTCCATATGTCTGAGTAGCCTAAATAGGGACAGTCTAAATGACAAACAGTCCTAATAAATAGAATCGACCATCTCCTGACCAGCTGTAAGCCATGTCACTGTTCCTGGCTTAAATAAAAAGCCCACATTAAATGCATTGATTTGTGTATCGAACGGCTGTAAAGTGATGCAGAGAGGATAAGAGCCTGACGCACACTCCTCATACCATAAAACCTCAAACATCACACCATTTCAACGTAGAGTCTCCATTCAGTCTTGTTGTTGGCCACATGGTAATTTCTCATCCCCTGCAAAGTGTTTGCACATTACTGGATGGATGCTTGTAAATGCGGCAGACTATTAGACCAATAAGTCAATATCTCAGTGCAGAGCTCGAGCTGCTTGAGTGCTTCGCCTCGTAGACGGTGCTAATCATTGAGTATTGTGCGCCTTAAAGTGGATATCAGATGTCTATGAGATCTTTGTTCACATTTTAAAAGACAGAGGATCTATTAGAGTGGAGGGCAAAGCAAAATACAATTATACGATGCAAATCTATTCATTGCCGCTGCTTCATTCAAGTATATTTATTACATATTCGAACAACCGCACAGTGAAGAAGATGTAGTGACGTCACAAAGAGCTCAATCCCTATTCATTAAATCGCCACTGGAGATGAACAAGCCGTCTGTTGCAAAGTTTCACATGACGCCAGCCAATGTCAGATTTCCTGCATACGATACGTCGTACTTAAACAAATGGAAAATCTATAGAGGATCAGCAACAGGAAGGGGCTGCAGGCCACGAGGTGTTTTCCCATCCACTGGAGAACTCTTCATTACTCTGCCAGCATCCTGCATTATCCATCTCCCACACTTTGTGGGGATCGTTCGTTTGATGCGTCCCCCAAGAACACTGGAGCGTTTTGCTGCTTCTTGCAAGGGGTGAGATTTATTAGGGCCTAATCGATGGCATTGTTTCATGTATATCACCGGCTCAACACTAACCAATTACCGGGCCCCGGGGCCAGTCTATACACTTCTGACAGGGTGCAATAACTCACTCCGTGTTAAAAGGATTAATTCCTTGTTAAGGGCTCAGCCACTGATTTTGGACATTTAAATTTCAGTTGAAAATGTTAAAGTTTCACTCATGACAAGGGAAACTGACGGCCCTTGAGCCACATGTGGAATCCACAAGTCAATTTTCAAAAGTTCGTGAACTACTGATTACTTTCAATTAGTTGTTTACCGTAGAAATACCAAATGCACGCATTTTGATCATAACTACAGAAATACATTTGATTAAATAAAATAATTCTTAAAAATCCTTGTGATTGAAGTGCTGAGTCACGATTTCAGCTTGAAATCTCTGTCATATATGAATATTTTTGTGCGTTGTTATTGTGTTGTCCTGATATTATTGTATGCTAGGATTATGTGTAAATGAAACTGAAATGAAATAAATGAAATCAGTCTAAATTCCAAAAGCACAAAACTGTTGTATTTCTTGTAATTTGAATTTCTAGAAGTACTCTACACAGTCTTCAAGCTCGTTGACTAATAAGAACTATCGTATTTGGGACTTTGATTAAATCATATCTCATCTTGTCATCAGTCCTCATCTGGAGTTACAAAATGTTAACAGCTGAGATTTTTGACTCCCACATTATTGTGATGATTTCAAAATGCAGTTTTTCCTTCCTTCCTTCCTTCCTTCCTTCCTTCCTTCCTTCCTTCCTTCCTTCCTTGCACCATATGTTTTAGTTATCTATGAGACAGACGTTCTCATTTCGAGGCTCCGGCGTTCCTCAGTGTAATAAATAGACTACAGTACCATCTAGTGGATTTCACAACTACACACAAGCTCCTGTAAGCTGCTGAATCACTGGCACTGTGGGGGGAAATGACAGAACTACATATTTCTTTTTTCTTTGAGTGTGTGTCTAAAATGGATGGAAGTATATTTTCAAAAATATTGCAAGATAAACCATTCATTAAAAAAATTAAACAAATCGCAGAAACAATTCTAATTCATAATAAAAATTGGTGTTGACCCTAAGTGAAGGGAACCAGAGTTTGAGTCATCTGCATAAAAACTACCCAAATCCATTTATAATATATAACAATATAATTTATAACAATTACTTACTGTGCTGACCCCTGTAAAACTGAACAGACTTTTTATTACACACGTTTAGAATATTAATCAATACAGATGTCAGAAGGTGAACCTTCTTTTTTCTTTTTTTTTTGCATTATTACACTTTATTTTGAATAATTGAAAACGGAAGCCCCATGCTGTTTGACCACAGGTTGCTCTGGTTCAAAAAAACAAAACAAAACTATAACCTGATGATCTGATGAGATTTCAGGACCACCTTGTGCAATAATTTTACATATCAGGGATTCATGTGGAGAAGAATGCATGTCATTAAGCAGCTCAAACCTTCTCCTGCACACATCACAGCCAACGACGGTGCCAGTTTTGCTGTGATTAGCATCGTGGAAAGGTTATTTTGATTAAGCTTGAGTAATGTGAAAAGAAGGAGGTTCAGCATCAGCAAGCGCATCTCTGCGGACAGGACAAGTTGTAACATGTTTTCCCGGAGCTCTAAAACCCATCTTTCTCTCTCTCTCTCTCTCTCTGTCTCTTTCTCTTTTCCTCTGTGACCCAGAAAAGGATGTTTGTGCTGCCATGTTTTCATGCTGTGGTCTTAATGGTGGGGATGGAGGAAGATGCACTTGTCTCACTTATCTGGGAATGAAAAGAGAATATGACATTTGAAATAGTACAAGCAGGCGCCTTGTCAGCGGTGTAAGCGAAAATGTATAACTATAGGCCAGCCTGTTCAGGATAATGGCCGTCTATTCTGAGGGTAGTCGTAACCTACATCTCTGTAGGGCCCTACTGAGGGCTTCTGTCACCTATTAGTCATCTCCTTATGTGAAGATATATACATTTTTGATGAAATGGTAGATATACTGTACTAACTGGAGCGACAGACCTCTTTACCTGAATTGTCTCAGTGAATTTAGCAGAAGAGGAACCATGAAAAACATTTTGTTTTCTTTGATTCATGAGATTTGTCTAACAAACCAGATTCAGTAAATTTCACATTAATTCTGCCTATGGAAACGAAACATGTTTGTTTGTGCCTGATGTTGAGATGTGCAAATATTTATCATTTCACTGCAAGATAATTTAAATGTGTCGACGGCAGAACTGTGTGTATTAATTGTATTAATCCAAATAGCATTAGGCAACCTGTCAAACCGTGCAAGATTGATTACATGATATTTAGCTGCATGTGGTGAAGCTGTTTTTTTTTTTTTCTTTCCAAAACATTTTGAAAAGTGTTGGAAAATGAACACACACACACACACACACACACACACACACACACACACACACACACACACACACACACACACACACACACACACACACACACACACACACACACAGATGGCATTTAGGAAAGCCAACATTATGGGTGGATAGATTTATCGCGCGTCTCTGCTCATCTGCTCATTCAATGCTTTCTCATGACAAAGGGATCCTTTGCCTCTGCGAGCAGCAGACATACATTGTTGATGTGGAGATGGTTTTCGTGCGATCTACTGTGCATGGTGAAACCAGCAGGGGGCAGTGTTGCTACACCAGTCGGAGGAATGCCCAGACTTGGGGGAGAGAGCTTTTTGTATTTCATAACACCACAGTGGAGATAATCTTAAATAGTGCTGAGTATTGCACCGCCATTGTCTCATCGCCTCAAATGCTCTGGGAAAATGTAGCCATCGTGCCACCATCTCCCAAGCTTCCTTTCGAAGATGCGTTTTTCTCTGCGCGCCGATGCAACGGACATATCTGACAAGTGGAGGTGTCACGGCCACTCATGTGGAACATTTGATTGGTTCCCCAACCCTCTAATCTCTGTGTGTGTGTGTGTGTGTGTGTGTGTGTGTGTGTGTGTGTGTGTGTGTGTGTGTGTGTGTGTGTGTGTGTGTGTGTGTGTGTGTGTGTGTGTGTGTGTGTGTGTGTGTGTGTGTGTGTGTGTGTGTGTGTGTGTGTGTGTGTGTGTGTGTGTGTGTGTGTGTGTGTGTGTGTGTGTGTGTGTGTGTGTCCCTTTTAACTCTGCACATCTATGCGTAGCTTGTATGTGGGCAGAGTCCCAGTCCGATTCTTCTGGTTCTTCATGATGGTCCAGTTCCAGAGCACTCCTGCACCGCCGTGCCGACGTTATTGTTTCTTGCACTCCACCATTATCCTGCACTGTTATCCGCTCTCGGTACACGATGCACGGCTTTGGATGGGGACCTCTGACGTTGCTTTTACCTTGCGTTCGGGCTGTTTTGGCCTCCAGTCGGTCTACACTGAGCCAGACAAATTTGGGCTTGTTATAAAATTGCCCCATTCTTGTAGAGCAATTATAACAAGCTGCTAGCAGTTGCTCCCGATTTTGGAAACTTCCGAAGTGGTTGCATAAGGATGGTATTTTCTGGAGATTGCATACAGTTGTACAGAAATGGTGCAATATTTAAGCCTGTTGACATCATTTAAACAATAATCCAAGTATAACCATGCTATAGGGCTACCTGAAGCACAGAGCCGGCACGGAGAGTACATGTGAAAGTGCTCTAATTGTATTCATGGGGATTCACTGAGCATACAGCCTCGAGTAGGAACAACGTGCAGGGCAACTTTTAAATATTAAAACTTGCTGTCAGCACTTTATAAGTTCATCCTGACAATAACCAGAGCCCAGACACACATCATCCTGTCATTTTGACATTCATAATTGTCTAATTCATCACAGGCTTTCCATCTGCTGCAGGTGTCCTGGTGACAACACTAATGCGCTGCATCAAATATAAATGTACAAGGAATACAGTGACACCAAGTCCGCAGATCCTTCACCATTACTGGTTTAGTTTCAGGAGGAAAGCATTGCAGAAAGCCTGGTGATTACTTTAACTATTAAACATTGAAGAAAATGCATCTTTGTGACCGTTTGCAGCACTGTCCATCAATCACAATGAATATACTAATACACTCTGAAGGATTTATAAAGTCCACACATACAGTATTATGCCGGCAATATAAGACACTTTACATTGTGACGGTGCGGTATATCGTATCAGATCTTCACAGGCAGCTTGAATATTGTTCTTGGCTCTCACTGTTTTTCTTTTGTCATCATTGTGTCCTCAGTGTCCGCGCTTGGTATTCCCTCCCACACTTCCAATTAGCCTTGACGTGATAACACGCTATAATGTGACACACAAGGGCAAACCACTGCTCGGTTGAGAAACAGATCTCCACTGAATCACCACTTATTCCTTCTGCATTTTGGTGGAGAGACTGTGTCATCCTAGTGTGTCATCGTTGAATAACATTTGCACCATACAATCGATTCCTTTGAGAAAATGTAAAATATCTGGATTAGTATCAGAGCAAATGCTTTAGAGGTTTAAAGATTGACCTCATGCATACTAGTCAATGTCATGGAAAGGCTGATAAGTCAGAGAACTTACTCTACACAAGTTAAACCTCCAGCTCAGGGGTGTGAAACGTAAGGCCCGCAGGCCAGAACCGGCCCGCCAGAGTCCAATCAGGCCCGCGAGATGGAATTAACAAGCATTTAGTTGACTACCAGGGGCACAGAGGCATATAAAATATGTTCTTTTCACTTCTGTCTGTATTATGTGTTGTCAGCTCGGATGGTGAGGATCACACAGATGTAGAAATGTGTGTGCACTGCATATAATAATTAGTTATTCAGACCATAATATGTATTCTGAAGTAGCCTACAATATTTTTGAGTTCAAGCTACATGTGCCCAAATGTTTTCTGATGCGATAAAATCCAGTGTGATCTTTAAGCTGTAAAGCAAACATGACTAATACTGCTGGAATTGTAGTTATTTTATTCGAATTTCAGGTTTGGCATGTTTTGTAAAAAGATAGTTATTTAAAGGAGTACATCTTTATAATAGTTTTTTCTTGCACTAAAACCGAGATTTAGAGTTTATAATATTATGATGCTATAATTTACTTGTATGTACATAAATTAAGGCAGAACCAGGAGAGGAAAAAAAAAATAAATCCAACCCACATCTCCATCCCACCCAACGTCCTTCACCCTCCGCTGGAGTATCACCTAATGTTACATATACTGTAATTTATATACAGTACTACATAGATAAATTCCCTCGAGATTGTTTCTCAAAGCAAGTCTGATTCTCTCAAAATCAAGATATCGTTAAGTCCGTGAGCCAGCATTTGCCAATTATGAGAAATATATAGAAAAAAACCTATGAAACTGCCACGTCTCAGGAGAATATGGATCGTGAGTCATGACACTCTGGAGGGAAACGCAGCGCAATGCAGTGCAGTGCAGTGCAGTGTTATTCCGCCGTGGAGACTGAGCCACAATGAAAGTTGTGTTTTCCCTGTTTCCATGGAGACCTTATTTGGAGTGTTTTGGGAAAGTTCCACTTTAGGAGCGATTCTTCAGAAAGTTCCGTTTTCACTGCCTTCAAGCACTGTTGTTATGTAAACAGACCCTCAAAACACAACAGAGGTTTTGCGTTTTCTTTCTTTTTTCTTTTTTCTTTTTAATAATCACAAACAGTGATTAACAAAAATACAGTATAGGCATCTCCAGTATGCCTGTTCTTACTTTCTCAGTCCTTTAGACTAGTCCGTTTAGTTCTTGGTGTCATGTTCCTTGTCGGCGTTCCATTTCCTCCAGTTTTTCTCAAATGTATGTCTCTAGAGTTTTAAGTAATGAGTCATCTTTTCCATTAAGTAAATATCTTTGATGATATCGAACCGTTGCTTGGTGTTTCAACTTTGTTCAAGTTTCTGGTTATGGCCTTTTTACAAGCAATAAGTAAAAATTGGAACCAAATATCTGTCTTCTTTCTTCATGGCTTCATCAAGTTATCCCAGAAACATGACAGTACAGTTGTTTGGTATATTGTAGGTCAATATATTATTAATAGTCGTATTTCCAATACTCCAAAATGGTTGTTTTGCATTTTCACTTGAAAACGTTGTGTAAACGAGGCCATAGTCTGCATTTATTGTAACTTCTACACTTGTTTTCCACTAAAGCTAGTTATTACAGTTTTAATTAACCTTCATTAGACTTACTTAAAATAAAAAAGCATTTTTTTAATGAAATGGATAACGGTGTCATCCCCTCACTTGTTTTTTTTTTTTTTTTTTTTAAAAATTGAACGTCAACAGTGGTGCTGTGTGTACCTCCCTGACCTCCAGATTCTATCTGCTGTTACATCGTCCCTGAAACTCTCGGTTGCTGCTGCCCAGGCAAAGACCATGTTGCATTTTGAAACCCACAGAAGTTACATTGCAAAATCACCCAAAATAGTACAGACAAGAAAAGACAAAACTATAAATAATGTATGAGTAACGCTCCAAAATTTCGGCCATCAATAGCGCCCATTCAGTCCTCTAACATCTACCTTATACAAACCCTTCGCTTGCTTTAAGTTGTGACCACAACTGAACAAACACATCGATTCACACGATAGCGGTACCTTGGCTTTGCTGCCTGCCTCAACATCCAATTTCAACAGCACGCTCAATCCCGCACAGCTCCACTGTACCTGCGCTGCCTCTGACTGGGTAGGAGTTGTTTTATCAGAAGAACATCTTGGCTTCCCTCTTGGATCTGTGGAAAATATGAAGCAGTTGGATTATGTTTACACACACAAACAAAATAGTTTGCACCTCAAAGTTACTAATAACAATATAGGACCTCGAATGAAAAGAGTTGCAGCTTTTGTAATTAGACGTCGCCTTCACTGGAACTGATTTAAATTGACAGTAAAAAGTTTTGAGGGTCTTAATTTGAGGGAGGTTGAAGTCTGGGTTTTTAAAGATCAGTTACATCTTCTCATTGTTATATCACACCTTTTACTTAAGATGGAGTTGGTTTCTATCGATGCATTTCAGTGCAGACCAAAAAAACAAAACAGCCCAGTAGCATGAGAGACCTTTTCATGTGATTTGTGGTTTTTATATCTTGTTTGTTAAGAGTGCTCACACGAGGCGTCGCTCAGTGACCCCACAGCAATGAGCATTAATCAGGACAACTGTATATTGCACAATTTATTTATTTATTTTTTTGGGTTCTGCACTATTTAATAGGCTTTAATGGGGTATTTAATTTAGAAACACATTATAGGCGGTGAACTCTGAACCTGCATGGTTTATAACGCTGCGCTTTTGCCAGCTGAGCTGATCAGGCTCCCCACCATGCTTATGTCGGGCTTTCAGCAGTGCAGCTTCAGCAAATATCGAGAGCAACGCATTGGGGGAGGCTAACGGAGGCCTCTTTAATAGATTTTCTCAATTTCACTGGTTTTTATATGTTAAATATGCTCTATCCAGAGATGACGGGGTTAGACCTAATCCCGGTATCAGACTGCAGCACATTACACACACACCAATTAAGCTGAGTGCAAGCTCGCAGCAGCTCCTATGTGACTTGAAGCTATGACTTACAACGTTTCAGAAGTAGCTCATGTATTTCGCTGCCAGCCTATCTGATGAATTGCAATGTCGAGGGCGCATTTTCATCATCACATCACTTTCATCACCAAATAAAATGTCATCACGTCTGCCAGGAAATGTCACCAATCAGAGGGAAATTTGTATCAGCACCATGCTGCAGAGTGAAACCTGGATCAGCCGCAGCAGAGGGGGAATGTAATGAAACAGCTGAGCAGGTTGTGTGTCGCTTGTTTGACTGAGGCGTGCCAGCGGGAGTCAGAGGGAAGGAGTGTTGACTCTTTTCTACACTCACCTTGCGGTATAATGTGCACATTCTGTTATTTCTCAAAGAAAAGCTTTTGATACTGCAACATTAAAAGAAAATAAGAAAAAAATTTAATAAATATATATATTTATATATATATAACATACATGAGCGAGTTCCTGCTTATATCCTGCCTCACTGTGAAGTGTCTTTTTAATGGAAGTTGCAGTATTCACTTATTATGTTTGTGTTCAGCGACATGCTGTCAACATTACAAATATATTGACATTTTCAAACTCTGCTGTGCTCAACATGGTTAACATTCCTAATCCACAACGAGAAAATTAATCTGCACAGAACGTCTTTCCTATGTTATCCAGAGATGAATGAATGAATGATGAAAGGCCATATAGTGGTTGGCACTCGGCTCGGTAAACGGGCGAAAACAACACTTTTCTAAAAATGCTCGGGGACCGTCTTCATTTAAATGTTGGAAACGCTGCAACTGCACATGCTCACCATGACCATAGTAAACAGTTCTTCTGCGCAGGCATGAGTGGACGGACAATAACAACAATGGTCATGACTCCCAGTCCCTATTCACCTGGTACTTGGTAGTTTTATAGTTGACGGTTACCGTAATAACAATCCAACTTAGTGGTCGGCCCACAAGAATGTCCATGTACTCCCATTGTTACTATTTAAAGTGTATTGTTCTCTGAGCACATGTGTGTGGTTTCATTACAAAAACAAACAACAGCACCCACCAGAGGCTCAACATGAAAACTACATTGTTTTCAGAGTTTTTGTCGTTCTCATGTGAACGGATATAGTTTTCAAAACCTTGCCATGTAAACATGAAAATGCAAAAAATGGAGGCTCACGGTCATTGAGTGTGTGTAGTTAGACAAAGGATGAATGAAGAGATGAATGGACTTTGAGTGGAACCAGAGTTTATGCGTTTTTATAATTCTGTTACGAGTTGGCAAAAGAAATTGTGGATTGCTTTCACCAGCTGAATTAGATTTCCATTGAATTCTTCCCTTTGCTTTGAATGAGCCAAACATTACACGTTACAGACTGTGTGGCTGTCACGGTCATCAGTTGACTCTTTCATGAATAAAGTAAGAAATCTTACACTGGAATTGACCTTGCATTACTGACTTGAATCTGCATCTGTAGTCATGAACAATACCCTTTTTTTTTCTGCATTCTCTTCAGCAGAAAAAAACGCTCCGAAACTACTGGTTTGTTGAATAAATGTGAACTCAACTGTGCTGTTTTTGTGTTACTGCTTCAGCTCTTCTTCTGTATTCATCCCCCCAAAACACCTCAACTCTTTCATTTCCTTGTCCAGGGTCTCACCACTCGTTTATTGTATTTCTCTCAGTCACAAAGTGAGTCATAAAACTTATTTCCACAAACCTCTTGTCAAAATTAACAAACCAACAACCAGTTGTAAGACTTCGGGCTGAAAGAAATGACCTTGACTGGGTCCAGCACTCGTGACCGTTTCACACAATAACTGTGTGAAAATACAAGATTCTCACTACTGCCTGTTACGTTATCAGAAATCCTTTCCGCAGATTTTGTTTGCATATAAAAGTCCTTCATGATTCAAGGGAATCAATTTCCCTGTAGTTTTCTGATGTGAACATCGTGCTCGAGTTGTATTCTTTGGATGCGGATCTGAGCACTTTTGGCGTCGACTTCAAGGCGTCACTTGGAAGTTAATCGTTTTGCCATGAAGTGGAATGGCACTCATGATGGAGTAGAGAATTAATCAAGTCTACGGTGCACATCACATCTCCCGCAGCTGCAAGCCCCCGGTCTCCACTGAATTCAACCACAGACGTCCAAGACTTTAAAGGCTGCGGTAGATCAAACCACGGCCCCTCGCACTGGGATTGCTTGAGGGTCACTTAGTACCAAATAAAGAGATAAAAATACACTTATAGTGAGGGCTGCACGCTGATGTAGTAATTGACCCTCTTGCCTCAGAGGGAGAATGCCCCTGGTTCACTTTGGGGTCTTTTTTTCTGTGTTGAGTTTGCATGTTCTTCTTTGATTTTTATTTAGGTATTTTTTTTCCCCATAATCAAAAAACATTAATTTGAGGGTAACTGGTGACTATTTGTCTAAATAGTAGAGCAGATTATTGCTCTTTTGATAAAACCTGTGAGGCACCGAAATATTCAAGATGGCCACCATTATACAGAGATGTATAACGTTTTGCAATAAAATCACAAACCTGTCCTATCTGATTGATCTTGGTGTCAAATGATATTTTGACAATGTCAAATCTGAATTTGGAACTATGTACCAACTCACTGGTTTCGCTATACCATAGTATATCAGTCCCAGAATCTAAATATTCTGATAAATTAGAGGTTCCTGGTACGTCTGACTTTTAAGCATAGGTTTAGATGTGTTGTAGTTTACTCATCCAGGCTGTAAGAATATAAGTGCCAAACAAGTATAGGCCCACTGCCGACATGTTCATCCAATAATATATCGAACAGAAGGTGCCTATGGTATTGGGACTTTTTACCCTAATTATGATTCTGGGAATGCTGTTATGGTACAAGGAAGCCAGTGAGTTCCAAATTCGGCTTCCACATAGTCAAAAATGTCTGATTTCACACCAAGATTATTAAAATAGGATGTCATATTCATTGATGGCCATCTTGAATTTTTAGGTGGCAAACAGGTTTTATCAAAAGAGCAATCCCCAAAAAGTTTGTGTGTCAAATTTGGTGCTTGTTTACAAACAAAACATTTAACGGTTGTCTGCTCCATGAAAAGTATTAATATCTGTATTTGTCTCTGTTCTATCTACATGTCCAGTTTACTCTGCTCTCACCCTGTCATATTGTTTAAAATTGGTATTGTTAAAAAAAAAAAAAAAAAAAAAAAAAAAAAATATATATATATATATATATATATATATATATATATATATATATATATATATATATATATATATATATATATATGTGAGCATATATATGTGAGCACTTGCCCTTCATCATTATTTCACTTAATGGTGAACTGAGGCGATCTTTGTATGTTTTTTAAATTTATTTTTTATTACATTTTAAATGGACGTCACTTATATAATGCATTATCACCCCCCCAAAATAGTTTTAAAGCACTTTACGATGTTTACACTTTCATCTAATCATGTACAGGCACAAACCAGTGGTGATGACTGCCATGCAGAGCATGCAGCAGCTATTGAGAGGACAACTCAGTGCAAAGTCGTGACAGAAAACTGTAATTAATCCCAATTAATTCATTTGGAAATTTTAATTGATTGGCAGCCCTAATTATTACTTACCTGGTGGCTACAGGGCAGAAATCTGAAGCACAGAAAATCAATGAAGAATGACCAAAAACCAAAAAGGCAAGGAACTGCTCCCCTTTCTAAATGGTGCTGGAGGGAACTGCAGGTGGAACAAAAAAGAAAAGGAGAATGGCATAAGTCTAAGTCACACCCATTTAAATTAGGGGCAAGAGAAAGAGCACTGGCTTATGGAAGAACAAATCACAGACAGCAACATAATCCCATACTGAGATCAAACTTTAATACTGGAAAATGACCCGCTGAGAGTTGCACAGCTGCTTATTTTAAGAAACATCACTAAAAGTAGCTGCCATGTTGTAAGTACTTTAGAGCAGGACTGGTTGGTATGCATGCTTATTTTAAATTATGCATTTCCCCCCCTTAGAAGCCTGATAATGACACAGTATTTGGATGAGTTGGGAACATACATTTTGTTTTTAAATTGATTTAGTCAATTCAAAACCATACTAGAGTTTGCTTTATTCACATTGTCGATTACACATATTCAGGTTGGCGCTGTGTTTGTGCAGCAGCCATTATTACACCTATTGCAGCATTTATACCATCCACATTCCAGCGTTTGAGCTGGAGCACATCTCTCTGTAGCTTTCCCCACGTCAACCAAGCAGATCCTTTGATGGCCCATGATAAGCTCTATTGCCATAGCAAAAGCTAAAGGGAAAATTATACAACCTGCCATGAATACTATTTGCATATTATCCACTCGTACAGCTGTAAATCTGCTCTCGGTATCTTCAAAATACGACGGCTTGTGTAGTGTGTTTGGAGCAATGAATTTTTGATTTACACGCTCGCGCCTTCCCACACTGGAACATGTGGTCTTTCTCTTCAGATCGGTGTACATTATACATCACAGCTGTCATATATACGGTGTGAGTTGACCTGGGCTTACAAAATGCTATCTAATATTAAACTGTTGTGTCAACGTCTCTTACAATGTCCGTGTATTGGACGAGTGTGCACGCATATAAAACAATTTAAATGAATAATGGAAGGAAGAAAACGCATAAAAAAAAATGTTTTTGTTCTATTCGTTTATTTTGCTCAACAAAATATTTAAGGTTAATTCAAAATTAAGCTGACGGACCTTTTGTAGATGGCTTTTCTTTTTTAAGATAGTCAATTCTATTACTATGATTAATAGAGCACCTAGAATACAGTGTAAATCACACTTCCATCGTGCAGTTGATATGTTTCTCTTCTTTCAATCTTTTCAGTCAATTTGATGAAATAATAATTGATTGAATAAATTCCAGTGACTAAGTTAGAGGTTGTTTTTTACTGGAGTGGAGGTTTTTCCAGTTACGGAGCCCATGGAATCTGATTAGTGGGAGTCATCAGATTCTTCTAATAATACCTAATGTGTTCACAATTGAAATACTAATTCTAAAAAAACAACCTTTTTTTTTACATTTTTGAGTCTGCTGTAGGATTTATTTAATTTTTTATTTTTGTGTATGGTTTGCCGTACATTTAACAAGAATTTACTCTGACTTTTTGTCAACTTTCCACTGCTGCTTCTTGAGATTTTTTATTTACCCCCAGAAAGGAACAGAATGCAAGAGAACAAATTAAATCAGACTAAAGTGTTGGCATGCACAAAGACGGCTGAGTATGTTTTGCAAAGTTTTGGTGTGTTAATCCTTTGTCGTCATAAAATAACTACCATTATCTGATTAAGCATATCGCAATCTTGATCTTCTGAACAATCTGATGACTATAGAAGTCTGATCAGATTTTTTGTGTGTATGTACACAAGCTGCCTGGCTTAGGCCCATTTTACACGACAACGTTTCAAGTGACATCATTTTCACTTCTCGACAGTGCAACATTGTGAAAACGATGACGTTTAAATGGAAAGGGCAGAAAACAGTGTCGTTAGCATGCAATGCCATGAGCTGGTACTGTTTTGTTTTTTGTAATGAAACCACACACGTGTGTGCAATGAACAATACGCTATAAACATTAACAATGGCGAGTACACGGACATTCGGACGGACAGACGATGAAGTTGGATCGCTATTACAGGTGACTCTCAACTAAAAAACTATTAAGTACCACGAGAATATGTACCGGGAGTCATGACACTCTGGAGGCCGCCATCTTTGTTACTGTCCTTCAAATATGCACATCACATGTGCAGAAGAACTATTTGCTACGGTTGTGTAGCACATGCCCATTAGCATTGTTTATGAACGTTTCCCCCCGTTTCCATGGAGACGGAGTCTCCGAGCACCGTTGTCATGTAATCGGAGACCCAAAATGCAACAAAAGGTTTGAAGTGGTGTAAACGACTTACTTCAGTGTCGTTCAACGTAAAAAACCAAAACAGATTCTCGATCTCAGTGTGTAAATCATGACGGTATTAAATAATGATTTAAAACACAAAAAGTATGAATACGAGCTCGGATCGCATAATATAGAATAAGACGATAATGCACAGCAACATCTTCAGCGTGGTGCAGTGCAGAAGTAGTGGAGCAAACATGAGCAGCAGTGTTTCATGTGCACGTTGTGAAGGTGCAAAGCGTTCAGTATTCAGTCTAACTGCATTCAGGTGAAAGACGTTTGCTATTCCAGATGTTTTTGCACAGATGCAGCGCGTCATCCGTGGATCCGCGTTGCTGTCCTCAGCCTGGACAGGTGTCCTTCATTAAGGCTACCGTGTCTGGCATGTTGATTGATATCAACATTTCTTTTGTTGTTGTTGTTTTCATTTGCTCTTTTTCATGGAAAAAGTCTTTACAAATTGAAAACGCATCACGAGCTCAGTTCTATCACCGACTGAGCTTATTTGGAGTTTGATTCTCATGCAGGTATTCTGATTTTAACTATAGGTTGATAGTAAAGTGTTTGCAAGCAGACATGGGGATGGTGTCACTGATATAACACAACACTCATCAATCAGCCTATGAATGAAGCTGTTTTTGCTTGAGTTATTCAACATCTTTTGTCATCTCTGTTTACACAGTAAATCTGCTTTGGGGAATCTAACAGATTCATCAATCAACATTCAAATACATTCAAATGTGCCCCTTTGCTTAAAGCCTGGATTTCTTGGATTCCCAATAGATAAGCGTTTGAACAAAGGATGCTTTCTCTTTATTCTATGCTCTATATCGGTTTATCTCCTGTGTAAACAGATTGGTGTATGTATTGCTATGGTGGATTGCATAAGCAGCTTGTCTGCATGCACATTTGAGCCTCTGCAATTATTTAGCAGATAAAATATTTCTAATATGTTGGATACACAGCACATAACTTTTTGCATCTAGGTGTCAACGGGCAATTTTAAAAAACAGAAACATTCTGAAAAACATCTATGTATTTCTTTATCTATTTGCTTTAATTACATGCAAATCTTGGTGACCTATGCGGTTCTACATGAGCCAGTTTTAATAGATCACACTTTGGTGTTCCATCAGAGCTTCTGGCTGTGGGAGGAAAAAAACCCAAACTAAAAATATCAAGCATGATGAAAAATGAGTACAAATCTGTTGTTTTCAATCCGATGATTAATTCACAGCACTGTTAAAACGCATCTGGGCTAAGAATTAGTTTGGCCGATGATACAAATGACGACGGAGAGTGGACAATAAAGCAGCAAGACATGAACAGTAGCTCCTGACTAACGAGTGCTAAGATCCACTGATGTGCTCTGTCATGTGAGGGGGACTGTACGTGAATCATAGCAAAGCTGTTTCCTCCTGATGCACATTGCCGGATAGATGTGACCGCTTCAGATTTATAGACAACAGTTAGTTCTTCCTCGGGCGACTCGCCATCTCATGATAGATCGCTCGTCAAGATGACTGACAAGTGCCGCTGAAGAGCTTTTCCTACTGAGGTCTGAGAAGCTGCGACCAGGAAGTTGTGGCCCATTTGGAAACTTGAAGCATCTTCTGTGGGGGCAGATTAAAGTGCAGTGAATTTTTGGCCGGGAGACAGCGATAATATCTCACGCTCTTGTTTGTGGGCAGTAGACAGTTGTTGACACAGCAGAAATGCAGGAGGGATCCCCTGCTTGTTCACCTCTCCGCTTTCTCACCAGGGGATTTCTGCAGGACGGAATTAGAGGATTTAATAAGCCAAACCTTGAGATGGTAATCGTTAATTTCATTCTGGCAGGACTAATAATGCTACTCCTGCGTGAAAGACACAACGTGGGAAATTTGGTCCCAATTGAAGATTTCTCGTATCCTGGCCAGGTTCTGTTCATATTGCACATGATGTCTATGCCTTCAAAAGTATTCCAATCATCCATAATTAAAACTTATTTAATGTTGACTAAGGTTATGGAGTTTTTTCTCTTCTGAAAATGAAGAGTGACACATCACTGTGGAAAGGAACTTAGAAACGTTCCCTCAAATAAGCCTGATTAGTGTGAACACTACTGGAGCTATTATTACAGTTTCACTGTGAGACATCGGTAAAGCTGGCAGCAATGACTAAGCGCTGATTCACTCATTAAGTTCAGCCAACGATGCCTCGGTTATTTAAACGAAAATGTAGATCTTATCATTCTTGATGTATGAACTAATGAAGCTCAAGGCCCCCGGTTATGCGACAACCTTTCAAGTGAAAACACAAGAGTTTTGTTTACGTAACATTCGTGCGTTTATGCGGAAAACGATATAGTTAGCATGCCAGGCCACAAGTTGGCGCTGTTGTTTTGTTCGTTTTTTTTTTGTCATGAAACCACAGACACAGAGAGAACAATACTCTAGAAACGATAACAAAACGCCTAAAACACACATCATTTTAGCTTAGAATCTTGTTGAAGTACAGTGTGATGAATTATTAGAATAATAAATACCTAATACCTAATCCTAAATTCCTACATAACACTAATAAACTATTTATAGAATCTTGAACCTTAAAATTCGTAGATATTGTATACTTAAAAGCTAGAAACACTATTTTGAAAAATCTTCCGACTGGTATTCAAATTATGTTTATTTAAAGTAGGTAGTGTGAGAACCAATGTTAAATATAGATGTGTTTCCTTTTGGGGAGTCATATTATGCAATGGACTTAGCGATGACCTCAAATTGCGCAAATCCCTGTTGTGCTTAAAAAAACATTGAAAGGTAAAATAATTAACGGTTACAATGACTTCTGTTCCGTTTTGTTTTGTATTTCTCTTTTGTATTACTTCTGTTATGTTCTATTTGTCTGTTTTGTATTACTTTGGTTATGTTATGTTTATTTTTTTCTGTTTTATTTTTTTCTCTTGTGTCACTGGTGTCCTGGTTTTTAAGGGATAAACAAAAATCAGCCTTGGCCTCAGCCTTTGCCCATTTCGGCTACAGAAATTGGAAAAAAAAGAAAAACAAACAAATCAAAAACAAGTGTACATGAATGTTTATGCATTATAAACTGAATGCACAAAATGTAATTTTTGCACTGTAACTGAAAAAAAACATTCATTCATTCATGGGTTTACAACAGCCGATGTATGAATATAACGCAATTTTAAAAAAAATGTCCGAAAGATATATTTTTGAAAAATACAGAGATGAGGAATGAGCATGAAAATCTCGCAGATGTTAATGGCGCTTGTTCATTTTGTTCTTTTTTTTGTGTGTTTTTGATTAATTCTGTTTTCATATATAGCTCGATTGGAGTGGTTTTTTTTTCTTCGTTGTATTACCTGTTTAGTTATTTTATTGGATTTTGCATTTGTCAATAAGTGAAGAATGGGGGTAGGACTTGACAAGCCGAGGCTTCTTCCTGTGCCTTTTTGAACGAGTCAAATGTGTATTATATTGAACTTTTCTTTTTATTTCTTTTTATCTAATTTTTTTCCCCCATTTGTTTCATCTAATTTTAAACGTTCCTTCGTTCGAAATAAATAAATCAAATTACTGTTGTGTGTCAGAAATTCCTACCGCCTACAGCTACTCAGCAACCAGTGGAAAAGTAGCAGAATACGATGCAACGGTCAACATGAACAGAGCGTCGCGGTGGTAAAAAGTAAAAGGTTTCCAGTAAACCTTGTGGAGCTGTGTCGGCAGAAGCCTTGTTTACACATCCTAACATCC
Organism: Lipophrys pholis; assembly: GCF_963383615.2. NCBI lineage: Eukaryota > Metazoa > Chordata > Actinopteri > Blenniiformes > Blenniidae > Lipophrys > Lipophrys pholis. The sequence goes on along the minus strand of NC_137635.1, from coordinate 5,390,512 downwards.
GGCTCCTGCAACATTTTGACATTGTCCTTGTGTGTTGAAGGGTCATAAGTCTACGGACGTCGTGAAACATGTTGTCGTACCCAAATTTGAGATCCACATTGCACTGGGTCAAGTGAAGAACTTTTCCGACCTCTAAGAATCATGCCGCGCATGAAGGCCTTAACACAGCTGCTGAGAAAGTCCATGCTGAGGTTCCCAGTGAGGTGGAGAGAACAGCACTGTGTGCGGACCCGGATTGTAACTGCACTGCGTTTATCATAATAACCAGTTACTGAAGCATTACTGTCAGAAGTAGAGGTGTCACGGTAACAGTGTTTTCTTCTTCATAGGACCTGCCGGTTGATGGGCTAACACCTCTGTAATGGACTGGTGACCTGCCCAGGGAGACGAGCACCCGCATATAGATTCACACCTAAGTCCAGACCAGAGTCACTAATTAACCTAACAGGCACATCTTTGGATGGTGGAAGAAAGCCACAGTACAATACTGCCATTTTACCACCGATTGTAATCTAAAAGCTATTTTCAAAGATGGTATATATGCCTCTGAAAATGTTGCACATTACATTATTTTGTGTGTTTTACTAATACTTTTTTTTTAAAAGATTCAGATCCATCTTTCAATGTCACTTAGCTGAAAATTCAAATTAATGTCTGTCCCATCGCAAATGTCACCCCGCACACATTACGTGATCCCAGAGGAACACACAACTGATTAATTCTATTAGAACAATCTGTATTGTTTTGGCATCAGAGAAAGAAGCAGGGACAGCATTTCGGCGCTTTTCAGGCTGACTAATGGAATACAGCGCCGTGACATTTCCAAGTGAAAGTCAGGTGAGGCTCTCTGTAAAGTGTACACAGGGAGAGCTACACACAGTATATGATCTCGGCGAGAGTACATAGATGAGTAGCTTGTGATGGTTTGAACCGCTGGAGATGTTCAGCCAGGAGGAAGTCTGTGATGTGCTTTTGATAAAAGATAAGAACACGCAGCACGGCAGTGTAGTGGGTACATAAATCAAAAGACAGATAAATGATACAAGATACTGCCAGTTCAGCAGATGACACTTGCTACTTGTTTAGACGGCGCCACACCAGGCAGAGTATTGCTGAATTGCGTCCGTACACGCGCTGGCCTCTGATCACATTTGAGGGGCTACAAAAAAAAAAAACTGGCTCTCATACCCAGAGGACATTAAGCTGCTTCAAAGCACAAGCATTATATTTAAATTATGCTAATTAAATTAAACAAAGACCTTTGCCAAACAATGCTCAATGGTTTCCACACACCTGTTCTCTTTTGGATGGAATATTTGGTTAATTTTTAGGCTATTTGGCTGAACAAGCAGGTCTGTCAATGACATGTTTCTGTGTAGACTGTCGCAAGGGGGGAAAAAATTATTTTCTTAATCTCCAAGACTACTAAAGATGAAGACAGAAGTCCAAGTAGACACGTGCATCATTACTGGAGATAAATTGCAAATGACAGTGAACAAAAACATGCTTTTTTAAATTAATAGTGCCATTCATCATTGCTAAACTTGAGGTTATTTATAAAAGTGCAGACAGGCAGCGGAGGCCAGTAATGAATGTAAAAACATCCATATGCATCATGTTAGCCTGGATTGGTGCCAGTGTTTTTGTTGGGTCTCTACATCGGGAAGACGTGCCGAAATGAAAACGTAAGAGATTTAGTTTCCCAGCGTGCAGAAGTCAGGTTGTAACAGTGAAGGTAAGGGCCCCATTTTTCATTTCACTCATAGACTCGGCCCCAGAACGTCCCGGCGAGCAGTTCTCCACCGTCAGCCACAGATTCCAGCACGTGTGGTCCGATTTTCTGCAAGCATATACTCTAATTTGAATCCGTGTGGTTGTGCTGTATCTGCACATGCTTCGCCAATCATCGTCTCTCCATCGTCTCTGGCAGGATCCGTCCCCCGGGGATGCCGCTCGACGCAGAGAAGCAGATTCTTCTTGCCTTCCTTGCAGAATCTCCTCGGCGCTGTATTCATATAGGGATGCTTTAAGTGAGGGAGCAGATAAAATGTGGTTGAGTATGTCATCATCTATCACATCTTTTAGGAGTGGGATTCCTCTCAGCAGCAGCAGCAGTGCAGCAGTCGTGTCAGCCCAAGTTTAAAGCGCTGGCTGGAAAGCTCAGCAGCAGCAATGACATTTAAGATTTTACTCTTTTGACTAATCAAACTCATTCCTGCAAATTTTTGAGTGGAGTGCGTCTTCCTGCAGATCCGGGGGTTACAGTGCAGCGAGTGTATCTGGAACATGAGTGTGAGGCTCCGTAACACAAAGCCAGACCATCAAAGAGTCGACACAGAAAGGCAGTTTGGGGTCTCCAGTGATTTGCTTGTCAGAAAGTGGAAAGAAATTCATACGGACTTGCCATCTTCACACCATGTTGCCCCTTGAGATTAGACTTGTGATTTAATTATGAAAAAAAAAAATAAACTGAAAATGAAAGACAGTAAGCAACTGCTCAGAAAGTTAGGACAAACTATATTTAACAAATTGTTTTCCATTCGGTGGTTTTGAATAACCTTGGTCTTTTGTTTTTGTGGCTCCCGTTTCAATTTGCTCTCATATTCTATCTTCATTATTCAGACATTTTACTTCCAGTGAAAATGTCTTCATTGCCAGATGGTGGATTGTTGTTTTTCCACAGTATAGCGAAGGGACAAAATGTTTTGAGAAATACTTCAGGAATGTCATACATTTACTTGCAAATGTATCTGATAATCAGCTGATCAAACAGAGCAGAACATTATTCTCATTCTACCATCTAATCTCCTGTATGTCTTTATCCATCTCAGGGAAATGCAGATCAGACTCTGGACAGGTCGATAGTCCATCAGAGAGTAGAAACACCTATATGCAATGTTAAGTCCCCTTACCTCGGAAGGTTGTCAAAAGAAAATGAAAGAACCCTTCGTTGCATTTTGGGTCTTTGGTTTGCAAAACGCCGGTGCTCGGAGCCATTGAAAACACAACTTCTTGAAAACAGCTTCCGATGTCTAACTTTCTACAAAGTTTTACTACAAAAGCAACCAACAACACCCACTAGTGGCTCAACATGGAAACGACATTTTCTGTTTCTGCCGTGGCCGTTTAGACATACCTGCTGAAAACGTTGCCTTTTCGAATGAAAACACAAATAAGAGGCATTTTCACATGAAAAGTTGTGTTATAAACAATTGAAATGAACGTTCAGGATGACAAGGAGAGCATTCAAACTACATATGAATATTCCCAGCCCTGACTCAAACCCAAAACATTCGGACATATCACATTGCTTTGCACAGAAAAGCCTATGTTACCGTTGTAATTTGTCCAAATAAAAATTTACATCACATTTACTTATTAAATGTGTGTTTTGATAATATTCATCTCAGTTTAAACTCCACTTATTCCATTTCTGCGAGGATTTATTTTGACAGTTCATGCTGCGAATGCAGCTTTTCCTGTTCCCACTTGACAGATTTGGTTAAACTACTCATCCAGATGTGTTTACAGGAGGAGGTAGAAAGCAACAGGTGTTTTCACTCTCCAACATGGATGCTATTCCTACATAACGTATCCAGAACGAACATGCAAACTCCGCTCAGCGAGGCGCCCACAACTGGATTTGAACTGTTGTTGCTGTGAGGTGAGAGTTCTCACCGCCACACCAACATGCAGCCATCAAATCAATGAACCACCTGTGGGGAAAAAAAAGCTGCGTTTGTTGTCTTCAGTGCACATTTCCCAAGGTGGGGGAGACTACTGCCATGGTGAGTGCTGGCAGGTTTCATAACCCACTCAGCATCTGTTCAGGGCGCCATTAAAAATGATCTCACTGTGGAGACGAGCCCATTTTGGCACGTCAATGTTTTTTACTTTACCAGGAAAGTGCACCTCTTTGATCATAAAGATTAACTTGGAGACAAAGTGAAATCTGCCTTCAGATGTGCTACTTTCAGGTGTGCTGCCTCGGTTATATTAACACGCTGGAAAAGCCTCTCCTGCATGATGTCAACTGAAATCCTCCCCCCCCCCCCCCCCCCCCCCCACCACGCACGCACGCACGCACGCACGCACGCACGCACGCACGCACGCACGCACGCACGCACGCACGCACGCACGCACACACACACACACACACAGGCAATCTAATGGAAATCTAAAACGGAGCAAATTAAAAGGAAAATCTCTGCATTTCAAGTTAAAAGTTTAGCGTTTTCAAAGCCTGGAGATAAGACACTCCATTGATCTCCAGCCTCTGTAACTCCAGCCTGTTTGTCAGGATGTTCAGAGTTTTTGACAACTGCTACAATCCTGCAGCTATGCCTGCCGCACATCAAACACTTCTCTCCACAATGAGCCGACTGCTTAAGATTCAAATAATGTTTATCCTGGGATCTGATACACACATTCTAATCATATCTTGTTGGAAAAGATGAGCCCTCAGAACAATCAGAAGTTGAAATCTCCCACTGCTGGGGCCTCCCATACCTATTTCAGGCATTATGATGCATCACTCCAATGACTGATAGTGTTTTGGAGCGAAAGACAACAATGTATTGTGAGCTCAATACATCACCTGGCTGAATCTTCCATGTGAAACAATATATATGTGGTATTTTAAAGTAAATGAACAAAGGTGTTTACAGGATGACAATTGAATAAAAGTAATGAAAAAATTAGCATGCCTCTGTAACGGGGGTGATGAATGTGATTAGGACAACGAAGACGACTGGATTGAGTGTTCAGTCTTTACTGGCAAATCGCGCCAAAACTGAAAACGTCTCTAAAACTTGAAATAACAGTCAAAACAAGACAAAACAGCTGGGTGACATGACACCATACGCTGATAAACAATATGCCCCAAAAACTTTGACATAAATGACTACATTTATAGTGCAGCAGTGAATTATCTCACAACTTGCCCTCAGCCATACAAACTGACACCGAGGAGTATAAGGGAGGGGCTATGGATGCCCGGCAAGGACAACCAAGGCAGAGTGCAGAAAGGCGATTCCAAAGTAAAGCAAAATCAAACATATGGGAAATAAAAATAATCTATTGCGATGAAATCCACAAATACTCATAACTATAACAAACATGAATTGAAAATATTTATGACTAAAACACATTTTTAACTCTGTTACATCTCATTTCTAAAAAGTCAGTGTAGACACTTGTGACACACGCTGAGCGTCCTTTTGTTCAAGCATGTCAAGTGTCGTCTGTGACGTCTGCGGCTTCATCTCCTCCGCTGTGTCACAACGGCGAGCCTGCGTCTGATAAAAGGACGTAGTCCCACAGTGTCAGCCTCGGTGCGTGTGGGAGGCGACAGATGTGTTGATTGTGTAGATCAGGTGACCCTCCATGCACCGAACCGTGTCTGGCAACGTTGTAACGACGACGTTGTAACGACGACGTTGTAACGACGACGTTGTAACGACGACGTTGTAACGACGACGTTGTAACGACGACGTTGTAACGACGACGTTGTAACGACGACATTTTTTTGGGCATCATCGCAGCTTAGATTGTTTGTGCCATTTGCTTTCTCTTTGAATGTCACTGATTGTGTGCAGTCAATCAATACAAAATCAGTGACACCTCCAAACCTGAATGCTGTTTGGAGGTGGTTTTAGAATTAACCTACTGATGGCAGATTGGAGAAAAAAGAAAACATGTCTGCTTCTTATGTCTTCAAAAAGAAATTTTGTGAAATATGAAAGAAAAGAATGTGTCTTTGTTTCATTGATTCACATTTGCTATGAAATACCCTGCAATATCAGGTTCTCTGACCACTGCAAGCCTTTGATTAAAAAAAAAAAATTTGGGTTCTCATTAGTAACAGCAGTTTGGTTTTACCTGGATGAAAATGAAAACCAGTGGTATTGCACATCAGTAAAAGCCAACAAGTCCACATTTATTCTATATTGTTGTTTTTAATTAAAGCTCCTACTACAGGGGTTGTTATTCTGGGGTTTGAGACCGCCACGAGGGAGTGCCTTTATCAGCTTGGAAAAGTTTGGTTTGCAAACGTTGAAGAAAATCATAATAATAAAACCGGAATGTAAACTATTTACTATCCAATGCTTGCAGTGAAGCCACACACTGATGGCAGATGTGGTCAGCAGGCTTTCTAAGAGGCCTTTTGAAGTGAAGCTCAATCGCTGCAAGATCACTGATTTCCTTCTTACATCTGTTTTTCTGACTTTATTTTGTCTTTTATGAAGCAAAACTGTTTTCACATTGTCGCACTGAAATCTCAACTTTAATTGGCGAACAGCTTGACTGGATTCTTTATGCTGCTTGAGTCTGCACTCCCGTTCTTTAACTAGTTGAGTTCGTTTCTAGTGATGTTTTCCAGTATTAAGATCGAGCCCGTTCATGTGGAATCTCCCACAGTGCATTGCAGTTCCGGGTAATAATTGTTACGTGAAGCTGCAAGCGCACACATGAATGTCCTCACATGAATCAGCCACGCATGTTCTCATTTTGATGGTTTGATCTGAGCCGTCATGTGGACTCGCCACGCTCAAAAACGTGTAATCTAGTGTGTGCATGCAGACTCCTGTGACGATTTCACAGATGAGTTGTGATGATGCTGAAACGGACTGAGGACGACTTAAAAAAAAAAGGACTTAAAAGACAAAAGGAGAAGAAACAACTGAAATAAATTTAAATTTTTTTTTAATCTTGGGGAAAAAGGTGATTGCTGAATAGTGTACAGTGAGTTCACAGGGAAAGTTCCTTAAAGGTTGTACAAAGTGCCCGTCTCAAGCACACGTATTAGGTATTTTCAACCTTGTCACTGTGCAAGCACTCAGCTCACACTTTTTTCTATTTTATTATTTTTTTTTTGCGACATTCATGCTGCCACAGTGCTCGGCTGAATGCGACGCTGTCAACTCTCTACAACTGCAGCTGTTCATGCACGATTTGAAAAAGCCGAGCCTCCATCCCTGCGATCCCCCTCTCGGCTCCGAGTCTTTCAGTTCCTCTTGGGAAAAGATTATCGCTGTCACTCTTCGCTTCCCCGCTGTGCAGAGTTAGGTAACTGTTAGTGGGGAGTAACAAGGTGAGCAGCGAGATAGCGAGATAACAGTTGAATCCAAATGTTGACACAATATTGACAGAACAAACCGGGGCAATGGATGCTGGTTGACGAAATCTAAACCTCAAGCGAAAGAAGAAACTTAAAAGTAAACCAGGTCAGGTACTGTTATTACTATTATCCAATCCATCCAACATAATTTGATTGACAAAACACACGGCGAGTAATACTTTATTTGTTGCGTCTCTTAAATGAAGTATTTTTGCTCTCAACAATAATACTAAAGGTGAAACTGTGGAAGTATTTTGCTTCAAATGTGCGTGAAAAATCTGCTGGCTGTAATAACCAGGGTGCAATTTGCTGGGAGAATGGATGTGTTAACCCCCCTCCTGTCTGGTCTATGTATCACCACTTCAGTGAAATTATTTTTTAACTGCAGGGAGAGATAAAATTTATCTCCCCATGGTGGCTATTAAAATTACTCCATCAGCAGACTGGCCCACCCCAAAAAAAGAAAGAAAAAGTCAAATAAATGTCTTTTTAGAAATCTGACTAAAGTGTGGCTGCCAACTCGAGAGTGAAATTGACCCGATTAACTTTAAACTTGCGACTTTTTACTAAAAGAGCATTTGTTTTGACAATTTCACACAAATTCAAATTAATCTGAAGCAATAAAACACAATTTATTTTCTAAATCAAAATAATTCCACTCATTAGGTTATACATATAGTTTAGATTTATTTTTTAATTTTTATTAAATGTTTTTACCAAAATTGGAAATCATTTGATTTATGGAGCTATAAGAACCATTTAACCATTTTGACATTCTCGCATATCCCATTTCACCCATATGTCATATGTTTCATTCTTTTTGGTATAATAGTTAAGCCAATTAATAGTTTCACCTATTTAAGTTTTGTTGTTATAATCCCTTCCAGGTATTTCAGGTTACCGGAAATGAGACTTTTCTACCAGTGAGGTCATGAATTAAAACTAGATATTTTTCAATGTTTTCTCAAATGACATAAAGCATGCACAAGTTTGAATATATGTATACACTTTCATGAACAAATGGAAGATGGAAAGACAAATTACAATTATAAATCTCAACTATGTTCCCCCACACTCTTGGAGGTTCAATGAGAAATAGTTATGGGATTTTATCAAGTTCATGAAGTTGCCGGCAAATGAACAAAATGAGAAAATGATGCATGTTAATTAGTTAAAATTTTAAAACACTTTAAAAAAATCCACAACCTTCCATCTGGAAGTAATTCTATAAAGTGAAAGAATTATGGGAGAACATTGAGTTTGGTGTATTTAAACACTGTCAAACAGGAACTTGAGCAAACATGTAACACCAAAGTCTTTTTCTTCAAACTCTTCTTAATTTTACCGTAATATTTTTGTGATTTTGGTGTAACTTACTGTCGCACTGACAAATCAATCTAATGAATGGCTCGAACAGACTTCACACCCATCAGAATCTAGAACTTGTAGGGTGCTATTCAACGCCTTTCACCCACGTGACTAAGTGACGTCATAAATAGTTGTGCCGCCATTTTGGACGTCCGCGGTGAACACAATTAATCACAAATAAACACCGTCTCAAAACGGCAGTTAGCACGAGTGATAAATTAATTTCCAAGTGTGTTGAATATGTCAGCAAGCCACAAAGTGACGCTGTGAATCATCTGGAAGGAGAAAGTAAGCAGAGATGTGTGGATAAACTGACACAGTTGATGATAGATGAACATATGCGTTGCCTCCTGGTTTGTTTACTGATGTTGTGAAGTGTGATCTGGCTGCTGTCCCCCAGTTTGAGTATCACCATCTCTACAACTATCCGAGGACATTTGTTGGTATGTGGTGGTATGCACAGTGTCATAAGAATTTGTGTGTGTGTGTGTGTGTGTGTGTGTGTGTGTGTGTGTGTGTGTGTGTGTGTGTGTGTGTGTGTGTGTGTGTGTGTGTGTGTGTGTGTGTGTGTGTGTGTGGCCCCTTTAACAGATGGTGGGTGCACAGGTTGTTTTACCAGCGTGTGTGAGTGAGCGAGCGTTTGTGTTGGAGGTGAGAGAAGATGACGATCGGAGCAGGTCTATCTTTGGTACAAAGAGCTGTACATGTCGAGAGTTAATGGAAAATAAATGCTTCAGGTGCTGAGCACGAAACCCAGTCCGATGTCCTGCTTCCCAACTGCTGTGACGCGAGGGAAGCCGAGGAAGGCTTCGGCCCCTGAGCAGAAGTTAGCCTCTCCTTTGTTTCCCAACCACGGTCCAACTTCTGTAATTGAACCATGAAAACTGTCCACACAGAAACAAAATACCAACCTGATATGAAATCGGCACTGCAGAGTCTGGAGTGCTTAGTTGTCTCCATGCAGCCGTTCCTCCTCACAGCTGCATTCCGTCTCTCCCTTCTCTCGGGGTCAGCAGGGACAGGATAAAATGAGAGCTATGACAGGTTTCCTGCCTGTTAGTGTAGCCTACATCTACACGAAAGATGCCCATCTTCGCTGATACCTGATCAAATTATGCTTAAAGTGTGACTGCGTTTAGCGTGTTGTTGTATGGCGGGCCCAGTAGTACCGCTAGACCTCTCATGTAGCCTAACCTGCTCTGACCGAAGAAACAGGTATAGCTAGAGTAAACTTAGGCCACGTTTCTGCATATGGCTGGGTATTTCCCAAAATTTATATTTCCCCCTTTAGGTTTTCAAAAATATATATATATATATTTTTAATTACTTCCTGTTCTTTCAGTGATAATGCCACGGGGGACTGATTGTGGAGCTCAATACAAGAAAATATTGACTTGGAATCAAGCCAGCCAAAGTAAAGGGACATATTGTTTTTCGAACATTAACTGTAGACACAGGTCACACAAGTATGATGCTGGCGACGCTTTTGTCGCATACTGTGACTTTAATATGTCGCCTCCCCCTGTCTGCATGCAAATGGAAAGATAAAGTTTTTCCGAATCTCCACTTTGGACGGAGTTTTCAGATAGAATTGTTTCCTGTGACTTTTTAGCTTCATCTACGTGGAAACGAAAGGCTCAAACGCATTGAAATATCACCGTTTTCAATTTTTTTAATCGTCATGTAAACGGGGCCTTAAACAAAAAGCCCCTGGAAACAACATCCCATGATTCCTTGCACTGTCTCACTTGTTTTGTGTCTCCTTCTCTGGCTCAGTCAAGTCTGCGTGTCTGAACTGTTTTGTCCCTTTCTGTGTTATTTTGGAACTCGCCTGTCTTGTCACAGTTGCTGCGCACTTGTTTTTCTTGTTGGCCCTCCCTCCATGTGTGATTCTTCCTAATGTGATTAACCTGTAACTTCCCCTCCCATTGTATCTAAACCCTCGTCCCTCATGTGTCTGTTGCCAGATCGTCTCAGTGTCTTTTATGTCGACATCGCCTCGTCTTTTTGGACTCTTGCTCTCCGTTCTGGATTCCCCCCATTGGAATACCCTCTGATCACCTTCACCTGGTTTGTAAACCGTTCAGTAAAACTCTTTGAACTTTAACACCTGTGGATGAGTCTGCTTTTAGGTTTCAGCCGTGATCCTTGACAACCTGACAGCATCACCGACATCCCACAGCCACAGCAGCTCCAATACTTATTGTCAGTCGGCTCATCTGTTCAGCTCTGTCAGTTCCACTGGTGAATAAAACCCTCTGTTTTTCTTCCAAGGTGACAAACTATTCAAGTATCTCATTTAAGTGTCTCATTTGTCACCTCAAGATGTGACACAAGAGTCAGCTTGAAGGATTGTTTGCTTTGCAGCAAAATTAAAATAATTTAGAAAGGTTTATTCAGACAGAATTGTACGAAGGGTTGAGGGAGCCTCTACAGAGAAGCTGAAGAGCCACGAGTATAGATACAACTGCTTAAATAAAAAGGACTTTAGGCAAGATGTAAATAAACAAAACAAAACAAAAAAACATGTTGCACTGCTGTTTTTCTACATTAAGTCTTAGACCCTGTTTGTACAACAGTGTTTCAGGTGAAAACACGTCGCTTTTGCATTTTTGTTTTGGAAAAGTTTCGTGTTCATACGGCAAGTTTTGAAAACATTGTCCATTTACATGGAAACGTCAGAAACAGTGAAAATTATGTCGCGAGCATGCTGGTGCACAAGTCGGTGCTGTTGGTTGTTTTTGTAATGAAAGCATAAAGTTATATTCTCCTGGGACTCTGTAGTTTTATAGTTGACAGTCACCGTAAAAACAAACCAATATCGTCGTCTGCATCTTGGAAAAGAGACATAGTTTTCAAAACTTTACCATGTAAATGTGAAACTTTTCTGAAATGAACATGCAAAAATTATATGTTTTCACTTGAAACGTTGTAAATGGAGGCATTGTTTGTTTATTTATTTATTTATTCATCCTTTGTTTTTTACGCTGTCATTTCATCAAGGCCTTGCTTGTAAATGATCAGACCTCAAGCAACTGCCTGGTAAAATAAAGTTCATTTTGAGGTGTTAAAAATATATGACTGCTAACGCTAACTGCTAAATGATGCACATAAAGTGTTCAATCAGAACCAGATTTTAAAGCTGAATATCAAGATCTAATAGATATTGCTGTTGGCGGATTGGTTCCTCTTCAGCTCCCTCACGCTTAAAAAAAAAAAGAATGTGTATTTTGGTTTGTGACCCGCAGAGTAGACATACTGTCCTCTTTAAAAACATGAAACTTTCACATCCTGGATGAACTCGTAACAGTACTGCTGGGTTTTTATCACACCAACAAAACCAAATTTAATTGACTCAAATGCAGATCAGTGACCAATGTTTTAGTTTGTGTTGAATAATTATTCAGATATCTCTGTGTGAATTATGCATGCCAACTGAGTTAAAACAATGTATTAAACTCTTAAATGTTTTTTAAAATTGGAATGCAGCGTTGGGCTATCCTAACTGTGTCCACTGTAAATCACACAAGACCAAAAAAAAAAAGGGATGATGCCAATAGCTTCAAGCCCTAAGAGGCCTCACATAAATCACACAAGATCCAAAAGGAGATGCTACCTTCGTTGCCTAGAAACGAAGGCACTAGTAGGGTCTAAAAAAAATGACATGCTCATATTTACTCAAACGATGAATTGACGAGTAAAAAAAGGGGTCGCACCTTATGCGGGATGGTGGACTTTAGTCACTGCATATAAGGAGGGAGTCTGAACGACTCAGTGTGTTTTCCGATCGGACCTAGCAATCGTGTCTGTCCGTTGTGTCCACTGGGATCTAATCGGTGCACCGGGTTTTGGAAATAAAACTCTGTTTTTGCATCCAGCTCCACTCTCTCAGTCTTTTTTTGTACCATTAGGATAACAAGTAGTGTTAAATGTTCGTACGGTCTTTGTCGACGCATCTGGCCCAGGACAACTTCCTACAACAAAGACCACGACATTTGACAATAATTAGGGATTTATGAGCTGATGATCAAACCAAACATTTAAAAATGGGGACTTAAATCAGGAAAAAAACGATCCGTGGTTCATGGCCTCATATGTGCAAAGGCAGCAGGGTACGATTCTGTGCATTATAGTATAAACAGTACATATTGTACTTCAGGGGAACTTGTAGGAAGTGGGCTTCAGCGTCGAGGGTGCAGAGAAGTATACTGCCAGGAGAAACAAAAGAAGAGCTATTACATTCAACACTATCAATCTTTTCAACACAAAAACATTTAATAACATTTCTCAGTGGGAGCTCAGTGTGTGGTTCAGTATGCGCTACTCGGTAACAGGCAGGTAATTCAGATCACTGGCAATATATTACGCCCCCCCCCCAAAAAAAGATGAAAAATAATATCACGATGTGTGGTATCCGTCTGTTCGCAGCGGGAAGGACATCCTGTACGAGATGAACCTCTTGCTCCGGACATTTAATGCTTCAAAGCGTATAGCGCAAGGTGCTCAAATGTTCCCTGCTTTGAGAGATAAGTTCTGCAGTCTATAAATTGATAAATGCCTTTATCACTCCGGCTCTCTACTGTTTAACTGTTGTGGTGATTTCAGCTCAGGATCATGGTTTCTCATCTGGCTGCAGCGAGCGAAACAAACCAAAGTCGCAGAGACGGAGGATAAATGGCAGCCGCTGCTTTCTGACAGTCAATCCCCAACTGGATGGGAGCGATAACAGCTCGCACATCATCATTTGAAATTCAGAAAATACACCAAGTTTAAAGCCACGTGAGAAAAATGTCATTAATTTCCACTTGGAATTAGCAGGATTAACTTTCTGTCACTTCAATTTACCTGTGTGGAGAATAAAAGGAAGAGCTTGTGTATTTTGGATCATGCCCGACGCCTTTTCGCTCCAAATCACAGACAGAAGTGAAAGTCAGAGTGATAATCTGTAATTGTATCCATTTATCCAAGAGTTCAGCTTGTGAGGTCACTTCATCATTCGTTTCTACTTGAGGTCTCTGACAACCTCCGTCCTACAAATTATACCCTCTGGTGCTTTAAAGAGCACAGCAACACCAACTGCCAGTATTTCTACACTTGGATTGACACTTTAAATGAAATAACTATCAAACAAATAGAAAAGAGGCCATCTTCGTCTTCGCAGTACAACAAAGAGCCATAGGGGGCCTTCTTGGGAGTCGACTGGTGGCTTTTGGTGGTGAGACACTCCGCTGAGAAATGTCAGGTCTACGGTTGTGTGGAGAGTTTCATGCCAGACACGCAGCCTTCATGTCTTTGAGTTGCCGTCAGCAGATGAGACGCCTCTGGTTTGTGTGTTTTCAGTGTGTTCAGCTCCCGGTGGTGGTGGTGGTGGTGGGGAGTATCGTAATGCGGGCACTGTCACTGTTGGGACAACAATTCCTGACAGATTTACAGGAGATTGAGTTAACCCTGTGTTTCTCAAATCATTATCTGTGGATCTGCAATGCAATTGCATCTAAAAATAAAGATGACCAGCAAATGTGCAAAAGTTACAGCATGGCCACCGGCTGCAACCAGGAACAACACCTGGAGATAGCCGCACCGGCTTCCTTACTCGTTGACATATCTCAACATTCACTTGTTAAAACTTAAAAAAAAAAAACATGATTCTTGTCAAAACAAAAAGTGATATCGGTATAGTTTTATCTTAGTATATGCGCATTATCGTTCCCCCTCACTTTGTTGCAAAGGTAACAGCGGGATATTTACACCACACACTGTCATGAACAAATTCAATCCGCAGCCAACTGATTGAGCAATTTGCTCAGCAATTGAGCACAATAGGCCATCAGTGTGCAGGAATACTAATGTTTCAGTGTCTCACAAACAGAGGAGTAACAAGGCGTTGTTATATATATATATATATATATATATATATATCAGTAATGATAGGGATGGTGGCCAAATAGTGTGGAAAGACAACCGAGGGCTTTGCTTTTAAAGTAATGAACTTTGTCATAGCTACAAAATGAATGACATTAAAGATAAAAAGTTGTTTGATATAACAGATGAGGTAGACAAAAGTAAACACAGAATAAGGCCTAGGGCAAATAAAACGTATAAAGGATGTTAAACAAAGTGGTAATAACATATTATATCCTTTACAAACAGGGATGTGGAAGTTACTGATCACAACTCTAGAAAGTGACTTACTTTACAAATGACTAATCTAGGAGAATATGGAGAATGAACTACTTGTAAAGTAACTGTCTTACCTAATTATGATGTCTTCATAATGTTCCAATCACTAATTATAATGAACAGTTGAAGTTACATTCATTAGAGGGACGTATAAAGCACAGGCTTTATTTTCTGCTTCAGTTAATTAGTCATTTAAATGTGCTTTTTCAACTGCGAGAGCCTGAAAGCGCAAACTTACACGTCAACAACAGTAACTGAGTTGTTATTTCATAATGGAAACCAGTTGCCACCACGTTACTGCCAAAAGCAAGTGCGTTGAACAAGACATTGGTTTATAGCACGTCATATCCAACTGAAGTGACGGACAGCCGCTGCGATTAGCCTGAAGCTGAAGGTGTGGCGGGGAAATAGGATCGTGATGTCTTGTGAAAATGTGTGAAAAGGCAGGTTTGCAGTGACATGGAGGGTTAGTAGGCTCGGCTCGGCACGGCACGGCACGGCACGGCACAGATCACGCAATAAGTCGGAAACAGGACTAGAGAACAACATGGGGTAAAGCTCTTCTGTCTTACTACTTCATTGCACTTTCAGGCAGAGATCATTGTTCCTTTCATGGTGGAGCAGATGTAGAGTCTGCTTTCTTAATCTTTCAGCTTTTTAATAGTCCGGGTGCTTTTAAATGACCACAAAATGTGATTACAAGTATATTCTAACTGCCAGTGAAATACACACAGAATTTTGTTCTTTCATGCTAAAATGTACTTTAATACAAGAACTAAATGTTTCTCAGTGGAGCAATTTATAGTTAAAACACATATACGTAACTTCAGTCCTCTCCTGTGGCACATTGTTTAGAGAGTGGGAATATGTATGAGACATTCTTGAATTTTTACAAGAAGAAAAAAACACACATTTTTAAGGGATAAATCGCATAGAGTTGCTCCCAAACAAATGAAAACAAATTACTTCCCCTCTGCCAATGATGAAGACGACTGTTAAAAATTCTCCATTGTGCTCCAACTCACTGACGATGATTCGCAAATATATCAAGTTTGTTTTCATTTTTTCTTCTGCAATAACAAGTTTAATGAAAACAAATGCGGTAAGGGTTGAGGTTTCAGTGCATATTTTGTCTTTTGCTCCCTAATTTCAGTACAACTGCTCAGCTCGTCTTCAGATATAAACCCGGCAAAAATCCACATTTGCAGGGTCTGATCGCGAGCGTGGCATGTTACTTACAATGCAGCGTCCACAGGGAAGGCGAAGGGTTCTGATAAAAATACGTAGTGCAAAAACAAGAACCAAGGAGATCTAGGATTCAAACAGTGGAACTTAAAATGGGTTATTGGGCACACACATAGCCCTCCCTCTGAACGGATGAATAATGTAAAATAGACTGGTTAGCTGTCAAAAGAAACTCCTCGTGGATTTTGGGTTACTGCAATCTGCTTTGCCTTGAACCCTTAATGAAAAGACTCTGTTTTGCAAACTACCTATTTTATGAGCTCCCATTAATTTCCAACGTGCCTGCCACCCCCACCCCCCCCACCCCCACCCACCCCCCCTGATCTCCCCATAGACTATTAGCACTAATTTCAGATGGACAAGAAATGAGAGAGAATCAGTTTTGCATAAATCGGAAGCTGACCTACATGACAGGAGAGAGTAACTAAACTGGGTTATGCTTTGATGCGGAGGAATTCTGGCTCGGGCTTCATGTTATTGTATTATTAAACCGTTTTGAGCATCTGCTGAAGTGACCAGTGACATGGAGTGGTGGGCGCTGCTCCTGCCAGACGTGCAGGCGTGTAAATATGTGCCAAGCTGGAAGCACTTCACAGATGCATCTTTTATTAGTGATGTCGGACGGCGATGGAGAGCTGACACTGCAAGCGAAGGGATGCAGATGTATAGCACATGGTACACGGCCGGGGGCGTCCAACTTTCCCCAATCAGGGTCGGGTTTGATCATGCCAAAGTGCCAAAGAGACAACAACCTTGATAACATTGATTTAAACATTGAAGGATTATTACTTTTTTTTTTAAATCTGCATATTGTTCGAGAGACAGACATTATTTAACAGTCCCTTAAAGGCAAATGTATTCTGCAGATGAATGAAAAATGTTAAATGGAATTTACTTATATTTTACCACTTCTGCAGTCTCACGATCACGGACTTTTACCTTCCAGGGCATCGGTGGCCTTGAAGCTAGAGAAGCAGACTTTGGATTTGATGTTTGCAGGTTCTTGCCCAATGACACTTCAAACCATGGACGGCATGAGACGAGGGATTGAAGCCCTGTTCCTCATATTTCACTAATTAATTTGACCACTGATCATGTACTGCTGTGTGGCGAAGCCGTCCTGGAGTACCTCCGATTTTTTCAGCTTTCACTTATAGTTTGTTGTCAGTACAGCAATAGCACATTTTCTTCCCCTCATTGTTTCCTAACAAGGCAACAATCTGCTGACAAAATGTCCCTTTCTGTGAAAAAAAGATTTAAATTTCCACCTTCATGATCAACTTTCTTCTTTTTACTCGGGTTAGCTATGACGGCTGAATGGAAGGAGAAAATGAAGTCCTCCACTGCCTGATTGCAGAGGAGTCCCTGGCTGCAAAGACTCCGATTGGTACACTTGATAAATAATTTATAAGTATGGTACACATACTGCTGCTATCATGAGTTAAAAAATACCAGAAGCGGAAGAGTAACCAATGATTGGCCTTGGGGTTTGACTTTGGAGATGCCAATTTTGGCATCATGAAAAAGCAATATTTCTGCCCAAGGCCATATAAGAAAAGAGTGCTGGTAATTACTGATTCCTATTGTGAAGTTAAATCTAATCAATAATTCTCTCTCTCTCTCTCTCTCTCTCTCTCTCTCTCTCTCTCTCTCTCTCTCTCTCTCTCTCTCTCTCTCTCTATATATATATAGTTGTCTGTCACATGGCTTGGGTATGCTTCTGGTCTCACTTTGCAGCAGTGACGTTTTTCTTCTGTCTGATAACTTTTTCATAGTAAGTTGATATTTTTGCAAGATGACACTTGTTAACGCTGCTCGTCATCACAGTGAAGTAATGTAAACACATCTCACAGATATGGTTTCATACAGTGACAAATTAAACAGGCAACCTTCAAAACAGAAGCAAAGCTGTTGTGTTACATGCATCAGATTCAGTTTTAATCATAAATGTAAATGGCGGCGGCTACATGCGTGTGTCTGCATTTCTGAAAAGTTGTGTTTTCCCTCTTCCACCTTGGGAGCTGTTCTCAAGCCGAGCACCGTTGTCACGTAAACGGACCCCAAAACCCAAAAAAGTTTAGTGTTTTCATTCGAAAACGTTGTCATGTCAGTCCTGGGGCCTCCATTGGACCCAAAATGTGCATCATTAAGCCGTATCAATCCATCACTCAGTCTACAGTTTACTGCTTTTACCTCCTTTTTCTCTCCAAACAATAAGAATTGAACGTTACATGTTTTATAGTTTATGTCTGTACTAAAAGAAGCAGCAGCACCTGACATATATTTGTCAAAAAAAAAAAATCAACTCGGGATTAATATCGGCGGCCATGACAGGGGAAACTGTCAGCCCAGAGGCAGGCGTGGTAAAAAGAAAATCCCAATCTGTTGGAGTCCTGTTGCCCAACATCTCTTTGCATCAAATTAAAAGGCCAGAGTCGGTGTCCTCCTCAGAGGGTGTCATCAACCCTTCTTGTCAAAACCTAACAAGTCATTTGCTGCACGTTATTGTTATTGCATGACATTTAATCCAAGTCATGATATTAGCATAATTTCCTAACCCCTCTTCTTAACCTCTAGTCACCTTTAATTCGCCGGAGCTTTTGAACGCCCATGTTTCACATTGCGCTGACTGTAATTCTCGTCATAATTGTTATAGCTGCCGAATGGTGCTGCTGGGGATTTAATGGATAGGATACAACAACAGACAGAGAGCATCATCCAATAACGGTCACAGCACTCCTGAAAGAATGCTGAATTTCTCTTTTAAAATGTTCGGTGTATAAGTCTACTGCGCGTTACTGTCTAATGATGTCGGGGCGGTAGCACAATTCCCGGAAAGCAGCACACAAAGGAGGGGAAACAGAGGCAGGAAAACAAGCCATCAAGTGTGCAACAATAGGCTTGTCCTCGTCAGGAGAAGTGATCGGTGACAGAGATGGGGACCCTGCAGCACCTTGCTGTGTGTGAGCTGTGCACTCCTGCCCTGCCTCAGTAATGACGTCTCGGAGATACGTTAACCCTTCGTAGCACGCACTTGGTCAAGCGTGACGATTCAGAGCCGGGATCAAAAAATGCCTGCTCTGAATACGAATGGTTTTGTGTCGGATCTCCGGAATAGGATGGTGTCTGCAGTTCCTCCATTGATTGATTCAGACCCTGTTTACACAACAAAGCTTTCCATTGAACAAGGGAAACTTCTGTGGCGTTTTTCATGTCAGTTTTTACAACAACGGTGAATCTTTTTGAAAACCGCTCCAAAGGTGGAACTTTGCAATAATGCTCCGACTCCATCTCCTTGTAAATTGGGAAAAAACACTACTTTTAAAAAAACAGGTATATCTCCATATAAATGGTGGAAACGCTGCCACTGCACATGTGCATCAAGGCCGTAGTGAATAGTTATTCTGCATATGTGTGACACGCAGAAATGTGTCTTCACATTTTTGTAATTTAAATTGCTCATATTGTGATGGAAAATGTAAAAAACTTGTAAACGGGAGCATTTTTAATTTGAATATGTCTGTGAAGTTTGTTTTGGATCTACTCTCAAATTACGCCTATAGGGGGCTCCTGGGGACAGCATAGTGTGTTTAACTGTCCTTCAGACTGGCAGAAGCAACGGAAACACAACCTGTTGTCCGTCTCATACTCTTTTTCCTGATTTTTACCGGTTAGTCCACATCATAAAGCACAAATGATGCCCAACCAACATTTATACTTTGTTGTGTCGTGGTAAATGTCGGAATTAGAGAAGGCCTGCTGCTAGTATAGATGGACAATAACAATAACAACAATGGCGGTCTCCAGAATGAGCGTATGTCCGTGTACCCTGCCATTGATAATCTTTATAGTGTATTGTTCTCTGATGTATGTGTGTGTGGTTTCATTACCAACAGCGCCAACTGGTGGCCTGGCATGCTAATACATTGTGTTTCGGCATTTCTGAAAATGGACATCATTTTTAAAACGTTGTTGTGTAAACTCACAACCTTTCTGAAACGAAAACTCAAAACCGATGCTTTATCACTTGAAATGTTGTCGTTGAACAAGACCTTAGTTGTGATGTACCTCTGGGGAAAGTTCTGGGCCTTCAGTTTTTTTTTTTTTTTTTTTTTAATCATCATACACTAGCTTGATAAATTTATAGAGACACCCAGCTTTATTTCTATTTTGACCACACAAATAACATTCACTTGTCAATTACATTCAAATCTAAAATACAGATAAAGCTGAAGTCACTTCCATTGGTCCAAATTTAACACGGCATCGTATCCACCAACAGCAAAGCACATTTGCACATTATATCCATCTGTCTTTCATACCACTCCAACTCAGGGTTGTATGGGGATGGAGCCGATCCGGGTTCACGGTGGGTGAAGGCAGAATACACCTCTTAACCCAACCCTGACAGAAATATGGAACATTCTCACTATGAGGCGGAAATCAGTCATGGGCTTGAGCCGATCTCAGCTGAATATGGGTGACGGCAAGATAGGCTATGGACGGCGAGTTCATCACAGACACATTCACATTTAATGTCTATTGACAAGTTAGAACTACGAATTAATATCGAACTAGAATCTTTAAGGAGTGCCCAGAATTAAACTTTATGCAAACACTAGTAAAACAGTGATATTTACACAGAAAGTCCCCCGAAGCCCAGGCTCAGGCTCTCTTCTCTAATCCTGACTTTTACCAAAAAAACTAACCAAAAAAAAACATCCAACATGACCTTTTTACTGATTCAGATTTTTATTGATGTGAATCACTTTTTGAAAGTTTTATCTAAATAAAGATATCTGGCCACAACATGTCGGAGGTTTCTGGAAAAAACCCCACCCCAAAACGGACACATTAATGAGAGTTGTGTGTCCTTTTCACCTGAAACTGCAAAGCAGATTTAATTGGAAACGGGCCCAGAATACATCTTATTATGCTTTTCTTTTCCATTCCACTGAATTTTCTTGATGAGACTTTTTGCACTAAAGCCTTCATAATATATACCCAGGAACTAATTTGTTTGCCATAATAATACAGCAATAATGGCTACATTTAGATCGCAAGTGTTAATGTTCAATTCTGATTTAATGCTCCCATTTTCCAAAGAACAATGCTGAAGACGTACTACTTAAAAGGCTCGAGCTGAAACTCAACACACACTTATTGTACCCTGAAATGCAGCATATATCCATTAAACTTTATTTTCTTGATGAGACATGTACAGTAATGCAGCAAACAGACAAGAACTCATTTGTTTTACAGAATAATCTTGGCAATAATGACTTACATTAAAATTGCACATGTAATGTTAGTTTCTGATTTAATTCTCTTAGTTTATAAAAAAAAAAAAAAAAAAAAAGCACTGAAGTGTATAATGCAAAAGGCTGTTGCAGAAATGTTAACATTCTGTAAAAAGTATAATTGCTTTCCCTGAACTAGATCTGTCACTCAGATTGGCGCAAATAGATGACCTGACAGGTTCTTCACGAAACATGTCTATCACATCTTCCCACCTGGACGAAGATGTAAAAGTTCAATTAAATGAGATGTGAATGTTGAGATTGAGGTCACATTGCACAAATGTACTAACATATGACTAATTCAGATTTTTTATTTTATTTTTATTTTTTTTCTCTGTCCAATCTGGTTTTCAGAAACGGTAAGCCCTATGTAAAATTCCCTTTTGCTTCCTGCAGTGTGAACATAGCCACTTTCAGCTCAAGATCTTAAACGGATTGAAAAGATTTCATTTTCCTAAGGCTTGTCCACAGCCTGAAGCGTTGTGAAGACTGTGAGGTTACAGCACGGTGTTATTCAGAGTGTAGCATGCGTCCCCAGAGTGAAAAGCAGTTCACTTGCACCCTGCCGAGACATTTTGCACAATGTAACCCGATACATGTTTTGATGCCAAATTTCGGAAAGGATTTCCGATAACTCTGAAACGGCATTTCCCCCTCAGAACGGATACCTTTATATTGTCCCTTGTACAATATTTCTATGCCAAACTGGCTTTTCTCCAAGCAGGACATCTGCAAAGTGTAGAGCTTCGCACAAACTGCAAACAGACACATTAAAAAGGACTCAGTATTTAAAAAAAAAAAAAAGTATATCGTTAGATTTTTTTTTTTTTGCTCTTCTTGTATGCGGATCGCAGGTGTCCCCATTAAGCCACTCGTCTATCAGTATTCCCAGTTGCTTTGGCAGGTAGTGGCTTACTTGCTTCCCTGCACACTAAACACCTTCCTTTCCCTCCATGAATGTAGAGCCAGATTGTGTTTCCGTCAGTTTCCCATCATTTCTATTTGCCAACCAGTCTGCAAATATCCTATATCCAAACAGCAGCTCTTCAGCATCTTCTGCTCTGTTTTATTTATTTTGTTTTTTTCATCCACAGTCTGGCAGTAGTTGACTGAAATGTTCTTTTCATGGCGGAAACATATTGGTAGTGTCGGTGCCGTCATCCAATACTTTCATATCAACTTTCATATCGTGCATCACGGGAGCAAATGTTATTTTTTTCTCCCCTATTTTTAAAAGAACCAAATCCGTTGTTAAAACACACGTTGTGCGGGCAAAAGTTAGTGTTATGACTGATTGTAATGAGCAAACATTTTTACATGAATAATAATAAATTACAAGTTTATTGTGATTTTAATGTTTTGATAATGTGCTGTGAGCTGAGTTGTTTTGTTGCTGTGACATATTAGAGCTGTCAACACTGTGTGGGTCAGTCTGATGACTGATGCACTCATTCAGTTTACCTGTAGTCATCAGTTACTTGATGGAAGATGCTTTTTGTTGGTAGTTATAACAAGATAGTAATTAAATCGAAGACAAAGCTACAACAAGACAGTTGATTTTACAACAAGGACTTGGCAGACAGCCTCTTTAAAGATATGCATGTGTTTATTATAGGGATCTTTAATATTCATGTTAGTTCGGGAATAATGAGGCATCTCATTTCAGTAAAGAGTTTCGTGAAATGCCAAAGGATCTATTCATCTGTGCATCATAGGATCACTGACAATCCCAGTTGACGTCAGATCACCAGACCAATCTGGCTTGCTTTTCCATTAATTGTAGGATATAAAAATATAGTGACAGCAACTTTCTTATTTAGCAAATGCTTTAATGTAAAGTATCTGATGTCTGGTAGTATTTCCATTCAACATAGAAAACCTCTACTTAGATCTCAATATCTGAAAAATATATAACATTTTTATAAATAATAAAAAGTAGCACTGTTTTCTAAAAATAATTCTGGCCTGTGAAACATTTTTCATCTTTCATCTGAATGGGTTGTCGAGCTCCAGCTAACAGGAACTGTGCCCCTGGGCAAAGGGAATGACGACGCCTATGAATAAACAATTGTCTGTATCAGGGCTCTTGTGAAGGAACAGCCACTATAGTTGATGGAAGATCTCAGAACAGAAACATCGTTTCCAATCCACCTTTAGTGTTTATCATTGGAGGGAAATCCGGTTTCAGGCAGCACGTTTAGGCATTTTCGTGCTTTTCATATTCGATTACGACGGCACAATGACTCAGAGGCCATTTTGCCTCTCGAACCTCATCTGAACTTGGACTTATATTGTGTTTTAGACGCCATAATGTAAACGCAATCAGGAACAAATTTGAGAGGTCACATATTTTCACTGGATGGGGAGAGGGTGTCAAATTTACTCGTCCCCAAGTGTAACTATGTCAGTGAGCGGTAAAGTAGCCTGAACCACATCTGCCCTCTGTGATAACGGCGGCTAAAGTTACCCTGAAATTGCTCTGAAATTAGCTGTCGTTGGGCCTGAAGTGACAAGAAAGTGACCCCAGCTATCCCACTACATACCCTCATGCAGGTACTCGGCGCTGTTTCAACTGCACTTGAGACACAATATTAAAGTGAATAGAATGTAAATGACAGCCTGCTGTCAGCAAATCCATGGCAGACATCTGTATCATCATCTAAACGGCACAAGATTTTCTTTCGCTCGAGTTTTTAGATATTACAAGAGAGGAGCACCAGACGCTTTACAACTCAACTCTGCACAAGAGTTATTTTTATACAGGTGATCTTTTTCTTGGTGAAGTTGCGCGATGCTGTGACCGTCACTACCATCTATGTTTAAATGTCAAGTCTCAGTCTCATCTGGATTTTATCAACATATAAAGCACTTCAAATGGCAAGTGTAACAATAAATGAGGTGATCTACATGAAAAATGTTTCTGAAAAATACTTGTTTCTTGGCAGTATAAGGCATTTAAAATTTTCTTATGAAGCAGATTTACATTTGGACTGAAGTCGACCGAGATCAGTGTGTTTTTTATAAGTTCCCCGCAAACAGATCAGTATCTGCCAAATGGCGTCTCCTTCACAGAGCTAAGTGAAACTACGTGAAACTCGGGCCTTGCTGGGAGCTACGGATATAAAACCGAGAGCACAGGCCGATTAAAAGTTACACGGTCGACAGTAGTTGTTTTGTGTCCGACAAACTTCACGGACAGCCCAACTGCTGCAAAATGTGCAGTTTAAATGAAAGAACAGACACCGCTGCGGGGCCTAGTGAAAGGTGAATCAGATGATACAGGGTGTGGAGGAAAAATAATAAAGCTTGGTAACATGGCTCAAAGCAACACAAGGAATACCAATGAGTGACCTCAAAAATATTTGTCATTGTAAAGAATAAGCCCATCTGTTAACTAGGCCCGTATGAAGACTTCACCAGCAAATGTGCTCCTGTTGCTGGTTGCAGAAGCACAATATGCCTCACCAAAGGTCTGACATAGAAAGCAATTTTCTCACAGAATTTCTTATCTGGGCTACAGTTGTGAAGTGATTTGAATGATTTCGAGGAGATCTTTTTAACGGGCGCATCTTGTGTGCATGTGCAATGTAGCGGCAAAAATAATCATTTGGGTATCATTACCTTTTTTCCTGAGAGAAAATGGCATTAAAGCCTCATGATGCCCTCCTAATGCTGCCGTATGCAGAGCAGAATTCAGCTGCAGAAATGGTTCGTTTGCTTTATCGTTCAGCTTAAAGCTCTAATATGTAGGATTTAGAGGCACTGAAAAACTAGAAGATAGCACAACTGCATTTTCATCATTATATTATCACCTTTGAATCACCTTTGAATGAGTTCTTCACATCAGCATGAGCGGCAGCATTTGTGAAGTAGCTCAGAATCAACAAATCACACATCTGCATTAGTGCAGGCTGATTTTCGTGGTTTTTGAGTCTGCCAAAGTTGAAGGGGGTGAGTGGATGACTAATGCAATCTGCAGCTTTACTGATGGTTGTCGTTAAATTTGACAAATCTCAAAATGTTCGGAAATAACCTCTGAGGGTGACGGCGCACCGAGACGCTTGCATTCCAAAAGAAGCTCTCCTGATAGACCTCTGAAGACCAATCCCCGTGAGTTTAACGGATTTCCGATGTAGCTGTAGAGGTTAGAAATCCTAAGTACAGGTCATGGGAGCTTATTTGAGCTGACTTTATTATACCTGTAGTTGAAAGTTTGCTCCAGGCGGCTGCTGTATCTACATTGTCATCCCTCCAAGAACTTAACAAGAATTCCTTTTGCATTCTGCTTGCCTTCCTTGGCACTTTGTTTCTCTCCTCCCACACACCTCCTCATCGCCTCCCAGGATGTAAATCTCTAATGAGGGGTTGAAAATATATCACAGGAGGAGATTTGTGCAGAACTGTGAACAGACTTTAACGGAAAACAAACACCAAAAAAAAACTAAGTATCACCATGAGTATAGGTGTTGAATACATCAAGTAACTTTAATGATCAACCAATCCAGGCTTTAATTTAATCAAAATTAGCATGATTAAATTGTCTAGGTTCAGGATGAAGGCTCACTCTCTATATGCTTACAAGGACAAACATTTGAGGAATAGTATTAAGAAACATACTTCACAGCTGCTGGAAGCTATGCCACTTTAAAACACAGTTTCTTGTATGTAGGTCAAGCAACTTGTACTGTTTGTTGTGAGGGGCATTGCATGCAAAGATACTTACTGAAAAACTTACTTCCACGTTGTCTTTGACAAAACTACTCTGACGGATGTCAAAATATTGGGACAGTCATCGTGATGGAAGGTAAACATCAGAGTCTGAGTCACAAAGGAATGACTGAGGTAGTAATGATGGAGGGACGGACGGAAGGACACTGGAGAGAAGCAGCTGGGTCCGGCTAATATTAGAAATGGTCAAAATAGACATTCGGGTAAATGTTTACCTTCCGCGCACATGAAGATTGCATGAACACACGCATGCTGCACCTTTGGATTTATACATTCTGTGCATCCCACGATGAGCACGTATACAAAGTCCCTGATATATTAGTGTCAATGCAGGAAATGTCACCTCAATAAATCCCCTCTCAAAAATAAATCCCCCACGAGCGGTTTTAGTAGTTCAGTTTGCTCAAACAGCCAAACATCAACACTGAAATTTCAGATGCTGGCAGACTGCCACATGCAACTATAGCGTGCAACCTGTTATTCTCGCTTTTTGTTTTTGTTTTATTCTTACTGAGAGTAATCGCAGTATTACCAGTGCAAGAAATCAGACTTTAAACCTAGTGAAATTACCCAAAAAGCACAAGGCAACAGACTGGTGAATTACGAGAAGTTACTGTGTGATCAGCCCAAATGAGCTGGAGGCCTTGAAATGATTTTACAACAAGTGGCTGTGCTAAGAGTTGTTAACAGTGCGTCTAACTCTAATGGTTCTCCCAATAAAAAGGCGACCATGCAATTTATCCATAGTTTCATGTAATCATCAGGCTGGTATTACAATTCAACCTGCCATGCCTAAAATAGCTGCATTAATAACTTATTTGAAGGCAGTATAGATCTGCTGAGAGGGAAAATAGAACCAAAAGCATAATGGGTCTTTTGTGTGCCGCTGTGTTGCTTCCATGGCAACGGCTACCTGTTTTCACCACTTGATCTGATTGGTTAGCAGTGTTTTTCTGCTCTGTCCACAAAATCCTATTTACGCTCTTTCCAAGAATTAAACTGAGTGCACTCTCGTGCTAGTGCACGGAGCTGGAACATGGGCATAATCAGCCGGCCTTAGTCTAAAAACAGGCAGCCTCGGCTGGGACAAAGTTATAAATAAAAAAATTCACCAGCCATCTTCGTTAGGATTGGGTTGGACTTCAGATCCACATTTACTCTTCACCTCATGGATCAAATAAAGTGCTGGAAACATTCCTCTGAAATTTCAGTACATGTTGACATGATAACATCACACAGTTTGCAGCAGATTTATTTGCTACACATCCAAGATGTGAATTTCTCATTCCAACTCTTCCCAAAGGCGCTCTATTGGACTGAGATCTGGTCCCGGTGTAGGCCACTTGAGTACGGTGAGCTCGCCAGTTTGTTTCAGGAGACTAGTTTGGAGCTTTGTGAGAGGTAAAAGCAGTTTCGAGAAGACGGATACAGTGTGCTCTTAGACACGGTCAGGAACAATACACGGGTAGGCTGCAGTGTAAATAGTGCTCGGTTGGTATTAGGAGGTCTCAACTCTGCCAGGAAAATATGAGCCCTGAAACACACTATCACTAGCAGCCTGAGCTGTTGACACAGCCCAGAATTCATCTGTGCTTCCATGTTGTTTACACCAAAGTCTGAGCCACCATCTGAATGTTGCAGCAGGAATCCACACTCACCAGACCATGTCATGTTTTTCCAATTTTCCCAGGCCATCTGAACGGGTTGTCCTATTCCTGCGATTACAGCCTGGAGGGGCATCCAGCGGAGTCCTCTGCTGGTGTAGCCCGTCGGCTACATGGGCTGATGTACTCATCTGCATACCCTGGTTGTAATGAATGCTTATTTGATTTACTGTTGGCTCTGTCGTCTTGTACTAGTCTGCCCATCTGGGTCTGACCTCTAGCATTATGAGGGCGTCTTGAGGATGGTGAAGCTTCTGACAGTAATTACGGAATTATAGCCTCCAAACACAAAGGTTGATATTCAACACAAGGCTCAAACAAAGAAACGCATGTTCATATTTGTTTTTCTATTGTATCGTGTGTGTATTATAATTGGCATGTTTTTTTTTTGTTTTGTTTTTTCTGGCTCCCACCTGCACAATGGAGACACACATAGATAATAAGCGAATGCGGGCGGTTTGCTGGCCCAGCAGTTGGCACTGTGGCCTCACAGTGAGAGGTTTCAGGGTTTGAATGGGGGCCCTGCTCCCCATGTTTGAGTGCCAGTTTACCTCCTGATTGTTTTGGATTCCTCTGCCTGCTGTGGGTTTTCCAACCAACACCCAACCTCAGGTCAACACGGATCTTGAAATCGGCCACAAGTCTTAACGTATTGACCATCATTATTATCAGCTGGTCAATGTGCAAATTAAGTAGCAGAAAGGACTAGAAGATTCACGGTATTGAGCACTATTTTGAAAAACCGTAGACACAGAAATGGCTATGCAAATTTTTGGAACTGCTGCTATTTGATACGTTCAAGTGGGTATTTTCATGTTCTGATGTTAGATCTTTTTTTAATTATTATTATTATCAGCAGCAGCACATCACCATACAGTGCTGATTGTAGAAATTCATGACCTTAACCCTTATCAGAAATGTACATATTTACTTTTGCAAACACATGGTTGATTAAAAAAAATAAAAAAATAGGCTGTTATCATACATACACTATATACTTTAAAGCTGGATGTAAAGATCATGCGTGAATGCCATCTCCAGGACACTCGTCTGCATTTATATGAAAGGAAATGTGTGCACTTGTATGGAAATTAGATCACTGTTCGTCACATTTGGAGTGAAATATTGAGGTCTTGTTTACTGGGACCCTTTTATGGCGCATCTGATATTCTCTTATCAGTTTCAGAAAATGTCATCGAACATCAACTAAGATAAATGTTTTTGTAGTTTGAATTATAAACGAATCACATTAACAATGTTCAGATGCAATTTTCCATTCTTTCAAGTCACTTCAAAAAATGCGGCAAAGTTGGGATTTTACATAATTTAACAACAAAATCAAGTGGGATCTCTAGTGGGGTTTCTGTCAGAGCCTTTCATTTGAAAAAGCTGGCATGAGTGCAGGAGAAGAAGTTGTTTGACGAAAAGGACATTCAAGTTGTCTTTGTCCAACGGCTTTGTTTCCCCCCGCAGGTCGGCGCATCGCTGCCGTCCGTCTGCTCACCTGCGCCACACCGACGTGCGTCGTGTCACCAAGTGTTCATGTGCAAACGCCTCAAATAGGCTTGAATCGTCTACACGGGGATGCAAATTTGTGGATTAGTCCTTCATCACACTGAGTCTCCAGGGTGCAATCATGTCATTCACAGTCGTGCTAATAAATACCAAGCTCATTTCACACTGCGTTTCACTTCGATGTTGATGATATTAGAGGCATTATCCACTGCTGCCATGTGCCGTATGGGCCAGAAGAAGTAGTCTTGGGCCGGGCAATCCATCAGCTCTATCTTTAACTGCACATTTGAGAGTGGGTACAGGAAGGTGGGTTCAACCGTGAAGCCTGTATAAATAGATGGCATGATGAATGGGTGATTAATAGAAAACAGAAAAATGAAAATGGAGGTCAGAAGGCTGTGGCACAAAAGCAAAATAACTTGTGTAGGAGACAGTGAATCGGAAAAATTATCGCAGGTACATAATTAAGTGGGAAGGAGCTGCCTTTTGTGTATTTATTGCTTTAAAAAGAATCACTGATCTGTAAGCTTTTTATGTCATAATTACATTGAATGTTGCCGAATTAACTTCTCTGCACTCAGTCGTTGATAATATAACTACTCATGCCTGATTGCAAAAGAGCCCTTTTAATTTTGGCAGCAGGCCCATTGGAAGAATCACCAATTCATCCAACAGGTTAACCACTTTACTGTGCATGGTTGATCTGGCTTTCCACTCACCAGGAGGAGATCGTCATAAAAATGGGCTTTAATGTGCCAAAATGATCATAGACAAATATTTGAGGACTTTTCATATCAAAACAACAGATTAGGGGTTTTTAAAGTGGACGTTTCAAGCTGTTCACACTACTGTTCTCCCGTCAAGTGATCACTTTTTTTCTTTTTTTAAAACGTCTGGACCTGATCAAGTTTTTGCAAGGTAAGAAGAGGCAATAAAAAGTTAACTTTTAGGTATGTGATAAGTCTTCATATACAATCTGAAATCGTTGCAACTGACACTTTTAATAATTTTCAAGTCACTTCTCTATTTCACATACAATCATTTGTTAAAAAACGCCATGATTCAACAAAAATACTGGTATTTGGTTTTTCCCTTTACATGTGTGTAATCATCATTACTTCTAACTTTTCCTTGGTACCCACCAGGAAAAGTGTACATAAGTGTTTTTTCTTGGTGACAGTCATTTAGAATAGGTTTTTGGTTATGTTTGTTAACACTGTAGCCCAGGTTTTATCTCTGAGAGGATCAACTACATAATTAAATATCTATTGTCCAGGCTTGAATTGATTTCAATAGAGCTTTGGCCAATTGTTTAATACTGTAGTACTTTTTAAATGTTGTTATTACTGGTTAATTCAGGACACAACAAACAAAGGAAGTCATTAACATGGACAAGATAGTCATACAGAATTTTGTGTAACTCAAAAATGACCAAACTGAAGAAAACACAGATTTTCCAATGTAAGACTACTGACATTTTAAGCCAAGAATAACTTTGACGGAGCCAAAAGAAAGAAAGTTGGATGTCTAAAAGGCACCAGTCTGCCAGGTGTGAAGGAGACTGATTGCAATTTTGGAGGAAGCCATGCTTACCAAGAAGGGGAAATCAGTAATCTCATATTACACCTAATAATCTAGATCCAACACAACAACCTTGGGTGCCTCTGACTTGAACAGAAGTCTCTTTCTGAATAATGACCGAAAGGCTTCCATCTCATACAGAAGTGAAGACAAGAAAGAAAAACGGTCTACGACATCCTGCAGGTGCTGCTACCATGAGAAATGATAACTATCTGGTGCGACAAACAGAAGACACTACAATCTATGCACGTTTAAGCTGTATTTGTCTCTAGTGGGGTATAAAATTCACAAATCCAATTCATGTTTGTCTAAGTGTTCACAAGTGACCCTCAGAGAGCGATGCATGCAGCCCAGGGAGACGTGTTGTATTCTTGTTTCATCTCAGTTATATCAGCTTCGCTGCTCGTTTTCTGAGAACAATTTGTCCTGACTTACTGCTAATATAAAGGGAAAATGTCCCGCTTGTTGCCGGCTTCATTTTAAAGTACTGCGCTGATCGAGCATGGCTTTTATGAGGAAGATAATGTGGCTAATTTAGGGACGTTTACAGGGAGATAAAATTTTTTACACTATCGAGCCAGCATTTTCATGTTTTAATGAATTTTATGAAAAAAATTAAGGGAGATGATTTGAAAGTAAAAGTACAACAAAAACAAACGATTTGTAAGTTCATTCGCCTTGTTGTAAAGTAATTAAGGAAAACCTTATTTATCTTTAGATGGGGATCATCAAGAGCAGGACCACTAGACTGAGGAAGCATCCCTCCTATTTATTTATTGTAAAAAATGTATACGTTATTTTGATTGGGCCTAGTCTATATTATTTTTCTATTCTATGTTATATTACTTTATGTCTTAAGTAGAATTGCGATGATACAAGCTAGATTAACAATAAATATATATTCAAGTGAACATATGCATACATATTTTATTCTATTTTATAATACATTATTACATTATTATACATAATTTATTCTATTCTATTTTATTTTATTCTTATTTATGTTTTGACATCAACTGAGCCTCGAGTACAAAATCTAGTCCCATGTCATGTAACGTGTAGTCACAATAACAAAAGAAACCTAAATAAATCCTTTAATCCTTGAAAATGTAATCTAAAAATATTAGTAGCACTTTCTTCTCATTGCGAGTTTGCATGTTCTCCCTATGCATTTATGGGCTTTCTTACCACAGTCCAATAGCATTAATTTAAAGGTAATTGATAATACACAAATACACAAGTGCCCCTGAAAGTGTGTGATTGTATCTGAATGAATAGATGAACTCTTTGTGATTTAGGTTTAAGATATGACGTATTTTCCACAGTTGGCTGTAACTCTATGGATGTAACCTCACGAAGAAGTACCTGGAGTTGCTAACTCATTGCTGTTGGATTGAAAGCACGAGCATGAAATCCGATAACAGGCTCCCATCTCACAGTATGATGGAAAAGAGCCAATGATTGATCGTCCGCGTTAATAAAACGGATTGTTTGGCAACGTGGTGAGTAGCTGTACTTTCTGATTTACCTGCACAGGAAGTGCTTCTCCTTTCGAGCTGTACTACAGTCGACTTTCAAAAGCCATCAGGTGGAAACAATGAATGATTTACTGGGTGAATGTATGCAGTGAAACCTGTTTAAATCATATGTTTTAATTGAAACGAGTACAAACACAACATTGTCCTGAATTGTCTGTAGG
The DNA here is from genome assembly GCF_963383615.2 of Lipophrys pholis. NCBI lineage: Eukaryota > Metazoa > Chordata > Actinopteri > Blenniiformes > Blenniidae > Lipophrys > Lipophrys pholis. The sequence continues at coordinate 5,358,112 of NC_137635.1, read as the reverse complement.
TGTGAATGTGTGTGAGTCACTGTCTGGCTGTGTTCGCCCTGGCGACCTGTCCGGGGTGCCTTTCAACCAGCGTCGGCTCGAAATGCCTCCAGCCTTATTTGTCCTCACAGGCTGCATGAAGCAGACATACAAGGTGGTTGAGGAGACAAAGGCACTAAAAAAACAACACAAATTTTGTATTTGTACTTTTTACCTTAGTTGACGATACCGCATTATAATATTTGAATTTCTTTTGGTGGAAACATTTGATAATATGATTTGAGAAGAGTTTTTCATCTATTATAAAAACTGAATCAAGTGCACTCTCTTATTACTTGTAATGAAGCGAAGCCCTTTCTTGTAGAGACATTTATTTTTCATTTGGATAATTGCATTAATATATGCAAGACTAACATAGATTATTTGCAACATTTTACGGCACCAAAGTAATTCCTATTATCTCAGATGGCAAAGAGGGGACATTGTTCCATCTTTATGCATTTATATAGAAACAATTTGTTTTATTATTCATATATAGACCAGAGACACAGGATACACTCATAGCATATTAAAAACAAGCTAATGTACTTGCTATTTATAAGCAAAGCTGTATGACTGTACACCGCCACACACACCAAGTGTCACACAAGGTTTGCCGGAGAGTGAAAAGCAGATTTGCAGATCATGTCACTCAATATGTTGAAAAGCTCATTTTGATCAAGGGTGACAATTAGGGGAGCATGGCCAATCATTGCAATCTGTAGGGGTCAGCGAGTGCTAATGAATGGTGGCCATTTTTCAGACTTCATTAATCGTGCTTTGCAGTGAGTATAATAAATGGTCCTCACAGCAGTGTTATTGGCTGGTGGGCATAGCAAACAGCACACAGCCATTGATCAGCCTCGAAGGCTCCACATCTGGTGCGTTTTTGTTTCCATGTTTGCTCTGCTGCTCCGTTCCTTTGTTGTTTCTTCTGTCTGCAGTGGAGCCTTTTACGGCAGCCTTGTATTTGTAAAGCAGGTTTTTATTGATACCAAAGGGAGTCCTACGTGGCTCACAAACCAAACCAAATAATAAATAAATAATCAAGGTTTTTACATGCAATGTCTGCCACAATCTGTGTACCTGCAGCAATCCGTTGACAGGCGAAATGCTCCTAAAACCATCTTTAGAACAATGCTGATGCTCACAATGTAGCTCAATAATTACAGATTTGAGATGCAGGTAATCTTGTTTGAATTTTAATGTAGAGTGAACACTGTTGCCCGCAGTATAATGAGAACTGTGTGAAGCCATGATGTGACAGGTGGCTAATGGGGCATTGTATACCAATGCCCCGTCATGGACGGGAGCCTCAGCGTTAAATGCCACTTGGTTCGGCAAATAATAAGAGTCTCGCCCAAAAAATTATCACAAAAACAAGAGCAACTCAACGGTATAATAGGCGTTTAAAACCGTGACTACGGCGCAGTTTCGCCAGCTTGTTCATTTACTTGGCCTGCAGTCATCTCTCAGATGAAAACCAGACGACTATTTGAAAGAATTGTCAGAATCCGAAAGACATCTTCCACCTAGCGACATGCAAACCACCTGCAAGAAATTGGGAATGTAAATGTTTTCTCTCCCTATCTCTACTCATCTATATACATTTAGTTTTTTCTTTGCACGGTGGTATAAATTCAGAAGTTGTGCTGCCTCTGCTTTTCTGCTTAGTGTATGTTTCTGTCCCGATTCCGCATCAGATCTATGATTATGGCTGCTATTCTTTTGCTAATCTCCTGAGCCCACCGGCTTAGCATATTAAGCATCGATAACATTTTAACAGGAGTTCCTTTGGCTACCTGACTGTCCTCCTGCCCTTTACATGCTATTGCCACTCGATTTCTGAAATATGTAAGGGGGCATTTATTCTGCAGCTTCTGCTGTAATTAAAACTCCATTTCACCTGCAATTTAACAATTTAAACACTGCTGCCATTCCGCCTCTCCACTGAAGTCTATGTCCCTACAAACTGCAAGAGTAGCTGCAATTGAGATCCCAGCGTTTGTTTTCCTCGCGCTGTGCCAGCGCTGAAATGAATTGAGACTGAATCATATTATATGCAACTTTATCTATTTGTACTGAGCCATGTCTAGATTTGGTTGTATCCAGCTGTCGGCTATTTTCCAATGGACTTGCAATAGTCCATTGAAAGCAATGTAAACTTGGAGGAGTTGTACTATACACAACATATTGTGTTTTTTGAGGCAGTAGTTTTCTAATGGTCTATTTATCCAGCTCGCTATCTGCAACAATACACCTTAGTAGTACACCAATTACCCATTGTTCCTTTGGTACAGGTTGCCTCTTTTCTGTATTGTTGGTTCTGACTCTCTTCCCTTTGACCAAGAACAGTGTATTCCTCTTTGGCTCAGGGATGAGTGCTCACTGACCCAATTACTATGAAACACTTGGCTCCTGGCCTCTAACGAGGGAGCAGGAAAAGATGCAACCGAAAATAGGAATTAGAGTATGAAGTGATAACATAGTGAATATCACAATTCAGTCATTTGTGATATACAATACACACCTCTCATTAGGTGCTTCTGACCATGCTTTATCATGTTACACCTACGCGTCTCAGCATCGGGTGATTTTAATGAAAGTAACCTCCGTCAAAGCCGCTGTTCACCGAAAGCCTCCTGTTTAGCTGCTTCTATATTTACTATGGAGATTCACTTTTCCACATAGAGGAAAAGGCAGCGTCGTTGACAATTAAAAAGTGTTTGTAGTGTTTTTCCAAGTTGCAAATGTGGACTCCATAGCCTGAAGCCTGGTGTTTAAAATTACAAGCACACTGACAGAAGAGTGCCATAAACGACATGTGAAATTTAGTTTCCCTTTGATCAATATTCAAGCAGGATTTTTGTGCAGTTTTTCCACTGAATTATCAATCAGGTATTTTGTAAATGTCACAAAGAGGATCACGAGTTTGCATAATCACCTGCACGGTCAACCAGTAGGCCTCTTTGAATGAACTACCACCACACACAGTCTGAAGCCGCATGCGGTGAAAACTTATTAATTCAATTCAATTCACTTTCATTTACACAGCGCCAATTACCACACAGTCATGTCACGGCACTTAATATTCTAATGAAAAGTATGAAAACAGCCAACTATCCCACATGAGAAAACATAGCCAACGGTGGAGAAAACAAAGAAAAAACCCCAGAAAAAAACGAAATAACTCCCTTTTGACGGGAAGTAACCTCCAGCAAAACCAGACTCAGAGGTGGCAGCCATCTGCCTCCACCGGTTGGGGTTAGGGGAGATCAAAAAGAGAAAAGAACAGCAAACGAATAAACAACCAACAGCGAAATAATCAAGGTACAGAGAGAAAGGACATAGAGGAGAGAACTCATACTTGTTCTGATGAGAAAAAAAGTGGCTGATAATTGGATAGAAACAAAATTCTACAACAGTCTAAACCTACAGCAGTGTATCTACGGAAATGGTCTGTTGTCCGACACTTATCCAAAGTAAAAAGTTCGAACTCTGATCTTACAAATACCGGTTGACCAGGGTTCCTGCCCACTGCCGCCGCTGTGGCCCACTCGTCCTATGAGAGTGTTGTGTTTTCATGATTACTGAGCACAGTGATATTAAGGCACTCCATGTTTCCGTGGCTGCGACCAGTGTCGCTCCAGGTACTTTCTGCAATTTGTCGAAGCACTACACTTTTTTTTTCCTTTTATGCTCCATCGCGTCCTGTTTTATTAAGCGCACGGCACACTTTGATATATTTTTCGCACAAAGCCTAAGGCTTTTTTCTTCTGAGCAACGAAGCCGCTTTCTCCGAGCCGCTCACTGAAGACGGCACATGCACACTCCTGTTCCTATGACTTCTTGATTGTTGCACGTTTATGAAGTTATCTGAACAAATATCAACGAGTCATCAAATCTCAGTTTGATGCCAAATTTTACGCGGCGGTGGTTGTTGGCACAAAGCCTTGCTCATTGGGAACCACAAGTTCGTTTTCTTTTTCTTTTTTTTTTCTTTTTTCCATTTTCGACCAGCAGAGTAGACAAGACAGTTGGTGTACATCTTGGTGCAGTTGCTTTCATAATCGCACGGCATGATTCGAGCTGCAAGTCTGAAAAACTCAACAGAAAGTGCATGTTTTTCACGAGAGAAGTGCCTGATAGCTGAAAGCTTTAGTGTTTTTAAATCCTCACACGTTGCATTTGACTGAAAACTGTTTGAGGTCAAGGGTCAGACTGTTGGCTGTAGCGGAGACCTTGGTCTCGTACAGACCCAAGAGCCACAGAGTTTTAACATCCAAACAACTGAGAGTCAAATCAATCCTTTGACCTCAGACTGATTGATTTTAGCACTTAATATGGAGGCAAGCTCCTGGAACAAAACAGACATGAATATTATAGTATTATAATATCTGAATGTCATCAGGGCAGTTACAAGTCTATAAGATGCTAACTGTGCATAATTCACATGGATGTTCAACCAAACTGATATAGATGTAGACATCCTTGAATTGCAGCCACACACACACACACACACACACACACACACACACACACACACACACACACACACACACACACACACACACACACACACACACACACACACACACACACACACACACACACACACACACACACACACACACACACACACTTTCTTTTCTGTTAAAACAAATTGTAGCTGTACTTGAAGGTCTAAAGGCTTATTGCCCTGCATGCTGTGCTCAGTATGTACAGGTGGATGTAGGGCAAATCCTGAACAGCAGGAGATATTCTTCCTTATACAATGCCTCTTTCAGTCTTGTACTGCAGAAGACAAATCAACTTTAGCATTAGCAATAGTTTTGCAGCCTTATAAACACTTTAAATACCAGACCGTGATCTCCTATTAACAGCGTCAAACTTGGTATGACTATTGTGAACTTGTTAGTATGCTGTAGTTGCCTTTACCTGCAGTCAGCAGGTATTATCGCCTCAGTTCTCCTTTGTGAATAAAACCTGAGGATACCTGGACTTCTGAAGTTGGGTTATCTGCAATTCCTTCTTATAGACTCGAGTCAGCCGTCCACCTTCATCTGCGGGGTTATGCAGTTTCATCCTTGACTTGGAAAGCAGCTTTCCTTGATAGAATGCCAAACAAGATTGCAATCATTCTTTTCAGTTCAGCTTGAACTTTGAGGCTGGTATGAAATACTGTTGTGTACGTAATGTTTGTGTGTCGAAATCATATACAACTGATAAAAAAAACAACCCTGAAACACGCTTTAAAGCTCTTCCGCTTGCATGCACATGGGTGTTTTTATGCAGGGACTTTCATTGAGTTCTTGCAGACTAATTGTAAAGCCCAGCCATAATTAGTACTTGAATAACATTAACCTTTACTTAAAACTAATCTTAGGCCTCATTTACACAACGTCTTTTTAACTGCCCATGCGCACTAAGGCTGCAATATATGTAACTTTTGTATGCATGTGCAAGTAGATCAGCAACAGTGGTGATGGATTCCAGAGTGCTGTTTATGCTATTCAAACTTCTGAATATATTTTCTTGTATTAACCAAGGTGCCACACAGTGCTGCAATGGTTAGCACGCTCGCCTCACACCGAGAAGGTTTGGCTTCAAATGCCAAACCAGCCTTTCTCTATGGATGTTCATGTCTTCCCCGTGTGTGCATGGGTTTCCTCCAGGTGCTCGATAAATTGCCCCGAATGCTTGTTTGTCTCTGTGTGTTTGCTTTGTGATAGTGTTGACCCGTCCAGGGTGTGTCCTGCCCTCGCCCATAGTTAGCTGGGATTGGCTCCAGTGACCCTTCACAGAATTAGATGGTATAGACAATGGATGGACTATTTAATAGACCAGGAGTCAGCAAGCTGCTGCTCTGGAGCCACATGTGGCGTAGATTTTCAGAAATGGTCTGGTTAAAACTGATAAAATAGCTCAAACTACTCAAAAAATAATAATATAGGTAAAATCACTAAAAACTGTAAAAAAAAAAAAGCCTTTAACTACAAATGTAGCTAAAGCTGTTCTAACTATCATAATGGAAATAAATAACTAAAATGGATATAATAGCCAAGATGTATGAAATCAATCGAATGTGAAAAAGCCATGTGGAAAAAAACAGCTGAAAATGGCAACAAGAGCAAAAAATAAATAAATAAAGTAAAATTTATTGAAATTATAGCTATGAAATGTCATGAATCCAAGGTTAATTTTAGAATGTAAACCATTTTTAATATATTTTAATATGTTTTTTCTTCATTTCAGATAATTGACATGATATGTGGCTCCAGACAAATGTTTTCTGCTGGAAAAAAAAAGGCTCTTTTGGTCATAAATGTTGCAGATCCCTGTGCTAACCATCACAGTGTCTATGCGCATTGCAGGAAAGGCAGCTTTGCAGCGAAACTACAGCATTTCCAGTGTTTCTTATGTCCTTCATTGTACAGCGATCAGTTTGAAAATGTAAATTGGATTAGTCTGACCTTACAACTTGTCTTCACATTGAGATTCTGTTGATATTTCCTACAATGACACGAGTCCCAATAAGTCGCAGTGCAATGAAATTGATGTCCCAACCAGTATAGCAAAGCAATACCAGTGACCGTGGATCAGCTGGTTGAGTGGGTTCACTTCCAATCCCAGCGTGTCCTTGGAAAGACTCCAAGTTTCAACACACACACACACACACACATATGCATAGATGAAGGAAAAAAACAAAAAAAAACAACTTACAGTGACCTAGGATAAATCTATGAACATAATGAAGCCCTGTGATGTGACATCACATTCCTTCTAATTTCTGCATAAGTAAGTGTATCAAAGTTAACAGTGCATTGGTCGTCCTGCAAAGCTTTTTAGTTCCTTCAAGAGCAAAGGAAAGGTGGAGACGTGTGATAAGAAGGGCAGAATGGCTTAGAAATTACATGCTTTATATTAAAATCCCTTTTCTTTAACAAAGTCTTACTATCACTGGCAGACCTCGGGTGAACTTTTTGCACTCGGATGATGGGTGAGAGTGCTAAATTCCCTTCTAAATGTTGACAACCGAAAATTCAGGTAGCAGAGTTTAATGTGTTGAATTAGGCTGTCTCCTCTGGTCCAAAAGGTTCTGATTGCTTTAAGCTGCCGAACTCAGCTTTGACCCCATACATGTTCTATCTCATGCCAAGTAGTACATTTCTGGCACTTCCAAATATATATATATATTTTTTAGCACCATCAGATATTCATGTGTTGGTATCCAGAGCTGTTTCCTTTTCATTTTCAAATAACTGGAAACTTCATTTGTCACAATGACATTTCAGTCAGTTCAATTCTGAAAAACGTTTTTTTTTTGGGCAAAATTATTAAGTATTCCATTCATCCGCCTGTTACGCAGCTTTAGCCAATACAGGGTCAAACAGAACCATGAAACCACTGCCTTCAAACTAATTTTAATTGTGCAAAAACACCCAGCTGAATAAAGACATTGCAGACACATAACAGAAAAAAGAGTAAAGATGGAACCAAATGTTGTAAAAGGTCAAGCGCTGAGCTTTTTGTCTGAGCAGAGGGCGTTTCAATTTCCCACTTAATTGCTGTTTTGTACAGAAAGGTAGCAAACGTCTGAGAGATTGTTGGAATAAACAGATACATAACAAGTACATAAATATATAAATAGATATTATTATTGTGTTGAAGCAGCATAGACAATAGAAGTAGTGATATAATGTTAATGATAATATTTAGGAGTAATACAGTTGTAACGGTATAATATCAATATGGAAAGGAAAGGAAGAAAATAAAAACAGACTGTAGTAAGAATACAATATAATAATGAAGTACATGGTGTAAATATGGAAATTGACTGCCACTGGTGTCATTACGCTTTGTGTAATACTGTTGCTGAGTTGATGTGCTGTAATGGACTAAGATGCGCTGAGGAATAATACTGTCACATTTTTGGTAAAAAGGAATTTAGCCTTGTTTGGGAAACGGTACACTGTCGAGTAAGCACATCTGAAGTGATGGTACCTGGCACATGACATCTACTCTCCAAACTCCATGCAGCTTTCTCTATCGCACCACGACTGTTGGAGCAGAACACAGTTAAGCACAGCTGGCCTTATATCCCCACCTGCCAGCACTTACTGCAACCAAATGTTAGTCCTGGAGACAACAAAGTTTTCAAAGAAAGTCTGTATGGGCTTTAAAACCTAAAGAAAAGGGAAAAAAAGCTTTTAACATGGGCTCCCATTCTTTAGTGTCTGAGGTTGGATCTGCTCCAGCTCCTGGATCTGGATTTCCCCTGAATCCCGATCATTCACTTGAAACACAGAAGCTGCCTTCACTCAAAGACAAAACCTCCTGCAGTGGAGGGAATCCATACTCGGTACTTACTGTAATTGCCGGTCCACCTGGTAGAGCTCACAACATGGGATAAATAAATAAAAAGCATAAATGCCCCTCGACAGCTGCGGCAGCGAACACATTTGGCTCAGACTGTTCCGTTTAGCAGTTTAATAGCTGCCTGATGGAATATGTGGCCATAGACTTGTGGCTGTGGTAACTTAATAATTAATTTTCTTGATTATAATGTAGAATTTGTCAGATTAGGTGAAGAACTGTGTCCTTGAGTATCCCAAAAAAAAAAAAAGGAACTTATGAAGCTGTAATCATTCTCAACCAGTCCTCTTAAGACCAACTTGTGTTCTTTAGATTTCAAGCCGATAGGAGGTTCGTCATATATGAAACACAAGTCTTTTTTCTTTTTTTCATTCTACTTGAGAAAAGCTCCTTTATACTTTCAGTCTTTGGGTATTCAAGGTCAAAACTCTCTGTTTTGAAGTCTTCGTGTTTCCCAGGTAACACCGTCGCGAATCTGACTAATACCCACATCAGAGTCAGAGTCATCGCTGGATACACGTGTAATTAAAATCTCTTAAAATGGAGACGTGGATAAGTATCGGCAGCCACTGCAAACACGAAAAGGTGTTTTCCACATTTACAATAAGAATAGTAATACATCGAGTATAGATCATTAATTATAGATATTTCGCTGCTGTTGAACTGGGACTGTTTCCTGCTTTATATACATTTTCCTTTCTCCGACATCATGTTGAGGCATTATGGAAATAATGTAGTTGAGCCTGGAGCCAAATCCCTCCTGCCTTGGGCCGAGGCCTCGTGTTCTGACGCTATCATCAGCTTTGCCACATTTCAAGCTCATGTTCTCCTCCCTGGAGCTTTCGTTGTCCCCTGCAGCCGCCCCACCTCACCCTTGGCCATCTTCAGCCGGGCTGCTTTTTATGCTCGGGGTTTGAAGAAGCCGCTCAGCGCCCCTCCAGTCCTCCCTCCCTCAAAGACTTGTAGCAGAAAGCCCCAGGACGGGTCTGAGGTCAGGAACTCGGGAAGAGTCAACGCTGTGTTGGCGCTGAGGTGAAATACATATTGTTTTTACTGAAGAGGTAACGACGTGTGCTCTCCACTCAATGTGGATGGCAAACCTTGTTAGCTTTCAGGGTTTTTTAATAATTTACAGTTTGAGTTTGAGCTACTACATTGTGCTGTGTGAGTGCAAAAATCCCTAACAGTTAAAGATCTGGTCATGGTCCGTGGATACCAGACAACAGTCCACAGAGTTTCAGGGTTTCCACTGACTGGCGGATGGCAGATTTATTCACAGGTTGAATGTTGTAATTGTTCCCACCTTTATTAGCAGGGGACATCATTAACTTATCCACATGTGATCGGTAATTGAATAAAACATTGTATCTAAAGAAGGGGACTTTTATTTTCTTGACCTTACAGTTCAGACGTTAAAGTTTGTGTGGATATATGTATAGAATTGAAAAACTGAATTCATACTTTTTACCCACTCGTGTGCAAAAGCCATAGACTTTATGTGAACACCACGAGAGAATCAAAGAGTTCAACCCGTAGAACAGAAAAAACAGAAAAATAACTAATCAATAAATGAGCAAAATGAATTCAATCAAATGATAAGATGTATAATAAAGGAAAGTGTTTTCATCGATCAGAGATAGTTTGACATAAAGAAATATGATAGTTGTCCATCTTGGGCCAATAATTTACTACCAAGTATTTAATTGTATGTGTGTTCTGGTATTGTGATTTTGTTTCTCAAAACTGAAACTCTTTATTGTGGCTCGAAAGCATTTTATAGTAGTTTTAACCTGCATCACATTACATTCTGTTTTTTGGTTGTCGTTTTTTAAAAAATATGTGTAATTTAATTCAATCTAATATAGTTCTAAACTTCAGTTATTCCTCCTTTATGATTATTCACAAAAAGAATTGAAAGAAATATTGTTGAATGTCTAAAATTATTCAGATGTACGTTTCACTTGTATTTAAAATCACATAGTGATGACTAATAGCTTTTTATTTATATGTTTAAATAAAGCATGGTATCAAACCGGCCATGAGCCTTTTGTAAATACTATATAAACTTAAGCTATAATTAATTACCCTTCCATTATAATGTGCTAATTATCAGTAAAAGTGAATAGCAGTGTGCACTCCAGTGTGCTTCGTCTCAATTTCCTTTGCTGCTCTAATATGATTATTTGCTCTTAGTGGAATTGAAAAGGTCTTAAAGTTCATTAAATATGGATTTAAAAGAAGAAAAAAAAATGTTCAGATACCCTGAACTTCTTAATTGTGAAATTGCGTTATCATGGCCGAGCGTGTGCAGAAATGACCAACACAATTAGCCTTATTGAAATGGGCTCCGTAGTGCAGCGTGTCTCCTCCATGCAGGTTCATGTGAGGCCGTGCACTTTTAAAAACGTCGGATCAGATCCTTGCGAGGAGAGCTGACTGTTCCAGCTCCACTGGAGCCCAACAGGTCCCCAGGGGGCCCTTGGAAAAAAAACAACAACAACAACAAAAAAAAACAAAAAAATTTGGCCAGAGAAAACTTCTGCACGTCTTTTTGGCACGACGACGCATCACACTTCGCTGTGTTAAAAGTATGGTTGGCTTGGTGGAGAGGGCCAAAGGACTGGGGAGAACTGCCGAGAGCAATTAAGGAGCTTTGACTCAGTCCGTGCTATTTCTGCTCTCTTTGCCACAGAATAGTCATTAGTCAATGCACTCGTGGTGTGAAAACAGACAGATGAATGACCACATACTTATGTGGTGAGGAAGATGCATCGGGGAAGATAGGCAGCCAGACAGAGAGATCACTTCCCACCCCTTTAATCACAGTAACTGATTAAATGCTTGGGAAAATTTTGAATGGTAAACATGGCGGTGCTCTCGCTTTTTGCATGAATCTGCATGTTTACAGAGCAAACTGTGACAACATGTCTCCGCTCTGCAGCTTTTCCTGCTCGCACTGCCCGCCAAGATCACTCCCGTGTTAAAATTAGTCTCGCCGTTTTAACAAAACCGACGCTTATCTTGTACAACATTCCCGAGCCCGTGTTAATATTTTTAGCCCCACTTTTAATTTTTTTTATTTTTTCAATTCTCACATCCTGTTATGACTGTGATTCTGAGGGTAGTCAGGGTTGGAGGAGTGGATTTGAATAACATGACATATGGATGTGAATATTAATGCGGAGTAAATGTACTCTGAATATGATTTAAATGTTTTAGAGAGAACTCTGCTGTCTGAAGCTCTTGACATTCCTGAACCACTGGTGCATTGTCAGGAGAAAAGAAAAGGGAGGGAGGTGAAAAGAAAAAAAAAAAACCCTCTTGGAGACACGATTGTCAGCTTGGGAGGATAATGCTCTGCTGCTCCACTTGAGACCGAGAGAAAATATGAAGTAATTGGAGGTAAATCATCAAGTAATGATACTCTCTTTGTAATTACCTGGTAAATTGCACCACTTATTGGGAGAGTGTTGCTTTCCTTTGAAAAAAAAAAAAAAAAAAAAGGTTTAGATGTGCAAAAAACAGTACTTTATTTCAAATATTAATTGTATATTAATCAAAAGGTAATGAGTACAGCTGATTAGCATGTCCATGAAAATTTAATGGTAAACTTCATTTGAATTTTCCTTATAAAGTATTCTCTGTTGGTTTTATGGGGGCACTGGTTTCCTCCCAGTTTGAAAACATGGATTCGAGGTGACCTGCCTATAATTCTATTTGTGATTATAAGTTTGAATTCATCCGTATTTCGGACGGATGGATTTTTTTCTGCTGCATAAATGTGCCTGGGTTGCCATAGCCCAGCAGATATAGGAGGTCTTCCATTCAAAAGGTTGGCAGTTCAATCGTCCATCTCTTCCCTGGTCAGGCTCCTGAACTCGAAGTTGCTCCGAGTGGTGAGTGAGCTCCCTGTGCAGCAGCTGTGAGCTCCAATCGGTGCAACATTTTCTCCCACAGTGCAAAAAATAAACACTTGAGGTTTTTTGTCTTGGACAAGGAATCTGTCCCGATCCGCTCTATCTGCGGCATGCTTATGTTTAAAAGTTGGATTGGTGAGTCATTTTTGCCTTTTACAAAACTGAAAACGTTTTAACTCAAATAGATATGCTAATAATATATAAGCTTGGAAAAGTATTATAAGCTTTGGACTGACTTAATTAGGTTAGTAATCTGATTTGACGGTAAACTTGTCGGTTTACAGAGCTGATGTTCCTTAAAGCTTTTCGACTGCAGCTGTGTGTGTTTACGAGGTCTCAGACATCCCGTGCTGAATCAGTGCGAGTGATTAGAAGCTTTGGATTGTCTTTATGCATCTAAAAAGTACACAGGGGATGATCTTAATTTTAAATTAAAAGCTTGTCAAGACCAATTAAATCCAGAATGGCTTGCTTCAATCTAAAAAAAAAAAAAGAAAGAAAAAAAGAAGTAATTTCACACAACAGAACAAAGCAGCATCTCTTTTTATTCTGATGAAATAAACAGTGCAACACATTAACATCTTTAGCAGGGTGTCTTGGATGCCCCACATCCATTTCAGGCGTCACTTTTCCCTTTTAAAGCAGCAGTTAATGAATGGAAAGTCACTGCAGCCCACAACACAAATGAAGTGGATGAGCTAAAAAATATATGAAAGGGAGATAAGCACAACAGAAAGGATGTGCACCTTCCTTAAGGCGTGAAAGCCCCAGCAGCCCAAATCACAGAGACTTTAGCGGTACAATGAGGAAAAAGCAGCAAGTCTACTGATGTGTTTTACATGACAAATGAGTGCTTTTAAATAACCATGAAAAGACCTAACACAGAGTATAGAAACCGAAATCAAAAAGAAACATGCTGACAGAATATTTAGATATGTATAAAGTCAAATTGCACCAAGCTTCAGGACAAGAATCCTATCACAAACTACATAAAGTAGGTGAACTTGGGAGTGTAAGGAATGAAAAAGGAAAAAAAAAAAAATCAACACTCCAGCCCTCAGAGAAACAAAGATGAGAGCAGGTCCCTCTCAGTCTTAACCGTAGCTAAAGTTGCATTCAGGTGTGAACGTTCCCGCCGCACGCCGTTAAGCCTTCATCTCCAGCAGCCGCGGGACATCGTCCCGGAGTTTCCTCCCCGTGCGAAAACACGGGACTGTTGTGGGATTTAAAGTGAAATTGAGCGCCGTCTTTAGCGCCCGGCTCAGTTACTAGGTAAGACGTTTGAAATGAGAGATAAAAGTCGGAAATCGCCCAGCGGGCACTGAGCAATGATTTTCTCATCTATCACCATGAGAGATCATTTTCATTCCAATTTGTTGCTGCAAGGAGGAAATAAAAGCATGTAATCATCTAAAAAGCCTTCCACTTGCTCCACAAAACATTTGGTGGCGTCGGAAAAATAAAGACCGAATGTGGATGGTATGTTTACACAATAGAGAGCACTAAATATTACTATGAAACGAGTTCAAACAGCGGTTGGATAAATCACGACCCGAGAGCACGTAGACGAGCCTCCACACTGTGGCTACTCATTTAATATTTCAACAGTTACATATTTGAAAAGATAACCGGTAGATCATTCAGGCCGTCGTAATGAACAATCACGAGCCACAGTGCTCATAATTAACACTTACTCACGGTCACCTTTTCCTTTTTTCTCTGGCTCTTATCAAGAAGACACTTTCACTCGGATGTTGTAGCGAATTGGGTCCATCACATATGCTGAAGGCTCTTTCCACTTTCCACTCTGATAAAGTTATTAATTAAAAACAGGATATGCAGCAAGAGGAGATGAGACTCTTTTCCTCTGACGGCACAGACCTTTGGGAGAAATGTGTTGCATTGACACACGGAAGTCCACCGATGATGTAACTGTGTATATATGAGTGGGAATGTGCATCAAGTATTCGTTTACTGAATATACTTTTAATAGTTTCAAGTTATCCTTTTATCATAGTTTTAGACCGATTTTTGTTTTTTGTTTTGTGTACATTGCGTTGGTTTTTCTGTTAATTTGATATGTCTATGCTTATACTGTGGTGATGTGTGGCCTATAAATGTCATCTGCATTTTCCGTCTGTTTAATATTTGCTTGTCTCGCCTGACTTTTTTCATTTGTGTATTTTTACTGTAAAGCAATTTGTGCAACAACTGTTCTTAAAAGCACTATATAAATAAAGTTATTATCATTATTATTATTATTATACTAGTCACACTCTAGCCATGTAAAATCTTTAATCTGTTTTCTTAATGTCTCAACTTCAATTACCTCTGGGATTATAAAAGCTATTCTATTCTATTTTGCCAAGATATAGACATTTTCATCACGTATACTCTGCACAACAACAAAGAAAACTTTATAGTTTGAATTCAAAGGTCATTAAGGCACTTTTTTACTGATCCGGCCCTTCCACAATTTTATTTTACAATGGGGCCACTTGGGGAACAAAGCAGGCGGAGGGCCAGGTCATATAATCAACTGAATAAAATCCTATTTTACATAGTTTCAATAAGCTACTCTTCCTGCTCCACAACAGGTTAATTCTTTGGATTTTTCTGCTACTTTAGTCTGTTAAAACTGTAATCCTTGAACACAGCAACCTCTTCCCCATAAACTCAGCGCACAGTTTTACGTTCGAATTTCAGCAATCCTCCGTCAATCTTTCATTATTCACTATGAACCAAAACTCTAGCTTCACGCCATAGAAGCCTGCGAGCAAAATTTTGTTGGATGGATTTTCACATATGCACTGTAACATCAACCTCGTCATTGTCACATCACATAGTAATAGGACTGCAAGTTAAGTTCACTGTACTTGTAAGTAGCCCATTATAGTATAGTACACCAGTACTCAAGTTGGTTCATATCAGGTGTCTTGGAACTTTTTCTTCCCAGGTACTTCTGGACACACATTCATCATGTATCTGAGCAAAGTTTAGTTTTCTTTTTAGAAACGTTTTTGATTTGAAAATGACTTGGAAAAGAAAATGTAGTTCGTTATTGAGCCTGATGCACCCCAGCTGAGCGGTAATGATGGCTCAGTCAGGTTTGAACGAAGTCTTGCATTCCTTTGAGTGATACCGACTGAAACTCCACACGACCAAGTTGCAGGACATGAAAGAGTTAAAGTCTCACAGCTCAAGGCCTGTCCTCAAACAGCTTTTCAGACCTGACCAGCAGTCAAATTCAGACACAGTATGTACATAGATACGCCTCACCCACACATTGCATATTATTAGCTGGTGCTATACATTTTCTAAATAATTTGAAATATGAGTCATTCATTTTTAATTTCACTGACTGAGTCATCAACTGCTGATGATTTCAGCTAAGGCATCAAACCCAGTTGCCTGCCCAAGTTGTCAAAATCCAGTTGGTCTGGAAGTACTAGGCATCATTCAGTATTAAGCATATTTTCCTAATAACATCGAGCTGTATGCATACGAGCAAAAAAAAAAAAGAAAGCATTTGAAGTCTTCCTCTGAGTCAGTTTTCTGCTGTCTGATGGTTGAATTCAACCTTCTTTGAATACTTTCAGAGGATTTGAAAGTCTCGTCATCTTTTCTCTGCACTTTAACATTGCTATGGCTACCAGCAGTGTTCATGGCCATATGGAGCTGCCGCAGGGAGGGAAAAAAAAAGATATGCTGTTTACTTCTTTATATACAAACTTCTAATTTCACTTTGCTTAGCTGAAGCATGTGCAGCACAAATTCCTGATTCATCCTCAAAGATAATTATTGTTTTCGGTTCCAAACAGTGATGGTATGCTCACAGTCTGTGACTCAGCTGAGCCCATTCTGCGTAATGGTAAATGATTGCTTTGCTGCATATTTGCTAATGCAACACAATAGATAAAATGAATGAATAGTATCGCAATACAAAAACAAAATGCACAATGAACTGGTCAGCCTGTGACATGAATACCAGGTACAAGCTCGATCAAACAGAAGGGTGTTGACATTCATCATTAACTGTTCTCATTGGTCTATTTTTATCGTGACTGTGCTACTTTCTGTTAAATTCGGTGATCAGTTTTGAAAGCAAACCGCTCCTTTGGGAGTTATTACATGTCAGCGATTCTTACAACCTATTTCTAGAGGCAGCCGTATCATTGGCAGACTGAAGTGTGCTTTGCAGCGTTGCTCTGGCTCATTGTTTATCTCACACCCTTGAATTAGTCTGCTCAAAAGGTGTTGATGTTAACAAACAATCTGCAGCAGCCGCCCATGTGCATGTGACTTTCTCCTACCATTAATGTGTCACTGTGACAACCCCCGGCATGTGTTATTTCCATTCAGTCACAGCCCTAATATTCTTCTCCTTGACCCTATCTTCAGCAAAACTCTCTGATGCTCAAGTAGAACGTTCCTTGCCAGAAAACCCTTCTTTCAATATTATTCAGAATTATGAGTCATAAACAGATATTTTAAACCTTGAAGCCAAAAGACGGGGAATGCTATCTGCTTTAACAAAGTCATTCATCAGCTTGCCCACAAGGACAGATTGTGGAGGTGATGAGGAACATTGAGGAAGTTCTCTAATCAATATTGACAATCCAGGAATTCATGTCCGATGGAGCGTTCAGATCAATTTCCAGTGCTGGATGCTTCAGTGATGAAGATGGCCCTTTAAGAGACAGATACTTGATTGGATGGGCGATCTATGGGGGGTTGCACGGGTGGTGGTTGGCACTTTCAAGGTGTTTGTTTTCTTGCCGGGCTTCGCTGTGGGAAAGTTGCATGTTCCCTCTGCGTGTGAGTTTCATCGGCATATTCTGTTTTTCTTTAACCCTTAACAATTTCCTTATGGTGTGAATGTTAGACTCCTATTTGGATACAGTATAGAAGATAGACAGAAGTTGGATATGTGGGTGTTCCTTTCCCATAAAACACATAAAACACACATCAATAGTTTATTTATGGTGATCACCGTTTTAATCAGATTGGGCATAAACAGATAATCTGGGAGACAAGCAGTTTGTATTTCTGTACTCCAACAATGATAAACCCCTGCACAATCACATCTCCATCTCTGGACAAACTTGAGGAACCAATTAACCTGAAAAGTACCTGGAGAAAACAAACCCATGCACAGGGAGAACATGTAAACTCCACATAAAAAGGCCCCCAAAACCCAATCTGAATTAAACTGGGAATGTTCTCACTATAAAGAAACAGTGGGAGCCACTACAGCACTGTGCAGCCTGGAGCTTTCTGTAATCACGGAAAAAAGTGCCTATTTCTCATCATTTATATCTAACTATCTTCACTGCTCACCATTTCAGCCAGTTTATTCTTAGCTATGGCTGCAGATTTAGAGAAAAATTATTTTTTCCAAAGTTTTGAATGATAATGTTTTTTGTTTCACTACTTTGATTTCATGCATCTGTGAGAATCCAGGATTTAGTTGTTCAGCCTAAATGAAACCCAGTAGTACAATAAAGTACATGTGCAGGAATGGGAACGAGCAGAGGGCCATATTATGCATGTTATGTCATCCAAGGTTCTTCCCACTATTATAACACTTATATCAGCAACTCAGTGTTTTTTTTAATTCTTATTTTTATTTTTATTTTTATCACAGCACCTAAGCTAAATGGACAGGGAAAAGCCTGGCATGTTCATTAGATTGCAGACAGTGAGTGTGCATTTAGGTTTACGTTCTCTTGTAGCTGTCATCTGAAATCAGATGAAGTATCCAGCGGTCTCGGCTATTTTTGTTGCCTGCAGCAATTTCATTGAATTATAATATACAAAACAAAACAAAAATACTTGCCCACATAAAAAAAAAAAAAAAATGCATGCGCTGTGTTTTTTGCAAGACTGTATCAACATAATATTTGCATTTATATACAATAAACAGAATCTCGTGCATGAGAAATTTGCCCTTGAACTTTGAACCTCAAACAATGTCTAAATTTCACTCTGTGGGGAAAAATATTGCCTGCAATACTAATGTGATTTCGAGAATCAAAAAACTCTATTTTCCTTATCGCCACCATTGCAAATCTCACCAAATTGCTTTTTTGCACCACCATGAAACCACCCCCCCCGACATTTAATAGTAACAAACCACAGCACTTGCATGGATGACAGTCTGTTTTGAAAGTAGGCAATATGCATCAGAAAAGCTACTGTAAGCCATGTAATTTATCGATCCACAGCAATTGATCCTTCTGCTCAGATGCTCAGAGTCGGCTCCTGTTATGCATACACACCCACCCCAACTCCACACAGAGAACATCCAACATAATCAAATCCCAGCAGCCACAGTATGTATGCAAACCAGAAAATTAGACATGTTTCTTTTGTCAGTGTGTGTTCTTTGACTCACTGTGAAATCCTGCTTCTCACCCACAAGATATTACTTCTCCCTCCTTCTCAATATACTGTATGACTTATTGACTCACTCCACTGTACAACCAACTGCACTGTTCACTCTCAGGTTGCAGGACTGCAAGGAAATCTATAGAACAGAAAGGAAAAGGATGGGGGTGGGTGTGTGTGTGTGTGTGTGTGTGTGGGGGGGGGGGGGGGTCTGTTCCTGTAGGGCTTCCTACCTCAGGAACCATCTCGTGTCCTTGTCAGTGATTCAGACTCGACGGTTTTCAGATCAGTGCTCCAGACCCGAAAATTCAGCACAGCTTGCAACCTGCAGCTTGTGCCTCACTTTCCTCTCCTGCAGACTCTGCTGGTATTGTTGGATGTCTGGGTGTGATTAGTGGATGTGCTGTTGTGTGTGTGTGTACGTGTGTGTGTGTGTGTGTGAGTACACACAAATCACAGCATGTCACAGACTCTGACTGTGTTTAATGCAGCTGCGTTTGTCCTCTATCTTGTTTGTATCTTTAGTGAGTATGGTTGTAGCAGAGTCCTAGTTGCCATTTTCCAACCGTAAATGGTGCTCTATGAATATTCCTGACATGACGAGTTGCCTCTGTTTAGTCTTTAACCTAATCGCCCTCCACAGGGCTCAGCATTTTTGAAAAGAAAAAAATAATAGTCCTTGGGAGATATTATTTCACAGTTTTGACATCACTGAAATGTCTGTTCACTTCTACACAAAGAAATATGCTGAATTCCTCTCATAACATCCTCAAAAGCTCATGTAGATTTCCATATGTGCCACAAATGATGCATGCAACTTACTGTCTCACCTTGAGCAGTGTTTGTTTGTTTGTTTGTTTTTTGTCTTGCGTGTGTTACATTAAAGTTACATCCTTTGATTTCAGCTCTGCATCACTTGGGGCAAAAGCAGATGCTAACTTGAACTGTGAATTGTAAATGTCTCATTAGATCGTGGATAAATTGCTGCTTGTAGTTTTGCCAAACAGGAATTTACTGACAACATTAATGCCGCACCTGCTTTCTCTCAACGGTCGTAATTTCAGTTTAAATTTAGGACTTCCCAATGTGGTAGTGCTTGTTGGCTCAATTAGTATTATGACGCATGTCTTCACATATAGACGGCCTCTGTTGTAACTGTTTCACCTATAGTTTTAGCACTCTAGTCCTAATTTGTCTGTTGCACCTCCCCGAAACTCTCCGGCACACCTGTTGGGTGGCAAACCTCAAAAGAAATTCCACTGTATTTGTTGATAGACTGTTGATTTTTTTTGGGGGGGGGTAAACCGAAATGTGGTCAAGATTAACATTGGTGTATTTATATTGGAGATGTAAATATTGTTGTCTACTTACACATATTTTGTTTGTGAAGAGAATAATTGCATTCACTAAAAAGTGCAGAAGGATTAAAGAGTGTTCGGCTGCTCAAGCACATCATGAAAGCTGCAGGAACATTCATTTAAAACTAGTTTCTCATCCTATGCATATATGTGACAGGTTCAGAAAGTTCTGTATTCAAATTGAGGATCTAAGAGTCTTTCCCCATCCGAACTTAACCCCCCCCCCCCACCATTTCCGCTTTGCAATATGCCCGTTACTAGTTTCTTTGCCAGAGGAGTAGATGTAAAATGCATCTTGGAGACTTTTCCAACACTGGCTTAATGCATGGAAGCTCTGCTGAGCAGACTGGTTCGGATCAAAGCTCGGTAACATGTCGCCAGTGTTGTGCCTGAACGAGTTCAATGAACGTTCGTTCGAGCGTTCTGTATTTCTGCCTGATGAACGTCACTGTGAGCGCGCTCATTCTGGCGTTTGTGAACGGCGCTCTCACAGTTAAACGTTCTTTAAGAGGATGCCAGATTTCCGAGCCTTCCAGTGGAAAACCCGGCTAAAGCTCACCGTAAACGGGCCATATCATGTGGGAGGAAAACAGCCAATCTGGCAACAGCAGCCAACACAGAGTCGCACTGCTGCATGCGTCATCAAAATGCGACGCATCGCGGCAAAAACAAATGAAAGACAGCAGCACTCCCTCAGACTCTGCCTCCACCATTAATACTTCATCTTCGTATGATTACCGTACTTTCCGGACGATACGCCGCTACTTTTTGTTCTCTTTTTTTTTTTTTTAACATGCTTTGAACCCTACGGCAGACGACCTCAGCTTTTTAAGGGTTAAGGAGCTTCATGCTGCTGATACGTGGGTGATGCATTCAGGTGCATCAGGTAACTCCTTCCCTTCTTTTTCTTTTTTTCCTTTTTAAATTTGGTGGGTGCAGCTTATATTCCGGTGCGCTCAATAGTCCGGAAATCATGGTACTTAAAATAATTTTATGAAAATGTCAGCAATGATCCAGGTGGGAAAAATCTAAGTTGTAATTTGTTTGTAAAACCTGCCTGGCATATTTTCCTTTGCACCTTAAGGACTACTGTCCTTTTTTTTTTTTTCTTTTTTTTTTTTTTTTTAAATTCCTCATTCAAAAACACCATTCAAGCAGCAAGTTTGTACTCATGTTTATGAGAATATACTGTCAGGGTGGGGAGCTGCAGCTGCTACTAGTGTGGATTGAATGGGTGGCAACAATGGAGAAATGGCAGTATTCTGAGGGTTTTAATTCTGGAGATTGCATGGTATACCGGGGCGTGTTCCACAATCCAAAGCTTGCAGATTGTGGTAGTATGTGACTAAAGCACCTGTAGTGTGTGTGATTATGTGTCTCTCCGTATTTGTGTTGGCACTGTGGGAGAGCTGCAAGCGGTCCAAAGTGTAAACATTTCACTCCCTCTAATCCTATAACTTCATAGCGTCTCTAGTTTTGCAAGAAACTATTGAAGCTGATTGAAAATGCCTCTAATTGTAGAAGAGTTGTGTGTGTGTGTCACATACAGGCTTAGACAATTGTGCTGCCTTAGCCATGCCATCGTATGGTTCCTAGAATAGTCATGAGAAAGATTTTCAAATTTCATCCTGTAGCTGGTGTCTTTTCTATTCAATCAGTGACTGGCAGCCCTTCTTGGCTGCTTCAGAAGAACGTCTGTGTTCTGCTGTAATCCCAAACCACAAATCCCTGGTGAAGCATGCTGCTGCTAGGCCACCACGATGAGCCTGCAGTCCAGGAGGTGCAGGATTTTTTTCCGGGATTCCAGCTCTCTCCATTAAATCTTAAAGCCTGACTGCTGCAGAGCGTGTGTGATGACAATGGTACATGCGATACTTATGTGAATGCGGCCTGCTTTGTGTGTGGGCGTTCCAGGACTAACAATACCTCACTTAAAGGCTTTTCCAGCAGAGAGTTCACCTTAAAAACATACTTTCATCCATTTCTAGAAATGCTGCCCACTTAACAATGTTGCCATTAAAAGGTCACAACATGAATTTCCTTCACGACTAATCATCTGCTACAACTTTTGTTTTGCATTTTCTTCAACTCTTGGAGAAAGTCTCGGCTATATCTCGACTCAGATATACATAAAATAATGGATTTCAGTTGACTGTCGCTGGCTTGACTGCAGAGTCGGAGAACGCTCACTTTTTGCATTTAGACAGAAAACTAGAGGAGCTGCTCCACCTGCTTTCTTGTTGATGGCACAGCAGTCACAGGGGGCAGCCATGGCTGTGCTTCGGTTGTTATGTTTATGGCGGTGACACATTCGTTTTTAATGGCTGTTACAGTGCACATGTGGTGTTTGTCTGTGTGCAGTAATGTTTCTGTTGGCTGAGCTCTACATTGAGGCCGCTGTATTTTCTGGAAGTCCTGTAGTGTGTCGGTAGAGTAGCTGTCATCAAAGCACTGCAGGTCCCAACAGTAGCAGCTGGACTCGCTCGGAGCACCATAGGTGGATCCATGCAACAATATTCATTGTCCAAACAAGTGGTCACATATCGTGATTGCCATCAGAGCCACCGTGTACACAACCAGCAGCTGGACACGGTTGGATTTCAGCTTTTAAAATGGATCATAGCCTCTTAAAGTGTCCTGTAAAGTATTTCATTCGCTCCCAGAGAGTTTCACTTAACTGGCAATAAAGTACTCTGCTAACTGTTCTTATGGATGACAGAAGAGGAAGAAGTATTATGCTGCATTGTGACAGTGATTCAAGGAAGAAGTAGTTCTTAAAAAAAAGAAAAGCAAATCTTACCCAGACCGTTCAGGAGCACTGTAATTACCTCCTATGACTGAGAGGACATAATTAAAAATGTGTCTTTAATTTATGTTCTTTGCAAGTCGTAGAAAATGACTTTGTAATCTTGCTGGAACAAGCATGTTTTTGAACCCACAAAATAATTACTTTCAAATAATTAAAAAAATTATGAATTAATATAATTTGATAACAGGTGTCTCATTGTTTCACAAACTTGTTTTCACATTATCTTTATAGTGAAGCTGTGAAAACAGCGTCGCAACATCTGTGTGATGATCCAAAAATATGACTTTAACCACAGGAGGCTAGAAATCGCTAGTGGGAGGTAAGAAATGTTAGGAAAATGAGCGGATGGGTGTTGGTTTTTGTTTCTTTTATAAGTATCTGCAGTACATTGTCAAGGTTTTTTTTTTTTTTTTTAGCACGGGTGTTCTTTTACAGTTTGAGAATGAAAGAGAAAATGGTCATCTTGGGTTAATGTTCTTCACGTGGTGAAATATTTCTGGCAAAGTGCAGACAATCTGTGGCATGCTGAAAAGACTATTTAACAAGAATAATTTCGTTCCATAATGACGGCCGTGTGAATAATATGGCCCCCGCTGCATCACAGGTTTTCTACACGTTAAAGCCAGGAAGTCGGCAATAACACTTTTGTCCTGTGCATTGCTCTCATAATTTAAAGGCTTGTTTAGTTGGACTCACGCTGAGCGTGGCGTGGGAACCTTCAGAGAACGCCGCCACAGCATGAGCAACATTTTCATGGATGATTTCACCATCTACTGTGCTTCTGATCTTCAGGTTCTTTCAGTTAGGTCTCCTCCCCCTTTTGGTCTGAATCAAGGACAAGCATTAGAGTATTCAACATCGAGAGAGCGCTCAGTTTTTTTGTACTTTTGGGAGTGTATCGGTTCCCAATAAACTGATACAATAAACACCGGAGACTCAGCTCAACATAGAAACATTCACTTTGTGCTTTCAATGGGAATGCTTGACTTAATGATGAGCCTTCAGAGGCCTGTACTATTCAGTGGGATTAACAAACCCAGGATGTCTCTTTGTTTCATATGTTGACTTACTGAGATCCTGATAAGTGGTACTACGAAGCAGGTTATCAATTCGATAGTTCAACTCTGAGTTTTCTCTCTGCGATCAGTGCGCGTTCAAATAAAAGAGGTGGAGCGTGAACCGTCTGACCGATCGCAAACCCTGCAGGGCAGCTTATGTAAAGGAGGAGCAGACAATAATCAAAAATACGAAGAAAAGGCAACACTGTCGTCACAGCGAAAATCAGGAAGGAATGCTGGCAAAAAAAATAAACAATTGCAGACTGCTAATGCATAACTTTGTATAACGGCACAGACGCTTCAAGCAGAGCTTCCTCAGATTCTTTAAGTTTAAGAGCAAATTTCGTGTTGGAGTATTGATTCCTCTCTGTGACAGCATGAGTAGTTGTGCATTCCATAAATTCATGTTTCTGCAGTTATGCCATGTGTGATAATTATGATTAACCTCATTATTTCAGATGCAACCCTAGTACCCTAAACGGAGTCGGGAACAAGTCAAGACCCCGTACAGAAACACACTTTGTGTGCTCAGTGACAAGGCTTCATTTCAATAAAGGATTGCATTTCTCCCTCATGATCTGCACACCAATCAGGATCTTCTAAACATGGGCAGGTCATTTTCTAAGAGATCTGATTGGTCAGGAGGTGGTGCTTTTATACTCTTATCGAGAACATAACCTGCTCAGAAGTCCGACCTGTTTTCAGTGTTTAAACACCTGGATTTCATGCACCTATCACCGTGAGGCTCCGCAGGAAGCCTGGTCACGAGCCCATTATCAGGTGAGATTGAAACGGGGGGCACATTGAAACCACGAGGGACTGTGGCCCTCCAGGAGCAGGTGAGCTCATCTCTCATCACTTCTTGTGGACATCAAAGAATCTATGAGCTCATTTATTTGCACAATTGAAGTCTAATCAATAGCCGTTTGATGGAGCTATCAGACATTGTAAGTGATCATGTAACAAGTATAATACGGTGCCCTTGAGCAGCTGCTTGAATATGAGCAATCACATTAGCACACCTAGACTTCTCTCTCGTACTATGATGCTTTTTATACTAGTTTATCTGATGTTATTTCCGAAGTGCAGGACTGGCAACTCGGCAAAGACCCAATCCTGAAACGAAAAGGAGGTGAAATTCAAGCGTTGCCTGGTTCAACAAGACAAAACCAGATGTTTTGAAAGTGAAAGGAAATGTGTGTCTTGTATCCTGTCATCCAAAATCCAATAATGTGCTAAGACACTTTAACTACAGTTCTTTAATTAGCTCATTTCTGAAATGCTTGTAGATTCATCAGATCAGATTATTACAATGACATAATCATTGAATTTTAATGGTTGTGTAAACGGGCCCATTGATATTTATTTCACCGTAATCTGAGTCATATTGAGCTGCTGCAATCCATGCCATAGATCCAAGTAAATACAGTTTGTCGTCCTGAAAGGGCCGGTGTGGCACGCTCTTCCGCGTGACTGCAAAGTTTCCCACAACCTCAAAATCATCCATTGCAGGTACACGGCTGCGATTACACTCATGGATAATTTAAGATTCTTCAAGTCAAGGTCGGCCAAAACCAATCTTTGCAGCGAGCATTTTCCTTGTTGCTTGAAATAGTGTCTGAAGGAGAGCTGTCTTTCAGATGACGTTATTGTCTCCCTCCTTCAGCACAGCTTCTTGGCTGTGGTCTGCAGCTCTTGTCAATATAGACAACCCTCAATCTGAAAAGACTTGTGACTGCCATTATGACTGCAGGTTTTTTTTTGTTGTTTTTTTGTCTCCACTGATGGAGAAGACTGATGTGGTGAATAAAAGTATTTTAAGTGACTATATTCAGCACTTTTGGTGAAATAACTAAAAAACTGACAAAACCAAGGTCTCATTATCTCTAAATTTTGGAATTCAACAAGACTGTTGAACAATTCAATAATGACTCCTGGTGTCAGGCCTTTAAAATACAGTGGCATTGCTCTGTGAAGGCACATGGATTTGAAAAAACAAAAAAAACCAACTTAATTTGCAGGGCATGGGGCTTTCTGGAGGACCAAAGGTTGATTGCCTGCTTCCTGGGTGCAGAGTGCAAACTTAACACGCTCCATAAAACCACAGCGTCCACATTAACAGAAAGTCCAGCAAGCTGTGATGGAGTGGAATTCCTCTTTACACTCCTCTTTTGAACTTCAGAGAAGGTTTTAAATGTTATGGCTGACAGTAAAAACTATACAGCAAAAAAGTAGAAAGTTTATAATTTCTAGATTTAAAAGCATCACTTTCTGAAGAGAAACCAAAGGATGCTGATTGACAACAGATGGTACGCGACAATCACTTTTAATTCTATAGTAATTGTCAGTACAATATCAGATTTAATTGGCCTGCTTCATAAGTTACATTAAATCCGTTTCAGTTGATCCAATAGGCATGAATATGAGATATTAGATGTCTCGTTTTGTTTTGATTGCGGATTTCAATACATGTTGAAGACCTAATCATTTTAAATTGTGACAATATTAAAGAATTTTGCCAAGTGTGAGTGCGAACACATTGGATGAAAAGGTTTTGGTCCACTTGCGAAGGTACATGATGCAGAGTCTTAACATTTCCTGGTCGTACTTTAACGTCAATTGCCCAATAACTTTCATTCGCACTGCTAAAAGCCTTTGGCTGTACATACCATCTCTATTATGTCATTGAAAAAAGTTCTTTAAAAACTAATGAGACTGCAACGCCAAACACAAGAAGAGGCCTTCAAGAGAACTTTTAGCTTTGCTACAGAAACAGAAAAATCCTTTACTGGGAGAAAAGCTGTTTTTTTCTTGTCAAGTCGGAGCACTTATATAACTTCATACTGAGTGAGAGTTTGCCTTTAAAATATTACCTTGATGACTGCAGTAATAATTATCCTGCATTGAAAAAAAGAGAGATAAAATTATACGGTTTTTTTGTGTTTTTTTTCTAATCCAATGATTTTGTTCTCCACACCTACAGTTACTTGAGGCGGGGGCTATATATGTATTTAAAACAAACTGAGGACATCTTTTGATCATCTAATTTATTTGTGATGTCCCATTTCAAAAGAAACTTTCATCTGGTGACTCATGCAATCACAAGATAGCAGTCTAAGTTGGCCTAAGGTGTGCACTACTGCCACAGCTCAGCAATGATATCTCCCCCGACAGACACGCCGAGGAATTTTAACCTTTTAAAGTAAACTACCAATGGGTTATAGTGACCTACAATGAGTGATGGAAATTAACTAATCGAAAATGTTGGAGGTTACCCAAGAGTCACACTCCAAATTGGATGGCACTTGAACATTTGCAGCATTACAAATGGCTGTAATTGCATAGTGCAGGCTTAGATCGGAGAGATACACAAGCAGATACGAAACTGTTTGGGATGGGGCTTCGTAATGACTTGTAAGTGGTGATTATGTCTTTGGAATCATTTGTTTTGGATGGCCCGACACGAGGATTGTCCATCTGAAGTCTATGAAATAAGAAAAAAGAAAAGCTTGGCCAATCTGAGGAAACATTCACCTCATTTAGGGCAAATTTATGGTTTCTGTGACTATGCAGCGCTTGCATTGTTCTCAGCCAGAGTTGGCGGGGTGACAGCGATTTACCATTTCAGGTCAGTTCATCAGCTGAGGATGAATGGTTCAGGAAAAGCTATAAAATATTGTGAAAAATAACTCGCACGGAGATAAAGTGTTTGCCTTCCTCGACAGGCTCACTGGTTCACTTCAACTCAGAATTTCACTTACACTGTAAATGTGCTCAAATTGTGAAGAAGCGCTTTTCTCTCCAAACAGCTCATTATTTGCTTAAGCAGCCTTTTTCTGCATCGACTCGAAATTGTTTAGATGCCATTTGAAAAAAAAAAAAAGAAAATCCTCCATTTCCATCGGAAAGCCACTAATATTGCTCAGGGTGCTATCTATGTTCATGCTGAGGTGGATATCAATTAGGTGAGCCAAGCATGTAATTGATTTCCACCCTGTTACCTTTAGCTCTGGTATTTGTGATGTTGGAGACAACGCCACTGTTGGCTGTCTTTTTCTGCCGCCGCATGTCAACACCTCCACACATACATGCACTTTATTACAGTAATGGGGATAAATATGATCTATGAATTTCATTTAGGACAAATGAGCCACTGCTCATTGTCATTCCATTAATTTAAGCCGCGCATACTGTGAGACAGACACCGGGTCATAACCAAGTCCATATTAATGCCATTACAATAAAATCTGATCTATGTGAAGGAATTATGGTTTTTTAGTTTTTTTTCCTAATCAAAACGACTGATGTGCTTTTGAGTGCTTGCCTGGCTGTCTATTCCTCTCACGTAACAGGAAAAGGTTGTATTCTCCTCTTTGCTCGTGGCAATTTGAATAATTCAGTCAGATGTGTGGATGCGATTGGTCCGGCGACCTGTGTCTGTGCGGTCTACCTCACTGTATGCGGCGAGGAGATAAGGAAGTGAATCAGAGACAAGAGACACCTCGGGGAGGCTCGAGGAGCTGGGAGAGATGGGGCAACCCTGGGTCAACTACCTGCCCAGGAATGACAAGTCATGCCAGGAAGATGCGTGAGACTTAGGAGATAACGCCGTCTTTTTTTTTTGATAAGTTGAGTTTTGAGAGAATACGATAAGCTGGGATTTTGAGGCTTTTTGCCCCTATCTGACTCCACAGGTTGAAAGGAAAATGAAACCAATTCTAAACTGTACCATTATAAATGCGAGGCTGGAATGAAAAGAGGGCAAATCAGAAAATGTGTCAGAAATGGAGAAGCATGTGGTATAGTTTTCAACCGACAATTACTTTGATATTTGCATGTGTCACATGGAGGGGGAGGAAAATGTTTGATTTCAGGTATTTATATCAAATTCAGCCTCGTATATTCATGACTCAGTCTGTGACATAAATATTAGGGGCTGCTTGGTTTGGATCATATTATGTGAATGTAACTGAATCAATTCTTGCTGTGTACAGACTGTCGTTTAAAGATTTCCTTTTTTTAAGTATAAAAGAAAAGAACTCATTGCTTTGTAAAACTTCCCAACCCAAACTCTACTTGAAGCTCATGAACTATGTGATTGAAATTGCTTTCGCTGGCTGTTTATATACAGTTTGTACCATGTAAATGAGAAAATTAAATTGTACTGAAGGGACACAGGACAGCATGAACGTAAGGAAAGGAACCAGAAAATAACAGCAGGATGTTTTTACACTGATAAACTTGATCGACGAAAACATGCTCTGGCAAAAAAAAAAATAAAATAAATGATGCTTCAGCTGACAAGATGCCCCATCTTCTGTTTATGTACAGTGATAAGATGAAATCCCACCAAGAAAGATAAGTGTGAGTCTGTTTACTTGGATGTCATTCATAAAGGCAGAGGCCCGCAGAAAGGGGAAAACAACTTCTGACGTGGAGATGGAGTGATGAATGTACCCCTCCCCCCCCCCCCCCCCCCCCCAGTCCTCACATACCAGCCTTTTTAAAATTCTGTCAACGTAAACTAAGAGGGGTTAGTCATGGAAATAAAGAGGCAGAAAGGGAGGTAATTCTACATGCAGCCTACGGGTCCAATAGTTTGTTTTGTGGTCCTTCTGGGTTCTCACATACTCAGAAGGCAGCGCTGCTCAATGCTTCAAGGTTAACACTGAAGTGCTGTTTTCATTCGTACATTCCTGGAAAAGCAGAGTGCCTCAGTCACTAAAAGCCCCGGTCTCTGTCAGCCGCTCCGCATTGTGTGCGTACGTGCATGCAAATGAGTGTGTGTGTGTGCACATGCGTGCCTTTTCTTTCTGCCTACACATATACACCATCTATCAAAAGGGCCTCTCTGTTCCCTGAACTGGAAAAAAAATAAATGTTATTTTACCACAAACAGGCAGTCTCTCTGTTTAGCCCCAGAATCAGGCCGCGCTATCGCTGAGGCGTTACCTCAAAAGACCTTTGTACAGTGTGTGCGTGTGTGTGCGTGTGTGTGTCCTCTCGAAAGTGATCTCTCAACTTCCCTCAAAATGAACATTGTCATCTGTAATATGTCACGGCGATTTCAGATGAAACCACTCAGCAGTTCCTCATGACATATCAAACGGCCAAAAAAGCCACCCATTGGTGGCTTTCTGCATGTCATTGCCAGCAGAGGTGACACGGCCGTGATTACGGTGAGGAAGAGAGCCTCTCACCCTGCCTGACAGTAAACAACAAGG
Organism: Lipophrys pholis; assembly: GCF_963383615.2. Taxonomy (NCBI): domain Eukaryota; kingdom Metazoa; phylum Chordata; class Actinopteri; order Blenniiformes; family Blenniidae; genus Lipophrys; species Lipophrys pholis. The sequence continues at coordinate 5,327,962 of NC_137635.1, read as the reverse complement.
CCCGTCTAAAATGTGTGGAATTGCTGTCGCACCTCGGCGACGTCGGGTCTGTTTGACATGACAACTTTGAATTCGTGTTCATTTGTGAAGTCGTTGCCGGAGGTTGTGTGATCATTATAAGGAAAAAAAAAAATAGAAGTTGAACGGAAAAAAAAGGAAAATAAGTCAAGAGTGGGAGTTACATTGATGCTATTAATGACTTGGAGCTCAAGTTTTCTAGCACCATAATGATAGAGAATATATAACCACTTATCTTTTTTGATTCTGTGCATATATTACAATAGCTCACTGATGTGTTTTTTTATTATGTCTTTAAAGGTACTGGAGGAATCTTTATTATGACAAGCATGTTTTTGAAAATTTGTTAAATTAGCTTGCTGGCTGTCATCACACCTATCAGAGAAACATAGGAAGTAGGTGGCCCCCGTGTCACTAGTCTTGTATGTGACCGTTTGACAGTTGAAAATGCTGGGGTGCTAGTTTCCCTCCCACCTGTGCTGTTATCCCCCTGCTTCTTTTGGATTCTGTTTTCTTACCACAATCACCATGTACTTTGCATTAATTAGGGTTCAGCTTCATTGCATTTCTGCGGGTAATTGCTTTGTCCTGATATCCAGTGAACTGGTCTCTCTTGCTGTTTTAATAAGCACAATGATTTTAACGATCTGGCACCTGACCGGATTTGTATGCTTTACAGTCTCACTGCATTTCAAATCAGAGTAGTATATTTACATGCATGCTCGCGCGCATGCATCAGCCACTTTATTAAGGTACACCTGTTCAAACACCTGTTCAACCAAAACTCAAATAAGCTATTCAAATGGCTGGAATGGGGAAGAAAGGTGATTCAAGTGATTTTTAACATCGTATGGTGGTGGGTGCCAGATGGGCTCATCTGAGTATTCCGGAAACTGTTGATCTACTGGGATTTTTCACGTACAACTAACTCTAGGTTTATAGGGAATGGTCCCAAAAAAATACAAAAAATCTCCAACCTTGAAAGTCAGGGTGTACAGCAGCAAAAGACCACAGAGGATGTCACTCCTTTCAGCTAAAAATGGCAAACTGAGGCTACAGTTCATACAGGCTCTTCAGATTTGGACAATAGATAATTGGGAAAACACAGCCTGGTCTTTTGAGTCTTCACTTCTGCTGCCATGCTAAAATGGTAGGGTCAGAATTTGGTGTGAACAACATGAAATGATGGATCCATTCTCCTGCTGGTGGTGTAATGGTGTGGTGGAGATTACGTTGGCACACTCTGGACCCTTCAGTATGAATTTATTTGGATTTTTTCCATGTGCATACAAAATAAAACATACAAATATATATGAATAATTTTTAATGACATGTAAAAAGAAAACAGATGACACAAAAAAGTCATAAATAAGACTTATTTCTGTTGTGGTCCTCATTAAAAAAAAAATAAAAAATGAAATAGTGACTTTATAGTGAACAATTAAAACACAAAATTGTACAAAAGTACGGTATAAGTTTAGAATAGATGGATAAATACAAGTTCAACCTATACAAATCTATTGCACAAAATCTTTTCTCACAAATGTATATAGAGATCCCAACATAAGGTATCAACTGAGCATGTCCGTACATTTATGACCAGAGTATACGATCTTCTGATGGCTACTTCCTGCTCGATAGCGCCATGTCACAAAGCTCAAATCACCTCAAACCGATTTCACTGTACCCCAATGTTCTCCAACTATTAGAGCTTCTTTGGGACATTTAACACCATGGATGCTCAAAAAACCTCCAGCCCTGCTTCTTCCTGTGAATGTGGTCCATGCTGTTCTTTCCCAGAAATGAAGGGAAATGTCTGACACCTTTATTTAAGCTGTTTACCAGAGGTCAGTCACAGCTCACACTCTTTCAACAATTGTTTGCACCTCTGTGCCAAGTGTGCTTCTTCGGGAATATAACAAACGACGTTGAGATAATAATACAATATTATTGACTTCAAACTCTTGATTTCGCCACTGGCTTGTATTCTAGATTATACCTGATTGCCTTCCAAGTATCACAATGGAGATGTGCATATATCATCCTGGTTACTTTTATGACACCACATTGTACCTTGCTTGGACAGTCTGGGTATAATAGATCAGTAGATGACAATCTGCTTTAAAACTTTTTCCGTGAACTCTTCTGTCTTCTAAAGAAGTTTTAATCTTTTTTCCTCCCCCTGTATTAATTAAGGGATGTATAAATATCACAGGCAAAACTTGAGTGCAAATGTTCCCGTTATAATGAAAGAACCAAAGTGTTATATTTGAGTCATATCGAACTACATTGTTAACGTCAAGACAGCTCAGCCACTCTTTCCACAAAACTCAAGGCGACCCTGACAGTTGAGTGGCTGGAGTGTTTCCCTATTTATTACTCTTACACATTTATGCTTCCCGAAGATATGATGCTACAAAAAGAAAAAAGAAAAAGGCTGGTCTTGTAGTATCATAATTATGGATTTTAAAATTATTAACTGACCAATTCAAACATGCTGTGGTGTGGACACATCAGATGATACACAAACATCACTGTCGGATATCTACATACATATTTTTGATGATGAGTGTTACATGCCAGACATGTAATATAGTTAAGCTTGGTTTGTGGGTGGGTTTATCTTCCCTCCTGCACTTTTCTCTGCCTCCTCCTCTGTCTGCTCTCAGGTGTGATCAGCTTAATCGCCTGCACCTGTGGCTGCTGTTGTGTCTCCCAAACTCCTATCACTACTACTTCCACCACTGCTACTACTTCTTCCACTACTACTACTGATGACGATGATAATGCAGTCATACATCTTATTAATGACACATCTGACTAATTTGAATGGGGCGACTTGAAGTCGTTTATTTTGCGAAACCTTGTATTTATGTGTTATGGTGTGTTTGTTGATAACTGGTAAGTGGGAAATATCTAACATTCAAGTGGGAAACATGCAGAGACTTTGGTCCGTTTACACGAGAAACAGTATTTAATGATCTGCTATATATCTTATTGCTGTTAAAAATGAAATAGACAATAGTTGGCCAACTAGAAAAAGCTTCTTTTTTTTTTTTTTTAGATCCGTGAGCAGTGAAGTGTGTCATCAATATTAACTTTACAAGGATAATTTTACCTGTGTGTTGGATTATGCCAGTTATGACTCCCCACTGGGGAATGGGAATTTCCCAAATTGTAATTCACCAAAATCCCAGATTTATAATCTTATCAAGTTATGTACACACACACACACACACACACACACACACACACACACACACACACACACACACACACACACACACACACACACACACACACGGCTCTGCATTATTCCATTGAGAATTCATTAATGATTTTGTAACGCCTTCATAAAGATATAAAGCTTTTCTCTTCCACCAAAAGAGTTCTGGTCTCCCACATAGCAACATGCTCCATATTTCTCCTGGTGATTAGTGCGGTGTGCATTGCAGCGGCAGTGGAAGTGACGAGACGGGCTCTAATGTAGGGGGACAGGTCAGGGGAGGCATGTCTTGAGACACACTGTTAACCAGATTGGAGTTTGTATGTGTGAAATGTCAGTTTAGATCAACAAACCAGCAGCTATAGCGGCAACTGCGTGGCCTTCCCTCGATTGGCTTTTATGCAAAACAATTGCAGGGAGATATTCTTTGTGTGTGTATATCACCTAGTAAGAGGTGTATTTCACAGGTGTTATATAGTAATACAATCATATTTAATATGAAAAAAGAAAACATTTGCGTGTTCTTACAGTGTAAATATGCAATATGGCACAACAATATGACTACAGAGTTTTAGAATTGGCGTGGGAATTCCTTTCAAAAGGCAATGTAAAGATGGTAAGAAATTATTGTACAGGTTCATCTACAGTAAGTCAGTTTTCTCATCAAATATTATTGGATTTAATGGCCTTCCAGTTTGCTTTGTTGTTTTTCCATTGCTGATTTACAATTGGTGGAATGCATTAAAGTAAGGTGGTTCATGCATTACATGTAAGCACAGTGGCATTTTTAATTACCACAAGGCTCATATAAGTGCTATGTAAAGATGCGAGTATTTCCCCAGTAATGGCTTACTGTGGGGAAATTAAGTGTGGATGGTGGAGAACGGTCAGTGTGTTTTAATAAGCAGGCCTTTAACAACAAGTCTCCATGCTGTGTGGCTTAACTGACTGACTGGCTCAGTTGCTTCTTGGCTTGAAATCATTCATAAGAGGCAGATACTGATTTTGACTGCTCCCTACAAAGCAACATGCACCACGTTTGGTTTGAGACTTCCTGGATACATTTTCTTTCTGCATTAATATATAATGTGTTCCTAATTTGACCATATAGAAACATACATAACGATTCCACCCATGTGCTCGTCTCATTATGTGCAAACCAACTGTTTTCCCCGATTCATTCATTGTGTTTTTCTCATGTTGCGTATTTGACACTGGTCTGAGGGCTCTTCCTTCACACCAATTAAAAAATGTACACACACACACACACACACACACACACACACACACACACACACACACACACACACACACACACACACACACACACACACACACACACACACACACACACACACACACACACACACACACACACACACACACACAGACTATTTAATCACACAATATATCATGTATTATTAAGCAGGGTTTTGAATAAAACATAAAGGTTAGTCTCTCCCAAATCATTGTCAAAGGAAAAGGGAAAGAAACAAAATATGTAGGCATATTTGTATGGCGCTGTCCTGCAGCTTGAATTAATCCTGCTGTGAATTTAGAATTCAGCTAATACAGTTTCTGTCATGGTCAACGAAGACATGCAAAACATATTTAGCTATATTTTTATTTTGGATTCTATTCCAGAACAGTATGTTGAATAAACCTCAGCCAAAGTCCCTTTTGCCATGGACATTTCTTTGTAATAGTGACTCAAGAGATTTGGAAACATTTTATTCAAAGCCCCTTGGTAGCAAAATAAAATACTGTGTTGGAAATTGCTCTTTCCATTAACCACGGGGTAAGATAAATGCAGTGAAAAACAAAGGCTACTCTAGGAGATACAGTTGGTGCACATTTTAACAGATATTTACCATCCAATGATTACGATCCCCGGAGACAGGACCACCCACCAAGTAAGACACAAACTGGTTGTAGGAGGAGGATCGCGCAATGAGTCTTTGGAGGTCAGCTTAGTGTTTGTGGGTGGGAAACTCGCAGCTAATCAAGTATGGAGGCTCAATGCATCGATGGTTTAAGGCAAACGGAGAAAGTGTGAAGGACACTGGGATGAGGGTTGTGCGCCTGAGACGAGAAATGTAGGAGGTATCGTGGAGTGAACACCACTATAATTGACTTCCTCAACGATTGTCATTGATTGCATCCGGTTTTATACTAGCTCGTGTATAATGAAGTAAAAATGTGAACTTTTGAATGGCCATGTCATGAGAGAGTAAAAACCTGGTGCTCGTTTGTCTGTAGAACAAAACATTGGTAATCTGTCGTGTTACATTTGTTCAGTGAGATTTTTATTCTGAGTTTGAGGACCATTCTGTTTGGCGTTTGCATGTTCTCTTAATATACTTTTTTTTTTTTTAAATGCGTGTTTGGTAGATTAGATTCTCAGAATTAGCTGCAAATGTCAATGGGATCTGCTCTAGTTTTTTTCTGATGCCAAGTCGGACAATATAAAAGATGGATGGATGAAGATATATACATGATGGTGCAGTTAACATCGCCACTTTTCCCCAAAATGGTTGAAGGAGGGCTTTTCTTTGAGATGTTTTTATGTTCTCTCTCTGCAGCCCTGACTTGTTTATGTGTACTTTGTCTTCCTCCCACAGTCCAAAAACATGCCCTTAGGCCTAATTGGCAGCTGCATTGGCTATTGGTGTGAGTGTGTGACTGTCAGTCTCCCTGTGTTTCCTCTAATGGGCTTTCCACTAGTCAAGGCTGCTCAATATCAAAAAAAACTGCAGCCCTAACTTTGATGACCCTGTATCATAAACCCCTATCAAGCAGGTTTAAAAGATGTACGCGTGGATGTGAAAACATAGGCATGGAGGGAAAACTACAAACAAGACAGGATGTTGTTGAGGTATTGGATGGTTGTGGAGACACGGTTCAGCTTGAATAAACTTTCATCCTAATGGCTGCTGGGTGAGTTGCATTTGAGTACAGACAAAACTTATTACAGTTGACACAGCCAAACTGAAATGATGAGCCTGTGCAGCACTGTCCCCAGCTGGGCTACCCCCCGCCCCCACCCTCCCAACATTAACGACGGACGAAACCCGGTAACTAAATGTTGTGATGTGCCTACAGGCAGCAATAGAGGAGGTCCACCGCTTTTGGCAACAATGGCAGCGAACAGCTGATCCCATTTGTAAGCGTATGACTTGGCCGCGCCGACAATATGGAATGGAAATGGCTAATTTCTTTGATATTCCCAGTTGTAGACTGATGATTCAATCACTGCTATATATATATATATATAATATTGTCTGCCTGCTACACCCTGATAAGATGAATCCAGATGAACTTTATGAGATACATGCATAAAAAGCTTTGGCGCCGTGAGCCACACCACTGATATCATGTTGGTAAGATGGTGCTGATGCATATTTTACATCAGCACAGTCATGCATCATATATGTTTTATATAATTACACTATAAAATAATACTTGAGGGTGTGTATTATTTTTTTATGGATGTATTGATTAGAACTTTTTGGTTGTTTGGAATGTAAGAATTTTCAGTGGGCTCATATTCTTTGTCAACCTCTCCAATCAGCACCATGGACAGCTCTTGTTGTTTTTTTCTTGTATTTGCTGCTGTTCGCCTTGAACTCTTGGCTAAATGTTAGAGCCTGATATCGATAACGACCCCAATTGATATAAAATCTCATGTCATAAAACCTGAAATGTAATAACTGGTTGATAATGTAACAAGACGTACAACTTTTTAATATTAAATTATGGGGCAGGTTAAATATTTTCCCTTGAATATTGCAATAATTCCATTACATCATAAAGTGAGTCAATGATTTATGGTTTGGACTTGAGCTTGAATTGCTTCAATTGGAATAACACTGAAAGAATGAGTTCTAAAAGTTTGGGCTATTTGTTTATCTATATACAGTTTCTGGTATTTATGTATAATTGCTGTTGCCCAAGTCATTCTCTAAAACCTGTTATCTCTTTCTCCAATCATCGGTATAAAATAAGTATAAGCGTTAAACATATTAAGATAACAATTCAGGTCATTACATTTTGGGTCATTGTTGCATATCCGGCTCTAACGAGGTAAACATTTCACTTTGGCCAGTGCTTTAGGCACATTTACTCTCACGTCTCACAAACTCTTACAGAGAGCAACGATGGGAAAGTTTGATTGCTCTGCGGTTCACACAGTAAAACACATTGCATCTTGACCTTTGACTCGTGATGATTTGGGTACCCAGACTGTTCCACAAACTAAAATCTTTTCTTTTCTTTTTTTTTTTATTCTTTTTTTATTGAAAAGTAACTCATGGCGTGTGGGATAATAAACTGCAGCTTAACATGTGCCACTTTAGCTCTGACATGACATTAATCCAACCTATATCAGAGCTTCTCACCAGCTTCTGGTATTCTTAAGGATATAAAACACCTCATTGAAAACTCAAAACTACACCAAACGAGGATTCGGCCCTAATCTTACCCACATACTGCTGATGTGCTCTCACAAAAGTAAAAGACGTTCTAATAAATTGGTCAGATTCTCGGCTCGCACTGTCAAGTAAGTCTAGACTTGGCATTCAGCAGGAAGATTCTGTCTCTTTTTCAGAAGTGGACATATTGCCTAACAAGGTCCTTTGCTCTCTCCTGCAGCAGGTACCTACACCTCCAGGTTCTGCTCTGACAGGCAACCTATCTAACATTCAAATAGAGACTTTCCCTTGAACACGACCTGCATTATATTTGCAAGTGCATTGATCCCACAAGAGCAGGGATTTCCAAGTGGATGAATTAGATGCAGTCAGGGAGCGCAATGTGGTTTCTCCTGATTAACTTTCTCATATTCTCATTTAACTGAGTGCTGAAGGCCAAAGGGAAAACTGTAGCGGCACTTACAAGGGAAAAAGAAATCCCTGAAATTTAGAGATGAACTGAGGCTCCAACGCAGAGCTGACGTCCGGGAAGAGCCCTGTGTGGGAGAGGATCATACAATCTCAGGAGAAACTACACGCAGTTACCACCCCGGATTTTTTTTATTTTTTTCCCCGAGTTGATGGAGGAAGACCAGAAATGGAAATCCACAGAAATGTGGGGCCAGCTAATTATTCTTATTGCCTCAGGAAAACCCTGAGCTGTGTGGCAGCTTGCATCCAGAGTTCAGCAGAATCACATAGGGACCTCACCAAGTGCAGGAGCAGTGCTAAGCTTTCCACTGATTTACTGGTCAGGATTGGTGAACCCCATTAAGTGCTAATCCTGTTTTACAGGGTTGAATTAGGGCCAATTCAAGAATACATTCACCTTTACTGGGCACACTCACACACACACACCACAACGCCACAAGAGTGCATCACAGCAAGAAAAGAGCACTAAATAATTATTTTTCTTATTTTATTGTGGAAGGGTACTGGTTGCCCAGTAGTCTGTTGAGAATTGGGCAGATACAGCACAGGGTTGTGTTTTGGTCTGGAAATAGGCCCTGTTGATTTCCAAGAAAAACAAATGCACACTCCGGCATGGTCTGTGGTAGTGCAAAAAACTGTGTTCTCATTGACAAGAAAAAAGATGATGTGTCTATTCCTGGATGTGGACAAGGTTACACATCCTGGAAGCTATGCTTGGGAAATATTGGCTCACTGGAGATGCTTGAATGAAGCCACCTACATTGAGAGGAGTCATTGATTTATAATAGCATTCAGAGGGTGATGATCAATACAGGGATGGGATTTGTAATTGTTTATGCAGTGCAAGTGATGTGGATGAAGGGAAAAACCGCATCCAAGAAAGCAGTTTTTTTCTTCTTCTTCCCTTCAAGAGACTGGAAGGTAATGGTGTTTGTGGGGGTTGGCAAGAGTGAGAGGTCATCCATTTCCTTCTGAAGACCATCATTCACTTTTTCTAGTGGCACACTGGTCTAGATAATAGCTTTGTGTTGGAATTAAGGAGGCCATGCCGATTTTATACAGGTTAATGACAATGGACACAATGGATTCGATCACCAGTTCATGAAGCTATAAATAATCTTGAACTAGGAAATACCCGAGGGAACAGACCAGATGAAATGATATTTACCCGTGACCACCCTCCAGGATCAGGATAAGTGGGAATTGCAGCAAAATTTACTTAACTGGCATCAGTGGACATTCATCAAGGGCTGTGACCTTAATGGCTCCCTTCAAGCAGAGAGGTGGTTCCCAATTCCTCACACATGAATGAAGGGGACTGTAGGCGCAGAGGCCGTGGTCCATAGACTTTCATGGCCTTGAATCACACCAAATAAATGGATGAATAAAAAGTTAGACCAAATAGATTGGATAGCCCAACACAACATGACACAAGTGATAATTCAATCTAGACTGTTTTTTTTAGCTTGGTGATTGAGATCACATGTGGGTACAAGGGGTATAATTAGTACATTTGTTCATTTTAAGACCCACGTGGTGTGAAATATACAATAACAATAAAAAACAAACAAAAAAAAACTCGACAACAAACTGATTGTGTTTGCATATTTAAATGTTACCTTTCAAGTTATTTTTTATTTGGAAAGCTGTTATACTCAGAAGCACATCTTCTAAAAACTCAAGTTTTAGACAATTTAAGCCAACATTTCAGGTCACTGAATAAATTCCTCTCCTGGAAATCCTCTTTTTTTTTTTTTTTTTCTTGCTTAAGAATCTTCAAGTGCTTGAGAGGGGTAAAAGAGCACAGTGAATTCCTGGGAGGGAACAACTGTCGACAGCCTGTCAAGTTCAAAGGCGTCTTCAGAGTGGGACACTACCTCCACTCCTGAAGTGGTAAACAATGCAGTCAGACTCATCGTACACATTAGCAAAGCGGCTCAGGAAAATCCGCGCTGGAACATGAATAAGCAGGGAGTCACATTGCTGCAACTGTGTCAGTCATCTTGTGTTATTTATAAAAATCAATTGAGAACCCAACCTCGGGGGTAATGGGAATCGTTATTATGAAAACAGAGCGTTCAAAATGGCATCCTTGTGGTGTCAGTTGGGGAAAGTGGGGAGTTTGAGATGTATCAGTCTTTGCCATGAGCGGTTTGTTTAGTAATGAATGAGAATGGTTTGGATTCTGTCGGACTTATTGTGAGGTTAAAGGTCATGAACCATGTTGTTATAGAAATCGGATGGAGGGGGAAAAGGGCAGCAGTATTTGTGGATTCCTACTCGCCAACATTTTTTACTGGATGTGATAGCACAGCACAGATTCTAGGTCATATTTTTCATATTCATACTGCCTGACCATATTTTAGACTGTTTTATATTTCATCTCATTATTTTATTGCTGTTTAGTTTGAAGCAGGCCTTTGATCTTGATCGTCTCACTTCATGTGTGAGTATGTGTTGATATGACAATAAAGCCATGACTCGTTGAATCCATCTCTCCTTTTCGTCCCCGCCACTTTCCTCCGTCTTCACAGTGAGACATAATGAAAACGCCAATCGTCAAGGATTATGATCACAGTATATACCCACACATACTTTCCAGTGACAAGCTCTGCTTTGGACTTGTCAACTACTCTTTTTCCATTGTTGAAAAATAAATCGATCATGCTCCAAAGAACCAAACAGCCAGCCTTAAATAATGCATCTACCATACTTAAATCGCTGTGACAATACTTCAGCAACTGGAGGAAATTACCGTGTCGACTTGTGTCTTGTAACCCTTTTTTTTTTAGATACTTTCCAGGATCAAAAGTCTCCAAATAAACAGTTTTGTTGAAACTGAGCTACTCTCCTAAGACACACACACACACACACACACACACACACACACACACACACACACACACACACACACACACACACACACACACACACACACACACACACACACACACACACACACACACACACACACACACACACACACACACACACACACACACACACACACACACACACACACACACCGGGTGGAGTGGCTCGTGTAAAAATATCTCTGGTTCGAGCCAGGGCTTTCTATGCAGAGTTTACATGTTCTATCTAGAATGCATCAGCCTTTCACCTTCTGTCATTTGAAATCATGTCTAAGTTACAAGAACCAGGACAGAAAATCGAACAACAGAGTACAACGTACTGGATCTTGATACACAATGTGCAGTTTTAAATATCCTTTTTTTCTTGTTTTCTTGTTCATGCCACACCCCGGCACGGAGGTTTTTAATTATTCTTCTTTTTTGGCATGTCTGCTAAGCCTCAAGCTGAACGTAGACTTTTAACATGAGAGACATGCATTCACTCTAAAGTAACATAAGTGAAAAAACAACTAAATGAATGACACTGAGGATTGGTTAGTGTCCGAACTATATGAATGAACTAGTATGAATAAAGTAGACTCTAAGTAAGACATAGCTTTTGGGTTTGTCTCTGTAAAAAGCACTTAGAAATGACTGTGTTGTATTTGGTGCTACATAAATAAAGTTGAATTGAACAGCTGCCAACTCAGTCTACTTACTTAGTCTAGTATTAAGTTTTGGTGATTGGTTGATGAAATAATTCCGCCATGTTAATGCCTGTTAAGATCCATAAACAATAAAAAAATAAAAAAAACATGACAGGAAGAGTGCTGATAACTTTCACTTTGAAAGTGAAATTAGGTGGGTAAGTGGTGCATGGTGGAGCAGTGGTTAACATTGTCGCCTCACAGTGAGAAGGCCTGGGTTTGAATACTAGCCTGGCCTTTCTGTGTGGAGTTTGCATATTTGGGTTTCCTCACAGGTTCATTGGTGACCCTAAATGGTCCCTAGGTGTGTGTGTGTCGTCGTCTCTGTGTTGTTTTCCCTGGCGACCTGTCCAGGGTCCTTCCTGGCTTCACCCATCGTTAGCTGTGATTGAGTCCCGCGACATTAAAAAGCAGTACATAAGGTAAATGGATGAACGGTGGTCCTCAAGCCTGATCTGGTTGTACTTGTTACACTCATGGTTTTCCACAATAGCAGATTTCATCATTATGACTTGTCTTTATTCACATTACATTCAGTCCCATAATGGTTCTGTGCAATAGTTCATTTTGATTATCTTAAATCTCTTGTATTACAGTCAGTTCTGAAAATGTGTGCTTTAATTAAAAAAAAAAAACACTTTTTAAATCCCCACTCAATTATTTTAAAGTAACGTTTTGTACAAAATTACAGATTGTGGGAGACGTCGCTTCTCCAACTTCTTCAAAAATCTGTAAGCCCTGAAATACACTGGCTGCGAGCATGAAATTAATGTCAAAAAAATATGATTTATTCATTTTTGCTCGTTCAAAACAAAGACATAAAACCTTGTGATTTTTGTTTGTAACGCTTCGAATTTCAAAACAATATATCTCCACTTAAAGAAAAGGAGACAACAACAAGAGATATAGCTTTTAACACCTACACTCCTTTTTAGATATCCATATTTGATTAAAACATTTTTCTTTACACCAGATTACACCATTCATGCGTTTCTTTTCAATAACTCCAAATCAACTTTTGCACTGCATGTGTTTTTTTTTTTTTTTTTTTATGTCGGCCAGTCACACTGCACAATGGAAATCGCCTAAAGCACTGGTGTCCCCTGTGAACTGGAAAATAAGGGATTCATCTGCTGCTGCCCACGGAAGTATCAAGTTGAAGGAGCTGCTCTAACTCGCTCATAAATTATGAGCCTGGTGTTGGGTTTGTTTGCTCTTGTGTGCCGCTGGTGGAAGACATCGAGGTGGCGCCTCATCCCTTTCCCTCCTCATCCCTTTCCCTCCTCATCCCTCCCCATCCCTCCCCCCCCGATCTCCTTTACTCCCTGGGGTGTGTCTATGGTTGCTCCTCTCTTTCTGTGCGTGTGTGAGAGAAAGAGAGAGAGAGAGATAGAGAGAGTGTGTGTGTGCTGGTGTTGTAGCCGCTTCCTCCCTCTGCCTCCCATCTGCATCTGCTGCAGAGCTCAGCCAACACGCATCCACCCCCCCCCCACTCTCTCTCTCTCTCTCTCTCTCTCTCTCTCTCTCTCTCTCTCTCTCTCTCTCTCTCTCTCTCTCTCTCTCTCTCTCTCTCTCTCTCGTTTTGCCACATTCTTCCCCCTCCTCTGCCGATGAGTGTGTGAGAACACACACCTGAAAACGAGAGGAGGAGAAAATTAGAGAGAGGGATGGGGCAGTCACTATTCCTCACTTTGGAGCATTGAGGACGGTGAACCGGTGAACCGGTGGTTGGGAGAGAGAGAGAAGCGCCGGATGGGATAGGAGCGGTGAAAAACCCACATCAGTCACCGCGGATTGAGCAAACCTCTCTCTCTCACACTCTCTCTCTCTCTCTCTCTCTCTCTCTCTCTCTCTCTCTCCAGTCTGCAGCCTCCAAGAACAGCCGCCGCATCATTTTTTTCAGAGCAGCAGCCCCCTCCCTTTCTCCCCCCATCATCCTCGCCTCTCTCCGTCTCCTTTTTCCTGCTGCTTGCACCACTGTGGGAATGCAGAGAAGGTAAAGAAAAAGATCTATATTTTTTATCCCCCTCTCTCCATCCATCCAACACGGGGATCTATCTACCTATCTATCTATCTATCGTCACCCTGACGCACGGCTGTCATTCCGGGGGAACCGACCAGCGCAGGGATTGGACCTGGATCACTTGGATGTTTTTCTTTTTCTTTCTTTCTTTTTTTTTTTTTTTTTTTTTAGCCTGCTCTAAAACATCAGAGCATCGCCAACAATAACAGCCGCCACAAATCTCCTCTGCAGACCCGACCGGATCCCTCTCTCCGTTATTCCCTCCAGTTTCGGAGGCTCGGATTAGGGCAGCTGGGTGGCCGTCAGCGGCAGCAGCAGCGGCAAAGTTGAGGCAGCCGACAGAGACGCTGCAAGTGCCGGAGAGGCGGAATGAACTCAGACGCAACCTGACGGGACTGTGCCACACGAGAACAATCACTGGTTTGTATTTAATTAAAAAAAAAATAATAATATTTTTTTTTAAAGACCATATGCGGCCGATAATCAACCGATTGAGAGCGGAGAAGGGTGCCGCCGGAGCCTGGCTGGCTGGTCTGCGCACGCATACACGCACATGGATTTACAGCGCCAGTCTGAAGCCCAGCGCGCACCGGATCGATATTCTTCTCCCTTCCTCTTTTTCTGTATTTTTATTTTTTTTTTGCGGCGGCTTCTTAACAAGGGAGTGAGGCATCTTGGGATTTATCATCGCTTCGTTAGCGCTGAACTACAGTGAGGACCCCCCCCCCCCCCCCCATCCCACCCCTCCCCACACCCACACCCTTTACCCCCACCCCCACCCCCCTCACCCTCACCCTCACCTGTCCATAACCTGTGCGACTATATTCTTGGTGCATGTGTGTGTGTGTGTGCGTCTGGGTGTGTGTGGGTGTGTGTGTGTGTGTGTTTGGTTTGTTGTCCGCCAGAGGGAGTGTAGGTTATACTGCTTGTGTATGCATTTGAGTGCTGTGCCAGCTTTTAATTAGTAGTACGTGACTGTGAGTGTATATATTCTGCTCGTGAGTCTCAGTTCATGTTTTAAATGTTTGTGCATGTTGGGATATAGGCTAGGCTTTGTCTTGGTATTTCCTTAAAGATGCATAGCATTTCTCCTGCACCACATCTCCTTCCTCGTACTTGCCCTTGTATCTCTTGGCCACCTGTTTGACCTCCTGAATATCTCTAAGAAAGAAGAAATCAAACAACTTCAATCTTCAGCAAGATGAGTGAGCGCTCGGGTGCAAGCACTCTGGCAGCCATGACGCTGGAGGAGCCAGGGGCTGAGCAGCCGTCTCCTCGAGCCCCGGGCCCTCTCCGCTGTGGCCCCTGTGCCGTGTGGCCTCGCCAGCAGACCTGGCTGTGCGCCGTGCCCCTCGTCATGGGTTTCGTGGGACTTGGACTCAGCCTCATGCTGCTGAAATGGATTGTGGTGGGCTCCGTCCAAGATTATGTTCCCACTGATCTGGTGGATCCGAAAGGTAGCATTGGACAGGACCCAATATTTCTCTCTAAACCCAGTGCCATGCCCAAAGGGCCTGACATTTCCACCACCACCACAACTTTAGCCGCCTCTACGACAGCAATGGTGTCGACGACCACGCCGTTGGCAGCGGACGGTACAGCTCCTGCACCAAGAACTCGTTCAGAGCCACCAGCAAACCATTCTGCCAATGGCAGCACTGCCACAGGAGATGGCAACCGTGCCCCACACCTTCACAACCGTGTCGGGACGCGCATTAGTGGAACTGTGGCTACCACCTCTGCTACTCGAGCCACCCGCCCACCCAGTGGCAAGGAGTTTCCCCCTCGAAGTAAAGGAAGCAGCAGTAATGGACGTAATGGAGTTGCCAACCCAAAGCCAGGACAGACTTTGGTCACCATCACCACCACGGCGTCCACCACGAGCACAGCTACTGTGAAGACCACTGCCAAGGTGCAGCTGACCACCTCCCAGCCGGCGGCCCCAGTCAAGCCAACATTGCGCCTGAACTACGGGCGTCCAGGCAGAGGCCCGTCGACCCGCCCACACCATCGCTTCCGAACACGTGAGTACAATTTTTCATATTACTGCTACGCAAAGAGGACAATTGTTCAAAGGTATCTGTGAAAGGCAGGATGCTTATGACAGAAAGCCTCTTCTCTGGGCCGTTACAGCAGGAACAATGCTTCATTATTAGCTTCCAGTTGTTACCTACGTATATCCATATGCACAAAACCCCTTTCATATGAAAGGCTTTGTTGTACTTCACCGTCTCAGAATATATTTTTCTTTTTATATCAACATGTGGATACTCCAGCAGCTTAACATTAATCGTATTCATTAGCACAGGCAGATATCAGGGGATATTCTCAGTATTTTCAACCTTCTCGTCTTTATCTATCACTTGTGCGTTAATCCGATATGAATCTCACCCCTGAGGGAGTTTTTTTTTTTTTTTTTTTTTTTTTTTAAACTCCGTGGTTTAAGTACCATGAAAGGCAGGGTTCCAATCTAGCAGATTTTATATTGTTTTGTCTCTGAGAGTTAAAGCTTTGTGATGTGCGCTGTGACTGAGGACAGCATATTTGTGTTATGAAAACAAGTAACAGGAGCTGGTGAGGTGCCGAAGTGGGAGAAAGGCTGGCTCTCACCTCCTGTCTAGAGGAATCAGATATAGCAAGGCCACACATCCCATTTAGATGAAAGGATACTGGGAGCAGAATGTCGCAGGAACTGCTTTCACTCTGCAGGGGGATGTGGAGAGGCGGGGGGGGGGGGGGGGCTTTGGAAATAAGATGCATAGAGGGCGGAGAACAAGGTTTCATAGGACAAGTGGAAATAAACAAAGTGGAAAATGTGGAGAAAAGAGGAATATTTTGACGACAACATAAAGTTGAAAAGAATGGCGGAGGAAGCAAGTGAATGCGGCGAGCATAACAAAGCAATGGAATGGGAGTGGGAGCGATGAGAAGAGATAGATGGCAGATGGAGAGGGCTAAGTGAGGAAAAGGCTTGAGGGAGCCGGAGAGTATAAAGCAGGGGAGCTATGAATTTTGCATATTTTGCATTGTGTAAAAAAGGAGGACTTCGTGATTATTAATTCCACAAGGGGCATGCTTTTGACATCACACAGAATGTTTCTTTTTATTTCTCGGCTGTGGGTGGGGCAGGATGTTACCATGAGTGCAAGTAAGGCTTTGTAGAATTTGGTATTTTCTCCAACTTATGAAACACGTTTTTTTTTCTTGTTTTTTTTCATAAACACTGCTGGAACTTTGAGGGGATTTAATTTGCTTCCTTTGATTTATTGCTAATTTTTTTCTCATGATCTATATTTAGTTGCATTTTCTCCTTTGCTTCCTGTAAAAGGGCTTATTATGGGAATGAATATGAAATAGTTTCCTGTTCATCTTTGGGCAAACTGCTCGAGAGGACACTGGCAAAATGTTAATATGAAAACTGAAACCATTATTTTCTCCTCATTCTTGCTGTGGATCGTATGTTTGAACAACAGCGCCGGTTGGTTACATCCTCTCGTTTTTCCGCCGTTCGCATCAATGGCATCGACTCCACTGACAAATAGTGATCAAATGACATTTCTTCTCGAAAGGTGTGGAAAATATTTCCAGGAGAGGCGTTTCAGTAACGAGTATCAAAGTACGTGTATGGCGGTTGCAGTTTAGCTACTGAGGAGGTTGTACTGTAAAAGAGAGAACTGGCTTTGGTCAGCTCATACGTCCATAAATCACAGATTCCAGTGGTACCGGATGTATAGAAAAGCCTATCAGAACTCATCAGACTCCTTCTGCAAAACAACCCACTGACCGAGAGTCAATTACATCACTTGACAAAGAGCTGCCAAATAGCTGAAAGCTGCCAAAGCGCGCAGCCCCCTCGTGTGAACGTCAGGCAGCATCTGTTTGTACTGTATAGGATAAAAGGGCACAGTCTTCAAAAGCCGAGGCCCACTTAGGCAATGCCGCTTTATCTTTTTAAAGCATTAAATACTTAAATATAATGTTAATTTTCATTCAAGGTGGGGTTTTTTTTTTGTTTTGTTTTTTTAAGGTTAGTTTCCATCCTGCACGTTGACATCATGCCCAGTGGGCTGACATTTTGTCCCACTTGTTGATTCTTTACTTTTAGTAAATATCTGTCAGGCAGCAGGTGGCACTTTACAAGCACCAAACCACAACGCTGCCATATCCAATCAGATCGAAATCAGCAATCTATCCATCTTTTAAACCCGCCCCATCCAACTTTCGGTTGCCGGAGGCTGGAGCCAATCCCGGCTGACAATGAGCGAAAGTCGGGGGTACACACCAGACAGGCAGCCAGTCCATCACCGCGCTAACACAGAGAGACAAATGATCACACTCACATTCACATTCACACCTACAGGCAAGTTAGAATCACTAATTAACCTAGCAGACAAGTCCCTTCACTCTACCAGGGTGCCAAAGTACCATAATCCTTCCACAGAAACGTGCAGGGGGACCATGCAAACTCTACACATAAAGATAACCAATACAATCGCTATGTGGCCCAGTTGAAAAACCAATGAACACAAATTTGTCTCCACCATTACTGTAGAAACAATGCCACTCAATTAAAAAGAGCTTGCAAACTAAAAGCTGGAGCACAGAAAACCCCACTCTCAGCCTTTCCAATGTTTGCCAGAATCATTGCAGCAGCAGCAGCAGCAGCAAGAACATTCAGTAAGCAAAGGTAGGATTTGATAAAAAAAAATTTAATAAAAAAAAACTCTGGCACAAACATGGTGATTTCTGAAGAAATAGATTCTGTGGATCTGCACCTGTCTGCTGATTGTTGGACACAAACAAAAACACTAAATATCATTATTATCTTGAAAGCAATGTCATTTTAACAACCAGATACCTCACCAGAGAGTTATGGCGGTCTTACGGCTATTGTCATCAGCACATGAAAGCTGTTGATCACTGTCATAGCATGTGCAAATTCATAAAGAGATTTTATTGTAGGATGAAAGCGTTTTCAGAGAAAATTACCTTTTTTTTTTTTTTTTTTGCAGCATTGACACTCCAGTGTTGACTTTCCATACGCACAGACTGTATGAGATAGTGTGGCATGACATTTCATCACTTTTACTTCAGTATTCAAGGTGTAATGATACAATGATATGGCAGGATGCGACTTTTTCTGTTGACATTTCACTAATGTGATGTTTACTCATTACTTACTCTTTTGCCAAGTGTCTCGGATACAGTCTATTATCATGGCCCCGAGTCTGTGCATGAATGATTTTCTTACACTCATTTGACTGTAGGCTAATTGTTCTTTGTGTAAAACAGATTGAAAACATTGCTTCTTGTCTATCATGTGAAATCTTTGTGTGGCAAAACATTTTTTATGCATAAATACACTGCAGGGTTAATTTCTACAAGCTACTTTTATTCGGGGACACATTTTATTGAACGGATAAAGTAAATTTTTCCGTGCCATTGGAAATGGACTTTACTTACAAAGTGTTTTCACAGCGTCAGCAGTCTCACAGCGTTTCACACTGTCAGACACATTCACCTATTAATGTGCACACCCACAGACCAATAGCAACAGCTTACCACGGGGAACAATTTGACGTTTAGTGTGTTGTCCAAAGACACTTTGACGTATGGACAGGGCGAGATAGGAGATGAAAACACCAACCTTTGACTTTGGAAGACAACCCGCTCTATCAACTGAGCCACAGCTGCACATTGTATTAAAACCAAATTCATTTTTATTGAGTTATTTACATTACGCTCATGTTTTTGTTTTATGTCTCTTGAAATGAACCGTTGAATTCTCATATTTGGTTTGTGCTCAGGCTGGATTAAGTCAGTTCAAACAGAACTATAAACATGAGCACATTTGGCTGAAATTTAATGTTCAGTGCTCACTGTGGACCCTATTACTGTCATTACTCAGTCGAGTCAAGGCTATACTGTGTTAAACAGCTTTTCATTGTTTTATTGCAATATAGTGCTTCAGACTGGCGCTGCAGCAACGAGTTAAACCCGTGTCTCCTTTTCCCTCTCAATATTGCATGTTTTCCCACCTTCCCTGTGCTGTTTATATTTATTCTCATAACGTTTGTGTTTTGCATTGACGTCCTGTAATATGTGCACTGCACCGACAGTATTCCTCCGTGCAAATCGTCTTTTTAGTCTTTTATGAGGTTAACTCAGGAGTCTTTGGATGCAGCCTCCTCTGAAGCCCGGCCCTATCAAGCTCATTGTGATGGTGTGTAGAGTTGTGCAATGCAGCCTATTTAAAGTGTAATGATACACAGAAAATGTCTCGGCTGATGATGAAATACTCTGTAAAACATGGCTTCAGGTACATTTGTCTTTTACTCGCAGCCCAGCGATCTCATGTTTAATGTTAAGTTGTGTGCTAATGCATTTACAATGTACGATCTCGGGTTTCAGGTAATCTCGACTCGTGATGTGTTGTTGTCGTCCCCCTCCTCCCGACTCCACCTATTGCTCTGGCTCCTCCTGTTTGGTGAAGTTCTAAAAGAATCTCTGTGTCCTAGAGGACACATGAGCTTTGTCCGTTGGGGAGGATGCCATATTTTAACTAGCTTCTCTGTCTACCACCCCCCCCCCCCCCCCCCTCCCGTTCTTATTGTGTCCGCTCTCTGTGTCATTGTATTCCACCATCTATTTTTGTTTCTTTTGTGCTTTGTGTCTTCCTTTCACTTCACATTCTTAGCTCACATTCATGAGCATATGGACAGTTTCAGAAAACACAAAAAAACTGGCACACGGATGAACAGAAACACAAGCACATGATGTGCATACGGCTCATGCTCATGAATCTATCATTTGATTTTCCCTATTTGAGGCTGTTATGTATCCAACTCTGCTCTCTGTATACAAGCCCCTTTGGCTCAGAAGTGAGGATATAACAGGCGATCGGAGCAGTGCACAATGAATGCCTGTTGGGGAAACCATGGGACGTTGTGTTGGCTCCGGGCCCATTCCAGTCTCTTCTCCGTTGTAAGAAATCTTCCTTAGTGAAGTGTGGTTGTAATTCCATGCACATCCCACTTGCCTGATTCCAGTCCCTTGAATGGCCAGGCACATTCAAATTTTTTCTCGAGCGATTCAAGGGTGTTGGATCAGTGGCTGGCTCCTTAGTTGGGGAAACAACCAACGTCTTTTTAAATGTGGGAAGTGGCACATTTTCCTTTACATTTTTTGGAACCGTTCTCAGGCTGATTGAGAGCCAGACTGCGCGAGACTGACACCGCCATGCAGACTGGTATAAATCAACCAAGTGAAACAGCAGCTATAACATCAAAACAGCTGTGCACCAAAGGCATTTAACACGAAAAAGATGAAAAAAGGTCTTCTTTGGTTCCCTGTGGGTCTAATTTATCAGTTGGCTCCCTTGCCACTGAGGAAAATTAATTGTTAGCAGTTATTTAGTTAGACCCACATCTTACAGCCACTTGTTCTGACAATTTTCTTTGTGGTGTTCAGTTAACAGAGCTCTTCAGTTTGCTATTGTTTCTTTAGATAAAAATTCATTTAGCATAAAAAGGAGACTTTGAGCATAAGTGATAGGCTGACATTTCTGAACTGCTTCTATTGCCAGTGATTCCTCACCTGGGGAAAAAAAACAACCAAAAAACTTCAAACAAATACACACTCTGGCAACCATGATCGACCGGGGTTAAATAAATCACCCGTAGAATACAAAAGAGGAAATCAGAGTACATCCTGGAGCAGAAACTGAACAACCTAGGATCATATACTTGTACAGTGAAACAACTCATTTTCCTTCCAGGTTGGCAGATAGATGACTGTTGTCTGTAATGTCACAGGGAAAACAAGAAATGTCTGCTTTTCCAGACATGCCAGCACTGCTGTTTTTTGTTAGTTTTGTATTTTTGTTTTTTTGTTTTTTTTCCCTCCCCGACTTTACAGTCTGTGCAAAGTACTACGGTGGAACCAGTGGACCATGTAAGGGGGATTAAAAACAAAGATATAAATCCAGTTTGCCTCTCTCCTGCATTTTCTCTCCAGGGAGGTCAGGCTCAGATTTGCTGGGCTGCCTCAGAGACCCCTCTGTCTCTCCCGAGACATGCTCTGCTTGTTCGGTGAGGCTGGCTGAGGCAGGGCTGCTTCTGCACAATGTGCAGCTGCACTGATTTACAAACACCTTCCTCGTTGGAATGCAAGCTCTTTTGCCTCACGTTTTTTTTTAAAAAATTTTATTCATCGTTGTGGATCCTAAGTTATTAGGTCACTTTTCAGTACAAACTGTTTTCCCGACTGCAACATGTGACTTCAAAGCTTTTGGTAGCATTCAGCTGAGTAGCAGCATTTTTTTCTTTTCTTCGAGTGAATGTGTCTCTTCAGGAATACCTGGTTCACTCATCTAGCAATGAGCACAGATGGCTTGCCATGCCACTGTACATCAATGTCTCATTTAAGTGTTCTTAAAAACGGTTAATTATTTAAATTGAACGGGAAAGTTATTTCAGTATCCATAGAGGGGCTCACATGATGACAGGACCAGAAATTATTTATATTAGCTTTGCTACAGGTTGCATTAGCTACAAACAGGCATTCACATGCACGTAAGCCTACTGAGATGTGTGCTACTTTTATTAATGTTCAAAAACATCTACCCAGGTCATGTGTGAGCAAACAGCTTTAGAATTTCTGCAGCTTAATCAAGGAGATCCGATAAAAGAGGAAAACATGAATTATCCCGATACCATTGACAAATTTGAGAGCCATGAGCCCTGGAAAAGAAGCGCACATATACATTTATTATTTTTTTAACCTTTCTAAATGAATGCAAACTGTGCAGCATTCTGCAGTGCTGGTCCTGAACATCCATCTAGCAGACACTTGACACTGATGGGCACCAATTATAAAGCTGAATACATCAGTTTATTCAGCGGGGTAAGCCTGCAGTCAAATTATCCTGGAGTGACAACCCGGTGAATGCTTGAAATTTTGTGGGAATTGATCCCATGCCCTTTCCGCTGCGAGTGCTCAGCTCTACCCACTGAACCTCAAAGAATCAATAGGGACGAGGGAGGGAGATGGAGCTTTGAGTCTGGACAACTGGCAAAGAGAGAGAGAGTGAATAAAAGGGAGCAGGAGGACAGGAACACTGTGTCTGACACCAAACAGAGAGAGAGAGAGAGAAAAAAAATTTTTACGGGGGGGAAAGACTGTCAGAAACCATAAGAGCATGCTCCAGGAGTAGGAATCCAGCTGTAAGGTAAAGGCATATCGACATCACAGTTGGATGAATGAGTCTTAGCCAGACATTTTACATATCTCCAACTACCATTCTACCATTTCTATTATCTCGCTCATTCTTATGCAGATTGCCCTCCAGGTGTTATCTCTATTTGAATTTTGTGAAGTATTTCACTTCTGTCCCACCGCCACCATGTCTACATGATACACCTATTCTGAACTGATTCAGCAGATTATGTAAATCACTCAAATTCATTATAGTATATCTTATACAACCTCAAATGCAACCGTAGACATATGTTATTGTCATGCATAATGTTAACTTATGATAAGAGCAAGCATTACTAAAGTTAAAACACAGCTTTTCTCGATGTATAACTTCATTAAACGAGCATATTTTTTTTTATTTTATTGTAAAAGAGACGGCACAAAAATGTTATTATTGACTCTGAAAAGTGATATTGTTTAGTTTAGTTTTTTGTTTTTTTTCAAACTCAAGTAATTGGGATAATAAGCAAAATAATGAACACTGCAAATAATTAATATTTTCTGCCCAAAACACAATTATTGATGCTGTCAAAGCCAATTGTCCAGTACTTATCATACATTTCCACAGCGCACGCTGGTTTTCAGAGCATACCAGACAGAAACAAACTGACATTAACAGGTAAATATGAAAAATGTGTTAATGGATTATACAAAGCAGGTAACACGGCAACAAACGTGTGCTATGTTTTGCTTAGTGGTCCTGTACCGTGCCTGCAGTCTGACATCCATGACTCAAAACCTGGACTGTTTGCTACATGTTTTTTTCGATCAAATAACAGACATTTGATGCTAAAGTTGAGCCTCTTTGGCAGAACCTCGGGCTGTTTACGTACCTGGTCCTCATCAGATGAGTTGGAAAGCCCCAAAGCTCAGCCGTGGCTCTAACCCTAACCTATTGTGAAGCTCTCCGAACTTATGTGGGGATGTAACAGGCCTGGACCCAAAGGAGCTTTGTCTTTCTGTCCTTTCTTGTTGTGTGGAGCAGACTTGGACAACGTGACATGAGGTCACACTGACTGATTCCTTTTACGTATCAGACCTTGAAAACCACTTGCAATTCGAGGGTGTTTTTTACATTTGATTACTGTTTTCAGTAGGCCCATCTTGCTGATCCTGCAAACCTGGAGTTACTGGCGGTACAGAGAAGATGGCCGCATTGCTGTATATGCGTTTTTTTGGTATGCAGTCATTCAGACACTCAGAAATATAGAAAATCTTATGTGAAAATACAAATATTTTAGAATTTTTAAGGTAACCATTGACTGGTAGAGATGAGATAAAAATACCAAAAATGCATTTTGAATTGAAGCCGTCTTTAAAAATACAAAAAAGAAACTCACCATACATTCTATAAATCATATTCATGTTTATTTAGCTGCTGAAACCATCAGACACTGAGGTGGATGTGATTCATTACCATGTATCATGTATGTATTGCAATCACAGAAAGATTACCATTGTGTCACTGCTGCATTATATGTTTATGAAGTTTATCCGATGCTTTTAAGTGATAGTTGACCCTCAGACAGATGTCAGTGGACTAGATTGGCAGAGGAGAAGCTTACAGTAAGCACTGACTGGGGCCATCTTAGGGCTTCTTAATGTCACAGTGTGATTTATGTAGACAAAATGTCCACCGGGAGGTGGCAGAGAGAAGACGAGGTAGGGCGGGTGTGGTGGGCACCGGCTGAAATATTAATCTATGGGAAGAGAAACATGTGGAATGTGTGTTGCCGGAAGTGTGAATAATTGATGAAGCTTCCTTTTTATAAAGTGCTCAAGCTGTCCTGAGCTTGGTGGTCTAATGGCAGCAACATGGTATAGAATTTTACTGTATGTTACCCACAGGCTGGCTCTCAGGATTAAAGGCACCATGAGTAATAAGCGACTTTTTACATCATGAGATGTCACTGGACACGAGTCCCAATGAAACTTTGGATCAGCATTCGCCTTGTTGGTTCAGGTCTTTTCATGAATATGGTGGCGGCGCCCTTAAAGATTAGAATAGTTACTACTGTCTCCGTCGAGAAATTAAGGTGTTCCTAGCCTTAGGAATGAAATAATCCTAATTGAAAGAAAACAGATGGACCATTACTGTCTGCAAATAGTACTTCCTATCAAATTGGAAAAATGGGAGGAGAGAACAGTTTAAAAGCCTGGTTGAGGAAGGACTCACTAACACTCTTTTTAATCACATGCTGACAAGCCAACTCACACACCAGCCCGCCACAGAGGATATTCAATTACAACAGTATGGGCCTGCCTCTAATCCTAAAAAGAACTGCATCTTTCATTTATACATTCATTCGTTCTCACTCATTCATTTATGTGCGCAGAACGCAGATAGCTCTGTTGCTGATAGCTGAAGGGGCTCTGCGATATAGTCACGCATGTGCTTGCCGCACTGTAGAGAGGATTATAGTCCATCATATCTGATCTGAGACTGTTAGATCCCAATATTGAATTACAGACCCTGTGGGGTCTCTGGTTTCGTTATCAATTTGCAAACGAATAAGGCGGAAAAGTGTTTAAGTGGGAGCTGCAAATTTAGGATGTTTGTGAGGCTTTCAGACAGATTTTGGTGCCTTTTGATGAGTCTAATGGGAACCAATTTAAACCAGAGGACTGAAAGTGGCAACGACTGCAGGGTTATTTTTGATCCCGGCTAGTTTAAGTTCTTCTCTGATACATTTGCCTCATTCCAGATAGATTACAGCTGTAGTGGTAATTTAAAGTCTTCATTAACTATTATGACAAAAAATTTTATCACCCCTTTAAAGCTGTATAAGGGGTCATAAAAGTAGGGTATTTAAGATTTTAGGATATAGAAAGAATGATCCAATATGTCTTATCAAATTACATTTCCTGTTAAAATAGTTTTAATCAGTTTGTATAAAAATACTGTATCGCTGTCTGACACATATACAAAAAGAAGTGTTAAACTCTCGCATATCGTGCTGATATGGAAATAAGCTTCCTGTTGTGAAGTATAATTTGAACACTATGTCATCTGTTCTCTCAAACTTCTAAGCACCAGTCATTGTAGCACCGGGCATTATTTTAAGTCACGACTTTAAAAACCAAAAACCAAAAACGGGAGGTGTGTGCAGCGTGTAGCGCATGATTTCTCACGATCCCGCTTCGCACATAGCATCTGGGAACATGACGAGCCTGCAGGAAAAAAAAAAAAGTGTGGATCGCGGAGGTTGCAGCAGTCGGATTGATTCACCGCAATGTGTGGCCTGCTGCCACCCCCAGTGACGGGAAACGTGCCATGGCGCCCTGGTTGAGATGGAGAGGGTTGTTGTGGCGTGTGGAGGAGGAGGTGGATATGGAGGTCACCTCTCGCTCTCTCTCGTCTCCCTCCCACCATCATTCATATGCCTCTATACTTAGTTTATCCTTTTTTTAATCTCATCCTCCTGTCCTCTATTTTAAGGCACCCTCCTTTCCTTCTCCTTGCCCGTCCGTGCGGGGTTCGCTCATTCACCACGTCGCGGAGTATATCAACTCCAGCCAATGAGAGCTCTTATCATCCGAGGGTACCGGACGAGATAAGAGTATCATTCATCACTCTGCATTAGCTGCTGTTCCCACTTCCTCCAAAGAATTCCCAAGGAAATTCTGACAAGAAATCAGGACTCTTTCATTTTTGCTATCAGATAGTTGTTTTCTTTTTGTGGCACTGAAATTCTTCATGTTGGAGGATCTTAAAGGAGACATATCATGCTTTTAAATCCTTCCTTTTTACATATAAATCATACAGTTGTGGTCTATACAACGCGAAACTGCAATGCTTGGGTCTGAATTCCTCATTATTATAGCTCCACAGGCCCCTTTTCTACCCCTTTTCTGATGTGCTTCTGAGAGCAACTCGTTTTGGGGCGGTCTCTTCAAATGCAAATGAGACACTTCATACCCCGCCTCCTCTCCAGGTTGCAGAGGTCACACTCGGTTCAACGTCACCCTGTTCGGCCATCTTTGTAGTTTGATAGAACAGATACAATTATCTAGCGGCGCAGAAACTTTATATTCACACATTATTTACAAAATGTCAACAAGGGAAGATTTGTCCATCCAGCCATACATGTTGGAGCCAGAGTCGGACCCGGCGGAGCGAGATGAAAATGACGATGATGCACCTGAAGAACAACGTCTTCATATGGATGTAACGCAATGGTGTGTTACTATATTTACACTAACTTCTCCATCCATGCCCACTACTACAATACTGCCTGTATTACAACGACTATTTAACACAGAAGTTACATTATAATCTAAAACGAGCACACAGCGCTAACATATGAAGACGGTGCAACTGCTAATGCTAACAAAACAATGACAGGGACGTCTTATCATCACACTTTTTAGCGTTATATACAGCTTACCGAAGTGCTCTGTTCGTCGTCTCCATAGATAGAAGGAACTGACCGCTCAATCAGACGAAGTCTTTCGGCAAATCCTTCTTTATACTGGCGGAGGTTGCTGAAGCAGTCGTCCTTAAAGTGATTCGCGCACACAAAAATGACCTTACCCACAGATGTGGGTACATTTCTGTGAAAAATAAAACTCAACCAGGCACTTCGAAAAGGTTCTGATGCTGGGAGACGGTGTAACGAAGCTTGTGGGTTACTACATCCAACAACCGAACATTTCGACTTATCCTCTCGTAACTTCGGTTGGACTACAAAATCGCAGCGAGAAACAAAAATGGCGGATTGCTCGAAATGTCGATGTCCTAATTTGGCAGTTCCGCTGAGAATACTGTGACGTCATTGTTCAAAAAACGTAATAGAGAATAGAAAAATCGAAACCGATCGCAAAATATGACCAAAACAGAATATAAAGATATCAACGGAGCACCTGAAGAGACTACTTTGAACTTTTCTGTACTTCTAAACACTCTAAATATACAACAACATGCATTTAAGGGCTAAAAAAGTGGATTTAGCATGATATGTCCCCTTTAAAGCTTCATGGGTGCACACTCGCTGCTTTCCATGACAGCTTAGTGCCTTATGTAATAATTTGCATTGAAATCATTTTGCACCTTACCTCAAGACGTAACATTGTAACTATCAAATAGGATTACAAATAGATTATCCAATTCATCTGTTATTTTGTTACACAATGCAGATTACAACAGAAGTAAAATTAGCTGATTCTTCTAACTATAAAATGAGACAATAGCTAGGAATTCCCCATCTCACTACATCCAAAAGGGAAAATAGTCGCTCCTTCAGAAGGCAAAAATACATTTTTCTACCTCAGAACTCTTTAAGGTTTGAATTGAAAATAAATCTTCCCGCTGCTGTGTTGTTGTTTTTTTTAAAGTAGAATATTTTTTTAAACGTGGCCGTGGTAGTGTCTCAGATGATGTCTTGGAAATTAAAAACATATCCCTCGAAAATGGGATTCTTCTAGTCAGACAGCTGCTGCTGCGGAAACTTAAACAGTGAGGTTCAGACGATCTTCTTCAAATACTCCCGAGAGTTTTTTTTTCTTTTTTTTCTTTTTGGTAAGTGTGGCAGATCACAGCTCAAGTTTTCTTCTCTTAAATTTCTGTGAACTATTTTATTTGTTTGGAATATGCATGTCTCGTGGTGGACTCTTAAAGCCTGCTGTTTCTCACTCAACTCTGACTGCGCTGTCTTTTAAGAGGTTACAGAATATTTCATCTTGTGCTGTTGGACTGCTGATTAAAAGTAAAGCGAGGCGGCGCGCTTCACTAATTGAAGTAGAGTGATAAGCTATTGTAAAACAGCACTGTACATTTTAAAGAGAGCTGCCTCCATGTATTATTTGTGGCTCTCTTTAAAGTAATTCTTATCACACACAAACCCTCGTGTGGTTGAGGAGGACTGGCCTGCATAGCAGAATCTTGTTATTTAATGTTTGCTCACAGTTGGTCTGATCTCCCACTGTTATATCATGAAAAATGGAGATGTGCTTTAAAAAAATTTTTTAAAACCCCTTGAAGGGAGCACAAAGAGTGTATTAGAGAGGGAAATCTTGTGATATAGTTTCACTTTGTTTAAATCTTTTTACTGTGATTCCACTGATCTCATGTTGTGCCTTGTTTTTATCTCTGTCCATTTCCCATCTCTAACTTTATCCAACTTTGGGGAAAGCATATGTGCTTCCAGTAGGAAAGCTCTTCTCTATATGAATAGCATGCATTGTGATTGATGGAATATTCATTTATATATAACCCATTTAACCTGGCTGTGAAAAATTACGCTTTTGTCAGATTGTTTTTTCATATCTGATACATCATTATACAATCAAAGGTGACCTAATGCCCCCTGTTAAGCTGCAGCAGATGCCATTATTTTCACACACCATGTCAGAAGCCCCAGGTGCGCTGATCGTGGAACTGATGAATAGTGAAAGAAGGAAAGCGAGTGGAGAGAGAGAGAGATGGAGACAGGGATCAACAAAGGTCCTCTCATGTTATTTTCCTGGGGGCGTGCACAGCTTGTCTCATGTGGTAATCCATGCATAGTAAAACCTTATCCATGGGGATAATGTCAACTCTCTCCCAAAGATAACGAGACAAAAGCCTTTGCACAGCGATCACTCCACAGTGCGTTTCATACTTGCCTAATCTGCCATCTTACTTAGTTCAGTTCTATGGATTTGTTGCTCCAGCTCGCCGATTAACACAAATATACACCCAGTCTGGACTGTGTAGCTTTGTGGAGGGTTTCTTTTTCCTTGAGTTGAAAAAGATAGTGGACAGAAATTACTGTTATTTCATTTCAACTACATCAAGTGTCTATTCTGCTTGGGTAAACACAACTGCAAAAATGTTTGAATTGAATCAAAAAGGCTGCATGGAAAGAGCATGTCGTCAATGGAGACGCTGTTGTTATTACACTGTACATCGTCATTAAAATCACTGGAGAGCAAACACATTTATCAAGCTTCATATTTTCCACTGTTCGCTGTTATTTTAGTCTTGGATTGAGTGTTTTAATACCCGCTGCACTCATGTATGTTTGATTACTCATTGCCAGTTGATTGAGCAACTGTGAGCGGAGAGTTGCTGTACATAACCTGCTGTGCTGCTTAGGTAAATGGAAGAGCTAGCTCTTGCTTATCTTTGCATGTGTGAGCGCTTACCTTTTTTCTCAAGTGTGTGTGTGTTTCTATGTATGGACTGCAGTTCTTTAGTTGCACAAGTGTGCGGGATCATAGGATCATGAAAGGATATTTAGCACAGTGGTTCGTACTCAGAGTGGCCTGAAAGATCCAAGGGTTTAAGGAGCCTGAATCTTCACTGCACTCAAAAAGCATCCGTCACGTTCATACTCGGTGAATTATATATTGAAAGTTCCCCCTCCAAACATCCCGGCACACAGACATCTTTCTCTCTGTCTCATTCTTCCGTCTGATGTGGTGCATTGAATCATTGATAGGACATCCACAACAACAACGCTCCTGCCTATAAAACACCTGTCACAGACGGTTTGAAGCGGATGCAACCAGAGTGAGATGTGGAATCCGTTTTGATCCTTTGAATAGTGACTGAGCTGCAAAGTGGTGCATATTGACCATGCATGATGGTACAAGGTTGTGTTTGCTTGCTGCTGTACCTGGGTGGACACACTGGAGCGGGGAGCTGCTGTGCGTCGTTAGCTGGGGAAATCAGTTTTTGTCCAATAACGCAAAAAAAACAAAAATAAACAAACTGATGTTCTCATCTTCATAATTCAGTGAAAAAGCATCAGAGCGTGTGAGTGACATTCATCGACTTTTTCTTTTTGCCGCAAGTGTGTCTTCTCCTGTTCTGTGTGTTTGTGTGTGTGTGTGCTTACTGAGGAAATGGAGACACCAAACCCTATCACATATTTTTCCATGACGGCTATTAATGGAATGGAATGAAGGGCTCGGCACAAGTGAGACACTGCCTGTGCAGGCACTAATATGCACTCCTCTCTCAGTCATCAAGTATACTCTTTGATCCCAGCTGGAGTCAGGGATGCTTCAGGGAGATGATGGAATATTTTATTGCAGTTGTGGGATCGCAGTTGTTGGGGTTGCCTCAGTCCAATGGTTTCACCCTCTCCCCTTCATAATAACTTAAGCTTTAAAGCCTCAGCCGGGTACCCAAGTGACTATTTTGCATGTTGTTACTCCTAAACCGTCTGTTTTACAAAAAGACTGCGTTCCCTTTCAATTTGTGTGTGTCAAATAAGGGTGGTTTGGGACTGGCAGAGGCTGAGAGGGTGAGTGAAGATGAGGCTGACACTAGCCAGAAAGAGAGTCTGTGGCATTAGGGGGAATAATGAAGATTAAGCTGAGATCGGGTAGTGGGGAGATTGGAGGGTCAGGGTGTGAGATCAATGTATGGAGGAAAGTTAAGATAGATGAAGGTGAGGGCAGACAGATTTCCTGTTTCTCAGAAGTGGGAACCGTCCTGATTAAAAGAACCCACATTTCTCTGAGTGGCCACGTCAACCCCTGATCAGATAAGGAAATAAAGCACAAGGCATAATTCATGGCTTCCCTCTTGGCGGAGGGTTTTGGGGACTTTTAAGCTTTCGCACCGCAAAACAGTGGAAATGCTGAACACACACAATATACATTTCATTGCTAACTCCCAGCCAAAATATGTGGTTTTTATGTGAACAACATTGACTACTGTGTGTTGTGAACTGCTTGGCTACCTGTCATTTTCCACTTAAAGAGCATTTTCTTTCCATTAGGAATCACCGGCATATATCTGAAACAAAGCATGCAAGCATTATTGTATATGACAATAAACAAGCCTGTGCTTTTGTGTTGGGTCACGTCCAGGGTAAGGCCATCAAACGCTGGGCATAAGTCAGAGAATACAGCACTTGTTCTTTGGTAATCCACAACAGCTGGCGTGTGTGTGTGTGTGTGTGTCCGTCCATGTGCGTGGTGCGTGCGTGTGAACATGATGGATTTCATGCGTGTCCACACGTGCTTGCGCACGCGTGTGTGTGTAGAGACACATAGAGAAGATGGCAGGGCCAGATGGGTCCAGCTGCAGATCTGCTGGCCTAGATAAAGGCTCGATGGGTGCCAACCCCTTCATGAAGTGCCAGCGAAACATTTAGCCTAGGTGTTAAAGGCTTCGGTGGACATTTGGTGCTGTTTCTTTTTTCTTTCTTTTTCGTTTTTATGAAAACCTCAATGAAAAATGCCAAACAGTCACCAAACTTGTGTAATTCCTCACCCGAATTAGAAATGATATCCAGTTTTAAAGCTGGCTTGATTTGATGTCAGGAGTGTCAATAATCGTTTCAAGATACAGTCCAACAATTTGATTCTCTATTCACATCCTTATATTTGTGTGAAATATACTTAAAATATATACAAAACACACATTTTAAATGCTTGAGCATGCATACTTGTTGAAGTACTAACAATTAACAAGCCGTCGACATTGCTGCCTGCTGATACTTGGTTGGTAGAGACAACATGATTAGTTCATTAAATGGTTAAAGAGTTTAATTAAAGTGCAGGAAGAAGGGGGGGGGGGGGAATCCCATTTGGTTTGACCAAGATTTGGACAGTGCCTGCAGACAGTTGCTTGTACTTCTACTGCAGCCATTTCAGAAAACCTCAGCGCACAGCCCACACCCACACAAACACTTAAATGGCCATTATGAAAGGGAGAGGTGGAGAGGTGACGCTGGCCTGAAGAGAGGCAGTAGGTGTGGTAGCCGGCCTCTGTCCTTTTCCAGGGAACTCTAGGACAGAAAGAGCCTTCACCAACACCCCAGGGAGAGGGGAGACAGATTAATGCAGAGGCTTTAATATTTCAGATGAAAACGTATTACTGCTCTCTGGCTTAGAGCAAAGGGGTTGAGTCTTGCTTGTTCTTTCCTCATTCTCTTCCTATGTCTTCCTGTCTGGTTAGCAGCATGACTGAGGGGTGTATTCCCTGTCCGATGCTTTCCTGTCTACTCATTGTGACAGGAAGTGGTAGATCAGCAAGAGACAAATCTTAAATGAATCGTTGAGTGTGTGTTTTCTGTGTGTATGAGTCGGGTGGGGGTGGCTCATCTGTCGCTCAGTGACTCAGTACACTTGAACTGAAAGCTCTTGACCTTGCAACCAACCCTCCCCGTCTATCTTTGGGAACATTTTCTATCTTTACGTCACCTTGGATGAGTGTTAGGGTGACATTCTGCCACTCATGCTGCTGCCGCCATTTAAATCGCTCCGTGAAGCACCACACCGGGCGATGCCTCACCGGCCAGACGGCCGGTGTGTTCAAATGTCAGAAAAATCCATTGTGATTACATTTTTCATCTCATCCGCTGGCATCAGCTCTGGCTAAAGATTCAACGTATCATATATCACAGAATGCATAAGTTTCCAACATGCCTGCTGGCAAGTAATTCCACCCTAAGAAGATTAAAACAGACAAACCCTATCCACATGTGTGTGTGATCAGGCCACATAAGGGAGCTTCATGAAGTTAAGCTCAAAGGCTGCGTCATAAGGCACCTCCTGGGCACTCATGCACCAATCTTCACTGAGTGATGTCAAGTCAATAGCATGTCCTTACTCGTCCCAATCATATATTTTAAATGCTCAACGTCTTTGACATTTATTTGTTTTTATTGAAATATCCGTATTACCATTGGCGCCTTCAACAGATTATGTCTCATAACAGCGAATGTTTCATGTAGAAACTAGCCTTTGATTCAGTTTATGTAGAAACTACAATCCATAAATAATCTTTAAAATCAGATAATCCCCCCAAAAATGCCTGATAAATTTCTCTTTTCAATTGACCCGGATAATTTTTTTCCTCATTGATGAAATAATGATGCAACTGTTGCTGCTCTAATTTCAAATAAACTGATAAAATCAACCAACTATCGGGTGAAGAAAAGGCCCTGCTATGCTATGCAAAAGAAAATCAGCTTGATTTATTTACTTTCTGTGATATTTACTACATTCTGCTCACTTTGGATGGAGATGCAGTGTCTGATTCAAAACCACAGTTCACATGCACCACTCTGCAATACAGCCATCTTGTATACCACTTTATCCAACTTAAAGTCATAGGGGGCAGAACACTATCCCAGCTGGGCATATATATATATATATATATATATATATATATATATATATATATATATATATATATATATATATTTCCTAACACTATAATTTATTAGTTCCACCATTCAATATGTTGTCATTCCTCTTTTCAAAGGAATTAAATGTTTATGAACACCTAACAAAACGGCTATAGTGGACTTTAAAAAATTAAACGTCATAACCGCAGAACAAAAACATTGAAAATCTCTGCGCATGCAGACTTAGTGTAGTACCTGAATAATCCATGCTGAGCTATTGTACCACGTTAATTAGGTAGGTACTCACTGGCCAGGTTGGACTGTTTAGAGTACAATCATTGTAATCACTTCACTCCACTGGATCCCATTTATAAAGCGAGGTTAGGTCAGGGTCATTATGACAACATGGCAAGCAGAGCAGCCATGACATGCTGTTCTCCAGAGAGAACCTGGTGGAGGGGGATGGCTGTAGGGCCTCTGGGAAACGTTTCCTCAGTTGTGGACGTGGGGTCAGATCTGGGGTCGCCTCCCCGATACCACTGCTCAATGGCCCGATAAGTCTCTGAAGGGAGATCGTACAGGTGCATGCCCCGCTGATGCACATTCTTCATAATTAAATCCTGTGTTGGCAGGTACTTATTTCTCCTTTTCTTCCTTCTTGGTTTTCATAGGAAATATACGATCGTTCACTTTCCACCTCCGATTTCCTGGACCTGCCACTGTTCCTTGAAATGGTCAATTGGGTTCATCCTTACAGCGTACGGTCACCATTTGAACTGTTTCCTTCTGTTTCACACTGTCAGTCACGTTCATTCAATTGCACACACACACACACACACACACACACACACACACACACACACACACACACACACACACACACACACACACACACACACACACACACACACACACGCATGGTTGCTGCCATGCAAGTTGCTCGTCCTCCATCAGGA
The DNA here is from genome assembly GCF_963383615.2 of Lipophrys pholis. NCBI lineage: Eukaryota > Metazoa > Chordata > Actinopteri > Blenniiformes > Blenniidae > Lipophrys > Lipophrys pholis. The sequence continues at coordinate 5,292,952 of NC_137635.1, read as the reverse complement.
GATTGCCGGGGCGCGTTGTCTTGCCTAAGGGCAGTTTGGCACATGCGCAGGCGAATGTACTGCCAATCGACCATTTTTCACTCCCAGAGTGAAAAATTTTGAGAGCACTTGCACACACTGTCACCACACACACACTGCTGTGTTTCTCTTAATTCTCAATTTCTTCATTTTGCTCTCTGCATGGACCCCCCCCTGCAGTTCACTTCCAAAGAGGTCTTCTGCCTTTCCCCGAGCTAAACACTGTGTTAATGTGCTTGTGCTTGTCACATGTCACTTCCACCCCTTGTTTTCCCAATTTTTCCCCTCTTCTTTGCCCCGTATCCCTTTCTTCACACCTCTCTTGCTGATCTTTTCCACATCTGTGGATTCACAACCTTTAAGATCATCACACACACATACTCTGCAGGCATTTTTCTATGAATAAACGATGACAGCTACTCGAGACCCAGAAGTAGTTTTAATTGCCAGTGAATTGTTAATTGCATGCAAATTTGTAAGTGAATGCAAGATGCTATATGGATAATGAGCTTTTTTTGTGTGTGTGTGTGTGTGTGTGTGTGTGTGTGTGTGTGTGTGTGTGTGTGTGTGTGTGTGTGTGTGTGTGTGTGTGTGTGTGTGTGTGTGTGTGTGTGTGTGTGTGTGTGTGTGTGTGTGTGTGTGTGCTCTACTGTGTTTTACTTGCTATGGGTTGGACAGGTATCAACGGCAGTTCAAAAACATTATGTTTATGAAGGCATTAGTTCCATCTTGCATTACGGAAGGAGAATGTTTTCAGCCCGACTTGGCTCTTTGTCAGTGCAGTCAAACCAGGGCAGACACACACATATACATAATTTATTTAGTATTGTGATGGATGTGGTGCAGTTCAGAGTGGCTCCATGGAGGGCAATGTTGATCTGTCAGATGGGTAAACACGTCTGCTGGTTCTTAAAGGAAATATGATTACTTTTGGGATAAATTGCTTGAGTATTTTGGACATTAACCTTTCAACATGAATCCAAATAAGTTGCGGTTCTCTTTCCTTTACAACTTCCTTGAGGCTCTCATTTGTAGCATGCAAATGTCTCAACTACATAGTGGTTTAGCTTTTAGATCTCCTTTACATTTATTGAAGTGGCGTCTTGTAGATTACGTGTAAATAATTTTCTACTTCTCCTGTAATTTTGTTTAGTCTTGTGAAACGGCTCTCATCTTGCAGTTGAAGCTGCGTGAACGTAGGGTTGCGAGGCGATGTAACTGACCCCAGCTGACTGTGTGTGAAGGCAGATTACATCCTGGACTGGTCAGTCTGGCAAAGTTTTCACTATTTCATCCAATGTTTCTCTTGATAAATCAACAAAATGAAATGTCTCAGAGGAAAGTACACCTTTTTTTTTTTTTTTTTTAATCTATATGAACAGTATCTGCTGTATTCACTGGCAATAGCTTACCTAATATGTTGAAACATTTAAACAAGGCAAGCGAGCAGCTGAAAAGCATTCTGCTCGATTTAAAGTAGAACTATACATGCTAGTTTATTTTACTTTTTATTATCATTAGTAGTTACAGTGGTGCAGTGTTTAGCTCACTTACCTCCAAGCAAGAAAATCCAGAGTTTGAATCCGATTTTTTTAATCCGACTTTCTTTGTGGTGTTTGCATGTTCTCCCTATTTGCATTTGGGTTTCTTCTAGTCTCCTCCCACAATCCAAAGCCAGGTGTTTCAGGTTTTACTGTTGTTGTCTCTGTGTTTGGGTCTGTGATTGCCCCCCGACCTGCCCCATTGTCAGCAGGGATCAGGAACCCCTGAATCCGAATTAGATGATAAATAGAAGATGAATGGATATCGGCGTGTGTGAGATAAGAGATTAGGGATTTCTTTGCACTACAAGTGTATTAAACACATTTTAAAAATCAGGGGCCACGTACAGCCTAATTTCATCTGGAGTGTGCTGGACGGGGATAATAGTGCCATAATAACACTTAAATTCAAACTTTAAAGTTTTTCTTTGTTGTGGTGCAGAGTATTCCAGATAAAAATGTCTACATTTTCATGAAACCAAACAATTGCCGTGAGAAAGTTACTACAATCTCAACATAAAGCCAATTTTAATAATAAAAAGAATTCTGGCGCACAATACAGTGAAATGTCAAAAAACTTCTCCTATAGCTGTTGCATTATGCATGTTTTCACAAACTCACCCTGGCAGCATGACTTCGCGAGCAGCATCACCAATATCTCAGCTCAGGTCTCAGTTTTGTGTCGTGTTCCCTACTCTTTGCTTAGAAAAACAATCAACAATGTTTTATTTGGAATCTTTCCTGGTGGGCCAGATTGGAGCCTTTTCAAGGCCAGTTTTGGGCCACTAGCCTTATGTGTGACACCTCTGCGTTGGTGGAAAAGGAAGTAATATAATGTCGGCATTTAATTCTAATTTGGGTGTATGTAACCAGATAATATATCTAAAACTCTATTAGCTGCTTTCGATTTGTTCTGGAGCTCAAGATATGTTTTGCTGCATTGGTTGAAATGTATTTAGTGGAAGGAGGAAAAGAGGCTTGTTCGATCCAAATGTTGCAGACCACAGCACAAGTTCTGTCCTGCTGTTTGCCACAGTCTGTCCCACTCCAGTATTAGCCTTTTGTTATTCCTGCTGTCTATATTTCTGTTGTTTGTGGCTTGTTTGGTCTTTTTTGTGTGGACGCTGTCATCTTTAGTTCTCCTGCTGGGGCCGGCGGTAATGACACAGCATTAGGAGCAGAATCACTGCTCTGTGGCCTCATTGTGTTGTCTGCTCGAGGAGAAAGTTGGTCCGTCCAGTCAAGGAGCTGTCCAGTGCTGAAAGTGGCAAAACAGGCAGCTACAACGCTGAGCTTTTAGAGGTCAGCGAGAGTCAGCAGAAGACAGGGCGAAACAGGAACATGATGTTGAGAGGCCCAGACACAGTCAGAGCAGCTGGTCAGGAAAGAAAGGGGGAGAGCGGGAGGTGAAGCTTGTAGGGGGGGGGGGGGGGGACTGTAAGGGGAGAGGAATAAAGGACAAAATGGGGAATGGAGCAACAAGAGTATCATTCTCAGTTACACAGTTTCACATGGTGGAGCCCCTCTTTAAAAGGCCAATTACTCTGTAATAGTCCTAGACTGACTAGGTGATTTCTCACTGTGCTGAGTGGAATGGCAGAACAGGAGGGGAGTCAGTCCAGTGGAGAGACCCAATCATCATAGCAGTGGAGTGAGGGGAGTCGGGGGAGACACACACACACACACACACACACACACACACACACACACACACACACACACACACACACACACACACACACACACACACACACACACACACACACACACACACACACACACACACACACACACACACACACACACACACGTGTGTGCTTGAACAGTTCGTGTGTATAATTGCCACAATGCCACCTAATTCATTATTGAATGTGACCTTCAAACACGAAAAGCATCCTTCAACAGGACGGTAATGCTGGGAATGTGCCACATGTCTTTTTATCTTCATTTTATATGAAATAAAGTTCTATGTTCCTCTTAATACAACACACTCTAGAAGAGTACTGAATCCAACAAACTGAATTGGAATTCTTTTTTTCCTCTATTGAATTTATTAAATTGGAAGTTAATTCAATTTGGAAAAAAAAAAGCTTTGCTGCCTTTAATTGACAACCATGATAAATGGTGGTTCTCTGTCACCTTTTCCCCACTGAATCGCACTCGCCTCGGCCCACACCGAAAATCCCCTTCATTTCTCCTTCTGGCTTTTATTTATTTTTCAGTCCCTTTTCACTCTTTTTTTTTTTTCCATTCAGTATGGTTCTACTGTGCGCTTAACCCAGGCAATATTTTATACAAATTAGTTTCCTGTAATTTTGAAGGATTTAAGCTTGCCTCTGTGTGGCGGTCACGTCACTTCGGATAAAAAAAACTAAACAAAACATCAGGTATGCTTATTAGAAATGAACGAGACTGAAGGGATTTGAGTTGCTGTACAATGCAGTCACAACGTGACAATGAAAAGATTACAGTCTCACAACATGTAAGCTTACATTGTGTCCACTAGCTACACTATGAATTTCATTAGCAGCTGAAAGAATAGCCAGATTAGCTGTGGCAAAGTAGCTGTGGCACGTTTCAGTTCAGAAAGGAAAATATGATCAAGTGCTGCAGAAAAGACGACAGCTGAGTGACCAAGCAACACTGGAAAATGTAGACGAATGAAAGGAGGAAATGATTTTGGGCTAGAGAATGTATGAGTGGAAAGATTTCAGAGTTCAGTGCACAGTGTGCAAAATCTGTATTTCTTTTCAAACACTAGATAACAGTTAAAAAATAATAAAATAAATAACAGGAGCAAATATTTTTCTTATTCTTAAATGTACTTTTGAAGATTTTCAATGAAAGAAAGAAATGAAATGAAACCAGAAAGAAAAAGATATTTAAGATTTTATTAAGGGAAGTAGGAAGAAGAGATGGAAAAATAAAAGATGGAAAGATGGTACAAAGGAATAAATGATCAAAATGGCAAGAAGGAGGGAATAATGTCGAGGAAGGAACATGGAAGTATGTATGGAGGAAAAACAATGGCGCAATAAAGGAAGGTCGACAAGGGAGGGAGAAGCATGCAAGTGAGGGATACAGATTTGATCGGTGGATATTATGGAGGCGGGGATGGATGAATGTGTGAGTTAGAAGTGAGTTCATTGTTCTGCACAGGTTATTACGAGTGGGTTGCAGTCATATTTTCATGAATGGTTCACTTACACCTTAAATATGAATAAGAATCTTAACTGCAAAGCTGCATTTCATTCCTCAAATACTATTCAATGCAGATACAATGATGTTTACCACAGTGCGCTGTTGTCCGTCGTGATGAAGCAGAGCGCGCAATGTGCTGCATCGTGTTTAAATTCCTTGACAGGCGAGCTTTTCAAAAGTGTCAGAATCTAATCTAATTAGATTGTTGCTGGAAATTAAGTAGGCCAAGCTCAGAGCACACGATGCAGAATTCCCTGACCTCCCACGCCGACTTTAATGGTTCCTCCTCTGTGGCTCCCTTTTAAAAGCCAACTTACCACAAGCTAATGGCCGCGTATGAAATTTTAAACGCATATGGATGGGATCAAAGATTTTCAGATGTGCGTGACAGGACCATGCCATCCCCTGTGGCCCTCGCTGGCCTCGAGCAAAGATCCTTGAGTGAAGTGATGCAGAAAAGGCCAGATGACACTGCTGCTGCTGCAGCACTACTGGGTGTGTGTAGTCGCATGGGGCAGTGTAGCGAGAGGTATGATGGAGGTGAAGGAGAAGCTGCTTTCATGCACAACAACCTTCCAAGACTGTCTCTTAAAACAATACAAATGTATTGCATGTGAAGAGGTACAGCGGGGCTGGCCCCCTGTCCAAGATTGCAGGAGGCAATGGCTGCCAAAATGGACTCTTCCCAAAACATACTAACTTCTGCAAATATTAAAAGGCTGTGACAAACTCGGGACAGATGCTTTGTATGTGGGAGTGCTGAGAGCGTGTATGCATATCCTTGCTCATTCAGTGAATATTATCCACATTTGGACTGTAATCTTTCTGTACTATTCATATTTTGCAAATGTGAAGTAAGAAAAAAAAGCTATGTTTTGTGTGCGTCACTTCTTGACTATTTTTGTGATCGTTGGCATTACTGAACTAGCTTTCTCTGTGCACAGCTGTATGTGCTTGTAGACTAGATTGAAATGCACTAGAGGGCCTTCTAAGATATTGATGCTGCGCTGCCTTCCCTTTAGCTGACAATTTGACAAGACTTTTTAGTGTATAAGCATGACGAGGGAGCCACCGGGGACAATATGCAGATGGACAGAAAACAATGGAGCAGTAGCTCAACAAAAATAAGAAGCACAAATAGTCACAAGTCTAAAAAGGCACGGCGGAATTTGCTGGTAGTAACAAACATGAAAGTGGGAATTCTTTTTAATATTTAATCAAATAGTAGCAGACATATGAATGCAATCGAGTGGAAGTAACATTTAAAATTGAGACACGTAGTGAGACACTGTAAAGGTATAAGAAAAGCTTTTTGTAATACATATTTAAAAGCTGTGGAGGAGAACATGCTGGCATTTTATCTCAAACGGTTTCAAAAACACGAGGAATGAAGGAAGGATTTAATACATTTGGAAAATATAGTGAATGTTCGTTAATTCATCCACTATCCACATACTTTTCTCTTATTTCAGCTTTAGTTATTTCAAAGAATACTATTGGCTCAGCCAGGCAAACTATATTTTTAATGAGCCATAAAACTGTTGTGACATTTGTTTAGTGACTTTTCTAAATTGTGTTGTTTTTTTTTTTACCCCCCTTGAGAAATGCTTTGTTACTTGGAATAACTATACTAACGTGATTACAATAATGTGCCAGTTTCCCAGCAATAAACACTTAGATTGTAATCCACCGGGAGCCATCTGATCAGTCACATATTTATACACCAGGTGACTATGATGCCAAATGTATAATTACAATTATAAAGAATAACATGATCGTTCTGAAACAACCTGAGCACACAGAGGGAATGTGTCAAAAAGCTTAGAGCAACCTTGCCAGCGTAAAAATTGATGCACACAGTAAGTAAACACATTCAGTTCAAGGGTTGTTTTGTATGTTTTTTTTTTTTCAGAAGTGATGCGTCCAGATGTGAGGAAAACAGTTAATACCCAGAGGCATCTTTTGCTGTCAGAATATGTGGCATTTGGTGCATAAAATGCCGTTAAAACGGATCTGTTCAGACGACTAGCTCAATTTCACAAGTCAAATCAGGCCGCTTTAATGCATCAGTTACAAGTCCTTATTGCCAAGCCTGGTGGCGGTGAAGTTAAAAAAAAAAAAAGCAGTGCACATATTTGTCTGTGTCTGCCGTCTTCCAGAAAGTCAATAATATTCCAATTTCTCAAAGTAAATGCAAAAAGGAGTGATGTGGACGGGAGCGGTGAGTCAGGGCAGGCCTATCTGGGGCCTGTAAATTGAATCTTTTCAGATCAGGCATCACTTTTTTTGCCTGCGCCTTGTAAACAAAGACTAGTTGCATATTGTCTAATCCAGGATTAGATTCACCTGTAATTGGGTCTGTGCGAAGTGAGTTAACTGTTAAATTGCTCCTCAGTGAGGGGAATGCCACCCAGCGTGCCTGGGCCAACCATCTGGGGAACACAGCAATGAGCCTCTAACAAGATGGGAAGACAAATGGCGAAGCCGCACTGGAAAAAAAAAGAAAAGAAAATGCTGAAATAGTCGTCCTGGCTGTTAGATACACTAGATTTTGAACTGCAGCCGACATGATGGCCAGGACCATAAACATCCCTATCCGCTAAACCCTTCATTGGCCCACCACAATGACGGTGGATTGCAGCCTGTGTGAGAGGAAGTTGTGACCACATTAGAGGCATTCATTGGTGCATTTGGAAGGTGGGTTTATAATGATGTAGAGTGGCAACCATTAGTGTTGTGGTGTGGTAATGGTAATAGTCCAGCTATTGCAGCAGGTGCTTACAGGGGTTATGAGCCCATTCAGACCTCATCATTACAGAGCAGTTAAGACTTGAAAGAGGAATCGCTCAAATCGGAATGTGAAGCAATTTAACATGCACATGCTTCATGTGTTGCCAGCCGTTGTATTTGCTTCTCCTAAATCCATGCCCATTATTGATCCGTGTTGTCACTAATAGTGAGCGCCGTCATGACGTTTCTCGTCTCTCCGACTGATGAAGTCAACACTTCAACACATGTCTGATAAAACCATGCTGTGTTACCATGGTTGTCATCAAAAATAGCTTGATTTAAATTATTTTTTTCTTGTGAATCCATCTGCCTGTCCATTCCTTAGGGTTCCTCAGTGACGAGGATCCCTTTGTGCTTGAGCATTGTGTCATTTGAAGGGGATTCATTTTCCAGAGGGATGACGGTGAAATAGTTGCCATGCCACTCGGCAACCAGACTCATCATTCTGGACACTTTTCCACCTGGGCCGTCATACAGAGGCAAGACGCGACACAATCCAGCCTGACATTGCTTACCTTTAGCAATACACTCGTCTATAGCCAAGCCATTATACGAGCCGTCTTTAAGAGATGTCTGAGCCACCTCATGGCTGTTGTATTTTCCCCTATTGTGTGTTGAATAGAACGACTGTGCACTGATGTGAATTGGTTCATGTCCATCAGGCGAGTCAAAACCATTTGCAATGACCCCGTTGCATCTGTTTGAACTTGAACTGTAGCAGAGCTGATTGAGTAAAAAGGAAATATTTGATGCATTGAGGTATGCCAGTGTAAAAGCATAAAGGTCTTTAGTTCAGGTACAATTGGCCAATAATGCACCAGCACCATGTTTGTTACTCTGGAACTGAGGGCCTCCTCTTATGTACATTCCTGACAGGGGTGTTGTGGGGCTCTATTATTAAATTCACGGCTGATATCCACTGCGAACAAAACTACATTCAAACCATGCAAGATATGTAACTATGACATGAGGGTAGTCTGGCCACCCAATCCAGTTAGTCCTGGATGGAGTCTCTAATAAACACAGATTCATATGGGCAAGCCACATGTTCGATAATCTCGTCACATCTCAATAGGTCAAAAAAATCTATGAGTACTGAAGCTAAGATTTCTCACAGTGGTGATTTTTTTTCATGGGTACAACCTACATACTGAGTTTGCATGTTCTCCCTGTGTGTGCAAGAGTTTTCTCCTTGCGTAGGAATTGTCCTTCCCCAGCCAAAATAACATAAACAGTTTTATACAGCTTTGTGAGGACGATGAAGATAATCAAGTTTCTTTGGATTTCCTTCAAATCAGGGACACTGATTAATTCTCAACGTGGTCGAATCTTCTGGGGAGCCATCATGAAATATGCATTACTTTCAAAATAAAGAAAGATATGAAATATGCCTATGATGAATTAATAATTAGTCAAAGCGCTTGTATATGTGGATGACAAAGGACCAATACAACACAGGTCACTTGTGTGTGCAGGTACATTTTTTATTTCTTTTTGTAAAATAGATGAGGATATGTTCAGAAAAATGCACAGATTTGACCTCCTGTTAATACATTAAAAAAAAAAAGAAAACCTGTCAGAATGACCTTGGATGGGTTACAGCAGAGAGAGATTGTAAACACACTGACTAAAATCTCCCTTCACTTCATTTAAAAGCTGTAATACGAGCTGACATTTTATGAAAGTTGTTTCCTCTCAGTCCTTCCATTTTACATCCGCCGTAGCCTTGTCTAAAAGCCTCAATTTTCATCTACTTCAGCCTCAAATACAGTGCACCTCTGATTAGATTTGATCTCACCTCCACTGCAAACACCCTAACAACATCATCATGAGTTTTATGTGGGAGATGCGGGGGGTGGGGGGCGTATAACTGTAATATCTTTAAAATTCTTTTCCTCTGCTCCTCTTCGACTGCTGAGTCTGTATGATGTGCTCTTTGCTCGGCCGGCAGATAGGGAGTAGCTCTACAAATCATATCAATTACGCCTCATTACCATTCCAAAGTTGTCTTGCACGCCTTAATTTCGGAGCACACACGGTCATTTATCCTCCCACACCTCTCGGGGAAGTGCACCTTATCTCTGATCGCTGCCATTCCGGATTTCCTGCTATTGTTGTCGCGCGGATGCAAAGACAAATTGCCGCCGTCGCCGCGGTCAGACTCTGGGTTGGTGAGGATCTCCGAGGCTCTTTGAGCGCTTTGCCAATACCTTTGATCTTATTAACAGTGTTGGAGAAAATGATCGATGCATTTCTGTCTTGCAGTTATAGTTGTCCAGATGTCTTGATTATAACCAGTTATCATTTTAATATGGCCATTTGGCACAGCAGTGGTAATTGTCCCTCTGTCACTGTTCATTTGTCTCCATTTCTCAGTATGAGAATAAAGGCAGGGGAACCAAATGAAGACCATGTTTTAGATGACATACTCCAAAGCACTTTCAGATCCATTCTCCTTAATGAAAATAAGAGGGGAAAGTACAAGTCATGTTAAATGAGTATTAAATCACAGCTATTCCATTTCCAGACAGTGTGATGCAATAAGTTGCATTATTTTACAGATGAGGTATCGTGGAACTCCACTGAAAGGCACTCATGATCGGCACAGTCATCCCGTGAGACATTCGTCACAAACATATTGTGTGCTCATGAGAAAATAATGCTGGCAAATCTAATCTGTAAAGGACAAAACTGTTTAAGAAAAAAATTATTAAAAATCACATCAATTGAATAATGTCTCGATGTGCGCTTGCCTTTTTTTTTTTTTTATTAATGGAAAATATTTGGTGACTTAAAGAGCTGGATTGTCTCGCTGACTTCAAAGCTTTGGGTAGAAATCTGAAGGATTATTCCATCATAGCTTGGAGAGAGCGGTTTTGTTTTAATGCCTGACTGTCTGGGATGATGGTGTTGATGGGACGGCTCCACACCAAGCTTTTGTACTCAAAGACTCTCAGTAATAGAGCAGTTTTTTTTGTTTTTTTTTACCACCTGCCAGAAATATAACTACACTGTAGCCAATATGTGTTGCATTTGGCTTGGTTGGATTTAGATAGAGATAGAGTACCCCACACTGTACACTGATATGTTTGGGGATCAACTTAAAATCATATGTTGCAGCCAATTTTTTTATCTGACAGTATGAATCAATGTATTGAATTGAACAGGTGTTGGTCAAGTATATTTTTACCCCACGGTCTGAGCTAAGAAGATAGAAATTCAAAATTGGTGCAGGAGTCTTCTCGTACGAATCCTGCTGCTTATAGTTTATTTATAATCCTCATGATACTGTCCATCAAAGAGAGATAGTCTGTTATTGCCACACTGGTTGTTACAAATTCTAAGGTTAGATTTGAATCAATAGAATTACAGTTGTGCATTCTACAATTTTTGTCATTGTCTGTGTTGAATCTCCAATTAATAATTGAATTAAAATATATGTGGGCGGCAGTAGCCTGGAGGTTATAGCAGTGAGTATGTGACTTGAAGTTTGAGGTGTAAAACCACTGAGGGTTGCGTCAGCAAGCATGAAACCTGTGGCAAGGATCAGGATGTGGAGGGGTGACCAAAGAAGAGAGCAGTTGAAAGACCTTCAGTCATCCATCCCTCCATCTTCTATACTGCTCTGGATGCACGGCGACTGTGAGCGAAGGCAGGGTTCACTCTGGGCAGGTCGCCGGTCACGCTCACACCTACATACACACCTCACAAAAGAACCACAACACAAAGTCACTGAAATCAAAATAGCTTTACTGCAATAATAAGCCATATTGATGGAGCAGTCACAATACTTACGATTAGATCGAGGGATTATATTCATGATCGATGTATACACTACCAAAAAACAAAAGATATTTTCAGAATCAGTTAATTTCATTCACCAGGCATCCCAGGTATAATCCGATCCCAGCTGGCTAAAAGGCAAGGATGAAAACCAGCAGTGCCCCGCAGGACTAAGATGAAGAGCTGCTTTAGAGGCATCCGTGGAGGCGCAGCTCCAGGGTTCCCAGATCTATGGCTGTTGTCACAATCCTGACTAATGTGGAGTAAAGAAGCGGGGAGCTCTCCCTCTGCCCCGGCCAATTCAGCCAGGAGGTTGCTCGTAGCCGTAGAAGTCCGGTGTCGCCTTCATCAATTATCCATATTAGCAAAAGAGCCACATGTGTGATTCTGTAGAGCGTCAAACACTTGCAATTTACTGTTCTGTTTGTCTATTATTTTTCTGTACATTGCAACCGGCAATCAATGAATACATCAAAGGTCTGAAAGGGGAAGGAATCTGGGAGCAGAGGAGTGTGTAACCCTATGATTTGCTGCTGAATGTTTGTGCTTTATTCTGGTAATGGTTTGACCTTTAGGAGGCGATCCATAATGGTGTGCTCAGAGAGGGAGAGACTGAAAGTGATCAGATTCGGGTTCGCCATTTCTGTTGGAAAAATCTTAATTGCCCCTGGCCTTTACTTTCAAGAGCCTGTCAGCAGCTAGTATTTTTCCACTTGACTATATGACTCTAAACATGCTGTGTTTATTTTTCTTCGCTGAAATAGCTGAAACAATTCAAAAACACTCCACAATGTTAGGAAAATATTTAAGATAAATAATTTTATAGTTCTTTCCACCTTTTGTGGTTTAGACGACCAATTAGCACGTCCATCCATCTTCTATACTGCTTAATAGCGCTCAGGGTCTGGAACCAATCACAAACCACCGTGCCGTAATATTTTGAAAAGCAGCTTTTCAAATGAAAACTGGATTATCCTATATCCTGTTACTTTACAGCTGCATCTTCTATCACCTGTTTTGTTGTCTCAAAGCTTGTTGTTGCAAAACTAATGTGACACAAGGCTGTTGTTTCATCAACTGATGTTTTTTTCTGTCATGTTACAGCTACGTGGCTATGCATTCATTCTCTTGTAAAAAAATTTCTACAAACATGGCAGAGATGCAAGCAGAGTGTGAAGTATTATTCCTATTTTACCTCTGAACTGAGTAGTAAATCAGACATGGGCATTAAAATGCCAAAAGAAGAAGTGAATAATATAAGCCACGCCACTGTTTGTGTGTGTGTGTGTGTGTGTGTGTGTGTGTGTGTGTGTGTGTGTGTGTGTGTGTGTGTGTGTGTGTGTGTGTGTGTGTGTGTGTGTGTGTGTGTGTGTGTGTGTGTGTGTGTGTGTGTGTGTGTGTGTGTGTGTGTGTGTGTGTGTGTGTGTGTGTGTGTGTGTGTGCGCGTGCGTGCGTGCGTGTGTGTGTATTCAACCTCGTGTAGTAAGGGATTACATCTTCTGGCTATCCATCAATACCGTTTTCAAACAGGCATGTTGGTGTGATTAAACTTACATCACATGTCACTGACCATCATCTGGATTGTCGATTTTCAGTCACATCAAGTGAGCAGAAGTCATTGATATGAATTGCTGGTAATAGAGCGAGTGAAATTATACGATCATAGAGTCACACACTTCTCATGTACAATGGGCAAACCAAAATCTCCATTTAAATCGGCTGTTTCTGCTTCGTTTTTGATCAGTTTGACATTTTTCATCCTGATTATTCCGAAAACGCTTTGGTTATTTTTTTTAGGAAATGCAAATGCGGAAAATGGAACTTGAACGTTTGAGCCAGTAGTTGATCATGCGTTCCGCTCCAATACTGATTGCAGATCGATTGCAGGCATCACAGACTGTGACTAAATGAAAACAACACAGATGGAAAATAAAACATCTTTTCATTGCTGACAGGGGGAAAAAAAAAGGCGGTGCAAAGCTGCATTAATTAAATTTGTTGCATATTTGATTTGCAAAATGACACCAGTACAGTCTTTTCAACTTGACCAATTCAGGCTAGTTAATTAGGAAAAAAGTGTAGACGGCGGGAAAACTGATTGTGATTCAGATTAATGCACATATAATACTTTTGATTCAGTAATGGGGGAGTGAGAATGATGTAACGTTGTCTTGTCTTTCCAGCGCTGTACAGTCACAGTCTTTCGCCTATTCACACTCCTTTGACAGTTCAATCAGATGAGCTGCACTGGATGATCAATAAGCAGATTTCAAGTGAAGTGGTGTTAGTCTGTGATGAAAAAGGGGGAAAAAAGAGAGACCCAATTCAAGCATGCATCTTGCCTGTGTGCTCCTCTGAAAAGCCCCTTTCTTTCATTTCTCCTCATCTCCTCTGAGCCACATTAAACTGATTGGAGCATCCCTGGTAATGGTGGCCTTTTGATCGATTCATAGGTCACGGAGTGGAGAACGAAGGAGGGCTGAGTAGATGTGGAAGCGCAAATGGCGCCCATAGCGTAGGTTCAGACAGGAACAAGCAGTCATTGACGCCATCTATATCAGCTGTGCATTGGCTGATCTCACTAAATGCCATCCTCACGCCCACACCTGCATTCACCTATGTAATTTATTTAAAGGCCCCGACCGCTGGCTGCGCCCACGCAGGTGTTTTCGCTCAGTTTAGCTCGTTTGATCTCCCCATAGGACTGTGAGGTCTCCAACTATTTTTATTTCAGTTTTCCAAAAACTGTAAAGCCCATAATAAACCCTTGAAAAGGCTATGATATTATATCTCTTAATGGTTTGTGACTATCACCTGAAAAGACATATTTTAACCAGTTTTACAATGTTTTTGTGCATGGCGACTGAAATTATGTGACATCGTATAACGATATTTCACATGAATAATAAATGCAATTTATTCACTTGGCTCGTGCTAGTTCATTCGTATAGTTTGGACACTAAAATTCAACTTCTCAGTGCCGTTGGTTTCGTATTAATGTATTCACTTATGTCACTTCAGAGTGACTGCATGTCTCCCATGGTAAAGGTCTACGCTCAGCTTTAGGCTTAGCAGACATGCCCTAAATAAAAATAATTACCAACCCCCGGGCTGGGATGTGGTATTCTCTGAGACGTGTCTGTCCCCCTCTTCACTGTCGGCTGATTCATTCAACATGTAAAAGGTATTTAAAACTACATGTTGTGTTTTACCATCCAGTACATTGTTCTCTCCATTCCTCAATTTTTTGTACCGGTTCATATAACTTGGAGCTGAGTTCAACCAGACACATTCTCTATAGACCAGGGAGAGACAAATAACCTGTAATTTTATGCTTTAAAGTTTTTGATGTGTAGCAGAGTACATGTGATTAAAATGTTTATATTTTTGCAAAACCAAAAATTACTACCAGAAATGGCTAACATTTCAACATAAAGTCAATTTGGATTAAACCTTCTGGTGCAAAATACAGTGAAATGGCCAGAAACCCACTCCTGTAGCTTGGGATTGGAACCTCTTGCAGGACGGGTTGACTTTCCGTAGATAGATCATGCAAACACTTGCACAGAAAGCTCAAACCAGAGGTATACTTGCTTTATCTTTGCATTTGGAAAAAAAACTAAAAACACTTCAGATCAGTCTTTTTTCACACCTTGTAGATACAATACTTAAAATAAAGAATATTTGCCAATGCCTCACTCTTTCTGGCTGAAGTGAGCAAACTGGAAAGAACCGCTCCGCATGGCCCTTTCTTCTCTCCTCTTTTAAAAATCCCTTTCACGAGCAACCATCTGTTGGGTGATGACTTCAGTCACCTTAAGCGCATCCGGCATCAAATTTTTATCAACTTTAGAAGCCAAGCCAAGCCACCAGTTTTTTGTTTTTTATTTACCCCAGAAAGACAAAAAAAAAAAAAAAAAGGCTTCTCTAAACAAAAAGTACAAAGTTCAAGTCAAAAGTTCCAGACTGCGAGAACGGCTTGTTCAAATCCTCAGTGATAAACTGTTTGTGAAATGTTTTAATCAGGTAAATCGTATGATGGATTATGGAAACATTTTGATGTGATGTGTAAAATGCTGGAAAACAGCCTGTGTTCGTTCATCGGTAAGAGGTTTGGACAAATATTTCGAGTGGAACCTCCTCAGAAGAATAAACAACTCAGGCGAAACGGCACCACTCGGAACGGAAAGCATCCGTGGTTTGTTTACAGTTCAGTTCGATTCGATTCAGGATCGGCTTTTAGTTTTGATATGAGAGGTGAAACAGAAAGTCAGACTGAATGTCGAACAGAATGGGAAGTCAGAAACAAAGCCCGCAGTACCATTCGTTGTTTTTAAATAAAAGGTTTGGTGTTGGCATCACTTTTTATGCAAAACTGAGAAGCAGAAAGAGGCAGAGATAATCCACATATACCTTCTCAATACCTAAAAACAAACAAACCAACAGCTGCAAAACACCTACAGCACATGAGGATGCAGGTATTCGAAGGTGGCTGGCATTCATCTACAGTAAAGAGCCAGCAAGTAATGATTCATAATCAAAAAGGAGAGGCGAATACATATTGCATTTGACATCTCAAGTCATTTTCAAAATAAACAAGATGCAGTAATAAAAACCACTTCAGAGGTAATGACAGTGGAGACTGCAGCTTATTCAGGCTGTATTATGGAGTGCAATTTCCAGGAGCCTTGAGAAAATGCAATGCTGAAGCAAGTGGACCTCAAATGGGTGTCAAACATCAGGCCCGTGGACCAAAAATGACACCGCAAGACACTCCCAGCTCCTTGATTTTTATTTTTTATTTTTTGCAAATCAATTGCTGCCATTAAATCTGGCTACCTCTTTCCTCAATAGGTGAGCTTTTTTTTGGGACATTTTACTGTATTTTGCACCAGAAGGTTGTGCAAAAATATCAACATTTTCATCATGTCTATTCTGTGACACAACAAAGAAAAACATTAACATTTAAATTTGAAGGTTATCATGGCACTATTTTACCGATCCGGTACACTCGAGGTGGTACACTTTGACACGTGAGCTGCAGCCTCTCTGTGGCAGCAGCTCTTGTCTCGCACTAATATGAAGAAAAACCAATACGTAATTGTTTTCGCTGATTCGAAACATCTAAATAAAATGACGAACTCTCTTATAATTACTGACATTTCATTAAGCGTGTCGTAAAGCTGCCGTCTCTTTCCGTCTTGCCCACCGACCTCAACATCTTTAGCATCAGCGAGACATCATCTCTTAACTATTTCACTAAACTCCTGTTTACTTTTAGGAGTGTTTTCTTAGCACTGATAGACAATCAGGAGTTTACATTGCTGCAGTCTTGATGTTGGTTGGTCTGCACAATGTGGGTCTGGGCTAATGTGTCACAGCGACACTGCAACATTACTGTGTGGCTGTGTGCACATTATTAAGTCAGGCCTGATTGAGTGGGGAAGTCGAAAGCAATTCAAGAGTTGCTCTCCTCGGTTAATAGTTACTATTATGTCCTTTAACCACTAAGAGGCAACCGGTGCGATTTTCAGTAACTTGCACAATTCTGTCTGAAGTGCTTATTAAAAACAAATGAGCGGCTCACAGATTGCCTGATATTCCTATCACCACTCCCCAGCCCTATTAAGAAAAACACAATAAGTGAAAACATTGTGTACTTTCCATGGAGGTGAATGTCCCAACGGAAAGGTCCATTAAAATCTGTAAGTTGTACAGATTCTTTATCTCGTAATTCACTTTGCCCAACGCCACTTTAAATCTGTATATCTTATGGAAAGCTGCTTGCCGGTAGTTCAATAAAATAAGTTTTAAAATGTGGTCTTCCATGATTGAGATCTCATTTAAAATGTTAATATAAAGAAATCCTTCATTACACTGGCCTTACAGAAACATTCCTAGTTTAGTAGATATTTATTTCTAAGGCCTTTCCACTTTGCACAAAGCGGTGACACTAAATAAGTGAACGACCGTGTTGAAATGTAGCAGCAGAGTTATTTGCATGACTTTAGTGAGTGTATTCGGGCCTGCTGCATGTTGTTTGGAGGTGGCAGGACGCCACAGTGAAAAGGACACCGTCCCTCAACTGGAGGATCCGAGTTTAAGCTGCTGTGTTGGTAAGCATTCGCCCTGCTTAAGCATACTTGAGCAAGACACTGATCCCTGCCAGCTTTAGCTGCTCTGCAACTGACCTCCTTGTGGAGAGGGGAAGGCACAGCCACAATTAGCACTTTTATTTTTTAATGTTTATTGCAATTTTAACGGCGGGTTGTTTTTTTTGTTTTTTTACTGGGATTATAATTCTTTTGTGGTACGCTCATAGATGGACTTTTAGTATTGATGTATTCATCTAAAAACCGGTCGGCAAAATGCTTGATTAACAGTGATGACAGAATGTGTGCCAAGCGTTGGCCTCTACGCTGAGCTGATGTCTGTTTTAGTTGAAGCCAACTGAATTTTATTTCCACATCATATGAAGACGGAGTAGAATGAATGCCAGGATCCTAAAAGTGCTGTTTGTTCTAATTGCACCATTAGCTTTTTTTTTTTTTTTTTATTATTATTGAAAGAAAAAAAATGACAATTCAATCACTGCTTTTATTCAAATCGGATCTATCAGAAAACATTGAATAAATGCAGCCTGTTTTTCCATGAACAAAAACCTTCAGCTCACGTGTAGCTTCTCATCGTGGTTAAAAAGAAGAAGAAGAAGAAGAAAAGTAAACACTTTACGTGTGGAGACTGCACAGTGAAACCTCCCCTCAACTCACATTTCCCCCGTTCGCAGCGGCTCTTTAGAGAGAGTGTTGAGCACTCGAGCCTAAAACAAATGAGCTCCAGGGAGGCGAGACGGAGAGCGAGCGAGAGGGGAGCGCACAGGAAAGGATGAATGGCGCCACAAGTATAAAGACTTCATGTGTGACTGAGCTAAAAGTTCCATGGAGGGAGGTCGTTTCATTCCCTCCTGAAACCTAGATTGAAAGCATTTCCTGATCTTCTGATCTTCCTTAATCTCCACGCAACAGATGCCTGACCTTGGCTCAAAATGGCTGCCGTGCGCGCACAACACTGTTACAGTACTTACAGACAATGATACGAGATTATGAGACGGGGCAAAGTGCTAAATAAAGAAGGATTTGCATGTAGATGAAATGCAATGTTCAACTAGGTAGAGAATTAGTTGTTTCGGCATCGTTTTTTTTTTTTGCATACTATCTTATGTAATATGAACAAAGCTAATGCTAAAGTTTTTCTTTGTTTTTTTTTTTTATTAATCGGGACATTCTCGGGACATTTCACTGTATTTTGCATTAAAATTGACTTCATGTAGACATTTTCATCAAGTTTACGCTGTGGTTCAGCAAAGAAAAACTGGAATTCAAATGATGCCACGGCACCATTTTACCGATTTGACCCACTTAAGACGAAATGAAGTTGCATGTGGCCCCTGAACTGAAATGAGCTTGACAACTTTTGCTTTAGAGTCACAGTGAAATGATCAAAACATTCTAACGGTTACCCACGCAGACTTTAAGAGGACACAAGAGGATCCCTCACACAGAATGCATAAAAGAAACTCTGCACAATGAACGCACTTAATTCACTGTTTTATTAGAAGTAGTTATAAAGAGTTTATAGTAAGTGCCAACATTTTAAGGGATGCAGTAGGTATATGTTTAAAAACACTGAGGTTGATCGTAGCTCTCCTACTTACTGAATTTCCAAGGTTATGGGATATTGGTTTTCTAAGTTCTGTTTATGCTTTTTCATCAGATATTATAAAAAAATAATAAAAAAAATCCCTCACCAAGCCTGTTTAGGGAAGCACATTGAATGCAGATGCAGGTCAGGGTCAATACTTTGAAAACATCTGAGGAATTTTAGATGTCGACCGCGTTGAGCTCACACTGACCTTGAATAAGAGAGGGAGCTCAGACCGTTGAATTCATGGCAGGTGACTCAGAGAATAATCTGTTCACTTTGCTAGCAGTCATCAAGCAGTCAGCCCCTCATCTGCATGAGCCCGAATTAATTATTCATAAGGTCTGTTTCAGCGCGAGCACTTTTGTCACAGTTAAAATCGACAGTCGGGGCTAAAGCGTGCCTCCACTCTCCTCACACATCTCATTGTGGAGTGATTGCATTACTGCGGATGACGCAGTTTGTATCCAGGATAAACAAAAGGTTTAGATTGCTCTTCACTCTGCTTTTAGTAAATCTTCCAGGACACATGCCTCGGTCTCAATTTGTATTAATCATTCGTCTCTGCCCTTGCTTCACACTCTGCGGATACTATGTGGAGAAGAAGGTATTCACCATGTTAAACCGTTCCATGAGGATTTACTTATCAGTTAAAACACCCGAGGGATTTCGATGTACAGTTTGCATGTTCTCCCTGGGCATGCGTCAAATTTCTCCATGGTGGTTCTGCATCCCTCCCATAATCGTAAGAGATGTTTGTGGGGCTCTCATATGACTCGTTCACATTTTCGGCTCTTTGCATTACCTGGATTTATGGGTTGAAGTACATTCAAAAGTCAGAAATTTCAGTCAACATAATTTCCTGTGAAATTCCTGAAATATATTTGTAGTCTCTACTGTCTCGCGCCGTCTGCAGTCTGCGTCTTTATCCACTCTTCTCTATAACACAACTGCACTGACTTACAATACAAAGCCGCACTCTCTAACAGTGTAAAGACCCACTTATGGGAAATCCCTTTGTGATAAATTCAGTTTGCATTTGCATTTTATTTCGCTAATTTAGTCACAACTTGGAATCGCTGTTAACATTATAAAATCCAATGAAATGTGCATTGGTTGCGAGAAAAGCAGGCGAGATCGCCGTCCTGGTGAGGAAAACCCACATAATGCCATGATATGAATGTCATGTAATGTAAGCTGCATGCACAACAACACTGGAACAAAGCAGCAAGCTGCGAGAACCGCCAAATATGGATGCTGCATAATACATTCAGACCTCTGAAAGACAGTTTGAGCACATTGCAAGCAATATATGGGCAAGTGTATAGGCTGCTTTACCTCTGAGATTAGTGTGGATTGTAGTCCTCGTGTGAGAAAATCAGACTATACAGTCATAATAAATGATAAAGAAAGGATTAATGAGGGATTTGTGACCTTTGATAGAAAACCTTCTTTCCACACTTGCTCCGAAATCATAATAAATTCAGAAAAAGGTTATGAAGTCTGTTGAATGACATGTAGGCAACTCGCAATTATTTTATTATGGATTGATCGTCTGGTTATTTTATCCAGTAATCAATTAACAGAGTGAAAAATGTTCTTTGAAATATCCTGAAGTAAATGGCACGTCATTACCTTTCCTTTTTCTGTTTTGTTGAATCGACTGAACCTAATGCCACTAAAGCACTTCTATCGTCACTGAAGATGAAGAAAAGTGGCACATTTTTATTCGTTTTTTTTTTTTTTTTATTAAATTAGTGTAATTGCTTCTGTATGAATCCTTTTCTTTTATCCTGGGAAACAATTTGCTGATTTGAAAACAATTTTCACAGAAAATTGGGAGCATAAGGAATATGGGTGAAATTATAGTGACTTTATGTGTTTTTGGTTTTTTTTTCTATTATCTATTATCTGTGAACAAACACATATTGAGGTAAATGTGGATAAACAGCAGCATTTCTCACATTTTCATTTTTAAACGGTGAGCCTGAGCACCTGGCTGGACCGCTGTGAACAGCTCTTAATGTAGAAACACCGTTATTCTTCCATTTGATTGCCCACACATTTGTTTCATTAACTCAGAGAGGCCCCTGTGACATAATGTATGCATCTGATAAATCATGAATTTCTCAGACAGTGGAGGTTTGCTGCAGTCATCGTTTCGTCTGGAATCCTTTGAGGCTCAAAGGTCTTTATGCTCCAGTCTTACTCATCTCGACACAAAACAGTTGCATTGATGCTTTTGTGCTCTAAGGGTATTATTTATTTGCAGAAACTCAAAGTAAATGAGATTTAAACTGTGTAATATCTGAGCACATTCTTGTCAAACTCTCATTAAGGAGAAGCCCATCTTCTTCTCTCAAACATGCTAAGGAGAATTGCTTTTAACATGAAATAAAGGGAATCCCAGCTCATGATTAATGAGAATATCCTAAAAAAAAAAGAAAAACACACGAAACCCCTTTGAGTAAAGTTTGAAGGCAGCAACACTGCAGTCACTCAAGGATTACTGCTACCATTTGTACAGTGTATGGCAAAGAGCTGCCTGAGGTGGGATTAACTTGCGGCGTTATGTAATCCAGATGTTTGAAGATGTTCATGCTGCTCTCTGTGTTGTCCCTTCACTGTTAAACACACTGAAATATCTTCATAATCTTGTTGCATTTTGAGTTTCTCCTTCTTCTGCTCTCTGCCTCTTTGACATTTAGATTATCTAACAATTGACAGACTCTGTGTGTGTGTGTGTGTGTGTGTGTGTGTGTGTGTGTGTGTGTGTGTGTGTGTGTGTGTGTGTGTGTGTGTGTGTGTGTGTGTGTGTGTGTGTGTGTGTGTGTGTGTGTGTGTGTGTGTGTGTGTGTGTTCTTGCCGAGGGTTCTTCTGTGGATACAGAGCATGTAGCCCATAGATGCATTTTTCATGCGCTCTTGATTATTCATTTGTGCTTAAGTATGCAGCAATTAAAAGTGGAGCTGTAGTCTTGTGAATTCTGTTTGAAATCTTGGTGGGACTCTGCGAGCCATTTTCTGGGTTTACGGAGCCGAGGAGAAGCATGCCATGCAGCTGGCGATTCCGCCCGTAATGTGTCCTTCACAGTTTATGACTTGGCAGAGCTGCACTGAAACGTATGCGAGGGATAAACAAAATCGCGTCCCTGCTTTTTTTTTTTTTTTTTTTTCTTTAGTGGGCAAGATATATAAAAATTCTTACACAGTGCACAGCTTAGGGTTCATACAAGCATATGCTGATCACCACTTTTAATAGAAAATCTCCAGTCAGCATGCGCGTGAACTCGAGCAGACTCTGAGGTGGAGGGTAATTATTATGCAGAGCAGAGAAAATGCTCTTTGAGCATGTCCCCTCGCAGCTTTAACCATGACTGAAAGAACTTCCAGGCCCTTTCTTCAACAGGCACATACACACAAATATGCACATTGGCCAACACAATCTATAATTTAGTGTCAGGTAGTGTGATGGAGTGGATGTGTATTAGCAAGGAGCAGGTGCTCGCACACAGAGACTTGAAAACCTCGTCTGATCCAAGTGCTGGCGGGTCGTTAGGTTAGATATGCAGTGATCATAGATGTTGTGAGTAGAAGCCCGTTACCGCTGGGGAGAATATAGATTCATGTGTTCATTACGGCCCATCGGAAGCCTGTGGGAAGTGACTGGCTGCGAAATCTCAGAACAAAGTATTTCACACGTTAGATGGAGTTGAAAGCACAGGCACTCGAAATAAACTTTCCAGGACTTTGGGTGTGAGACTGCTCCTGAGGAAGAAATGTGTACGTTGCGTCAATGAAACTGAGGAGCAGTCGGAGCGTGTCCAATAAATATGCAAACCTGTCATGTACCTTCCAAGTCTATACAGGCACTTGCGATGCTGAATGTATTTAGCAGAGACCGTCCTCGTCTCACCATTTACTCTTTCACACCATAAAACTATTCATTTTCAAACTATTTCCTCCTTAGAAATATAAAATTGGCTTTTTATTTGGCAGCTCATTTCTTCTGCTGTGATCAACCAGACACTCCAGCTGAATCATATGTGATTTGTTTGAGATATTTCTTTTTCATGAAAAACTGGATGTTAGACATTTAAACCTTCCGTTGGAAACCCGGACAGGATGCAAGAAGGTTACCCAAGTCTATCTATCTCTGCCTGAACAGGGACGGAAATTATTTAGAAATAAAGAATTTGTGAAGGAAAAAGTGATTGGGAACTCGTGGATTGTTTTGTGGGAATTTTGAACAAAAATGGAATGGACTGCATTCAAGGTCCAATCGGAGTTTCAATGCACTTAAAAAAAGAAAAAGAATTACACCTCCCCCAGTATGCTTTTTTCATTTTTTTTTTATTATGCATTGTTTTTTGTAACTTACTTAAAAATGGCAAAATATAAAGAAATATCTGTTAATCTCAAAAAAAAAAAAAAGGACAGGACAGTTTCTTGATCAGTTCCGCATGGTAGTGTGGTAAGTTAATTTCAGAAGATATATATTCCACGTATGATTTTGTATAGGGAAATCCTTGTATAGAAAATCAAAGTTTAATTGGCTAAAATGTTGTGTTTCAAGTTTTAGATTGAGAAATTCTAATAAATATTGATATTTTTCAATATCTTTTGGTTTATTTTCTCCAGGAGGTTCAGAAAGGCTCTAATTTCAAGAATTTTATTTTTTTTCTGGCAATTTTTTCCTGGTTTATAAAAATGCTAGGGTTACATTTCCAGGGTGACATTTTCAAGACTGCTTTCACATACCAGATTTTGTTGTAGAAAGGAAAGACATATCGACTGATTGTAGCATACAAGGTTAAAAACACGTGTGATTACATTGTGAATGCTTTTACTATAATGTGCTTGTCTCAAATTTTGTTCGTAATTTTGGAGGTTGAGTTATGTTGTAATCATGCTGCAGTATCTTCCTACTGGTGAGTTTATCTCGGATGAGATTACCAATATTTGTTGCTGTAAATGGAACAAACAGTAGGTCCCGTGGCTACACCGGACTGCATGTTTGCAGGCTACGGGAGAGGAGTCGATATAAAGTAATCAGAAAGTGTCATGTCCTCCATTTGCCTGCGGACAAGCCTGAATGAATGTTTAGTCTGGCCGGCCTTGGTTGGTGGCTGCATCGTTTGTCACTGAGGCACTGAGGGGGCTGCTTGTCCGGGGCCTCTCTCAAGGGTCATTGACTAGTTTGTAATCAAAGAGCTTATTCTGTTAATGTACCAGTGTGACCAAGGACCATGCAGCGTGAATCACCGTGGCAGGAAATAAATAAGAAAATCCTTCTTGTTTTGCGACATCTGTGGAAGTGAAAATGATGATTGCCTGAGAACAGGATCATTAACCTGTGATTTGCTTTCATGTAGAAACATGTTTAAGAAGTCATAGCTCTCTATAGGAAAAAAACTGGACCATCCCAAGAGTGCGAACAACATCTTTTACTCAACAAAATAGTCCCCTTCGCAAAGGTATGTGATAGAAATGGATTTATACCTTGTACCTATGAAATACAGATGACTGTTATGCAGGTACTCTGTGTTGTAGAGTGACTAATGCAGCCTAAGTGCCTTCATCAAGAGGCTACATCATGATAATCGTAGTAATACACAAGAACTCCAGCTCTATTCTCTGTATCTTTATCCCAAATTACTGTTGATCCACTTAAACAGATGAAGTCTATGTTTAAGTGAGGCTTGATCTTGAACTGATTGACCTTTTTCAGCAATCAACATTTAAAAAAAAAAAAAAAAGCTTTTCTCTCAGCGAAATAAGGCAGCCTTGCTAGGTTGTAGTTAAAAGGGCGTATGTAAGAGGTTACTCACATAGTTTGATCTTATATACCTTTGGAAGAAACTCAAACTGTCTCTCTAACTTGCTTAATGGGCCACATTGGTCTGAATTGATTTTACTAATTTGGTGATAAAGTTTATCAAACCAACTTGGATGAATGGGAAATTTCCCACCCAAATATACAGAATATTTGAAATTTTGCTAATATGTTATAATGGCCTCCATATTTGCCTGTGCAATCAGAAATGTAAAGATTTCTGATGATGATGCATGTCTGATCATCGAATTCAGTTCCATTGTGTAACAGTACCTGTAGGAGGACCTAAATACATAGAATCCACACTTTCTGGTTCAGTTCCTCTCTCCTTCAGGTTGTCAGGCTTCCTCCTACTGTTCAAACACAAGCTTGTTCGGTTGATTGATGACTCTAAATCCCCCATACTTTGAGTGTGTGGGTGATTGTGTCTCTCTGTGTTAGATCTGTGATGGACTGACGACCTGTCCGGGGTTCATGCTGCTGTTTGGATCATGTCAGCCGAGATACGCTCCAGCTACATGCGACCTTTACATAGATAAAGAGGCGTTGCTGTCGAATACACAGCCTGTGGGCCTAAACCGGCAATATACAGGGGTCAATCCTGTCTATAGGATGGCTCTACAATGTGGAAATATAACAACCAAGTCATTAAATACGATGTAGGTACCTGCTGTCGACAACGTCAGTCAAGAGAAACTCTGTTAGCACACTCATTAAATTCACTAAGAAAAGTCATTATTGCACTTTTGGATGAAATAAAACTGAAAGGACACAATATGCAGATGAATGACTTTTTTTTATTTTGTTCCAGTGGACATGGATGGATGGATTAATGAATAAGCCATCTAATGGAAAGCATATAATAAAATAAACTCTGTGGCTTTGTCACTGATAATGTGTTGGCTGTTAGTAGTAATTAACGATGAGGGAAAAGCAAGGGGGAGAAAAAAATATTCTGGCGAAAGAAAAAAAAACTGTGCAGCTTTATTTATAAAAAATAAATAAATAAAAAGAATTTAAAAAAAAAGAATTTTGCAGTGCTTTGAAAACTTATTGGCCCCAGTAACCCTCGTAAACTTGAACCCAGCTGCTTGGTATCATAAAAGGTTTTCATGTGCTTGCAATTCTCTTTGTAATTTCAAATTGGGATTGAAGCATAAAGTCCAAGTTATTACTGGTACAACACGTCAAGAAGACACAAAAGCTTTCTCCATAATAACATTAATTAAACAGTATTTAGTGTGTTTTGTGCTGGAATCCATTTAATCCACATTATTTGGTGTTTTCAAGAGTCTACAACATATTCTCTTTCGTGGAAAGAAAGAAAATGTAAACCAAGATCAATGTGATGTGGATCAAGATGAGAATTTTTGGTGGATTTGTCTCTACAAAAGAAACTTAAGAACAGTCAGTGGGAAGAAAATGTAGATTATTACTTCCCCCAAGTCTCAATCCTGTGATCTTTCATAAGTTAACTTAAAAGGCAGGGAAGAAATCAGCCTTGCCCAAGGTTGAGTTTGGAAGCACAGTCCAGAAATAGTAAAACCTCTCCCAAAATGTCAAACGAGGATCTTCAGACATCACTCTGAGGCAGTGGGCCACAGTCTCCGTCAGCAGCATTAAAACTATTGTCTGTAATGGTTCAGAGTAAACAGGAAGAGACAAGTAATCAGAGTTTGAACTTTATTCCCGACGTCTGCTGCCATTCCCTTTCCCACTAACAAGAACCGTGTCTATTTTCTGTTGGGGCTTGTCTATTTTCTTGTCAATGTATGAAGACATTAAAGGCAAAAACACTCGGGTCAAGTATTTTGAACTGCGGGGAAATCAAAGCACACATAAAGATGATTATTTAATATATACACTAGAGAGGGTGAGCTTTTCTTGGCGACTGCTGCATCCTCTGTGCTGCTCTGGTGAAAGCCCTATCAAGTCCGCGGTGGGAGGATCTGAGGGCCCCAGTGGTGCTGCGGGGGATCGCGGTTTGCTGTGGGGGACGTTTTCAGAGAACATGCAGAGGTGTGAAGACAAACAGTAGCATCTCAGTTTGTAACAACAGCGAAGAGGCGAGTATTTCTGTAATGTGTTGCCTTTCTTTTTCGGATTTCAACAATCACTAATAGACGATTTTCCTTTGCCATGAGGATACGATTCTAATGTTCACGGGGTTGATCCATCATCTGGCCTGACGTCAGTGGAGAACAGATCCAAGCTCTGCGTGGTGACAGGAGCTGCAGGGCCAAACAATATTCTCATTCAGCAGAGACGGTGGTTTCAGCTAACTTTTAATCTGATCGTGGCAACTACTTCGAAAAGTTTTAAGATCCCGATTTGGTTATCGATCCATTCGCTTTACCCGCTTCAGCCAACTAGAGGTCAACCGGTAGATGGAGCTGAGGAACACTGTGGACTGGAACACAGACAATAATAACCCCACACACGTTAATAAATGTAGGAGGTAAAGTAATATCGAAGCAAATACCCTGTTTACACGACAGCATTTCAAGTGAAAACGCACCGTTTTTTTTGTGTCTTTGTTGACCCTTATTCAATTCATCTGTGACAAGATATTCTTCAGTTTTCCCACAACCATGCATGCTCCAACAATCAGGAAACAGACCAACATTACATGAGAGATTTTCTTCTGTGCCAGCTGCTGCTGAGGATTTCAAAGGAACACAAATTCTTTTCCGGTTGATGTTACTTGTGTGCATGACACTTTATGTACAGTAAATGTCACCACGGCCAACTCTGTGCAAACGTATGATGATGATCATGCAGCAGGAACAAAATGTTTACCCAGTTGTGACTGGAGCTTAGCAGAAATAAGCAGCGCTTTCAGACGTAATTGCATGAAATGAAAAGCTGCCAAGCAGCAGGTCCTTAAAATCAGTGTGGCGTGATTGAGAGGGAGGGAGGCATCTTCTGAGCACAGCTGGAGTCCCTGAGAGTACAAAGCCCGCGGCTGTAGCTGTGTGTGTGTGTCTGTCTGTCTGTGTGTGTGTGTGTGTGTGTGTGTGTGTGTGCGTCTGTGTCTGTGTGTGTGTGGGCCGATGGTTTTGCCGTGATATTTGCACATTCGTGTTATGTCTGGGTATAATATTGAATATTATTTTGCGTGGGTGTCGCCGCGGGTCTGAAGTTGTATGTACGCGGCTTTATTTGTGTTGGTGTGTGCGTAACGTTACATGCAGCGTGAACGCACGGTGCATGCTTTGTGGGATGAGGAGAATGACATGCGAGTGTGTCCCCTGTGGCGTGGTAATGAACTTATACTGTAGTAATATTGAGGAGGCAGGTGAAGGGCTCATCCAGCAGGTCTTAATTACACTGCAGCCAGTCCCGACATGCTTGGCTGAGCAGTGCTGGCTTAGCAGGTAATGGCTCCCGTGCATGTACTGTTGGCAGAATAAAAAAAATAAATAGAACACTTTTAATATTTCTCTTATACTGTATTTCATTTTGGTGGTTTTTCATATTTCTAGTTGAATCTACTTTATAACGCAGGTCCGCATACATCTTCTTTTGAGTCACGTCTCGAAGTCTGCATACTCTCGCTTGTCCCATTAAATTAGGAGTGCATTGTTGCCTATAAGATCTGAATTTAGTAATCTGAAGCTGTGAGCCTTTTATATTGATTATAATTAATCAGAAGGGCCACACACACAGCCCCTCTCTACTGCATTGGATATTTAGTTCCTACTCTACTCTATGCCAGATTGCTAAAAGTAATTGGGTGTCAAGCATCCTTAAATGAATGATCAGGGGTCACAACAGAGAGACTGCGTGAATTTAGTGAATGGGACTGGCCAATTACTCAGAGCTTTAGGTATAACTTTCACCTAAGTTACACGCTCTTCTCACTACGACCGTGAAGAACTTTAAATCTTTTAGCTCCCATATTTATCCAATAAACGCTCAGTGGTTCAAATGGACACAATGGCAAGTTACATAATTTCCCATGCATATTTCAGTTTTGCTTAATAATATTTAACCACATAACTCAGAAGAACATTGGCTTTTATGCAGATTATCTTTCAAATATAGCATACAAAATATAAGATGTTGAATTCAATCAAGATCGGCCAATGGAGAAGCTCACCATGCTGTGTTCAGCTGTATTTTGGTCTCTCAACGTGAGTTTCCTAAGGCACATTTTTGTGTATGCTGAAAGACCCTTAGATTTTTTTTGTTGTTGTTCTTGCACATTTTACTTTCCTATCCAGGAGGCATTTTTAAAGTTTAAAGAACACACAGATAAAACACACTGCTGCACTTACCCAGTTTGTGTACACACAGGCTCACAGTAACTCGGAAAATCCAAATCCACTCGCCCTGTGAAGGTGAGGAACACAGTGAAACCCGGCCTGTCCTGTAAATACGAGGTGAATTTTGTCCACACTCTCTAGGCAAACATTGAGGCCTCATAAATTGTTAACATGGCTGGAGGTGAGTAAATTAGAGGGAGTAGACTCATTACCTGCTTTGTAGAGTAGCCTAGACAGTGCCTGGAGCAAGAGCTGTAAACACACCATTAACACAACACCGCAGTGCAATGCTCCAATGCTGTCCCAACTTTCTTTTTTTCCTTTTTTTTTTTTTCTCACTACTCTCAATTACGGCTTCTCGCTGCC
Source organism: Lipophrys pholis (assembly GCF_963383615.2). Taxonomy (NCBI): domain Eukaryota; kingdom Metazoa; phylum Chordata; class Actinopteri; order Blenniiformes; family Blenniidae; genus Lipophrys; species Lipophrys pholis. The sequence goes on along the minus strand of NC_137635.1, from coordinate 5,263,449 downwards.
TCTCCTGCTCGTTCTCTCCCTCGCCAGTCAGCCTCATTCATAAAATCTTTCTGGGACATGAGTCTCTCCTGTGCAACATCTTTTTGCTGCCTTAACCATTTCAAAGGTCTTTACAGGTCCAGTATTACTCAGGTGGGTATCATTCTTTTCTTCAAAACATACGGCGCAGTGACTCAGGGCACAGGAAAAAAGCCATCTCTCAGGTACAAGTGGACACTTTGGCAAGCGCAGTTGTTTGTTTCTTTCCAGTGCGAGATGAGACGATGCCACTCTCATGCTGCTAAAGTATATGGAAGTAATGTCTGTAGCCAATTAGCTCTGGAGACTGGAAAGCGCCTGCAAAGAGGGGAAACAACTTCCCTGGCTCCTACTAAAGGTAACCCGCCGAGCAGCATAAACAAATCCCACTAATCAACATGTTACTGCACAGGCTGCGTTCGCTGTCTGCTGACTACCTGCATGCTAAGACACGCAGGTAGACGTGCAAGTGTTATCGATTGACTTTACCAAAACATTTCTAAAACACTTTGTTCTTCGAATGATGTATGCGAATTCTATACATTTCACCAGCCATGAGAATTTCAAGGAGAAAATAAGCAGCCACAGGAATGCTCGTCTTTATGAGCTGTAAGTTATAAGTATATGAGTCGTATTGAGCTGTTGAAGTATTTGCAGTAATCAGTGAATACGGTCTTGGAGCAGTGGCCTCAAATGCTACAGAAACAAACATTTCTGCACTGAAAGAACAATTGGTACCTAATTCACATTTCAAGTGTTGTTATTGTTTTTTAATTTTTCTGCACAGTGCATAGCCCTTAGTCAACATTACAGTCTCAAATAGCTTTCTTTCGCCTACACTGTGGGGAAAAAAAACATTAAATAAAATGAAGAAATTAAAATTGCAGATCCCACCCTCAGCTCAGAGAAATGCTGAGAAACTCCCACAGAAACAATTATTTAAAGTGTGACGTGAGCCACCAAAATTAGCTGCAGAAAACAGCTGAATTTAAATTTGAATGATCGCCTCCCCCGACTCATCCGCATGTATAAGTGAGGACTGTGAATGGCTATAGCTGGGACTCTGACACATCTATAGCCCAGTCTATTATGGGTCTTGTGAAATGTGCAATGTTTTCTCCGGTTCCTTTATGGGGGGGGGGGGGGGGGGTTGAAGGCTGTGAAACAAGTCAATGGAAATGGAATAGCGCTATGCACCACGCAGGATGACATGGAGTCGGTGTTGCTGGCGCTTGTTTAAGTGCAGAGCACGCACGGTGTCTCCATTACAAGATCTCTTTACCTGTCTCATCGGGTCTGCCGCACCGTTAACACACACGGTGTGTACAATAGAAAAGTAAATCCAGCTTGTGAGGCGATAACTGACGGCATATTTCTAATTTATGCTTATTGTGCGGGGATGCCTAGAGACGGAACGGTTAGCACTTTAACCCCAAAGCGAGAATGTCCTTGGTTTGAGGCAGCCTTCTCTGTGTGGAGTTTGCATGTTCTCCCTATGTGAGTGTGTATCTCCATGTTGGCCGTGTGACGTGTCCAGTGCCGCCGCTCATTGTCAGATTGACTCCAGTGATCAGCAACTCTTAACTTGGACAAAAATGGCTTAGAAAATGGTACAATGTATTCCGTGAGCATGGAAAGCGTTTCATTTGAAGGCTAAAGCGAAAGGGAATCCCGGCAAGCAACTTGATGTAAAATAAGTGTTGCTGTACAGTTTAAGTGGCTGAATAATGAGCGTGCAAGCCTGGCTGCATTCACAGCCTCTCCTTCATCTGATTAAAGTGGTCTACTTTAATTATAGCTGTTATCGATTTAAAGACAGGTTATTACCTTATTCATCACAATCCACTGTGACCTGGTCAGTAACCTGGCATAACTAATTTAGGATTAGTTATGCTTTGGTGGTGAGAGCGCCGGTGTACATGTCTGGCTGTTGGACATAAAACACACCATCGTGACCGTTTTACAGTGCCCCGCAGGTTGTCAGAGGCCCGGCTTTTTGTTCTAATTTGACTGTTGCGGATGAAATCTCAATCCCTTCAGATGTCAGGCGGGTGAGGGATCGCCGATCAGATAGAGTGTGTTCTTAGGAGGATTCAAGAAATGATATTCAGCTGATCGCAGAAGGATTGGCTTGACAGTTTCACAGTTTTTAGAATGAAGATTAGAAGCTTTGAACGTTACCCAGTAGAACGTACAAATTGATTTTTTTTTTTTTCCCCCTCCCCTCACCAAGGTCATTCTCAGTAGCAGGATGAGTGATGGGATGTTTTGGCACGTCATACATCTAGCACTTGCTGAAAGTATGCAGTCTCCTATAGTTAGGGGAAATAGACGTCTCCCTCCATCTTTGTATTCTGATGGTGAATACCAAAAGTCCCCTGTCTTAAGTCTGTGGTTTTCAATCATGGCTTTGATTCCTGAAAACAATTTAAAAAAATGGAAATAAGGTTGGATTTATTCAATTCCAGCATTTGCAATTTCATCCTTGTGCATTTAACATAATGTCACTTGTAGATTGAGTGAAACAAGACAAGAGAGAAGAAAATATCTCTCTGATTGTTTTTAGAGGAAGGTATTCTGTGTGAATTGCAAATAGTTGCTCAGTACTGCAGAGAAGCTTTAAAATGCGTTGCAAAACCAGACACACTGTGTTTCACTTAGTATTTTTAGGTTTCACAGGGCATTGCTAAATTAATGCAGCGTGATTCCTTGGAAACTATTAGTAAGTGTTTTATTGAGGGTATTGCTTAATTTCTGGTCTCCACACGAATTGCTCCTTTGTTTCCAAACACAAGAATCCAGATAGTTAACTTTCAATATAAAAAGCATGAACTTGAAATACAAATGCCAAATTCAAACCTGTTCAGTTTGCCTTTGCACCAGATGTAAAAAGATAACTTGGGCAGCGAGGTAAAAGAACTGACAAACATGCATGTGCATAGAAAAAGGAAATAACATACTGACCCACACAGCTGAATGTTGATTAATCATTGTCTATTTTTTGTTTGCTTTAATTGATTTGTGCCCACCTCAAGACCTTTGGATTTAATTTGCATTGCCTGATTTGTGCAGTTCTGTTGCAGGGTGATAATCGTACCGGTGTTGGGAATAGATGAACGGCTCAGAGCGAAAGGATTGCTTTGGGTTGGGGAGAAAAGAAAACAAGTGTTTTCTGTCTGAAGATGTCGTCTAAAACACCCAGACACTGAAGAAAGATGTAATTTTAGTTAAAATATATATAGTTTCTATAATTATTAGTATTTCAGGAGTCCTCAGATCAGTTCATGTCTTGCATTCCCTGCCTGTGCACAAGCTTTTTATATCGATATAGAAATGTGCTCCTTTAGAAAACATCAATTAGAGACCTTTGATAAAAAGTGGTTGATGTAATTTTTATATTCCATAATGTGTCGTCTTTCCGGAAAACTTCAAAAGATGGAGGAAATTAAAATAGTCCTTGCGAAACATCACATCATACATCACCAGAGGATCCATCCTCTCTCGTCAATTGTCCGTGTGGCGCCGGGTGATGAAGTGACAGTAGTGAAACGCCTTATTACTCTAAGTCGACTTTCATCACCTCGGCTTGGCTGAGCTCGACAATCAAAATGATCAGCCTTTTCTTTGTACGGCGGTTGTGGGATCCGTTCCCCTCGTTCTCGATGGTGGTGAATACACCTGCAATGAATGCATAATCACGTTCATGTTTTTACATCAGGGGATATGTGGGTTTGGGGGTTATTACATGGAAGCCCATGTAAGGAAACAGTGAGTGGATGTTTTCCTTTTCATCATCCTTGAAGAATTCACATGAGAAGCCATTGTCAGCTGAGCTTGCATGGTTATTTGTGGTTGTTCAAGCTCCCGTGCAAAGTGCTCATTCATTGAGTCTCTCCGATTCATGTTCGCCTTTGGTTCTCACTGCTGCTACCAATGATGCGATAACTAACTCAGACAGTTGGCGTCGAGTTGGGTATCCAGCGAGGCCGGGACGATCAAACGCCAAAGCAAGTACAGTATCTCTCAGGCTTTGAACACAAGGCTGAGAGACCATTTGTAATGATGCTCCAAATAACAGAGGCAATCTTGATTCACACCGTGCTGTGGTCACATGACCGTTTTTTTTTTTTGGTTTTTTTGACTCACCTCTGTTTTAAGCTTTTATTATTTACTTTGCCGCTGGTTGGAACCACGCTGGTAATCCTGATAGCCTTTTTAAGTGATCACACGCAGCCTGATTAAGGATTTCTTTTTTACCAGGCAGGAATAGAAAAGGTCAGATACTGTGTATAACTATGGGTAGCCTCAGCTCGAGTATTCCCCCCTCTCACTTTTCATGCACCATTTTTAAATTTTTAATTTTTTTCATAATACATTTGAAAACTTTTGAGCTTCCTCCTGAGCCAAACATTAAGTGAACCATCTTATTTAATAATAAATAAAACTTTTGAGGGGAAGTCTTCTTTATCGCTCAGTGGGAGTTTAAAAGCACTATCTGGCTTTTACGCAGATAGTTAAACGTAGCATTCACAGAGAGGGGCCTGGTTCACACCCACTCTTCTGCGGCTTGCCACTGTGCCGCTCTGCTGAAGCGCCTGTTCAGAAGCTCTTTAATGCTGGACATTACCGCTTTTCTCACCGTCATGAAATAAATGTACATATTCTTAAGTGATTCATATTCAATCAGTTTGAACTACATATAACATTTTCAACTTTGGTAGATTATTTCTGTGTTGTATATTGTTTGAAACCCTGTTTATTTAACCTTTAAATCCTCTGCATTTCGTGAGACAGATTTGTGGGATTAGCGGCAGAGCTAAATGTTTGGGTTTTTCCTCTTGGTATTGACTCTTATCATGAGTTTCTGGCATCCCAGTCGCTGACAATCAGCTGTTTTGATTTGGCGACGAGTCGCAATCCCACATCGCCATAGTCCAGGACCGAACTCTATTCTCCGAGGTGAAAACGCCGGCACCCACAGAGCCGGGTTTATCAGAGACTTCCACTAGAATTTGGGAGTTGAGATGATGATATTGCCTGCCAGCAGTCCTGACCTCAACCATGCTGAACACGGGTGGGATCAGCCTGCAAGTGCTGTTTGTACCAAAGTGACCGACACACGCACATGTGATTTGGACACTGGCTCTTACTTCCATATTGGATTAACCTACATTTTCAAGATCACTGAAAAAATCTGTCGTGTAATCAAAAGTTGGTAAATATGAATGCTTGGAAAGCCCACACTTGTTTAACGTGATTTGCAAATTGTGACCAAAGAAAGTGTTGCTTAAGTCACATGAATTGATGGAGTCGCAAGCGGAATTCAGGCTAATGAAACTTGAGTACAGAAAACTGTTTATATCATGTTTTCGGGGATCCAGTTGCATAGGTAAAAGAGACAGAGAGGGCCAGAAGCAAAGGCCGCGGCCCAGTGGAGGAGTCCTGGCTTGTCCTACAGTGCTGCAGCTGCCAGATTGTGTTCCTCTATGCCGGATGGAGTACCCCTTCTCTCACAATTGGATGGTAATGAGAGTGACTGACGGGGATGCTTGTGGAGGCAGCCAAAAATAATGTTTGGTGTTTCTCTCCCTCTGTCTGCCTCTATGTCATCCTGTCATCCTGCACCTCTTTTTCCTTTTCATCTCGCTCCCAGTTGTATTCAACTTCATAGTCAGGCAGACATCCGGGAACTTCAGCAAGATTAAATTTAGGATGAAACTGAAAGATTCCAGCTGGGAAAATTAGTCACTGCAGTAGAAAAATAGGACAGGAAAAAATAGGGCACAGCATGCCGTCGATTGTACGAATTTCAGAAGAGATAACAGGATATGTGCGTCTCGGTTATGGACGTTAGCGGATTTTGAATGGATATTTTGAATTGTCGTGACATTTAAAAGTTGGGGGAGTGGCACCATGGGAGGCATGATGGAAACCAAGATGGCGCCTGGTTCCAGTTGTTGTAATCCAGCGATTACCAAGTGTGCGACACTACACGGAGCATCTGCATCAGCCGAGTGCAGCACGGTAACAATGAGAGCAGTGGCTTGTGAAAGTAGCGTGGCTCTAAACCCCTGGCCATCGGTTCAAAATCCTGACTACGAATATATGCCTGCACTGTTATACAGCCGGGATTACAACATCTGTTGTTGTCAAAAAAGAAAAGGCAGGACCACATTGCTTTTCCCTTGCCAGTCTCATTCTTTCTGTCAGCCTGCAATCTCTGGAGGGCCTCCAGAGCTGCTGCAGTCTGATGTATTTCCGTATAGTCATGTCTTTGCGAAGCACATTAAACCTCACTATTCTCCCCTCGTCTGGCTCATTATTTCCTCCGCGCTCTCACGGAACGGGCAAAGTTCACTTTTACTGTTTCACTGCGATTCCCATAATGCCAGATTGAAGATAAAAGTTGAGTCTCTGTCCAGCCGCTCTCACTTTAACCCCTGTGTGCTCGCCTGTCCTGCTCCTTTATTGAAGTGATAAAAAAAATGCGCGACGCTCTCTCGAGGCCAAAAAAAAGAATATGTACTCAAAGGTAAAAAGGAATATGTTTTGATTTTGAGGCCTACACTAGATGCCTATCTTTGTGGGAAACTCTCTTATCATGCCTGCTGTTTACTCAAAATGTTGTGATTTTGAGCATGTCAGGGGAGAAAGAAGAATGGTGAAATTGAGCATTTTCTCCTCAAAGGATGCTGTACCTCTCACACCTCTTTCTTTTTTTCCGTCTTATTATTGTGGTGTAATTTTGAAAATAGCACGGTGCAGCAGTGAAAAAGCATCAATCCCTCAAGCTGTCAGGAGCCATTCACAGGTGTCCGTAACACTGAATATGATGGAACGGTGCACCAACTAAGAACCCAAGTCATCTACCCAGATTTCATTATGCGGAATGACTCTCAGTTGCGTCCATTTTTGATGCAAGCTCTTTCAAGGAAAAGTACCGAGCGCTATAAATACATTTTGAGCCAGAATCATTTCAACATGAAAGTGGCAAAAGGATGCATATGGAATTTTTCACTTTGGCTTGCTGGGAGCGACTTCAAGGACGTGCCGATTACTGTGGAGGAAAGGCGCAAGTCTGTGTTTGAATCCACTAAATAATTTCCAAAATGCTTGTATGAGAACAAAAGAGATGAGTTCCGTGACCATGACAACTTGTCTTGTTCAAACTGTATGTTTTCATCTTGCTAAGCAAACTGAAGTTATCTGCCATCATCTGCTAAAACATATGGGATGTTATGGTGCCAGAAAGTACACAGTATATTCCCCAGTGTTAAATATGCGGTGTCAAAGTGCATGGACTCTATCAGAGTTATTACAACACCAGCTTGTTAAAACGCCCCCCAGTGTTGGTGTCAATTAAAAGTATTCTGAAGAGAGTTCATTTGACACAGCAAAAGAGTGAATTAAGTGTAAGATTAACATCATTGAGAGCAGTGACGTGTAGTCAGTGCCTACCCAAGGCTGAATTGTTTAAGTTTCTTTAATGGTGTTTAACTATCTTGATTTTGTTAGATTAACAATTGCCAGCCAAAACATAATGTAGCGACCACGGCGCTGATAGCTGCAATGCATTATGGGAGTTGGGTTGGCAGTGATTCAAATGTCTTTATTTGGAGTTATATTAGGCTTGTTAGTGTTGGGAATGATTGTGTTATGTTTAGTGTGTGTCGTTAGATAGTGTGCCATGTCGTCCTGCCATGATGTTCTTGATTGCTCGGTGTCAAAAAAAACTGAAACATCCTCTGTTGATTGTATTTGGAATAAAAGCAAAAGTTCATGTTCATGAGACAATACTCTGCATCTCTCGCCACAATAAGAAATTGCCTTCCGGGTCTCAAAAATTTTAACACTATGGAAAGAGTCAATTTAACACCAGTTTAAGTTAGGACCAAATAGACTCAGGAATAGTGTTAAATACTACTCTTTAAGTGTTAATTTAACACTGTAAAATCCACTGTGTAGAAAGGATACTGTATACGTTTCATATATTTTATGTCTTTGAAGGGACACTCATTGAAACATTTAAAAAAAAAAAATCTTTCTGTACTTTTGTGAAACAATATTAAATCTAGATTTTTTTTTAAATCTGTAACTGTAAAACTGACCAGACTTGGACATATTGCACATATGCATGTTGAAATGTAGTGAAAACTCCCATTGCTGCATTATCAGCATTACTGAATACTGTTGTCCATCATTATTGGTTTGCAGAAAAATACATGTTGGACCTGGGCTCTAGTTAGATGACATAGATCAGTATCATGTGCATTGATGCACTGATTTCAATGAAAGGAACCAAATCCAAGAATGATCATGATGCATTATATGAGGCATGTAAGCCACACCAACAATATTTTGATTTAGAGTCACTGATTACTCTCAAATGCATGTTTTTGGGCTTAGTGAAGAAAGGCAATCAAACCCAGACTCAAACTATGTACTGTATATTATTGCTGTGAGACATAAATGTTTAACACAGCACAATCTAAAATGTTCAGCACTGTCATCAAACCATCGCTGTTTGATCAAATTCTACAGGTTGAACTTATAGTGATTTCATATGCAGGAGTTATACTTGAAGAGGTAGGTCTGAATTTCTTCAATTAACAAAAGGGCAAAACTCATTAAAAAAACAGATATGAATAAAAGGACGAGTAGAAAAGCAACTCAGAGGAAAGGAAGACAGACAACACAGAATTAAAAGTTGAGGGATTGCTGGTGGGAGATGAAGAGGCCATGTCAGCTTGCAGGGATCAGAGATTAAGCCAGTGTTGATGGGGTAGGGCCTGCCAGCTGTTCTGTCCTGGACAACCAATTCAATGGCTCGGGATATGAGCGACCCTTTTGTTCTTAATAAAACTACAGCCAAGGAATATTTTCAGAACAGTCAACACTTTCAATCTGGATAAAAGTCATTATCTGCACATCTTTGTAATTCTCGGGCAAATAGGTTGTTTTGTACACACATCACACACGAAATAACAATCCTCTTTTCTTTTTTTCTTTTTTCAATCTTGGGGAGCCTTGGTCCTGCTCCTGCATGTTTCACCTCAGTGTCATACAAAAATGAACAGATTGTGCTGTGTGGTTCACACCGTCTGACACTGTGTGATACAACACAACTGGGAGTAATGTGAGCACTTTAATAATTCCCACAGTGAATAGAATAAATAGAGAAGAACAGTTGGTTTGGAGAAAGAGACAAAAACAAAACAAAAGGAAAAAACAAAAGGATGGTGCACTTCACACTAATACAAACTGCCCATACTGGAGATGTCTGGAGTTTACTCATGAAGCAGGGCGGATAAATCTCGGCGCGCGCTCCGGTGCCACATACGGAACGCAAGGCTGAGCAGTCCGTTTGCCCGCAGTTGGCAGGATTGATGACGCTAATTTCAAACCTGGATTTGTGAGCTATCATGCTGTTAAAAGACATAAACGAAGAAACGCAGTTGGCAGTTGCAGTGGTCGTCAGGCAGCCGTAATAATGGGAACAGCTGCAACCAACTCGCCAAGAAAAGCTTAAGCATTTTGAGCAAAATTATCCCCAGAAACAATGTTTTATTCATTTTTGTATATATGCCCCACCCATTATGGAAAAACCACCCAACATGACACAATCAATAATATTGGAACATTTTTGGTTGGTTTATTTACAACTGTTTTAATGTAAAACTGCTGCAGTGATCCAACAAAATACTTGCTACCAGTTTTTGACCATCCAAGGTATGCTTAGCAGTATTTATATATCTACCAGACTAAAGGATCTCGATCTTTAATATTTGCCAACAAAAATAGTAAAATGTAGTGTAATGGGATTCTGATTTTCCTCATGCAAGATGTTTTGATTAAACAAGGTTGAATTTATTTCACTAAAGCCTGCTTTGAAGTATTTATGTTACCCAGCTTTTAGTGGAAAAAAAAACCCACCTTCAATGGAGTCTTCCAAGTTCTCTTTGGCTTTAGTGCATACACTGTAGGTGTTTTTCTTTTCCAAGGACAACCCACTTATGTTGTTTGCAATTAAAGTGCCTTTAAAATCATCCCTGGAAGTGCTCTCTCAGTCCTCCAACACTGTTGACCATTTGCCCAGGTACGTCTCTCAGTGGAGCCAGTAGAGGGCTCAACTGCTGGTGGCAGAGGAGGGATTTAGATCCTCCCTTGCGAGGACAGCCAAACCCCTGTGATTACTGCTTAATCCTCCCCAGCATATCATGTGCATCATGGCAGTACAGTGAGCCTTTGTGACATCATGGCGGAGGCAGATGCACGGCTTGCTCAGTCTGTATTTCTCTCCGTTGATCTTATGTTGTCTATTCAAACACATCTCCCCGTCTCCTGCAGTACTCCCTTCCTTACTCTGTACCCCCCCCCCCCCCCCCGTGTCAGTCTCTTCCTTCCCCTTGCTCGCCATTGTCTGCAGGTCGGGCAGGATAGGGTGGTGGTGGGGGGTGGGCAAAGAGGAGATCAGTGGGGATTATCACTGTCTGGAGAACACGAATGGATTTTGTACGCCATCTCCGTAGTTGGGTGTTGTGCCAACCTGCCGTCAACTAATGGGACAGCAGTGCTCTGTCGGAGCACAAGTTGATATCTGTCAAAAGCTCTTAACCACCAAAAACTACCCCTTTTGGTGCCTTTTGTCGAGCAATTTTCTGAAGCGTGGTTGTTTTTCAATCCGAGCAACACATTCGTGTGCAAAGGTGGCAAATAAAAGGGGAAAAGAAACTACAGAACATTACACAGGAAGACTGTTGTCAGCATGGGGTCCAGCAATGTAAAATGTTAGAAAAATTAAACCTGAATCCTCTTATTAAAAAAAAAAAAAAAAAGATTAAGCCCCTGGCGCGGCGCAGCTCTTCTCCTCTCCCCTCCCCTCCTCTCCTCTCCTCTCCTCTCCTCTCCTCTCCTCTCCTCTCCTCTCCTCTCCTCTCCTCTCCTCTCCTCTCCTCCCTGCTGTCTGTTGGTGTGTTTGGTGCTTTTGTCATCTTTAACTCTCACTCGGGTCTTGCTCATGCCAGCTTTCTGCTCTGGTCAACATCGAGGTCACACACAGCTTGATGAGGATCTTAAAAAAATGCAGCTGCAATCAGAATTTTGTGAAGACAGCCACTCCGGGTTGAGATGGCGGTCACCGGCTGAGAGCTCCACGGACGAACTCTTTGCGGTTCTCCATTCAGAACCGTTGAGATTTCCTGTCAACATCCCCGTGTACCGATGCATGTTCGGATACTTTGAAGTGATATCCAGAAATGAAGCAGTGGGCAACACGTCTGTTTTCTTTGCATCCTCCTGACATGCAGTGCTTGGTAAATCTATTCAGACTTTTTTTTATGTTCTTGCTCTTGAAACAAAACAACCATCAATTGGACAATGGCGTCCTTTGAAAACATCTGAAATTTGCCCTTGCAGGGTAAAAACTACTACTGTCTGAGCGTCGCCTCTCCACTGATTCTCTCCAAGAAAGCAAGGAGGAAGTGATCTTAAATTGCCTGTTATGTCTATTTCAGGAAAATCTAAAATTATGTGTAGGTGCATCTGATTCTCAGAGTGATTTTTTATTTTTTTTTATGATATCCCTGACAGGCATCGGTGTGCCGTGGCGGCTCAGTGCTATTTTCAATCACAGATGACATGATTTTATCTTGTTGTTTATTTTATTTATTCACTTTTTGTCTTTGTGAGATTGAGGATTCCGATGATGATTCACTTACATCGAAGTCATTGTCTCAGAAGGAGCGTGCTACTGCTGGATGCTTTGCAGTTAAGCTGCATCTAGTACATAAAAAAACGCGTACAGAAAACACAGATTTAGCCTAACATGAACCCAAACAACCGTATCAAGCTTTAATAATCCTACCATCCAGTTGATAGATATGAGAAGCAAGAAAATAGTATCATAAATCAAATGGTTATGTTCTCTGAACTGATGAAAACAGTAACCAACAATTTAGTTTCAGATAAATCAATAATTTCAGACAGAATGCAGCAGAGGCAATCCCCAAAGAAAACATCGATCTTGTTCTATCCCGTTTTACCCAACTTAGGTTTGTAGCTTGTACGCCAGTCGTGTCTGGGTGAAAGGCAGAAAGACCTATAGGAACTTATAGACAAAATCACATGACCTATTTCAAATCAACAATGAACCTTTGCACACATTTGCATTGTTGGATTAAATGAGGGCAGTGCTTATAGTGCTGAGCTGAGAGTAAAAGCAAGGGGGATTCCTTTATGAGGTGTAAGTACTAACCACTACACCAGTGTTCACCCCAAATTAAGAAACACGTGAGTTAAATGTGCTTGTACAGATATATGTGCTATCTACCGTATGTGGGAGTCTTGTTATGTTTTAGACATTTGTCTACTCTCCTGTTATGAGTTGGGCAAAAATAACAATTGCAAATTTGTTTGCTCCACATGAAGATTACAAGAGGAGGTGGTTCACTGAGCTGGAACAAATATGAGAAGCTGGGGCAAACAGCGAGCCTGGCACACACAAAATCCAAATTAGTATTAATATTTTTCAATAGTTAAAATACATATTAAATAATGTCATGATTTGTGTTTGTAAAAGGTTTGGTCTTCCATTTTATTTTTCATGCATTTGGGCTTTGTGCTAAGCACATTAATTGTTGGCTCTTGCTGTATATTTACTGAACAGCCATGAGAATCCTGTATCTTTTCTGACTCATGGCAAAGAAATAGTGTTTCTTCTCCTTTGATTCCAAAACAACAGGTTGTACCTCTCAGCGTGATTCAAAAGACTGTGGTCTTTATCTCAAATGGTGATGAATTCTGTGTCGTGCCTTTATGTTGCGTCTGTGACAAAAGTCTAAATTTCAAACGATCCGATTGAATTTGAACCCGTGTGAGAGGAGCAATTAGTGTCAGGGGGGGGGGAGAAAAAGCACTTTGTGGAGTGTATTTCTGTCCACTGGAAGGCAAGGAGAGATGTTTTTCGGCTTGTAGCTGAATGCTGGATGTAATGACAGTCTTTGGCATTTGAGTTGTCAGTCAACCTGTCAATTAATCACGGCTGTCGACGAGGGCTTCAAAGAGTGCTCAGACACATCCCTACACACTCCCGCCAATAAAAGAAATGTTCGCACCATTGACGAGGCCATTTCTGCCCCACAATATTCACTAGACCTTGATAGGAAATACTCATGCTTGGATGCAGGCAAAGCGGCATCACAGGAAAGGCGCTGCTGAACAAAATCATCACTGGATGTTAAAAAAACAATTTAGCATGAAAAAATGAGCATTTGAGGCTGCCGTCCAAAGCGGTATCAATGGGCTTTGGCTCATGAGGGATCCACTCCATGTATTCTGGAAATCGTTGACCAATTCAGCACGACAATGCAGAATATGCATAATTTGCATTTTGGCACATGAAGAGAGGTAAAGAGACATCTTCTTTCCATATTTAATGTCACCCTATATATATAGTTTATATGACTAATGTCTTCTCTTTTCCAGAAGCCTGCTTCTTGTGTCTTTAAGATGGTTATCTTGCCCATTTGTTACAGGTAAAGCTCTCAGCATGTATGCGCACTCTCAGCAATAATGCACCCATTTCACACTGTCACAGTGTAAATAGATGCACATAATGGTATTGGACTCGTAATATGAAGCCCCATAACATAACTGTCAAGTCATATAGAGCAACTAATAATCATCTATCATCAAGGATTAGTTTCATGAAAGGTAAAAGACCAAAGGGAGCAGCATGGAATAAATCCATCGGTGAGATTCCTGCAGTTTTATTGTCTTATTTATATACAAATATATGTATTTCATTTTGTGGAGCAGCTTCGAAAGTTGCTGCGCTCCCTCAGTGATCTTTTCATCTCACTCGATATGTAGGAGTCGGCGCTCTTGAAGAGGGCACACGAGATGATGCAAAAAAAAATAAACCGAGGTGTCGCGAACAGTGGGCAGGCGGTCGTGATGAAGAGAAAAGGATGTGTAGACTTCTCGAGTGCAGTTTCTGGATAGAGGAGGAGAGTGTCAAGTGCAACAGGGGCGATACTATAAGAGGGACCCAGAGCGTGTGTCTGTTTCTTTTAGATGCATTCAGGTGTTGAATATTCTGGACATTTGCTGAGACACAGGCCAGCATAGAGTAGAGTCTGCCTTTTGCAAATTTAGCTTGGAATTGTAATGGGAGCTATTTGCATAGTTTTCTTTGCTTATTTTTTTTACAAGTGAATGTAATTTACATGCATACTTGTTTTGAAAAGAAACTCTAACTTTATAATTCCATGTAAACAGTGGTCCAGTTTACAGGATGATCGTTTGGCATTTTTGTTTCAGAAAGGATCCACATTTAAATGGCAGCGTTTTGAAAACGACGTCTGTTTACAGGGAAATGGCAGAAACACTGAAAACTATGTAGTGACCCTCAACTATAAAACTATGAAAACTGGTGTTCACGTGCAGTAGCAGCTTTTCCGTCGTCTACATGGAGACAAAATCAGAACTGGAGCATTTTCGAAAAGTTCCACCTTATCATCCGTTTTCAAGAACTTGCATTTTCACACTGGTGTCATGTAAACAGTTTTCCGTTTTCATTTGAAAACCTTGTTGTGTAATTCATACAGCATAGCACTGGTAACTATTTCTGTATGAAATCATTGTATTTCATGGTACACATTGCAACAGACTGAACCTGCTGCTCCCATAGATTCACCACAAATCCAACTTCTATTTGACATGTGAATTTCATGTAGAATTTGAACACATTGCAGAGCAAACCTCTTGTTCACATCCCCAAAGTAAAGTTTCCTGCATTTGTTACGTGCTCAGTGAATTTGTTTGCTGCTGAGCCGCAGAATTGCATCCTATGAAAGGCAGATAATGAGAACACAGGGGAACACAAAGGAAATGTAAGCACCAAATTATGTGTTACCGATAGTTACGAAAGAGATAGTAATGGTCAAATAAGGTTGTGGAGATAGTGCACTAATTTGACTCGCGTGTGTTCCAAACTTTGAGCTGTTTCCATAAAAAATAAAAAATAAAAAGTGCAGCAAAAGCAAATCAGATGAAGAGAGAGAAAAAAAAAGAAAAACTAAAAACTTGACAATAGATGCTCAAAGCAGTCAAGTGACACTTCACCCTTCCAACAGCAAAGTCTGAAGAGGCTATTGGTAAGAGCGTGCTGGCTTGCTGGCTGGTGTGCTGTCAAATGTCTCCATGATGGTGCCAATAGATTTGTAGAATGAATAATGGAGATGACCGGAAAAGTCGAGATCTGACCGTTTTGCTGAAATAAGCAGACGCAGTGCTTCAGTGCATGTCCACGCTCGGCGCGGTGTTGTGTAGCAGTGGTCGTAGTGTCGGGTTTCCAAAAGTAATCTCTGCTTTGGTGTTGTGTTGGGGAGGTGTGGGCTCACTGTGGAGTGTGAATGATAGACGGGCTGCCAGAGTGGATGGATGAAGTGTGCTGGCAGTACTGACACTCCTCAGTGCCAGAAGCTCTGCACACATTGTTCATTCTTGGCCTCTAATCCATGTGATCTGTAGCAGAGGTGCTGACTCCAGTCAAAAAATCCGAGCACCGTCAGAAAAGAAAAAAGCTACCCCCTGCCCGCCGTCAGACGTCACGGTTTAAAAATAGCGCCGCCGTGAAAGAACACACTCCTTTCTCGTCTGTCCAAACGCATTTCGATTCCGGTCTGTGCTCTTCAAATTTGCCCCCCTTTTATTAGCTCACAGGATTATGATTACCCCTCCAATTTCCAACTCTAAGTTCCAACAGCTCCGATTGTTTTCCATCTGATCTTTGAGGCAGACACAAGTTTCTCCACAGTCCGTTGCTAAGACCAACAGAAATCCTATTCATAGTGTCTCGGTCTTTCTTCGAGACACATTTTCTTTTGAGTTTGGGTTTTTCCACCACAGTGAAATAAAACACAGCTGGAAAAAAAAATAAAAAAAACTGAGGCCCTGTGACAGCCATTATTTGAGCTACACCAGTGAGTACAATTCTCTCAGTTTAAATGGCCTTTCTTTGAATCGACATTATCAATCAGCCAATGAAGCCAACATAATAAAGTGTTGCACCTTTCATGCAAGGCTCAGGTGATTGACAAGGTCATAATAGGACACAGAAGTGCAGGCAAGAAAAAAAAACAAAAACCAGTGTTTTAATATTGAATTTAAGCGAGATAAAAATGGATTATAAGTACTGGGGAATAAAAGGTAATTCAGATGACAAATTCAAGTAACATTAAAGAACTAGGGGGAAACAACTGTAAACAAATTGAAAATAAAAAGACTAAAACAGGATCAAACAAATGTTTTAAAAAATATGACTAAAAATGAATGTGTATACGTTTTTTAACTTAAGACCTAACCTGAGCAGCTTTCCTATAAAAACTAGATTGAGCATTAACAAGATGACTGTATAGCCAATTCCAAGCCTCATGAAATGTCTTTTTTTAATCAGTGAAAAAAGGTTTTCTCTCATATTCTAAACTATTCTGAAGCTTAGTTTTGTTTTATCTCAAGGATATTCCTATTGTGCCTGCAGGTATCAACCTAGCCTTTGTTCTATCTCAGCCCTATTAGTTTAGATTAAATTTGAAATCTATTACTTTGGCCCATATAGATAAAATTAATTGAAATATGATGAGGAATGTATAATTTATTTGGTTCCCTCTCTTCTGGAGTGAGTTATCAACGGAGCATTTAATTTTATGTGTGCAAGTGCAAATGTGGAAATTAAAAATGCATTCCAACTAAGAGTCAATTTACTTTCTGTTAAATGCTGGCAAGTGGGAAGTATAAACAAGTACAGTTTCAATGACTATCGCCATGCAAACAATGGATATTCATGATAAACACAGCAGAGCTCTCTGTCGCCAAGGGATATGAATTCAGGTCATGACTCTGCATGTTCTGTCCACATGGCCCGGGGGAGGCGTCACATCGCATCATGCGGCCCGTAAGTGGACATGTTTGTTCTGACTAGTCCAGAGGATCATCAACCTTTCGCCCTCAGCCCCCACCTCCAGCCACGGATAGCCGACGCTTCATCTCCGTTTAAACAAATTCCAGTGACTGGCTGCTGCCGTCAATGTCATCACCTACCCGAGTGAGATCATGTCTCATCCACCCACCCTGCGAGCGGCCGTCTCACTTGAGACGAAGTGTGGGAGCGCCGGGGAGAAGGCGCGGCGATTTGAAGGGACAGAGACGGCGGCTCGCCTGCTGACCCAAGTGATGAGACGAGCTGCTGCAGATGCCGTCACACGGGAGAAATCAGACAAAACGCTGACGCCGATATGGAACCAGAGGAGGCGCCGTGTCTTCGTGACGTTTGGAGTCACAACGGAAGATTCACACCCTCTCCCAACGCCTTAGCCCAAACTCATTTCTATGCTCAATTACAGTTTATGTCAAATGAAAGATGCCACAATTAAGGTTTTATGACTGATTAGGTATTGAAGTGTGGATTATTGCTTCATGGGGCATTGAGCGTGATGTTTGTTTAAGGGCTGTAAAGACGAAGCATCGCCTTGCTTTTGTCATGCACTTTAATTGCCACTTGATTGTTTGATTGTGTTGTGAAGGACATTGTTGCACAGATTAAGGAGGAGTCGTGTGACCTGTGAGAAAATGTCAGAGTATGTGGCTGTTTGCGTAAGGCAGCCTGAC
This sequence comes from Lipophrys pholis, assembly GCF_963383615.2. NCBI lineage: Eukaryota > Metazoa > Chordata > Actinopteri > Blenniiformes > Blenniidae > Lipophrys > Lipophrys pholis. The sequence continues at coordinate 5,245,764 of NC_137635.1, read as the reverse complement.
CGTGAGTCCGTTGAAATTGTTATTTACACTTTGGCTGATGGATTTGAGGGTATTGGTGCCAAATTAATTAGCGAAATTCATCACCTGCCGATATACGTGTCATGCCTGAGCGTCAACGATAATGTTCTTTGTCCTTTGCGATACTCCAAAACGAACACCTCGTCTTGGAGACAGTTTTAACGTATGTCATATGCCGTTCACTTCAGCAAACCAATTAAGCCATTCTTGTCATTAATGCGGGTCCCGGGGGTGGCTGAAAAATTTATTTAACCCCTGTGTGTACCATGTCACAGTAGATTATCTGGCTCTCATCTCTCCTCCAAGCCCTGTCACTGGGTTTCTCTGTTCGTTCAAGGCAAATCACTCACAGTCACAATTTTTTATTTTATTATTTTTTTTTTTCTGAACTTCACTTTTTTTTTCTCTTGTAAATATTATTTCACATTTCAAGCATTCAATCAAACAACAAATTGAACCCAACACTCTAAGTACTGTAGTGACCTCGCCTTCCTGCGGACAATGGCACAGCTATGCTTTATAGAGTTTAGAAAAATATCTGCCATTAACGTGGCTCCTTTGATAGGTGCCGAAGCAAGGACGTGGGAAATATGTTCTCTCTTCTTCGGTCTGCCTTTTATGCTGCAGCTCAGTACTGGCGGTGCTGGCAGTCGTCTGGTGCTATGGAATAACTTTTCCAATCTTTTCTGCCACTTCACACTTAATCAAATCACCTTCATAGCTTATTTGCCTGCTCCTACTGAGACAGAGCCAGATCTCAGGAGGGGTTAATTGAGTGCACATAACTCCACGACCCAGAAGTCCACTCCTGACTCCCTAACTCGACCGGACACACACTATACCTTTTGTGTGGACTGTTGTGATGTTTGTGGAAGCTTGTGAATAGCTTCTATGTACACACACACACACACACACACACACACAAAATATTAAAGGAAAATACACCAAGCGTGAAAGAAAAAGATAATTTTGGGTTTGCTCGCTGTCCAGGTGTTTTATAGTGTGGATGGTATGAACAAACAGCAACCGCCAGTTTTCATTGAGAGAATGATATCCAAACCCATCTTAGGTTTATTGAATCTGTTACCAAAATAAACACTGTGTATTAAGTGACTGCACAACCTTAAGCGAAGCTCTCGAAATGCAATCTCCCGTCTTGGCAAGTTTGCCGTCCCTAAGCCTCACAATATCTTCTGCAAATATGTGCATCATCATGTGTTTATTCGCGTGAATCTGCTAATCATCATGTGTACATAAGATAGCTCGTCTCGACAGGTGCTCGTAAACCTCTCCCTTTCATTCACTTTTAAAAAATTATATTGTATTCATGCTTTTCATAAGTAAATATTTTATTCCGATCATAAAGTCTGTTAGTCGTTGTTTCAGTTCATTTTAGTCTTCAGTAGACTTTAATTTTTGCTGGTTAAAAATGACTTGGCTCGTGAAATACATCTCTTAGAAAATTGGCAGCTGGGAGTAAGGAAGCAATGTCACCGTAATGTTAACCTAATGTCAGGAATGAAATATGAGGAAATTAGACGGCAGTCTTTGCATATCCAAGACACATTTGTCTGTCTCTCCATTCAAAATAAAACCCATTTCCAAATCATTACCCGTATAGGATCTACAGTACATTCATTTCCATTATTTTTAGATATTCCTGCTTTGCATACAGCATGTTTATTCAGCACAGGAGGGACTAGATGTTCATTTACCTTCCTTCACAATCAGGTGTCTTGCTTACGAACCCTTATCTTTCATTTTCCCCACACAGCATTGGAAATAATGGGCTCAAGGGCAAGCAATCGTGGCAAAAGCTTCTGAAAATAGATTAAGAGTACCCAGAAGACCCCCCTCCCCATTACCTACACTCCCCACTTCATGGCGACTCATCTCCCCTTTCATTTCCCTGGCCACATCCCCACTACGTCAAATCTCAGTGTGTTCTGTCTCATCCATTCAGCAGGTCCAGCACTCTCCCTTAAGGGAATGCTCCAATCTACTCTATATAATTTTGCCAAGCAGTTACTAATGGGAGCATATGTGTAGTATTTTATGTATGCGCTACTGCTACTACTACATATTTCATTGCAAAAACAGCAGTGTCTGTTATTATTTATGTTTGTGGCATGTTTAGTATGAGACTATTAGGCGGCTGCGAACGCTCTTGTTGATATGGTAATTCTCGCAGTTATCATGGTGAAAGCAAAGAATGTTTCAGTACATCAGGTTCCACATTTCAAGCCACTGCAGAGTCTCTTAATCTGCCCCTCTCTCAGAAATACAACAAAGCAAGCGGTGTGCCTGTTCACCGTGCAGTTAAAACAAACTGGTTATTCAGGAAACCTGTTGACGACTCAATTCCTTGTTCAAGGAGCAGCAGTGCGTCCTACCAGCTGCCTTTACAAATACATCGTGGAGACTGTGGCTTCACCCTTTGAACTCTTCAAGTGGAAATGCAGTCGCTACACTTTGTGGACAATAAACGGCCGTTGGTTAAAAAGTACTCAGACCCACCTGGATTTGATGTAGGATAACGTGTTCGATGAATAGATTAAATGAAATTATTAGTAAACGTTTTCTTTTAGCATTTCTATGACATCCTCTTCCGTATTTGATGTCTGCTTCATTCAGACGCTCATTGCGGTGGGCTCAATTCCCCAGTCAATACAGGGCGAAATGGAAGACACAGTTTGGACATGCATCTGCATTAGAGACCTTTCAAGAGTAATCGGAGAAAACACAGAAAGAATATGAAACAGATTTTCTGATCGCGCTAATGTGAGGCAACCGTGTTACCTCCTTGACTATTTATTAGACACGTGACCATTTTTTTTAACTCTCACATTTCTTCTCTCTCTCTTTTTTTATTTTTTTTCATGAAATAGACATACAATTTCAGAATACGTGAGGAAACAGGCATGTTTAGACGTTTTACATGATGTTCCATTGCATTGTGGTTGTTCATTTACATAGCAATTTCTTAGCGAGTTTCTGAAAAAGACACTTTTTGAAAATGGCTTCATGAAAACGAGGACATGTGGAGTATTGCACCTCTACACTACAGTCTCAGTCGGGAGGTTTTTTTTTTTTTTTTTTTTTTTCTTTCCTGCAATATCAATGGCCTGTTCTAGAGCATATGTGCTTCTTACTCTTTTGAATTTACCAGCACTGCTCCAACAGTGTTCATTGGATCAGAGGAGGCGTATTTCTGACTTAGAGACATTGAGCCGGCTTAAATAATGAAGTGATCAACTAAAAGCATGTGAATGTTTACACCGTACTCCTCTGCGCACATGTATGTGTGCCAGAGTCTTGCATGGGTCCAGTTTTTGCAAACCCGCAACCATAACGCTCAACAGGACACCCAACCTATTACCCACAATTACCCTCACGTGAATCTGCATCCGCTCAAACCATAAATATTTTATATTTATCCACTTGTATTTTTTCACTTAACATTTCTAGAATAGATTCGGTATACCTTGTTGATGATGTGATGCAGTTGCACTTTAATTAGAAGACTTTGCTATAGGTTTGAGATAAAAAAAACAACCAACAACAACAAAAACACAAGTGAAGTTGTATGTAGTTACTTGATGTGCTTTGGGGTAAATGAATGGATGAATGGATGTACTCTGAGTTGGATAAAGCTGGTTTGATGGGTAGAATCACTTTCAATGTAATTGTGGTGTTGTGGTCAATGTATTGTGGTTAACACCTGATCAACTATACAATACAGACTTTTTCACCTCAATTTACTGATGATTTATTTCATTGATACCAGCAACAATAAATAATAATAAAAAAAAATTATTATAAGATATACATGTAACCTTAAAGCAGCCTATATAAACCCTCAGTGTTAGCACACAATCTCAAAGTTCTGGGATTTTCCACACATTTCTCTCAGAAACATTTGAAAGGAATTTCATAAATAAGAGAGTTTTTCAGGGGACATTTGTTGTTACGTCAGTGACATGCACATTCCAAGTAAAACACACTCGAGACTTATGCCTGTTCTCTCATTATGAAGATGTGAATTTTAAATATGCCAAGAACAGAGTTAACACACACAAGATGAAAGGGGGAACAATAGTATCCCTCGCAGAGTTTTCCCACGGTTTCCTCAAGCTAAATGCTGAGTTGGTGACACACACTCTGCGCTCATGTATTATTCAACAGCCTAGTTTCAGTTTTCCCAAAAAACTTTGGCTGGGGGTGATTATTATATCTACTGTCTTCGGGGTATATAAACACTTTTGCTGGTTCTTCTCTGCACCCATTGTATATTCCTTGGCATGAAGATGATGAATATATCAGCTGCAATATGAAGTAGCTGCAAGCTATGTTTACATACTGGGTGTGTGTGTTATTGGAGTAGTGTGAGGCTGGGGAAATGACCATGCAGCTTTGGGTGTTTTTTTCCTTGTTTGTTTTTTGGGAGGGGGGGGGGGGTCTTTCTGCTTGATCTTGGTGTGCTCAGTGTTTATCAGACTGGAACATATAGGGCCAGTTTACTATATTGAATAATTAGTGTTATCTTATTTGATATTATCCCAAGCATTATCTTTTTTTCTTCCCTCTGGCAAAACTTAAATCCTGCATTAAAGGCTTTAAGTAGCATCTTACAGTTCAAACCTTTACGACAGTATTTGACAGAGATGCTTTAGTTGAATTATTTACATATTCCACTCAAGTATTAGTTATTGTTTTCTTTTGTAATTATTGCCTTGAACCTAATAAATACAGGTAATGTGCTTTTTAATGTGTTGTAATTAATGGCTTCAAAGGACTTTCATGTTTTATTTGTTGCTTAGCATGTATGTGCATAAGTCAAGCCTCTAATTGGCATTTGATTGGTGGAAAATAAACACCGTGCCCTTGTATTTGCATTTTGCACAACTCTGAATCACACTCTTAAATTACAAAAGGGCGATAATTTTGGGATTCCAAATGTGCTGACAAGCCGACAGGGAAACACATTGCTGGTGAATAAGGCACTAGCGCATACAGTTGTAATTGGCATCCACTGCATAATGAGGTGGAGGTGCCGGTTTGGTAATGAGGCTTATGAAATATGAAGTTTTCAAAAGACTGGATGAATGCTTTTTAGAATGAAACGCAAACAAACCCAGGTTTAATTTTGCACATTTGTGTATTGTTTAATAAGCTGACAGCTAGTGAGATTTATAAGACTTACGCACAGAAAGTAACATGTAATTTAGCCAAATGACAATGGATTTAGATTCTATGCTTTAAGTTTGCTTCCCCATGCAGGCTGATAGTAAACCATTTATGCTAATATGCTTGGTCGGTTCATGAGTGGCCAGCTCTGATAAAGCACTGTGTCTAATTAACACGCTGACAGCAGCACTGTCTGGGCAATCACACTCTTCCAGTTTATTAAAGTGGTTAAGGAAGTCACTCTGGCCCTTGGGGGACTGGTACAGTAATTTTCCCCCTGAAAGCCAGATGATACGCCCAGAGATGAGGCAAACCAAGTGTGACTGTCTCTCCCTCATCCCCTCTCTTTTCTCTCCATTTTCTCGGCCTCCCTCCCCGTGTGTCTCTTGCACGTCAACGTCTCTTCTTCCCCTCCCTTTTTCATCCATCTCCTCCTTCACTCTTCATGCAAGTCAGAAATGTAATATCACATGCATTCCCCCCAACCCCACCCCCCCACCCCGCAATCGAGTCTAAAAATAACTCTCACAGCAGGAATTGCTGACTTTTCGCTTCCTACGCCACTTTAGTGTAAACAACAGGACACTTTGATTGGTCAAGACAGGCTTCTGATAGCAGCACGGGAGAGTTGAGCTTGATTGGTGTCTAGTCAGCAGCAGTAAACAGCAAAAAAGAGCACAACGCGAAACACTTTGAAGCCGCAAGCAGTAATTAGCATGAGAGATGAAGGGGATCTGGTTATTGTTTTAACAACTTGGCATGCTGAACTGGTAAATCTTCATATAAAGTCTTTCAAATGTGATTGAACTGATGCTTTGCGCCCGATAATTACTCTTGACCCTTTTGTTCTCTGCCTAAGTAACAGAGATCATAACGTCTCTTGTCATTTACCAATAGAACAAGCTATCCGGATCAAGAAAGCTTTTTCCAAAAAAACAAGTCACTGTTGATGACGGTGTAAAATAAATAAATAAAACTTTATTTCTTTGCTGTTATGTTATATTGCTTCCCAGCTTGCTGTTGCTATGCCTGCTTAAAGGAAAGCTGATATCCTTTGTAGATGCCCAGTTATTTATCACATTTCTACAAATGGTCGAGTGTGTGATAGTCTGACCTTCTCCTGAATGTGTGATTTGTGATCACTGAAGGCATCTGCTCCACGCAAGATGTTTCCAGTGCTTTGTTCAGCAGACGGTACAAGTCAGGTTTGTCCTATAACCACCACCACGATGACTGGCTGAATGCTCAGTGGCACCTGCCCACAAGATGCTTGGGACAGATTGTAAACACAATATAAATAGACATTTCACTAACGGCTGGATTACATTCAATATCGCCGCCATATTGGATGAGGACCCGCTTCGCCACGTGTGCGTTCAGCTCTATTGATGCATCTCTGCTGTGAAGAAAAATGTCTGCTAATGATCTGTGTTGTAACCTGTGTAGTTGCTATAATTACTGCTAGTATCTTAGTAAAGTATTTTAGCATGAAAGGTCACATTTTAATTTGATAAAAGCGGCATACATATCAGATACCTGTCTTTTGGAACAAAACAAACTGCATGGAACGGCATAGGCCTGTGTTTTGGTCATGACATATGACTAACGCCACTACTATGGGTAATAATACACATGTAATCGATTACTATTAACTTCGTCACACAGTTACAAATGCTGAGGTTTTATTAAGATTGTTATTTTCCAGTTGTGTCATTTTTGTACTTTCAGTTTAAGCTAAAGAGAAGTGGCTCATTGATATTCACATGAACTTAAAAATGTCAAACTTTGATTGTATTGAGTGTATTTAGATTTTTTTTCTGGAATGTAAGAAGCCCTATATAAACATTAGGTTACTGTTTTAAGATTTATGTTACTGTGTTGGTAGTTTACCGTGGCTGTTGTGAAGGTGCTGCTTCCTGTTGTCACCACCTCATTATTCTCTTCCCACCACCATCAGGATTAAAGGTTAGGGCATTTCCCTGAAACAAGTTGTAACATAAGCTGAACTAATGAACACCTGACCCACGCAGGGCTGACAGCTCCAGATCCAGAAATATATCTATGTGCACGTCATAACGACAGGCCGCATTAAAAGAGACTGTCATTCTCTTTTGAAACGATCTTGTCGTGTTTTCTTTCTGTAACTAAAATAGGCACTCCATTTACGCAAGGTATGACTAATAATGGCAAGGAATTATTCGTTTTTCGTTCATTTATTCTATTGATTCGACAGAAAAATAAAAATAAATCTCCGCTGTTGTCACCAGTTGCGACAAGGTGGTTTATTTTGTCATTCAAAAATTCACAGCAGCTCAAAGGCATAAAGAGGAACATTTTCGGTTGAGATTACAGCGGTTCCCTCAGTCGGTTTTCGGCACTACCTCTGAAGATTTGGCATTAGGCTCATGTTCTGCTTCGCGTCAGAGCACTACTGTATGTTGACAAAGCTTGTTAATGTTTTTACAGGCGAGGGGACGTCTTGCTGGGATAGTTAAAGGCTGTTGTCGTCGTCTTTTTCCTCCCCTGGCTTTGAGATATACCCCTGAGAGACCTCTGGGCAGTTTTTAGCACTCCTCTAACTGATCAAAGGTCAACACTTGGCACTGAAGTGACACTGACCTTAGGCCTGTGTGTTGTGTGAGGTGGCGAAGTCTAAGGCCTTCTGACATGAGCCATAGTGACTCAGTCAGGCTTTAACCCTCAGCACACGCTGACTAAACAGTGTCGCAGACCTTCTCCTTACCTAGCATTCGAAATATTCACATCACTGCGCCGCTGATGGGCCCTTCTTTTTTTTTTTTCCTTTTTTTTTTTTTTAAATAACCTTCACTTGTGAAATCAGTGGGATGAGGTTCAGAGAAAATAATTATTTCAAACAACCTAAAGATGAAAATCTCTGGAAGCTATTGGCAGTATGAAGTCACCGGGAGGATGTATTCACTGTGCTTCTATTGCCCCTTTAAACTGGGATTGTAGATGCAGTTGAATAAAAATGCCAATTATATAATAAAAGGTTGTTTATAAATATAAAATAATAAAAAAAAAAGACTCAATAAATGTTACTTTATGTGTTACTGTTGGCAGTAAGTTTTATCACTCCTCACAAATGTGAAGAAAAAACTAAATGCTTTAGCTTGAAAGTTAATGGAGGAGCGTGACGAAATACATACTCAATACTTCTAACTAATAAATATGTTATATTTACTTGTTTCAAAGCAATTTAGCTTTTTTAGCGTACGTATTTCAGCAAATTTGAGGGAAATTTAAAAGGAGTGACAAAGAACCACGCCATCACCATAGTAAATCACCAGCAACCAAACAGGAATGAAATGAAGCTCAGCAGATCAGTAATATTTCCACACTACATCTCAAGACTTTTTTAGTACTGACATTGTTCATGGTTAATCTTTAACGCTGCTAAAGTTGGTATGAGCTGGCTACTAGCCAGCAACAACTGATTCACTATTTTCACCAAAACTGCAGGTGTGTCACTGTAACCTTTAGATAACATCATTCTGAAATACATGTCATGAATATACACAAATTTGTCTGTTTAAAGTAAAATTTGAGAAAATTATCAAAAAGGCTTTGGAATTTTTGAGTTTGACTATTATTATATTGACTTGAGTGAAAACGCACATCAGAAAAGTTTCACGTTTACACAGTAACGTTTTGAACACAATGTCAGTTTACACGGAAATGACAGAAATGCTGAAAATATTGTGGTTTTCATGTGGGACCACTAGTGGGTGCTGTTGGTTGTTTTTGTGTTAAAACCACACACACATATGCACATAAAACAATGTCCTATAAATATCAACAATAGCAAGTATGTGAACATTTGTTGTTATTGTCTGTCTACTCCTGTACTCATACTCGAGGTTACATTCATGGAATTTAACAATTCAAGAACAATCGTTGATTTTATAGTCGGCCTACCATTTAATTTATTTTTCATCAGTTTCATTTCAGTTTTTTTAAACTAATTTAGCTGCTGCTTTTGTTATTTTGGCTGTTTGACGTTGTTTTTAACTATTTTAGCCCTTTCAGTGGTTTCTTATGTCATTCTCATCATTTCAGTCATTTTAACATCTTTGAAGGCGCAGCCCACTAATGTGGAATGGCGGGTTGCAGACATTATGGGGGGACCCCATGCTGTCCATACTGAAACTGCACACTGTATGGATTTGGTCCACCTCAGAGATGGAGCAACTACAATATAATGAATAACAGTAAACATATAATTCTAGGTAATCCTAGACTTTGTAGCTCTTAACCTTGATTCTTCATATCCACCTGTACCGTCCATATTTCCTAATGCGTCACACAAATCAACCCACACAGTGACGGCCAAAAATAAACACTCCGTTTTGAAATAATTTACTTTTTAAAAGTGGCGTTGCAATATTGCCCTGCTGTGCCAGGAGATATATAATTAAGCTCGTCTTTTCCCACCTGCCTCTAAAGGTTAGACTTATCAAAACAGTAATGATAATTAGAAGGAGGCTAAATTACCATCATGTTTTCATATACTTGGGGATGTGCCCCCCCTCCCCTTTTCCCCACTGCGCCTCCAAAATCAGGAGCTCAGCCTGAGACAGTTCATAAAGGAAGCAACAACCAGTAAACTCCCCATTGAGCTTGTTATGCTTATATGTTTGTGCATTTCCCTGGAGCAATACTAAGTCCTCACCTGTATGATATGGATAATGTCCCTGGTGTTAGAAGTTTAGTGTTGAACTTTAGACTTCCCCCAAGGAACCACACTTAATTAAAAAAAAAAGAAGGAAGAATTATAAAGTGGGGCATCATCTTATGTTGCGCGTTTGACTACAATGCATTTGGAATTATGTTCTTTCTTATTTGCTCATATTTCTGCTGGTAATCTTTGATTGAGCGCTGTTTGGCTTTCAAGACGAAGGTGTCGGATTTCTTTCTCCTTGAAACGGATATGCCTTGGTGTCTTTTGTCCGCTCAGGATCACACTGCTATTATCGTGCACTGCTACAAGTAAATATGTGTAAGAATGGGATTCGGGCTGATTCAACCTATTTCCCTCTCACCCAGTGGTAATCAGTCAATGCACAAAGCAAGTCATTGTGAATATAACGGCGCTCAAACCTTGGTATCGCGGCGTTGTGTACAACGTGCCCTCTTGACACCTTATCCCAGAAGTCTCTTTCAATCCGGGGAGATCCAATTTGACTGCAGGAGATGCAAATGCATTCTTATGAGTTAACATGCGGGCTAAGGATGGGAGGCCCACGCTGTCAAGTGTCGCTTCAGTCAACAGCCATAACCAGACCGAGCAGAGCACAAAAAAACGTAGAATGATGTTACAGCCTGCTATATTTTTTTATTAAATTTTTTTTCTACACCGGATCCCTTTTCCACTCACCCTTGAGGCTGCAGCTTTCTCTCTTTTTTTCCCTGGAGTGGTGGTAACAGTGAACGAAGAGGCATGACTACCTCGACAAAACACAGGAGAGGGAAGCCTCCTTCATGCCTCATTGACTTTGTTTTCTCTGGCTAATTTTTCCCCTTTCTCCTCGCTGCCCGCCCCTTGTTTCCCGCTAAACACACACACACACACACACACACACACACACACACACACACACACACACACACATGCACATACAAGCATACATCTCCCCACCCGCCGTTTTCCACGCCTCACCGTTTTGATGGTGATTTTGACACACAGGCTGTCATGCAGCAGTTCTCTTGGAGGTGGCGATTAGTTGTCAACAGAGTTGTCGCCATATGGAGTGAGATCAGCCGTCAAAACCCACCATAATTGGCCCAGAGAGGAAAAATACTTACGTAATCGGGCTGAGGAAAAGGGAGTGGGGGAGGGGAGTTTTGAGGGTGGACACTTTGCGTCCCTGCAAACAACCAATATTAAACGCCCATTAAAACACTTGCAAGTGATTCATTAGTCATGAGAAAACTAAATGCATCATAAAACCCAAAGGAAGTCAGGACACATCCAGCATGCTGCATCGCGGGGGAAGCGAATAATTCCCCTGTCGCCCCCAAAAGAGGAACTAGTGTAACAGAACCGAAACATTAGCCAGTTGGGCGTTGCGATAAGCCACATAGCGGGATAAGAAAGACACATTTATCAAATGAACACAGGAAAAATTCACATTTGATAAAGCCATTGTCATGTCTGCACCTAATATTGAAATGGACTTGAAGTCTGAGCCAGGGGTTTACATTGCTGACGGCCTAATTATATGGATTGGCTGCAGTAGAGCGTAGCCTATCAGCTCTAGGGAGAAATTAATTCTGGTACAGGGGAAGAGAGAGCGAGGCGCAGGCTGCAGTCTGCCTCGGTGCTGTGAATTGATGGCTGCAGAGGGCTGGGCTGCTCTGTGTGTGTGTGTGTGTGTGTGTGTGTGTGTGTGTGTGTGTGTGTGTGTGTGTGTGTGTGTGTGTGTGTGTGTGTGTGTGTGTGTGTGTGTGTGTGTGTGTGTGTGTGTGTGTGTGTGTGTGTGTGTGTGTGTGTGTGTGTGTGTGTGTGTGTGCAAAGGGTTGTGGTTCTTTTAAAGCTACACACAGCTTTACTGTAGGGTGTAGTCTTTGTGATTTAGAAACTATGTCTAGCCCTGACAGATATGTCTTGAATTACAACAACAGCCATAAGCAAGATGTAAATGACATTGTGTTGATTCACCGCCGCGTCCCTGCACATTTCTGTGGGCAGCGTGATTTTTCGAGCTGAACAGTGTACATACATTAGCCCTGTTTATTTTGAAACCAGCTGGTGGTCAAAGTAATGCATATCATCTGAAAGCTTGCTGTGAATGTCGCCTCACAAAGGCGCTTTCAGGCAGAATGAACAGACTTTAAGCTTGTTAATCTTGAATTTCGTTTCTGTAGCAACTAACTTGGTGCATAAAAGACTGATTAACAAAACAAACAAACAAAATACTGGGTTAAAATCAAATAAGTCTAACGGTGCCATTTTATTCGTTATCACAGCAACAATCTGAACAGTGCAGGAAGTATTTGCGTACCATTTCTGTTTTTCTCTGAAATATATTTATGAGCAGCACAAGCAGATAATACAGTTTTGCCTGCAGAACCTTTCCTGCTGAAACTGCAGACATGTCCTGCTGTTATGTCCTGCTTTTACTTTAGATTTTTCTGTGAATCAGCCTCACTGAGACCACAACACATGTCTACTAAAGGTTATTTATGTCTGCGTAATTGCTTAATTCTACTGTGAGAATAATGCAGGGACGTCAACGCACAGTGGCATCTTTGTTGTCAGTGATTGCCCTGTTTTCTAAGTCTAATATGACATGTCAGTGGCAGAATCTGCTGCAGGGCTTGTCATGTTGTTGTTGTTTTTTTTAGTGCACACTAACATGGACCAAACAGTATGAGTTGCAGCTGCTCAGTGCAAATACCTTCAACTATAAGCAAGAAGTGATGGCTGCATGTTTTGGATCTTTTTTAATCATGTGATGAATAGCAAAACGATGCATACGGAATCTTTATGCATGCTTTTCCACAACAATTGCCATGCAGGCCGAGGGTAACAATCCTGAATAGTTCCCCAGTCAAAGCGTCCTGCATGCCCTGTTAATTGCCTTTGTTTGGGTTGGAACTACACAGTCTGATTGCTGTCAACAATGAACACCTCCTCATATGCTTTGTATCTTAAGAGGAATCGTTTCCATCCTGTTGACACATACAGTAGCTTGATTTTCTCCTAAAAAAAAGAAAAAAGCTTGTTTATGCACAACCCGTCTTTTCCGGTTCAGTTATCCAACCTGAGAGATGTTCGACCCACTTTTTCCAGTTTGGCAAACATTCCCTTGGCCTCTAATTTCATGCAGCATCCCAACTACATGACTTGGAGGGCATAGGCTGCCGGTGATTGACAGACTCGAGCGTTGTGTACACACTGGAAGTTCCCCGAGCCTCCCGAGCAGAACCTTCTTCTCTGCCCTCTGTCTCATAACGCTCCAGTGTTATCAGTCCCGGTCAGACCAACCACTTTGTTATTTGTGTGTACTATCAACTCTTTTCCCATGCTCTGTGTTGATATGTGTCAGTGGCTTTGTTAGAAATCCTCCACCGACTCCTCTGTCTTTCTTATGCTTCGCTGTGGATGACTGTCATAGTTGGCAGCATTTGTTGGCAGTGTGTCTTTCAGAGTGACACTGACGCTTTCCAAAATCTTTTTTTTACGTATTTCTAAAGCTAACGATGTCACGGTAGAATGTATGTTAAATATCCTAAATAGCCCGTGTGTGTTTTGGCATTCTATATCTAAAATTAAAATATGGAAAGTGACTGAGTTTTCAATCTGTCAATGTGCATTCAATACAAGATATTTGGATGTCTCACAATTTTAATTATAACACAGTTATGATATAACACAATCTTAGTAATTTGATTAGAATACTTTGATTAATTTCATTCTGTGTAAAAAAAATTAAAATAAAATCATTGTGTCTTGTGGTTCTCAACTGAATTCCTCAAGATTGCATGCCGAAGCAGTGAAACAGCAGACAATTGTGTTCTCAAAATCAGACACTAATTCCTTGCCTGCCCACTAAATAGTCACTCTGCTACAAATGCAAACTTTTTCTGATGCAGCTCAGAACCGCCCAATCAAGACTTGATGCGTGAAGTGTGAGAATGTGAGAAAAGACTACAATCAGCACTTGTTTGTTCGCTCATGGAGAAGCCATAGTGTTTAAATGTGTCGGTGGTGCTTCGTGTTTACTTTGCCTCGAAATAAATCTCTATATTTTCACAAATTAGAGGATTGCCCCACTATGTTTTTTTCCCACTCCTACAGTATGATGCATCTCTAATTGTGTGGGTGATGCCAACTACAGTCAGGTTGTGTTTTATGGTTGTTTTTATATTCTATCCTCCGTCGCCAGTAGTGATCTAGTAAATAAAACATCAGTGGCATATTTGAAAGCTATTGCAGATTGCTGGTTCCAGACGGGGCATAACCATACCCATTATGTGAACACGGCACAATCGTACTTGACCTTTCCTTTGACTGGAATGAAAATAGTCAACATGGCAAGCGGAGGTTTCTGGCAGAAGTTCCCAATTTTGTTGCGAGAACACCCACCCGTCTGACAAGGATAAAGACTGCAGGCTGGTCGGGGTGTCGCAGCCGAGCAGCCATACTGTCTGAAAGGCCACACTAACTATTAACTAAAATCAGTATCACATTTGACATTTATTTATTTATTTATTTTGAACGGGCCTTTTTGCAGTGAACGTGGTTGTATTTGGTTTGGAGGCACAGCGGAGGGCTCATTGAGCCGTTACTTTACATGGCAGGGAGGGCGGTAATGTCAGCTGCTGTTGTGGTGTAACTGGATTAAGGTATGCTGCACAATTTGTCATCTCTTAAGCTGCGTTGCCCTCCTATTTGTCACCGGCGACACTGAGAGATTCGACAGCAGCATTCACTTCAGCTTTGACAACATGATCGTCAGGTATTACATTAAAAACAACGATTGACCCTTTATAGGGAAAGCGATGCTATTTAATAACTCCCCGCCTCTTCTGCGATACACTCATTCTGTAGTATTGCTTGAATCTGTTAAAAACAATGACCATCTATTACACTTCCGCTTCTTACGACTCACAATAACAGCCTCTCTTCCTTACCTAATTTATGTCTCTATCTGAGGAAGAGGGGACGAAATATGGCGAGCATATGTGATCATATGCACCATAAACATAATCACACGAGTAGAGTGTCAGTTTCCAAATGTTCATAGAGTGCATTTAATAAATTAGATTAGGTTAGATAATCCTTTATTGGTCCCACAGCGGGGAGTTTCCAGATGTTGAGGCAGTAAAAAAGGGATGACACCACACAAAGAGCAAAGAGGAAAAGAAGTTTGAAGAAATATATGCATATGAGATAAGTAGGCTACACAATAAAGAATATATATTTTGTAGTATAAGACGATAGTGTACATAGCCATTATGAGACATACGTACTCATTGAAGATAGAACAGTATTATGTAAATATACAAAGAATATCAATCTAAATAACATATTCACAGTATGAGATAGCAGTTATCTGAAGTATGTAAGACACAGATGTTGTATAAGCAGTATAAACAAAGAATGATAATGGATATTGTAGAATTGTCGCACTCAAATATTTATATAAATTACGAGAGACGCTTTGACGTATGGACAGGCCGAGATGGGGGCGGGAGCCAGCGCGCTTTCAATTCAAAGATGAGCCACTCTGGAAAGAGTGACTAATATACATATCCTACGAGTAGAAAGCTCCCATTTCTCATTATTTCAATGACATTAAACGACAATCATCAAACAATTTTATCATATCATAATTTTTGGCGGTTTTGCGGGCCAGATTGGAGCGTCTTGTGGGCCTGTTTTGGCCCACGGGCCTTATGTTAGAGGCTCCCAGTGTAAACTGTGAATTCGTGGACGCGACAGGAAGTGCAGCTTGAGTTTACCCGTTTCTACATTAATGTAACATTCCTTGATTTTTCTATCCTAACTCTGTCTTCATTACAATAATAGAAAAATCTGCACATTCATCCAGTTACTCCAATCTACTGAATCTCATATTGTAACTATAAAACAGTTGCTGCAGCATAATTATGATTGTGTAGTCGTGCACTTAAATCATGCTGTGCAGTGTCACTTCTGTTAATGGCATCTTCCCCTTTTTTTCTTGTGTGAATGCAAATGCTGTGCAATAGTATAAGAAACATAAATTATAGCAGTATATTAGAGCATTAATTGGAGGATTTTCGTTCACATGGTCTAAGTTTAAGGTGACTGTGAATGTCACGAGCAATTGCTGACATAACTGTCAGTCGTGTTCTACAGTGATTCATCCCAAGCCACTCTCTCCACTAAAGCTCTGTTTGTTTGCTGTTCAAAGTATTTTTATCTTGCGCTTCAGCCTGGGAGTTTTCTGTCCTCAGCTTTCAGCAACCTGCACTGTGTCCCACTCCTAATGTGCCAGATTTAACGGTGACACAAAAACAAAACAAAAAAAAAAAATTAAAAGCTGAAAAGTGACTGAAATTTTACACGTCGTCCATGAAGCCAGAACTCTCCGCCTTTCCTCAAGAGAAAGTCATTCCTAGTAATTTGACGACAAACATCCGAGTTGTTAAATATATATTTGCCTGTGGCCTTCATTGAGTGTGACACATCAAGCGGAGGGAACATTGTTGTGCGGAGGAGCGGTGGGGCTGTTTGTATTTATCCCCAAATGGCTCCAAGCGAAACTTCTTTGATTAATATGTCTGTTAGGGAATGCTATGCACCGAAGAGAACCACTTCCCGAAAACACCACCATCATTCACACACAACATTTTTGTCCGTCAGGTTTAATGTTTTCACACGTCCTTTGATGGAGGCCATACAGGAGAGCGGGGGAGAATATTTTTTTGGGAGGGGAAGCAATATGTTTTACAAGGGGCTTTAACAGCTCCTATGCCACAGGTGAAGTCATCACCATTCATCACTGCGTACAGTCATTGCTGCATGACTTCAATTAAAATCAAATGAATAAATCCCTGCGTCGGCCGTGTTGAAGGCAGCCAATTAAGAGCCTATATTGTCTTTACATGTGTGTGTTTGTATGTCTCCCGCGGGCGTGTGCTGCCTCACCGAATGAGGTCACCCCTGTGGTTAGACTATATAATAAAAAAAAATTTCTTGCACTGAAAACGTACACAGACACGCCGTTACTGCCCTGCCCTCAAACACAGTCACACACACATATAAAAACGTAGCAGGTGGCGACGTGTTAAACAGGCCATGAGTTGGCTTGAATTAGATGGCAGACACTCCCAAAAGGCCAGGGGAGGGGGGGACTAAACAGGATTTCTAACGCCAGGGCCACTGCTGCCAGTCCCAGTGCATACCCAGTTCAGTCTCAGTGCCAGTCTGGCATCTCTATGCAACTGGAGATGCCACACAGTATGTGTTTGGCAGTTTCGCTCCAGGGTAATGCCTGTAGCTACATATGAGCTAATGAAACTTGAAACTTTACTTTCAATCCCGCAGTCACGCCGCCTGTCCAACAAAAGCTTCTTTTTGCTTTCTTTTTTGGCTGAATATATGGTTTTGTTACCAGCGCTTATGCCGTGTCGCCTTGTAAGTGTCATCATGATTAGATCTCGTAGCATCTTTTTGGTGCGAGTAAGGTTTGTGCATGTGAAGGAGTTTCTGTGTTAAAACTAAAAATTTTAATTTTTTTATTTTTATTTAATTCAAATAGTTGATATGGAATGTGGTTTTTTTCTGTGCTGATGAGAACATCAATCTGATTGTACTATGGAAACATCTGCAGACTGACATCGTAACTCGAAATTCTGGAAAATCTAAGTCGTAGCATTCCAGTTTCAAGTTGTAAAACAATTTGGGCCAGGATAGTGGTTTTTCTGCTTTTTGATTATACAACATATTGCATTTTGTTGATATGAACATTGTAAATTCAGAATCAAAGACATCATTGTTGTAAAACCGTCAGGACAGACCATTGAATAATTATTTAAAAAAAAAAAACATAAGTGCTTTAAAAAAAAGAAAAAAGAACAGTTTTTGCTTGCATGTCAAATGGCAAAGAACTGGGTTGAAATCTAAACTTGGAATTTTGAACCCTCTCAAATATTTTTCATGACTTTTTTCTAATTCCAACTGGAATGCACCAAAAGGTCGGATTAAGGTTACAATAAGACAATGGGAAGTGAAAATCAGTAATGTAAGTCAGTGCAGTGTACCCACAAGGCATGGATCCACAGCGTCTGTGTACCTGTGAGAGAAAAGTGCGAAAGGCTTCCTCTTCAATGATTTGAATAGACAAGAGACAGGGGTGACAGGGGAAAACTCCCTCGTTTAAAAGGAGGCAGAACTCACCAGGGCGTTGCTTTGTCCACGAGACGCACAGTTTGAGGGATTTATAATTGGGATTAACTGTTGTTTCCTGGTGAGGTTGTCATGCGAGTTATCATTAACGTAATCCAATTAGTAGACTACATTCATTGTGTTTACAGATTTGTCTCTGAATGACTCATTGCAGGTATACTTTAAAGTACACTCAATTATCAACCTGAACAGATTCACTTGATAAATTTAATTCCACGCGCAAGACGGATTAGTGTGCTAATCATTTATTTAAGTTTTTTTTCCTTCGTCTTCTTTTTCCAACCTGCAATAAACTGTACATCGTCAAAAACGCTTTTCATTTTTCTTTGAATGTATTGCCATTTAAACTGTTATCACAAGTTTAAAGTATGTTATTTGTCCTTGGCCTCCAAAGTGATAAAAAAGTATTTTCTGATTTATTTCTGCCCTTTAAGAGGATGGTATTGTTTGTACATCTTTATCTTAAAGAAAACAATATTTTGAGCACTGCAACACCTTAGTTATTGCATGATTATTATAATGTTAGTCTTGCACTTCCACACCTACATAAATACCTGAACCCATCATTTAAAAGCCTTTGAATAAAAAAAAATATACATATGTTTAGGGGTATTTTCTGTAACTCCTGTCATTTGTCTTGAGAGACATTTTAAGTAATACAAGAGTTTACAGGGTTATTTTGCAAGCTTACTAAGCACATTAACTTTAGTGGATAGGGCAGGATTAATCCTGCTTTTACGAAGTACATCACTCATATTAGGATTTGCAGATGGAAAAAAAAAACTTTTTTCTTTTAAAACATGAATAAAAAAGGTGTTTTGTCAGCTCAAAGAAAGACTTTTCGCTCGGCTGGCGAGCTGCTATTGAACAGACGGGGTTTGAGTCGGGGCTCTCCACTGTAATAAAGCCTTTCCTAGATTAGAATATATATTTACACGACATTCTGCATTCTGAACTTAATTACACCTTTAACTTTGAGGTTATACTCAAAGCTGTCAGACATCATCATTTTTAAAAATGTAATTCATGCTAAATGTAAGTTGAGTCAAAAAAAAAGGCTCAAAAAATGAACACCCACGAGTTTACAAAATATTCAAAACTGAATAGGTAGAAGACTCATTATATATCACAACCCCTTTCTTTTTTCTTTTTAAAGAAATGATAAGACTAATTATAATTATATAATGAATTCTTGCCACTGAATTTTGTACAATGAGCAGCAGAAATCAAAGAAATCTCAACAATACAGATAATTTAACTTCCAATCAGTGTCTATATGAGGACATTGCTGGTGATGTAATAAAAAATGCAGCAGGACATGGGTGTGCCGGTCCTCGTGTCCAGCCGACCTGCAGGCAGGCGGCAGTTGGCACAAATGTGAGCAAACTTGACATCGAAATTACAGCGCAGTGCTGGATTGCCAGCGACGCGGCCCCCCACTGCACCTCTCCTCCCACTGGAGTGCACATCAAATCACCAAAATAACAAACATGCCCCTGGAAAGAGGAAAATATACTTGCTGAAAAATACCACTTTTGCAGTGTGCCTACACAAACATAGAACCCTGTGAATCTGATTTTATACAGCTGCCTGAAATACTTACACAGCTAAACCTTCTCAATTCGCAGTTTATGTGTCAAATACAGAGCAAGGCAGCTGTGTCTGAGCTTATATTTCTCTTCTTGAATATCCACAGCAGGACTGCGCCTGCTTTTTTTCATATCAATGGAATCACCAGTTGAGATGGCACGGGGGCTAATCACATCTCCCTTCAAGTAAGCCTAAGTCCCAAACCGCATCTCAGTCAATTTTTACACCGGCTTCCCTAATCCTCCTCCCTTTTGATCTTTCCTGCTGTTTGTATAAAATCGATGCAAAACACTGAGGAAATATGCCCTCCTCTACCTTCATCTCGGCTACTTTGAACACACCAAAGCCACCCAAAAAAAAAAAAAAAAAAAGGACCTAGTGGCCATGCTGCTGATCTCCCGAGGCACAAAAAGAGAAACTTGTATCAATGGGTGCTAAGACCAGCCTCCACTGTTATGCTCATGTATGCCCTCAGTAGCTCCATATGCCAAGAGAGCTGCCAAAGCAGTGGACAGGCAAGCTCAGTGACTGCCAGTCTGCAGATGCAGGAGCTATCCGCTCATGCATATTAAACCCACACCACCTGCTAGTCGTACATCACACCCAGCGTTCTTAGTCCCAGGAATTTTAATCAACCGCACTGACAGGAAGCCACTCTCTGGTCTACGTAGGTGAATCATTCAGCACCCCTCGTACTCTCCCCTTCCTGCTGAGATGAGGATGCATGTTTATGTTGCGTTTCTTCAACACCGGAGGCTTCCCTCGAGGGGGTTGAGTGGCAGGGAAAGAGTGTAATGTGGCAACGAGAGCAAGGAGCCATTGGGAAGGGGAAAAAAAAGAAAGGAAGAAAAGACAGCTGTGCCTCTGAAATACTGAGGTTTCCAATCGTTGTTGTTCTTAGATTTTCATGCTTCTGCACACAGCCCCTCCTTGTCCGTTGTCCACACAGGTGCAAATAATCGCTTGCATGTTGTTGGATTATCCAGAGAGAAAGAAAGTGAGAGAAGCTGCGTTTATAGCTTGAGATGTAAATTACTGCAAAATCTGTATCAGTTAGCATAGTCGGAGAAAATCAGGATTCAAGCTTGCTTTTTTTATAATCTCCCTCCTCCCTGTCATTGCTGTTTGATCTGTTTGCATGTTGAAACCCACATCTAGAGACGTGTGCTACATAAAACAGTATTTTGAATCATTTCCAATTCAAATATGTTTGTTGGGTGTAAATAGGGAGCACAGTCACAAGTTTTTTTTCTTAGAGAGAGGTATTTTAAATACAACTCTGTGGTGATTATAACAGCGATAACAAGGCATCCCAACTCATCAACATGAAATACATCTGCATGTATTTGTTTCGGTGGCCATGTCACTAAAGATGTTGAAGAAAGCAGATGAAGACACAATTAGGTACTCGTCCTACTGCACCTCTCAGTCTCTCCGCCAGTTTCTGCTGGCAAGGCATAAACCCCCAGGATTAAATTTTTATGCTATCTTTTTTTAAATATAGTCTTTAAAAGAAAAGGCAGATGGAGACAGGCACTGCCAAGACAGGACGGAGTGTGGTATCAGCAGTGTGGTAACGGTGAGCCGCACATTAGCATTCAAGCCAAATATACTCCATTTGATAGATGGTTTGTTCGCTTTGTTAATAAATTGTAATAAAGAGTTTTCATGGAGATGGAAAAAAAAGCGTGTTGATGGACACAGTGTCACATTGCGTATCAGTTGTGTTTTGACATACTTGAGTGAGGTTTACGTTTTCAGAAGAAAGTAGGCTTTATCCTGGACATGTTACCAGAACAACATTCACAACCATTTACATCCGCAGGCATTGAAGAGTCATCAAATAATAAAGTATTTGAACTGTGGAATCCATGCACACACACAGAACATGCAAAACAGAATCGAACCTGTGTCAACTGATCTTGCTAACCACTACACCGCCATTTGCCCTCCTGTGAACAGCATATATATAGTTTCAGACTTTATTCTTTTGTTTCTGAGTTGTTTTTTTTTTCTAATTATTTATTTTTTGGGTCATCCACACTGCCTTATTGTGTGAAAATGTTCTGCCGTCCCCTCTGTGAATAAAAATAAATGATTAACTGCTTAGTTCTTCCTCAAGCAGCACCACAGGTTTGGGTTTTTCAGCAGAACGACAGCAAGCTTTACATTTTTTGGTCTTGTGACTCATCCCGGAACCCCAATCTGGTTATATTGTCATTGCTGTCTCCCAAAAACAAAAACAAAAAAAACAACGAAGTGACCCTTCTTATTAAATATACATTTGATAGACTCAGATTTATTTCTCTAGTCAGGTTATATTCCAATATTTGTGCTGTAAGTAATCCAGATAATGGCATTCAGGTTCGTTGCCTATCATTAATTATAAGGTAAAGGCACTCATCCCATCCTTAACGTCTTTTATGAGTTTCCCCCGGAGTGACTGGATGAACTTTCATGGCCGTGCTGGCGTCGACATTCGAGAAGTTGTACTTAAGCGATGTGAGGGACTTTTTCATTTCTAATGAGAGCCACCCCAAAAACATACATGTCTCTTTCTCAGTTATGCCAAAAAGAAGACAACTCATCAACAAACACTGCATCAGAAACATGACAACAAATTGAGTGTTTGTATTATCTTGCAATATCATAAGCGGTAACATCATTCTGTCCCTCCTGGTGGTACATTATGATAATTACGCCACAAATTACAATCAATGAATCAGGATAAATTATCTGTCTACCTCAATGTTAGTGTCTATTGGTTGTGAAGACAAATTGGCGCAGGAGAAATTGCTTCTAATGATATTGTTCTGTGTTTGAGCGTTCTTATAAACATCATTAGTAGCTTTGGTCTTTACGGGGAGTCAGTAACATTTGGCAGATCGCATTTCACAAACTGCTACAGGAGGATCTTCAGGCCAAAAACACTGGAGTCATCGCTGTCTGTGTTGTGGCTTCTTACCCAGCACTGAGTCAGGGAAGTGTGCAACTGAGCTGGCAAATTATCTTTGAAACCCATTAAAGCCAAGGACAAGAGGCGAGACCGAGCTGTTTCTATGATAACCTGTTGGTTTCAGAGAATTTTGAAAAATGTTCCTCGCATTGTAGTCCCCTCTATTTCCCCCCCCATACTTATGAAATACTTTGTTTGTGAAGTGTACAGCTGTAGGTCCAAGGTCTTCGCACAATAAGATGAGCAATAAATCATGTTCACAAATACATTGTGTTCCTGTGTAACTTGAATGTTTGAAAAGCTCTCTGATCTTTTCTCTCTCCTGAAAAAATCTGGCAGACTCAATTTATGTGCTGTTCTTGAGGGAAAAAAAAAAAAGAGTCTACCTCCTTCAAATATATCCTCCCTCCTCTAATGTTTGCATAACCTTTCCAGCAGTGCAGCTCCAGCACAGCCATTGTGCGCCTGAGAAAACAAGCGAGCCGGGCTTTCTGATGGAGCCCAGGACAGGCAATTTGGACTTACGGTGCAGTCTCCTGGCTGCAAAGCACTTGTGCTTATTTCTGCGTGGGTTGCTGAGAGAAAACTCATGGTCACTTTATGAGCTCTTCAGAGCCGGTTTGGGAGCAGCGGGAACTGACTTGTTGTGTGTATGTTGGTCATTGGAACTTTAATCAAGATTCATCTGACACAGGATCAGGAGATAATGTAGATAATTAAAGCTTTTCATTAGGGGGTGAATTGTTCCCACAAGGTTTAATGCCAGGGCGATGCCTTCTGGTGTCGGCTATATTAACCTGCTGCATTGGGCACTGCCGCTGTGTGAGCACTGTGCACACTTTCAAAACCTTTTCCCACTTTATCCAGTAATGATGTTATTAGATAATGCTCAAACTCAAATGTGTTATCTGTGGCTCAAAAGAAAAATGCCACTTTAATCCCAAGAAAGCATCTATGATGAAAACTTTAATCAAAGCGGAATCTTCTATTTATTCAGGCAAACATTCAAAATCAATCCCTGAAGGTGAAACAATGTCCAGAGCTCCGGGAGGGAGGACCACCTCCAGCAGGACTGGATTGAACGACAGCCCGGGGACCGGTGACAAATGTCTCACCAAGTGCCTATCATTAGGCTGTCATGGTAACCAAGGCCACGTGTTCTTTAGCACCGCTTACAGGCGCCGACCACCACCTTCAACCAAACGTCCCACGGGTCAGCTCCTATTTGTTTGTGTTATGTCAGGGACACAAGGTCTCTCAAGGCTTGTCGTCTTGATGATCATGCAAGACACACAGTGCTGTGCAATCAGAATAAGCATGTGTTTGTATGTGCAGGTATTTCTTACTCTTGTGGGGACCTAAATCTGCCTACACAGTTGCAACATAGGGACTTGGGTTCTTTGTGGAGCCAGAAACCAAGCTATCAAGGGGAGACTATTAGTAAGATTAGATTATGGTGTAAAGAAATGATTCTGGAAGAGGTTAGAGTGAAATTATTTTAAATAATGAAAAAAATTGTCCCTGGGTGTGTGCCCTTGTTTTTGTCTCTTTGGAGGCTACAGGACTTTTTGCAGTATAGGTTACAGTCAGGTTAAGTTATGATCTGTGCACTAAATTGGTGTTTAGTAAAGAGAATATGGCGAAGGTGAGTTCTGAAGGGTCACAGTCCTGTTTTCTGAATGTAATGAATGTGTCATCATGGAGCTCTGCAGAAAGATGCTCATTACAGCGTGTGCGTGTGTGTGTGTGTGTGTGTGTGTGTGTGTGTGTGTGTGTGTGTGTGTGTGTGTGTGTGTGTGTGTGTGTGTGTGTGTGTGTGTGTGTGTGTGTGTGTGTGTGTGTGTGTGTGTGTGTGTGTGTGTGTGTGTGTGTGTGTGTGTGTGTGTGTGTGTGTGTGTGTGTGTGTGAGCACAAGGTTGTGCTCCATCTTTCCACTTGAATCACAGGTTTATACATATTGACCAGGGCTTTGTGTAAGTATTGGTTTTTCAAGGCCCGTGCAAGTATTGGCAGTTAGTGCTTTTCCTTCCTGTCTTGTATATGCTGCCCACAGCTTTTATATTTCAATGTCCTTCTTTTTTCCTCACTGGCTCAGTCTCTCCTTTTTTTCATTAAAAATTCATGTATGCTGTTCACACCACGGTTAGCTTTTGTAAAGTTTATGTAACAAACACATTTCATGTTTTTACAAGTGCATTAGTTGGAAAAGGTTACTTTCAGATGACTTCGTCTGCTGGAGCTAACACAGCACATGGAACTAAATTGTTATTTGATAATATTTCATTTTACATGCATTCGCCACATTTACATGGGTTTCATTAAGCACATGCTTTCATCCACATTGGTGCACATCTGAGAGCTTGTCCCGCATAAGCAAACATCTAGTGGGAAGATACCAACCTAAGTGAAAGCTAATATTACATAACATACACAACATAGATTTCTGAAAAGAAAATCTTTAAAAAAGGGCTAAAAGTTGCAGTATTCCCCTGGGTTGGGCATTACTTGCTATTATGGAACTAGTCATGGATCAACTATACTGATTTCGAAATCTTCCATAAGAACCAATCGCCTAATTCCAATCTATGTAAGAGCTGGTAAACATAAGACCCATGGGCCAAAACCAGCCAAGAGGCTCCAATCTGGTCAACCAAACAACCAAGGAAATTGTAAAAAAAATAAATTCAAATCAAACATTTGATTGTTTACCAGATTTCTTCAGAATAGCAGAAACAGGCTGCACTGTCAGGTGCACTGTGTTGTCCAACAGCCACGGCACTGCATATTTCTCTGAATGTGGTTCTGTCCAAAAGGCAGCGGTGCATGATGGGTAAGCAATCAGCAGCCCCTCTTAGGACTTTCCCTTTACGTTGTAAGGCCTTCTTTGATGTGAGCTGCAGTAAACACAGCCGGTTCTCTCCCGACCACAGTCTCCTGAGGGATAAAGCTCAGTACAAGAACACTAATGAGCACATTAGAAGGAAGCCATAGAAGGAAAATGCTACAGTTGTAAATGGAATTGTCTCATGTGTTGTCTATAGCAAGGATGCTCTGTATACAGTAAGACTATGTGCATGCATTTAGGCATTCCACGTCATTCCAATGCATGCACAAGCAGACTTTAGTTGTCTGCTGTTGTACAATCATATGAAAAGCTTTCTTGGAACGGTTCTTGTCTAACTTCATAAAAGCATTATGTGAGATTTTGAAATTGGATTTGAATCCAAGCGGCCAAAATTGCAATATAACAACCGCTTTCAGCCATGCCGTGATTAACGGGTTGAAAGTAATCAAGCATTGGTATTAAGAAGTGAAAGCGGGACTGTAAAACTCCGGTGACATAAGCCACTGACAATAACAATAGCAAAGCATTACAAATGGAGCATTCGCCATTTATCCCATTTAAGATAATCATGGGGCATAGAGAAGTTATGCATAACAATTCTACCTGCCTGAGGAAACGTCACCCCATCCCATTTTTCATGGCTTGCCCAAATGTCAAGGTGTCTCTGTGTTGGTTACAAGCAAGGCTTATTTTATAGCCTTCTTTCTTGTCGAAGGGATTTTTTGCTTTTGTCGCAATCAAATGATCGGGGAAGAGTCAGAAGTCCTTGCATGCCGCAATAATAGGTGACACTGCCCCAATTTTAGTGCAGTTTGAGTGATTGCAGGTGAATGCAATTATAGAGCCTGTTCAGTAGTAACGTCTTCTCTGTTTTTATTACATGAAGACATGATGTGGTGGATTCCCATGTGTCTTCCACAGTCTTAATTATCACTTCCGGTAGTGTCAAAATGAATTCAGCAAAAGTATGTTTTTATTCACAAGTTGTAACTCATGAGACTTTTCTATTTGTTATGGAATTATTATAACCCTCAGGTTATTGTACCCTTTATTTTTCTTTGATTCTTGATGTTCTACCAGTAAA
The DNA here is from genome assembly GCF_963383615.2 of Lipophrys pholis. NCBI lineage: Eukaryota > Metazoa > Chordata > Actinopteri > Blenniiformes > Blenniidae > Lipophrys > Lipophrys pholis. The sequence continues at coordinate 5,219,162 of NC_137635.1, read as the reverse complement.
AAAAAGGGGATGAAATAGTCTTTTCAAGTTTAAGTCATTGGAATTGTGGAAGGTATCGATTAACAGTGATTCAAAACTAGTGACTGTGAAAAAGTACTCACCCTTGTATTCCTCTTAGATAAGTCCGATCTCCCAAGCCTCATCTGAATCTGTTATCCCCAGCCAGTAGATTCCTTGAAAGTCACCAAGGGAATCGGCAATCTGGATTGCTTTTGTGCAACGGGGAGACCGAGAGACGTGAAAATGATTTCAAAGAGTCGAGGATGAATCACACTCCCTCTGCAGCTGCCATTTATTAGCAGATTTTCCACCATGGTTTTTTACAACTACCTAACAGACTCGGGTTTCAGAGACTTTCCTTCAGGCGTGCATTGCAAGGGTTTGGATTTCGTGGAAAGGCTTCATTAAAACTGTTGATGAATGAAGCTTAAAGCGAGTTGTATGTTTGTCATAATTAGTAATGGCACTACGTCTTCATGAAAGCTAAAAGCATGGGACACATCATTTATCCGCTGTTACCACTATAATGAAGATGAAGACGGATTTGAAAAGTAGTGTGATATGCTTTCACCGATGATTAATTTTTTTATTTATTTTTTTTAAAGGATTAAATAAAATGCTTTAATCGATTTGACTGCTTGGGTATAGACTTGTTCAGGGTCAGCCCCTTGATAAGACAACACAGAGATCGGGACATCAAAAATTAATCCTATTATCATTTCCCTCTTCTGAAACGATCAAAAAACAGTCTAATTGCTTTATTCACCTGCCTCTGTTTCCTGACAGGAGAATATTTAAAGATTGCAGCTTCTTGAGCAGGACTCCTGTTTGACAGGTGCTCATTCAAGAGTGTTCGTGTTGTGCTTGCTGTGCTGCAGTTTCTTTCTTTACACCGCTTCTCTCCTGTCACAGTGATGAAATGGAAACCCATAAGAAATTGGCAGCCCATATTGCTCAAGGGCAAACACATCTGAAGATGACTTGTTCCCTGATGTGACCCAACTGGGCTAAAAGAGTGGGCGTAATGCTTTCATGCTTAAGGTGGATTTTTTTTTTTGCAGATTTTTAAGAGGTAATCAGTACATGCTGTTTGTTCAAAGATGTTTGGCCTCATTGGGAAAGGCAGGAAGTTTAATCTGTGTTGAGGTGGCTGTTTTCAAAATGTGTTAGTTAGCCAAGAGGGAACTATTATGTTAGGTTTTTTTATTTTTTTATTTCTAGAAAGAAATACCAATGTATCTAAATGCATGACCAGTCATCTATACACTATAGACTATAGTCCAATCAGAAAACCCGTGCACGCACAAAACATGCAAACTCCACACAAAATGGCCCCGACCAGTATTTGAACCCGGGGGAGCTGCCCCCTCCCACACTTTGCAAACCCCTGATTCAAGGAGAGAGCTTAATGAAATGACTGCTTTTACCTTCATGTGTTTTGCAGGTCTGGTGAGATATTGGCTCTGGCTCGGATTACAGAAGCCATTCTAGAAATCCTGTGCACATTTACTATGCTTCTGTGAGCATCTAACCCCCCCCCCCCCCCCCCCCCCCCCCCCCCCCCCCCCCCACACACACACACACACACACACACACACACACTCTCAGGCACACTCTCTGCCTGCAGAGACAGGACCAATACACAAGAAGGTGCTGCTATAATGTGCCTTGGCGGTTTCATGGAGCTTTCTCCCCGCTGAGAAAAAAAAAAAAAAAGTACATGGAGACGTCGTACATCATCATCGATTCCCGAAGTGCTGTGTCATTGGTGCCACAGTGACCTTGTGATGTTCACATCCTACTCCTTTGCTCTGTCAACAACATATGACAAATGAGATCATGCTGTACTTGAACCACTTTCCATACAGGAAGTAACAGCAGATCAGGCAGGACTTTTTTTTTGGCGGGGGGGCTCACATAAAGTGAAAATGACAAGTTCTAACAAAGTTTTTTCTTCTTTTTTTTTTTTGCAAGCTTTCAGCCCTGATAAGATTACTTGTGATGCAAGTGCTAAAAGGGTGTTGGATATCTGCATGACCTTGGCTTTTCTAATGTAAATAATTCAAGGTTTAGACTTACAAGCACAAAATCAATTCTTGGTTTTGTCAGAACCGCTCTGGCTCCTGAACCGTTGACCCACTGCTGCGCTGCGTTTGTTTTTGACTTCCAGTTGTGGTATTTCTTCCACATGTAGTCGCTGCCGCTGCCTGAATAAAAGATACGCTGGACTTTAAAGGCCTGACAATTATTGCAAGTGATGTGCGCACCACATAGGGGACATTGTGTTCTATTTTCTAATAATAAAGTTGCATCTTGGATTAGATAACCTTTTTGAACATTGCTCTGAGGGAATTTGTGGAATTAATAATACATATAGCATATAATCTAGTGTCTTCAAAGAACAAGTGAAAGAGTCAGCTTGGGTTTAAGGCCTACTTGTGTATGTTGAGGGGTTGATATAGAAATAGGTTCAGAAGTTCTTATAAACAGCAATCAAAAAGATGTGTAACTAATCCTACAATACGCACCAGAACCACTTTTCTTCACTTTAAAATTCCACCATTGTTTTTGTGCCATCATCTGAGCCACTACAGCAACTGCTTTAAAAGATACCTTCCAAAGTTTTTACTCTGACAGAGCGGCGCCACTGCAGGCCCCAGGAGCAACACATATCTCTTTTTGTGTTCTCTGTGATCTCTCATCATCTCTTGGGTCTTACATCGAGAGCCCCAGATTTATCGATCAATAGCCATAAACAAAACATAGATTGAACTGGACACTGGGGCACAACAAACGGATCATCCTGTTTTTTTGTTGTTTTTTTTTGCTCTGAGTACGATTGGTCACTGGAGCCAAAGTGTGCCACATGTAGCAGATCAGGCGAAGAAGAAGGAAAAAAAAACAGCAATTTCACAGGAAAGAGGACAGTGTGTGAGTGAATTGTGTTTGTGCATATAGAAGTTGTGTGTGCGTGCACAGTGTAAATGGATGAAAGCAGAATCAGATGTGTAATCCAATTGTATTGCAAGGTATTGGGCATAATACCAGTCAATCCAATTTTCAACGCTCAACTCCACGATGCAATGAGACAGCTTCTGAGTGATCATTTCTGTGTCACTGCATCCATGTGAGCACTTGTGCATGGGTGATTTCAGCAGAATGTCTGCACACATTAGCGGGTGGCTGCTCATGCCAGCACACAATGTTTATATGTTACTGTGATAACATGTGTGACAGCTGTGCATATTTCACAGGGTGGAGAACCCTGCATTGCAGTGCTCGTACATGGCACCCACGGTCTTTATGTGAAAGCAGCTCAGGGTCAGGCCGGAAGAAGAGAATTAAAGCCACATCACCAAGCACATTGCTCTCTCTCTTCTATCACGTTGTGCCTGAGTACAGACATGTCTAGCTTTCTTACCTTAAAAATGCATTGTTGTTTTTGTTCCATCTTTTCATAAAAGAGACTTAATTATATTTAAATATATATCCGTTCCCAGGGCGCCTCAGCCTTCAGCCCACTGAGAGTTACAATTCTATGGAGGATGAATCTGAGGGAAGTGGTCATTTCTGTACTAAAAGCAGTAGTTACTATAAATGAAAAGATGGCGTTTCATGTGCGGCTCAAAGAAAAATCGGTTCCAGTTCCAATTAGATGTGATTTAAGAGGGAACAGAAAAGGGGGAAAATCTATACAGTATATATATATGTTATACGTGCAAAAGTAAGTGAATTGGTTTCCTTTTGTTTCCCTTCTCCAGCCTTGGCTCCGACACTTCCCAGTCTACGTTCAGAGGTCTTCAAACCATGTGTGGAAGACAAGGACCTCGCTTTTTGCCTGAATGAGGGAGAATGTTCCATCATTGAAACCGTGGCCGGGGTTCACAGACACTGCAGGTGAGTGTGTGTGTGGGTGAATGAGTGAGCGAGGCATTGTTTATTTCCTCGCCCTGACATTTCCTCTCGCTGCCCTTCTCAGCCAATCACTAACCTTGGGTCATTTTCATTCAAACTTGCTTTTCTCCTCCCCGCCTGACAGACTCTTCTCAGAGTGATGAAACACTTGAAACAAGGAAATTGTTGTGCAAATGTACCTAAATGGCATCGAAGATCTATAATCACCCAAACCACTGACCAAGCAGTCAAAAAAGCTCATGCTGATTTAGTATTGCAGGCACCATTCTTTTTATTTTTTCTTTTAGGTGCAAATCAATCATGAATGTCACTTCTCAATAGAACAAACATAAGTAACTTGAGTAAAAACACGTTTTCCATCGGTGCGATGCAACGTGGCACGGGTAACTAAAATTACTAACATTTCATTTATTTTCTTTTGGATTTCCTGGGAGCCACAAGAGGATACTACAAAGAATGATTCAGGATTATGTTCCACCCACCCATCTTCTATACCCCTGCATCCAACACACAGTATTTGGGGGCTGGAGCTGATCTCAGCAGATTTTGGGTGAAATGAGGGCGCACTCGAAAGAGGTTGTCAGTCCATAACCGTGTAAACACAAAGAGACAAAGACTCAAACAGACTTTCATATTTACACCTGTAGGCAATTTGGAGTGACCAATTAATTTCAGTTTTCTCACTGCACAGGGAAAATCTTATTTTTGGGATATTCTCAGTGTGATGCGAGCGCCCTGCACCAGCTTACAGAAATAAACTAGGTTATCTTTGCAGAAGATTCCAGAGCAATGATCATATCCAAAGGAGTTGCTTATGCATTCTTCCATTTAATTGTATCTCTCATTTAAGTAACTTTTGTTCAAATAGCATTGAGAACATAAGTTCTTTGCAGGCTGGAGATACTGGTATAAAAAATAAATAGAGCTAAGTCAAACAACACTGATCAAACTCATTAGATTGCTTGAACTTGATATTCACTGACAGCCCGCTGTGTTGGTTCTTTTTGTGCAGCAGCCATCAAAAAGACATGAAGCAGTGTTACCTGGACTGCCGGATTACATGTGCATTGCATATTTATCCACATGCAACTTATTCTAACTTTTAATGTTGCAGCATGTCTGTTTTGCCCGCGTGACCTCGTACAATATCCACTTCACATCGATATACCGCTTTAAAAATGCACCACTTTGATTATATAGTATAGGATTTAGCTCTGCTGGTGAATAAATAAAAATAAAAACCTCATTAGTGCACTTACCTGTAATTCAAATGCCAACAATCGCCATCTGGAAGAAAATAAAACAAATGCAATATATTCCACCCATCAGCATGAATCCCTTTCTTCAGACTGGCAAATATTAAGCATAGAAAAGTCCACACGTACATAAATTATGTCTAAATTTATATCAAGAAAAATAAAAAAATTCTTAGTTTGATGGAAAATGCAGCACACCAAAGGAAATAACGTCTAAGAGGCTGACATGAAGTAGTATAGATTGTACTTTGCATTGTCCAGGGTCTGTTTATGTGATTCACTAAGAGTGGAAATAATACACTGAGAGTCGAGATAATACGGTGTGTCACATTATAACAGCGGGCACACCAATTTCAAATGTGTCACCTTTGTGACAGCATATATATAGAAATAAATAAATTTAAAAAAAAAAGTTCACCAAGATTTGCAGCAGCTTCACTCTGGGCTATAATTAGCGACAGCTGAATGACTGCATATACAGTGAGACTAGGGAAAAGACTGGAGGGCCTCACCCGGAGACACCGTCTGCTCGTCTCTCCACAGCTGAGTGCCTGTTGTGTGAGAGAATGATTACGGGCTTGTGAGTACTTTTATTGAAAGGTTGTTTCCTTTTCCAGCAAGACATCTTGATGGTAAGTCGGGAAAATGGAATTGTTTCACTCACAAATGATGTGGATACCGTTTAATGACGTTACTCCTCCGGGTTCACCTTATGTCGCAGGTCAGTAATGTATGAAGTTATGCAGTCGGTACAAACCTCGTAGTCAAAGCTAAATACAGCAAAAAGCTCTGTATTTGGGTTTTGCTTGGGGATGGGGGTCTTATCGTGTGAGGTTTGCATGTTCCTATACCTGCGTGGGTTTATCACTGGCTCATCTGCATTCAATGAGTGGCTGTCTGCTCTCTGCATTCAATATATCATATTGTGATTGATCATGATAATCTACCTCATTTAACAAGATCTTGCTGATTGTGTGTGTGTGTCAGACAACAGAAACTACCACAAAATAAACAGCTGCTGTTTGCTATGATGAGTCTATTTTAGAAAAACGCTTTTTTGTGATTTTCTTCTTAAAACAATGCTTTGTAAATTTCTTTAAAAAGTTTTTTTAAAAGTGATGCTTCGAGATCGCATTACTCCAGATCAGTGCCTCTAGCTTCCATTGAGACAGATTCAAATGATCATTTTATAACATCTTCTTCAGTGCTTTTGAAAAAAACAAGAAAAATAAATTCTGCCAGACAAATAGTTATCTTGACTTGTGAACATGTGGACATGTGGATAGAATGCCCACTCCTATCTCTGCAAAGAAACAAGTAAAAATAAATACATGGAAAAACCAAAAGAAGGCATAATGGCTGTGAAGATGGAGCCACAGATCATTCAGGCTTCGTGGCGAGCACAGATCAATCGTCTTGATCTAAGAACTACTGACCCTTTTGCTAAAGCTTAGAGATGAAATGCTTTAACGATCGCTGTCTTCGTTGACGTCATCGCCTCCTCCAGGCCTTTCCAGCTTAATTGACAGTTGGACTATTTCCAACATGACAAGTAAAGATGTCAAAATAATCTTTAAAAACTTGAATCATCAGCTTAGAACATAGTTCTCAACTTTATTTTATGTTATAAAACAGTTTCCTTCGCACTTCTCTCTACCGCCCCACTACCACCACCACCACCACCAGCCCCCTTCTGCCGGATGTTCATGTTTGCCAATGCTAATAAGGCTCCCAAAATAAACATGCAAATGTAAGTTTAAGACCTACTTCCACATCAGTGCTGTGGCTTTAGTACAATAAATATACAAGAATTCAAAGGTCTCGCGCTCAACGCAATGACGGCTCAGTCACATACAGGGATTATGACTCAGTAGATAACAGGAAATTAAAGCACACTGTTGAGGAATCTCAAGTCATTACTTCAGTAGGAGGTCCACTTTCAACCATCCAAAAGGTTTTCACTCTCTGATCAGTGTAAATGACTTACAAAAAAAAAAAAATCAAACCATATCCGGCATTTACATCAGTTTTAGTACAATGTTTTGGTTTTTTTTTCCCAAAGATAGCCAGAAATGAGTTATTCCATATGCAAATACGAAATACCCCAGTCATAGCCACATATTTGTGGACTGTGTAAAGACAATATTTCTAAACCACTTCAAAATTAGCATTAGAATTGTCAAACATAATTAAACTTTTTTTGCAATAAAGATGCTTTGAGAAAACCACAGATCATGTACTGTAGCTCCATCCATCTTTTATGCTGTTTTATCCAGCTATGATGAGGCATTGCAGCCAGTCTCAAACAATCACAAGTCAACAGCAAATAAATAGATAAATATCAAATGTGATTAAAAAAGGACAAGAGATGCAAATGGTATTCACATTGAATGCTATATATTCAGTCTGTAGAGCAGCCCTCATACCTTCCACCAGTAGAACATCAGACTCCATTGCTTTCAACATATGAGCAAAGTGGAGCGAGATGGTAGATTACAACAGTTCAAGGCCCCGTTTACACAACGTTTCAAGTGAAAATGCATCGTTTTTGCCTCTTATTTTTGTTTCCAAAAGTTGCAAAAACCATGTCCATTTACACGGAAATGGCAGTAAAGCTGGAAAACGATGTAGTTTGCGGCCAGAACTTGAGTGCGTGCTGTTTGTTGTTTTTGTAATGAAAACGCAGATTTGTGTGTTGCGCGCAGAGAACAATGCACTATAAACAGTATCAATGGGGAACACACAGACATTCATAGCAAAGTTGGATTGTTATTACAGGTTGCAGTGTTTCCACCTTCTACATAAAAACAGAGTGTTTTCAAAAAGTAGAAATTTGTTTTTCCCCCTTTTACAATTTAAAAAAACTTTAAAAAGTTGCATTTTCAGTTAACTCATAGCACCGGTGTGTAAACAGACACACAAAAGCGCAACAGAAGTTTCTTATTTTCATCTGAAAATGTTGTTGTGTATCTGGGGCCTAAGAATCCGAAACGACCAGCCCTATGCACGATATTATTTGCACCTCCATTAAAAGAAAAAAACAAAGTCTGTCTAACATCTGTTAGGGGCCAAGTTGTGATCCATAATCCATTTTTGGGAGCCATGTGAATACAATAGTCCATAGTTGCACCATGTCGGGAAAAACCTGAACATATGTGCCAGATGCCCTTCATCTTACCGACACACTGAGAAGCAAGTTTCGGAAAATAAGTGTTAAATTCCAGGGATTATTTACTAAGATAATAAGTAACGGTTCCTTTGCAAGTTAAATGAACTCATTATTGACTTCTGCGTCACCTTTGTGTCCTCAGTTGATCCTGTCTTAATATGGTGCATGCATAGGTGTAATTTTGTGGTTTCGAAGGACTCATTAGCTGAGTTCTCTACTCTGTGTGGGTCATCCGGGTTAATGACTGATTCTCTCGTTAGGTTTGGCTTCATTTACAGTTGGTTGGAAGAAGGTGCTCGAACACATGAATCGTGAAAGAATTAGTGATGTTGAGAGCAACAGAAAGCTTGTATAATGGTTAGTTGACTTGTATTGAACGTTGCTGTGTGTACACACTAATGTCAGTGTTAAAATGGCCGTTTCAATTTCCAAGTGTAAACTCATCGTTTTTGCATGTATGCTTCAGAAAAATGTCACCGTTATATACATCATTCTGAAAACGAAGTCCGTCTACCCAGCTATGTCATGAACGCTGAAAACGATGTAGTTTGCATGTTGGGCCACTAGTGGGTGACAACGTTTGTTTTTGTAACGAAACCGCACACGCACAGAGAACAATATGCTAAAAACATTAACATTGGCAGGTAAACGGGCAACAAAATTGAATTGTTATTACAGTGACTCTTAAATATATAACTACCAAGTCCCAGGAGAATATGGACTGGGAGTCATGACACTCTGGAGGAAACATTGTTGTTATTGTCCATCTATTCATGCTCATCCTGCAGGAGTTTGGTGAAATACAAACCATGAGGTCAACAGCCATAGCCAATGCAGACGTTTGGCGAGCGAGATGAGCCACCGGGGGCTTCACATCATGTAATTATTTACGAGCACATTACTGCATTTGATTGTTAATGCTCTCACCTAACTGTGAGATTGTTACCAGTTAATGTCCAATTAGAAAAAAGCAGCAGTGTTACAGTAACAAATTACTTTATTATTTCCTATCCAAAACACTAACAGTGACAAATAATCAAGATGGTATTATGTGGTGTAATATAATTTTTTGAGTAATCCTGTCAATGCTTAAATTACAGTCAGATTATTTTTTTTTTATCCAAATACTGATATATATATATATATACCATATCGATATAAATCCCAACAAAAGTGGAGTCATTTGAAATATCAGACATGAAAACGCACACGTTGCAAATTATTATGAAACCATAGTTATCCTTTGTTTCCAGTGTGGATGCAAAATCCCATCAATTCTGCCTTCAGGAGGAGGAGAAACATGATTTCGATGTGTGCTTTTGATAGCAGAGTGATGCCACATTTTTCTTTGGCCCTGAGACGTCAGCCTCGCTAAGCGCACGAAGGCAAAAAGCATATATTCTCTAAGAGTATTAAAAAAAAAACAACGGTGGGGGAATACATTATGGAGAGGTGTAGTGGAGCGGGCCGTCACAGCAAATCATGTCACCTGTTTTCACTATTCTCACATTCAGCAGCGCCGCTCCCAGACGGTCCACCGCGGCGAGTAGGGGAGGAAACCGCCACTGAAGTACGGCGTCGGAGGTGGAGGACGGCCACGAGCGAATATACCTTAGATTAAATGAACACTGAAAAGGATAATAGACGTTGCCATGAACCTACGAGGGCTGTGGCACGGGGAAAAAAAGTCAAATGAAACCTTCAGCAGAGTGGACCTGCTGGCGCTGATAGTATAACCCCCCCCCATACACACCTGTCACTCCTTGAATAATGGTGCACACACAATACACACACAGTCACAAGTGTATTTAGTTATGACTAAAATGGTCTGAAAGTATTCTCTCTCTCTCTCTCTCTCTCTCTCTCTCTCTCTCTCTCTCTGTTTGTGTGGCGCTTGTTTGTTTGGAGGGCATTGTGGAATATATTAGTTGCAGTGAAGGTGCACTGCAGCTCTCTGGCCACCACCTGCAGCATTGCGTTGTGTTTTGGTGGCAAACAGCAACCGGAGTCACATTCAGGGGCTCAGGAGCTGCCGGCAGCATGCAAACACGTATGTCCACCTGCATAATGCTAATTTCCCCTCCTCAGAATGTCCTTCTGAAATCAATTTACTTTGCAGCATATATTTTTTTTTCCTGCCTTACAAGGAGGGTTCATTTAAGGAAATTAGCAGTAAAAGAAAAAGAAGGAAAAGGAGTCTCTGTTCACTGAAACGGATACAGAATGTTTCCTATCTTGTATCAACAACACACTACTACACAGAAACGAGCCCGTGTTGCAAGGATGATGCAAAACTGCTGCAAGTTGACTTTATGGTGAGAACAGCTTTCTGTTGCCACCTCGCCAAAAACATGAAGAGGAAATACATAAAACGGACTTTGAATTGTGCGTATTGTTACAGTTTTGTGTTGCAGTTCTTTTGAAAATTGTTTTGTTTTTTTTGCATTCTGATTGAAATGCAAATCCATAATGATAACATAAAAAGGAAATATTACAACGTCTGACCTAAGTTGAGAGTACGGAATTAAACAGAATGCATTTTGCATTTTAATGGGGGAATTTAACAGACGGTTTACTGTTTCAATCTGTATTAATAGGATGAACGCGTAGTTTAATGTGATGAAAGTGGCGTGCAACAGATTATACCTGAGAAACAAGATAAAACATGCAGAAATCACATAAATGTTCATATTGATCCTGTAGTAGCAGCTCTCTTTTCCCCAATAGGCGCAAATTTACCTTTATAATTTTAATTAAAGCCAAAGCAAATAAAAATGTGTGCGGTTGGCTCTGAATCGCCGGAGAGATATAATCAAAAAGAAATAATGCAAAATCGCTCCAGTCTGTATGTGTCACCACGCCTGGATATCAGCGTGTGTTTCATGGTTTCCCTTTTATTTTCCTCGGCTTTGGACAATGAAGTCAGTGTCGCGTGTGTGTGTGTGTGTGTGTGTGTGTGTGTGTGTGTGTGTGTGTGTGTGTGTGTGTGTGTGTGTGTGTGTGTGTGTGTGTGTGTGTGTGTGTGTGTGTGTGTGTGTGTGTGTGTGTGTGTGTGTGTGTGTGTGTGTGTGTGTGTGTGTGTGTGTGTGTGTGTGTGTGTGTGTGTGCGTGCGCGCATTAAAAGCCTGGCGAGGAAAGGTAGCTCGTGTCTACTATTACCATGGTAACTTCTTCCCTCATTACCACGAAGCCTCTCGCTGTAAAAAAAGAAAACTAGTTGTTGACTCACTTATATTAAGACTACTATGGCTGCTACTGTGAACTGCTCTGCAGTTCCTGCATTGATTGTGATTGATCCCACATTAAAATAATTGCCACCTAATGGTATGAATGATTACTGTTGTGAATAATTCATGGCACACTTCTGCACATTTGATTTCCTCATGCAAAGCTCTGCTGACACAAGACATTAGAACATATTTATTGTTGATTTTTTGATTTATTTATTTTTTCCCTGCATGTCCGACACCCTCCAACACCACCTGAAAATCTTGTGTACAGCTGGATAATGAGAAAAAGTCATATTTCATAGGAAAAATGCTGAGTCCTTGTGTGTTCACCCAAATGCTTTTGGGGACGTGGCCATTCATCCTCATGAGAAAGAACATGAAATCTCATGAAAGGGAGGGGAAAAAAGCCTGCAGTCCTCAGGTCCCTGTGAGGAAAAATAGCTATTTCTGTTGGTAGTTTGCTCGGGGATTAAGCTTAGGGATAGGCTGAGAGTGCTTCTGTGTTTGTCACTCTCCATGAGCCTGTTTATGGTTTTGTTCTTCTTCTTTTTTTCTTTTTTTTTCGTTATTCCCAGGACCCGGGAGATATCGGCAGCAGTATTAACAGAATCTGATATGACAAAATAAATCATATAAATGAAGACCACAGCCTCTTAACTTTCCCATCCTGCTTCTCTTTTTTCTTCTCTCTCTCTCTCTCTCTTTCTCTCTCTCTCTCTTCCGCTTCTCATCTTTCCTTTTCTATGGGGAGCCAGGGTAGCGATTAAATTGTCACTGCACCGTCAGACCTTGACAGGCTGCACTAATCCACGATGCTGTCGCTCCTCAGCTGATCCATCCTGCAAGGGAGGACGTTCTCCAGGCTTAAAGCCAATGGGCCATGTCCCCCACTTTCCCACCCAGCAGCTGTGTGAAAGCGACACCGCTGTAAACGCGGGAGCAGACCTACCTGTCGATAATGCGCGCTGACAGACCCACCATACGGCCCCGCTCACGAATGAAAGTTTCTGATTCGTCAAAGCGAACCATCAATGAAACCTCGTCTGTTTTTCCATTCGCCAACCCCAAAGTATTGACACTTGAGTGAAAGATTACTGCCACAATTCATCCATCCGTCTTCTATCCATCTTTAGGGTCACAGTGTGCGGGAACAGATCCCAGCTGAATATTGTTGAAGGCAGGAGCAACCTGAACATATCCACCGACAATTTACAGCCTCAAATGCACATTTTCAGACTTTATGAGGAAATATCACAATAACAATAAACTGCATTAAAACTATTATGAAAAGAAAATCAGAAGCAAGAACTATGATCTTCACTAGTTCGTCAAAACCAAGACATATATACAGTATGTAATATTTATAACCAATGTTTATCTAAACCGCAATCTAAAATTAGTGTACTATGCCTTTAAGAAAGAGATCAAATGAAATAATTTGATTAAGTTGATACTGACGTGTGTGTGTGTGTGTGTGTGTGTGTGTGTGTGTGTGTGTGTGTGTGTGTGTGTGTGTGTGTGTGTGTGTGTGTGTGTGTGTGTGTGTGTGTGGCATGATTTAACATAATAATAATGACAAACAATAATGATAAAGTTCTGTTACAGTATCTCAGAAAAAGAATAATAGTGTAAAATGTCCCAAAAGTCAAGTGAAATTTATGAAATAATTAAGAAAATAATCAACATTTTACTTGGCAAAAGGAGAGTTTGAGGCTTCATAAATTTTACAAATATTACGAGTGTTTGGTTAATTTCAGAAGATGATAAATGCACGATAACCCCAAAGTGTTGCTTATGTCACATGTGTGCATTAAAAGGCTTAATTTGTGTTTCAATTAGGAAAATGTGATGAATTTTAAAAGGTTTTGTATCCAAGAAATGATTCTGGGAACAATTTAAAGGAAAAAAAAGAACGACTTCCTAACTTTCAATCGTTGAAATGCTTCACGATTATATGAACAAAAATTACTTACTGAAGCGTAAACCCTACTACATGAGAGTTTCTCATAGTTTACCATATCCAAGGTTTCTTTCTCCACATATTTTAAATGGCATCTGTCATTGTAAGTGTTGAACTTATTAAAAATGTTGCCTTGGTAGGTGTTCTCACCTCATTCTGTCAAAAAGAGGAACTTGGATCACCTGGAGGAGCATCAGTAATGATGCACATGACTTTTAGAAATGAAAACTAAAAATGAATGACAAACATCCCTGAACAAGGCTGCGCTGTGCGGTCCACATTTCATCCCTCCTCCTTTTATACGCGAGTGATCTGAAACAACACGGCTCCTTTGTGCAGCTACGTGTCAGCCCTCCGTCCGTACGCAGTATCTCCACTTACTAATACATAAACATGACTAATGTCCCAGCCATCCCTCCATGATGACTCTCCCAGCATTTCTCTCTTTTTTCTATCTCACGCTCCGCAGATGAAAGACTCATATGTCCATATTCGACAAACTCAGGTTTGTTTTTCAAGCTGCAGGAGTTAATGAGCATGGGACAGACGTGTTGTCAGGAAAATTCACCGTCCCTGCAGACACTCCAAGCTTTCACAAGGTGTTAAATCTATGATTTGCACTTTCTCATCCTCAATTGTGGTACTACTGAAAATGCCACAACTGGGGTTTTTATTCTGAATGTTGCATTATACGTTTACTCGTACCCAGGTATTTGAAGAAACTGATATTTCTCTAAGTTTGGGCCACGCATTTAAACGTAAAGCAGCTAAGACTCACCACAAACGATGATTCCTGAGAACTCCAGCCACAGTGGCGATCCGGATAAACTCAGTGTCTCCAGTTGCATCTAAAGTGATCACAATTCATGACCTGGTGTTTCTTCCAAGATTCCGATTGGCTATCACGGCTTCATGCTTTTTGCTGCACTGCCCCCTACAGGTTTGGCTGCTCATAGCAGCTGTGAGCCAGGTATATATGATTTTTTGGGAAACGTAGAGGGGAATTATCATTTTTTTGTAAACGTGGCCTAAGAACTGCACAGCACCCGAAATATGGTGGTTTGGTTGTTTTAGAGAATTTTGCAATACATCGTGTCATTAACAGTTTGAATAGTTCACCTGTACACACCCAACTTTTAAAGATTTTGTGGTATGATAAATGAAAACTATACATTGTTACATGATTACTCTCTTATATTGTAAAATGCAATTTCTTACAACAAGGAAAGACATGTAAAATAATAATGAAAAAAATAATCAATCCACAGCTAGTAAGAATCCAGCTTAGAGAACCAAGCAACACACCAGGTCATTTGTCTGACAGCTGCATTTGAAGAGGGTTGCCTGTTTGGTAGTCTTTGGCGTGCGACCTACATTTTGGTATGTATGTGAAGTATGTGAAGCTGCTGCTGGCATCGGCTCAGGTGGAGTATTTGGGTTTGTGTGTTTTTGTGTTACTAAACAGCATCGGCAGCGTGGCATCCCGCTATTTGTAAACCCCAGGGAGGAAGCATGCAACACAATGAGAATCCATAAGACAGCTGGCTCTTGATTTGATAACGTGTATGAACAGAACAGGCAGGGTGGGAGACTGACATAGCGTAGTTAATTAGTGGTTATGTTGGTAGGGACATCGGACGTTACGTTATAGAGCCGAGCTTGCGTCTGGAGGTTTGCAGGTTCGAATCCCAACGTGGACAGGTGACCACTCTGGCTCCTACATGGGTACAGCGCCAACTAACTGCGTGTAAGATGGGTTCAGTGCAGAGATGTTATTTCCCCACAAATATAAATAAGAGATGTATCTGAATGTCTGTTTTGAAATGTTTCACTGACGATAACGTCTGATAACAGCTTAACACAAATTTAACATAAAACCAAGTAAATTTACACTTGATTTTTTTCCCCGTCCTCCATTATCTAAAAACTTTAATATCCTATATGTTTCGTTTTTTAAAACCGCATTTCCAGAGAAAAGTTCCTTCCACGTCGTTTGCAAAGCCTTGAGAAGATCACACGATAACCAGCAGCAGACACATCCGTCTTTCCAACATCAAATGACACCGCGAGAGTTTTGATAAAGTAATTGCGGATCATTTGATTGTGCGCGCTGCGGCGAGGCCGCGTTGGATTGGAAGGCGGCGGCACCGTCCCAGTTAGTCGCCCACAGCACTTTTACTTGTTATTTCATTGTGGGCTCAGCTGGCGAAATCTAACAGCTGCTTCTCATTACTGACATTTAGACTAAATGATTTTCAACGGTGGACACGGCGTCAGTGTGGCAACATCGTGTTCAAGCACGGCAAACACTCTTGATAAGCAGACTTTTGAATCTTCTGTAGCCGCGACATGCAGATGGGCTCTCTGGATGTTCTTTCAAGGACCGCCTGCTGCGTGTGCTACTCTGTCATTAGGATGAAATGATATACACACAGAAGAGGCGATGTAGAGGGACACGTGCTTCTGTTGAGTGTGTGTGTGTGTGTGTGAGAGAGAGAGACATACTCACATGTGTAATGATTTCTGAAGGCAGTTGGGTTAGTGTGTAGTTTCGTCTCTTCTCGGGGGTAACAGATGGTTTTAATCTCGGAGACCTTGAAATTCACCCTTCAACTGTGGTTAGGATTGTCATCTGTACTCCACCAGAGGGAGCTCCATTGATTTCAATGTTACAGGTATAAGCTCCATGATAGAGAGAGGGGAATAAAAGGACATTAGATCTTCTGTTTCTTTGTGCTGTCATTGTGGAGTTTCACGTCTACTCATGGATGCCGAACGTTAAGTATATTTTCATGCAAACGTCGTCTGTTATGTCATTTGGTTCTCTTTCATGCATAAATAAATAAATATTTAAATAACTGGATAATGAGCTTCTGTTCTTCTATATCGCTGCCAAACTCCACCTCTATTTTTCTTACAGTGTCCCTTGTGTTTCTCTCTTCTTCTTTTTTTCAACTCCTCCACTCTGATGAAGAACAGCTCCATCTCCTCTCTGTCGAATCTTTACGGGCTTTAACTGAGCTGCAGCTTGTACATTTTGTCCTCAGAAGGGTGTCAAATAGGATAAACATGTCAGATGGTTTGGAAAGACGAGGCAGAAGGCTGAGCACGAAGAAAATAAGTAAATAAATAACCACTTCAGACCATTTGAACGCGTGAGAGGGAGAGTGTGAGGCAAAAAATAGAGAGCCGAGGTGATATTTCATCATCAAATGATCAGATGTAATTTTTTTATTTGTTTTTAAATCTTTCCTGATATATTCATTCCATGTTTTCGCAGGAGGATTTGCTGTGGTGTTGCACAGGCAGAACTGTCCATGTTTATTGATGGGCCACTCCTGACTTGAATTTGAATTTAATTAAGTGAAGTTGCAAATGAAGAAAGACTGCGAGAGAGAGAGAGAGTAAGAGAGAGAGAAAAAAATCCCATTGTTTCACCTCAATGTGTCTCTGGCTGAGATCAGTTATCAAGCAAGAGACTAGTTTAATCCATGTTCGCCGACAAACAACAAGCAAACTGGGGATAAATATTCGTTTGTCAATACAAATGGATGTTGACTCACGGGCTTAAGATAGAAAAGGAAGGAGATTCCCCCCCAGCTGCAAGAGCTAAACCTATTTTCAATTCTTTAAACAACAAACAACAGTGATGTCATATGGATTGTCTAATATTTACCTCAGAGGAAAAACAAGTAGTATTTCAGGTCATTTTAAATACAATTTTAAGGCACACTATTAGTCTAACGTCTTTCAACCAATTGCTCCATATTATAAATTGAAGATACGCAGTGTCCCTTAAGCCATTTTTCCTTACTTAATACATTCATTATGTGATTGAATAATACATGAAATGTAGTGAAACACTTTCTCAATTTGCAGGGGGTCACAAGGGTCTGCATGATGTAAATTTTCTCATTGGACCACTTATGTGCATTTTCTATGTGGAAACCCTCATAAATGCTGAAAAATCAAAATGAATCCAGCAGTAAAAGTTTAAATCAACCATCAAACATCGGATGTAACTCTGCAGATTTTGGTTGTGAAAAGTTTATCAGGTCATTAAATTCCTTAATTTTATATTTTTCTCCCCAAACTACCAGTAATGACATTAACAACCACTGAAGGCCTTATTAAGCAGTTGTACTATTGTTGCCAGTATAGTTTGTTGAGAATAGTTGAATATTTTCGAGATGTATCCCAAATTCTACTTTGGATTTCTCGTAATTGCACCAACACTGATGTGTTTTGCCCATTTGATTCTACATGGTACCTCTTACGTGCTTTAAAATATGGAAAAATGTTTAATACTATGTCAACATGTTTGATCACAAGCACTGTGATATAATAATATATCAAAGTCAGTGTATCATTATTTATTTTATTTTGCTTTTTGCAAATAATGCATCTAATCATTGGAGTTTTGTCATGTCTTCTTATATGCCCACTTAAAGAAATCAAACAAGCCATGCGATGCATAACATTTAAATAATTAGCTATACATTATGAAATAAGCTGATCTGAAAAAAAACTGATCTTTTTAAGAATGAATGGTCTCCAGTGACACTGTAGTTGAGTAAACCTTTACTGCAGTTCTGTATGGAGGGTTCATAATATTTGTGCGGCTTAAGAAGGGAATATTAGCAGGGCAAACTTATTTATTGTTATATTTCTCCTTGTAAAGCTTTTCTTCCAAGTCTCAAACATTATAGCATAAACAGGAGACACATTCAAATAACGTGTCCTTTGTTTTAGTCCGAAGAAGAATGAACACACTTCTCCTTTCAGCTGTCAATAGCTGGATTTTAGGAGCCGCCACTGGCGGATTCTGTCAAGTGAAGGTTATGAAAGCTATACCACCGGATCTGTACATTTAAATGAAATCCAGTCCATTCAGGTTCTGATAAAACTGGCTCACACAGTGCTGGCTGAGTCTTCAACCACCGAGAAGAACTGTCTCTACTTTAGACTTTTAAGGAGTATAAAACTCCATGTCTGGTGACACGTTCTCATGTTGTATAATGGAATTCAAGGTGAGCAGTGTAGCGATAACGACGGTTTGAACATGTTGAGGAGACATGGGTGGGGAAAGGATGTTGGGGATGGAGCTGCCAGGCTGGAGGACAAGAGGAAGAGTGAGGGAAGACGCAGCGATGGCTTTGGTGAAACTGCAGAGGGAGCGGACTGGGTGGGGTTTAGGTGGATGATCCAGCTGTAAAGACGGCTGACGGGAACGAGAAGAACATGACAAAGTTCTGTGCAAACACACTCGGAAAAACCTCCACAGGCTGAGCTGGCGAGATTCATCTGATTTGACATGCACCCAAACCTTTATTAGAATGAAATCTTTCAAGAAGCTTTTTCAGTTTTAACAAATCCTATCTGAGTGATTAAATCTTTTTTATTTAAAAATGAAATACATTTTGAGCCTTTTTCACACGAACAGTACAGTTGATTCAGAGACTGATTTTATTTGTAATTTGTACGTTGAGACAACACTGTTGCTGTCATTCTAAAACTTTGTTTGTACAACTTTAATGAGCATAAAGAGTTTTTAACCAAAACAAAAATTCTGCATCGCTGCTAGCAGCTTTTCTTAGATACTATTTACTGGAATTTTCTTTTTCTTCTTTTACTGCGGTGTTCCGGAGACTAGAAAATATTATACTGACAATATCCAAATTGCTGTAATTTTACTCCACTGTCAGTTACTTTCTTTGGCAGCTAATGAGTGCCAGGAATGTGTAATTGTACAGCGATAACCAAGCAGCTGCAGTGAATTTACATTGTGATTGAAATTGAAAATTAAAAAAAAAAAAAAAAACTTTGGCATGTTGGAAAACAAACTCAAGAACGGTTTGAAAACCCTGCAGGCTTCTGTAAGTAGGAGCGGTAATACACTGGCTGCGAGGACTGACATGTTGTTTGACATTATATTATTAACCGGGAATAGAGAAAACTCCCAGGATGGATCTTTGACTTTAAGTGCTATTTTATTTTAATTATACTTGCTGAAAGCAGAAAATAAGGAGCACGACTTCATCAATATAAAGACGTGGTGAATTAATTGTGTCTTACATGTTACGAATGATCCCTGATGAATCGGCATTGTGGCTAATGGGCCATGCTCTCGTTGACCTCTCCACGTAATGAACTGAGGGACTGCAAAGACATCCCCGAGATCTGCCCTGTACTGGTTTCCTGTCAGTACGTTTTTGGCATATATTGGTGATTGCGTTAAACAAGCTTAATTTAGTATGTACACTGAGCCGAGAGCTTGCTTGCATTGCCTGTGGAAAGACTGCAGCGTCTCTCCTCACAAATTTCATTGAGGACAGACATTAAACTCCTCGTCATGTCTTGTCAACACAAATCAGGACGTCTGGAACATTTTCAACCGACGTCTGAGAGAATTTGTGCATTTTCATTTGAGCCACGTTAGGACTTGGGAGCTGAATAATGAAAGCTGCAGAAGCTGATTGTATCGTGTTAGAATCAATAAAAAGAAAGGCTAAGCTCAATCTACACTGACACCATTTCTCTAGCATTGTAATACTCCTGAACTCAGAACTAACAACTCTGTTCTAGTCAAATTCAACGGTTAATTTTGCATTTTAAAAAGCAAAAGGTACATGCAATTTGTATAAAGTTGATTTTCGTTATCACGGAAAGTCTGTGATTGATAAAGTCCTCATTTGCTCTCAGCATAAAGTTGTTCTCCAATCTTTCTCAACTTGTGCCAACTGAGCAACTCAGTAGAAAAATGAGCATTTTGTGGGAACGCGCCACAGTGATTACATGTTTCGAAAGGCCTCTGGGTTTTGTTGTCGATGGAGATGAAGCGTTGTTGATGTTTTTCGTGAGCGTGTCAGTCTGCCGCCTGTCACTGCCGCTTCTATTTAATCTCAGATAAATCTCAGTGTAACTCGGTTTATGAAAGGCTCTGCCACTTCTAATTGGATGTTATGTCATCAAGATAAAAAAATTAATAAATCCATGGTCAAAGTGTCTCCTGAAGACAGGTGTCCACTCTTCAGAGAGACATCTCATGAAGACAAATTTTAGGACCAGTTGATATTGAATGAACCATTTGGCAAGTTACCCAACCTGCACAGCATTGATCATACAGATCATTTCCCAGTGTAAGGTTAATGGCCAGTGATCTTGGAAGCAGTAAAACACCCTGTCAGTACAATGCATTTCCACATAATCCAACAAAGTTATCATGGTATCAAGTCAAATTAGCCCCATTATGCATGACAATCTGAGCGGGAGAATCTACAGTTGTCTCCTTGATACTGTATTGTGTCGCCGAAATGAATATTCTGAACAACAATGTACTGTAATCGGATTCGACACGTTTCGTAATCTTCGTTTTTGTGCGCAAAAACAAAAAAATCGATCGCCTCCTGCATGCCGTCTTCAGTTCTACTTTCTATCCAAAACTACAGGTTAAACTACTTTTTTTGTGTTTTGACACGACTTACTAAACTGTGTAGACATCACACACAGACTATCCTGCTACAAAGCTCATCTGCAGACATAAGCAAGCCTAAGTAATGTATTTCTGTATTATTACTATACTTATGGCTGGCCAAGAGAGCGCCCCCCCCCCCCCCCCCCCAGGACCCAGAAAACCAGAAAACTAAAATAAATAAATTAAAAAACTGTAGTTATGTCCAATGTTTGCTAATTGATCAACAATATGACTGACTGGCATACAATCAAACCAATCAGCGTTTTTCATATCGCCCGTCGCCAGACCTGCTCTGTGATTGGTTTAAAGTCAGTCCTGGTTTGTTTACGCGTGTTTCTACGAGATGTCAAGATGTGGCGATAGACACAGCGAGCAGTGCGTCCCTGATTATTAACTCTGTTACATCTCTTCTAATTTACCCATTTGAAAGGAGAAAAACCGTCTGAAAAGCTCCAGTTCAGGTACAACTTTCTCCATTATTTCTAAATGTACAAACATACAGAAATGTGTTCAGAATTTTGCAAATGTGAACAGGTTTGTTGATGGTTTATAAATGTATGCATTTTAATTAAGGACTGAAAATCTAAGAAAAGCCCACAGTTTATTTTTGCACGTTTCTGAAAAGCTTTCAGCTTTGGATTAATGTTTTGGTCAAAATATACTTGAGGTTGACTTTAGTTTTTAAGCAAACCGGCCCCAAACACATTAATTTTCTAAAAGGGATTAATTAAGCATCTGCTTGTATTTGTTTATGAGTGTGTTAATAAAAGAGTCATCTTAATAAGTGTTCTCTGTTCACTGTTTAAAACTACAATAATTTTCATCACTAGGGGCCTCTCACAATCTAAAAAAGGCAAAATTGTTGTAATGTGGTTTATAAGCGCACTGTATTTAAATCAACACAAGCTGAAATTGGAAAATAATGAAGAGCCTCACCTAAGAAATTCACCACCAGCCGCCACTGACTGCACTGTATCTTTTTTTTTTTTTCATACCAAATTTAATTTAAAACTCCAATCATGTTACGATAAACTAATAAAGTCCAGCAACAAATTGAGTTTTTAGTCACCTCTGCTTGCTGCAAACAAAAACATGAATTGTTATTCAGACGATCCGCCCCCCCCCCAAGTTTTGTGCGGCACAAGAAGTCAACTCAAAATCCACTCACCACAAAGACGCGTACGTCAGTTTGTCAATACCCACGGAAAGTGTCATAAGTCTCAGCAGAAGGTTAAACTTTCTAATTGATGTCCTGAGCTCCTTAATCACTGCTTGTGTGTGTATATATATATATATATATATATATATGTGTGTGTGTGTGTGTGTTAGAGAGAGAGAGAGAGAGAGAGAGAGAGAGAGAGAGAGAGAGAGAGAGAGAGAGAGAGAGAGAGAGAGAGAGAGAGAGAGAGAGAGAGAGAGAGAGAGAGAGAGAGAGAGAGAGAGAGAGAGAGAGAGAGAGAGATTAGAGTGTCTTGACAAGGAAAGCCTTTCAAGTTTGTAGGTTTGAAGTGCTAATGACATGCAAATGTGTGCAAATGAGTGTGCACCCACCCCCTAAAAACTCGAGCTGAATACTTGGAGCTGAGTGAAATTCTGGGCTGGTGTTTTGTCTATAAATAGTGAAGTTCGGGCAAGTTTGAGTGTTTTCTTTCTTTTTTTTTTTTTTTTTACCACAATTACCGATCGTCCAAATCAGCGGGAACCAAATGAGACCGTGCAGAACTCGCAGCATGCGTCTGGCCTGACTCAACAAATGTGTCTCACTTCCTAGTGTTTTCTTCTCATGCGACGAGGATGTTAAGACGTCTATATGATTTTTCTAGAGGTGAGCATGAGCTTGAATTTAATCATACAAAACACACATTCTGCAAAAAGGACAATTTTCCAACATGTAGAACGACAAATAAAGGGATGAATGAACAGATCAATGATCCAATTACCTTTGTTGACACAGTAATCCATAGACAGTCTGAGGATAGATGGCAAACTAATCCATTTTGCTGCAGTTAACAACTTTAATAAAAAATAATTTAAAAAAATGCTTGTAAAACAAAACAATTAGCAACTGTGTGGCAAAACGAGTGATAAGTAGAATAATTGCTCCATGCTGAAAGAGCGAGCTCACAGGCACGGGGGAGAGACGGCATAATTTCATGGTAGGCTGAGAAAAACAGATGTTTTTTTTCTAAAAGCGGAGCCACACGAGTACGATCTATTTTCAAAACGCATCGTTTTGTATCGTCTACAGATCAGATCCTCCCTTACGTGATGAGGAGAAGCGGTATCACACAGTCCTGGAGATGATCTTCATAGCTCCTCGTGTAATGCATCAAGACTTCTAATCTCACACCCTCCTCTGCAATCACATGTATACATCTGAGTGCATAATAATGTGGATTGTTATGCAGCGATAAAAGGAAAGCCGACGCAACACAATTTGGTGTTTCGCAGGTGGGGAAACGCAGCGATTTTTCACTCGCTCTTGTCCCCATCAGTTCTCATATTATCAGGGTGGCTCAGAAGAGTCCACAGGTCAATTAGGGTGATTAAGATGGATGGATAAATCTGTAATGCTTTCATTCCACCACATAATCTGCAGTAACTGTTCTGTCCCAAACAGTCCTCGGACAGCGATTTCCTTTTTGCTCGTTGTTAGATGTTGGCACGCGGAGGCTTTGGTTCACGTCTTGTTGAAATAATACGTTTCATTCAGAGGTTAAATTTGTCTCTCAGGTGTGAATATGTTTGGTTTCCTTTCATGTGATTGCTTGTCGGTGACACAGATAGTTTCATAATATGCTTTTTGCAAGCCAAAGTAATTATGTCAATATTTTGTTAACAGTGTGTGTTGTGTTCAATTTCACAGCATCTGTTGTCTTAATGACAACAGATGTATTCGCTGCCACCGAAAATAATTAAGTAGTTTTACCACAATATCATGACAAGGTTTCAAGACATCCAGTCTGGGATGTTCCATCAACTTGTGTAGTACAAAATAATTACTGCTTTTTTTCTTTCAAGAAAATGATGTATAATTTTCTCTAAATGAGGTCTATTGTTCAATATATTGCAGAAATAAATGTAAAATACTTACACTTATACAAGATTTAGTGATCATTTTATAACTCATGGTTTAAAAGCAGTCAAAAATGAGCTCATTAAATAATAATAAAAAAATATTCAACAGGTGGCAGCTTTTAATATGCTATTTTGTGATGCAGAATATATGTGAAGAAAATGTCTATATTTTCACAAACACAAACAATTACTACCGAAAATGTGAACAATCTCAGCATAAAGTCAATTTCAATGATTCCCTCTGGTGTAAAATACAGTGAAATGTCTAAAAGAAAACCTCCTATAGCTTTTGCATTATGCATCTTTTTACAAGCTCACCCTGACAGCATGACTTATTTTGATGGCTCTTCATGACAGCATCACTTGGATTTCAGCTTTGGTCTCAGTGTTGTGTTCGCTGCAAATTTTTTAATTAAAATTAAAATTTCTACGTTTATTTTTCAGACACAATTGATCATTTTGCTTGTTTTAAATTATTTGCTTATTTTTTTAGTCCTTAATTTTACAGTACAATCTCAAATCTAGATTTAAATGTACTAAGTTCACTTTGTTTTTTGCAGTGATGTATCTGCTACTCTTAAGCGACTTGTTGTGCAGTTGAGAAACCATAAAGAGATTCGAGTGTTAACTGCAGGATCTTGTACTATATATGTTGTTTGACCCAGAGCGAGTGTAAAAAAAAAAAAAAAAAAAGAGGTGTTTATTTAATGTGTTTTGTCTGGGTGATAATCCCTGTAACTTTCCTCTGAATTACATGGATTCAGTTTGAGTTTAACAATACCAGTGAGCGCTGCGTATGACAGTGAAGTGTTGTGTTAAGGCTGGGTGTGATCTGTGATAGTCCAGAACCAGATGAGTTGTAGAATCACCTCTGTGACTGAAATGAAAGTGTGAAGTGTGAAACGTGGCAAACAGGAGCTGCTTTTCATGTCTTCACGTTCTTGCAGTCTAAAAATCAATTCAAATTGTCTTTGATCTGTCCAACCTTGCTGTGACGAATACAGTCGTAACTCTCCAGAAAACATTTCTGTTCACACGGATTCAGTCAGATTAACTCTCTGTGAGTTAGTAATCTTCTGGCTTTGGTAATTTTCACCGCTCTTAAAACTGATATGTCGTTAGTAGCTTTTTTTTTTGTTGTTGTTGTCTTTCTTTGGGTGCTCCCAAAAGAAACTTAAACCACAAAAGTGTACCATCCTCAACTTTTTCAAACTTGATGAGTAACTGAAACTCGGAAAGAGTGAAGAAATAATGATGGCTTAACAGAGAGAGAGAGAGAGAGAGAGAGAGAGAGAGAGAGCTAGTAAATATAACGAAGCACGCTGGTCTGTTTATACCTTTACAAATTTTTTAATGCCACCAGGTGTTACATATTTTTCACTGCAGTAAGTATGAACGCTGAGAGGCAGGTTGCTGTATTTTAATGCAGCGTAGGTGTGAAACTATTAAAGAGCCTGAACAGAGAATTGGAGGGAGTGAACTTGGTAAAACGACGCTGGTTGCAGGCAAATCCGATCATTTACTGGTTCACGCGGCCTCACATGCACCAGGATTAAAGACTTAATGGGATTGGGTCTTGGTAGCATTTGATTAGATGGGGCACCTCTTTTATCACTTTGCCTATTCTGAACGAATTTTCAAAATCTTGATTAAGGATAAAGAAAAACGTCAAGGCAGCTCTATTTGTTGTGTGACAATGTGATGGTGCCGGAATGGAGCGCGGCAAAATGATAGACGGCACACGTCGGCAAAGTTCAGCTTCTTCGCCCGTTTGCTTTTCGTGGTTGTAAATAGAACTTTCAGGCCTAATTCCATTTTCAGCCAATTGCAGCAGCAATCCATAGACAAAAGGGAAATGAGGGGACAGGGAATGGGAGGGAGGAAGAGAGAGCTGCAAACATCTGCTGCCCTGCGCCTCCCCCCTGCAGATTCCCAGCGATTATTGAGAATACTGATTATTATGCCAGCAAAGCCTGTGCCCTGAAATAACTGCCAGAAAATAATAATTCTCCCAATTATTGCCTTTTTTTTAATTAATTTTTTTATTGTGTACGTCAGGTTTATGAAGCTGGTGTCAGTCATAAATACCTCACGTGGTTTAAATGTCGATTATGAGAATTAGTATCGGCAGCGAGATTGAAATCATATCATTTCTGTTGTCTGTCATGAGTCGATGACACAAAGCAGAGACACTCTAAATTTGTCTGATGGTGACATATAGATCCTTTGTATAACTGTTTCAATGGCCCTAAAATGCGAGGATGATTTAATTTTTCTTTCATATAAATGGGAGTGATTGATTTGAATTAGCCACATGTTCCTGTCATCATCCAATAATAATCTGATATGTGCAAATCCCCTATAATGTAAAGTATTTGACATCCGCTCATTTCAACTATGCAATGTATAATATGTACTCAGTTCATTAGAGTGCCATGGTGATATTTAATGTGATATATTAATGCAATCTGTCTGTTTACACAATCACACACTACTGTTTGTGCTTCAGAGACACACTAGGGATGCGCATTTCATCTGCTTCACAATCTTAGGGGAGGGGCTTTCAATCAAACGGGATTAACATTTTTATTTATTTATTTTTTTACATAATTTGGATCAGATTGAGGCATAAATGGAGACAAGATATAAACCGATCTGCTCAGTTTTTGTCTCCCCAACAAAAAAAAAATCATAAATGTTCAGATGATTATTTTATTATTTTTTTTTTTTTTGGTTGTTGTTCAAAATACTTGTTTTTGAGTCATAGTTAAAAAATAAAAAAAAACTCATCAGGAAAGCCACAGTCTAAAAAATGACAAACCTATTTCCAATCTTGAGTCCACTTGCTCGCTCTGCGTCTATCGCCTCCATGAATCTGCCTCGGACTGCGGTAATGAAAGTAACAAATGACCCACAATGTTGACCGGAGCTCTCCATTAGTCCTTGTTTTCTGTGACTCGAGTGCAGCCCTTTGATGCTGCCGGACTCGACAACCTTCAGCTTGTTGGCGTCTGCCGTCTCGTCCGCTGGTCTTTCGTTAAATCCTGATGAAGACATGACTTTTCTATATGGTCCGCAGAATAAAACTCTGATTACATGTACCACCCTGAAAGGTTACGTCTATTTTGTTATCTGGGAAATTTCCCTCGAGTTAAGCTTTATTCACTGGGTACAACATGTGATCACAGTGTTCCCGTCTCACTTTAATGGTGCTTTACAACGTAACATTGAAGGTGACAAATTCAGCTCTCATAACAAAGTTACCCTTAAGGGGTGACTGCATGCCAGCTGCACCCAAGTATCATCCAACAAAGTCTATTTACATCTTAAGTAATCTTTCACTTTAGAAGCTCAATCCAAGAGTTATTAACTGCTGCAACGCCGAACCACAGACAAACTAATCAGCCTGCACATAACCATTATGGCCTCGCAGGATTACTCATTCCTGCAGTCAACAGAGAGAACAACATCTTGAGAACAATAGCAAATTCCTGTATGCAGATGAGTTTCCCACTGGTCTGAGGGAACCAGACACTGTCTAAGAATTTAGGTCGACTCCATTTATGCACCACAGCATGCAGCCCACCTAAACTCCCACCTTGTCAGGGAGTCCCTTTTATCCACTGCCTTCCAGTGTATCTTTCAGTTGCCTGTGCAGATGGTCCCAGAGCTACAGACTGCAGGGCACACATACAGCTCTCATGGTTACATGCACACGTACTTTCTTTTCCTTTAAGCTTGTGTGAACAGATTCACAAGTAGAAAATAGCATATTGCACACATTAGATTTATCACAAATAGTTTAGCATCCAGCAAATATGCTAAATCACCACTGCTATGAGAAAGCAATGAACTTCAATATCTTAAATTTGACATGAGAAACAATATCTTGAGGTAAGATGATAAAAACCCACTTCAAAAAGCATTTCACTCTAAAGAAATACAAGCTGCGGAAATTGATCGGCACTCAGATTCAGTTTAAGTCAGGCGAACATTATTGGAACATATGTGACAAAAGCAACGTTCATGAAAAGTGTCCCACGTCCATCGTAGCTGCAAGGGTATTTGATAATGAGCATGATTTGCATGCATGCCTGAACATGTGTAGGCTATAGGCAGCATGCTCCATACCTATAAATGGTCTCCTGTCAGATTACCGTATTCTTGCCTAATGAATGTGCTTATGTACTTTAATTTGTTTATTTATTTCTGTCAGACGCTTGAATACAGTGTGGGTGAACGGGAACATTAATGTACGACAAACTGGCACCAGTTGCTCCTGGTGTTGGCTGCTAGGGCTGGTTAGTTATGGTTTGGGGACTGTAGGCTACTGACATTCCCGGTAGACTTCTGCTTGAATGGGTGTATGATTTGCTTACCCTGACTTATATAAGCTGTGTTTCTTTCCCTCTCTAAGGCAGTGTACTACTGAAATCGTTGTTTATGTTTGAGAAAGCCTGATGGGAACATTCTGCCTCAATCCACCTTCAGTGGGATCTTTTCAGATATTCTTCAAGACGGTTCATGAAACCACATCAATTCATGTGTACCGTTGCCCTCTGGGAGATTGGGTAAATAGTTAAATTTCTTTATATACATTTTATCCTTTGTTATGACAGACAGCAGCACAAAAGGCAGTAATGACATTTTTGAAATTCGAAAATCATTTCAGCATTTGCATTTGAGTCAAACTGATTATTTCACAGCGGGGGGGCCATGACATGGAAGCGCTCAGGGGTTACACAGAAGAACATACACTTTGTGTAACGCAATGCAACGTAACATCAATGCAATGAATACCACCTCAAAGGCTGAGGATCCTTTCCAGAGTCTCCTACTCTCGGCTGATATCTGAGACTGCTGTGTGAAGTGATGCTGAGAATTATCCTATACAGTGTACCACCTGGGAAAATGTTGAGCTCTCCGTGAACCTGAATGTTTACCCCACCGGCTATCCAGAGTTCACAAAGGAGCCACTATGTAGAAAGCAGCAATATACCAGACATCTAAACTCCTCCTAACAAGGTGCAGCAAATGAGAGCATTAGAAGATATTTCCTTTTTATTCAAATTTTTGGAAAATTGTTCTATACTTTTTTTTAAACAACTACAAGGAGACATGCGTTGATATTGTGTTCTTTCAATAAAAGGACTTTTCAGGTATAGAGTGAATGTAATTCTGTATGTTAGTCTGCACTGTTGTTGCTAAATCAGGCTCCTTCCTGGCGAACTCTAAAGTACTCAATGGTATGTGGTGCATGTGTTTTCCTCAATAAAAACACATTTAAAAGGCAAAACGATGAGATAAATGACATACCCTTCACGTCTGAGTCATTCAGGATGTCCTTAGTGATGATGTGTGTTCCATATTATGTTATAGTAAGTGTCATATTATTTATTTTGATTAACTTTTTTAAAGCTCTGTAAAGTTCCATTACTTTGAAGTGTTCCCACAGCAGCACTTCACCTGACTTGAAGGCAGATTGTAATCGGTGCTCCGTCAGAGAGGTGCTGATGATAGCAATCAGGAAAAGTGGCAAGACTGTAGATCAGTTTCGGGACCTCATCTGTGGAGAGAGGAGATAGATAATTTACACAGAAGTCAGTGAGGTCAGCAGAGGAAGTAGAGAGGGAATTGAGGATAGGGGCCGGTGGGTAGTTAAAAGAAGGAGTCTCGAATATTGTCAAACTTCCTGTGAAGGGGAGGTGACACAGCCCTCAGGATTATGAGAGTAGGGGAAGGGGTGGAGGGGAGATATGCAGGGAATTATTTGCAGAGGTTAGAAGCGCAGGATTTCAGTTAGACGACGGGAGTTGAGGTAGGGGTTGAAATAAATGTTGATAAGAAGTTGAGGAGCCGCTGAAAGTGAGACAGGTCATCAGACAAGCCAGTATCTTCCAACCAACTCGAACTTGTGCACACTCAATTTGCAAGACTTCCGACACCAAACAGGCAGGCGGATTGACAGGGAAATGGAGAAGAAAATGAACAGGGAAGGTCAAACGAGGTGCGGTGGTGGATATGGAGTTAGTGTAGTCACTTCACAGGAACAGTGTCAAGTGGAGGAAGTGAGAATAAGATGGACATGAAGTAAGAGGGCTGGGAGGAGGCTACTGGCGTCTGAGAAGGGGTGATAGTGTGAGGTTTGATGTATATTGAACCTGAGCAACTCGGAAGTTAAATGGGGCATCGTGTTGAATGCCACGATGCTGTGAGAACAGTTTAGACGAAGAATGAAATTCACTACTTTATCTTAATAGAAATCTTTATCAGTCATCTATTTAACGGCGCCTAAAGCCCACGAATAGTAGGAACTATCAGTAACATCCTTCAATCGAATTATAAGTTATTTCTAAGAAGGCACTTGGAATGGAGTGCTTACGGTTGTCACTTGACAGCAAGACAGCTAAATTTGATTTGGACTTTTTTGCCGGGAATTTGCATTTTCTCCGGGTGCAAGAGAGGAATTTGTTATTTAATTTTTTTTTTTTTTGTATGTATGTACTGCTGAGTGTTTTTCTGTGTTGTACCAAGTGCACCATGCCTTTCCCTCTGTATTAGAAGGAAAAGACTTGGATCAACAGGATTTCTAACGCATGTCTTTGTTGCATTGTGTCGCACATGAACCACTTGTGCTTGAACCAACCTACCTCCCGTGCCTTCCCCTTGTTGAGTGATTACATCAACAGTATTAGACGAAACAAGCAAAGAAACACATGAAATTCACTGAACAGTGACTTATCAAAACCATGTAACATGTTGATAATTACATGTTAACAAGACATGCAATGATATTCTGCAGAAGTGACATGCTGGTATATGGATAATGAATGAATGGATCTTTCTTTTATATTTCCATTGGTAAAACCCAAACTGACACCAAGTTCGTTTGTTTGTTTTTTGAATGAGCATGACATGCAGTGTTGCCATGTATTGAAATGAAGTCACTGGGATACTGAGGGGGGATGAAGATGTCAAGCTGCCTGTGTGATAAAAAGGTTTATTCCATTTATCAAATGGCTGCCCAGCGATAAACAAAATTCTGTTTATTGCAAAATCTGGCGAATCAATGTTGGGGTTAATTGGATCGCAAGTGAATGGAGCAGCTTTGCTCAGTATTTTGCATATAAATTGATTTAATGGTGTTCGTGTCTTTTTCACTCCAGCGCTCCATTGACAGGCTCACTGTACACAGTCATAGAGTATTTATTTCGAACATGTGTACTATGCGTAGCGAACATATGTTTCAGTCAGATGTTGTCTTTTCACTGTGGGCTGAGGCAGATGTACGGGACTTGTATCTAAGTTCGCCGGCATCCAGTGTAACTCCTTCCGGCCGGTGACAGCAGTAACACTCACTCATCTGTCACCCAACCTGATGAAACGCTTGTTGCACATGGCCCTTCCCGTTAAGGAGTGCACTTCAAGGACCCCCATTCATTTCTGCTATATGAAGGGCTGTAACCTTTGTACGATCGGAGGTAGCCCTTTACAAATTAGAGCTCTTGTAAAATAAAATTCTTCTCTTCACAAGGCTGAAAAGCTGCTTATAAATTGTGTAATTGCCCAAAGGATTCATAGCTTCTTGTTTATTTCGGTGTTTTACTGGTTGCATAACGTCTCCGGTGCCTTTACTCATTGTTTCCTCTTCAGTCTTTAATTATTAATATACTCTCATTGCCAACATATCGGTAATAGCCAGAGCTTCCTTCACCTAATTCGCACAACGAAATCTAACATTTTGCATATAACAAACACATTACACCTGAAGTGATACATGAAGATTATCCATCCCATAATACAAAGTACACATAAAGGCAAATGTACATGTCACAAGGAATACTTGCTAGTCTTTGCAATTGCTAACACGTTTCATCTTTACCCCCAAACGCAGCTTGGCAATGTTTGCAAAATGTAACTCAATATGTTTCATTTGTAAGGATAGGATTTCGTAATTGTTGATTTATTAATTAGAATCAATCAAGATGCTTCGTGTAGCATCAAATGTTCACGGATCTAAGCCCATACAACGGAGCCAAACGTCCATGCCTCAAGTTTGGACTTATATCTTAATCTGTGTAGTGTCAGACCTGCAGCTCCAGGAGATGCGTGTATTATTTTCTTTTACATGGTTCTCATATAAACCGTGAATATGTCGTCCTGTTTGTATTGGATTGGCGCTTGCAGCTCAGAGAGAAGATCGCTCCGCTGGACGTGACGCATCCTTGAACAAGTCAATCCTCGCAGCAAGAGAATAGATTTAAAATGCAACGTCTTTTGTGGCAATCAATAATAATTACGCCGCTATTTTGGTGGTGGCATATTTGATGGGTGGTGGTAGCTCAGCCCTTAGAGCTACACTGTGTAGAGCCACAGAAGCCTTTCTGATTGCAGTGTTTTTTAACTGTTCGCTACTGCAGGGTACATGTAGCACATGTGGCTGTAGGTTTACTCCAAAGGGAATAGATTACTAGGAAATCTAATAGGAAAATCACATATCCTTTGGCACACAGTGTAATTGCAAGAAGTAACATCCATTCAAATGTGAAAGGTTAGGAATAACAAAAAAGGCAATTAGCTTTTTTAAGCCATTTTAGAGGAATTCCCTAGAGTCACGGTAAACAAACAAAAAGGCCAACTATTTTCTCCACACCAGGATCTCAGTGCATGCATATTTCAGACTGGAGTGGAAAGTAACCACTACATTGAGTTCTCTGTCAACAGAGATCATAAAAGACCCCAAATTGTTCGCTTTACAGTTGTTGCTCTCGGCGGTAAAATGTTTTCTTATTGTCATCCTCACAAAGATTTCATAAAAGGCCGCTTTGTGTTCAAGGGAGGGGGTGGGTGATTTAAAACAAATATCCAAATCGTATTTGTTTAGTCTCCATGCCTCTGCTGCTCCTGTGTGCTACTATCAGTGCTTCCAGTGATGCACTGGCAAGTTGCAGCAGGTTTATAGTTACTTTATCACCCTCCATTAGCAGCAGTGTCCCGCATTACAGCCATGTCAGTGACAGATCAATACAATGCAGGGGCGTTTGAATTGGCCACGAAGAGCTCCTCGATTCCTGCTATAAAATTTGTGTGACGTGAAGAGGCTGACATGGTTCACTGCAGCCTCTGAAACCACTGAATAATATTTCCACCCATGAAATAGGCAACAAAACAGTAAATTCACTGGACCTTCTGTTGACCTTTGGAGCTTACAATGCATGCAAACAAAAATTACGGTATTTTCCTGGCTGTTATACTTGAGTTATGTGATTTTTGGATGACTAACTCTGGGGAAAAATAGATTTAGGACTCATTATATATGATTTCCACAACTGACTGTCTACCTCTATTACCTTTGTCTGCTTTTCCTCGTGGTGTCTCAGCATAAATCAAACCGGCATGTAAATTGTTGCTGGGTTGAAGCAGACAATACTGAATTCTAATCACAAAGTGCCAGCTTGGTGTCATTCATTATTGATATTGACAGTGCAGTAAAACTGCAAGCAAAATCCAATTTTTATGTATCTAGATTTGTCAGTGGCTGTATCCTGGCATGACTGAACGAGAGGAGTCGTATTGAAAAGAACCACAGGATACTCAGAGCATTGTGAAAACACTCCTAGTCACCCAAATTATCCTCGTCCTTTTTGAGGTTGTTCAGTAGGCTTTTCCCTCTGTGTGCTTGAAAGTCTGAAAGTGAGGTTTGGCTTTGCAAAGTCTGACACGGGTCACACACATTGAAAATTCAGTGGCGGTTTGCTTAAGCGAGACATATCACAGGCCTTCCTCCTCTCTCTTGTTAGAATCAGGGGCACTGTAGGGGTTGTCATTTCATTGAATTTGGGACACGAATGAAGATGCTTATCTTAATCTGCTCTGAGGAAATCTTAAAGTAGAGCAGAATTTCCAACGGCATTGAAAATTGACCCAAAAATCTATAAATTCAAAGTCACATTTGTGACAGGATCCCTTTGTAGTGCAACGGAGCAGAATTACTCTCTGGCACGCAGCTGCAACGGTGACGCTCGGCTTGTTTCCTTTGACAGGTTAGGATGTGATCATAAGCACTAAGACGCAAAAGTCTTGCAGGAGGATGATCTTACTGAAGGGAGGAGAATAGAAAAAAAAAGCATCTTCTTCACGTGCGGGGGAGAATATATTCATCCAGGGCACGACTCATCGCATGTCGTTCTTGCCAGAGTTCATCCTCTATTCTTATGTAATCTGGCAGGAGCCTACCTCCTGGAGCCCACTTACCCTCGTCTCGTAGTCGGCCTCTTTTAGTCCGGGCCCGGGAATGGGACTGACAGGACACTTTGCTGTTAATGTAGCATGGAGTTCAAACTGCAGTCGGTGGAATCGTGTTACCTGAAAGATTTGTTGAGTTCTGGGAAGGAGTCCTGTTTTCCTTTTTTGAGCAATACTCATTAAAAGGTATGATCACATAATAATGGTGGTAATAAATTCATCCACAATAATTCAATGAAGAATGGTTTCTGTGGTTTCCTTTATTCAGTCAGATCATCCTCCACATGTTCCCTTGACCCACTTTCTGTAGAAACTATAGTTGTCACATTTTCAAAATGACACAAGGAAGCAGTGCTTCTAATTATATTTACCCCTCCTTTCAGCTAACAGCTTGCAGGAGTTCTCTATGACCACTAAAACATGTTTTTGAACCATCTAGTGGAAAGCAGATGGTCATCTTTGCACTCTACAACCTAGTGTTTACGCGTGAGATGGATTTGGTCCGCTGTGTTGTCGTTTTCATCCCACAATGCTTTTGCAATACAGCCACTGCCGTCTGCAGGGACGCACATCAATCAACAACAACAAACTCTCATCAAACCATGTGCTGGTTATGAAAAGCTCCACAGAGGTTGCGTCTTATTGATTGGTGCATCTGTTGAAGGTTCGGTAAACGTGAACAAATATAGGGAACCAGTGTGGAGGGATTAGCAGAGTTAGATCATATTTTTTCACAGGGAGAAAGACACCAACAGGAAACGCTCGCCTGCTTTGCTGCATTTAAAATGGGAAAATGTAATCAAATAAACACCCTTCAGCTGACCTTTCAGAGACTTCCAGCATTTGGGTGAATGTAGCACTGTTGTTTGAGCAATCACTGATAGATGAAAAGATGTTTTTGAAATAATTATGCAAATTTTGTTATTTAATTTTGGAGGCTTTTAAAGCTTTCTGCTGCGCTATAGATAACGGCTGTGCTAACTTAATATTAGGGACAGAAAATAAAAATCAACTGGAATCATGATCACCCCAGTGAGACAGATTAATAGACCATTGCACTGACATGATAATTGTTACTTCAAGCTTCGGATTCAAGTCATTTTTTTAATGGCTTTCTTTTTTCAGGGTAACTCTAAATAGTGGGTTCGGGGCCATAATGAGTTTTACATTCATGATGTAGCAGTCAGACATGAATACACTTATTGAATAAAGTCATTTCTCCAAAAACTAATCAGCTAAGTACAGATTTATTTTTTTTATTTTTAATTTTTTTACTTTTACAAATTGCAGTTCTTTTTACATTCTGCCCTCCTATATTGTGATCCTCACTGAATGTTTTGCAGTTAGGACTGATTTCAGTTGGTCTTTTTTGTGCTTCTTTTGCAAAAAACACCCCAACAAAAAAGGCCAAATATAAATGAACACCCACAAATCAGCAAAAAAACAAACAAACGGAAATTGGATTACTTTTGGGGTTTTGAGTCTCTTCATCTTAAATAGTAGGTACTGTATTCACACACCAGGTTGCACTGACAAGTTTGTGCAAAAGGCTTTTATCCCTCTGTAGCTTTTCCATTTGAATCATCTTTGCTTCTGAGTGAAAGGACCTGACCTGATGGGCTTAATGCTCATTCTTGACCTCACTTTACCAGCGAGAACAAAGACCGCCTGCGAGAAACAAAGTGCTCTCCTTTTTCCCTTCCATATACCAAGGCTGTATTACTCTGCTTGTGCAGAGGCTAGATTGCGTCAAATTTATAGTCACTTCAGTACATTCAGTTCTGAGATCATTAGACACACATCGTGGACAATGCCGGCATGCACATGCACCAAGCGAGTGATTTTGTACTATAGAGGAAAAAGTTGCTATTTATTACAGTTGGCTGCAGCAAAAAATCAAAGCCAGAAAAATTTGATCAGGATGCTCTGTTGATACATTTTTCCTGCTCAGCCCACATTGAATAGATGGCAATGAAAGGAGTTTGTTTTCACAGTCAGGTTGAATTACTTTTTATTTTGTGGCCTGGATAGGGCATTTCCTCATTATCACTGCAAGAATTTATGAAACTGTTTAGGTACTGTACTCAATCCGTGGAAAAGTATGATTTATATATATATATATATATATATATATATCAGCAGACGAATACTATGGATACTATGTAAACATAGTTTAGTATTCGTCTGCCAATCACTTTACTTTACAAAAATAAATCCTGTTTTGATGGGCCCAACCCACATGTTCTTAATTCCTACAAAGTTAGCACCATTTAAAAGAGCTTTCCCAAAGGGTACTATGTGTTTTTTTAAGAGGCATTGTTACATGAGAGAAATAAACATTTTTGAGTTATATAGGTAGGGATACAAGTGAATTATGCACGTCATCATATTCACATCATCAGAGGCAGCAAGTGTCTTTAAAATGTAACTTCATTTCCTGATGAATTTTTACTATTAATCCTTTTATTTGACCACATCTATCAGTCTTTTCTCTCACTCACTTTCTTCAAACTGGCCAGTTGCTTTTTTCAAGCAATATGACAAGGATTTGATGTTACAGTAAAACTAATCAGTCGTCAATGCTTAAAGTGCAGAAGTCGTCAAATTTTGATTTAGAGACAAATCTTGTGATACAAACTCTGTTTGACTGTGGAACTACTCGTCCAATCAGGTTAAAACCGTGAAACCTTGCGAGCATGAGCACAACTAAAAAAGCATATCGTATTAATTAAAAGTACAAATTACCTTTGAACTCGAGTACATTTCAGAACTGTGCTTTCTTAATGAGGTTGAAATGGTTCAGTTCCCGTTTTTAGTATCCTAATTGTACTTTACCTTTTCTGCTACTTTATTGATACTGTTTCACTATTACTGTTACTATTACACAAACACATATATTATCTCTTTTATCTCAGACATACTTATACACACAATGAAGTCATTGCTCTTTAAAGGTACTTATTAGTAGCCGTATGGAGGAGATACTAGTCAGCAGCAAGCAGCAGGCAACTGAAAAATCCAATTAAAAAGGTTCTAGTTAAATTTAAAGAATATGTGTGCAATTGAGAAATTTTCCTATCATAACAATTCTTGTATGAGTAATACCTCCTACAAGAGGAAGACTCACTAGATCATTCCAGATTTCTTGACATGATGTGAAATGGGGGGGGGGGGGGAGAGCGGTAGTTATATATCTTCCTTTTTTTTTTTTACCAGACTGGAAAATGATAGGTATGGCAGAATCAGACAAACAGTCACATGTGGGCAGTACTGCCCTGCAGCCATTTCTACTCCACCAATAAACGTTGATTCGTGGGGTTAAGAGTGTTTCGGTGTCAAGTATTCCCTAAGAGCTTTTCCATGAACGCTCTTAAGCAGGGTTAGGGTTACAGTTACTGAGAAAATAACTGCCTGCCGGAATAGAAATGGAGAAAAAAAAGTGGAATCACTGTCGAAACATCAAGGGTGGCAGCGTTTCATGGAAAAGACAAATCACATGTGAGGCACAGATAGAAAACGCTCATTTAACTGATGCACTAATGAAGAAATAATACATGTTTAGAATAAATAAATAGATAGATAGATAGATATATAAAGGCATTCTATTCATCTTCACATCAAAGTAATGAGGAGTCATTTCTATACTAGCTGTGCTGTACATCACTGCAGTGGTAGTGTTTTCACATGTAGGAGAGGAGTAGGTGGAGGAGGAGAGCAGGAGATATATAGTCGATGTAAATCTGACAGAAACAACCTGACAGCAGGTTGTTGTTGTTTTTTCAGGGCATCAAAGTGTGCCTTTCGTCTCCTTGTTTTGATTTTTTATTTTTTTTTGCCAAACGGGATGACGTTTTTTTTTTTTCTTATGTAAGAAACTGCAGCATCCTCGCTAATATTGCTCCAAAAACATTATTTACAGGTGGCATCAGAGATCATTTTGGCAATTTTTAAGGTGAAATCAACACGACACTACAAACAATGAGCGTTTTAAATATAAACAGGCGGCTCTTGTTCTTCTGCTATAGGCAGGCTTTTCCAGTGTGCTCCTCTGTGTGTGTGTGTGGGTAGAAAGCACTTGTTCATTTGAAAGAGACACACTGAAAATCCAAGAAGATGCACAAGGATTTTCTACTGATTAAGACATGTTACTTCATACCCAGCAGCCTGACTTAATTGGACAAGATATGAAATGAGAAATACTATGCAATGACTTTTTATTATTATTATTTTTTTTAAGGGTTTACAGATGCTAGTGGAAAAATGCAGGGGTAGCATAAAATGATGCCAGCGTTTGTGTTTGGCAGCGCCGTGAGAGCTCTAACAACTATTGTCGACGGTTATACCGCTTCTCTGCTGACAAACAAACCACTGACTTTTATGCTTCCTTTGTTCGGTCAGCTGAAACACGCATTTTCAAATCAAACATTGGAATCGTATGAAATTTTTAAAGGCACTCTACCTCAACAGACACAATGCATGGTGTGAAAAATATAAGCAGTCAAGACTATATCAGCGTCTGATGGAAAAAACATCGGGGAAGACGTTTGATTTCTCATTTCATCTCTGAATTTCATTCGATGTTGACATAAATACCCTGCTCAGTGCGGCGCAGAGATAAAAGTTTCACGGACCTGCACAGTATGGACATGCACAGCGGATCCTTGTGTGCAGAAGCTTACAGGGAAGAGTGCCAAACCATGCAGATACGCTGCCAACAATGCTAAGAGGTGGCTTAATATTCACCCGCCCACCCACCCGCCCCTCCCCTCGCCTCTAAGATGACAGCAGCCTGGCATTTCGCGCTGAAACGCAAAGCTTCTCTCTCACTCACTCGTATCAGTCGGGGAAAAGGTATCAACAAATGATTCCTCACACTAAATCAAAGGCTCTTTTCTTTTCTGCTGAATTTGCATGAGGCCTCGTGCTGTCGCTTCAACCTTCTGATGGCAGTTTTGGGCACAAATTAATGACACCAGCGAGGCCCCTCCAGAAGCCACCGGGGTTCAGTGGCTCGTCTTTAAACATTCATGTGTTCCCGAAACAATTTTCTCTGTCTAATCTGAGGACGTTAGCAGCGGCGTAAATTATTCATTAGCAGGTTGTCTGCCAGTGAAAGGGAGGTTGTGAAAAAGGAAGAGATCAGTCAGGATGAGCCGGGGCACATCAGCACATGGTAATAAACAAGCACAAAGTTACTTGTGTACAATTTAAGCCAAGCAGAAGGAAGATAGAAGATAGCTCTGAAGATAGAATGCGGCGCTGCATTTTTACATTGCAGAACGTTATTTCTTTTTTTTTCTTTTTGGGGCGGAAATGTTTTCTTGATCTCACATGATCTGCATAGGGTGCGGTTTGGTTCACATGTGGGGGTGAATGAATTATAAATCTGTCAGTCAATGCTGCGTAATCATGTGTAATTATTTCACTTTTTTTTTTTTTTTTTTGCTTCTTGAGCTATTAATAAATAATTAGCTTGATGCAATTTATCTTAATTATCCCCCTCGTGTTGACATGATTTATTCATTTTGATTACATAACACCGGGGCTTAAACAATCGGTGTTTTACCTTTGCTGTGTCAGCAAATCAAAGCAGAAGTGTTTTATCTTTGTCTTCTTATCGATCCCACAGAGCGTCGAAAGAAGTAAAAAAAAAAGAAATCCTAGGAGATAGCTGGCGATTTTCACAAACTGTTGTCTTAAGAGAAATGGAGGTAATGAGGCATTTGCTCAGGACTGTTTTGTGCTGTGGGTGGCACAGTGGTTCAGTGGTTAGCAGTCTCACCTCACAGAGGAAAAGGGTCAGCTTCAAATCAGAGCCTGGGTCTGGAGTGGACTGTCCCTGGTAACATAAGCTTCTTAGCCAAACCGGTGACTCTCAATTGACTGTGGGTACAAAATGTGTGGGAACTTGTGGATTTACAGAGAATACTCTACCTTTCCTCCATCATAACTTGGATAAAACAAACATTTTCTAATAAGTTATAGATATATGAAGAGTTCTGTTCAACTAATAATGTAACAATGGCCAATAGTCTAATAAATTTCGTCATTTCACATTTTGTGTGACCATGATAAAGAGAATGTTGTAGAGTATGTATTCCCAATGAATGAATATGACGACTATACTATCCACTATGACTATTTTTTAAAAAAACAAACTGCAGTAAACCTTCAAAAACTGCTTTAATGTCCAACAAATGCAGCCCTGTTTAGGGATTTTCACATCATCGCTTGCAGTTATTTTTATGTAAATTAAGTAAGTAATGTTAATTTATGGAGCACTTTTCAAAGATAAAAATCACAAGCTGCTTGACGGTAAGACAATTAAACAGGTTACTTCATAAGGAGACATAATGCTATTTCAAGCAATCTTTTTTTACGATAATTGATGTCTGATTACATTTTGGGATTTATGACATTGAAAAGGGAAAAAATTCATTACATTATGGGCAGGTAGTATGTTAGTGGTCTTTATTACATTATTGGTTGTTACGAGGTTTCAAACTGTGGGAGATCAGATCTTCCTCGTTGCACCAGAACTGTCCCACAAGAAGCTCCAATCCGGCCTGACAAACCACCAAGGAAATAGTCCAACACGACACTGAGACCAGAGCTGATGTATCAGTGATGCTGCCATGAAAAACAGCCCTGTCATTGGGCGCAAACTGGCCTCAAATCCATGCTGTTGACGTGAGTTTGGTAAAACATGCATAATGCAACAGCTATAGAAGTTTAATGGACATTTCACTGTATTTTGCACCAGAATGTATCATTGAAATTGGCTTTATGTTGAAATTGGAATGATTTTGGGTGGTCATTGTTTGGATTTCAGAAAAAATGTATATTTCAATCCCATTATAATCTGCACCACAACAAAGAATAAAGTTTTAATTTAAAGGTTATTATGGCACTATTTGACTGATACGCCCCACTCAGGATGAAATCGGCTTGTATGTGGCCCCTGAACTACAATATGTTGACACCCCTGCTTTAGATACTAAAACTCAATGCATTATACAGCAGGCATGATTGAGTTAGCAATCATGATGACTGGAGTTATTTCCCCTGTTGCTGCATGCATTCCCAAAAGTTCTCCGGCACCCCTCAGAGTGTGAAGTGACTCACCCATCCATAGTTTATTTTTGCTTCATCCAGTTCAGCTATCGAGGCAGAGTACACTCCTGACAGGTCAGCAGTTCAACACAGAGCAACCACAGAGAACACACGCACTCACATTCACACGTACGCTCAATTTGGAGTCACCGGTTTAATTTACGTCATGATTTTAGGCAGCCAGCCGTCCAGCCGTCATTTGGACGATCAATTTTCGGAAAAGAGGGCCGGAAAAATAGCGGACGTGTTGCTTAAAGCTGTCTAAAATATGTGTAAAATGACCATCACTACTTGTCGTCGTCTATTTTTGTCAAAATCCTTCTTTTTTTGCCAAAATATAGCGAATTATCAACTTGCAACTGACTTCCGTTTTTCCATTATGCCCAGTAACGAGCAACGTGATTGGTCAATTGATACCATGTGGTCTATACCTTTTGAAACGCGGCCTCTGATTGGTTCGTGACGGAGGAAATTAGGACGGATTTTCTTCGCAAAATGCTGAGGAATTGTATCTGCAGAATCCACACAGGTGGGACCTATGATCGATCTAACTTTTCATTTCAAAAATGTTGACACCCGTTTGGATAACTGCACATCATTCATGCTTTTCATTGAGGAATAAATTATTCTTTGCCGTGAAAATGCTGATTTTGATATAAGTATTGACAATGATGCTTGTTCCATCATCAATTGAATTATGTGTGACTGTGACATTCTAAGATCTTGGACTGAGCTATAGGAGGCCTGCAGATAACAAAAAAGTACCTACTATTCAATTAAAAACTAATAGGAGGATGGGAAAAACTTTTTCAGATTCAGATTCTACAGATGCACACTTTAGGGGTGCAGATAGAAGCAATGTGTCAACTACAGGGGGCATAAACAAGTAGTGAAGTCACCTAGAATTTTTGCATGGACACTCAAAACACCAATTTCTAATTTCTAATTTCTAAAACCATGCCTTACATACATGATTTTAGAGGAAAAGAAGGAATCGGAGTAACCGAGAACATAGAAACAACACACAGTAATCCACAACATTTTCATTGTCCCCACTTCAAATTTACTCCTTTAGCTGAGCTCCAAAAGAATCATCAGTGCAACATTTGATAAACGGTACAGTTTTTTGCGTGAACATGTGGAATATTATCATAAGAAATTGGTTCTTCAGTGGTTAAAATAACAAAATGAATGTGGCCTATTGCTTGCCATTAATCAGCCAGCTGGACTTGTGATTGTTCTACCGCCCTCCGCCTGTTGGTTTAATCTCTTGGCTGAACGCTCCTCAGGTCGCCTCCTCACACTTTGGGCAGCGTGCCACACATCGTGAGGGGACCAAGGGGGCTTGCATCTATAGTGGAGTCTGGCAAGAGGATGTGTTAGGGTGCTGATAAGAGCTACCTGGGACACCCTCTGCTCATCCAGTTGATGGAGGGGGTATTTGTGTCGCCTGCTGGACAAGAGGAGTTATCTTGGGGCTTGCTTGTGTTCACAGTGAGGCCAAATTAGCAGAATAAATCAGCTGTGCTGAAATATGGACATCACATCAATGCTATCATTCTGTCAGGATGAAACTAAACATTTGCAAGCTTTGACCCGGCGACATGGAACAAATATTTTTGCCGAGATACCGCACACTCCTCCGACACCCTCCACTTGCTTTGTACTTAATAAGGTTCCCGCTTATCTCATTAATTCCCCTTCACATCCTCCGTCCTATGTGGAGGGAGTCCTGATTGTAGTTCCATGCTTTCATTTTCACAGCTTTCTTCACCCCGCCTGTCACGACCGACTCTGCTCAATTTATTTGGCTTTTTTTTTGTGTGTGTTTCAAAATTTCCCCCCACTGAAGCTATTTCTGCTTCCATGTTATTTTCCAGACCATTTTCTGAGCACCTGCTCTCACAAATGACTTCATAGACAAGATTTTTTTCTTCTTCACTGGTCCATCAAGGCCAGAATGCCGTTCGCTTGACTTAGCGAGCTGCATAGGAAATTAGTTTTGTGTTAAATATGCAGCAGTGCATTTACATAATGACTTCAGTGGATATCACCTGTGCTGCGCCTCTGAATAAAGGCACCTGATGTGGATGGTAGACTTGCTGCGGATCACTTGTAATTATCTGGTCACAGGTTTTTGAAGATCCCACTATAGCTGTGCTTCACAATTCTTCCCCCATTGCCTTTGAAATAATAAGTGTGCATAAACCAGGAGAAAACCACCTCTTGAAAATTGTTTGAAATTGTAGCACTGACTTTCAGAGCTATGCATTTTCATAATTAACAAGAAAAATACGTTTTTTTGTAAGGTTTTTAGAGCTATATTGTAGGTATGGTTTTACATGTTACTTTACCTTAATTCATAACTTTGCAAAAAGTCTGTTTTATAAACCAGGATTCACCGTGAATAGGTCGCCAATATATTACAATAGAAACACATAACATCCGACAGTCCAACACATTCACAGCTATAGGCGACAAGTCACCGATTCACCTCAAATGACTATTTAGGACTCATCAAAATCAAAGTGCATTTCTTAGCACATAAAACGCAGCAAGCCACAGTAGCCAGCCTCTTGAGCTCGGTCTTTCTGCTTCCTTAAATCTTCTTTTTGT
Source organism: Lipophrys pholis (assembly GCF_963383615.2). Lineage (NCBI taxonomy): Eukaryota > Metazoa > Chordata > Actinopteri > Blenniiformes > Blenniidae > Lipophrys > Lipophrys pholis. The sequence goes on along the minus strand of NC_137635.1, from coordinate 5,175,106 downwards.
GCATTTTTCTCGCACTAAACGTTATCCCACCAAAAGCATGCACTCAAGTTGATCTGACCAATATTAAGAGACTGTTTATACATCTAACAAACATTACCAGTTAATAAAAAAAAAAAGTTGTATTCCGGTGACCCTGCATCTAAGTTAATTTTTTGTTACATTTTTTCCTTGTGGCTTTTTTTGATCCCACTTGCTTCTTCAACTACAAAGAAAAACATTTGGCTGCTGAGCCGGCGGCTTCTTTACTCACAGGCTTCTTGTTGATTTGCCTGCCGTTTGGTGTTGGGCAGGTAGCGTTTGCGGGATTTTTACCAGCGCCGTCTCATTAAAACAGCTGCCTGCTGCGGCCTGAACGGGGCCTTGATGAGAGCCCAGAGAAAACGGCAGCGCTAATGTTTGCAGTGCGGAGCCGTTAAAAAACCCAAACAATGAGTTAAGAGATGCTCACCGTCTCTGCGGGGCTGAGGCGAATTGCTACTAATTCCTTGTGGGTTTGGCACTATTACACATTATTAAACACGTCTTCACTTAATTTCCATCCATTGTTCATTTGTAAGTTCCGATAAGTGCAAGCTTTAACCAAATGTCTACGATTACATTGGAAGTCCAGGTAAACACAGCTGTCTCATCTTCAATCAGTCTCGCCCAACATAATCAGTATAAGTCAGCAGTCGTCTGACGAATAATCCTTTTATTCATGTCACATTATTGTATATTGCTTATCCGTCTAGATTGATGGTATATTTTAAACGCGTGGTAGGATATCAGCACAGTAGTAAGCCGGTATTTCATTCCAGTTTTAAAAGAGTCTCAAGGTAAAGTAGCTGTAATTTTATTACCAAGTGTGTATCATTCTGATACGCGCAATAAAATGTTTTAGTGTCGGTTATATCTTATTTTCCCATTTTTTATTTTAATTTACTTCATCTCAATGTTTGTTTGTTGTTGTTTTTTTTCATATAGCATTAACCCAGTTTGTTCGAACTTTTACACTCTCGGTGGGCGAAGAATATTTTGGGTCATCTGAATTAGCTGAAAGTATACGTTTTTATTTGCTTGTATTAAATTAAGCTAAGTTAACCCATAAATAATCACCTCGATGCAGGAAATGAGGTCTGCTCTGTTTTTATGCCACCTCTCTCTGGGTTTGAAACCACGCTGTAGGGATATCTTGGTTTGAATCTATTGGCTTCATCATTAGCAGCCCAGCAAACACGTTTTAGGAAAAAAGCTAATTTACATCGACGGACATGTGATCTTGATTAGTCATTCTTTAGTATAACTAACCTGCTCGTAATCCCTGATGACTTTATCATAAAGCGCTGATGTGTTTATTGCATTTGAAGGCTTCATTAGGTGAGAAGACAGTTGAAAAGAGGTGCTGCTTGTTTATGTGCTTTTTTTGGAATTTGTATAATTAATGTCACAGCGTGACGCCTCTTCTTTAAACTTCTCATTTATTGACTTGAGCACTGTTGTGTTTTGACCCTTTGACTTGGAAAAGCACCTCATACTCAAGTAACCGGATTGATGTTTTTATTCTGTAAATCTGATGAACTATGAAACCTCTCTTAAGTGGCACATATTGCTATGAAAGTTTTTTGTGTGTCTTAATAAATTCAGGTTGAAAATGTTTCAGTTTTATGTATAGTAAATGCCCTTCAAAGGTTTAATTTACCATTCAGCATCTCGATGTGCATTAGTGACATAGTTCATTTGCAAGATAATTAATAACTTTATGTATATGTATCATCATTTAATTATTTTTTTGAACAATAACAAGTTCACTGAAAGCCACCACAGCAAAAATGTTTACAATTTCCAATCCACCCACCACCATCACACAACTAGTTAAAAATGCCTACCTAATATTCAAATTCAATGCACGGGATGGCCCCACCGCCCTGGGGGATTTTTTCAAAAAAAGAAATAACCTTACTAATATCAGGTCAACCACTAGGAGTGATTGTGAAATGAAATTTAGAAAGTTCTCTTTCGCCCAGAATGCCTTATCTGTCAAAGGTTGCACAAACTGGAATACTGTATCTCCAGTTATCCGAGAAAGCTCCACCTTTGTCGGTTTTAAACAACAGTACAGAATATGGCTGATCAACAACCAAACTTGTGATCATTAGGACGATCGTGTACTTTAAAATATATTAATAATATAAACTGGCAGTTTACCTACAGTATGTCAGACTACCGAGTCAGCACTGTAATATTCGCACTTCATTGTAGGTTTTTAGGAAGAATTATTCTATCATCTTTGTCTTTGTTTTACAGTATTGTTTTTTATGTGTTTATATGGTTTTATGTGGCACAACGGAGGGAAATTAGCCAAATTAGCTAAATCTGGCATATTAACAGTAGAGTCATGAAGAGATGGCTTGTTCAATAATGTGCACTGTCCCGTCCAAATAAACAAATACGGTAAATATAATGACATGAGCCGTTTTCTTTTGACAAAATGTCTTTCAAATCAGATATCAGGTTTGTCTGCATTGCCATGGTTGTTTCTCCTCCTTTGTTAATCCCTGCTGATGATAGTTCCATGTAGTAGACGTCCAAAAAGCGTTTTGAGATATCACGTGAAGGTTTTCTTTGGCTGCATTTATTTCTGCCAACCAGGTTTTTCGTTCCCTTTCCGTGAAGGAAAGATAAGACTAGTCATTTAGGAGATGCACCACAGGATCAAGTCGGTGTCCTTCCAATTAGACCTGAAAGGGTATAAACTCCAGGGCATTTCCCATACAACATGAATACTCCAAGGAAGCAAAAAGAACAATCTGTTTCAGGGACCAGTCCAATTTGATGTCTGCATAACAAATTTTTTTTTAACATTTTGTGCCACTGCAAGCTTGTTAATGTGCAAGTACAAGTTAATCATTCTGAAATTCATTCTTTATCTCAAATAGACTTGAAATGAACCACCAGGTAGTTATCACGAACTCATTCCTAGACTGTCCTCTTGCCATCATTAATCCGCTGCTCTATATATAATTCATTGGCACAGTCATAGCAGAGAAGGGCACCTGCCTCCATTACTCGACGCGGGTCTATTTTCGTCGACTGACCAATTAGGCTTCAAAACAGCATCCCTTTAACAGTGGATGCAGGTTTAGGAGCCTTAGGGATTGATGGATTAACTGTGCAAACAGTGTCCTTGGCTATCTGTTAGCAGCACAGCAGTGTTAATGATGTGTGTGACATGTGTGTTTGTCCGCAAATTGTCAGCGACTTTGTTGATTCCTACCAAAGCAGCATGCTCTGATACGTCAATTCTCGGCTTTATCAATTGTTTCATTAATTTTCTGCTGTCGCGGTGAGTGAGGAAAGTGCGTGCAGTAGACATTGTGGTTACGTGGTACGTGGTATATAGTGTTTCAGCTGAAGCTATTTCTCTTCTTAAACAGTTTCCTGACCTCTTGGCTGGAAACACAACAATTAGAGAGAGCTATTCACACTATCAGGCTGCCGGCTCGGCTATAAATGTTGGAAATGTTCTGGAGGTGGAAGAGGCCGATCTGTAAGATTTCTTTTGTCCCTCAAAAACTGTGAGCAAAGCTTTTATCCCCGTCTGCTGCAGTCACTGCAAGGTCTTCAGGATTATCACTTTGTTATTGTGGTTGTGCTGTTTGCTTATATATTTATTTGTATTTCTGCTTAAATGCAGATCAAAACTGTTTTACATCAGAACATATTGCTTTCCATTCATGTCTGCGCCACTTTTTTGGTTTCATTAAACCTAAAATATAAACCGCACTTGGTGAGAAGGTAACACATATATAGATAGAGAAACCAACCAAAGCTTCTATAATAAATGAAAAGCTTGTTTTTCAATGTTTCAAAGTTTGTTTAGCGGTTTGAATGGAAAATGAATGACTTGTTGAAAAGACCCAAACCACCAGAAACCATCCCAAATGTGATGCCTTCAATCTTCCTAACAGCCGTACTCAAATAAGTCTCGATGAATATAATCCTGCAGCAGCCTCTGAGTTTTGATGCTCCAATCACGACTTATTTCCCAGAGCTTTTAGTGCACAGTCGCATTCTAATGCTGTGATTTCCTACACATCTTCAATTGTAGCAAGAATAAATGGCGCAAGGCGTCTCATCTTAACCATGAACACTAAATTTGTTTCCAACAAACAGACCTTTCACATTTCAAAGTCTTCATCGTTCAGTCATTTCTTCAGACCTGGCTGAAGACACAACTTCATTAGGGCAGTTACTTTGAGTAATACCACTGTGTAAAATCAATTTGGATGACAGGGCAAGCCAAATTAGCCTTTCATTTTTATTTTTTGGCTAATCCTTTAAAGAAATACTCTCGACACTTTTTTTCCAACTGAGCTAAAAGCACATGACAGATTTGGGAAGTTTTCCTGTGCTCTTGCATTTATTTTTGTTTTTGCTTCTCTTTGCCATGCCTCACAATATCATGAATTTCCTTTTTGTGAATATTTACACCGACACAATTTTGATATCACTCTTCTGAAGCTTTGTCTACGACCAAACACAGACCCTCAAGTGGTAAACTCAATGATCTGTCTTATACCTAAACAATGCTGTTTCCTATTGAAGACTGATGAGAACTTTGCAGGATTCCAGTAGTATTCCTCACATCAGTTCACCTGCACTCAGCCCTGGATACTCTGTATATTTCATTTCCTGCATGGAGGTTTGGTTATATCGACGGGAAAGGAGATAGAAAATCACAATCTCGCTCACTGAATCACTAAAATGCAGCCAGTGTTCATACATTTCTGACAAGGCTTTATGGCACACCAAGGAGCTGTGAAAACCACAATTTCGATTTATTTATTTATAAAAAAAAAAAAACGTCTTTCCCCGGTTGTTGTTGGCCATGAGTTTCAGTCATGCTGCGAGTGCGGCTCTGGGGATTCTGTCCTCCCATTCGCTTCAGACGGGGAGATCTCAATAACCACTTTAAAATTTGACAGGGACGCCCCACAGGATGAATTGCGATAAACTTTGATAATGTCTCAGGGTCAAAACTTGCAGCACAGCTTATGGAATTCTGTTTAGCTGAACTCAGAAGGTCAGAATCCTAAACATGTTCATACTAGCATTCAGCTCAAATGTGTTGGGCTCCTATTTTAACTTCCACTGGCTCCTGGCCTCGTTATTAAAAAAGCCTCATTGTAATGTGCTTTTAGTGTCCGTGGGGAAAACTCAAGGGCAGAGAATGTACACATGCTGATATGTTTTAAACACATTTAATATTAATGCACCTTTACAAATCTCCCACAATCCGCTCATTAAAGCTGTGTTCTCTTGACAATTACATAATCACACTTTTAGCAGATTATGAGGGAGGGGGAAAAAAAAAAAGATGCTTTATATTTAGGCCACCTTTTCCCCTGAGCGGGAACACTGCACAATGAAAAGGAAAAAGGCCTGAACCTCAGCGATGTCAGCGCCTCTCTGCGTAATCGCCACGTATATATATAAACAGTATATATATCCGCTGGAGTGGTGCTTGACAACAGCTCTGGTGCATTGACTGAGCTGAGTGCTCAATTTCTCAATTCTGAATATTAATCCGATGAAGTAGGAAAGAATCAGTTTAACGTAAGGGAAGTGGGGATGCGAAGAGACTCTGAGTGAATTTCACCACAAATTAACTTCTGGAAAGCACTGAATGCAAATGGCTGATGCTGATAGACTATCGCTCATTTGTGCGAGTAGTCTTTTATTAATTAGCATCTATAATCCAGCTAATTAGCTTGTAGTATCTGAGCCCCTCCAAGCGTTTTTTTGCTCCTCGGGGCCTGACCTTTCTGTGGTGACAGTTTGAAGCAGCGATATTGTGTCAAGTAGAATAATGAAACTTTATCACCGCCGGCCCCAATATGTTAAGGACCCACACAAACAGGAAAAGAAAAAAAAAAAAGAAAAGGCCACAATTACACTGCATTGCCATGGTTGCTGCATTTCTAACAATATATACTGTACATAACACACTATATTATTACGTTGGAAACCGCGTTTGATGGATTTATAAGGCTGCCACCTTTATGTGCACAATGTATTCATCAGGATCACTTGTGTTGTAAGAAAGCTTATTCATGATTCAAGAAATAAACTTCCTGCCAAAAGACTTGATTGCAGGATAAATTTCAAATGTGTTCTCAGTAAAAGTAGTGTAATTAAAGTCATAAAGGTAAAAGTTACAAAATAAGCTGATGTCTATGGTTCTCAGTTTTTAAATAAATGGATTGACCTTCGTTTTCAGGAAATATTGTTTCTGTGTGATGTAAATTAGCGCTTCATGCTTTGGGAATCTCAACAGAAATAGGTTTCACACTGAGATAAAAAATTGCAGATCTGTGCACGTGTGGCATGAGAGGGTTGCCTTTACTAATAGATAGAACTAACTAAAACTAATCAGACTTTATTAATGTCCTTTGTCTACATTTCACACTCTTGATCGGGGTCAAGGGTCTTGCTCAGGGAATCAAACCTATGTGCTCCTGATCACAAATCTTTCTCATCTAAAACTAGTCCTACAGCACAACTTTTTATAGACAACTCAACGTCATATCTCCTCAAACTTGTATCTCAGTGCAACAAGTGATTCTCAGTTTTATGCCAAAGTGACAAATATGTGAAAATATGGAGGAGGGCAGAGGACAAAATAGTGTGGGCTGCATGGACAACACCTTCACATACCAGACAAAGACAGACAAACGTAACACAACACAATAAGGATGCCAGTGGAGAACTGCAATTACATGTTGACTAGCGACACAATGTGAGGAGGAAATGGACGGACAGGGCACGACAAACATAATCGGAGCAACAGGGAGGCAGAAACAGGAAATCCGGGGGCACCACTGAAAAAGAAAAACCTGCACGAACCATGAGTCACCATGGGCTGCACTTAAATCACAGCATGGCATATGAATACTACAGACTCCTGGACTCGCACATGTCGATCCAGTTATATACGGGGCAAAAGGGAAGGTTTTAAAAGATAAGGACGCCCAGAGAGACCGCGTGTTTACTGAAGTGAAGTCACTTCAAAAACTACATGAATCCTCCACACCTGGGCACAGGAAAAACTGTGGAATATAACCTGATTATATCAGATATACACCAAACCCCCACATGAAAATAGAGCTGGTTGAAACAAATCAACTGTGAGAGAATGCATGTTTATGTAATCTCTGCACACCGACGCACGGCTAAAGTTATATTGCAACTACTCCCCTGTGTTTGTGCCGTGCACAAGTTGAAAAGGGCATTTATTCTTTTCACCTTTTTAGAAATTATCATCACACATTTAAGATACAGTATTCTAAATAGCTCCTATACTTAAGAAAAAAGCATTAAAGGTTGTAACCACCAGAGGATGTAGTATCCATGACCTGTAGCCGATTCCCCCCACCACCACCCCACCCCACCAAGTGTTACTCAAAGTGCGCGTTTGCTCTTTTCCCTCAGTTTGACGAGAACAGCAGTCATGATAGCAGCGCTGAATGTCAACGAGCAGGGAAAACCGTGTTCTTTAGTTCCTGAGCAGAGGGCGCCATCGGGGTACAGATCAGCCACGTGACAAGGTGCTGTGACTCATTTCCAGCTCACTGGCATTAACGAGCAGTGCCCTTTCTGCTGGCAAGCGCGGTGTGGGAGCAGGCAAGCTGGCTTGACAGTGTGATAAGGAGGAGGGAGTGAGAAGGCTCCTGCTGCTTTCATCAAAGAAGAAGTCAAGAGTGGAATACATTCACCAGCGTGGTTCTGTTCAGATAATTGCCTTGATAAAACTCATTCTTTGTTATTATGCTTACCTGTTTAAGGGACGTTGTCATGCAAGTGATAACATGGCTGGATACACTCAGAGATAATCATGCTTTTCAGCGGTTTGTTTTTTTTGTTGTTTTTTTTTAAAATATGTTTTAGTCTGTCCTTGTTTTAAATACTTTCCGAATCTTTTGTTCGCTCCCCTTGAGGCTCCAGGCCCTCTTTAGCAGTACAAAAACATATTTTACATGATTTAATTCTGCACAGAGCGTCATAATCCCTCCTAATTTTTATCAGATTTGCTTTTAAAACATGAAGGGATGGAATTTCTCTCACTTAGAATAACAACGACACATTAACTGACTAAAGTACTCATAGGGCAAACCCAGAGAAAATAACAAATACAGTTAAGAGCCATCAAATAACTGAAAATCATATTTTTTGGGGACTTTTGGAGGAATGCATGCAAAATCCTGAGATTGAACTTGGGATCTTATTGATGTAAGTCAACAGAGCAAACCACTACTTCACCATGAGACCCACTAAATCACTTTCAGAATAATTAGAACTAAGATTGGATATACTGTATGTGTACTGAAAATGGCGCAGCTAATTTTAAAATACAAGGTGAATGAATAAAAAGTAATGAGTTACATCAGGTATTGAACTCATTGTACTTGTATTTAATATCTACATTCAAGGCACACATTTGAAAACAAGGTAAACAAATGTAAATATAAAGCAGGCTTTTTTTTCTAAATAGAAAAATAAAAATAGCCACAAAAATGCAAATTAATTTATTTAAATATTGAACCACACCACAAAAAACAACTGATGTGCAATATATTGTATAAGGGACCAGTGCAATGGAATGTAGTCTTGCAGTAGTAACTTTTTGCAGCTGGTAGATTGCATACAGTTCACATATATAAGTCTGAGTGAATTTAAAATACATGCTTTAGAATAACTCTGAAAGAAAAGCACAAACTGTCACCATTTGTAATTAAATATTCTACCTCTGTGTATAAGTGAATGACTTAATGATGTACCAGTGTGTACTCATTATTTCATCCAAAGGGAGAAAGGCAGGCCACTAACTGAGGATATCTGTTAACGCCTTTCACAAGCGATGGCAAAGTCATCACCTGGGTGCCAACTGGGTGAAAGAGAAGCTATGGAAGCAAAAAGTAGAAAGCAGGCTTGAGCGTCATGAAGTTTCACAGCAGCTGGTCCCCTTAAACCGTCACAGATCTAAAATTAAGCTTCCGTATCGAAGTTTGGTAAAGTTTTGTGAAGTGATTTTTAATTTTTTTTTCTTTTGTCAGGAATGCAGAAGTTGTAATAGCGAATACTGTGCCAGTCATCAAACACACGGAGACAGTCTGCTTGAAACGTGAGCATTTAGGGCAAACGGAACGACGGCAAACACTCAGTTCTGGGTGAAAGAGTCAGAGCCGCATGCGTGGATGAACAGGTGGATCAGTGGAGATAAACCACTGAAGGTTATCCTTGATCGCTCCATGATGTAATCTCATTGCCGCCACTTCAAAGTGACAAGACGAGGTGGGGGAGAGGCGGGAACTGAAAGCCACCTTGTGCTAATTCAGCAGGTGCGCGATTGGTCGTCCCCGGATCGCACGTGCTCGTGCATCAAGGCTGGCTGGCTCCTTGACTGAAAATAAACACGGATTATTTTTTTATTTTTGTTGTTTTTTTCTCCATGCTCGTGTGTGAAATGGTTATTCGCTGGCTGCAATCAAATTGATTTTTGCAGGCATGTCGTTATTCTGTGAGAACAGAAGTGATTAGGGTCCTTGCATAAGTATACAGAGTGTATCTCCCTCGCACACACAAACACACACAGACACACACACACACACACACACACACACACACACACACACACACACACACACACACACACATACACTAGGATATTTGGGCTTCAGGCAAAGCTAATCTGCAGTGCATGAGAAAGTAATTAGTTGCTAAACTGGCACCTCAAATGTGAGATGAACCAGTTTGACATGGAAATGCATGATATTGACAGTTACAGGTGAGAATTAACAATCTTTTGCTTTCAGGATAAGTGCCATCACTCTATCACACGTTAGAGTATTCACTTTACTTCCACAATGTCTTCTTCTCTTGGCTGATTTTGAATTTCATCATTCACAACGTTTTATTTTTATTTGTTCTCATTAATAGAGCTAGAAAGAACAAGCCAAGTAACTGCTGCGTACTGCCGCATCTTGGAATCCAAGAGAAAGTTCAGTTCATGCCAAGAAGAACCACAACTGAAGATTTCTTTTTTCTTTTTTTGTTACCCCGCCACAATGCGCTGCTTGTGATTGGCTGGAAGAGAGGCTGTAGGCAAGAGCATGTAGAGCATCCATCTGACAGATTATTGAAGGCTTTGGAGCTTGTTTTAAATGATTTCCTTCAAAACCTTAAAAAAAAAAAAAAACACTGCCTGCAACATCAAGGTCAAACAAGGGTGTGATTCATGCAGAGATTAATAATTTAGTACAAATAGCAGGCGGATTGATGGATGGATTTTATAGCATTTTGATCTGCACGCGTGTAATCAATAGTTTATTCTTTTATCAGAAAAGCCTTGCTTTATTTCTGCTGTTGTTTATTTTCATTGTGTAAAATCTATATGGTTTGTAGCAGTTTGTCAGATGAAATGTAATCTGGATGTTGGAGAAGTAAATTCAATCAAATGGCTTCAATTAGGAATAGAATAGAATAGAATAGAAAGCTGCTCCTCTCACAGTGCAAATTAACAAAGACAATAGTGCAATATGAAAAGAAAATAGGACAATATAAGAAAGAATCATTTAAAAAGGTTATAGGTTCCCAACAATGCAAGAATCATTTTACTCTTTTTCAATACATAGATGTATATATATTTTCTTTCACAATACACACCACAGGCGCACACATAAATGACATTCCATTGCAAATGGCTCAGATAGCAGCTCTTAAGGTGCAAGTACTTTAAAATAAGTGTCTAAAAAAAAACAAGCTACAAATAGTGAAAAAGTAATAAAGTGCATAAGAATAGTAGCGCAAGATATTGTACAAATAATATTACATTCACTTGTAACAGAGTACAATTTGGGAAATGTGATAGTAGTTGTATCTGAGTACAAGTTTTCTTTCTGACCGTTACAAAGATCCAGAGATGCACACAGACACAAAGACAAGCACAGGTGGTCACAGTCTGAAGAAAAATAATCTAATTGGCAAATTAATAGTTTTGTCGGTTAATCCTAAACTCTTGCAAATATCCTCCTTTTTTATTTCAATTTCTATAATAAGTTCGAATAACAAACATTTTCTGATATTTTTTATATATATTCTTGATTTTTGTAAATTATAAGGTAGAATTAAATAGAATTAAACACAAAAGATTAGAAATCTTTCAGTTCGTATCTAAATTCTGTTAAAATTGATCTTCTAAGATACACATTCAATACAGAACATTCAATAGCTTCAGATAGTAGTTTTAGATGTTTGTCTGTGATATTCAGAGCCCGTTCATCCCTTCATTTCTAATCATAGATTTTTGTTGTTGTTTTGTTTTTTTTTTACTCCACAGAACCTGTCAGGGTATGTAACCACAACATGCATCTATAATATCAGCGCTAATCCTCCACTCCAAACATGTTTGCAGGCCGTGCAGCTGACTCTGTTGACAATGCTATCAGTACATGTCAGCTGGCTATTGAGTTGCAAAATGTTTTGCCCTATCAGCATGATTTGTTGAGCATAGGAAAATCTAATTAGCCACCATCATTGGGGATGGAGCTTGACTGACATTGATGCACTCCACATTGACGGTTTCCCCTCTTATAATTCCCAGAGTCACCCACCCTTCATTTTCATTTCTTTTGCCCATCACTTTCATGTTCATCCTTTTAGCCATGATTCTAAACTGTGACAGAGATAGATATAGTGAATTTAACCAAGGGCTAAACCTGGAAGCGTATCCAGTCAGAACTGCATCGCTGGCGCTCTGCCTCGCCTCAGACAGACGCTCGTTTTGGGTTTAGTCTGCTCGCACGTTTTGGACAGTAAAACAAACCGAGAAGAGAGTCGTTTGGATCTGCTCTGCCATATCTTTTGCCCTCCTCTAAAACGTTTGAAAAGATCCGCTAAATATCACCACTTCTCTCTCCTTATTACTAATTCATGTATTAAAAATGTTGTTTTTTTTAAAAGTCCAGCAAGACAGAAAGGGCACACTGACCACACAGCATGGGATCAAGGGTAAATAAAGCAATAGAGGTCATCTATTTCCGTGTTGGAGCTACATTTGCCTGCACAGGCAGTACATCTCGGCTTCTGCCGGCGATAACAGCCAAACCAGAGGAATTGAATTAGAATTTAATCAATACCAATTCATAGCTGTCCACTGGTTAAAAAATTGCTTTTACTCCCACAAAAACTCACGAATAGGTAAATCATAAAATATCGGTGTATTTAGGGTGCATAGTAAATATAGATCACTGTCCACACGGGAAAATCCATATGGTTGACATCTGCAGTGCGACTGTGGGGCTTTTTTCTCCTGCTGAATTCTCTTTCAATTAGCTCTGCAGCCATAATTTTACTCCACTGCCTCATTTTTCATTTCTAAATGTGAGTGAAATCCATTTCTTAAATCTTTTAGGGGGATTTTGTTTTCTCACCGCCTGAGGACTGTATTTGTTGTGCGTTCCAGCTGGATCTGGAGGCTCAGATTTGTGCTGTGCCAAAGCATTGGCCTCCTTATTGTGTGGTTAATTTTAACAGCACCAGCGAAGTAAACTATTTATCAGGGATGTTCAGTTTCAGATAGGATATCAGGATGCTAAATGAATGCATAACACTGTGTTAAAAGGTTTGGGAGTGGAGGTGAAAAAGTAGATTAAGGCGGCAGCAGAAACATTTGTTATTTTAAAAGCGGCGCTTGAATCTGCGTTGACTGGACTGTTTCTCACAGTTATGTGCAGATTGGAGCTTTAACACTGCCGGTATATTTAGATTGATATGCAGGGTTTATGAATACAGAGTGTGTATGCAGGGCACTCATACGGGCAACTTCATTTCTGTGTTTCAGTATATTTGATCTTCAAGAATGCTTACATAGAATAATAAAGAAGTCAATAAGACTCATTGTTTTTTTAGAGCGAGGTATACATGAACAGGCTTTACTTTGACGTCCTTTTTCTTTGGCTTTGCATGTTGAAGGTTTTTTGTTCTTTCTGTCTGTACATTTTGTACAACGTGCTGTACCTATTAAGGTATTGATGTGATTTAATTGGCGGTTCATACCAGCATGAAATTAAATATGTTGCAATTTTTTATGCAATCAATGTGTGTGCAAAAGTGTTAGTGGGGGGTTTGGAAAGTCAGCAATAAGCAGAGGATATTACTCAGTGATGTGTACATTGACTAAAGTAAACTCATTAGGATTTGATTGAACTGTTACATTTTAGAGCAGTGGTGCATCGCGTCCACATAATGTCAATATTCACAATTTGGGTGTTTTATTGTGGAAAATAGCCAAGAATGTGTAGCTTGTTAATTTCAGAAAAGGTATCGTTTCATCTGTGTGTTGATTTTTGTTTGACTTACCCAACTGTTCCCAGCACATGGAAATAACCACTTGTTGTTTTCCTAAACCCAAAAATCAACGTATAAGTCAACCTATTTTCAAGCCATAGCAAGGTATGAGTGCTATTCTCGTACCTATGGCTCCTACAGCGTGTGTGCTTGCGCATAAAGAGGTCTCACTTTGTGATGACTGTAATTCTCCCAGTGCAATTGCAGCAATCAATTAATGGAGTTTGACACTGTTGAAGGTATCGAAGAGAAACTCAAGCCTTCGGAGCTGTGTTATTTCACTTATTCACGCTGATGACTTGGAGCCATTTAAGACGTATTCACGCAGTCCACTGCAGTGGGACGTTGTGAAGATTTCATTATAAAGACACAAGTTACCATTAGAGTGTGATGACGGATTGCGGGCAGGGTTAAGAAGTCATCCATTGTGTCTGAGCGTGCATTGCGTCTGCTCGCAGACTGAAGAAATGTGACCATCTATTCAGGGCTGGTTGGCTGAAGCAGTCAGATTGATCACATTGGGAGCAATCTCTTCTTTTTTTTTTTTCCCCAGACACTTGTTTGGCTTCTGTTAGGAGGCAGTGTAAGCTGTTCCAGTTCTCTATCGGAGCACACGCCCCTAAACCTCTCGCACTTGTCGGCCGCTTGAAGAGGCAAACATACAACATTTGATGCACTAGAGCAACAGTGGCAGTAGCAGCCACTTTAAGCTCCGCGCACACACACAAGTTCACCTTATTACACTGCGCCTCAGTGTGTGAGTGGTTATAGAGGACCCTAATCCATCTTTTACAGCTGATACTGTAGCTGAGCCAGAGGGTTTGGCTTCGAGACGGTTCATCTCCAGACAAAGCTTTTCCTTGAATGTCTTGTACTCTCTTTGTGCGTGGATAGATATCCATAATTGTGTTTGTGTGTATTTATACGCATGTCCCTTTTGGAGTCCATTAGCATTTGGAATGATGTGAACTCAATCATGCTGAATGTAGCCGACAGGATTAGAGTTGTACAGGCAGATGTCAGCCGCATCCAAAATATCAGACACAAAAGGCTGCAGTGTCCTCTTTTTTTTTTTTCTCTCACACAAAAAAAGAAAAAATGCTTAAAAAATACTGCGTCGTCTCTGCTGGGAAATACAAGTGGGGAAAAAAAAAAAAAAAAAGACCGGCTCTGCTATCAGTAGACAAAAACTCAACCCCCATCTCTTTGATGAGCTCTTGATATGAATGCAGGACGGTGTTAACACCTGCAGCTACTTGGCGTTGTGGTTTTTGCTCTCTGTTATGCATCACAGAGCAGAATGATCCCCTATAAAGTAAAAAAAAAAAAAAAAGATCCTCACTATGTAGGGCAAGACGAGAAAGGGGAAAATGGGCATAACTAATTTCATTGATGTTCATGGACAAAACCCCAGTCTAATCCTGCACGCATGCTAGTAGTATTCACTCACAGCACTCGAGGGCATTCACGGTGTCAAAGCTCCTCACCAATTTTTGATGTAAAAATTATGCTGCATAATACTGTCCCATTATACTTCCGTCTGACTTGTACAGGGAATGTAAATAATGTAAACAGTGAATATAATATATACTAAACCATGCCTTATGGTAGACTTTTTAACTGTGATTTATCTGTTCAAAATTCAAAGAAATGTAAATACCTGCATTCAAACCCTGAGCGCCTCCCACACAGGGTCACATGCACATGATTATTCAGAGAAGCTTCAGTAGGAAGTATGTAAAGCACATATGTCAGTGGGCCGTGACATCTCGTGATTAGTTGGGGACTCAAAATACAAGAAAGCATTAGCAACAATTTTCATTGGGAATATGACCGAAAGATTTGGGTTAAGATTTTCCCTGGACTTTGCTTGCATGTGGCACAAAACTTGCATATCAATTTATGCATTTTTGTCATAGTAAATGCAACGGATGCACGCATGCCGTGCAGCAGTCGCAGGAGGGAAGTTGGCTATATGAAATGCAGGGTCTGTCATCTTGGCTGCAGTCTTTCTGTCCTCTGATGTGAGACAGAATGGAGCTCAGAAAGGAAGTGCTATAAGCTTCTGGATGAAGACCCCACTGACATGCTGAAGGATCTTTTCTTTTTTTTTGTCACACTTTCTAACTCACTCAATCGAAATGTCTTCCGAACATCAACATATGTGAGGCTCTGTAACTCAGGCAAGGAGCTCGTGAACTTCTTGTAATAGAAACTCCTTCATAATAGACTCCAGTAATTGTAAGTTAACGACACTATGTCAGCAGTGAAAATACCCTTGTTCTTATTGTCATGGTGGCTTTAGTTCAGCCTCAAGCTAATTATTTACATTATTGCTGTTGATTTTATCCTTGATTAGCTGACTTAGGTTTTAATCTGGAGAAATTGCTTTTCCACAAATAATATGTCACTTGCATCGTAAATTTCTCTCGATGTTGTGCATTTTCAACACTGTAACAGGAACTCCACTGGGGGCAACTTCAGCATTACGGCCAAAGACGAGATCTTTTACACACAAATTATCTGTGTGAGGAGGGAAAAGCTGGCAAGCTTTTCTTTTATTGTTTGTCTTTGTATTCCATATAAAGAAAATGTGAACTCAAACATCAGATGCTTTTCCAGGGGTTAATGTTTTGTCTCTCGGGGACGCAGATAACGACAGTGTTGAAGAAATCTTGTCACTTTGTGGCAAGTGTTAGTCAAGTGCTTCGAACAACAGAACTGTTTCCTCCCTGCTCTCGCTCATCCTATAATCACAGTATAATCATGTTTTAATGGCAATGCCTTTGCCTTTAAGACTAAATTGCTGGTGTGCAGAAAAACATCCCTATCACCCTGTGATATCCAAAAGATGCCATCATATTTATTTACACACTGAATCCGTCGCCTCGATGAAAGCAATTTCTTCACAGTCCACAGCACTGTTATTGTTTTTGTTAAAGGGAAATGGAGGTAGTGAAAGATTAAAACTGACGCTTTCCGAGTAAATAAAAAGACACGTTGTATTTCTTTATAAAGGGTGCTATTTAGGCATGCAGAAATGGTGTCCATACTCACAGAATCATGATTATTACCCCATATATAGTTGAAAGCGTGTTGAGTAAATGCCTGGCGACGTGTACCTAAGTTCTCCCTTGTGTCCATAAGAAGCTCCACATCTTGAATTTGAGATTTAAAAGCACCAAAGTCATGTTTCTTTCATGTAACATGCAAGTGATCTCCTGCGAAGATCGCCACCTCAAAGACAAAAGCTCCCCATTAAACATAATGTGTCCAGACAAGGCTATGATGTTGCATACATCTTCACCTCACCATTACCGAAGGGGGGGGGTTAAATTATTCAGGTTCCTCTCGCTCCTGCTGTGCCGATGCTGCTCCAACTCTTGGCACCTTTAGCACACTTGACTCACACAGAAAAATTAAATTCATACTTACTCATCCTCAAGCATTGAGTCGTGTTAGCTCCATTTTTTATTTTTTTTTAAATCCATTGTTTAGATTTTAAACAACGGTTAAGACTTAATTACTTTCTCAGTGACTCCGCTCCTCCGGGGCTACGTAAATGATATCGAAGGGGATTAGCTTCTGCACACCTCGTTGACTAGCAGCAAGGTCTTTTCTCTTCCTCTTGTGTCGTCTTTCTTTATTACTGTTTAATAATCACGTTATGTCCTAAGAAGGCTAAAGCTGTAATATGCTGCTGGCCAGGTAACTGTGCCACGGCCGTCTGGCCGTATGATAACAAATAAAAGGATGGTTGAGTACAATATTGTTTTGATGATTCAAATAAACTCATTGGCATCTTTAAGAACAGGAGGGTGAGTCAATCAGTCTAACACTTCCCTTGTAGGTTGGTATAATTCAAAGTGGTTCACAGGAAGACTGATATATAGTGACAAGTCCAGACAAGGAAACAAAAGTACAAGATATCTACAAGTGATTATTAAAATTGAGATTATGTAGTGGGTTAAAATAGCCTTTAAGAAGACAAATGAATGAATTGATATAAAAGGACAAAAACAAGGCGAAACTGATTAAAAACAGCATAAATAAGCTTTAACGTATAACATATGCAAATTAAATATGAATAGGACAATGTATTAGTAAAACTGGAATTAAGACATGGAAGACATACAAATGGCCCTAATTAAGGTTAAAGAGAATGAAATAAGCTTGAAGGAATTCTCAAAACCATATAATAGTTTTCAAACTCCATAATTATTTTCTTATATTTGTCTATCAAAGCACAGAGAATGCTTGTTGGTTCTTCTGTTTGCCGATTCCATATAACTGTACCTTCGTTATCAAGCATTCACTCAGATTGACAAAAATAAACAAAAAAATACAAAATCCAGTTTAGTTGAGACAAATATTTAATTTGTATCCACATATTGTCACCATGTTGCTGACGTGACTTGATGCAAAGCTCCCGGATTAGATCACATATTGGGTAAATTTGTCTTGTGAGTGTTCTTGTATAAGTAGTTCCTGATTTGATGGTGTGTTCAGGAGTAAGTAGAAAGTGGGAAAGTACATCTCAAAGCTGTGCAACTTGTAGCGCCATGGGAAAGTAGGAAAAACTGGAGAGCTCCAAGAGGAATGAATATATCTTTATGATGCACTTGGTAATAAACCAAACGTCTGTCCATACATGCATCCATACCAAATAACCTTAAAATGATGTTTTTGGTTCTCAGTGTGCTGACTTGTATCTTGTCTTTCAAAGTGGGAATTTCCTAATTGATCCTTTTCCAAATTCCCAGCTGCATGACAGTGTAAGAGTAAGGCATAAAAGCTGTAAAATTCAGGCAAGGTTTCACATGATGTTGGCAAAGTAAACAACAAAACCAAAGGTAAGAACCCACACAATAGAAACAGTTTCATGCATCTAAAAATAGGCACTCCTCAGCGAGTGTTTGCTTTTAGTCTCGTATGCAAGTAAAACATTTTCCCAGTAAACTTCTGAATTATGAATCAGCGAAGTGACAGAAATAATCAAATGTGCCTGTAGAGGGTGAGGGGTTAACGGTACATGATGTAGACATCTGGTATTATGCAGGGTTAGAAGTGCAAATCTCATGAATATTTAACCTTTATGGAGTACAGTTACAAGTCATCCTTCTTCTTCAAGGGAGAGGTTTAAAGTATCATTCTCTTCAAAACAGAAGTTCCTATTGTGCTTTTCTTTTAATGCACTTGCATATGTTCAGATAGAGAAAGCGAAGAGAAATCTCAGAAGATGAATACATCCCCTTCAGGACCTATCCCCCCCCCCCCCCCCCCCTTCCACCTGCCTCTCTCTTTCTCTAGTCCGTCTCCCCTCACCCTTTTTTTTTTCTTTCTCTCCGTTATCTCCAGTCTTTTGAAACAGCACCTGTTAGAGGCTCGCTGCCTGGGAGCCCCGTGATGATGTAGTGCACACTCCCGCATGATACAGTGCCAGCTCTCAGCTTCTGCCCCGCTGATGTGCGAGGCAAACAGGCCGGGACGTCTTCATCCTCCAGGAGTTTAATGAGTTCTTGGAGGAGCAAAGATAGTACAGACCCTACCAGAACACAGTGTGCCGTGTCTCTCTTTGTGCCATGTGTGCCATGTGCCCACTAAAATATTTCACTCAGCTGGTTATATCAGATGACATTTGATGGCGAGGTTGCGTGTTTTATTTTTTTGTTGTTGTTCTTGATGAATGAAACGACTGCAGCAGCCTTGTTTACTGTCTTTAGCTGATGAAAATGTAATGATCCCTTCAGCGAAGTTGGGACATCGCAGAAGCAATTACACAAGGGTGCAGCTCAACAAAATGCATTATGCTGTAATCATTATTTACCAGGGAAAAATGTATTCAGAATGAGATCTAAAGAAGGGGAACGATCACCTTATTTAACTCCTCTCACTGTGTATTTACTGTAACAGTCAGCCAGCTCATTAAAAACAGCTCTAATGAAGCTTCCTCTTTACTGTAGTGGCGTTTGTATATGTAATATGCCAAGCTATATATATATATATATATATATATATCGAGAGAGATATAGATATAGATATAATCGCAGCATTGTAGCAGTTTATATACACATGATTCTGTTGTGTCCCCAGCCAATGAATCAGCTTTCTAATGACATGCTTTGTCATTAAGGTAATTAAGTTCCCTTAAAGGTATAATGTCAATTATTCCACCGCTATGATAACTTTATGTTAACAGCCGCATATTTTTTCTATTTTATGAGAAAGGAAAGTTCCTCTGTGACAGCTATTTACCTAGCTTTACCTCGTACAGCATTAAAGTTTCAAACAGAGACACAATTCTGGCAGCTGTATATCACTCCTCTATGTGTGCACTTGCTTGTGTATAAGCAGCTCTCACGCAGTAATAGACATCCATCAAATTCACTCAAGGTATAAATCTCATCCACAACGCCTTCCCAGCTGCACCGCTGAGGAAGACAGATAGGAATATGTATAGGTGATCCGATAAAGGCAGAAGACAGTCTTTATAGGAAGTGTTTTGGCCTTGTATTGTGGGTTTATTTTGTTCTTACTTTTGTACTATCTGGGCAGATTGCTGCCAACTCTTACCTATTCATTACTCCCAGCCCATCAATAACAATGAGAGAGGTGTCAGACATTGATTAGACTTTGATATTGAAAGTGAAGCAGGGATCTTTGTACATGGGTTACAGAGAAGGATGTACTTTTTGTAAATTAAATTAGATCACTGGATGTCTGTTTAGTCTTTTTTCCCGTTCATATTAAATGGGTTTTAGTCAGTCATGCTGACCTTCCCAGTGGTGAAAATGAGGCTTCGGCGGAAAGCAAATGCAGCTTAAATCAGCTGCGTGCCCTCAGCCCCCCCCCATGCTGTATTTATAATCTTGAAGGAGTGCATCATGGACTGCAGCAGGTGCTGTATCTCAAAAAATGAGCACATTAAAATACCACCACATTCACCGACTGGGCAGAGTGAATGGAATTTAAATAATTTATTTTTGATATTTAGCAATTAACATAATGCCATATTGCATCTGTGCTTCAATGCATATGCAAATCTTGATGATATTATGCATGACGAGTAGGTCAAGTTATGGAAATCAGGGGGAACGCCCAATTCAGTAATACTTAACAACATCCACAGCACCAGTTGGTTTTGCCATATGAGACGTGGCAGTGAGTCAAAAGACTGAATGTGTCCTCCGAATGTGGGAAGAACCCCTGCTGCCAAATAATGATTGGCTTTGATAGTGTGACTCAAGAAAGTCACATCCAGGGAGTCATTTAATTAAACCAAAAAATGCTTTTGCCCAACATGATTTCAAATATCTACTCACACGTCAGGTTAACTTCCCAGGTACCAAGTCTTAGCAGAATGCAGTGTTTCTATTCAAGTGCATTAACATGTGACGCATCACTTAACCGTGTCCTGCAGCAATCAGGTAGGAACTAGTTCTCTCGGCCGTAAAGCACTTATTTAAAATAATAACTGTGACATTTGATCTCATCATCCAACTTGTAGAATCTGCAACAGCAGCGGCTCCTTGTCCTTTGAGCTGTGTAGCTATGAGACGACCGCTAAATGTCAAAGGCGGCCAGTATTTTGCACATGCATTGCATCTTCGCTCACTTGACAGTGTGAGCACACCCGTGCACTCATGTGGGGGTGCAAATGCACGACTGGAGATGTGACAAGCACCACCCACAGTGAACACACGGATTCAGTCAAAAAAGAAAAGTATGTTGAAAGGCCTTTGGTTTGTGCTGCAGTGAGAGGTCAACCGAACTTCAATCAAGGCACAAAAAATATAAGCTTTGCCAGAAGTGGTCCAAGACCTGCTTTATAATAGCCTCTATTTTGCCCTCACAAGTGGACCACACAGTATTAGGCCAAAAAAAAACAACAACAACAAAAAACATTGGCATTCATGTGTTATCATAAATGGTTTCATTTTGCCAATCCAACTGCTAAAAACTGGTCAAGTTGTGTAATTTGGGGTGGATTACATTTGATCAAATACTTTCTCTTTGTGACTGAGCCTATGAGCATGTGAAAACACTGGTGTTTAAAACAATACAACAGATTGTAATGATGTCATCAATTGACTAATTTCATCAGGTTAGCGGCACCCCTTGTTAGTATGAATAACATTAAAGTTGTCCTTTCCTGCTCTTGAAGATTCTGTTTCTCATTTTAAAACGGTAGAAATATGCTTTTCAGCTCACAATATATCAGAATACATTAGACTCCAACCTTAAATAATGAATTACTGATGAGCAGCTTGTGATGCTATGTAGATGTGCATAAATTGATGTAGAGTAAATATTCATGAGGATCAGTTCATTTCTTTGTCTTGTGTGCGTTAAGTTAGAAACTCGGACCAATGCACAGGCATTATGCGTTTAATTTTAGATATGCAATAAAAAGTCAAAGAAATGAATCAATTTAATTTTAATCGTTGCTCATTCTTTTGTTGTTAATATCAGTTTCTGGTAGGATTGCTGATAATTGATGAGCTAGATTACTCAACTGAGAAAACAATTTCACCACAAGGCCCATTCACTATCTGTTCTGAAACAGCATGTGCAGTTTGCCCCTTCGCCACCGATTATAGATGTAATTTTCATTTTTTAGTGAGCAGTTTCTCTAGTTACGAATGAACCAAATCAGCTTCTGAGCTAGAATAAAAGAGGCATTCTGAAAGGACCCGTTTATTCTGTTAGATCAGAGTTTAGCCAGGGTATAGGGAACAAATTTCGTGATTATGTTCAAATTATTGTGAGGAAGCTGTATACTAATTTTATACGTCTGGACAGTCTGTACAATGTAATCTACTCTAATCTACTTTTATGTCACTATTGAGTACACACACCTATTTGTAATTAATATTCAAACACTTTATGGCATTTTTTGAGCCTGTAAGTTAATTATTTTATTATTATTTTATAGACTCCAAAGCCCTTTTTGAAAAGAAAAATACAAAAAACTGGATATGTATCTAAAATCCTTTTCCTCACACGTACATATTCATTCATCCATTGATTCAGCTTTGATGCCACTTAATCCAATGCAATCGTGCAGGAGCCGATTGCATCTGACTGAGGGATAAATGCAGGGTGCACCCCGACATGTCACCGATCTGTCACAGAGCAAACCCGGAGAGAGACAGGCGCTCGCACATATACTCTTTCAAACTGACAGGCAATTTCAGTGTCAGCGATTATCCTCAACTCCATCATTGTAAACTGTGCCGTGAAGCCACAGTACATGGTTAGAAGCCCATGCACACACAGGGAGAACATGTATCAATAAGTCAAACCAAAAATATTCAACGCAGATAAAAATAACTAGCATAATTCTTTAGAAATAGTACTTTTCCTTGGAATTATCTTCAGTAGCCTTTCCACCTCCCAAGTTCAGATAGTTGTGTCTTTACATTACATGTAATAGAAAGCTTAAAGATCAGAGCGGCAGTGCATTTCTGCGTCTCGGTAAAAAAAAAAACACCTCTTTGTTGCTTTTAAGGTCATGAATGTATCTTCAACTCAAATCCTCCAACTTTAGCTTCACTTGAAGCCCACATGCTGAGCAGTAAAATTGCCTGTGTGATTTGAAGCGGCTGTCAACATGTGCTGTTAAATGTGAGAAACTAACTTACTCCCTTAAAGATTTTGTTTCACAATTAATCTTGTGAGAGAGAGGGGAAAAAAAAATGTCATTCACAGGCAGAAACAGTTCTGCCAAAAATAAGTTGAAAGCTTTGAGTTAATCTACTCAATAATTGCTCAACACCTCCCATGTTGCATCACCAGTAATAGCATATGGGGTTATTTTATAGAACATGTGGAAGATAAAATGCACGGGTGTCAGAAGGTAAACGAAAGCTCAGTTGACATGATTGCACTCCCTTCCCTTATCTCCTCCTTGAACCTCTTTTCCCTCCCGTCGCACTCAAACCGTCCTCCATTTTTCTTCACGCTAATTAACAGGCGGCATGGTGATTAGTTATGAGGCAGAGCTCCCCACCCCTCCGTCATCCTCCAGACTCAGAGGTGTGCTTTCCCTGTGACTGGAACATGTGTTAAAAGCAGCTGGGAAGTCATAGACAGCTCTGAAGCAGGGGGGGGCGGAGAAAGCATGCTCTCGAGTCTTATAGCTGCTGCCTGTGTGTGCACTTACTACAGGATATAGAAACATATACTCGGGGAAAAAAAAAAAATTATATGTAACTCAAACACACATCAGAGTTCATATTGAGAAATCCCTCTCCCTCCCACCCATCCTTATTTAAACACCAGTGCGCGCGCGCGCGCACACACACACACACGCACACACACACAGAAGCAAAAGCTCTTATTCTCCTGTTTCCCCTTTGGAGATAGAGACCCAAACGCACACTCCAAGCACGTCATTATCTCTTATTGTTTATCATCCATTTAGACATTCAACGCCATGTTCGCACAAACACATTTACAAAGCATTGTTTGCATCTCATTGAGGGGTGGCTGAGCTTATTTCACAGTACTACAAAGATGCTAGGAGGGGAGAGATGGAGACGTAGACAAACAGAAAGCAAGCCCAGACGTAAACAGATAGCCAGACAGGCATTCTGCCTTTGGGTTTGCGATTCAGAATACTAACAAGACATGTCGGCTCACGCCCAGGGATGGAAGGTGTGATCTCGGGCCGTGCCGAGCGATGGGAGGGGAGGGACCATGTACCCTTGAAATGTGACTGGCCATCTTGGGTGCCACCCCGGACTTCAGGGTAGATTATTGGCTGTTTGTGTAACATTCTCCTGCCGATGTCTGAGTTTATGGTTGAATTATGAACAAAGGCATGCCTGGAATTCAACAGTAAAGCTGAAGCAGACTTTTCCCATGCGAGTCCGATACTTTCTTTTTTTGGGGGGGGGGGGGCAAAAAAACATCACTGCCACTAACATGCATTGTGAGATTAAGTTTTGCATTGCAGCACTCTTTATTCCAAAGCCCTCTCCCACTGGAGCTCTGACTTCCTGTCTCCCACACAAAGCAGTGCTAATTCGGTCACTAATCTGATATCTTTGCATTAGTCATTTGGACTGCTGCTTAACGCATCATATGGCATGTTCTTTTGCATATTCCATTTCACAGCAAAACGTTCAATCACGTTTAATGGTCTATCTCCGTGCTGATTAACGATGCTTTTTCAGATGGATATGCTGTTTTACGTTATTACTCAAGACTTCTATTTCATATCAGTTAAATTGTATTTGCTGCTTCTTCTTTTTTTTTTTTTTTGTCTACTATAAAATGCATCGTGAACAATGATCATACGAATCTAGTCAATGGTCTTCAGAGCAGGAATCGCTGCTGAAAGTGCGTGATGCAATAATTAATTAAACCAGTTCTGGCTACAAAACCAATCATCATTAGGTTTTGTGAGCTTGCACACAATGAATATCTCGCTTTGTCTGGTCATGGTATTTATAGTCTCCCTAACTCTATAATTTTGGACTAAACTTTTTTTTTTTTTTTTTATCCCCAACGCTTAGCCCAAATAAAAATCTACTGGAAACTGTGTGTTTTGACATAAAGCGACATAATCTTGTGTATGCGTGTGTACGCGCATGAAAGGAAGATTTGGGAGAGAGTTTAGAGAAAAGCGGGAATTTGCATTAGTCATTTTTTAGGCTGATTAAGTGGCAGAAGTCTGGCTGTGGGAGAGACAATGACGAGAGAATCAACTTCTTTATCCCTCTTTCGTTGCCTGAGCAGGGAACTATGGGTGTTTTGTGTGTTTTGCTTATTACTTTGGAAATGAAATGACACAAAGAGTTTGAGGTTTAAGATTTAGCGGGTTTAATTCGAGGGTGTTTTTCACACATCATTGGAACTGTAATGAGTCCCACTATTTGAAGTTGCCGTAAGAGAGAGATTTTTACTGCCACATAACGCAACATGGCTGTTTGAACGATCGCAGCCTGCAGCCTGTCAGGGGCGCTGTTCACCATGAGGGGCACTCGCATTTCACTTGTTTTTCCCACCCTCCTTTTAAGAAACCTATAATTTTACACCATCCAGCCTCATTAAATAATAAGTATAATAATTGCAATGCATGCACAGTGCAGAATGATCCCTGACTCAAAGCTGCCGGCTTCGTTTCCCGTGCAGAGTTTGCATGTTTTTCCTGTGCATGAGTGGGGTTTGTGTGGCTGCCTCCTGCAATCCAAAGACAAGCTTGCTACGTTAATTGGTGACTCTAAATTGCCCGGAGCTGTGTGTGCAATCGTCTCTCTCCCTTTGTTAACCTTGTGATGGACTTTCACCATGTGTTTGCTGTAATTAGCTGCAGCCCCCCTGCGACCTGAGCAGTGCTGAAGCGAGTAGAGAAGAGTGAATGAAAATAAACTTCAAATTCGGCACAAAATTGATGATGATGATAATAATAATAATGATGATAATAATACCAGCCAGTATTCCATAGACATGCCTCTAAATCCATGGTAATTAATGGTAATGTTTGTTTCCCATACATTTTTTTTTAAGATTTTTATCTATGGTTAACCAGTATTTGTCTCTTACTTTGGAATTATAAAAAACACCTTTTAAGGTATTTTCATACTCAGTCCAAATATTAAACAATTTTGAGAATTCAAAGGTCAACCTTGTACGATTTGTTTCAGACAGACATAGAGCAATTATTCGAATAAAAGTGCAACGGAGAACAAGTGGGATACTCCCGTATTGCACACCATTAAAAGCGTTTTCGTAATTTATGTGTAACAACAGACATAATAAGGAATTTACCATTATAAAAACTTACCTGGAGGTTTTGTCCAAAGGGAACTTTGTGATAAAAAAAAAATAGAATAAGTGGAGGATACCTCTGATATATCTGATCTAGAGGCAGCTGAGGCTCAGTAGGTAGAGTGGGCGTCTTTCAGTTGGACATTTGGACGTTAGATTGCACATGTCAAAGTGTCCATGAGCAAGACATTTTTCCCTCAAACTGCTCCCATGTTGATGGATAGTATGGTAGCCTACTGCTCCTGGTGATAGCATGGATCAAATGCTGAGAATTAAAGAAAATCCCTCTAGGATTAATGAGGTTTCTATTCTATTCTATTCTATTCTAAAATATGCTTTTTAAACCATTTATAATTTTGAAACGTTTGAAACTATCAAGTACAGTGTATAGTAAGAAAATTATTTTTCTCAGAACCACACATGAGCAAAGATTTTTCTCCGTCAACAGAGCCCAATCACTCTTAACAATATTGTCCGTTATTCTAAAGTCAGCATGTAATTATTGAATTAAAGTAATTACTGAGATGAAGGCATGTGTGGCGTATACCTGCATAAATCTGCGGTGGTGTCACTGTCTTTACATTAAGGGCAAGTAAATGAATATACTCCACTTGTATAAGGTTTCACTTCCTCGATAACAGTAGCACGGTTTATTGTGACAGAATTGCAAGGTTCAATCTGCCAATCACTCGTTTTCCTCAAGTGTTTCCAGCTGTGCTCTGCAGTGATTGGTTGATGAGGGACAAAGGAACAGAGCTCAGCAATCGAAAATGACTCATGTAAAATGTTGTTTATTTTTCCAGCATGATTTCAAGCATGTTGATCAAGTCTTTCATTCTCTTTTACAATCATAACTTCATCTATCACTTGTATGTATTAATGACATAATATTTATTTTTTGTGGGTCCGAATTTGATCAGCATCACTTAATCTGCAAGTACCCGCCGCCACCACCACCGCCACCACCCAGCAGCAGCAGGTTCCTCTGGAGCCATGGCAGCACCAAACAGGTGCAAATTAGGAAAATGTGCACCAATGGACGTCTAAATACAGCTGAATTTACATAGCAATCAGCTCCGAGCCGCTCGTGAAGTGAGAGATGAGAAACTGCACATATTGAGCCGGGACGCTCGGAACAAATGAAGCTGAAACTGCAGCTTGAGTTGTAAATACACAGACTTATGACAGGCTTATCACAGTTTTCACTTAGATCCCAGCCACAACTTGTGATCTCCACTGCTGCTCGGTTTGTTTTACATAACTCCCTTGTTGTTGTTGTTGGTTGTTTTTTTGCTGTTTTTTTTTCATTTCTTTTCAAGCTATCAGGTCAAGCCGAGCCACTGAACAGCCCACTTGTGCTTGTCACTCATCCAATACATTACAGTGAATGTGCGATCTGTGGCACCGGTTGGAAGAGCATTTGACAGATATTGATGGCTAAATGTGTTAAGCCAATGCGGTTTACCAAACAATGCATCATCGACTGATGGGGACAGTATAGACAACCCTAACATATCGCTCAGTCATGTACAAGTTAATGTCGGAACGGACACATCAAAGTAAATCCCCCAATTGTCTCCGGTTAAGCCTTAAAAGAGTAGAGGGATGGATCATCCCACTGACTGTGTGCACATTATGGCCAAAAATGCTTAAGTCTCCTCAGGACTGAAAATACTGAGGATTTCACCAAGCAGATTGGTGTAGTGGCCTTTACATACTTTATATGTTTTGTTTCAGGGTATATTCATGGATTTATAGCCGGTTTATAACATGATGCAGGAGTTGATCAGAATAACATATACTGATTAGTCTAAGTATATTCTCTTCTTAGATTAGTCTGGTATAGTCATATTTATTCACATATTATGTTGATTTAAAAATAACAGGTTGGCTGAAGTGCAAGTTGATTAAATACTGACTTAAGTGATGTTTTATTTCGTCAAGGCTGATCTGAGCTAATGCACACACATATACACACACACACACACACATGCATGCACTGACACACGCCTACAGTCATCTTTTCATAAATCATAGAACCAGACATCAAATGTCATAATTTCAGCAACTATATCTATGACAGTTGCTGAGGGATCTGCAGGCATCGACAGTGCAAGCATATTTATTTGACGATGAAGGCAACTACTTGGACAGTGCCAGGACTTTGTTTATGTGAGCATTCCAACCACGTCAGCTTCACTTCTGCGGTAGATCTTCTGCATCGCGCCAAATACTCTCCATCCTGGCACCCCTGTTTCTTCCACTGGGATCTGGCATTCCTGTCAGTCATGTGCTATCAGTGAGGCTGCAGACGCCGCTCAGGCCTGCCCAGACTACCTTCCTCCCGCCTCTCTCTCTTCTTCCCCCTAACACTTACCGTGTATCTCTCTCCTCTACCTCGGCGAGCACTCAACTTTTCACCGTCCATTCATCCCTCCGTCTAGGTTTCCTGTTCGCCACTTTCCCTTATCTGAAAGACTCTCCAGCTGATTGTTGGACTTTGGTACTCTCTGCTTGGTTTGTCTTACTTCTAATCTCAAATCTTGTTCTCTCCCTCTCTCTCTCTCTCTCTCTCTCTCTCTCTCTCTCGCTCTCTCGCTCTCTCTCTCAGGTGTAAGGAGGGCTACCACGGACTTCGCTGTGACCAGTTTGTGCCCAAGACAGATGCTATCTTGTCAGACCCAAGTATGCTCTCTGTTCTTTTTTTCTTTTTTACTCTCAATCTTGATTTATCGATTTCTAGCGTGAAAGCAAATTCAGAACAAGTACACGCTACATGACTCAGAGCATATCGCATCAGTCAAGATAGATACAAAACGAATACTTATAAGAACTCCTAAAGACCATGATTGTATAAGTCTGTTCGAACTGTAACTCCAAAGAACGTACGTCTGTGAGATTGTCAGAGTGGTATTTTTTTCGATTCAGAAAGAATTGTATGGTGAATTCTCTCATTCTTCGTACACAATGAAAAGCAGGATGAAAAATCCCGTAGCTCAATCAGTCTCGCATGGCTCAAGGAGCTCTATAAAATAATGGAACTGGTTACCAAACAAGGATAGAATGATACAGTTTTTTGTTGTTCTTTTGTATATTCTTCCATTCTTCATGTAGGCCAGGGATGAACACTCTTGTCCAGTCACGAACGCTCATGAATCCCATCATGAATATCTACAGAACGCCAATGATTACATTCCTGCTAAAGTAAGAAAAAAGTCGATAACATGCAGACCAGGTGTGTCCACTTCAATCCACTGAGGGTCACAATGAGCCGAAGTTTCTCGTTCTCGACATCAAACCACAGTTGGGCTGAACAGAACTCCAGGCTTTGGTTACGTAAGGAGACATGTTCTTCCATCTTCAAGACCAGTGATTCCCGACATTTTCTTCTGTGGGACCCAAATTTTTATCATTGTAAACTCAGACGACACCCAATTTTCACCCCGATGTACTCAGGTCTAATTTTGTCCATTGCTTCTGGGACGCAACAGTCTATGTATCTCTCTTAGTGCACTCTTTTTTTCTTCTTGACTAATTCACCTTTTTCTTAAAGGACCTGCTGCCATTTTATCTCCCACTGCTTACGTTGCAAGCGCAGCCTCGTGTATACTGCAGACAGCATGTTCACGTTCAACATGGCCATGTCCTCGCAGTATTTTTAAATAGTTATTAAATTAGTTTTTTTTATCAATAAATGTTACACTTTTAATATAAATGTTTAAACTTAGAAGTTTTCGATTTTTAAAATGCCACTTAAAATCAAGAGGGCTTCATGAATCCCCATGAATGAATCTTCGGTGCTCCTCTGATTATGAATCACCATTGTAGACCACTTAACCACTAAGGGTTAGGTCTAGAGATGCTAATTCACCTCAAATGCATGTTTTTTGCAGGTGAACAGTGAGAACATCCAACCGCCACACAGAAAGAACCACAAGTTAACCACTGCACTGTGCAGCCCAAGAGGATGAATAAAATCCAATGCATTCAAAAGCATAGCAGGCTTATCGTATCTGATTGTGTCTCAGTGTGTTGTCGTACTTAATTCATTGGGCCACAGTTGCTTTCAGCTGCTATAGTAGCTACTTCAGACATACAAAGTTAATTACACTATCAGACTGTCAAAATATGAAGGTTTTTCTTTAAATGCCAATGTAAGTAATTATCAAACCAATAAAAACCATAATTCAGTTTTGAGACAAAGAAGGCATCACAAGAGTGGATTTCTTTATTGGCCAACCTAGATGCCGTCATATAGGTACGAGAGAGAAACCATGTGATTTAAACCATCTGTATTTTCTATTATACCCTTCAATCTTCACAGTAGTCTAGTTAAAAGAAAAGGAAAGTGTTCGGTTTCCTATTGTTCAAGAAAAACTGTTCCCCTGGAGTCTTTGAAATCCCCATGACAGCATGGTGTAGTTAAAAAATAAAGCAAAAAGTCAGAGGTACATGGGAGAGGAATTGGAGGCCTCGAGCCTCTCCCACGAGACTGCGGCTTTACAAATTCACATCGTTTCACGGCGTGACTTTAGCTCCTCTGCGTCAGGAGTCAGAGCGAGAAACTTAACTTCTATCGCCTTCTTTTTGAATCCAACAGACCCTCTGAGTGTCTGTTAATGGGGTCGCAAGTCAGTGTCACCAGGCATGTTTTATGCACTCACATGGCGCACAATCTTCACAGCAGGATTTATTTCATCTCCTATGGACAGACATCAATTTCTCCTTACATCCAGCTCAGCAGATCATATTCTTTCTTTGAAATTGAGCTGCACCTTCTGTTAATGTTTCGCATAAAGAAGGACCCTTGGAGTAGCGAATCGATTACAACACATTTATAGAGTATGTGGATTTATCCAAACTATATGAGACGATAAGCGTCAGAGGCGGGAAATATAAAAGAAAACTTGACGGTTTTACGCTCTACCATTCAGAAGACAAAAAATCGAGTTTCAAAGACCAACATCTTTTACGCGTAGGCCCATAAATCAGTTTGATCAGTATGGTGGAAGTGCAACACTTCACAGCAAGAATCTCCCAAACAAAAACAGCAATCCTTGAAGCTACAAGGCTGTTTGCTCAGTTGCTGCGATTAGCGTAGGAATAACATTGTGTTCCAGCTGGATTATAATCCATTTTCATTGTGTACGTCATTAAACAAAGGTAATAGCCATTAGCAGGTAATAAACCATATACACATACATATATTTCCTCCCGACAGTAAATTGCCCTTTTTCTTTCGAGAGGAAGATGTTTTTTTTCCTCTATATTTGTTTACAAAGTTTTTTTTTTGAAGATTTATTTATCTGAAGAAAGTAAAGGAAATGAAAAACAACTGAATATAAGCCCTGTCTCCACTTCCACAATCAATGCATTCACCTGAGAGATTTATTCTTTTCTGAGTGATTCTTTCTTCTTCTCTGCTATTTGGATGCAGATGGTTGGATTATTTTTTTTTTTTTTCAGACCTGAGGTCCTCAAACTAGAGCCCGGGACCCCTTTATGGGCCCCCAGTAATCACAGTGGCCATCCAAGGATTTGCACAAGCAGATTTGCACATCTCAAATAAAACCATAAAGACACATTTTGTGAAGTCGAGAGGAGACTTCAGAAACTCTGGTTATATTTTGAGTGGCCGTGTCCATCAGTGGCGGCTCTGTGTCGGTCGGTCGAGTGCTCGTCTCTCAATTGGCCTTTCTTTGCTGAAGTTTTGCTAAACTTTTAACATAAATTGCTCAGATTTAGTTGTAGTTTTTTTCATTCATCTAACTGAAGGATTTAGGAGCTTCAAGGCCAAACACTGAACTTGTTTACATATCTGCTTTGGGCTTTTTCTTAGTGTTGAAAGTTCATTTTCTTCTTCTTCTTTTTTTCATTTAGTTAATTTGCATCGGTTTGTTTTTGCAACACTACTTTCCTTTAGTCTATGTTGTATTCAAATCTGAATATTGCAATCGTAGCTCAACTGAAAAACAGTGATCCATCAATGAAAATGGTTATTAAAAGAAGTTATAGGTGTATTCATCAATAGATGAATGAGTAATCAACATACAATCCACAACCAATAGAAATGGTAATGCAGCAGCACCTCCACAGAAGGCCTGGCTACTAAACAATTGACTAGTGTTCAATTTTTTCATCAAATAGCTGTAACTGATTACATCTGAGGATTTCAAGGAGGCAATGAAGCCTATTTTGATCTCTGCTGATACCGACTGATCTATAATTTCCCAAGATTTCAGAGGGTTTTGTGGATTATCCTCCTTTCAAGTGCCAAATCATGTGATAACTAACACATCTGCTAACTAACAAAGTTTTCCCTGCTTTTACCTTTTATATTCTAAAATCAATTTCTGTGCACCACCACTGTCAAATGTCAATATTGACTGGCAAAAAAAGAAAGAAAACCTATTTGTACTGTCATTCGCATATCCTTACTGAAGTACAAAGTGAGGCAGAGACTGTCCTGCACATCACATAGGCACCAGAGACAAAAGGGAAAAAAGAGACTCCCCGTCGCATCCTCCGGTTCCACTGCTGTGAACTCAGCCTGGGAAACGAGACGGAGAAAAGGTACCGGCTCTAACGTATTGATGCACAGTGGGGAGTCGGGGGTTCTTTAATTGGAGGCTTTGTGATGTAGGAAGATTGCAGTTAAGAGAATTCACTAGTGCAGAATTAGAAGTTGAAGACAGTTAGTAGTAAACGCTTCTAAAAGCAAAGGAGTTACTTTACCTATTTGTGTAATTACAGATTTCCTGTTTACATGGTGAAATAACTCTGTAAGAATGACTTATCAATGTAAATAGAGCTCAGTTACCGTCTCAGTAATCCAATAATAATGCAGCAGTCAGCCTTGTGCGGGTCAGCATATCAACTGATAAAATTATTTACTCATTAAGTCTAGTAATAAACTGGAGGAAGATGTTCGAGAACAAGCAGCAATATATCCTGCAGGAGAGACGGAGACGTCTTATATAAAGATGAGCAAGTTGCATCTGTATCACAGCCATTGTGGATACAGATTAAAGTTAGTTACTTAGTCAGATATCTTTGTTGCTTTCAGGAGGACTGAGGTCCCATTATTTGACAAAGATCGACTGAAAATATAATGTTTTTTGCGTTTTTGTTTCAGAAAAGTTTCATGCTTAGACAGCAATGTTTTGAAAGCGATTGCTGTACACGTAGAAACAACATGGCAGTTGCTGTTGCCGTGTTTATGTAATAAAACCACCCATATTTTTCTTCGTCGTACTGCTTTAATGCGAGTAAGTGTAACCAGTAACAAGCTCAATAAAGCCTAACTAAGGCTCCGTTTACACAGTTTCATGCGTTTTTGTTTCAAAAACATTTGTGCATATGCGCAGTAGCAGCATTTCGGAAAGGTTGCATTTTCCCCTGCTTTCAGGGAGATGGATCATTTTCAAAAAGTTGCTTTTCAGTGGCTCCAACCACCATTGTCATTATTACCTTCAGCAATGAAAGTTAAAACCCAAAAAACTGCGTAAAAACGTCTCATACAAAATGGATGGGAGAGGCACCTCATGGAGGCGATCAAAGGAGATCAGTGTCTGTTGCCTTGGAGACGCTCCCTGCTCAGCGTTTCACACAGTGATGTAGCGACCTGAGCTACCGAGTTAACATCGATATGAGCTAGCGGCTAACATGCTAGCGATGCTGACTCATAACCGCAAACAAATGTGGCGTTTGCGAGTGCCCGTTCCAGTTATTATATCATCATCATCATCATCATCATCATCATCATCATCATTATGGTTATTGTTTTGTGTTTTATAATCACGTTTCATCACATGATATACGTAACATTTCCTGCAGCTAGTGGTCATCAGGGGGGCTCGCACAGCCGAGGGTACGGGGGGAATGCTCAGTGAATTATTGGCGAGAAGAGAGAGGTGAGACGGTTCCCAGTTTTGCCCGGCAGCTGATTGAAAGAGAGAAAGAAGGAAATCCTCTAATTTGAACTATTTATCTCCTGTGGATATTAGGCCTGGGGTAAGTACCTACACAGGATATTGAGCTCAATACTACACCCACACACACACACACACACACACACACACACACACACACACACACACACACACACACACACACACACACACACACACACACACACACACGCACTGGCTCCTCGGTTTCCTGCTCACCCAAGTGAAGGAGGGGATTAAGGATTTGATTCACTCCTGCCATTGTCTCTTCCACCTGCCAGATTCCTGCCTCTTAATCGGGCCAAAAGCATCTGACACGATGCACAGGTATTCTCCAAGCTTGCTCAAGGCTCCCACAAGGCGCCGTAAATGATTCCCTGAGGTGCTTTGAGTTGCCAGTGCGAAGGATTGGGAGGCTGCACATATTATGATTGGTGAATGTGTGCAGACAAGGCGATGCCAGAAGAAGGGATGTGTATCAGAGTTGTAATGACATCATCTGCACAGCCTGTGACAGTCGGGGCGATTTAGAGTGGGAAAGTGTCGGCTCTTGCCACGGATAATCACAGGCAAAGGTTTGAATGGATAATACAGATCAGGCAACATCAGTGAGATGCCGCATTCATTTCTGTGGCTTTGCCAAGTGTTTGTGTGAGTCGGTGACAACAAAAGCCTGGTTTCAAAGGTGGAGGATGAATGGTGATCTTGAAGGTATAGCCGCCTCTTGGCAAAAAGGTATTTTGTCCACCAGTCAGATGCGATTGCCTCTAAATTGTTTGAATCATTAGTTTGCGAGTTGCAATAAGTGTGACTGTTATTCAGAAGGAACACATAAAATAAGCAGGCATGTTAAATAATCCTTCCGGCTGCAGGCTTGTATTCAAACACAATGAAACCTGCCTTTTGTCTTATTGCAGGAATTAATTTATTGTTTGATTCGAGGAATTTCAGACCAGCTTTGAGGCGGTTTTTTCTCTTCTCATCACTTTAATCACAAACTCAAAGCCCGTCTTGCAATTATAGGGTGAATGAAATTGAATATTTATTTTAACTTTTGCAAGTCTGAATGCATCCCATAAACTTCCTTAAATATAATTTAAGGAAGTTTGTTAACTGTGTGTCTCATTTTAATAATTCACATTATGAAGGGCCCTTTTCTCAAATCACACCGGTTAATAGAGTGGGATAACTCTGCAGTTATTATGATCCATTCATCAAATCATTAATTTGTCTTTGTACCATCAGGATCTCCCTCCTGTTCCTCAGCATGTTGTTATTCTAACACATATTTCCAAAAAAAACTAAAGCTGAAGCACTGATGGATTTCTCCTGCGCTCCAATCAAAATGACATTTTCCTGCTTTTATAGTTGTCCATTTTTTTTTTTTTTTAATCTGTCAGGGCTTGGCAAGTCGTATTCTATTCAAAACTCAGACCACCTCAGTCCGAAAAGCAATTACAAGTGAGGGTTTCATTTTAATTTAAATAAGATTACATTACAGTGGCATAAAAAGGGGGCACTGTCTGGATGGGAAGAACACGAGTGCTCCCTTTTATCTGTCCTCCCAGCACTGGGATTGTGGGCAAAGACTTAACTGTATGAAGAAAGACTCTTTGTGTGTGCACGCATGCACATGCGTTCATGGGCACGTGCGTGTGCAAAAGACAAAGGTTGTATAGACAAGGGTATACTCGATGGATGCACATTCACATTGCGCCTATGTCTGGAACGCAGCTGAAAGCGACCAGCTCGCGGAGTATGCCTTGCTTGGAGACAGGAGAACAATTACTGCAATGCCTCGGGCTCAAATCAATATAAAAGGCCCGTGCTAAGCGACGTCGGTGACATAAGGCTACATGATGTGTCATTTTCAACTTTCATTTTCTCATTTCTTATGTCGCGTTTGTTACTTCCATGATCCTCCCTCTAATCCTCTCAGCCCCCGTATGTTTGTTGTTTTCTTTCTTCGATCAAAGCCACGGCAAACTGTGGGA
Organism: Lipophrys pholis; assembly: GCF_963383615.2. NCBI lineage: Eukaryota > Metazoa > Chordata > Actinopteri > Blenniiformes > Blenniidae > Lipophrys > Lipophrys pholis. The sequence continues at coordinate 5,139,003 of NC_137635.1, read as the reverse complement.
ATTCAGAGTATCAGTGAAAAGCATCCCAAGTATTTGGGGCTGGCTGGCTCATTACCTGGTCCGCGATGGGACGCCATGTCTGAGAAAGCCGTCAAACCAACTTTACGGTCTAGTTACTGCATGCAGCTCTCCCAAAGGTGAATTTTTGACTGAGATAGAGGCGCATCATGTTATAACTGTTTTATATTTTCTCTCTCTCTCTCTCTCTCTCTCTCTCTCTCTCTCTCTCTCTCTCTCTCTCTCTCTCTCTCTCTCTCTCCCCTCCAACTTTCTATTTGCCCATTCTTTCCTTTTTCTTGCCATCCTTGAATGCTTGAATGGAACAGCGGACGAACTTGGGATCGAGTTCATGGGTAAGACAACTTTCCATTGACTGCACTGAGTGCTCAATCATTTATGTGCCTTACATCTGTGAAATGCCGCATACAAAACACACAATCCAGCACAACAAGGCCACTCACCTTGGAAAATTAATGTGGGCCAGTCGCCATGGAAACACTGTGGCGGTGAATTAGGTGTATTCTGTCTGCATGAGGAACAGCACTGTTACAGAGGAGTGATGTAATGAGTGCGGGGCAAAGACAGACAGCAGCGATTCAAGCACTGTATTCTGCTGTCTTCTTTAAGTATGCAGCAGCATTATATTTGTTTTCTGCTATGTGCCATCAATTAATCTTGATTTCTGAAAGTCTGGTTGATTTTTAGTGAACCGAAGATATCTCATCTTTAAAAACCAAACTCTCTCTTTAATAATGATACACTGTTCTCTGTCCAGAGAGAACACACACTCTTCCCCCTCTACACACACACACACACACACAAACACCTGCATACATTCATCACCCTCCCTCCCTGACTGCACTCTGTTTTCCATTTCCTTCATCTTCTCCTTGCTCTCTGCCAGCGTTTGTGCATACATAACAGAAAACCAACACGGCGTGCTATGAAGTTTCCCATTTACATGACTTTGTACGCCGCTATCACGTCACACGTGTGGAGGAGCAGCCTGGCCGGCAAAGCAGCATTCCTCAGTTCACTGATTTTAATCTGGGGACTAAATTAGTTCAGAAAGCTGCCGCAGGTGGGCGGATGCATTAGAGAAAATGAGAACGGAATTGATCGATTGATAGCTGGACAGCTGACAGGCCAAAAGCTAAGGTAGTTTTCTTTTTCATGTTGACCTGAGCATGCTCATCTGCTTATTGTGACTTTCTCTCCTGTTTTATCCTAGAGGTTTATTTGATAGTAAGTCCAACATAAGATAGTCTGAGACAGGTAGTAAGAGTACAGCACAGCCTTGACTATTTCTTTTAAAAAATAGAATCTTGTCTTTTGATTTTCAAACCCAGCAGCTGAAGCTTTCTGTGTTTCACTAGTTTACTCTGATTTATTTCACTGAAAACCTTGTTTTGTCCCGGGGACTATTGCTTGATCTTCATTACAGTCTTTTATTCTAATCCAGCAGACGGTTATTACTGTGGCATAATTGTGCATATGTGATCATCTTGTGCTGGTTCAGTGCGACATAGTTTAAGTATGAACAGAGAATGTTCACTTTGTTCTGTTTCATCCAGCATCTAATTTCAAGAACGCCTGGTAGGCATCAGGCATAAAAGGCCTGTAATGGCTTTATGTACGCACTGCATGTCGGGTTTTTCCTCGCAGCCATTCAGCACAGCTTTGGAGGCTGCTGTTTTTAAGTTCAGATTTTGGAAAAGCCAGCTTCATCTATCAAAAAAGGCAGAGGCTTGTCTCAGGTGATGCGCCACATGACCACTGATGATATAGCAGCGGGGAAAGATATTCCTTTGTATTTCAAATCTGCAACTATTGAGAGGTCAATTCACTGAGAGAGAAGCTAAGGGAGTTTAGAAACACACACACACACACACACACACACACACACACACACACACACACATGCACGTACAGTTCATGTGAAATATTAATCAGCAGCAACTTCTATTGTACATTTAATAGCAACTGAAAATATATTTCTGAAAATGTGCTTGTATAACTTGGCGAAAGATCTGCAAGGTCAGAACATGTAATTTCCAACAACCAAAAGTAGTTACAACACCTTTTGTTGGGATATTTTACATACCCACTAGAGCCTAACAGCCATATGTGAAATATACTGCCACTTATAGTTTTATTTTATCGGGGGGGGGGGGTTCTTGCCTTGCTAAATTCAAAGTACTCAAATGAGGATTTCAGTAGGAGTTTGACAAAGACAAACTCTTGGCCACTACATTAATACACGAGAGTGGGCAAAATGTATAAAGAAATGGAATAAAATGCAGTCGAACGCGACGTCACGGCAAACTGCAACTTCAAAAGGCGGCATGGAAGTAAATCAAAACTCCTCTGATAAGATTAATTTCACACAAGGTTTCATTGTACTGAAACACATTTGTTTGTAACAGTGGCCAATGAGTATAGACCAGTGCATTTTATTTGTTGTTAACTATCTTTGAACATTGGTTGTGTCCAAATCACATATTCAGTGCCAAATATGAAATCGTTTCTGAGTTGTTCGTTTTCTTGCAGAAATTGCCACAAATCCATTCTACCTTCCACAGTAGATTTGGATGCCCTTCCTATCATAACCAGGATTCAAATCCAGGTTGCCCTATGCTCTTAAGGGCAAGACTTAACCTAAATGATTTCTTAATTTGCTTTGATTTAAATGAGATTATCAAATGCAAAAAGCATTTTTGCGAGAAATCACCCACATATAAATCTGTCAGTTTATTAAATATTAACAATAGTTGATACAGTGTGTGTTAATCCTATGCTTATGTGAGCTATATGTATGCATTAAAAACTTCCTTTTTTTTTTTTTTTTTTGCCTCATGGATTTGTTCGGATGTCATCTTTTTCTATTGCCAGAGGCTTTCTTACATTTAAGATGTTTTCCCCCAGTTTGAACTCGGCAGTTACAGCACGCCGCCCCCTAAATGTGTTGATGCAGCACTAATGTAAAGCAAAGGAAGAAAGGGATAAGTGCTTGGTTGCACTCTAGCGTTATCTTTGACCAAAGGAAGCTCTCCGACAGGGACGGTTGGAGTCTCAGCCCTTAAAACAAGAGTTGGAGGAAGTTGATAAACCTGAGCAGACAAGCACAGAAGAAGACCTCCCGGGACAGTTCTCTGTTGACAACATCAAAAGCCACAGACAAGCCTTCAAAGGTCATGAACAGGATGCAGCGTTGTTTTCAGCACTTTTTCTTCAGTTGTCAAAGTGGTGAGATCAGACACAAGGGAGTTCATTGTTTTTGAGTGATTGAGTGATTGAGTGACACCACCTGAGGTTGTGTCAGGTCACGAACAACAGTTGGACAGAAAAGTTCCTCTGCTATAGGCTACATGCCTAGAAGGATGCAGGTGCTCATTTCGGTCGCACGCAAGATTTGGCAGGAGGCTTTTTGATAGTTCAGCACATGCAGAATGCACCACCCCGCACCATGCAGCGTGGCAAGTAGTGCAGCGCCACAATCCAGCTGCTCACACAGACAGATATCTGCTTGGATCAACTGCTACTTGTCCCAGCTGCTTGTGACCTTAAGCCTCTGCTGCTGATGTGCACGGGTCTGACAAGAAGCTCCGGGAGCATTCATTTGCTGCTAATTCCCCTGTCGCCATCAGTCTCTGAATGCTGACACACACACACACACACGCATGCACGCACGCACACACACTCAGTGTGGCCCCTGCTGTGCAGGCAGTCCACTGGTGTTGCCTGCTGGGTTTGTCTGAACGAAATGATTATCACACTTCAGTTAGCACATGTCACTGAGCCCTGCCTGTGTCTGCCATGTCCCTATCCCATGCTCAAACACTGACATTTACTGACAGCGGCATTGGTCGCGTTATGCTAATGCCGATTGTGCACGTCTGTGTGCGGTCCTGTGTGTCGCCATCCGGTTCATGCGTGTTTGGTGTGTTAATTCATTGCACGATCACGGCCCATAATGTTTGTGTCACAGTGGAAATTCTATGGCCTGAACTGTTTTCTGTCCTCTGCAGAGAGTGGTGACACCTACCAGAGGCAGGTGCTGTCCATCTTCAGCATCGCCTCCGGGATCTGTCTTCTAGGAGTGGCATGTATGGCTCTCTACCGCCGCAACAAGTGAGTGATGCCAGCCAGAGCCACATTAGTGGAAGATGCCCCCGGCTGTGCAGAAAGAGCACTTTACTATCATGGCATGAAGCCCAATGAAATCTTAAGTGTGAGTCAGCTAGAGGATGTTTTAGCAAGGGATCAAATCGAAATTGTGTAGGGTGCATTTGGGACAGGTTCTCATGTAAGATTTATTTGTAAAGTGGTTTTAACAAGCAGGTGTGTCGCAAAACGCAGCACATAAAAACAACACATGCAGACATGCCAAGAGCAAGGGTGAGTTCAGAAACATTAAACCCCGAAAGTGTGTTTATGTGCATGCATGTGTACATGAGGGAGGGCAGTAAGACATGGCACAAATAGAAGCTGCCAAGTCAATAACTCAAAGACAAAGAAAAGAAATGCAGATAAATTAAAAGTTAAAAAATTAAAAAGAAAAAAAAAGGATGACACAGTAAAAAGGAGAGTATGCCCATTAAAGTGAATACTCAATAAAATGGCAGTCAGTTGCTCCCTCAGCAAAACAATGAATGTACCAAACCCACACATCTTGTTATTTCACAAAGACTTTTTTACTATTTTTATTATGCAGATAATATAAATCAAAGCATTTTTTTAAATGTGTGTTTGCACAGTTTAGTAGCTACACAAGAAAAGAAACAAGATACCAAGTATCACAGTCAGGCTGATGTCTCTCAAAATGCCATCATCAATTGTTGATTATCAGAGGAATTTTATTTGGTAATAACGATCATGGTTTGCAATACAAAATCAGAAGGATGGATGTAGATCAGCGTGGGGTGGGCCTTCCCTGAGGGGTGTAGCAGCAGGATAAATGTTTGGCTCAGGGGGAGGCCTTTTTCAAGAATTATCTTTTTTTTCTTCTTCTTAATTCTTGTGAAGAAATCGTGATAATGAGTCAAATCAACAGGAAAAACCCTTGCGGATGAATCTTAAGTGTAGAAGAGATATGAAAACGTACTAGATATTTGATTTGTATGTAAAAGAACAGAAAACTACTACTTTGCGTGAGATTAGGGATAAGCATGCATGAGAGTGGTTAAAGCTATGTGGAGGGCAAGGGCTCATCCTCCCACACTTTAAACTCTTAAATGCATCTATACAGGCTGCTATCGTGGCTGCTATTACTTTTTCATGTCACAGCATCCCTCCGAGCCATCACTTATTTCCAGTTTCATTTCTTGTTCTTCAAACCAGTTTAGTCATTTGCTTTTTTCCCCAACGTCTTGGGGGGGGGGGTCCTTTTCTCAGGAATCATTTAATAGGCCTTGGCTGCAGTGGGAGTTTAGCAACCGAGTACTTAAAAATGAACATTTAATGGTGAATTAACATTTAATCCAAAAGTCCTGAGCAACAATTAATTTTTAATCCAATCAAAGTTTAATCCAGAATGAAAGAACACTATCATCTTTTTTTATTTAGCATAGCTAATGCACATAGCAAGCGTAGCTGAAGCCCTCTCCTGGACTTTGGCCTTGTCATGGCAGAAGGGCTTGTGTGGTCCGGTGATCTTCAGAGCTATGCCATCTGAAGCACATGCTCCTGGTAGGACCACACAAGGCGAATAGATCTGGAGTGAAGGCCCTGGTAAACACGTCCAAACCGCTTGTGGTCCCCCCAGGAGAGCTGGAGGAAGTTGCAGGGGACAGAGATGTCCAGGCCTCTTTGTTCACTATACTGCCACTGCGACTCCACATGAACTAGGAAGATGGGTGGATGGATAGATGGATGGATGGCTAAAGCAAAGCATTTCACGTCTTGGTCTTACATTTTGTTTGCTCATGAAAGCTTCTTTTTTTTTTTATTTCAGTAGCAGTTACACTGGGTGTGTGAAAAACAAATAAAGCAGGAAAAGTGTAACTGAAGCCAGGAGACTGGAACATCTGCCAAAGGAGACTTCCTCTGTCTCAGATTATCATGGTTCAAACATATAGGAGTGAGAAATTAACACCAACTCTGCTTATCCTCATTCTGGAAAGTCTCTCGTTTTCCCAGACAATATTTGCACAAAGTCATGTAATGTACATTTCATGGTACATTGCCTTGATTACATTTTCACTTGTGCAAACCATGTCTCCCCCGACGCTCCCTTTGTAGCTTTTTTGTTGTTGTTTTTCACCGCCGTCAATCCTTCAGCCAAAGCTCTTTGACCTTTAAAGCACACACACAATGACAGTAGATGATGAAGGCTTTGGATTAGGTGTTGCCAGAGAAAACCTGTGATCAATAAAATCGCATATGTCCATTAGATATAAGATCATACAGGCCTATAAAGAAAGGTAAAACATGTACATTTATTTGAATAGCATATTTTAGCAAGAGACAATGAGAGTGCTTTACATTAACCTTTAAATGGGTTTATTAGGCTGTGTTCTGGACCTTTTCTTTGGAAAAGTCTTTCTTACTGTCAGCCAGTGCACCTTGGTGAGGCTTTATATTACTACATCTGATACTATATTTGATTATAAACAATAAAGCTGACGTTGAAGGCACTGATTTTCAAATGGGCACCTAATGCATGTAAAAGTACTCCAGTACTGACTCAATAATGTGCAGGATGTGACACTGAAAGACCTTCAACAAGAATCAACTCAAAAATGTTATGCTGCTTAACAGATGTTTTTTTAGCACTAAATTGTGAAGAATAAGCCATTTTATTTCTTAAAATATCCAACAACGCTGGATTATCAGAACTCTATAAATGGTTAAAATGAAAGTGAATGGATTGGTCTCTGTATAAGGCCATATACACACTGTATCTCCAGACTTGTGGCTTGAGTGCTTCAGAAATAAAGGGCAGTCAATAAATATGATCACCTTGCTGTACGGTGTTTGTAAAGGTCTGACTAAATGAATCCAGGAAATCAATAACTGTATTAATAACCGTTATCAGTGTGTGTTATCATTACAGAGAAAATCACAACACATATTGCCAGACGTTATCTTGTCAGCACCGTCACCGTGGTCATCTGTCCGCTTTAATTGCTTTTTCTTTTTTTTTTACTGCTTGATGGATATCCCCCCTGTTAACTGGCGGTCCTCAAACAGCTCTTGATTGTCTCCTTAGTCCGGCTCTTATTTTGCAGTCGTCATCCCTTTCTTCTTTGTCGTGCTTCCCCCCCCTCCCGCAGGAGACACCGGGAAAAACTCCAGGCTCATTTCTCCGATAGCCGCAGCCTGAGAGACTGCAGTGTCAACGCCTCTGGTCTCATGTCCAAATCCGCTCCCAGGCTTCAGTACAGCCTTCAGCTCCAAAAGGTCAGTTCACACCTATTATAGATTTATTTCCACTCACATCTGAATCATCATAATAGTACAGCAATTTATAAATAGAGGACAGAGTTTCGAGCGCTGGACGGACGGACGCTTGATGTGTGTCTTTTGTTCGCACTCGCGTCTGACATGGGTTGAGAGGCAGGTGGAGTAATTATGGAAAGAATAAACGCTTTGTGCATTTTTCTCAAAATGTGATTGTCAGACTCGTGTGAGATACTATAGATGTGACAAAGATCCTGAAGCCGCCATGCAAGCGCGGAAACGACACCAAGAGAGAATAATGAGCAAGTGTTTCCAAACTGCATTCACTCTGTGAATCTGGGTGAGAGCTACACTTTCTGTCAAAGGATCAAGAGGTTTGAACAAAATGTAATGCTGAACCAGCTTCGATGCGTGCAGGCAAAAAAAACATAGAGAAAACACTGTTACGCAAGGCATTTATTGATTGATGAAGCAATGCGATAACAGGACAGATTAGTGACAAAGAACAAAAGTCATAAAGGGGAAAATGTTATTTGTGAAGCTGTTTTTCTCAATAAAATTTTTTTTAAAAATCACAAAGACATTGACTCGGCAAAGTCGAAACAAATGCAAGTTGTAAGCCCAGAATAAATAGTAGCTTTATAAGAATCCTGAGTCTGCAGAAGCAAACAGCAGATTCAAGAATCGACTCACACATCTATAGCAAAGCAGGTGAATGATGTAGATGGCACTGATAGGGAAAATGTCTCCACAGAAAGGTAATTGCACCCTAATGCACACTTGTGAGAGTCTCATCAAAAGAGTGTAATTGCTCACCATAATGCATTAGCACTTTCATGAATGCACCCTCTGTGTTTGGCGTCAGAAAAATGGGCACATACAGTATTTTTACTTAATTATTTTCCACTGTGATTTTCTTGAATAAGGTGCTAAGATCTGTACTCCCCCCCCACACACACACCTTCACAGCTCTCTTTTGTTGTTTGCAGAAATTAAATGTATTACTATGTTTCCATCAATTACTCAATAAAACGTGCACATCATCTATAATGCTCCACACATTTCTGCAGTATTTACATTTAATTCTGTACATAATGTAAGAAGGTTCTGAGCATGCTCGATGCTGATTGCAAAACAAGATGACATTATAATCTATCTTCTGGGCATTCGTGCCGATAACATGATTAACTGTCTTCTCCCATACGGAGATGCATTTGTTTTTGTTCGAAATATCTCATTCAGACTCAGCCTTGTTGTGTTATCTCCGGGTTTAGCCTTTTCTGAGGCTTCTTAATAATGCAACAGTGTCTAGTGTCACTGGACCAAACACCCCTCCAGCGAGCCCCACCCACACGGAACTGCAGTTGGCACAATGTAAAAGCTTTTCAAGGGTGTCGACGGAAATTATGGCTTTGAGCAGTTGACAGCTCAGTCGCGGTATGTTTGATGGAAACGTTAAGAGAACTGGTAAGTACTCAGATTCAAGTAAAGAAAAATAACATGATTCCCAAACACATTGGTGTTGAGACTCCAAAACAGTCTGAGCACACCAGAGCCCAGTCTGATGTTTTTTCAGAGAGTTGCCCTTAGCAAGCCATTGAATTAACACCATGACCGTGAGATTGTGATGACAGGAATGTATGAGGGCTCAGCATGGAGTGAAGCCCTATATCGAGCCACAAAATGCTTTCCGCGCTGGACACAGGAAGAAAGCAGGCAGGAAGGATGAAAATAAAAGGCAGTAATAACACAACACCGAAACAGAAGCTATAATAGAACAGTGTGAGGGAAGCTTAAGGTGGGATGTGAAAGATCTGTGGCTGTAAGTACCCAGGAGGGGGCATGAGCTGAAAAGACCAAAGAAAGATTAACAAGTGAAACCTATTTTTCCACAGATTTGACATAGCGACCCCCAGACCACTGCTTCTCCTCCTCCCACTCCTTCGGCTTGCAACCATCCAGAGAGAGGACGTGCTGTGGGTGGTGCGGTCCCACAAGTTCTCCGTTCTCTTTAAAGTTGAACTGGCAAAATGAAAATGCTCTACACGGAAGAACAGAGCACAGTGTTCTTAAAGAGGCTCAAAACATTTGCTGTAAAGATGCATAACTCAGCATCAGGGTGCGTGTGCGTGTGTTCAAGGCGGTAGGGTGGACGAGTGCAGTGAGCCAGAAACAAAAGGCTGGCTCTGTCGGGGCAGGTGCAGAGAGGAGAATAAAGCTCAAGTCCATTTTGGTCATTGTCTTCCACACCGACTGTATGATAAAGTGGTGCATTGCCCCATTGTATTTAACCCCCTCAAAAATATGTTGGCCCCTTGAACTGTGGTGTAGACCGAGGCATTTTCCCCTCACGGTGTGCTGCACAGAAATGCAAAGACGTACTCTGTATGCTGACATGAGTATAACAGAGTGATTTCTCAGGCTGTGTCCAAAGTCTGAGACAGAGGCTACTAAACCCGGTGTGCTATACTTAAAATAGACACCTGAGCACCTGCACTGCCTTTACACTGGATGTACTCTACGGCCGTCAACTCTCATACCTGACTTGTCCCTGCACCTGTCTTGAAAAGCATTTATAGATATTTTTGTCTGTTCCATCTGTAATTGTAAATGCATGTACATATTTGCACATCTGGAACATTTCTATACATATGTTCCCTCCATCTGTAAATTCTGAGCAGGACGAGCTATGCAAATTGCACACCCTCCTGTACACGACTAATTCACACTCCCAAGAAATGTGTGGGAATGTACGAGTCCCTTTGAAATACTTCGAAGAAAACTCACTAGATATAAACAAATGGAAAAGGTATTACAATGTTAAACACTTCCTGTCTCTAAAGAGATTAAAATCAACACTTCTGTGGTGGTGAAATTGTGTCTGAAATTAAAAGAGATGGAGTATGCACTCATCAGACACACTGCACTGAAGCAGACATACACCAACTTGAAGGAATAGGGACACTGGCTATATGCACAAGCCAAAGAAACTCTCTTTCCATCAAGTGGTAGCTGGAGTGGTGCTAACTAACCAGACTTGCCTTATTCTAAGAGACTGAGTCGCCCTCAGGAGTGAGCATACTGTATGAATACTTTATGGAGACAGAGAATGGTAAGGGCCCCAGAACAGAGCCTTGTGTTCCAAAGTTCTGTGAAATGTGACCTCAGAATATTTTGCTGAAAGCTCTGGTGTGTTGCAAAGCCAGGCTCCCTTGCACCAAAGTAAATTTCACAATACTCTGAAGTTGCATGTTGTCAAAGACTCAGTGGCTGGCTGTCAACAAGATTTCACATTGAGAAAAAACATCAATTCTTGATCATGAAACTATTTTCGAACACAAGACCATTCCTTTTTTAACCGTGTGGTTCTCATCAAATCAATTTGAGCGCCTCTTCTTGATGCTTGAAATGTAAACATTCGGGACCCCAAGTGAACATTTAAATGAGCAGCAGCAAATCAATGAATTGGCTGCCTGCTCTCCTCTTAACCATGCTAAAATGAGGAGATAGTTTGTCAAGTGTCTGACAAACTCAAGTTGATATGCCTTAGAGATTGATCCAGTGTGCCAGGAAATGAATAATGAATATTAGCCAGTGGTTTAGAAAGACTGTTGTATCAACTGAAGAGGTGATATAAAAGCTTCATGATTATTAAAAGGACAGGCAGTGGAAGCCAAATGCAAACGTGGGTTGAACAAAAAAAACAATCTTTAATAGATGAAGAAACATCTACTAGAACAAAAACCAAATGAGAGAACGCACCCTGAATAGAAAATACAAGTAAACAAGGGAAAGTCAATATGGATCTGGGAAACATAGCAGGTACACAGACATGAGCTTAATGGCACATTGGTAATGTATGAATGGAAACAACAACAACAAAAAAAGCACTGGGCAAATGTTGCTGTCTTACACGATGATGCAGTGTCCTGTGCTGCATACAACCCATGTTAGATTACTTGTGTGGACTTTTTACAATATAATTGCCAAACAGTGCAATAAATGTGTTGTAACAGTCAAAACAGTGACGGGAATTCCTCCTCTCTGCACATAAATTTCAACAGCGAGGATAAGGAGCATAATGTCCTCTTTAGACGATCATCAAACTGGATGTTTGCAAGTGGACTGAGACCTGCCTTTCAGGAGGGCTCGGCCCACTTGTTTGGAGTGCACCAGGCAGCAGATGGAAGCATAAATGAAATGCACTAACACAGCAACTTTATTAGGGTGTTAAATGTGAACAACGCATACGGAGGCAGGTAACACAGAGTGACTGACAACGACTCTAGGACAGACACAGAATAGTAATACACAAGATTAATTAAGGCGATAAGACCACAAACACACCTCACGTAAAAGGAATGAGGAACAGGTGGGACAGGAGATCAGAAAAGTAGAAGTTAAGACATAAGAAGAACAGCTCAAGTAGACACTGACAACCAAATGCATAAAAACAAGGTTTCACACTACAGCTGTGAGACTCATGCAGCTTGAATTCTAATAATGCAGTCGACATGCTAGTGTGTCATAATACCATTACAATTTTGGGGGGGAAATAGTAAAGGTTAAAAAATGTGTTTGCTTCTAGCAGTGGTCACACTTTACACCCGCCCAGTTTTAACAGTAAACTACACAGAGCTGTGTTTTGTGCTGCCAGCCCAAGCACTGTCCTTGTTAAAGAATGGTCAAATATCCCATTATACACAGTTCAGGACCTGTGATTTGGTAGTAATCCAAGACGGATTATGGTGCTGCTCTGAATGCATAGGTTTCCCTTGCTCTTCATTATGTAGGTTATAGTCAACATATTGATAGATTTCTCTGTTACTCTCTCACGCGGTTGTGTGTGTCCCCCCCCAATAAAAATCCACGTTGCGTCGTGTTTATCCAAGGCTTTCACAAGTGGCGTAAAACAAGGCATAAGTGAGATAGGAAGGTAAAAACTGTAATGGGTTACGCCACACAGGTCTGCCATTGCCTGCCACAAGCCATTTATTTTATCCTCTGACATACACATCATCCTCCAGGAAAGTTTACCATGGCAATTGTTTTGGAAAGTCAGGTGTTCTTCGCCCGCAGGGCATATGAGAGGGTGGCCAAAATGATTCTATTTTCTTGCACAACTGGTGAACAGCGGTAACAGCCCCCTCTGGGATTCAGGGGTGTAAGGGAGAAAAAGAGGCTTATTGGGCACGGGAACCCTGGGCCAGCTCTAAGTCACATGCAATTGCTTTAATGATGTACAATCAGAAAGAGAGAGAGGGCAATGCGGGAAGTACTGTAGCTGGAATAACAGAATTATCTGAGGATTTAGTGTTTCAGAGGGTGGGGGGGGGGGGGGGGCACTTAGGGCATTCATGGTCACAGTGCCACAGCTCTGACTGGAGCCTGTTGTAAGATAATGGTGTTAATTTTGATAAGAATAAAAGAAGAAGAATCGAGTGTGGGAATTCTTTAGGAAACCATTAATGTAATCTTGCGAAGGATTAATTCTTGAGTGAAGCTGGAGTCCTGTGCGGCTCAATGTGGAGTTTATTCACAGAGTGTTCCCCTTCTAATCTGCAGTTTAAAGTGTAAAATGCAATTAAAGGCACGCTGCCCGACTAAGGGAGGATACATCAGCAAGAGAACATCCTCAACCTGGCTGGGGATTGCTGTTAAGCCACACACAGAATTATCAGCGTTACGTATTATATCCAGAGTTTGTTCTTTGCGTTTACTTCCTTATCGGCTTACACTCCTGACATGGTTTTGATTGCGATCATTACAACAAAGAAATGTAACAGGACTTCATGTCGGACAAGGTTAATAGTACAGATTAACCCTGAGCCCATTACAGTTGTGTTTTGTCACTGACTGTATGTACGACGTTTCTTCATTTTTCCGCAGAGCTGCACTGCTCACGGATCTTCTGTTAAAGGCGTCACGGTGGCACCAGGCACATCATCGGTGGCGCCGCCCATTCTCAGCAAGGCGCTGTCGAAAGGAAAACGCTTCAGGTGAATATACGGTGTATTCTTATTTCCAGCGCTGTTTCATATCCTTCACCCCGTCAGCCTGTAGCAAGATATAAGAGGTAGCCAAGTGTGAAATTTAATCATTGCCGTATAATGCTGGATATAGACTTCCAAATAATAAACAGAGGGATTTATGATGATTATAAAGGGGAGTAACTATGTTAATATATATCATGGATACCATCCCAGTACCGTAAGCCGAATGTCTGTGTGCACATCCTCATCTAACCTCGGGCATTTTTCAGAAGGGGATTATTGGTTTATGTACTTTGATAGAATCAGAATTACAGGCTGTCAAAGTAGTTGGGCATGTAGACGTCTTTATTTAAGTGGCATTCGAGTAAACTGTGGAGTGATTAAATGTTTACCCGGGCAGACTCTAAAACAACTGGTTGCACCAAGAGAAGAGGAGACGTCCTCAGTGGGTGAGGCGGGTTTTTTTTTATTTTTAATGTGCAGAGTTAAACATTGACTCAACCAAGTTCTTTTCATGCCACCCTTCAAGTTTCAACAAAAATAAACAAAAAATTGTTGCTACAAGGGGATCTTAGACGCAGCTATGCTTTGTGATCACAGCCGTCAGTATCAAACAGTGCCATTTCAAATCTGCGGAGGAACACAGGGATGTGGGCATGCTACAATGGCCCGATCCCAGGATGTTTTCAGAGAGGCTTGATTTGCTTTGATGATATGGGTGCAGGCACACTTTGACAGTTAATGACGTTCAGCCACTCAACTTGCAGGAACTCCTGTGACCAAAATGTATTTCCCCCAACACTCATTACAATAGTTAAAGGCAAATTAAAAAAAAAAAAAAAAAAAAAACAACCCTCATTGCTAATGATGTCGGCCTTTAATTCATTCTCATTGAGCGGAGCAGCAGGCAGAGTCACCGCCAGGTAACGACAGAGAACAGGTTGTGTATACGTTTCCACACGTTTATTTAAACTCTCATTACGATGCCTTATGCATTACCCACGTTCTCAGCTTTATGAAGCGATAACACAGTTTATATGATGTACAGTAATTAAAGCAAGCTGAGATAATTCAGAAGTTGATCGTACGCAGACAGAGATTGTGCATGTGCGTGTATAGACAGAGGGAGTTTTTATACGCCTGTGACATCTTGACTGAAAACTCCACCGTGGAGCAGTTGTTCTGTTTTAATGGACCTGTGCTGTGTCACAGAGGAAAGTTTTTGTTTTGTTTTTTTCTTTGAAAAGGTTGTCACATATGGCTGCAGGGACAGTACCGAGTCCTCCTGGCTTTTTACTCTCCACGCTGTCATGCAGGTGCCTCACGGAGGGCGGCTGACAGTCAATCATCTGTTCAGCTTGTTCTCAGAGTCGGAGGAGGCAGGGGAGAACGAGACATTGATGGATGATGTTGAGATGCCTTCAGCCATTGACCTGAAACCTGGACCCTATCAGGAGCTATCAGGAGAAATGCCCCATAAAAGCATATCAATAGGGGCCATCAATATTGCTGCAAATGGTTACCTGTGCATATTCTGACTCATCATTTGAATGCGAGAGTGAGGGAACCACACACATAATAGGATAAAACAATTCACCTCCCGTCACAGCTGCATTAGTGACGTTTTTAAGCCGCAAACTAGATAAAGCTAAACGCTAAAATTGGCATAATGACTATGCTGGTGTTTGGATGCTCCAAATGTTTACTGCAATTGTTTTGGCCGTGCCACGATCCACCATGTTGATTATGCTCATAGTCCTTCACCTGCACTGTCTGTGCCGACACTCATCGAGGAAGGACAGATAATTTAGTTTTCTGCCTGCTGCAAACTGAATGGCTAGCGTTGCATTGCAGCCATTGATTTATCAAACCGGCTCGGTGAGTTGATGGACGCTGCGGAGGCTCTGCCCTCTATTATCATAGCAGTCTATTCTTGTTATCAATCTCACTGCTAAGCCAATAAGAATCCCGCCTCGGGTTTTTCAACTGTTCTGGAAAGAAACTGTGTTTGAATAGCAAAATATAAGAAGGTCTAAATCATTACAATTGCATGTCGGATTTATAATATTTTTAAGTTCTGAGTTGCTGTGGCAAAAAGAAGGCCGTATGCAGTCAAGTGTGGGTCAGGAAGCTAATACACCGCGCATATGCCTCTATAAAGACAACACAGTGGGTTTTTGGGGCTTGCCCTGGAGCCACATGTGCCTCTTCAGACTTTTTTTTTGCGACTCCCTGAAGCTTTTACAAAATTATACCTGAATAAAAATCTTAGCTTATTTTCATTATACTGACACAACAGAGTAATTTTTAAAAGGACTCTCAACCTTTGGCTAAAAATGGCTGTTAAAAAAGGTGACAAAAACGGCTCTTTGATATCCACCTTTAAAATCAAATAAAGTAAATCCTGTCACTTTGTCATGAATTAAATGTGCAAATCTGTGAAGGAAAAACACTCCTATAGTCTATTGTTTATTCAGTGATGCCTTATTTCAGTACTTTCATTATATTACATCATATATAAATATGCCTTATCTATGTGGGTAGGAGATTCAATTCAAACAAAATAACCTTTGTCTATAACCAAAGACCAATTCAGATCTGTTTTAACATGTCTAAAAACAAAATAAATCTCTCTTTGACATTCAGTGGTACAAATAGGACAAATTATAAATTAGGAAATAATGTTCTGGATAAGTATTTACTTTTGAAAAAAAATCAGCTTTAAACATTATCTTGCTGAATCCTTTTTTAATAGAGTAAGAGAAACAACAAAGCAGTAGCCCCACAAAGACATTAGTTTAACGAACTAAAAATAAATGTACTTTGCTTAATGGCTCCATGTGAGCTCTGGGGTCTTTTTTAGACAACAGGCACATATGCGTCAGTTTGCACACACTCCACCTCGCATTTGTACTGACTGAGATGTTAAATTGGGTATTGTTTTTCTTTAGTTTCTCTGAAACGCAGCGCTTTCATTTTTCCATGCAGGCTATTTGAGCTTTGATTCCATATTGTTACATACTGAACCTGCTTCCGTCTCCTTCCTGTTTGTGGATTGTAATAGAGCCGCCCACAAGGCAGTCGACATACTGTGCAAAGTGCCAATCAAGAAATCATGTCTGCATAATAAACATACAGGCAGACCTTATATTAGCACATATCAGCTAAATACACATATATTGCTTAAATGTTAAGTTAATTTGGGGTTTTACTGACTCAAATACAATGTTTGCATGTCTGCAGGCTTGCTATCGGTAATCACAAAGTGCACCTTCGACGGGTGAGAAAAGTGGTTTCACAAGAAATTGGTCACGATCAACAAATAAAATGTTCTCGCTCACGGAGTACCTCCAAAGATATTATGATTCATTCTTTCTCTGTGCAAAATGCCACTTCAACTCACTGTTGTCAAGACATTTCATTATGAACCACAAATGTCATCTGCACAGTGGCACTAGAGGAAAAGTGACAGGATCACATTAGCATCAGTGGGATTCATCCTCTGGGGAAACCAGGTGTCTTTACAAAATGCTGTTTCATTTCATCCAGCAGCTTTGATCCAGACATTTTTTCACTGGGAACTAAAAGAGCTGGTCCACCTGAAGACTGACATCAAGTGTCATATGAAGAGGCCTGGCTAACAAGAAATGTGTTCATGAATTTACATTTGAAGTACTCAGACCAAGACGGTCATTGCAAAGGCCGGTGCGAGAAAAATGAACAAATCAATCACTTTCACCTTAATCATTTCCATTTGATATTTTCTGAATGAAGTAACAGGCGGCGGCTCTCTCTGTTCCGTCTGTCCTTGGGCATATTTTTGCATCTCTCATAGAAATAGCATCACACTGCAAGAAGTCAATCATTGTTTTCATTTGTGCTGCTGTGGATTAAATCAATCACTGCCTTTGTCTCGACTGGATGGGGGAAATTGTAAGTACGTAAGCTAATCAATATCCTCATATGGAGTAGGTGATTTTTTTTAAAAAAAATTTCCACCTGCTGAGAGGGAAACAGGCTCAGTATCCATAGTGAACATTATGGATGATATGTGGGTGTAGCCTGCTGTTTCTGTGAAGAAGGATGTCGATTCTGCGCATGTCCCATCCTGTTTATAACTCAGCTCAGGTCCTTTGTCACATGCCATTTTCCCACTGTCTCTCAGTGTTTCTCGTTCCTCCCCGATATGTCCAGGAGAGGCGACGAACAGCCAGCAACTGGTTAAAATGTGTGCTGGATTACTCTCCCAGCCAGGCTTAGTCATCCACATCCTGAGGCTGTAGAGTTTTGGTGAATTGTGGAGATAAGCAGCTGCAGTCCCGTTTTAAACATTTAACACTAATAATCACAACAGACAAAAACATTTTACAATTTTCCGGCTTGCAGTTAATTCTAATTTAAAATAAAATTTAATCAGCATGCACCATACCAGGTAACAAAACTGCCTTAATTCAGCTTTATTCATATCAACTTTTACAACATCTGTCGATAGGAAAGCTAATTAAAGCAAAAGCTCGAGCCAATATCATGCTCATAATTTCACAGCAATGAACATCGCGAAAGTAATAAAGCTGAGCATTATTTATAGTCTTCAGTCAGCTGTCAAATCATACCAGAATTGTTTTACAGTACATTTTCAAGGAATTAAGTGAATTAAAATTTTTAATTATAGGTACAATATATCATATTTAGTGGTTTAAACCTTGAAAATTTAATCAAATCAAATAACATTCCGTCTACATATGCAGTTGGACTGAAGACAAATTTGAGTGCAGAGACTCACTACTGCCACCTAGCTAATGTACAAAAGTACCATTACTAAAACGTTGTATACTGTATTCTGAAGCCTTTATACCATATTTGGGAACTTCTGCATATTCTGAGTCGCTTTATTGTAATACTGTAATAACAATCTATAGCTACGCTAAACAGATGCATCTTTTCCTTTTTATCATTTCGGCTGATTTATGATTTGAACAATGAAAAACCACAAAAAAACGTGAACAAGTCTTTGAATATTTGCCTCCAACGTATTAGGTATGTCATATATATGACAAAATATTAAATATATTATGAAACAGTCGTGTTCAATTACATGTATTGTTCTACTTTTATAGAAATCCAGAAAGAAACGTGTCAAAATCAGAGACTTTTCAAGCTATATTTCATTAAATATGTGTGCGACTGGTCAGTGAGATGCTTTTCGACATATTTCAGCCTGTTGAAAAAGCTAGGCACTACTTTAAAAAATAGTTTGCAAATGTTGACAATTTGGTACTGTGTCAGTTTCACAGTTCCCAAATTATTCAACAGCCAAAACCAAGCTTAAAGAATGATTGTCACTGATTTGTTTCGCACTTCAATACAAATAAGTTGTTTACCCGACACTAATAATAAGCCTCAAATCTTTTCTGGTGGTTAGATTCAACACAATCAAGTGACCCCAAGGAGCAAGTAACAATCAGGGGACCCTCGGTCCCAAAATATGTATTCAGATAAGATGGAAACTGGATTCCATCTGGATTTTATAGTGACAGATGTGCCGTGAGAGCGTCTTGTTCTTGTGAGATACACCAACACATCAGCTTGCAGTGTACAGCCGTATGACTCTGATTCATACTTGATGGCATTGTTCTACCGCTGCAGACGTGCAGGGATCGGCTTTGAAGTCGTGTGTGTCGTGTGTGCCCGAGCAAGAGGCACAGTTTCCAAGGACTGCTGCCTCCACCTCCAATCCCAGCGGGGGATCAGTACGTGCCGGTCATTTTCATGCTCCGGCATACAATTGAGTACTGCATTTTAAACCTGTCACAGAAAAACACTGTTTTTTTTATATATATTCCATAAGTGCCTTTGCTGTCTTCTTATATTATACTGTAGTTTGATTTAGCTGTTGCTTGATCGGTCTGGAAAACACTTTAGCTCTGGCTGAAATATCGCTCAAACTCGTTCAGGCTCAGATGAACCCCAGAAGTGTCCTCTTATAGGGTTGTCCAAGTCTTGGCGAGCTGCTGTCCAGTCGGACTCTCTTCTCTCATTTACCTGATTCAAATGAATCAGTTTTTTGTTATTGATTTTTTTATTAGGCTCCTGCGAATCTTGAGGAATGTCATTGTTTTGAATGAGGTCTGTGGAAGTAAGAGACATCTGAACATGTCCTCGGGGACCAGGACTGCGAAACACTGGCATTCACCTAGAATTCACAGCTGGAACTTTTTTTTTATTTTATTGTTTTTTTAGGAATATGTGCAAAAAAAAAAAATGTTGATATAAAAATGCATGCTTGTTTTGTTTCACTAGTTCTGTACAAATGCACTAATGGTCACGCACTACACATCTAATAATGTATATATATATGTACGAATAAATATTAGAGACAGGTGGGAAAATGTGCATATTTCAATAAAATATATTCTATTTAGGTTGGTTGTTTTTTGCTGGGTTTTTTCTATGTGTAGCAAAAGAAAACAAACATAACATTAAAAAACTACATGCACCCATAACAGCAGCATGAAGAGGCTTCTGCCAACTGCTCCTGCTCCCCAGTCCCCTACAGTGGGTCAGAGAATATGCTAATGTGCAAAATCTCTGTCTATTTGAACATCCATAAAGGTCATCCTTGCCACGCAGAAACACTGACTATTCTTGCAAACACGATAATCGTATACCATTTACATGCAAGGAAGATGGCGTCAACATAGGTCTCCGCTAGCAGAGGCGCTACGCGGCTCTCTCCAGAAATAGGCTGTTTTCACAGCAGGTGTTGTGTCTTGTAATTGCTCGGAATGCACACGCATAATGTAAAACGTGGAGAGCCATTACTCTATCGCATACAAATCGGCCAGTGTTAACTTCCTGGTGTTGGGATTGCCGGTGTTTTGGCGGGATTTTTGTTTTTTGCCTGTAATTAGAGTAGAAATGTCGGACCTGAAATGAGTGGATGTTCAGCTGCTGCTGTTTGTCTCCAACAGTAAAGACGGAACCATTGAAAACACAGAGAAGGCATATTTATCTCGAATAAAAATTTGCAATACACTGAACAAACAAGAAAATTAAATATTTTTTTAAGCTTTGATATCGTGAAACACAATAATAAGCTGTCAGCTACATTACCATTTTGCTTTAAGCACAAACAAGACGACCTGAGCATTGATGCTAATTTAGTTTGCTTCCACCAAATTCATTTTCTTCTCGCTTTGATTTATTTATTATGAATTATTTATTTGCTTATGTGAAGAGCATTGTATTGCTCACTGAAATTCCTATTCCCCTCACATTGGTGCGGTAGAGAAATCCCATGTTTAGACTGCAGTATAGTCAGGTCATTTGTGCAAAGAGTCAATTAAATGTATAAAAAAATGTGTTTTTTTATCATCTCAGAAAGGTCAATCGATTCTGTTTCACATCAACATCAGAAAGACGAGATAAATGTGATGCGATAAATGAATTGAATGAGAGCGGCATGACTTGACGAAGCTTCGGTGAAACGACGTGTTCATTTGGAGAGTTTCGACCGCACTAATTTGTTTGCCTTCGTTTGCAGGAGCAGCTCCCTCTCGCTCAGTCCTGCTCAACAACGGCGAGAGACTAATTACTTCAGGACCCCGCCCGTTTCCAGAGGGAAACACAAAATATCGACCAACCTTATTGACGGCTCCAGAGTGGCAGGGCACGCCTACAAACACTTGCAGGAGGACGACTCAACAGACGTGGAGTCCATAAGAAGGTGGATTTATCTTTGTCCTCTTCTGTCATGACTGTTTGCTCCTCGAAGGGGAGATTTTCTGTGCCTCCCGTTACGTTCGAGGTCAAGTGCTCGGTTCAGTGATACGGACCTCCGGATTAACCGAGGTTAAGTTGGAGTGGCAGAGGGATAATTTCGGGAGAAATTAGTTTATGACCGAAAATACTCAGAGTTCAAATCCGCGAAGTAGCCTATGAAATCTGATCCAGGGAAATAAATGAGATCTGCAGTGCCCTTCTTCTGCTGAGACTGTCACAATTAATTTGGAGAACGCACTTGATCCCGGCCCGCTCTACAGTATCGTGGTGCCGGGGAAGATACGAGCCTGTGTGTAATCCGGCCTGCACTTGCCACTGAGCTGCTGCTGTGAATGGAAATGTGTTTTATCTCCATGTTTGAACGGGGTTAAAAATTACAACTGTTCCAAAGCTAATTACCAGATGATGCACAATTTCACATGGATTTCAAGCTGTCCAGAATGGTTCGATCCTGGCTTATGCTCAATGAGCATTATAGGGACATTTATTGGTCTGCACACCGGCTCAATCACTTAACTTAATGTCGTTTCACTGTCAGGATCTAGGGCCATATGAGCTACCAACAACTGACTAAAACAAGGCTACACATAGCAAAGTTTTCATCTTTCGAACCCAGGCCCATCTCGAATCCTCCTCAAGCTCACCCCGATGTCGAGTGAGGACAGCAAGTTGCTCTATTTTGACGGCCACCATAAGTGAAGCACAGCCACTGGCGCCGTTTCAGGAGGCGTTAAAAGCAAGGAGGAGTTTTGGCAGGGCCAGCTCTTGCCAGTTGGCTATCGGGGGGGGCTTAAAACACATTTTTAAAGTACAGTCTGATCATCCTCACTGGCTCGCATTCAAATAAAAGTAGCCTGTCGTGAAATCCTCCCTGACACATTTGTTATCAAAGAGGAAATGCTTGTCCACTGTCCTCGAGGAGGGAGATCATTTATGGATGAGGCAAAGTTGCGTGTTACTCCACATGACTTCAAACTTCCCTTTTGCATTAAGGATATTCAAATCATAAGAAAATTAATTATTGCATAAAAGCTGGCACAGCCAAACTATATTCATCCCATATTGGCCACTGAAGTGCTTGCTCGTCTAGATCCATGCATAATGTCAAGCAGCTCCACTGGCATTTCCCCTGTAATAAAACAACACTGAAAACATTGAATTATTTTAGGTTTTTTTATTTACAGATGCAGACAGCAGTATCTTAGGCCTGAATAAGGCAGGCCTGTTTTGCATATGACTCAGAAACAGCCTAATTTGCCGTCAGTGTGTGCAACTTGAGCGATGGCACTGTTAACAGAAACGTCTGTCATTAAAGCAGCAGTGTCCCCCGTGCATTTCCCCACACTTAAAAGTGCCTTGCAATGTTCCTATTAGCATGCCAACCTGATTAAGCGTTACAGTGACTTGTAAGATACACTGCGAGCTGCCAAACTCTTTATGTGACCTATTTCCATAATTTACATTTTTAAACAAAGCTCCATGGAGCTCAGCAGTTCTTTCAAATGGTTGTGCGGAGAGATCCTCCAGGAGCAGTTTCCCTTTCCAACGCCATCTTGCGCGCGCACACACACACACACACACACACACACACACACACACACACACACACACACACACACACACACACACACACACACACATGCTCGCCCAGGAAAACAAACAAACTAATAAAGAAAGTAATGAGGATTTTCTTTGTTAAAGCACAAAGGCAAAAAATCTGCACGCTACGGGCAATTAAATCTGATGCTGCTTCTTCAAGTATTTAGGAGAAGAGCTGAAATAAGAAGGCTTGTGTTCTTCTCAGGGATAACACTGCGTTTTTGCAGTTAAACAATTCAGATCTCATTAGCCATTGAGGATTTCTTTATAGATCCTTCACTTGAATATGCTTCTTTTTTTTATTTTTTGCCGGCCTTCACAAGGCTGAAATGACCCATTTCTCGACTTACAAGCCACACAACGCCAAGCTAGTGAGCTCACAGCCCCCTCCTTCTCCTCCTCCAGCCCCCACGTCTCCCCTGTTGCCATGGATACACCCTCTCATCTCTGGAAATGAGAAATGGGAGGTGGAAGGGAGAGTGAGAGAAGCAGAGAGGGGAAAGTGAAGAGAGGAGGAAGACAGTGCAGAGATGATGAGAGAGCAGAGAAGTAAAGATGGAGGCACGAGGAAGTGTTAAAGGGGAGGGAGAGAAAAAAAAAAAGGAGGAAAAGGAAACAGGGAAGAGGCGAGAACAACAAACAAACAGGAGAATGCTCCACCATGTTTTCCATTTTGTGACAACAAATCCCTGTAGAGTATTGTCAGTTTCATTATCCAGTGTCAAAACATATATTTACCCAATGCAGATCGGGACACAATCGAAGGCAAATTTGCGATGGCAGTTATTTTTAGATGTATTTCGATCTGTGGGGTTTACCTCCAGCTCGCATTCACCCTTCTAATACCGAGAGGGTGAGTGTGAAAGTAATTCAGTTATTTAAACCTGGTTATGCTACAAACAGTCTCTGAAGGCTGACAATAACACCGGCTGCCTCCTAAGGCTACGCCGGGGTGACGCTTAACGTGAATCGAGTCTTCAGTAACAACATTATCTCTTATGCACACTTACCAAATACATCAACTCTCCCACTTGACTTGGCTCCGCTGTATTATTCTGTGAGTGAGCCCGACGTCTTTCATGCCTCTCTGCAGTGTTTTTGTGACATTTTCACTCGCCGGAGCTCTCACACCTACGTATACACTGATTTTCACCCTAAATGTTATATCGCGCCTGTCAGGCTTGGCGTGTTCAGTGTGAGACGGTACATTGTTTATTGTTTCAAAAACCTAAAATTAGAAGACACATGAAGCGGATATAGAGTCAGTGTATATAGTTTCCATACAGCCGCAACAGGGTCAAGAAGCTCCATAAAGCCTTCAAATCTCTGATAAGACATCCACCAGAGAACAGATTTCTCTGTTAAACACTCCTACCTACAGCAAGAAAACGGGCTGTTCATGTTGAGGATTATAGATAATTGCAGAAAAGATTGTAAAAGAACAAAATCGAGTAATGATAATTTGGATGGTGCAAGCTGGGGTGTTTTCTTTTGTTTGTTTGTTTTATACAGAACCGAAGTAAAATAATAATAGCAGGACGGAGCCTTCTTATTTCTGTATTTTAAGTGCGTCCCTCTGCTATATATCTCTTAGGTGATGATTGTCGAGAACAAAGAAGGTCACGGTATAAATGACTTGGTCTCTCATTCTCACCTCTCCTTCTCTATTCTTTCTTCCGCCTAAAGGTGTGATTCTGCCAGCGGAAAGGTCGGCGCCCTCCTCAGCAGGACCTCACTCTCTCACTTCACAGCCAGAAAAGGATGGACCGAGGTCCCTTGCACCCGCCTAGATAAAGGAACAACCTTCCTCCCGACCTCCCTGCGCACCCGTTCTGTGCCAATCATCCCCTCACTCCAAGCATGCGACCTCGAGCCGGGGCATGTGGACCCAAGTGACCGGAAACAAGCAGGGCTGCTGAAGTGGCACCCTGTGCCGGCTGGTAAGACGGGGCTGCCCATTAGCGATACTCTCTCCCCACCTGAGCCTGTTGTGGCGGCGAATGGTGTTACTCCCAGCGGCGTCAACCCCGCTGCGGCCGCCGGCTCAGACAAGACCCCCGGCTCCACGCGCTCCGTCGAAATCACAGTGGAACTTTCACAGGATTTAAAACAGAAAAGCCTTTCCGACCCCGTGAAAACGTCCGAGGGCCTCCACGGCGGCACGAGCGCGCTCCGGGCTGCGACTGTGCGGGAGCCACATGCAAAAAGTGTCCAATATCCTGCCAGAGGTGTGCACACAAGCAGCGGGAGCAGGGTTCTGAAGGCAGCAGGCCAAAGAGAAGCCCAGGGACAGTGCCAAGGTCAGACATCTCTCGCGTGCGGAGGCGCAAACCGCTTCTTGGACACCAAAGGACCCAGCTGCAGAGGAACTGGAGATGCTTATGCCAAGCCCTGTGAAAGCTGATTGGATTAATTCTGTAAAGCTTCAAAGACACTGTTTCCTAATAACTGTATACCTTTGCTGGTGGCTCAGGATGGTTAGCAGGTGGGACCATCTGTGTGGCCACATGGACCAATAACAGATGGCCGTAGATTTTTGAAGGCACGCGGAACAGATTGAACTGCCGAGGAAGAAAAAAATATTGACACAAAAGACATCAGATTACAAAGAAAAAGAGACAAACACACATTGTGAATAAATGTGACTCAATAAGGAAAACAAAAACCGTGAGTCGAGTGGGAGCTTGACTTAAACAGTATATTGAAAAAAAAATGCCACTATTTAAAAGGAGCTTCTACTTAGAAACCAAAATAGTGTGTCATCTCTATGTTGTTTCTCTATTGTAAAGAAATGAAATTATATATGTCATATAATATATGTCATATAGACGTATATATATTTGACATACAATTGTGACAAAATAAAGACTAAGATAACAGTGTTAAGGGCTTTGTTCATCTCCATCCATTTACATGACAATGTGCTTGTGTTCACACATGGTTTATTACAGATGTCTGAGTGTGTGATTATAGTTTCCATTGTTTGATGAGAAATTGTGTTAAGAAATGCATGAATGGGAAAACAATGGCTCATTTTAATAAAACCGTTTTAGAATCTAGTTTTTTAAGGGTAAGAGAGATAATTATATTGTTAAAAACTTAATGAAAAACTGTTACAACCATTGCAACTGACTAAGAGCATTGAACTGGAATAGAAATATTCTTTATCAATTGCCCGTGGAACCCAATAGCCACAAATAATAATATCTTGTGACATGCATAACTTTAAGAAGTCCAGCAGTCAATTAAAAATTTGTACTTGATTTGAGACTAATCATCTGGTGGGGCGTCACAATGTGGCAGAAGCCCTGTGAAGTCGGCCTCCTTCTGCACCCCTAATTTCAGGTTGTTTATTTTTATCAAATAGCAGCAAGGTTTAGTTAAATTTTTTCATTCGGTTCTTATTTTTCAGTGTGGGTATTGACATCCACCTTGTAAGCTTGTCCCCATATGGCAAAAACTGTAAAAGCAGCAACACTGATTTCAAACAAACAAAAAAAGTACATTATTGTGCTTTCTGTGAATGATGCAAGTAGCGCTTCAAAGATATTCAATGAATGCAAAATTATGCTCTTTGTTCATTATTCCTAATGATAAACCTTACTCTGTATCCATAGGCCATATACACCAAGGAATGTACTTCATTCATTTTGAATTCTAACAACGGCCACGAGGTTTGCAAATGACAATGAAGCATACAAGCATACAAATGCCGTACAATTCTTTGTTTATGCCTCATTTACATTGAATTCACTATATCTGAGCTTCCTCCTTCCCCAGTTTGCTGTGTCTGCTGGCATGGTAGTTTGTACAGGACTCATAAATGAGTATTACCGAGATTTCTTCATCATTTCTCCGCAAAAGAAAAGTATCTTGAGTCTATAAGAAGGTTTTTGTGAAGATTAAAATGAACTTCATTGATCCCTGAGGGGAAATAGAGCCGAGGCAGCTGCAAAGGAAAGATAAAATTGCCATAAATAGCAAATATTTTACATTATAAATACATATAGTGACTGCTGGCTAGACCAAATTCACCACACTTTTCTCCGAATCTTCAGACGCTTACAAATTTGCATAGTCTTCTTGCAATGCAGCGATCAAAAACGAATAGGTGCGCAAACATTGTTGAATTATAGATAAAAACCTGAATAAATAAATACAGCACTTAATGAATGCAAAGACCTGTATGCAGCGTAGATTTGAGGAGTAAGGGGAATGTTTGTGTGGAGGTGAATATCACGGCACGCTCAACAACACCCAGGGCCATGAAATCCATCCTGGAGGCTCATGGGAGCCCAGCACCTTTCCAAGACCCACACCTCCACGCCCTGCTGTTCATTTACTGCTTGAGATGTATAATTTGTAGACACTTACATGAATCGCTGGCTAGGAAATCTTTGCAGGAAAGTTAGTGCGAGGGGAATGGGTGGCAGGGAAATCAGCGGCGCTGTTTAGGAGCAACAGCTACTTTGTATGCAACGTCATTGCGTTTTGGAGATAAAACGCAGATGCTTGGAAAACACGAGGAACACCTGTGGAATACAAATGGAGTCTGTGACCTGTGTGTTGGAATTTCTATTTCCAACATCCTACCAGCAGGAGGTCTTTGCCCCATCAATCAATCTGAATGGCGCCTTTTATGCGGGTTTGTACTATTCAAATCGATTGACATTTTGACAACCGACATCAGGCAAGCATTAATAATAAGAGTTAGGAGGTCCACTCGGAGTGAGAGCTGAGACTGAGTGAGATCAATGTAGATGAAGCTTCTACTTCAAGCAGAGAATTTCCCTGGTTCAAGTCCCCGTCCAATTTTAATGAAACGTTTTGGTCCAAAAATGTTCCCCCAAAAAGTTATCCTATAAGTGTTGTCTGATGGATGACAACATGGCTTTTCAACTTTCACGGCAACATGACTAATATTTGAGCTCAGAACTCAGTGTCACGTAGTGTCTGCTATGCTTAAGAAATTAGTTTGAAAAATAAAATCTGTTTCTTTTAATTTTTTACAATTTACTTAGTAGTTTGAAGGGCCAAGTTGGAGCCAAAGGGCCTTGAGTTTGCCTTGTTTGTTTGTCTTACTTAGTCTAAAAACATGTTTTGAGTTTGTGTGATTGTTTGTTTGCCTCTTTCTGTTTTCTGAGTGATAGACTTGTAACCTGTCCGATGACCCAAAATAATATTATGTTCAATATGAACAAAATATAATACATAAATGTCCTTAACCTTATATCTGGCATATGTAGGACAAAATTTACATTTTAATGGTGGGGCAGTGGTGGAATATTTCATGTACAGTTTGAATATCTTTACATCAGCACCAGAAAGTACCTAATTTAAAAAAAAAAAATGTTTTTGTTTGTTTTTTCATTTCAGTGCCAAACTAAAGGCCTTGTTTATTTTTTTTAAGGATTTTTGAATAAATATTTGAAAACTAGGTTTAGGTTCTCAGGCAAACTCTTCCAGAAGAACCCCTCTCCAAAGGTTTTAAAGACTTTTTCATGGGTTAGGATAACATGGATACTTAATTTGTCCCTCAGGTGAAATTGCATGGTTTCAGCAGCAAAACGCAAAAATAAACAAGCAAGTGGCACATAGGAAGAAGCACAAGACATCTATCTAAAACACGGAGAATTCATAACAAGTGCTAAGAAAATGCACTAAACCAAAGAATCTAAAATAAACAAAAGACAGCAAAATAAATAGTATTTTTAAGCATGAATGTGCAACTTTCCAACTTGCTACAAAATACCAAACACAGAACATAAACTACACTCCCAGTGTTTTTGTCGAAAATCACAGATTCCAAATAAATTAGGCTTCTTTGTGGGTGTTACTGTGTGGGTGTGAGCCTCTTATTCCTTGACCAATTAATCAATTAGTAGAAGTGGCTCTCTTCAACATGCTGTGGTACACTTTGTGGCCAACAAAGGATAACACGGCTCCGGCTAAACTACCAGTTGTGTTTCCATATTGTTTGACATATTCTTCATCCATCAGTGAATTCACACAATCGGCATGGAAGTAATGAAACCCTGACATATTAATCTGACGTATTAATTTCAAACTAGCTTAGCATTATTGTGAAATAAAGAGCTGGAAACGATGATACTATAATAGATTCCTGTCAGAGATGTCTCTTCGCAGTGTGGCACTAATTAGAGGTCGTGTGGATTCGAAAAAGAAGGGATCAGTCTTTGATCACAGCTCATACCGAATGCTGGAGACGCTGTTTGAACCGTCATTTGAAAGAGTCCCAATTTCAGTGTTTGCCGACTAGGTCTTCCCACCAAAAAAAAAAAGAGATGGAAACCAGGAAGGACCCCGAGTGAATAGACTATGCTTTTGTGACTGTCACTCGTCTTAAGCTACACTTCAGAAAAAGGCAAAAAAAAAAAAAAAGATGCTGTTCTTGGGTTCATTCGTGGACAAGATGACAGGATGCTGACTTTATGAGGGGACTGCAATCCACTCAAGTGAGGATTTTCACGATGTCGATGGGGGAAAAAGTAAGCGTTCTCATTACCTGAAATGAGTCAGGTTTGTTGGAGGAGGGCCGTGAAACTGTTCAAATAACCCTCGCTGGTGTTGACTCTTTTATGTTTCTGAGGAATATCGTGCGCACAGTGGTCTCTCTCGCTCGGCGTGAGAGGAATACTAATGAGCCAGGGGTGCGGAGGGACAGTGAAGTTCCCCACCAGATGGCAGGGAGATTATGAGGACAGCAGGCCAGCATGTGTAATGCAGAGCGACCAGTGTGGCTGTCTGCTAACATCTCTCAGCAGCTCCTCCTCGACGTGGGATATCAGGTGATATTTAACGGTGCCCGTGGCCGTGTTAGTACTGGAGGCAGTCGCTATCTTGAAGTGAAATATGTTTTGTTTGTTCCGAAGTGAGAGCGGCTGACATTGTGAGCGTAGCGCATTACAGTCGTTGAGGCACGATCCCCACTGCTCCACTGCCTCATAAAAAATGTTGAATCTATTCTAACTGTCTGTGTTATAACTTCTCACTCCAGAGATCCAGCTCACAAGCACGAGGACTCCCACCATCGAGTCGTGTTCGCATTCTCTTTTTTTGACCAAAAGCTTTTGGGACTTTCACATTCAAAATTGAATGATGCCTGCTGCAAGATAACAGCAAGTTTTATGATCTTTAAGGACTGACAGGTTCATTGACTTAAGGACAACGACCAAAAATTTCCATGTGTTTCCGGCTTTTATGATTCGTTCCATTGAGTTTCACCAATAAGAAATCAAGTCTTTAGATTTAGCCGGTCTTGTGACTGCGTTGTCAATTGCGGCCCTTGCCATTAACACAAGACACCTTCCAGTATAATTCAGCATATTTCAACAAAAGTGGAAAATGGCAGGAAGAAAGATGACAGCCCCTTTTTTAGTTTGAGCAACTGACAAGACTTGACATTTACCAATTTTATTTCTTTTTTTTCTGTTACTCAACTCTAATGGCGCTGCACTGAAAATATCTCACTTTGATTTCTAGCTACTGTCCAGATGAGTAAGAGTCTATTTTGCCATTAGGCATACTCGCAATGTATCACTGGGTATATATTTGGTCCAATGACATGTGGAGGAATTAGCCCAGCAATGTACAGCGGCAATAAGTGTGGTTAACGTCTCAGCAGAGCGGTGTCATTGGGATGCAACAGTATTTAACAACAATAGTCCATCTGCTTTCTCTTCCTCGGGGCTGCCCTGATAGCGTGGGCTGGAATAATCAATAAACAAATGTTTACCAACAACAAAGAGTATAAATTGATCACAGAGCTGCCAAAACAGCTTCTCCAGTGTGACACAGTTAAATAACTCAATGTTTCTGATCCCTTTTCAGACAAACACTGAGACACTAGTCTTATTAATGCTACCATCTAACAGAACAAAACGCATTAAGGCGGAAAACCTCTGGAGGATCTGAAAACATAGATGCCTTTTAGCATCGTACTTGGATTATTAGCATCCAGTGGAGACTCATACTTGATTTTAGCTCTGGAGTGTCTGAAAAAAAATAAAAATAAACAAAACTGCAGGCTTGTACTTTTTTTTTTTTGTAGCTTTTCCAAAGGCAAAGTGCAAAAGCCTTGTGCATCTTGAAACACTCAGGTCATTAAGCACGCCACTGGGAATCATATCTCTCTTTTTTTTTCTTTTTTTAACAAAGTCTGACATCGTGCTTGCCTAATGACACTTAGATGAGGGAGAACCAATTAGAACATACAAAAACACGCTGCAATATAATCTAGTTTGACAGTGTTATATGCAAGAGGTTGACAGTTAAAATTTTCCTTTTGACAAATCAGAACATACCGGCTGTGTTTGAGTCATTATAGCATATTGATCCATATCAAGTAAGATACCAGGAAGCTCATATTTCAGGTAGATCTTTTAGAAAATATTGGGCTCGTGAATTCAGTGAAGGTTATATGAAAGCTACAGGCATGGGTAGTGAAGTAGTGAAAAGGAAAGCCAAGACATGCAAAGAGGCAGCCTGTCCGTCAATTAGTTTGTCCTTTGGCTGGCTGGCTGGCTGGCTGGCTGGTTGGTTGGTTGGTTGGTTGGTTGGTTGGCTGGCTGGCTGGCTGGCTGGGTGGGTGGGTGGTTGGTTGGTTGGTTGGTTGGTTGGTTGGTTGGTTGGCTGGCTGGTCGGATGGGGGGTGGGTGATTTGGTTAGGACACAGAAACAGCACCACAGAACAAAGCAAATAACATCACAATATAATCATGATCCATACAGCAAATTCAACATCTTTTACCTAGAAAATCTAGAAATCATGTTGAACTTCTTGCATTGTATTTAACACCAAAGCCTTGATGAAGAATACTAACAGACAAAGAACAGAGCCGCGAGAGTTGTAAACCAACCTTGTTGAGGATGAAAATGATCAGATTATCTTCATACATTAAATAATTTAAGTCTGTCCTATCAAACGTCCTGCGCTTTAGTGTAATTTATCTTTTGTGTGAAATCATCTATGAGCTCAATCAGTGCAGAGAGGGCCAGGGTTATATTAACTCCATGAGCGTCACACGTTGATTTGGCACCACAGGAGACAGTTCAATAAAGAAAATGAGTAGAAAGATTTGACCGATAGTTGTTTAATACTGAAAATCCTCAATCAATACAATACAGTTTTTCCTAATTAGCATAGTTACATAGTTTGAGCCAGTGTAGTATTTTAATATGTCTGAGAATGAAAAGAGGCTTTTTCATCTCAGTATTGATTAAATTTTATTATTTTTATGTAATAATGTGCCAGTAGTTGTAGAATACTTGATTATCTTCACAGTGTCCCCGACAGTAGCGGTTTGGAAAAGAAATTGGTGAGTGAAATGCAGCCACGCTCCCGTTTGGAGTCAGTCAGATGAGTTTAGGCCACTTGTGCCAGCCACAAATAAACACATCTTATGAACCCACAAACAGCAGATTTTCTGCGGAGTGTGGCAAAAAACTGCACACTCAAACCCTTAAAGACTCCCAGGGAATCATCATTCCTCAAAGAACAATCCTCTAAACTCAGTTATACTGCTGACAAGCAGGAATAAAAGCGACACTACATGTTTTTTTAAGTATTCCTCATAACATAGTAAAACCCTCAGGGTGGTTATGATTGCTGTGCCATCCCCAGGCCGTATCCCCCTGATCTTCAGGGACTCCCATGTCATGCCTGCATGACAGATTGTGGCCATGACCTCAGACTCTCTCCCTCGGTCGCCACTATAATCAGGAGGCTCCCTATGCACGGGGTGTCAAAATGCACACTTCAGTATTATTGCTGGGTTGAAAGTGGAATATATTCACTTGACCATTGATAAAGACGAAATGGAAAAACATTTATATTTTTATTACGCTGTAAGATTGCTTGGTGATTATGTAAACATCATCGCTGCTTTAATATTGCTCAGGATCTTATTAAATAAATCCCACGACGACATTAGCTTGATACTCGAATGCACGTTAACTGAAACACTTTGTCGGTTAGTTTTTATTTGTACCCACAAAGCTTCAGCCAGGAGGCAAAATGCTATTAAAAATCTCCTCTCTGATGAATACCGTTCAGAAAAATGAGTCACTTAAACCTAATCCTGTCACTTTCGTTTCATGAACATTTAACATTTCATGTGTTAACAACTTGGGAAAGCTTGGCTATGATGTGCATATGCTGAAAAACAGATATGCACTTTAAAGGGCATACATGTCAACGCCTTTAAACTTCTATGCGACCATTGCATTGGAATAAGCACCAGAGGCTGTTGCTCTACATTAACATACTACTCAAACACCATGAAGAAGAGTCGTCTTTGGGTTTTTTTGTTTTTTTAATGCGAAGAACGTCGACGGTAACTAGCAGGGTGACAGCAAAAGAAGAAGCACTGTTAGAAAAATCCAAACTAACACTGAAATAAAAACACGGACTCAAGCGGTTACAGCAAAATCAGAAAAAGCATTTATTTTCGTGCAAGGAGAGCTCGACAAACTAAGCAGAAGGGCACTTAAGGCTCAGTGCGCTCAGTACAATCAGGCACATGAAAGAAACAACTCTATATGTAGTTATGGTTCCATAAGTGTCTTCACAAAAGACGAGCAGTTCTCTATATGGTTCAATAGTAAAGTTTCACAAGTGACTGCATGTGCATATTTTCCCATCAAGCACAAATGCTGATATTGAGGCAGGGGTATAATTTGGCAGTTTTGCCGGCAGCAGTGGTCTCTGAGGCCATGATATACTTTACGGCGTCACACAGTTGTTCTTTGAAAACTTCCACATTTGTTATTTGCTTCCAATCTCAATGCTGCCCTTACACATCCTCATGTTACTGCAGTGTTTGGTCCAGATACATAAGCTTTTAGGAGACGTGTACGTGTACTCACCAAAGAGCATAAGAGTCCTAAGACAAACATGGTTTCAGCAACGAGTAACCGAAACGGCATAAAATAATCATAATAACCTGGTTAGCAAAGAATGGGTACGAAACATGTCAATATATGTCAGAATATGTCAATTATTTGTTTCTACAGTGAAAATAAATGCAGTTCCAGTAGTACGATGGTGACTATAATAAAAAAAAAAATAATTACTATTATTATTATACATCAAAATTATAAATAAATAAGAGTTAGGGAAAAACAAGTTTGAACAGGTGGGTTTTGAAGAGTTCAGTAATGACTTCCTATGGGTTATCTAAAGTCCAGGTTTAGTGAGTTATCGGCATAAAAGTGGTAGTTAAATACTTTTCGACTTGAAATCAAAATGAGCTATGGTCACAGACAGAAACAAATTCAGATTGTTCCAGGTTTTTGTGGACATACCACTGCACCTTGGACCATCACATTGTTTGGCTTTATGCATCACAAAGCCAGGAGAACTGGAAAATATTGATTATCCTCCTCCCTGCTGCGACAAATGCAACTGTTGTGGTTCTAACCACAAAGATGAACTCACTTCCACCTTGTGACAATACAATCCGATGTCACTGAAATCTACAGCATGGCATCAGGAGGGCGCTCAGAAGAGGCTTCGAATGAATTCATCCAGGAAAATCCTATTAATTGGAGCGGATGGAGTGCAGGGAGGTGTGAATGGGTGTGTGCGTGCATGTGTGTGTGTGTGTGTGTGTGTGTGTGTGTGTGTGTGTGTGTGTGTGTGCGTGTGTGTGTGTGCGCGCACAAACAAACTAATTCCCCCTCCTTCTGCCCACCTGCCTCTCTGTTGCCCACCTGCATTTGAGCTTACCCGAGGCTACTCCACAATGTATCGTGGTGATAATGTGGGTTAACAAATGTCACATGATTTATTTTTTCGCCCTCTACATTGTGAAAAACATAAGAATAATAGATGACATGAGCCTCTGGCTTGACCACAGCGCGCCGCTCAAACTGGGATTATCCCTTCAGGTCGGCAACTCCATGTTTTCGACACTGTCAGTCATGACTACTTCTTTTATTCATGATCTGTCTCTCAGTATATAAATAGGCAGCACAGGTATGTCAACAATAAACTTGACTTTAATTGGAAGGCTTTTTGAATAATGAAAAAGGACCACCGTGCAAAAAGAATTAAGAAATTTAAATTTACAAAGTACATCAGGTGATTGTGCATTTTTCTTTTTTAGCCTTGGGCTTTTTTGTCCAGATCGCTCCTGAGTTGATCCGGATCCGCTCAGCCTCACCTGCTCTGCATTGTCCTGATTACTCACCAGCTGCTCCTAATTGCTCAGGTCTATTTAAGGCAGAGTCTCCTGACGCCTCTTGTCAGTTTGTCATGTCCTGCTGTTGGTTTACCTGTGGGGTGTTCTACACGATTCTCTATTTCTGATAACCAGTCCGTGCCATTGCCTCCTCCAGCTGCCTGCTCCTTTCTGCTTAGCCTCAGCTAGTTTTCAGCTATTACCCCCACCCCCAACCACCACCCCAGTTCTCATCTGCAGTTACCCATCACCTCCATTGTTTTCAGTCCATCCTCCTCTGCTTCCTGCTGATCTTCAATTTCCCATCATGCTTATCTGCTTTATAGTCTGCGTTTGCCGGAGCGTTCCTGACCTGTATGAGTCTCGAAGGTGATATCAAAATCACCGTGATAAACAAATAGGCTGTGGCTCCCCCACTTGATCTGACCCTGGGACCTTGAGAATAAATGGGTAAAGGGCTTCAGAAATTGATAGAAGTTTTGTTGCTGGAATTGCTTTATTTATATACAAATATATATATATATACAATGCAAATCTATGACATCAGAATATTTAAGGGAAATTCTACATTTTGAGGCTTTAAAATCAACTGAAATGCCACTTTAATTTCTACTTATCAGTGTTTCGATAACATGTTGACAGTGTTATTTGGTTTGACTCCCCCTTCCCAAAAAAAAGCAGTATTTATTTTTTTGGGGATATCTGCCATGTAAAAAAAAAAAAAGAAAAATCTTGTTTGATTAATTTATGTAACGATGTGCAAAAGTCTTCAAATGTTGTGATGTGCAATCTATGTGTTTCTAGCTAAAGTAAGCCAGAAACGACATTGAATGAATGGGATAAATCATTGCACCGAAATGTGTTTTAAAATGAGGTTTTCCATTTGCTGCAGGCAACAAAATGATGCTTCATGTTCAGTAGTGGCGACCGCGTTTCGAGCATTTTGGAAAATATGGACTCAACTGAAAATGGCTTCAGTGGCTGGGTGGTCGATTACACTCGTGATACTTAATGTCGGTCACAACAAAGGTCTAGAGTGGTATGAAGAGGGATCATCACATTCTCACCGTGTGTAACCAGAACAGGGAAAAATGTGCGCAATAACATGAGTCTGTCAACTACTGGCTCGGTGCTGTGGCAACCCGAGTTCCACTGAGCTATGTTCCAAAATAGCTGAAACTGGCCACCGGGCAGGATCCGTTTGCGAAAAAGGCTCGAGAGCTGAGAGCGTTTCATCTTTAATACGACCGGTCAACCCAGGGAAGAAAGCTCGATGACCACTTTCCAATCTCGGTGTTCTGCGTGTGTCAACAATGCAACCAATCTCTCGTCAAGCACTGACATAATTTCACATTTCTCTGTCAATCAATTCAAGGAGAATCTATACATAAGACAGCAGCGCTTCAGAATAGAGAACGCTCAATACGAATGGTGCAGTAGGCTCATTATCATGGTGAGGAAAAGACACAGATTACAAAGAGGAAAGTTAAATTCTAGCTTACAGCCACCTCGCATGGGCGCAAAAGTCCTGTGTGCAGCTTCACAATGCATCACACTCTGCATCGAATTGCTGTTTGTCGGCACCAGAGAGTGCAACTCGTATCTGCAGACTCTCCTTGAGCTGAGCGCCACAAGAATTTACACTTGGCTATAAAATGCAGACATTTCTTGCATTTAGAGAAACTCAGTTCGAGACAGATAGAATCTGTTGCGACGCATCCACTGTTTCAGAAGTGGTCCTGACTCATCTTTTATGACATTTGACTAACATGATGTCATCTAATACGGCTCCCTCCGGGGCTTGCGGACTGTAAAAATCCAGCATAGATCTTCACACGCGGTGTTCTTCAATCGCGTGTATACAGCTTTAGTGAGATTTTTACAAGGTGAGCCCTACGAAGGCACAAAGTTTCCTAGAAACCTGAGACGGCCAAAGAAAACAAGCTTGTAAACTTGCAGATGTGTGTTCTCCTCTTTATTTCTGTTTTCATTGGTGATTTTTGCCCTGTGTACAACGTACTCAAGCGAATATACGAAGTAGACTAACATACAGTACAGTAGTTATTTATGATTGTACAGTTTATCCAAGATACAGTGACTTTTTATTCTTCATAAAGTGAACCAGTCATCAAGATGTCCAGAATTAATTTGACTTGGTCTGATTTAATTGGAAAAAATGTTCTTTTCTTAAACATTGTTTTACGGCCATGATGGTTTTCATTGTCTGTGTCTCGTGGTTTCACTGAGAGCAGCTCTGAAGATGTGGGCTGAGTTTATATCCTTTGCTCGAAGCCTCTTTTCCCGCAGTCTTACCCATGACTCCACTTTCTTTGCCTTTTTCTTGTCAAACGTTGACTCTTCTTACATCTAACCTGGGGTTTTGTTCTCTCTGTTGTGGCTTTCAAGCCAGTTGTCCTCGTTGCCTTCATAAATAAGACATAAGCCAAACTGAAAACCCTGCAGTGTGAACTACCTGAACTGTTAAGTTTTTTTTTTTTTTGCTTTTTTTCCCCAGTCTTACAAAACCACTGCCACGGCAAATCAATCAGCCCAGGATAGGAAACAGGGGGATGCCACTGTGCATGAACTGAGTGCAATCAGACATATCCCACATGGCACAATGGAATACAAGCTGCAGCGCTGTCTCCTACCGAGTCCCTTCCCTTACTGAGGAACGAGGCGTGGAAGCATCAGCACAGCAGTGCGGGTCACACCACTTTGTACTGGTTGATAATACATACGACATGCACAACAGCGAGTAGTGTTACGGTGCATTATCCGGTTGAACTCGCATCATTTTTTACGTCTTTTTGTGAGTTCAAGGGATCCCTTTCAAAGTTTGTCTGCAAAAATTTCCTTTTGGAGGAAAGGAAAGTACAAAACTGAAATGGTGCTTTAGTAACCCTCGGAAACAGGAATTTGGCAGCGAGTGTGCTCACTGTTGAAGCGGAGCATTTTTGTCTACAGCTTTTCTACTAAAATGTTGAATTTGTGTCAGTCTTTTTTCCCATTCTCGTCCCTTGTGGAACACCGGTTGGAAGTAGGCACGCAGTGGTACCGGCGGCTCTTCATGTTATTTGTTGGAGCAGTCGTCTGCTGCGTATCTTTCAGAATTTTAGGATGTGCTACTTCTTTTTTTTTTTTTTTTTTTCCTGGCATGAAGCGAGAGGTATAAATATAAGGCAAGTTCTAAAAATATAGTCATTGTCGACTCTCCACATAACAAGCTGTTGTTTATACTAAAAGGTTGATGCGTTGTCAGGTTGACAGCTCTTTAAGTTTACTGCCACTGCTGACTGCCACTGTGCAAGAAGTCATCACTGGTACGAGAGTTTTTAAAGTTCAGACGTGTTATTTCATTCTTCCCTTTGTTAAGCAGCTCTGTTGTGAAATGTGACTTGATATTTTAATGCTATTTATAACAAAATTGGTACTTCAATATTGGGCTTTGTACAGACAGAAAAAAAAAGGCTTTAATTGCTTGGTTTCAAGACCTGTAGTCTAATATATAACATCTGTAAGGCTCAATGCAATTACATATTTGAAGATTTAAGACTACCTCCCTCTGCACCTTGACTGGAAAGCGGGTATATCAACATATATAGTCAATTTCTGTAGCTTTCAACAGAAATAAGCCACCGTAAGTACCTTAATCAGTAACTACCTTTCTTTGCTTGTTTACAAATTTGTATAATTGTTTTGCTGAAGTTTGTTGAAATCAGCCATAGATGGCTGACGTAAATCAAGTCTTCCTATTCAGACCCTGTTAAAGTGTCGTACAGCAGTGGTGCCTGACCTTTTACTCGAGGCACCCAAATCTTTCCCACCACAACCTGTACAATTACAGAACAAAGTTGAAGGAACCTCGTAAAACACTGTGATAAATACAGTCTTGTGAAAAAATTAGGACACCCTACAAAAGCCTATGTGGTTTTTTTTGTTTGTTTTTTACATATTTAAAAATATAGATATTATCAATTTTAACAATACTGAAAAACTTGAATGATATAAATAATCAAAATGGAAGAAAATGCTTTTTAAAATTTTCTGTAAAATGTCAATAATAAAAAAATGCCTTCTTGGGTGAGGAATAAGTTGGAAAACCGCCACATTTATTTCCACCTAAAATCACACATGGCTGTATCACATCGGGTGCACATTATTAGAAGATCGTAACTGAGCTTTTTGAAGTTGGCTTGCCTTATTGAAACCTCAGAAATGTCGTCTGGTGTGCTCCTGACTGTTGAACGGAGAGTTTAAACACCATGGTGAGATCCAAAGAGCTGCCTGAGGTCATCGGAAAGAAGACTGTACCAGCTTATGAGTCTGCTCAGTGATTTCAAAAGATCTCCCAAAAAAATAGAGAAATTTAAATTTAACTCATCTGGAAAATAGTCTTCAAGTGGAGGACATTCAAAACAACTGCCTGGCTGTCCAGGTAAGTTCACCCAGAACACAGGACGCTAAAAGAATTCTCCAAAACCATAAAATGTCATCATGACACTTAGTTTTTTCAGCCACAGGGAGAAACACTAGCTATTGGTGAGCAGGGTGTCCTAACGTTTTCCTGTTAGATTTCGCATGTTTGTTGACATTGTTTGATTAATTAGTAAAATTAAATCACTTTCCTTTCCAAAGAAGAATAAAAACAAGATTAGACATCTATATGTGAACATTTCTGAGTTAAGGACTAAACATTTAATAGGGGTGTCCTAATTGTTTCACACGATTGTACAGTGTCTTTGTTATATTCTGTAACGATGAGTTCATTTTGTCTGAAGATAAACTCTTTGGTTTTACGTGCCGTCTCAGGGTGTTTGGTGGTCTGGTGAGGCTTCAGCTTGCACAACTTTCATTCTCCAGCTTTTCCACAGCCAGATATGTATAGAGTTCCAATTTTGTCCATTGCTTCATTTAAGCCATAGTCTAACTCTCTTGGTATTCTTCTATTTCTATCCGACTGATTATCCATCTCTTTAACCTGGTGCATCGCCTTTCTTTTTTTTCCTCCTGCGATTGACTTTCAAGCTTACCTATGCTTTTATGGGAAATGCCTAAACATAGCAGTTTTGTGACATGAATTGGTTTAGTTCTGACTTGATGATTTTTAAAACGTTTTTATACCCCTTCAAATCAGGAGGGCTTTACGACCCCTCTGTGATCTTTGGTGCTCCCCCTGCTGGTTGGTTGATCTTCACATCATTGACGACCATGAGACAGTTTCAAATTTGGTTTAGTTATTAGAGGATTTGCATGTTGTAAAAAAAAAAGTCTAAATAAATAAGCTATTTCTACAAGGTGGCATTTTGCTTCAATACAACGTTCCCTCATGTTTAACGGTTTCAATGTCCATTATGGAGAGAGGGCCTGGTCCCTGCCCCACAAGACTCCTCGTGACCTAAGGGCTGATTGTTGGGACAATTGCTGCTCTTCCCCCCCATCAGATACAGCATCGCCATTTACTATTGTGGACAAACAGTGTTGTTTACTGATTCTTTCAAGCCTTTTGGGGATGAAACAGAATGGGTCTCTCTTTCCAGGAAAACTGATAAGAACTGAGAACATTGTTGGGGGGGGGGGGGCGGACCTTAAGATCAAAACCTATAGAGACAATTTTTATGTTTTTTTGAATTCTGTGTGTGTGATACAGCCCACTGACTTATCTTTGTGTGTGTGAGAGAGAAAGTGATGTCTACTGAGGTGAATGTTGAAAATAAATGAGACAAATTGGCAGCTACAAACTATGGTTGTCCAAATCTAATTAGACAAAAAAAAGAATCACTAGCTCCTTGTGTACAAAGCTGATTCTAACAAATGTAATAGTCTAATTGCAGCATCAATTCTTTCAGATGATTCAACTATAGCAATACCAGTTTGGTGCTGATTTTGTAAAAATAACTTTTTTTTAATCAATATTTCTTCACCCAGTGTAAATATCTATGATGAGTATGTGAAAGATGTAGTCTAATTAATTCCCCTCTTCCGTAATATATAATATATAGTATGTATACAATCTCATGCACAAGCATCCTATTATCCTCCCTTGTTTCCCTGTTATTCAGGCACATGTTGTTGCTTTCTTCACTTGGTGAAGATGCACAATTTCGACTCTCTCCCAGAGAAATTCTCCTACTATACAACTAATTTGCAACAACAGATCCAGCTTCTTTTGAAGGAAACATTAATTAGGATAGAATTACATTTTCTGTGCGCATGAAGAGAAAGTTAATTTGCATATTTGGCTCATCACAGATATACTAATGAGTGTATGTATATTTATCCAATCTCCGTACGATATCAATATTCAGTGTCTACAATGTAATACACTTTTTTTAATAGGTACCAGCAATATTTGGTGGTAGCTCTTGTGAGGTTTGAGTATGGTTTAATGCAGAAAAGTGACTTGAGGCACAACATTTAAATTAATACAATCATCTTTTCCCCCCCAACCAAAGAGCTTCTGCTGCCTAACCACAGACAGCGCTCTGATCTCTAATGAGAGTCATACACTCTGTAAGCCTACATCCACTCCAACAGCTCATAAATGTGCACTTCATTCATTCAAAACAAAATGTTTCCTCTGTACCCGAACCTCCCAGTGCCTACAGTGCCACTTAAACATAATTGGAAAACAATTTAGAAAATTTCCAGGAAACCCGCTGTGAGTTGTCATGGAGATGGGTGCAATGTGGATTGGGTGGCAGTCGACGGCAGGGGCCTCGACGACCTGATCCCCGGACACGGAACCTAGCTTTTGGGACATGGAACGTCACCTCGCTGGGGGGGAAGGAGCCTGAGCTTGTGCGGGAGGTAGAGAGATACCGGCTAGATATAGTCGGGCTCACCTCCACCCACAGCTTGGACTCTGGAACCCAGCTCCTTGACAGGGGCTGGACACTCCACTTCTCTGGAGTTGCCCGCGGTGAGAGGCGGCGGGCTGGCGTGGGCTTGCTTATTGCCCCACAGCTCAGCCGCCATGTGTTGGAGTTCACCCCGGTGAGCGAGAGGGTTGCGTCCCTACGCCTTCGGGTAGGGGACAGGTCTCTGACTGTTGTCTCGGCCTACGGACCGAACAGCAGTACAGAGTACCCGACCTTCTTGGAGTCCCTGGGAGGGGTGCTGGATAGTGCTCCAACTGGGGACTCCATTGTTCTATTGGGGGACTTCAATGCCCACGTGGGCAACGACAGTGTGACCTGGAAAGGGGTGATTGGGAGGAACGGCCTCCCTCATCTGAACCCGAGCGGTGTTCTGTTATTGGACTTCTGTGCTAGTCACAGTTTGGCCATAACGAACACCATGTTTGAGCACAGGGGTGTCCATAAGTGCACTTGGCACCAGGACACCCTAGGCTGGAGGTCGATGATAGACTTTGTGGTCGTGTCATCTGACCTCCGGCCACGTGTCTTGGACACTCGGGTAAAGAGAGGGGCAGAGCTGTCAACTGATCACCACCTGGTGGTGAGTTGGATGCGCTGGACGGGGAGAAGGCCGGACAGACTCGGCAGGCCCAAACGTGTCACGAGGGTCTGTTGGGAACGCCTGGCCGAGCCCTCTGTCCGCGCAGTCTTCAACTCCCGCCTCCGGGAGAGCTTCTCACGGATTCCGGGGGAGGTTGGAGACATTGAGTCCGAGTGGACTATGTTCTCCACCTCCATTGTTGAAGCTGCTACTTGGAGCT
Source organism: Lipophrys pholis (assembly GCF_963383615.2). Taxonomy (NCBI): domain Eukaryota; kingdom Metazoa; phylum Chordata; class Actinopteri; order Blenniiformes; family Blenniidae; genus Lipophrys; species Lipophrys pholis. The sequence continues at coordinate 5,096,344 of NC_137635.1, read as the reverse complement.
GTGGTCGCAGGGTCTCTGGTGCCTGTCGTGGCGGCAACCCCCGAACCCGGTGGTGGACACCGGAAGTAAGGGATGTCGTCAAGCTGAAGAAGGAGTCCTATCGGGCGCTGTTAGCTCATAGGACTCCTGAGGCAGCTGACGGGTACCGGCAGGCCAGGCGGGCCGCAGCCCGGGCCGTGGTGGAGGCAAAAACTCGGGCCTGGGAGGAGTTCGGGGAGGCCATGGAGGAGGACTATCGGTCGGCCCCGAGGAAATTCTGGCAAACCGTCCGGCGCCTCAGGAGGGGGAAGCAGTTTTTCACCAACACCGTTTACAGTGGAGGTGGGGAGCTGTTGACCTCAACTGGAGATGTCGTCGGGCGGTGGAAGGAATACTTCGAGGACCTCCTCAATCCCACCATCACGTCTTCCGCTGAGGAAGCAGAGGCTGGGTTCTCAGAGGTAGACTCGTCCATTACCCGGGCTGAAGTCACCGAGGTAGTTGCTAAGCTCCTCGGTGGCAAGGCACCGGGAGTGGATGAGATTCGCCCTGAGTTCCTTAAGTCTCTGGATGTGCAGGGACTGTCGTGGCTGACACGTCTCTGCAACATTGCGTGGCGGTCGGGGACAGTGCCTCTGGAGTGGCAGACCGGGGTGGTGGTCCCTCTTTTTAAGAAGGGGGATCGGAGGGTGTGTTCCAACTACAGGGGGATCACACTCCTCAGCCTCCCTGGGAAAGTTTATTCCAGGGTACTGGAGAGGAGGATCCGGCCGTTAGTCGAACCTCGGATCCAAGAGGAACAATGCGGTTTTCGTCCAGGTCGTGGAACACTGGACCAGCTCTATACCCTCCACCGGCTACTCGAGGGTTCATGGGAGTTCGCCCAATCAGTCCACATGTGTTTTGTGGACCTGGAGAAGGCGTTCGACTGTGTCCCTCGGGACGTCCTGTGGGGGGTGCTCCGGGAGTATGGAGTCCGGGACCCTTTGCTAAGGGCTGTCCGGTCCCTGTACGCCCGGAGCAGGAGTTTGGTTCGCATTGCCGGCAGTAAGTCGGACCTGTTCCCAGTGCACGTTGGCCTCCGGCAGGGCTGTCCTTTGTCACCGGTTCTGTTCATAACTTTTATGGACAGAATTTCTAGGCACAGCCAGGGACCGGAGGGGGTCTGGTTTGGGGACCACAGGATCTCGTCTCTGCTTTTTGCAGACGATGTGGTCCTGGTGGCTTCATCAAACCTGGACCTTCAGCGTGCACTGGCGCGGTTCGCAGCCGAGTGTGACGCAACTGGGATGAGGATCAGCACCTCTAAATCCGAGGCCATGGTTCTCGACCGGAAAAAGGTGGCTTGCCCCCTTCAGGTCGGTGGAGAGCCCTTGTCCCAAGTGGAGGAGTTCAAGTATCTCGGGGTCTTGTTCACGAGTGGGGGGAAGATGGAGCGTGAGATCGACAGGCGGATCGGTGCAGCGTCTGCAGTTATGCGGTCGCTGTATCGGTCCGTCGTGGTGAAGAAGGAGCTAAGCCAAAAGGCGAGGCTCTCGATTTACCAGTCGATCTTCGTTCCTACCCTCACCTATGGTCATGAGCTTTGGGTCATGACCGAAAGAACGAGATCCCGGATACAAGCGGCTGAAATGAGTTTCCTCCGTAGGGTGGCTGGGCGCACCCTTAGAAATAGGGTGAGGAGCTCAGTCACCAGGGAGGAGCTCGGAGTAGAGCCGCTGCTCCTCCGCATCGAGAGGAGCCAGCTGAGGTGGCTCGGGCATCTGTTTCGGATGCCCCATGGACGCCTCCCTCGGGAGGTGTTCCGGGCATGTCCCTCCGGTAGGAGGCCTCGGGGCAGACCTAGGACACGCTGGAGAGACTATGTCTTTCGGCTGGCCTGGGAACGCCTCGGGGTCCCACCGGAAGAGCTGGAGGACGTGTCTGGGGCGAGGGAAGTCTGGGCTTCCTTGCTTAGACTGCTGCCCCCGCGACCCGGCCCCGGATAAGCGGAAGAAAATGGATGGATGGATGATTTTGCCGATACGTCATACCAACTCAATTAATGTTTCATTATAACATTGAAAATTACAGCTTTTGTAATGTGACACATTTATACGTACACAGTGGTTCTGAGTTCTATAGAATTATCCACTTGTAATTACCTCAAAGCTCAAATCAATTAAAGATTTACCTGATAGATTACAAGGCCGTTCCTGCACTCCTCCCGAGATATACAGCTCACCAGTTACATCAGGCTGGGCAGATAATACAAGCCTATTTTCCTTACATGATCCCTTTCACAGCAGCATTGACTAACACCAGAATCCCTGAACCAAATGTGGATTATTCATATTATTCAATAATTACACAAAAGCCTTGCATGTTTCATTCTGACCAACCTCCTGATGCAGCAGGAAATGCACCCTGGTAAGGTTCACATTTTTGTTTTCGGATAATAAGTGTATTCACAAGAGGCCCTGCTGCTGTCTTTGATGTAGTCTGGCTACTGACTCAGACTTGGAAATAAACGAATGGATAACACAGAAGCAGGGAAAAATTCAACGCATTGCCTCATAATCAATTCCTGGTTTACAGGGAGAGACCTGCAGCCTGATAGCCAGTTCAGTCAGCCAGTGTCGACATGTGATGTGAAATAGTGGCCAATTAAAGGCCACCTAGACAACAAATTGTCAGGCTGTGGTGGTGGGGAGGGTGAATGGTAATCACTGAACATGGCCTCCAGCTTTCTGGTCTGTGAAACTAATCCTTAAGGTTTAAGAAATTATTTAACGTTGAAATGTACAAAGAATATTTCATTTTGCCTCGCCAAGAAAACGTTGCATTCAGTTGTGAGTTTAAAAAAAAAAAAAAAAATGAGTGAGAAATGAATCAAAGGTTCACCTCTTGAGATATGATCTATGGATCATAAGTTTAGTCAGGCTGAAAAATAAAAACATCAACACTTGAGACACGTGTAGTAAACCATGGAGATCTGATTTAAAAAAACCAAAACATGATTCTTATAATTTGATGAATTTATCAAGACATTTTCGTTCATGGCCATGCACATGGTGTTTGAAAACTGATAAAAACATATACATTTAGTGTTTGCAGCACAAAGACTAAATTGCTGCAATCTTCTCAAGTGTGGAAAAAGAAACTGATGAGAAGAAATTGCAAAAAGAGCATGAAAGTACAAGACGTGATGCGTTTAGAGAGGATTTTTGTAAATAATTCTTTTCAGACATTTCAAAAACGTATACATTCACACACAATAATTATACCCCCCACCTTTCCATACCTTTATACATACATATGTGTGGCACATTTAATACGCCGGAAAAGGGATATATTAATTCTAAGCGCAATATTTTTCAGTGAGGAGATAAATACATGAATCATTCTCCACAGTGGACTGAAGCATATTCTGATTATGTTCCTTTTTTTAAAAAAATATTATAATATATTCAGTTACTGTTTGTGTGAAGGATGTAGCCTTTAGTATTCAGCCACAAAACTCTCTTTCTCTCTCTCGCTCGCTCTCTATTTGAGTAGTCCGCCCAACATTGGCACTATCCTGCCACTGCAATACCCTTAGGGGTTGTTGACAAACATGAAAGGGAGCAGCATGTGTCTATTTTCCAAAAGAAACTCAATTCCTGTCCCACAGTGATACAGATGAGAAGGGCATCAAAGCATGTGTGGTATGCAAAGTGCCTGCCAATGGTGCACTTCACTTGGGTAGCGTGTTTAATTCTGAATCGGGTATGAATTGGGAAGGCCCAAAACGCTTCATTATGCAATGTCAGCTCGCAGGAGCACGCCACACCCATCACAGCTCACCGTGCTGATTAGGTGGCCAATTAAAAGGACCCTGGTGAACACATTTTAACACAATAGCCAGCTGCCGGGCCACTGTGCAGTCTATTGGTGTATACTGTGCCCATCTGGACATTGCTTATCAGAGAAATGACCACAAATAGGTTTCACTTGATAGCACGCTCGTCTTAATGGGCGCAGGGGGGAATGGCCCACACATAGAAAATTCCATGTGATGTGAGTGTGACCTTGCTGTATCCTCCATGCATGGCTTGCATTCGAGATATCAGCACGGCCACATGGTAGGCGCCTCTGGAAAATAGAAAAAGCTGAAGCAGCTCCTGGGGGGCTTTATCAATACTCTCAGCAGCAGGCAGTCATCCCAGATATTATCGCAACAAATATGAATGTAATTTGAACTCGGCTTACTTGCAGTGTTCTGTAATTTACTGAAAATTAGAAATTGATTACTTACTTCATGAAAATTGTGAAATTACTTTATTTCATAAATCTTGATTGTCTCCCTCAATCAGTGCATGTGTTCTTGTAGTGTTGTGCTGAAGCATGTGTGGTTCTGCCTAGAGACACTAATTAAGATTAGCTTGAGCTGCATTTGGTTAGTTGAAGGAAGGAGCTCTATAATTTGGATGTTGGCTGTTGTGGAAAAAGAAAAATAGTCACATGCATTAATGACTTGGAGGAAAAGCAGCAGCAAGAGTGTGAAGACTACAAACGTTCACACAGCAGCAGGGAGACCATATCTAATTATTTATTATGAGGTAGAATACCATTTATGTACTGCTGCTAATTCCTCCCTGGTGCTATGGATGGAGCCTGAAGCCATACATCTCTGATATTACCATCAAAAAGCTGCAGTTATTTAAGTGTTGATGTTGATGCTTCTCCTCTAACAAATTGTATTTGAATTAAAATGTAACCAGCATCTTGCTGAAGCTTAAGCAGAAAGAGACAGCAGCTTGAATAACCAGCTCACTGATCCAAAAATAATAATCAATTGTTATAGTTACACATTATTTCATGATAAATAACAACACTGTGTATTTGTTTGGCCCGGGCTTTAGTGCATTAGCAGTCACACTGTGTTGTTCGGTAAGGAACAACACTCACCCGTTTGATGAGCAGCATTAGTAACAACTACCAAACTCTCAGATCTGTATTCAGCATCAGAGATCCACAAGAAGTGAGTCTGTTCTTCTCGGGCGTGGAGGAGAAAAACGACGCTGCTGTGTCTCGGGAGCTAAGCTTTAACGTGTTGTTTGCAAAGCAAATGGTGTTCAGATCCTAAAATGCAAAATGTCAACATTGCCTCTGCTGTCATTCATTCTCTTTTAAATCCGTCCGTGCAGTCTCACTGCAACGCCGTCGATGCAGAGGCAGCATCGGTGAAATCACCATAGCAACAAGTGGATGGTATGAAGCTGTAACGTCAAACAAGATGTGTAAAGTGCACCTACTAAAAAAGATATGTGGTTATATTTCTTGAGGTATATTCATGCTGCTTGCATGTTTCCCTCTGGGAAGCTTAATTCTGACAGGAAAGTTCGCTTATGACTGGCGCAGTTACCTATGTGGTTACATGACGCTTTGCTTTAGTAATGAGTTTAAGTATTAGCGTAGCATTTTGCAAAATCTACATTTACGCATCTTCTTAGCACTGTAGTTCTATTGTGAAGCCGCTGATTATCTAAGTTTTGAATGTAGAGATGGTGTGAAACAGCTGGCCAGGCTATTTTTTGTGAAAGCCTCAGAAGTTTATTAATTAAAATGTTCTATCCCGTTTGTTTTACTGTACGCCAAAAGAAAAAGTCAATGTTTCTCCTGTCAAAGCTGGATCAAATTATTCCACAAAGTGTCTTCCTCTCACCTAGAAAACTTGATGTTTACAAGCTTTCAGGAGTTCCTGAAAGACTGAATAAGCTTCTTTGTATCAGTAAATATTCTTGCTTTCTGGAAATAATAGAAATCTGGAAGTCAGGAACTGGAGGTACTTAAACCAGTTATTGAGAAAAACAATTCCTTGTTGTGACAAAATATTCCAGCCGTTTGTTCTGTTAGAAATTGTTGTATTCACACTACTGATTTCATGCTTTTTATTCTAAAAAGCTTTTTCACACTTGGGGCCTGTACTACAAAGCGGGATTACGATACCCGGGATATCTCGCTCTTACCTGTGTTAATTTACCCAGACATTCGCAATCATCATAAGTGGTACTACGATGTTGGAGTTTGTTGGGTCTGACCATTCTCAAAAATTTTGAAACCCTGGAGAGCAGCTTACTTTATCATGAAGGAGCAGACAATTCCTAAAAAAATTTGCAGAATTCAAACACTTCATCAGGCCAGGAACAACAGTGTTGCGTTAATGCGTAACTTCATGATCAACAGCCCCGTAATCACTCGATTTCACTTTATTAAGGGACAGACATTTCGGGCAGAGCTTCCTCACTGCCCCTGTAGTTTATATTTATGTTCCATAAATTCACATTTCTGCAGTTTTGCCATGAGTGGAGCTAAACAGACTCAGAAAAAAGAACAAAAACATACTTCAGTGGGGAGGGTTTATTTCATTATATGAAAAGGATTGTATCCATCCCTAAAATCCCTTTCTCTCAAACGCTCCTCTCATGATCCATGCACCAATCAGGATCTTCTAAGAATGGGCAGGTCATTTTGTAAGAGGTCTGAGTGGTCAGGAGGTGGTGCTTTTATTCTTGTTGATCTCTTACTTAGACCTTAACCTGTTCAGGAGCAGGTTAGCCTTTCAGCAGAACTTACCACAGTGATTTATAAAAAGTGAAAACACAGGCTTGATCCCTGAAATTACCTCGATTAGAGAATATCCTGGTGTGTAGTACAGGCCTCTGAACTGCATGAGGCTCAGCTTGTGGCTTCATACTTTTCCCAAAGCAGGCTTGAATTTGACGTTTCGTCATTTTAATCTGGGCTGCAGCTTTCCCATAGTCCTTTTTGGGTTTTAGACCCCGTTTACATGACAATGTTTCAAATAAAGATGCATTGTTTTGCATGTACATGGCAAACGTTTTGAAAATAATCTCCATTTCTACAGAAAAGACAAACGCTGAAAATGATGTAGTTTTCATGTTGGGCCTCTAGTGGGTGCTGTTTATTTATTTTTGTCAGGAAACTACACATATGCACGCAGAGAACAATACGTTATAAATGTTAAGAATGGGAGCATCCAGATATTGGTATGAACAGACGACCAAGCTGTATTGCTATTCCGGGTGACTGTCGACTATAAAACTACCGAGTCCCAGGAGAATATGGACTGGGAGGCATGACACTCTGAGGGCCGCCTGTTGTTATTGTCCATCTACTCACACATGTGCAGAACAACTAATTACAACGTCGTAAAAGGATTTTTCATTGAGTGAAAAGTAGCTCAGATTGTTTTACATTTTGTGTGGTGTCACATTAGGTTATGTTCTCTTTTGAGTTGAGTCACTTACTTTAACAGACGGTAATATTATTTCTAGAATTAATATCTCAGTCTGAAAAGGTGAAAATTTCACATCACGTGTATTTTTTCACCTTGCTGGCTCAAACCTTGAGTTATTTATCTAAAAGTCATCCAGTATACAGTATAATAATAGGGCTTAATTTAAAGTACATATTTCAACAGTAGCTACGTACACTTGACTGCGCCGTTGGGGATTCCCTTGAAAGAAATTGCTTGAGAATTTTTTTTATTTATTTTCCACACTCCAACAAAGAAATTGAATATCTACCCTTTCTAGTGAGTAGACTTAATCCATCCATTCATCCTCTGTGTCACTGGAGCCAATCCCAGCTGAATATGGGCTGATTAGATGTTTAAAAAAAACCCGAAAATGACTTAATAGCGGCAGCATGGCGACGTGGTGTTGAGCACATTGAATCAGTCTGATCTTGGGAGCCTTTCTGTGTGGGGCTTGCATGTTTTCCCTGTATTTTCAAAGTTTCCCTTTAAAAATTTGAGGGAAACTTCCTGTGAGTGTGGGTGGTTGTCCATCTTTCTGTGTTTGCCGTGTGATATACCGACAACTTGTTCATGGTGCACCCCGCCTTCGTCCCACAACCACCCGGGATCGACTCCAGCTCCGCTGCTACCCGGAGTTAGATGAAGTTGTGTTGAAGCTGGTCTGATGAATGGATTAAAAGTGTCACAGCCGTGTCAAGAGACACTATAAAACAAAGAAATACAGTATTTTCATGAGATATTTCATTTTGTGAAGGCACAACAATACAGGGGAAACCGTTTCTCTTTTTTTATTGGAATCAAATCTCAGAGCTGCATTCTGAAGTAGCTGCAGCGGAGGAAAGACACGAAGAGGGTTACAACAGTGAAGATATTTCAGTCTGAGCTTGTAGCTATACAAATGTGAGAGATCTCCAGATGGAGATGTGTCCATGTTTTCTTTGAAAGCCAAACTGTGGAAATTCATGGGTAATAAAAAACATAACTGTTGTCGTAAAGGCTTTCGTTCGGCTCCATCATAGTTTCGTCGTCGTAGTTGCATCAGAAAAAACTAAATACTAGTTAAAACCTCAACTAATGTTCTTTTCGTGATGGTGTCTTCACAATAAGGAGACAACCATCCTCCCTGACTTACAGATTTCTCTCATTTCCCCTCCTGAAGCTTGAAACTGAGGCTTGATCCACACACTGAGAATCACAGCAGAAGTGAAAGAAGCTGTGAGATTTCTATTAAAGCTGTATTGACGGCACGTATACAAACTATTGAAGGACGGGAGGCGACATTGTTCCAGGAATTTTCAAATCTTAGAAGCAGTGACATTAAATCCTCAAGGTATGAGGACCATGAATACATGGTCCTTGTGCCGCAAGCTAGTCTTAATTACTATTTGTGCTGTACGTTACATGTTACATTGTCAAGTGTTTGATGGAAAAATCAACTGAGGGCCATGTGGAAGAAAAGAAAAAAAAACAACAACAAAAACTTAGTATTCCCTGCATATGTAGGCCATGATTTAGCGGTTAAATAGGACTGCCACACTGGCCTCAAGGTTGCAGGGGTATTTAAAATGCAGTTTTAATTCATCCGCCTGAATACAGTCCTCGGATAAGAAAAGACAAGCGAAGAACATTTGGAGGTAAAGCTCACAGCATGGCCTATAGTGTGGTGTCATTTAGACTGAAGTCCCTTTTTCTGTGTCAGGTGTTGAAATGCCCTTGTCACATTAAGTGGCAGATCTCAGGACACTTAACATTCCTCCCCACCCCCCTCGGCAGATGCGGTGTGTTTTTAATGACATTGTCTGCTTCCTGTCAAGTCAGCTGGGGGCTGATATGAGGAAAGTCACCTGTGGTAGGAGAAATGTCTTAAAGGGCAGAACGGGAACTCTGCCGGGTTCTGACTTTGGCGGGACTGATGGGTACTTAACCGGAAACATTAAAGGCTGTGCATTTACCCGTCAGAGTGTTTTCTCTTGTTTCATTGTGCAAAACATAAACATCTTATCATCTTGGACATGAAAGCAGGGAAAATGTTCATAAAGGAAAGTACTTGTCAAGTAAATTGGCAGGAAAGACAGACGACAGGTGTGCACAGTGAGAGAGGCTTGCACATAGTTGCCTGCTTGACAATTCAGGTGTGCTTTGCTTGCTTAAACTCTGGTCAGCTTAATCTTCAATTCAAATGAATCTGCTCCCCTCAGGCAGTTGTCTCACCCCTTTCTGTGATTTCTTTTTCTCTTTAATTTCCTCCTGCTGGTCACTTTTCACAGGATTTTCTGCAGCTTTGGAAAATGCCTGTCAAGGTAGAGCAGAACTCTGAAGGGGAGGGATGATAAGATGAGAGGGGAGCCGGTTGTGAGAACCCTCGATATAAAAGAGCTGACGCGTCCGGTGCTATTTGGAGTTTGTGAGTGTATGGTCTCCCCACATGTCATGGACCAAATGTGGGTATTAATGGCTGTGCTGCGATTGTGTGGTGAGGTTCTTGGATAGAGTGGAGAACAGAGCCTCGTGTGGCTAAAGTTGATTTTAATGCCAGGCATATATGATTTATTTTGACACCAGCTAATAAACACAGTCTATTTATGAAAAATTCTGCCCATTGTACTTGACAACTAAAAGGTACTTGTTTTGACTATTTTCTAATATCTCAACGTTTGATTCACCTGTCTGTATGAATGGAAACATGAGGACTGTGACATCAAGTCAACACTATTAATTATGGTGGAGTAACAGTCCCTGCTGTTTCTTAGCCTCTTTTTATAAGAAGAAAATAGCAAATACTCTGAAAAATGCAAGCCAATTTTTATTTATCAGAACTTGGGGGGAAAAAACTAGCAGTATTGTTGATTTACAGCAAGACGGCTCCTGGTTCATATTTCCGACATGGACTTTCTGTGAGTTTGCATGTTTTTCCTGCACCAGTGTAAAGTTTGATTTAGACTCATAATTGAAAAATGAGCGACTGTCTACCAATTCGTGTAAGCTAAATATATGTGCAATCAGTCACACAGGGTCCGCTTGAAAATGCTCACAGTGACCCGAACTCAAATTAAAAAAAAGTTTGCAAAAGATAATTATTGGATATCTGAGTTGGTTAAAATGGCAACTGAAAAAAATTATTATATAAACAATCTTTTTTTAGATATATTTCATTATCACTATTTTGTTACGACATGCCACGAAAGAGGACTTCATGTGAGATAACTGCAGGATACTGCACTTCCTGTCATTATTAGTGATATAAAGCAGGGTATCATCACCATAGCAACAAAACCAAATGTATATGAATCAAGAAAAACAAATAACCTCAATTTCTGTACTTGTGTATTCTTGCAACATGAGAATAGAATGATTATGAATTACATCATATTTAAAAATATTACTTGCCGAGTTTAAAATGTCAACATGAAACGCAAATACAGTAATTCAGTTACAGAATTACGTTCATACCTTCAGCCAGGAGAGTGATGTGGTCCTCTACAACGCATCAGGATTCAATCTGTGACAAAGATGGAGAACCAGGATTTTTTTTTTCTGCCCCCGGCATGATTTCTTTCTTGTCATTTGCGATTCAAAGCCATGATGAAAACGGAATGAAAGGAGAGTGAAAGTATTCGTCCTTGCATGGGAAACATGCAAATGTGATGTTGACACATTGAAGTAATAAAATAAGCTATAGTGCAAAGTAAAGTATAAAAGATATGGAAGTTGCAGACACACACACACAGTATAAGGGCCTACATACAGAACTGCCACCATCACAGTAAAAAATCTCTAACCAGTACGCTTCTGATAATGGTTTTTATTGTATTATGGTTAAAAGAAAAAAAAAAATCTTTCAGTGTAAAATTTATTCAATAGTCCAGCATCAGTCAGGCTTTTCCATTAACATGAGAACGAAGTACACGCTGCATGTGATCTTGGAGTTAATAGTGTTTTTTGTCCCTCTCCAGCACTCCCTGCCTGAGAGTTGGCAGCACTTGATGAGCATGAATTGTGTTTGGTCCGGTCTGCTGGCAAAGTAGCTTTGATCACTGCGAGAGGTTGAACTATCCCTCCCTGTGATTAAAAGTTATTCAGCAGAACGTGGGATAGGTCGACCGGAGGGGAGGTATCTATCCCCCTGTTGCCCAATTGTAGCCTGAATATTTATTTTTCTTTGTACTTGCATGCAGTTCCTGTTGTGATGGAAACCCGCTGGCCCCTGAAACAGGTGTCACAGAGGATGTTATCTGAGTTTGGAAACAATCCTTACAAACTACTCTCCGTGTTGAGGAGAGGCAGTGAGACTCTCGGGGACCCCCTCGGTGCTCGGGTTCATGATTATCATGATGGAAGTCGCCTCCTTTTTTTTTGCTGTCTGCTCATTCCACCCTGACTAGAATGAGATGTCCAAAAAAAGACAAGAAATATTAATAAGTGTATTGGATGAAATCAAGTCCGCCAGTCTAAAAGATATCACATGTTTGTGCCCACAGCGGAATTGCTGCCGGCAACTCAGTGGCGTTAATCTTTCCAGTGATCTTCTCTATCCTGACAAGGCTAAGTGTCAACAAATAGGAAGTTGAAATTGATGCTGAAGGAATGGAAAAGTCATGCCGCTGGAGAATAGGCCACGGTGGCGTGATGTGGAAGTAGACATCGCCAGAGGAAGTGTTCATGATAGGGGGCACATTTTTTAATTTAAAATTTTTCAGGATTTAATTTAGCTTCTTAGTGGATGGCAGATAACATTGGTGCATTGTGTCATTAGCACAATTCGGCAGCATGTTCAGTGAAGGACTGTGCAGCGCTGTTCTGCCAAGTAACAACTCCTGAAGTCACTTTGACTTTTCAGTGCTTCAAAGTGTTTTACTTTTATATTTTTTTTCCTTCTAAATGTCTCCGACATTTTTCATGAAAAGGAAGGTATGTTGTATCGGGTATAATTAGACATTTAACCCGCAGGAGGATTGGAAAGGCTTCTGAGTCACTCTCCATATAACCTGATGAGAGAGACTCAAGAAGGACTCTACTTTTTAAATAAAAGATGAAGAAAGTGATTAAAGTGTCACAGACTCACCTGCTAAATCGTTCAGGTAATATTTCTATTACTTCTCTGGAGCAGCAATGGTGCTTCCCATAATTCATTTTCTTAGTCATCATGGCCAATCAGCTGTGCAATCACTGAAATCTTTCCAAATGTTTGCTTCAGGACCAAGCTGGTGGAAAATGTTTGATTTGCTCAAAAGAAACCTGAAACATTCACTGATGTCTAGTGAGTACACCGGCATACAGCTGTATGTGAAGTTTTCCCTTACACACAACCTACAGGATGTCAAAACCTCAAACGGGCTTGATTTGAGCAATGTTGATGCGGTTAATTGAGACCTAATCAATGAGTCCAGCCGATAATAATAATAAAAAAAAAGGAAAATAATGGCAAATTAGATTTATTAATTGTGGGGGAGGGGTATGCGCCAGAAAAATCATTAATTAAGACATGCTAATGATTACAACTGTGCTGCTCGGATTTTCTCAACATGCTTAATCAACATACGACTCAAGACTTGTGATAAAATTAACCCTTTCAACTGAAGAGTAAAGAGAACCTGAAAACAAACTTTCCACAGTAAATGATCAATCACTCTGAGTGTTGAATTCCAAATTGCCTCGCTGCAAGCTAACTGTTGGGAAGCTGTTTTTTTTTTTTACATTATTAATTTCGTCTGGCATCCTCACTGTCAACTTGTGTTAAGTGTTTTACCTAAATGGTTTTAATGACATGCACAAACCATAAACATGTAATCGTCCACCAGTGAAGCTTGAGTCGAGGCGTGTAGACCACATCTGTTATGTTTTCAGCAGTTCAAGGCACCGAGAAGCGCAGCCCGGCCAGGAAAGATGCAGGAGGAGCAGAAAGTGATCCTAATATGCTGTTGCTTGTTTTTTGCTTGTTTTGGGGGGGGGGAGTTGCTTTTCTCCTCGTGCAAAATCAGGAAACATGTCTCTTCAGCACATTGCAGTGATATTTCAGTGCATTTCAATGTGTATTTTTCTAAAAATAAAAGACATGTGTTGCACTGGGGGGAAAAAACCTGCATGACCAAGAATAACCAGAAACTGGCAAATCATGTCAGATATTAGCATTGTTTTTATTATTGCAGAGACTGAAAATCACCCAAAACATAGTTTTGGTTTCAATTCATCTTTTTCCATTATATATGTGCGTGGCCTTTCTTTAAGTGCCACTCATTTCGTCTCAGCTACAATGCTTCATACTAGTCCAAGCCTGCAAATAAATGCACATTTCTCACAAAAATAAATCGTTAATTTGATTTATTTTCCCAAAAATGAAGATTTTAAGCTGTGCGAATTTAAGTTTTTCCATGTATGAAAACCACCATTACCTCAAATAATTATTTTAAATAAACTGTACACATTCAGGTTCGTAGTCTAGGCACGTGGCTGTTCTCAAATCTTCGCTACATCTAAACTATTAACAAAAACTCTGTGGACACGGCAAAGAGAAACAACAATTTGTTCCATAGACATTCACATCCATCACATATTCAGCTGGCCTTGTGGTGCTCAGAGATGAACTTATAACTAAATGCAGGCAGATTTCCATAATAATGAGTAGATGAGACACCGGGTAATTTACTGCCTGCACCTCGGGTTAAATCAGATTAGAGGTACCGAGGTAAACAATATACAAACTGCAGAGGTTGAGATGAATACACTTTCTTTGTTAGATGTGACCTGTTTAAAGCGGCTCTTCTTTTTTGTGCATATTTTTTTTACTTTTAATCATAAAACATATGAATACTACTAAGGTTGTCTTTAAAATGTGAAGGATGTTATATATATATATATATATATATATATATATATATATGTGTGTGTGTGTGTATATATGATACAGTATGTTAATTGAGCTTCACTTTGAAGCGATGAAAACATATATCAAACAGTTTGGAATGCTTCAAACACCCTGCAACCATAACTCTCGTAGGGTGGATGGTTTGTGATCAGCCATATCATCAGACATGTCATAGCCTGGACTACTAGTTGATCTACTACTAGATCCTTTATCATTGAAGTGGAGCCATGGAGGTAACACTTTAACTTAGATTTTGTCGGTCATGACACTGTTGCAGGTTCACCACTTTGATAGACTGATAGATTAGATACTTACCACTGCGGTACACCCACCAAGACGACAGCCAGACCCAGTTGTCTATCATCCATCTTCCATATCACTCCATCCAGTCTAGTTCAGAGCAAAAATCCCGCAGGGTCACAAGTCCATCGCAGGACAAGACTAGACTGACTGTTACACGCTGATTTCACCAAGAAAAGACCCAGCCTGGATTCAAACCAACAACCTTCTTACTATGAGGGGAGAGCACTAACCACTACACCACTGCGTGGCCCTCCCAGTCATCACAGTTTGGTGCCTGTCAAACTCTCTTACATCCTCACACATGCCCAGTTTTTCCTCTTTGTACCACAGCAACTTTGAGGACAAAATGCTTACTTCCTACCTAATATATTCCACCCACTGACAAGTCCCACAATGAAGCAATAATCGGTGTTATTTACATCATCTGTCAGTGGTCATATTGTATGGATGATTGTGTATTTGGAGGTTTCAGAATATAGCCAGTATAAGGGACATTCTCCGATTAAGAACTATTGACAAGTTGACAAGTTGGTTTTTTTCTCCGGACCTTGCTTGACGATCCTTTTTTGTTTGCTTGTTTAATGAGAGGTTTTGAGCCCGATCCACTCTCAGACAGCATTGAAACTGCAGCCTCATTTGCATGACAGGTGTTGGTAATTGGGCACAGAGCTGCATGGAGTTTATTCCTTTCCCGGCACATGCAAATTTCGGGGTTTCCTCTGTCATTATACAGTCGCAGTCAAATCAATAGCTGATGCTTTTTTTTTTTTTTGCTGCAATGTGCAGAGTGAGTGAGCGTGGAGGGAAAGACTCAGGAAATGTCAATAATTTTGGAAGAGGCAAAGACTCAGCAAATGTGGCTCACTGACGTAGATGATGCTCATTCTTTACGCTAATGATGTCAGCTGCTTAAGCTCTCGCTTCACTACGGCAGGAAACTTACAATAATCTCTCATCCTCTTAAGGAAGCAAAAACTTTGACTCAGAGAGTTGCTAAGATAGATCACGATTCTTACCGTGTAGGATTATCCACTGTGATTTGCAAAAAAGTCAAAATGGAAAGATTCAAAGTTGTTAAATAGAAAATGAAGATGCTACAGAGGGGCCCATAGTTCACCTAGGTTGTAAGTTGACTCGCCTCACACAAAGCAGGAGTTGGAGGTGTCGGAAAATCTCACGACTATAATCTTTCAGGTATAAAGCTTTTCCTTAATATTTGATCTTTGGCCATATTTCAGGGTCTTTAACTCCAATTTGTCTGTGCTAAAGCACATTTCTTAGTATTAAAGATGAGCCAATTGTGCCAATGTAAGCCTCTCTTTTCTGGCTGCTGACAGCACTTTTGATCATATGCGAGATTCACTTCTTTAGTTTAGCTGCTCATTAGATATTCTGTGAAATGGCTGAGTAGCAGAAACCGTAGAATTACAGGGATGTGATTAATTTGTGTAAAAGCGTGGATCCCATAAACTTGGCTATGGCATCAAGTTTGACTGCACAATGTCAACTTCCGCTTATTTAGAAGAGACAAATCTATTGGACCTAAGCAAAAACACTGTATTCAATTCATGTGCAACACCCTGTGCCATGAGGACAAGCAGAAATAAATATACAAAGCTAACCGGTCCAACTGTTGTTTATCTGAACTTAATATGCAGGCAAAGAAGATACGGTCTTGTATTTTATCTCCACAAGAATCTGCAAACCATAATTTGGGTGTCTCCAACATTGTTGCTTCTTCTCACAACATGACAACAATGAGATGTGTTGGGAAAGTCGTCCAAACTTCCTGATACTATCAGAGGATTATCTCAGGGTGCTTTCATGGTTAGTGTGGACTACATGGTATAAATGAGGGGCATCAGTTTAGTGTGGCTCCTTTCACAACATTGCGCCAACAGAGAGGAGCGTCATCCTTTCAAGACCACCAGACGGGAAGCTTCATGTTGGTGGCAGACCGATGCCTTTATATGTCATTGTGGTTGCTATTAGAGTCCCTCTCCATAAGAAGGCATTTACTTCGTACACATCACTGTTCTTGTGTGTTGTGGACAGCCGTGCATTCATAAAGAACATAAAAAACATCGACCACACATTCACCACTATTGCAAAGACATGATTAAAATAACTTTAAAAAAAAAAAAAAAAGGTGCAAAATAGTAGGTTAGATACTCATCTCGTCTCTTGTATAGTCCCAAATATCCCAACACACTCTTTCTCCACATCCCACTACCAACAAAAATGAATAGTTTCCAATATTTTCAACCAGATATACATCCACAACAAGCACGCCTACACAGACGCCACCATTTCCAGTTGCATTCATCTCAAATGGAATAAATGCCATTTGACCGCCAGCTATGCTAACAACATGTTTGATCAAATCCTGTGAATGCAAATGTTTGTCTGCTGATCCTGCGTCAAAGCATTTATTCCCAAGCGGCACAGTGGTTCACTGAAATGCCAGCGATCCAGAGTGAATTGAGCCACACTGATGACAGCGCTGTACTACTGTATGCATTCATTTTCTGATGAATAACCTCGCCGAAGGGGTGGAAGGCCTATTGAATTTGCCTTCCCATGCTTTGAGGAGAAAAAAGGAGAAGTGGTGTCGTGTGAATGGAAGCATTCGCCAACGGTGTCAGGATGCATTTCATGAGGTCAAACTATCAGCCATTTCTGTAGCGCGGGGGGAAAAAAACTAAAAACGGTTGATGAAAGTTGTCAGAAAGTTGCATTCACTAGAAGGCAACCTTCATATGTGTTTGAACAGTTGACTAGAACATAAATCTAGTTATTCATATGCAGCTTTATTTAATGAGCGCTTATATGTCCTTGGTATAACAACTTTTGATGGATGACAGTCTGTGCAAAACTTTAAACAGTTAAAATGTGTGGCCTACTTTTTCTTGTAATGACTATTTGAAAAAGCAAACGAAAAAAAACCTCACTTGATTTCACACCAATGCAATCAACATGCAGCTCAGACGCTCAAAATACAAGTTATTCAGGCTGCAGTCCTGGTCAGCTCGACCCATAGCAAACACATTAGAATATTTTTTAAATTAAGTATTTTCACCCTTGGGTGTTGTGGAAGGGTTTTTTTCAAGGCAGTATGAATAAACACTATAAAATACCAATAATATATGAAAAAAATCTTTCAGAAAGTGCAAAACCAATCAAAATGACAAAGTATTCCTCTAATTCTTCGAAGTTGGAGAAATTCAACCCATGGGAACTAGTTACAAGCAGTTTCAAATGTAATTTTTTTTGCATGAGACTCAAGAAACTAACTATAAAATAAGACAATCATGTGTATTTATGCTCAAATATGTGGGAGGAAGTTGTAAATCTAACCCACAAATCTCATTATTTAAAGCTAAGAAAAAGTCTATAAATGGGAATTATTTCTTGTGATATATTTGTGAAGTATAAAATCATCGCAACGCGCGTCATTCATGCTAAAAAGGCCCCAAATGTGTGTCTTGTTACTGTGATTGTAAATGTAGTGTCACAAATTTTCATGTTTAATCGGTATTGAAAAAAAAAAACGCATCAATCAGGTGTTCTTTGTGCACTAGCTATGAAGACGAAGTTTAAACCAGGGGTGTCAAACACAAAGCACATTCGCCAAAACTAGTTTTAAGTTGATATTGTACTCATTTTCTGTAGTAATTGTTTCGGTTTTGAAAAAATTTTGATCTTTTCATCGCATATACTCTACACATCTACTCAACAAAGAAAAACTTCAAAGTTTAGAATTAAAGGATATTATGCCACTATTTTACCAGTCTGTCCAACATAAGACAAAACCACTGGGTTAAACACATCAGTGTTTATCCATCCATCCATCCATTTTCTTCCGCTTATCCGGGGCCGGGTCGCGGGGGCAGCAGTCTAAGCAAGGAAGCCCAGACTTCCCTCGCCCCAGACACGTCCTCCAGCTCTTCCGGTGGGACCCCGAGGCGTTCCCAGGCCAGCCGAAAGACATAGTCTCTCCAGCGTGTCCTAGGTCTGCCCCGAGGCCTCCTACCGGAGGGACATGCCCGGAACACCTCCCGAGGGAGGCGTCCATGGGGCATCCGAAACAGATGCCCGAGCCACCTCAGCTGGCTCCTCTCGATGCGGAGGAGCAGCGGCTCTACTCCGAGCTCCTCCCTGGTGACTGAGCTCCTCACCCTATTTCTAAGGGTGCGCCCAGCCACCCTACGGAGGAAACTCATTTCAGCCGCTTGTATCCGGGATCTCGTTCTTTCGGTCATGACCCAAAGCTCATGACCATAGGTGAGGGTAGGAACGAAGATCGACTGGTAAATCGAGAGCCTCGCCTTTTGGCTTAGCTCCTTCTTCACCACGACGGACCGATACAGCGACCGCATAACTGCAGACGCTGCACCGATCCGCCTGTCGATCTCACGCTCCATCTTCCCCCCACTCGTGAACAAGACCCCGAGATACTTGAACTCCTCCACTTGGGACAAGGGCTCTCCACCGACCTGAAGGGGGCAAGCCACCTTTTTCCGGTCGAGAACCATGGCCTCGGATTTAGAGGTGCTGATCCTCATCCCAGTTGCGTCACACTCGGCTGCGAACCGCGCCAGTGCACGCTGAAGGTCCAGGTTTGATGAAGCCACCAGGACCACATCGTCTGCAAAAAGCAGAGACGAGATCCTGTGGTCCCCAAACCAGACCCCCTCCGGTCCCTGGCTGTGCCTAGAAATTCTGTCCATAAAAGTTATGAACAGAACCGGTGACAAAGGACAGCCCTGCCGGAGGCCAACGTGCACTGGGAACAGGTCCGACTTACTGCCGGCAATGCGAACCAAACTCCTGCTCCGGGCGTACAGGGACCGGACAGCCCTTAGCAAAGGGTCCCGGACTCCATACTCCCGGAGCACCCCCCACAGGACGTCCCGAGGGACACAGTCGAACGCCTTCTCCAGGTCCACAAAACACATGTGGACTGATTGGGCGAACTCCCATGAACCCTCGAGTAGCCGGTGGAGGGTATAGAGCTGGTCCAGTGTTCCACGACCTGGACGAAAACCGCATTGTTCCTCTTGGATCCGAGGTTCGACTAACGGCCGGATCCTCCTCTCCAGTACCCTGGAATAAACTTTCCCAGGGAGGCTGAGGAGTGTGATCCCCCTGTAGTTGGAACACACCCTCCGATCCCCCTTCTTAAAAAGAGGGACCACCACCCCGGTCTGCCACTCCAGAGGCACTGTCCCCGACCGCCACGCAATGTTGCAGAGACGTGTCAGCCACGACAGTCCCTGCACATCCAGAGACTTAAGGAACTCAGGGCGAATCTCATCCACTCCCGGTGCCTTGCCACCGAGGAGCTTAGCAACTACCTCGGTGACTTCAGCCCGGGTAATGGACGAGTCTACCTCTGAGAACCCAGCCTCTGCTTCCTCAGCGGAAGACGTGATGGTGGGATTGAGGAGGTCCTCGAAGTATTCCTTCCACCGCCCGACGACATCTCCAGTTGAGGTCAACAGCTCCCCACCTCCACTGTAAACGGTGTTGGTGAAAAACTGCTTCCCCCTCCTGAGGCGCCGGACGGTTTGCCAGAATTTCCTCGGGGCCGACCGATAGTCCTCCTCCATGGCCTCCCCGAACTCCTCCCAGGCCCGAGTTTTTGCCTCCACCACGGCCCGGGCTGCGGCCCGCCTGGCCTGCCGGTACCCGTCAGCTGCCTCAGGAGTCCTATGAGCTAACAGCGCCCGATAGGACTCCTTCTTCAGCTTGACGACATCCCTTACTTCCGGTGTCCACCACCGGGTTCGGGGGTTGCCGCCACGACAGGCACCAGAGACCCTGCGACCACAGCTCCAAGTAGCAGCTTCAACAATGGAGGTGGAGAACATAGTCCACTCGGACTCAATGTCTCCAACCTCCCCCGGAATCCGTGAGAAGCTCTCCCGGAGGCGGGAGTTGAAGACTGCGCGGACAGAGGGCTCGGCCAGGCGTTCCCAACAGACCCTCGTGACACGTTTGGGCCTGCCGAGTCTGTCCGGCCTTCTCCCCGTCCAGCGCATCCAACTCACCACCAGGTGGTGATCAGTTGACAGCTCTGCCCCTCTCTTTACCCGAGTGTCCAAGACACGTGGCCGGAGGTCAGATGACACGACCACAAAGTCTATCATTGACCTCCAGCCTAGGGTGTCCTGGTGCCAAGTGCACTTATGGACACCCCTGTGCTCAAACATGGTGTTCGTTATGGCCAAACTGTGACTAGCACAGAAGTCCAATAACAGAACACCGCTCGGGTTCAGATGAGGGAGGCCGTTCCTCCCAATCACCCCTTTCCAGGTCACACTGTCGTTGCCCACGTGGGCATTGAAGTCCCCCAATAGAACAATGGAGTCCCCAGTTGGAGCACTATCCAGCACCCCTCCCAGGGACTCCAAGAAGGTCGGGTACTCTGTACTGCTGTTCGGTCCGTAGGCCGAGACAACAGTCAGAGACCTGTCCCCTACCCGAAGGCGTAGGGACGCAACCCTCTCGCTCACCGGGGTGAACTCCAACACATGGCGGCTGAGCTGTGGGGCAATAAGCAAGCCCACGCCAGCCCGCCGCCTCTCACCGCGGGCAACTCCAGAGAAGTGGAGTGTCCAGCCCCTGTCAAGGAGCTGGGTTCCAGAGTCCAAGCTGTGGGTGGAGGTGAGCCCGACTATATCTAGCCGGTATCTCTCTACCTCCCGCACAAGCTCAGGCTCCTTCCCCCCCAGCGAGGTGACGTTCCATGTCCCAAAAGCTAGGTTCCGTGTCCGGGGATCAGGTCGTCGAGGCCCCTGCCGTCGACTGCCACCCAATCCACATTGCACCCAACCCCTACGGTTGCCTCTGTGGGTGGTGAGCTCACAGGAGGAAGAGGAGGGACCCGCGTCATCCCTTCGGGCTGGGCCCGGCCGGGCCCCGCGGGCAAAGGCCCGGCCACCAGGCGCTCGCATGCGAGCCCCAACCCCAGGCCTGGCTCCAGGGTGAGGCCCCGGCTGCGCCTCGCCGGGCGACGTCACTTTCCTCTTTCGTTGTATTTTCATAGGGGGCTTGTTGAACTGCTTTTGGTCTGACTCGTCACCTAGGACCAGTTTGCCTTGGGAGACCCTACTGGGGGGCAAGCCCCCCGACAACATAGCTCCTAGGATCATTCGGGTACTCAAACTCCCCCACCGCGATAAGGTGGCAGTTCAAGGGGGAGATCAGTGTTTATGTTGATATATAATGATTTCAAACAGGACCCTCATGCTTTGCAATAATTCACAGAAATCCTACAAATCCCAGACGAACCGCACCCATTGGAATTCGTCACGGAACCATTATTCTTGTCTTCTGTGGTTGTCATCAACTCCTTATTGTTAGTTCAGAAAGAACGGGAGTAAATGAGGAGCTTACCAAACATGGTCACTTGCCCAATAACAGGATAAAAAAAAAATTAAACGGTTGTTTCCTAAGCGTGATACTGCAAAGCACTTGTGATCACAGAGAAACTTTTTAATCCATAATTCCAACAAAAACAGACACAAAGACTCGCTGCAGACAAAATAAGGCTGTGAAAGAGGCAGTTTTTAAGACTTTTGAACCTCATCCACAAGAAACATCCCTGCCTCCAGCTTTATTGCTGCTGTCAGATTACAGAGGAAAGACAAACAAGTCCGTCATTACAAACATCCAATGATAAGCGGGAGGGATGACATGAAGCTCAAGAGGGACGATTTGTTTTCATACCACACACATTGTCCGTTAACATATCTCACCTTTTTTTTTTTTTTTACCTGTGATACAACACTTCACAATTTGCAAGTCTATTTGTAGCGTATCTTATTTCTAACTACACACACACAAAAAAAACGATTACTTATTTGTACATTAAGTCCAAAAGAGTATTTTGTCTTCCCAGGTTCTTTTTTAATTTGCGCCATCAGGAGTATCTTAAAAAACTAAACTAAGACTTTGTAAGAATGCAGATTTGGCCTCGTTTCAACTGCAGTAGGCGGCAGGAAAACATACAGTGCCCTAATATAGCTTACTTTAATTCATTCACCAGCTGTTAAAAGTGTAATAAAGTCTCAAATAGGGTGCGCTTTGTTTTTCTGCGGTGGAGAGCAGAACAGTTTATTAGCCTTATCTGAGTTAAATTTGCTCGCCGTGGAACAGCGTGGGGAAATCAAGCCTGGAATCCGTCAGAGTTGGGCTTGGCAGGATTTGGCTGTTCATTAATTACGCTTTGTAATGAGTATTTCTGTTCAACATTATTACATTGGTGGGATAAGGGCTGCTTATTTTATGGCAACACAAAAAATATTCGCCCCAGTCCTTCTCTAATGTCATCGGGTGGAACATTTAATCAAGCTGTCAGGGTTCTGAAAATAAGTTTTCTTTCTCCTTGAAACATGGAGGCCCAGGGAATATCTATTAGGCCCTTAATTGATTGCGAGCTCATGGTCTGAGTCACATCTCAATCTTTCCAGCTTTTTCTCTCTCAGCTTTTGTTTTTTTTCTTTTTTCCACCAGCCGTGACAACGGGTCAGAACATGCATGGCACTTTGGCTGGTTTCGTGGAGGGTGAAGAGCAATAATTCAACCATTAAACCAAGCAGGGCTGAAAAAAAAGTGCACAAGGGCATGCACAATGAAAGGAACTGTGGATGCAAGCTTAGCAGGGAATAAACAAATGCCATACAAATATATATTTTTTAAACTAGCACTGCTGCTGAGGTTTAAAATCGAATGTGTTGGTGGGGATTTGACGTCTGGAAGTTACCCAGTGGTAGTAATGTGTGCATGCACAGATATGTACATTTCATGTCTTAACCTGAGCGACCTGCTCTCAGTGTAACTTGCCTCCAGTCCAGTGTCACCGTGATGCTCACCACCCCCTGACCACTTTAAAAACCAATCAACATCTACATAAAAACTTGCCTCTGTCCAGATTACGTTTTCATCAGATGTTGCCCAGTGAGCATCTTTGTGATTAGCCAGTGAAAAATCAGCCAGGCGTCATGGGAGGAAGAGATGGAGGGAAAGAAAAGAGTCAAAGAAATGAAAGAGGGAGGGCGGTGGAGTGTGCAGTGGTGGGAAAAGAGTGATTAGGAGTGGAGAGAGCAAGACTTGATAAAAGAAACGATGGACAAGACAGTAAGAAAGTAATAAGTATGAATAGCATTAATTTATTACATTAGTCACAAGTGCACAGAGCCACATAAGAGCCCTGCGGCGCTCCCTAGAAACCATAACCTCTCCTCCTTAAGTTGCCCAGCTTTGTGCTTTCTAACCAAAATACTGAAAAGGCAAACAACTTCTCACTCATGTATGATAAACATCAGTGGTTCAGTTATTCATTCAGCTTGCTGGACGTGTGTCGGATTTAATGAACATCTTATGCTTAATAAAGATGTGTATTTAACTGGAACATTCAAGGACTACTTTTCTTAGTTGTAATTTATTTGATACTATTTTCCTGTTCATATATATATATATGTATAAAACGGTTATTCTGCTTTTCTAATTAATTAAAGTTTTGAATTTGTTCCTGGTGATTTTCATTGCAGATCTGACTCTACACATGTCAGCGATAGTACTATTAACATGTATTAGATTGTTTTCCTTTTTTTGTGTACGTCTAAATATCAGCTTGACTCGTCACATGTTTTAAGAGTTATATTAGCTGATGAGGTGTTTGACCTTGAGTGTTGGGGACCCCGGGTTTGAATCCCAGTGAAAGCAAAAAGGACATCCTCTGTAAAAACTATTATGCAATGACAGAAGCAGCTGAACTGAGAGAATGCCTACTGGCGTCACAAAGAGGACGTCATGCAGGTGTGAAAGTTTGGTACGGAGCAGATTCCCTAACCAATATGACAATTGAATAAAAAATCAGTTCACTGCTATATAGATTACCAGAGCACATTACAAGTGTGATAAATTATGAATTATGAAGCTTTGACAATGACGCTTAAGTCACTGATTATTTAAGATTATTATTCACAGTCACATTTCAAGATTCATTTGTTGTTCATGTACATAAATAGCTGCAGAGCTGCTGTCTCTCTCTCTCTCTCTCTCTCTCTCTCTCTCTCTCTCTCTCTCTCTCTCTCTCTCTCTCTCTCTCTCTCTCTCTCTCTCACCTGCTCACTGACAAGCAGTCGTTTCTTTCTGATTGAACTCTTGTTCCTGGAGGAGTGCCTTTGTCTCAATTATCATGAACTGACTCTCTCCTCCTGACAGCAACATAAAAAATGGGTAAGTCACATTACCATTACTCTGTATCCACACCAGCCATGATGTATTAGCTGCCTTCAATAAACATAAGCTCGCCTTTATAAGAGCTGTCTGCTGTTTGTTTGTACCTTATTGAAGCTGTTTTGTTGCTGCTGCTGCTGCTGCTGCTGCTTCTTTGTATAATTAGTTCATAAATCAATTTCTTTCAGGAACGGCCGAGATTAAAATTAATCTTTCTCCAACCGAGGTAACTTGAGCTGAACTTAATAAGTAAATGAGTCATTAGACTGACCCTCACAATGCTGACAGCCCGGCTAATGTGTCAAAGTAGAATCCTATATCTCCCATCATTGTGCAATAATTCAGTACTAAAGCGATGTCTTCATGACAGGGGGACAGCAACAGCTTACCAGGTGACTTGTTGCTTTTTATTTGTCTTAACAGAAACATGTGCTTTCAAATACATTTCCCATTCCAATGCTGCGTTTACAAGACTCATAAACAGCAATAACGGATGGATATTATTAAATAGTTTTTTTATTTGTTAGATTTGATTTGATAGTCGCATGGAAACATAATACAACAATCATCAAACTTTGGTCCAAATGTTGCACATTAAACACAAGTAAAAGGCATAATGTTTCACCAGCTGTGACCCGCCCACGACATGGTGGTGAGAAAAGCTCTGAAACGTTAGTTTTTATGTCTCCCCAAGTAAACCAGATTTGTTTTTTGTGTTTTTGTGTTTTTTTTTAAACCGTTTTCAAGACTTGCTACTCAGACCTCATTGTGTCTGAGAATTCACCCCGGATTGTCTTCACTACTATCTTTTCTTCCCTTCATACAATAATAAGCAGCCGCTGTGTCGGGAGCCATGAAGGAACAACAAAGGTATCGTGTCTTGTCAAACAGAGAAACAAACGCAGACTTTAAATAATTAATAAACAAACAAATTGCGAGATGCTCAAAATGCTCAGTCACAGAGGCGGCATATGTCCGTGATTATACTCATTTTTCGCTGCTGCAAAATGTATCATGGCCTTTCGTTTTGAGTCTGGGAGGGCGGACTGTAGGTGGGTTTCAGCAGCAAAATGAAGTGGAAATTCGTCATCGTCTTTCACAGTCGTGTTGATGTCACAGTCAATAGAGTCATTTAAGTCTTTATTTCCAGAACACTACCCCAGTGTTTGCTCTGTCATTGTTATTATGGCTCTGTTCTAAAGTAGAAAAATATGACAGCTTTTAGTTCAGTCTCACTTATATACGAGACGCTGCTGCATTGTTGTATTTATTCTGAAAACAAGCTGATGTGCCAGAAGGTCATGTAATGAATTCTAAAGCTTAAGTTTGTTTTGCACCTTGTTTTTTTTTCTTTTGGTTTTTTTCAATGCGCTATTTCCACATTTTACGTGTGAAGACGTTTGCTTTCTCTTAACATTCATCCTTTTTTAGGGCCACGGGAGGCATCGCCCTCTTTTAGCATAAGCCGGACAGAAGGCAGGACTCATCCTGAGCAGACTACCTGTCTAGACGGATGCTTATATTCATATCCACCTGCACTTTTACATTTACAAGCCCCTCGACCCACATGTGCTTGTTAAAAAAAAGAAGATGTGAATGTAACAGAGGAGAAGAAACAGACATACCGCTTGCCTGCTGCATCACAATTTAATTTGTTTCATCTGATCTGATCTCATCAGGTGATTTGGCTCTTGCATTATCGCTCTCTGCGGGGCGCAAAATCTCCTTCACGGTGAGCCTGTGTACTTTCACCCCGAGCGGTGCGGCAGAGCCGGAGCTGGTCATGACAGAAGTGTGCCTCTCACAGGTCAGTGACCCAGCTCCAGGCGACAGGAGCGAGGCCAGTTAGTGATGCAGGGGCAGCGGGAGGCCCGCTGCAAAACCGGTGGAGCCGCCTGTGCTCCGCTGATGATGAGGACTAGCTCGCCGGGAGACTGATCCATGAGCCGGAGCCCCTCCCTGCCCCTGATGAGGAAATCCAAGGGACAGACTGGGAGTCTGACAGCTCCGTGAATCAACCGAGTGACGGATGGTGAAAACGGAGAAAACACTTTTCTTTTTTTTTCTTCTTTTTTTTAACACCATACTGTCCAGACGAATTAAAATCTCTATTGCAGATCCCACCCTAATTCCCTCATTTGGAGACATGTATCCCGTCATGCTGTTATCTCGCTTGCTCGCCGGACAAACCCGGAGGGGAGCGCTTTGCAGCTTTCGCATGTCAGATCTGGCTCTGGAGGTTTGGCGTCCTACACGGAAGGGGGAACTTTCCACGCCTGCGACTCGTTGCTTATCTCTAAAAAGCAGAGAGGCACACACCTTACTTTGAGGGTGCCACGACTTCATTTATGTTGGGATGCTCTTTACCCAAGCAGCCATTGCTCTTAGAGCCTCATGCTTACCCATCTACTTCGTCTTCACTGCTCAACAAGATAACCGCTCTGAAGGACTTCAAGCACGTTGCAAATATGTTTAATCCTGTAAATCTACGGGAAACAAAGATGTTCATCTGAAAAAAATCTGTCAAATTAAATGAGGTTCATGGCAGCAGTTATGACTCATGCTCAGTAGCCATTAAATCAGCTCGTCAATCAAATTTTGCTTGCGTTCTGCAAAGCACCCATAAATGTTTTTTTACAAATATTTGCTAGTTTACTCTTGACAAAGTAGGCCGATACATCAATGTCAGCCGTCGTCTCTTTTTAAAAAAAAAACTAAGGGTTTGGAGTTTAGCTAAACAACTCCAGTCCAACTCTTACCTTTCCTGCACATCACAGTGTTGAGTGTAATCAGCAAACACGCTTCACAATTGTCAAACACTATTACACCAGAGCACTGATAGGAACACTCTATTGACTGCAAGCAGTTTCCATCAGAGGAATATCAAACAAGGTGCCCCTTAGCCATTTTCCTCGGATTGATAAAACGTGTTTGGGGTTTTGATGCAAGGTCAGAAGACCTTAAAAAACATGTTTGCAGCGTGGGGTTACCTTGGTACAATGCAGTGAATGCACTTACAAAACAAAGCCTGACGGGGTCTAGAGTGTCTACTGCCGAGGTTAGTAAGGCAAATAAAACTCGTTCTTCTGTATCTACTTAGGGTTTTCACCTTAGTCAGATCAAATCACATCCATATTATTGAAATTTGGAATAGTTTGCCCTCTGATAGGGGGGAAAAAAAAAGAGACCATTTTCTTACTTTTTGATTTTCACACCAGCAATCTTTTTGCAATACAGAACCATGAAGGGCTTTGTAGATTGATCATATTTGCAAAGATTCGCCACAGTCCATAACAGCCCAGGGAAGTAACGTTTACAGCATTAAAGAACAGAGGAACTGTATTCAGGACTGGCTGGAAATACATTACTTGTTCCACTAGAGGGGTTATTTATATGCTTAAATGCCCCTGTGGCTGGATGTAGTGTAGTAGTGTATGGTGTATGTAAGAGAGGGGGGAACCCCCCCTCCCCAAAAAAAAAAAACAAGGCGACAAGTAAAATTTTTTATCCCAGAACAGAAAGTGCACTTACGGAGAAGTACAACTTCTCTGTCGTGAAAGATTTTCTGGAACAGAAACACACATTTTCCCAAGCTCAAAGTAAATTCCCAAATGTGGTGCGGCGATGCGAGACCACTGCTTCTGAAAAGTAACCTAATTTGGGATGACTTTCTCATTTTACTCTCGTTAATAAATCGACTTTTGATTATGATCAGTATGAGCACATTAGGTTGATGCAATGGGTCTAAAGAGGTAAATAACTTCAGTGTGCTACAAATTTCCCGGACACATTTTCTCGGGGTCCTCTCTGATCTCACATGAATTGCACAACCAATCAGAAATCATGTGTATGAAACAGACTGCAAGAAGAGACGCTGAAGATGAGTGGCAGGCCTGATTATGTTGGATTTTTAAATTTTTTTTTATGCATTCTGACTTTGACTCATTACTTCTGTTTACTGTGATGAAGACATGAGCTGAAACACTGATTGCTATTTCCGCATCACTGCTGTTTGACTCAAGGTATGACTTTGGCTTAGAGTTGCGGAAAAAGACAGGATAGTGTAGCAGATATCGATGAAAGGAATTTTGTGAGTAGTGCATATGCATTGTGACGTAGTGGTTGGCACTCGTGTCTCAAAGCAAGAATATGTTTGCATGTTACCTTTTCTCTGGGTTTCCTCGCAGTCCAAACACATGTGTTTGCGGTTAATTGGTGTTTCTATATTTCCCTGCGGATGTGAATGTGTTATTGTCCCTCTCTCTGTGTTTTCCCCGTGATGGACTGGCAACTTGTAAAGGTGCATCCTGCCTTTGTTCATAGCTAGAATCAATCTCCACGACCAACTTTTGGGATCAAATCAGATGGGTAAGATTTGGAGAAAAAAAAATGCTATCAAAAATGCCATTGAGCCCCACGTTGAGTGTGAAATTGAGTCATTTTTGACCCATTTGTGTCTTGTGGACACATGTAGAGGTTAAACTACCTGCAAAACGTTTCTTAAAGGTCTTGTCATTATCAAATTAAACAAATTTAAACATCTGCTTCTGTTTTTAATGAGGTTTAGTGCAATTGACTTTTATCGTTGATGGTTATCGTGGCTTTAATCACTGTGATGCAAATG
The DNA here is from genome assembly GCF_963383615.2 of Lipophrys pholis. Lineage (NCBI taxonomy): Eukaryota > Metazoa > Chordata > Actinopteri > Blenniiformes > Blenniidae > Lipophrys > Lipophrys pholis. Next base: position 5,067,025 of record NC_137635.1, on the reverse strand, counting down.
TGTTGTTCTCTTCACTGTGTGGGTCCTCAGTTCATCTTTTTTGGTGACTATTGTGGGATAAAACCCTTTGTCATCTGCTGTAGTTTATGGTTTTAGGCCACAATACTAAGTCCGACTGGGAGACTATTAGTTGGCTGCTTTTATAAAAGGATGATGTGTTTCATGAGCTCTGTTTGACTCCCTGATGGAGTTTGGATGCTGGATTGTATTGGAGTTCATTCTAAAAGCTCCTTATATACACAGATCCCACAACAGCTCTAAGCCCCCCTTCAATTTTGCCTACTTTTGTTTTTAATTCACACAGAAGCAGGCAAAGGCGACATAAAGTGGCAAAGCTTTTTCAAAATGAAAGCAGAGAAGGACCGTATGGAGTTACAATGACCCAACTTTGGTCATGCATGCTTTTCAAACCATATAAAAATGTAAAGAAAAAATTCAATCACCCTTATAACTGAGACTTCTGGACTTTTCCGTTGAAATTCTTTGTCACATTGCACACTATATTATTATTCAAAATGCTGTGCAATCTTTTAGCTCTTTGTCATCAGAAATCGCTTAACAACACGCCCCCAACTCTACTAATCCACAGGATGTATCATATGATGTATTATTGATGCTACACTAATAAACTTGATGTGTCAACATGCCACTGCTGTGGTGATTTATTGTCAGTGCAACCTGGCCCAATGTTGAAAGGCATTTCAGTGTCAAATCTTTGAGTCTCCTTCATCCTTTTGCTGTGATTAACCAACACTCAATGCGAGCATATTGCAATATCATTAGAATTATAATCTATTGCATTGGGATTGTTTAATGGCTTCAGATTATTTCCAATATAATCCACCTGTCAAATTTGCATTACTAAAAGCTACAAAGTCACAGACGTGCAGATAAACAGGTTGACTCGCAAACCCCGCCCTATCTGTCTGTTGACTCGATTTATTACACCGAACAGCCCGGTTTAACAAACGTATTACCCGGTCAAAACCAGGCCAGCGAATAAAAATTAAACTAACATGTATTTATTCAATGCGTAGGGGTGTAATACTGATAAAATCTATTTGAGTTGCGGTATCTCTCGGTATTAAACGTGGATAGTTTCTCTAGCACCGCCTAACATTTCACACACCGGCCCACGCCCGGTTATACAAGCGTACGCTCCACGCGCGTGTGACGTCACCGCGGTACAATTCAAACTTCAGGAAACGAAAGCGTCGTTGAGAGAAACATTCTTCACACGATTGGACACTGTTCAGCGGATATCTTCTCACCGCTTTCTTCGTAAGTCTCAAATATTTCGTATTTATATCTGCTCGTGATGTTCGATTTACATCTGAACGGGGAAAGCTGTGAAAGTACTCAGAAGTGTGTTATTTTATGTTCAACAGACTCCCAGTGACAGATGTCACATTGTGCAGCTTCGAAATGTACCTTTATTACATTCAATCCCTGTAAAAATGTTTAATTTAATGTTTGATTTAAACAAAGAAACCACAGGAAAGTGTATTTCTGAGTCCATGGTTTTAACAAATAAATGAATAAAGTTTACACTTTAAAATGTGTTTACTCTATTGGCTGGTTTTCTTTGTGTTTAAATATTAATCATGTTTGAAACCATTTTTTTCCTTCAAATTATAGCAGCCAGTAGTGTGATTTTTTTTTTTTTGCTTGAACAGATTACAGATTGTTGAGCACCACCAGTCATGACATCCAAAGGTGCCAAAGAGACCATCGTCTCCAAGCTGGGCTTCAAATCCAGCAGCTCCTCCTCCAAGGCCGAGGCCGAGCTGGACAAAGTCAGGAAGGAGAACGCTCACCTGAGGAAGAAGATTGATGAACTGGCCAAACGACACATCAAACCACCTGACTCCGACAAGAGCAAGCTGCTGGAGGTACAGGAAGTGATGGCGGTGATGCTGCATGCCTGTCTGCTCACTTGACGGCTGATTTATTTATTTATTTTACTATTTCTGTGTGTGTGTGTGTTTATATTTCAGAGGATTCTTTCTCTTGAGACCCTGCGAGAGAGAAACAATCAGCAACTGCTGGTAAAAGAGCAGGAACTGGAAGCTGTGAGACAGCAGCTGGCCGCTAAAGGAGGAGAGGTATGTGCACGTGTCGCCTCTCTGAAGAAATATATTGTTAAATGTGCCAACTCTCGTTTTATCCATCCCTCCCTGGAAACGCGTGCGTGCGTGCGTGCGTGTGTGCGTGCGTGTGTGTGTGTACATGTATGGACGGCCCGAGGCGCCACCTCTCCGCTCAGAATGAGGATGGACACGGCTCCGCTTCCAGGAGTGATCGACCAACTTGTAGAGATTTGTTGCAGGCTTGGCATTGTATCGGTGGCATATGCATCGCTGGCAGGAGGGAGGGAGTGGATCATACTGGAATTCCAATCAGCTGCCACAAAAAAAACACAGTTGGGGGTGAAAATTGCTTCTATCCCATGTTGACAGCAGCTCGGCAAAGTGAAGTTTAGACAACTGGCAGAAACTGCATATTAACACATGTGCGGTTCACTTGACATTTGAAAACTGTCTTTCTCTTATTGAGTGTGAAGTCACTGTTTTCAACACTGCCATATAAACCCAAGGTTTTCTTTTTCTTTCAAGTGGCTGCTTATCGATGTGAAATGGTCTGAGTTAGGCCACACCGAATGGCTTCAGGCTAAACTTAGAGGCGGTAAATAGAATAGCAGCGTCTTGCAGACGTTAATCGCACTTCCTCGCAAACTTTCAGCAGGACAAGTGCTAAAACCAGGCCTGCTAAGTGGGCAAGACGTGTCAGCTGCCTGACGTTAATTGTGCGAAGAACAGAATCGCTCAGGGGAGAAAAAAAAAAAAAACTACATAAGAACAGATTTTCTTAGCAGACTGTCTGCTGAAACGGAGGTTTTGAAATCGGCTTGACATAGGTGTTTGCCGAGTCTGGTGAAGTTGTTGTGGTATTTCCGGTGTGTTTCAGGTGGTTGCATCGCTGCAGGCCCAGCTGGAGCAGTGCAGGAGGGAGGCAGAGCAGAGAGATGTGCTGTTCCAGAACGTGTCGCAGGAGACAGAGAATCTGAAAAACAAGCTGGCTACCGTTTCTGCCCGGTGCCAATCCCTGGAAACACAGGTGGTGGTAGGCTGACCTCACCGCCTCAATACTTGTCTGGATGTTCTAATTAGTCGGGAAAAATGTCTCCTTCCTCCCCGATGACCTGATACCTGTGTTTATTTTATTTTATTTTTTTATTTTTTTCTCTTCTAGTTCAGTTTTCTTCTATTTGTGCTGGCAGTTCATTGGCAGCATTAACGGTTTCATCGTATTCGGTCACACAACTTTTAAGCTATGGATGAATAAAATCATGGATTTTACAGACTATTATACTTCAACAATGCTGTGATGGGTTTTAAACATCCAGAGGGAAAAGGTGCTTCATTTAGTCAGGGAATATTGAGTCGGTTCAGTAGTTATTTCCTCTCTTCTGACAGCTGAGTTTTCCTCTGGCCTCAGATTTAAATCACAACTTTTTGTCCTTATTCTAATATCCTCCTTTGAGGGTTTTCTTTCCCTCCCTCCTGCTTGCTCTGTCCACTTAGTTTTCTTACATTCTAATATTCTGACAGATAACATTCTCATTTAGCCATCCTTTTTTTTTGCTTATTTCATTAACATTCAATTCTGAACCCTTTTTAAATAAGCACGTGCATCGCAGTGATAATAACTGTGATATTTTTGAATAGTCATGCATCTTTTTGGATTAGTGCTGAATTAACCACTGAAACACATTAATTGTTCGATCCAGTACAAAATGTTTTTTGAGGTTTTTTTTTTTTCTCTCCTGATAACTGCATGGGGCGTTTGCCTGCAGATGCTGCTGTTTTTTGCTCCACTAGGTGGCAGCGTGTGGCCTTTTGACTGCTTTTCCCCCCCTCAGCTGCTTTCAGTACCTTCTTTGTGGGTTTGTTATGGAGCCTTATTCTGTATTTCATCTGTAAATATATTACAAATATATTTAGTGTTTTTAATAAAACATTTAAATAAGTAATTTATATATAAATTTTTTTTTGCATGTATTTCATATTTCCATCAATCAGTCAAGAAGTGAGTCTGCTGCTGCCACTCCTTTCACATTATTCTTTCAAAATAAAACTTTTCTCAGGTCTTACTGCCCTTGCTAGAGAGTTCTCATAAGGATTCTTCCAGGCTGCCGGAGAAGCTTTATTGACAAAATCACAAGCAGGAGCTCTTGGAAGCACTTGGTTCTCTCATACTTTTCTTTATGGGAGAAAATGTGTTCCTTTTAGGGTTTACATTTATGTACAGCTCATGGTCAAATGTGCAATACCACTTTAATTTTGAAATTGCCAGCACAGTCTCCTGCTGCATTCTCCCTGCAGTCTAGTTTATCTTGATTTCCTTCGATTCTTATCACGGTCACTTCTAAACACCTCCAGGCCTGTTATTCACCGATGCACCGAACAGTGTTATCACAAAGTCTCTTTTTTTCCTCTCTCTTTTCTTTCTGGTCCTTTTATGGTCACAGTATTATTTTGGCTGTGGCCGGAGCCAAAAGAATCGACGCGTTTGAGGAAAGCAAAGTACTTATTTCCACAGATTCTTTTCACTAAACACTTTTTTTTTTTTCCCGTCTTTTGTTACTAATAAAGGTCAGCAGAACACTTGCAACACCGTCTATGAATGTAAATCATCTTCCATAGTTCTCGTATTATATTTCAAGCTTTTAGGCCCGATGAATACAAAGAGTGCTGCACATGAAAGGCGAATACAAATCGGCCAACTCGAGGCTTGCACACCTGTCGTGGGTTGGGTTTTTTTTTTTGTGATCACGGTTTTTTTACTTCCCACTAAAAAGGGGCATCCTTTGTCTTTATGCCTCGGCGTTAATTTTCCGTGAATACTCCCGGCTTTCCAAGGACTCCGCTGAGCTCGTTTTGCATTACTAGAAATAATCTGACCAGGAAACCCACCAACCTCCTCCTTCCTGGATCCGTCAAAGCTGCTAGTGGGCTTAGCTTGTGGGACACACGTTTAAATCCATCTTGAAAAGTTGACGAGTCCATGATGCTTGTCTGGAAAGTCGAGCAGCTCACAGAGCCTGAGCTCATAGATGATCATTTAGATGCTTAGTGGAGCAATGCTGTAAAGGGTTAGCTGGGGCTTAGGCGTCGGGTGGGATCAGACATAAAGACTTCTGTTTATGAGATGACTGACTGTCCTCAAGGGATGGATGTCGAGGAACTGACCCCCGGGGTCAAATGGCTGGAAAAACTTCTACCTCTTGCTCTTGTTTTCTTATCTCTTTTCTTTAACCCCCATTTATATTTTTTACACGTTAGTAAAATATAAGAGGATGAATAATTTAGATTTCATGTGATTTATTTTTCTTTAAAGCCTTCGGCAGCGCTGCAGTTTGTTGAGATGATTTTTTCTGAATACTGAACACACGCGCGTGCAGTCAATCCAAATGATGGTGGGGAGATTTGCTGTCATAACCACATGACGCTTGGCTCCATTCAACGTCGGCACGCTCAGAATACTATAGAACGCACATAGATGCATACACACTGAATTTAAACGCTTAAAGCATCGATTTTTGAAGTCTTAATCCTGAATGAAATTCAAAATTTTCTTGACAACTGGATGAGAATGTTGGAGTTCAAGCTGTGTTTTCTTTCCTTCTTCAGAATGGACAGGACATGGCCCTCGTCCAAGATCAACTGAAAGACGTGAGTTTGAATAAGCAATTAAGAAATGGGAAATATGTGAAATTGCTTATTTTAACACTTTCACCACATTTCATTATATAGACATGGCATGTAAGAGGTGTTGATTGGAATCTTAAACATGAAGTGTGATTTAAAAACGGCTAAAAATGGTTAAGCTTTTTTTGTACCTGAACATACAGCTGTGTTTTCAAAAAAAAATTTAAGAAAATGGAAAGGTTTCGATTTGTTTTTTCCATCATACTTTAAATCAAACAATGAAACTTCCTTTTACATGTTATCAGATGTTCTTCCATAACTATTACAGTTGTAGCGATAACTGACAAAACGTTTAACATTTCAATGGTATATATTTCTAGGCTCACAATAGATTCCTGTTTAAAGTATGAATTTTGCTGGGAGGGGGGGGGGCTGCCCGCCCTGGCCTGAAGGCAAGTCGGGGAAAACACCTTTCCTCTTTCTGATTAAAGACCCTCGACAGGACATACAGAACCTGTCAGGTTGAGATACCTTTGGACTTTTTTCATCCAACCCCTTTAGGGCATCCTGTCCTCCTGGACAAATTCAAACCTGTTTGATATCTAAACCCTCTCAAATATTTTGCTTGGTCTTTTTTTTTTCCCCGATGGAGCAGATGTTCTGATGAAGACTTCAATCTAAATGTGATATTCACAAAAGACTTTCAGTCTTGGTATATTTTCTCCACCAGTCGAATGACGTAAAGCACTTGTGTGGTTATATTTTGTGATTTTCTTCCACGTTCAAACACTTGTCCTTGTCATTTGCCCAAAATTCAAAAGAAACCCACCACGCACATAAATGTCGGTCTGCAGACTGCGCGCATTCAAATCTTTGAACTATCCCATGCATCACTGTGAAGCCTCGTGCCTCTCGCCTCCAGGCTCTTGAGAAGAACCAGCAGTGGCTGATGTACGACCAGCAGCGAGAGGCCTACGTCCAGTCGGTCCATTCACGGGCGATGGAGCTGGAGCAGCAGCTGGCCCAGGCAAAGCAGCAACACCCCAACAAGGAGGCCGGTCCAGAGGGAGAGACATGTAGGAGGATCTGAATGAACGACTTCTGACACCCTCGCATCATACGATGCATTAAAAATATCCTGCTGAAGAAATTAAAACGCGGCTCACTTTATGAGCCGGCACATATAGTGTGAAAAGGGGAGGTTAGACAAATGTCTTCAGTTTGATTTGGTTATTATCTTTTAGCTACAGCATTGAATATTAAGAAAGGCATTAGCTTTGAGTGAAAAAAGACTATAAGGGTAATAAAGGCGGGATTAAAATATGAGCAACGTCAGTAGCGTGGAAGACATTTTGGCTCCCGCAATTAAATGGTCGTACTGTTCATAAATCTCCTGCATATAATATGCAAAGTTCCAAACTTTTTACTTTGTGAACACAATTAATGTGTCTGATTAGCTTCTTTATTTGCAACGCTTTTTCTTTTTAAATCTCAGCTGCTGCCGACTCAATCAGCACAGAGAAGGAGTCCCAGCTGAAAAGCCGCTTTGACCAAAAGCTGTTGGAGGTGCAGAAAGACCTGGAGAGGCAGAAAGAGGAAGCCACCAGAAGCAGAAAGGAGCTCAGCGTGCAGAAGGAGCAGGTAAAGGCTGAGCCGGCTCCCCTGGTTTTATTTGCTCAAATTTTGGTGTAAGATTTCCATCGGTATTTGGTGTGCTTGCGGAATCAACACACACTAACTACGACGCATCATAGATATTTGGATTCTTTTTACAAAAATCTTGAGCAGACAAATATCCTTTCCTCGCCCTGCAGGATCTGAGGGCTCAAGCCGAGCTGCAGTCTCAGAGGGAGCAGGTCACCCGGGCTCGCGACGAAATGTTTGCGCTGCAGAGGAAGTACGACGAGAAGTGCGGCGAGTTGTCGTCCTTCCTGAGAAAGTACGAGGAGCGGAGCCGAGCGCTGGAGGAGGCCAAGATGCAGCTGCAGGCCGAGCGGCTCAGCAACAGGTAGAACAAGTGGGCCTCTTAGCCTTTTTTTTCCCCCCATCAAAACCGAGGAGGCAGACGAGCTCAAGCAGTTTAAACTGCTGCCTCTTTTCACTTGCGAGATTCTGTAACAAAGACCTTCTCTACATCGGCTTTGTTGTTGACACGGGATCAATCAAAAGCAGCATAAATCGTGTGTGATTTCACACAGTTTGCCAGCTTTCTGTTTCGGAGGCGAGACGATTAACATAATAGCTTCAGCGTGGCGTCCCATCCAGAGTCGGCGGCGTCTTACCTCAGTGTCGGTGCCGACGACGAGTAGGTAGAACAAGACGACCCGTCATTCTGCCTCTTCATCTTTAGAGGAGGGGGAAAAAAATATCCAGTGAATCCAATGTAGTTTTTCAGCACAAATAACATTCCCTACAGGTGCAAAAGTAATAATGGCCAAAAGATGAAGTCTTGACAGTAATACCACTTTCTGCTCATCATATGAACATTTAATTATGGTGCACAGATGCATACTCTCCAGTCTATCCAAATGAGATGTTTACCTCCTTTTCTTTATTGTATTTTTCTTTTTTCATTATCTTAAGCATTTCAACCATCATTATCCAAGTGGAGACAGACTGACTGTATCACAAATCCAAAGTCCAGGCACAAGGACGATCATGGACCACGACCTCAGTCCTAAAACAAACAAATACAACATGACATGTTTTATATTTTAACTCACGGTGGCAACGCCAGTGATGTTCTGTGTGGACCAATGGAAGCTGAGCAGCTGTGTTTGACTAATTCTAATTGGTCATGGACCTGATTAAGAAATGTATTATAAAGAGACACTGTGAGAGCATTAAAAACAAGCTGGGAAAAAGTCAAATGAAGACTACAGCTCGCTGCGAAGTTCCTGCAATTGATGGAAAAACTTTTACAGAGAGTGAATTGACAAACTAACGTTATGGAAATGTGTCCCTTGCTGGAAACGTTTGTACCCCACAGCAGCAGATGTAAAAGTAAATGCTGTAAATCAATATCTAAGTTTTTTTAAATTCATATAAAAAAACTAAGTTTAAGAGAAAAGACCAGCAAAGTGCAAGAAAAAAGCAATAGTCCTGCCTCAAGTTGTTGGTGTTTTGTGGAGTTGAAGGACTGGAACTGTCAAATTTTCAGTTTACATTTGGCTCTTTAACCAGCCTGCCGTTCGAGGTTGTTGCACGCCGGTTTGGAGGAACCCCCCCAATGACTACTTTAAACAGGACTAAACTGCACTGCGATTAATATTTATGTGGATTACGTAAACGTTGCACCCAGACACACCGTGTGCGAGGAGAGGAAGGTTTCCACCGAGCGGGCGGACAGAATGCGAGTGGAGCTGGACGCCGTCGACACCAGATTGGAGGAGGAGAGGAAGCGATCAGCTGAACTCCTGCAGCAGGTGTCGTCTCTTCTCTCCAATATTCGTTTGATCGGGAAATGTTTTCAGTCCTTTTGATGTCAAAACATGATTCATTAAAACTGAATACCAGGCTGTAATAATGTGTTTCAGCCATTAGAAATACAATGATTGTACATAATCATTTGGCCTTTACAGGTAAACATGCTCCAGAAGTCTCTGATGAGCCAAAGTGAAGAGCAGAGACGAATCGCAGCACTGGAGCAACAGGTAAAACCACAGGCATTTCATTTGTCCCAAACTCCAACATGTACCAGCCAAAATTAATATTTCACAACTTTTCTAAACCCAGTTTGACGACTGTTTATTTGGAGTTTTCATTTACACAATGCAAAAAGAACAACCTAATGCACAGAGGACTCGGCAATTGTCAATTCCTCAGTCTGAACGCTCTTTTCCCCCCAATTATGAGTGGAAAAGCTGTCAGCACGGCCTGTTGGCCAGTGGTAGAGGATTTGAAGTGAGTGTTGTTTAAGAGTAAGTGCAGTCCAAGCTGTTCCCACTCCTCATATATTTCTTCCCCCTCCTAAGATCCAGCTCTCTGCCAAGGACTTTGAGAATGAAAAAATTGATCGTCAGAGCATGCAGCACCAGTTACATAAGGTGCTGAAGGAGCTTCGCAAGGCCCGTGATCAGATTGCCAAGCTGGAGTCGGCTGTAAGTGTTGCCACACACCACGGCCATATGTTTTTCTTTTCTTTTTATAAGCAATGGACTCTTCATTGTATTGAGTAGGATGAGCTGATTTCACAAGAAACTAATGTACAAAATGTATGAACTAATCACAAAATGCATGAACGCAATGTTATTTTCTGTGTTTCAGAAGCAGCCAATTGCCCGTTTTTCAGAGCCCAGCTCGTACAATAGGCTTGATTTCGAGCGCCTCACTATTGACTCCCCGCCTTGCCCCACGTCCCCGTCTAAAGTCATCAACCTCCTGGACGAGAGTTTCTTGGAGTGCCCAAAGTGTCACGCCTCCTACCCCACCAGTCGCCACAGGGAGCTTCTGGCTCACATCGACTACTGCATGGCCTGAGCGAACACTGTTCAGGCGAATCGGTGTTAAAATCTGAAATGTCTTAACGTGTAGTTTCACACGAAGATTACAAACGCACTGCTCTGACAAAATTTTTTCTAAACTACTGCTCGCGAGCTACTTCTATTCTTTTACTTCAACATTCAGAAGTTGACTAAAGTGTGTCCTTGGAATAACTTTGAAACAGTGTTCCTGCTGTCAGAATGATCATTTGACACAAACTCATACACATAATTAGACATTTTTATATTTTCTGTGAATTATGAACCTCGCTTCTCTTCAGTCAAAGTTAAAGGGACTTTCTTGAAATTGCAATATTTTTTTTTTTTCATGTTTCTGTATTTAGACATTTATGTTTTGTATTACAGTCCAATTTTGGGGTTTTTGAAATATGAACATGTCACCAAACCAAAGAAGTTATCATTTTATCTTCCAATTATGACAGTGTTTGTGAAGCTCATTGTTTTTAAATTGTGTATTTGATCAAAGTATTTATTGGTTTGGGGTTTTCCTCTTTTATTCAACTGAGCTTTTTCTTTTGTTTTGAAAGTTTTATTGTAATCCAGAAAATTATGTGCATTTATGCTTTTTTTGAATTACCATAGGGATGTAGGTTATTTTATCGTATGGTAAAGTTTACAAACCTGTCTCACTCATAAACCTGCTGTATGCACACCATTTATCTACTCCGAGCCTCTATTGCAACCTTTTTGTGTAATACTGGCAAGCAAATCAGCATTGTTCTGTATGAAGCTGCAGCGGTCATTTGCTATTTGAGCAGTGTTTCTGTGAAGGATAAAAAAAAAATGCTTTTTAGCCTGTCACAACTGCTCCACTTCTTTTTTTTTTTTTTTTTTTTTTGTCACATTTTATCCGATATGTGTGAGGTGTATTGCTTTTTATCTGTGGAGACTAAAGCTCGCTCGACCGTGAGGCTGCAATCACGACCCGAGACGTTATTGCTTCTGTTTGCCCATCCTTAACCAGATCTTCAACATACCTGTGCCGCGGGGAGCTTAAGAGATCACATGTGGCAGGTTGTCCGTGTATTCTTTCGCCATTCAGGGGAAGCTCACCGACGTCCACCACCTTGACTTTTCTAGCCATGCGTCCCGGTCAGGCTGGAATGAGATTGCATGAGTTAATTCCTTGGACTAAACTATTTAAGGCAGGGATTAGTAAAGGTTCTCTCGGCAGGGGGAAAAGGGGTTAAGGTGTCTTCATTCCTGCAACCTGGGCAATGTGACTCCATAGACTTAAGCTGTACTGACTTCGCTGCTGTACAGCTCACCCTGTAAGACCTTTCTTTTGTACGTGTGAAAATTGTTTGGGTTTACATTCTTTCTTTATTCTAATCGTGTGCTCAAAAGTTGTTTTGCCGTGCTCTGTACTGTACAAAAAGGTGCAATAAACATGCAAATCTCCATCAAATACAAGTCTACTGTGTCCTCTTATGTTGCATCCCTGGAGCGTGTGTGTGTGTGTGTGCGCGCACCAAACTTTCCAAACTAATCCATTTTGCAGATGTGTAGATGGTTTTATCGTCGCAGTGAAAATGTGGAAGCGCCGGTGGCACTGGTTAAAAAGTCAGGGTTGCAAAAGTCGATGCGATCAATAAGCACTAGGGGTATCTGCTCCGACCCTGGTGGCATTCCGTCTGGTAGCTGTCAGGGCGTTGCGCTGAAAGCCAAAAATATCAACCTGCTGGCAACACTAAAGAAAACATCAGTCCTTCCAGGTCGGCGAGATATTTCAGTCTGGACAAAAAGAGTGGATGAGACGAGAGACGGACTGATGTCAGTGTAAAAGGAAGAAGAAAAAATCCCTAAAATGTTATAGAAGTGATGGAGCTCAACAGACTCAGCATGCCAAGTGATTTGACACTTCAAAAATAGTAAAAGTGTGACTGTGAATGCTGCCAAATGTAAAATGTTAACATTGTCAGGATGAGAAGGTAACGGTATCTGTCAAATAAAGACGGGGGTCTCACTTTCTGGCAGCTTTCAAACAAAAGTCAGATTTGTGTAACGTGTTCCTGGAACAACCTGCCAAGCGAGAAGCCCCGCTGCCAAGAATTAAACACAGCTGTTAGAGATATAGGAGATCAGTGCTGCTTCCAGTCCACTTCAGAGCGTTGCTTTTAGCTCGTGTAGTACAGAAACCCCCCCCAAAAAGAAAACATTTCGATGCAGTTTGAAAAACTGAAAGAGACAAGGTGTGAATGTTTTATTTCAAAAAAACTGAATTAAAAAGTGTACAACATACATCATAATCGCATGTTTGAACAATAGATATGTGCTACATCCTTCAGTGTCGAGGCAAAGCCAGGGACTCATGAACTTTCTCACTTTTAATGTTCACATTCACTTAAAAGAGACGTTCACAACTGGTTGTTATATTGTACAATTAAAAAAATAAGAAGAATCTTCTCCGGAACCCGTGTTTTTGTTTCTAGATTATAACAATTCTGCAGTTTTCTGTACATAAAATAACCGAAATGAGGGGATGAGACGGTTGACCTGTGACAACAGCAAAATGTTTTGTTTTGTTTTTTCCTTTCTCCTTACAGTATCGTCATGGCAGTGTGACTGTTCATAATGTGCCTTCTTTCATTGCTGGTGATGGATCGCCGTCTGTGTTGAGACGGGGACAGCGGAGGTGACTGAGAAGAGTTGGGACAGTCTTTGGGGGGGGGGGGGGGGTGCTTTACAAACTGGGCTCTGCGTTGATAGTTTCGCTGTTTTCACAGAAACCTGCAAGTGGAAAAGCGGAGAGGGAATTAATTTACCTTATAAGACTTCACGGTGTGGAATAAAAAAAAACGTTAAGTGATCACTGAGTGAATCATTAGAACGATCAGTCAGTTGACTTCAACCCACCGTTGTGCTCAACACGTCTGTATTTGCCCAGGAGACAGATGTCGCGCTTCTTCTGGGTGACGATGGGCTGGTCCTCCGCCCTCAACCCGGCCGAATGACGGGAGAATATGAAGGAGTAGCCGTCCAGGCAGGTGCCGTCGGCATCCACGACCCTGCAGGAGTAGTGGACGGCGTAGTTGTCGTAGTCGGTGTCGATGACCCAGTGATCGTCATCTGAGAGACAAACGGAGGATGAATCTATTCAACGGATCTGAAATACTCAGTTTAGAAAAGGGTGGCGCGGTTCATTTGTGAAATCTCAAGGCTTTACTGTCGATAACCATGAACCAAGTAAACGCCACACTTCAGTCAGGCTTCAGCTCCTGCAGTGTTTCAGATTGATCGTCGTGCAATCAATAGATTGATTTGTTCCAAAGGACACGTTGACCCGCTCTGAGGTAAGCATTGCTTTGATTCATTCCGGGGCCGGGGTCAAAGAGTAAATGCTCTGCTGTTGATGATTACATTAGATAAACAACTGGCTTAAGGTCAAAAATTGACTGGAGGTCAACTCACCAATAGAAATACCGTCTCAAATGTTACGGCTTTTGTTCGCCAGACTTGAAAATGGGAGTAAAAACATTTTTGAACTTACTTCCTGTCTGCAGGTAGGATGCGACTCCCCAGTACTTCATCCTGAACTTTGCAGGGTCAGCCGTGTCCTCGAACGAGGCCAACATGTCGGCGCACATTTCCCAGTTGCTAAAAGTCAAAGAGAAGAAGCGTTAGAAAAGAAAAGGGGAAAAAAACAACAACAAAAGACAAAAGAAAAGCAAGCTGGATTCCACAGGCCAAAACCGAACCTACTTGAGGATAATGACTCTGCCCCTGGCGGTGGCCGTCATTTTTCCATCCTCTATGACCGTAAGCTGGGCCACAACGTTGTCGAGGAGGAACAAGCCCTCTGGGTCCTTCTTTCCGACAGCATACCACGTACCTGCGTACTGCGAGAGAGAAATCCACCAGTTCACAACACGTTTGATTTAACTCCGGAGGATTTGGAGGAAATATTTCAGAAGACACTAATTGTATTTTCTACTACTCACCCTGGTTTTGTCAAAGTTCTGCATGACCTGGATGTTGGCTACCTGGCAGTCCTGTGCCCAGGACACAGCCAGGAGGCAGAGAGCGACAACGTACCGCAGCATTCTGCCAAGAAACAAGAAATTACCCCAAAAAAAACATTTTTCAGCTATAAAACCAGCTTATTAGTATTCAATAGAGTAAAAGAGACTGCTGCAAACTATTTCTCATTAAAATAAAAATCTTTTGTCATTGCATACCTGGTCCTTGAAGAGAGAGAGGGGGGGGAGCAGCTCACAGAGATCCTCTGCGTTTCACTTGGGTCTGTCCTTATATACAGCTGGTTACTATTGCATAATAAACCCCCCTGCTCTTCCCACAGCTTTCATTGGACAAACATTTACATAACTTTAGGCTCCATCCCTATTGATTTGGTCCTCCGCCCCTTCACATCCCCCCATGTAGTGTGCTCTCCCTCACTTTTCTTTCTTTCTTTTTTTTACTGGGGTTAACTAACTTAGGAAAGGAGTCCCAGCTTTGAGTGTTGTGTTCTCAAGCGCGTGCAGGCACTGAAGTTCACCCCAGCATCATAAATCTAAGTGAAATGTTTTTGTGAGCACATGTGGGGAAAAAAACCAAAACCTGCATGTTCCAGACCCCCATTTTACTTTATTTACAAAAGGAATGTTAAAGTAGGTAAGCAGGCCTCCAGCCAGCGTCACTGTCATTACATCAGCTGTTGTTGCTTTACCTCTGAGCACTGTGTTTGCCTAAACGGTGGGCAGAGTCCACTCTCCAAAATAATCACAAGGTCTGAAGGCGATGGGAAAGAAACTGGCCTAAAAAATATCAACTATTGACTCGTTTTCTTGTACTCCGTCTTTTTCAAAGAAACACGCGACATCAGTGAAATGTGTCCTGAGTTTTGACGTCACGTGGGCGATGAATCTTCAGAGATAATAACTAAAGCAGATGGACCGTACTGACATAGTGCCATATATTGAAGACTCACAGTACTAAAGATCAATATGTGTCAGCTTCTTTTGACTTGTTTTCCCTCTCTGTGAATATATACACCAATACGAGTGAGTGAGGAGAAACCCCTACTTTTCTCCTGAACACAGGTCTGGTTTTCATCTGTGTCAAATCTGCTGTGCCAGACTTGGTTTTTTTTTTTTTATAAATTGGTGCAGTTGTTTTGCACTGGGATCATATTTCCAGTCCTCCAAGGCTTTGGTTTGAATAAAGGAACACAGCCAAACATCTGCAGATTGCATAACCAAAGTCCTGGCTAGTCAAAAAAATAATAACAGAGCAATCACTCTTCAGACGGACATAATAACAGCTGGAATTCAGCCAGAGGCTAGTGCATCATTTCGCAATAAGTTCAAATTGGCCAAGAAAACTCCCGATAGTACCGTGCCAGTTTTTTGTCTGCATTTAACATCTTGAGCATATAGAGGCAAATGGCCATGTTTAAAGCTGGAGGCTTTTTGTTGTTTTGATGGGCTGTGAAGCAAAATATTTTGTGGGTAAATGCACAGCATCAGCAGGAACTCCAGACCTTTGAGAAAGGCAAAAGCACATTTAAGTATAAACCTCCATTTAAAAAAAAAAAGTTGGGACATGGCCAGGTTTACCATTATGTAACATTCTTTCCTGTTGTAATAACTGTGCAGTGATGGGAGTATCGTTGACCCATTCAGATTTGATAAAAGAATTTGTAGCTCCTCATCAGCCCCAGGTGCTCTTGACAAGAGTTTTACCAGGGATGTGTCAAATGTCTTAAAGGGTAAAAGGTCAGGACGCCAGTTCTTCTACTGCGAGGCTCTTGCTGTTTTATGGAGAGTCTCAAATGAGGGATGAGTTTGTTGAAAGGGAGCCGATGTTAGAAAACGTTTGTACTTTTGGACGTTGGCAGTTCCTTTCTATAGTAATAAGACCAAGAGTGTCAAGCACATGTTAGTTCAGGGGCCACATCACGGCCCCATTTCTGGACCGGTAGAACAGTGCATTAATAAATTTTAAATTCAAACTTTAAAGGTTTTCTCTGTTGTGGCACAGAGTATATGTGATAAAAATGCCAATATGTTATACAATACCAAACACCTACAACAGAAAATTACTACAATCTCAACATTTTAATGAAAGCTTCTGGTGAAAAATCCAATGAATGATACTGTTGAATATAGAGAGGGGGATTTACAAAGCACAATAATTTGGAATAATTTGAATTCCTACATGGTTTAAAATTTCCTTAAAATGACAATTTGCTTACTGGCTACAAAGAATGGGTACAGGGGCCATATCATCATCATCATCATCATCATCATCATCATCATCATCATCATCATCATCATCATCATCATCATCATCATCATCACCGTCCTGTTGATTATCTAAAGAAAAATAGACATCAGATTTTAGGAAATGTTGCTCGACAATTTAGAATACAAAAAAAACCTGTAATAACTGTTATTTGCAGCATTTCATATATTTGTTTGGACCAGTAAAGCTCATATATAACCTAATCAAGTGAATCACATTGCTCTTCCCGACAGTATAACGATGAAGATTGGAGAAACGTCCCATGTCTGGATATACAAGATATTGCAGACGTTTCACCTATGTGTTAGAAAACTTGATGTAAATGAGAAAACCCGAGTCCATTTTTGGGGTGAGAAAAGAAAAGATTCACGTTGGAAATCAAAAAAAAATCTTTCCACGTTTGCATCCAGACAAATTGCCTGTCTGAGATCCGCCTGCCTCGCTCGCCTCGCTCGCCCTTCCTCTTTTGTTCGCCGAGTCCCAAACGGTACCTCTCACTGTGAAGTAGGCTGCTCTAATTTATTCCCACACACCCCCACACATATACCTTTTGGAGTTTCTCCCTTGATAGGCTTTTCTTAATCCTTAGAGCAAAATATAGTAGGGAAGTCCTTGTCTTGCCAGCCTGCCAGCAACAAACCAGACAGTGCGCTCAGTTAATAATAGCCAGCCATCTTTGTTTAGGGCCTTGTTCTCAGACAACCAAGTCCAACTAATTGGCCAATTTCCAGTTCCAGGACAGATACCTCCATGATGATTTCATTAGGGCACAGGTAAGGCTGCTCATACACTGGAGGTATTAGATAGGTGAGCGCAATTACTGCCAATGACTGACACTATTTAGGTACTTCCTCCTCTGCAGCAACGAGGATAGAACGGTGGTAATAGGCAAGGCAACGCTGTCTCACCGGGAGGTTATTCAAGGCTGAGAAAGGTGATATCGCGTCTCCAGACTGCTCGCAATGTTTAATTAAGCAGAGTTGTAAACAGTGTTAGAGCATTAAACGGTAGCTAGCAGCAGGAATGGGCTCCCGGTTGAATGTCAACACCTGAAGGAAACGGATTTAAAGAAATTTATTCCAGACGAACAAGTCAAAACAAGGCCGGGGGGGGGGGACATCGACACTGACACCAACCAACAACTGGAACGTCATTTAGCTGTGATCCATCAAGAGACAAAAAAAGCTTTTTAAATTGTTTTGGAAAAGCAATTAGTGCAGGACATTGTTTGAAGTCATTTTAGTGTTTTAATAATAGGCCTTGGCCCCACTGAGAATACTGTCCCATATGATGCTCTTACCTGTTATTCAGTGAATGTTGATTTAAGGTGCCCTTTAAGAAGGTTGGATGTAGTGAAAGAAGAAATCATCCAAAAGTGTTAAAAGGGGGATATTTTTGCAACTTTTCACCAAATTTAACTTGTCTGAGGCCACATGCCATTTTTAAACATTAAAATGAAATAACACCACTCATAAAGTTCTTCATATACGTTTGCTATACATACTTAGCTGTTTTTGGAAGTTTAACCATGGTCACTTGTTTTATTCGTTTTTGATTTTTAGCTGTCTTTGTGCTTGTTTTTCTTCCTCCGGTTGACCTTTTCTATTGGTTTAAGCCATTTTAGATGTTTTAGGTGTTGAGCTTTTGCAACTGTTTTACCTATTTTACACCTTTTATAGCCATTTTGAACAATTTTAACCAAGTTGGCTCTTTTAGCTGTTTTATGTGAGCAGTGGTGGCCTCGTGAAGTGGACTTGGGAATTTCAGTTTCGAATCCCACTGCTCCTAGTACAGTATAGTATCATATAGTATAGTATCATACAGTATGATAGGATGGGTTACATGCAGGGAGGTAATTTCCTCAAGGGGGTCAAAAGCAGTGTTAAAAGTTATCTTTGAATATGGATCTGTGGTGCAAATTAAATAATAATAAAAAAAAGAACACAGCTTTAATTTGCATGCAATTTAATGAAGCTTTCATTAAGCCACTCCAGAGGGGGGACATGTGAGTGTAGGGCAGCAGGTTGCACACCCCGGGTGGAGCAGAAAAAGCTGCAGACACCAGGTGTAGCTTAGGGGGGCTGCAGGTTGCAAACACTGGGTGTAGCTCAGCTGAAGCAGGCTGCAGACTCCAGGTGTTGCAGACCCCAGATGTTGCAGATCTCAGGTGGAGCAGCAGACCCCTGATGGAGCCCCAGACCCCTGATGGAGCCCCTCTTCACCTTTCATTCCTCTCCACACTCACTGTCACTGTCCCGGGTTGGGCAGGGCTGAGGGGGGATTGCCCGGTATAAAATGATCGGCGCTGGGATTTGCAGGTTGAGGACGCTTAGAGAGGGTTTTAATGTCATGACGTCACATTAATTAGCGGCCTCCTTGATCTTTTCAGCCCGTAAGCCGCGTGCTGCGCCCTGTTGCACAGACACAGACTCCAGTGCACACCGGGGAGGAGATGCACGCACCCTCCTGAAGGCCAACGCAGCTCCACCGTTTGGAAGTTCATGTGATGCTTTTGGGGGGAATAAATCAATAAAGAGTCATCTAGAAGTACCAGTCGAAAAATGGCAGACAAGGACAGCGTGGAGAAGTACCTGGAGAACAACCCGCAGTTCGCCAAAGAGTACTTTGATAAGAAGGTGCGAGCCGAAGCTCTGACCGCAGCCTTTTCCGCAACCTTGGACGTGAAAGACACCGCTTCCTTCAAGGATGTTAACTCCATCCAGGAGGCCGCGATTATCTTCGAGCTGGTGCAGGAGCTACAGAAACCGGGGAACATGGAGGAGTCCATGCACAAAGTGCTACAAAGGCTGGCGCTCATCCTGCAGGCCGACAGGATGGGTTTTTACATGTGCCGATCCCGAAACGGAATACCTGAGCTGTCCACCTGCCTCTTCGACGTGACCCCGACGTCCAAATACGAAGCCAATCTTGTCCATCCGCAGGGGGAGATTGTGTTCCCTCTAGACATCGGGATTGTCGGTCATACCGCGACCACCAAAAAGACGCAAAATGTCCCTGACGTGACCAAGGTGAGACGCGCGCACTTTACGCACCGTGGAGCGCGCAACTCTGAAGGTGTGAGAAATATAGGAGCGGGTGGAGAAACTGAAGTCAAACCAAAATAATAATAATAGTGCATAAAAGAATAAAACTTGAAGACTGCAGTCTTCAATTAAATAGGCAGTGCTCGTTGTTGTTTCCAAATGTGTGCGTTTTGGCAAAACAGCAAAAAAATAAGAAAATTCAACTTAAAGAATTACGGTAAAAAATTTAAATAGGCCTATTTATTTATTTATTTATTTATTTATCTATCTGGCTAGATGATTTATATAACCTTTGCATTTGTTCTACTTTTTTTCCCCAACATACAAAGACATTGGATGACATTGAAAAGTTAATTGTTTCTGAAAAATGTGTCTACACTCATAACAGGCAATTTTTTTTATTTATTTAAAATATTACGGTCTTAAACATAAGGGGGAAAACATTTGTTCTTATAGAAATTTGTCTTATTTGTTATTTGGAAATACAGTTTTTTTATAACTTAAAAGCCAACATTGTTTGGGATTGAATAAAAAAAAAAGATTATGATCTTTCAGGCAAATGGAAATGTTACAGTAAATGTATTTTACTGTCACCTGTCACCACCGAAACACCAAAAGTTTATTGCAGAATAATCTTATGATGTCATTGTAAACAAAACAAAACAAAAAGTAATCGTGTATGTCTTGTGAATGTCACGTATGATGAGCACTTGATCATTTTGCTTTGGCCATGTGGTTTGACTCTCCAAGAAAAACTCAACTCACAAATGTTAATGTTCTCTTTCTCTCTTATTCCAGAATCCAAAGTTCTCTGACTTTGTGGACAAACAGACGGGATACAAGACCAAATGCATGCTCACGTTCCCTCTGATTGCTGAAAAAGAGTGCCTTGGAGTCGTCATGGCGCTAAACAAAATAGGAGCTGATGCGTTCACTCCAGAGGATGAGAAGGTATAGCAATACTCACTTATCTGCGGTGGTAGTGAGGTGAATTTCTGAACGTAGGAAACAATAACTTTGTGCCCTCTTTGTCTTAACACTTAAATAACCTCATATCACTCGGGGATTCTCTTAATCAGATCCAATGCCGCTTGTCTGCTGAAAAGCCTTCGCTCAACCGCTTCAATATGCAGCTAAATAAAGAATATTGCTGTAATTACATCTTACTGGCAGGGCGCTTAAAACACTCCCATTATGTCAGTGGGAGCCAATCACACCAGAGCCACTCAGAGCGGTTTGCTTTCGAGGATTGAACTTGACGAAAGGGCGTAATGATATAACCTGATATAAGTTATGTCTTTATCAGAGAACATTGACGACTACCTCTGAAGCCACGAGCTCACACTGTGGCACAAATCTTCAAAAATGATGTTTTTTGCACATTATCGAAGTAGAGCCTCAGTTATTATAGGGATTTACGAGGACCGGAAAAGAGAGTCAAGAGATCTAAGTAGAAGATTGCTGGAAGTGAAACACAAAGACTGCAACTACAAAAAAGCAAGAAAATGACTGGTATTAGGGCCAATATGGTGATTCCTCACTGTGTTTTCACGCTACACAGTGATAATCTCTCACAAAAACTATATTTTATGTATTTAGAAAAACACCCTCATGTTTACTTGATGAGCAACAAAGACTATAATAATCACAGGAGTGTGGGAGTTTGAGAAGCCTGCAAAGAACTATGAATAGCATTATATATCTATGCAAATGTAAGTGCAAGTCATGTGTAATCACTGGATAAAGCTTACTTAAACTCATATAGGCTATCTGAAGATTAACTTATACGGAAGTGTTTAATCTAATTAGTCTTATTCAGCTTAACTTAACATTTTAGGAGGGATATGCAGCCTAATGATATTTTACTGCCACTGCGTTGTGTGTTGATGAAATCTCTTATCTTTTCTGGTCCTCAGCTCTTCCACAAGTACATGAACTTTGCCCAAGTCATCATCCTGCAACACTACACAGCCTACATGTTCAACGTGGAGTCTAGGAGAAGTCAGGTAAACCTACAGCAAATCCCTAATGAATACTGTGAAACAAGACTGATGTTCTTTTCTATCTACAAGAAAAAAAACCTTTCGCATGTTGTTTCCCTGTTACGCCATTGTTGTTGGTTTTTTTGGGGGGAACTTAGGTGCTGCTCTGGTCGGCCAGTAAAGTATTTGAGGAGTTGACGGACATAGAGAGACAATTCCACAAAGCGCTCTACACTGTAAGAATCTACCTAAACTGTGAACGATACTCAGTGGCCCTGCTGGACATGACCAAAGAGAAGGTTGGTTTTGTAGAATCAATAGTTTAACAGAAATGTTTCTTTGTTCGGTTCTGACTACCGTAGTAATTAATTGGTTGCAATTACTCACTGCAGGAATTCTATGATGAATGGCCAGTGAAACTTGGAGATGTGGAACCATATAAAGGACCAAAAACACCTGACGGCAGGGTAACTTGCATTATTTTCTCATTTAATAAGCTTTTTTTTTTTCTTTTTGGCTTGCTATTTTTGACACGTGTTTTTCTTTAATCCAGGAAGTCATCTTTTACAAGATTATTGACTACCTCCTGGAGGGAAAAGAAGAAATTAAAGTCATACCGTAAGAAACTTTGAAATACTTTGAAAAAGTCTCCTATGAATTACCAAAATCAGTCAAGAACAGCTGTTACAGACCATGAAAGGGGAGATTCTTCAGTAATTCTAACATACATTTGGTTGTGATGGCGTTGTACCAATTCTGCATAAAAATGTATTTTGTTGGCGGCTGTCTCATGTTCGTTTCTTGGGGGTTTTTTTTGTGTGCTTTCAGCGGTCCACCCGCAGATCACTGGGCTCTGGTTAGCGGGCTACCAACCTACGTCGCAGAGAACGGCTTTGTAAGTGTTAATATTCAAATGATAAAAGAACTGAAAGTAGGAAAATAGTGAAACTCGGTGTGGGCGCACGTTACAGGTAAATGATGACATGTTTTGCAAACATCTGATTTTTCATGCGCCTTCCTGCAGATTTGCAACATGATGAATGTGGCTGCAGACGACTACTTCACTTTCCAGGTGCGATGACTGTGGTTGTTATCTATAATATATTCACACACAATAGGCTTAAAAACTGCAATTGCACGCTTACAAACCAGTATCAACACTGGACGGCACTGACTTGTATTGAGGCGAGCCTCAGAGAAGAATGGCGCGGCGGTTTGAAACTTGTTTCCGTGTCTTTCAGAAAGAGCCTGTGGATGACACTGGCTTTGTTATCAAAAACGTCCTGTCACTGCCGATCGTCAACAAGAAGGAAGAAATTGTTGGTATCGCCACTTTCTTCAACAGGAAAGACGGCAAACCGTTTGATGAGCACGATGAGCAGATCACTGAGGTAACAACTCTCTCTCTTGTCTCTTTTTTTTCACATTCGTAGAGGATTTGAAAGAAGGTGTTGTGTTTTTGCACCTCAGTGCCACTGCATGTTCATCTTCTGTTTTTTTATCCATCGCTCTTCTACCTTGAATTGCTTGCACTAGGCTCTGACTCAGTTCCTGGGATGGTCAGTGCTCAACTGTGACACCTACGACAGGCTGAATCGTATGGAGTACAGAAAAGACATTGCCCAGGAAATGCTCATGTACCAGTCTAAATGCACCAAAGATGAGCTGCAGTCCATTCTGGTCAGTATCACTTCAACTTCCCGTGATTTGAATGTAAAGAAAATTTTGTTTGGTTTTTTTTTGGGGGGTGGATTGCTCAGATGATGTGATTGTTCTTCTCATCACTAGAACACCAATGAGAAGTTTGATTCGGAGCCTGAAGACTGTGACCAGAAAGAAATGTACAAACTATTGGTACGCTCCGTTTTAACCAACATTGTCTCACAAAAGTCACTTTTGTAATCCACACAATTGTCGTATCAAAGCTTATGCAAGCAGGCTTCATCTTTGTTGAATGCTAATGAATATGTTTTATGTTTTAACCGCGTTGTGTAATTCTGACCTAAAGAATTCATGAATGTCTTGTATTTTATTTATTTTTTCTTTAGAAAGCAACCTGCCCGCCAGCCAACAATGTCCATGGAGAGGATCTGTATCTGTTCTCCTTCAGTGACTTCCCTGTTACAGAGTTCGAGCTCATCAAATGCGGCATTCGCATGTTCTTTGAGCTCGGAGTTGTTGAAAAGTTCAAAGTTCCTGCGGAGGTGAGTTTGTGCCTCTGCACTAAACAGGGTGTTTGAAGGCACTTTATGCATGAAAACTTTATCCCATCGTTCTGTAGATTGTATGAAATTGTCTCATTATTTATTTTTTGGTTGACCCAAAGCATCAAATCAGTGTTTGATTTTAAAGTATATGTTCGAAACAAGTGGAAAAATCACAGCCAAACATAACCTGTGGGTATTTCAAGCCACGTGAAAAAACTGAAGAAACTAACTGAGAGCGTGCGAGAAATTCACATCCTGATCTATGAATCTTCGGGATAACAAGTAAAAAGTTTTGAACAGAGAAGCAGATCTCTAATGAGACTGTCGAAGCTACAAATCTGAGTGATGCTCTAGCGCAGTTGTGAGAAGTGGGTGGGTGTCCTCCGGCATCGGGGCAGATATGCAATTATGAGTCAGACTGCATTAATGTTCAAATTGCACGATTTTTCATTTTTTATTGCTTTTTATTCGTCACTTGCCTTTTGAGTAACACCCACTGTTTCCCCCTCCTCAGACCCTGACCAGGTGGATGTACACTGTGAGGAAGGGCTACCGGGCCATTACCTACCACAACTGGAGGCACGGGTTCAACGTGGGACACACCATGTTCTGTCTGCTGCAGGTAACATCTCTGCCATCAAAATGAGATAATCATGGATTGTTTTTTTCTATTTCAAATGGCTTGTCATTAACATGCACAAGCATGTAGCTGCTGTATGACTCTCTCTTGTCCTATACAGACAGGGAAGCTGAGGAAGTACTACACTGATCTAGATGCCTTTGCCATGGTGGCTGCAGCCTTCTGCCATGATATCGACCACAGGGGAACCAACAACCTCTACCAGACAAAGCAAGTCAAAACATGTCTTTTTTTAATGCATTGTACATGTAACTTGTATAGAAATCGATCGTCCTCATCGCCCCGTCTCGTATTTTTCCTGCAGGAGTGCGTCCCCTCTAGCTAGACTTCATGGCTCCTCCATCTTGGAGAGGCACCATTTAGAGTACAGCAAGACGCTCATGGGTGAGGAGGTGAGTCCCGCCGCTGGTCAATAAATCAAACCATTAGTCCCTTATGGTGCTCTCGGGAAGAGTAACACACCTTTTTGTCTTTGCAGTCCCTGAACATATTCTGCAACCTGCAGAAGCGTCAGTTTGAGAACGTGCAGCACTTATTCGACGTCTGCATCATCGCCACTGATCTCGCCCTTTACTTCAAGTAAGTTTTCCCAAAATAAATAAAGCAAAACAAAATACCAGGACGGCATTTAAACTGAAGGTAGCTGTCAAGGAAGATGAGGCAAGTGAAAGCTGTCGTTCCTATAAAGTTCGGCTGCTGAAAGTCAAAGTCTGTCAGTCTGCTTGTGTTGTCTTTCCACACGTCTCGCAGGTTTTTATCAAAATGTTGTTGTTTTTTGTTCAGTTCAGTCTCTCTGATCGTCTGTTTTTTGTTTTTTTTTCACCCGTAGAAAAAGAACCATGTTCCAAAATATTGTGAATGCCACGGAGCCGATGACAGACGACAAGGAGGCAACTGCTTTTGTCTCCAACAACCCCACCAGGAAGGAAATTGTCATGTACGTAACCGATTTGAGCAGGAGACGATACGACTGTTGAGAGAGAAGTCGGTCCAGTTTACCTTCAAATGCATTTATGAGATTTCTGTTAGCAGCGGGCCCTCGCAAATCATCAGCATCAGTGGCAGAGTGTCATCTTCTTTTCTCTGACTGACTGACTTGTCTGTCTCTCACCTCCAGGGCCATGATGATGACAGGTTGTGACTTGTCAGCTATCACCAAACCCTGGGAGGTGCAGAGCAAGGTGAGTTTACTTTACTGGCTTCCAAACGACTGTTTGAAAAATATAAGCCGACGTTCTCAAGAAGCGAAAACCCCTCTCAGCAGGCACAAGAGCAAATGATAGAAATAATTCGAGTGGAATTCTTTCGCTTTGTTCAGACAAAGTGATTTAAGTTGTATTCCTCACATTTAGTTAGTATGCGATTAATTCAAATTATTTAGATTTCCAACGGTTCACTCACCTTTTACAATATGAAAAAAGGTGCCTGTAATCCACGATATTGTTTTGATTCCATTTAATCTTATTCTCGATGGTCCATTTAGGTGGCTCTGATGGTCGCAGCTGAATTCTGGGAACAGGGCGATTTGGAGAGAAGTGTTTTGGATCAACAACCAATTGTAAGCGCTCTACTCCTTTTTTTCTTTTCCACTTCTTCCTCTTTGTTGTTTTCATCCTTTCACTTTTACATGTTCTTTTTTTACTCAAACACCTCCCCGTCTGTCTCCAACAGCCCATGATGGACCGAAATTGTGCCGAACAGCTACCCAAGATGCAGTGTGGTTTCATCGATTTTGTGTGCTCATTTGTATACAAGGTAATAAACCAATTTCTTTTTTCTCCGTCCAACCCCAGCAATTTTCCTGGGAAAGAAGAGCAGTGTGGTCTTTATAAACAACTAAGGGGGAGGCGGCTGTGCAAAGCAGAGCACAGATTTTTTTTTCTTTTTTTTTCTTTGCAAAACAGAGAGTCCGCTCTGTTTTCATCTGTAAAACACTCTTAAAAGGAGTGTGGCCATTTAGTCCAGCTGCAAATTAAGTTTCCCCAAATTTATGCCAAACCCTATTAACAAAAAAAGAAAATTGGAAACATATTCCTCCTATGAGTTTTTTTGATTTGATTTCTGTAAAAGCCCTCCCAATATAAACTCTACACACATAACCTAACTGAGCCATTAACTCTTGTTTTAAAGCCCGGTGTAGCGTGACGTTTGCTTTTAGTGGCACTCACACCAACCCAATAAACGCTGAATTTTAAAGCCTGGTTTTTGACATTTCATTTGGAATAAAATAGAATAGAGGACTGTCTAAAAGTGGTCAATTTAATTACCTCTGTTGTGAGCTGAATAAGACTGCAGCGTTTGGGAAACCCAGTAAACCATATCTATATTGCGGTGTGAAAAGTTGAACTAAAAGATGAGCGTTGAGTTACATAATTCCTCATGCAGTCTCAACATTCGCTTTCCACTGGTGTTGCTGTCACTGCAACCCTCTCATGTTGTACAACAGGATGCATAGACATGGACCTGTTGAACCCATCTGGCCTCGGCAGGAATGTTAGTGAGCTGTTTGTCAGTCAGGATGGTATTTGGACAAGAAAACACTCACAGACCACATCCAAACACAGTCCTGTGGACTGGTGGTGGAAGAGCCGTACACCGTTCTTCGAATGTGTGTTTCTCCTAAGTGTCCCACGACATGAATAACACATCACCATTGTCATTTGTCAGGAGTTCTCCAGGTTCCACAAAGAGATCCAGCCCATGTTTGACGGTCTGAACAACAACAGGGCACACTGGAATGAGTTGGCGCAGGTATATGAGGCAAAGATGAAGGCTATCGAGGATGAGAAGAAAAAACTAGAAGAGGAGGAAGCCAAGAAAGGTACGAAAAAATACTCAACTTTTAATCTCAGCAATGTGGGAAATATACATGATTTTTTTTTGGGGGGAAGGGGGGGGGCACTTTATAGCTGATTTACACGTGAATGCTAGGGGACCCAAAATACTTCCTTGTGGAACCTCACAATAAAATTCAAAGAATAACATGCGAAGCATGAGGAATTATCATGTATTTATCTTTTTTTTGTGTGTGTGTGTTTTTTACTTAGCTGGCGGCGGTGAAGGAGGAAAGTCAAAGACCTGCACCATCTGTTAAGGTTCTTGATTTCTTGGATCTGGACCGGTGCTGTCTGTTTAGGACTACTCTACGCTAGTCTTCCCGGGTCCGACAGGCCGTCTTTTCCATTGGACTGGTCTCATCAACACCAGCGTAGTTCTCTCTGGGTATCTGCCGTTTGCGTTGGTGCAGTCCAGCCCAGCCTTATCTGGTCTGGTCTGGTTCAGCGTACCCAACTAGTCTAGCGTAGTCAGGTCTGGTCTGCAGTGCAGTCTGGATTAGACCAGCCTAACTATTCTTCAGGGGAGGGGAGAGTCAGCAGCTTCATCAAGAAGGAGTGTTGTTGGGAATCTGACTGCAAGACATTTCTGAAGACGTGACAGATTTGAGACCTCCTCCTTTCCCCTGTTTTGCACGGCACGTGGACATTTGAGGAGCGAAAACATACCTGTTCCACACTTATTTTCCTTCAACTTGTTAGTGATCCAGATATTAATTTGAAATCCGCGGTTGAATGCAAAGATGAAAGTTGCAAGTTCAAATGCAAACTTCTTCTAAAACATAGCTGATATTGGATTCTGTGTGAGCTTTATGTGGGGTGTATACATGCCAAAATTGTAGCAGTCACACATTGTACCTGTTGACAGTCCATTGATGCATAATATCGTAAGAATGTAGGTCACACAATGCACTTAGCTGCTGCTGTTCAGGCAGTGGCAGGACTGAAAATGGGGGACGAGAGTAGTTAGGGTCAATGATCACAAAACTTGAGTCACGGGGATCAGTGGGGTGGTTTGAATTCAAATTGTTTATTTGCAATGAGATGTGCAAAAATGACTGTACAATTGGATAAAATGTGGTAACAGTGTTATGGCAGTGTAATAAAACAGAGTCGGTTAATGTTCTCTTACCTCAAAAGAACGAATGAGTTGTTTGAAGCTACATTTATTTTAATATGCAACTCGTCTATATACTTATTTTTTTGATTTATTTGAGTATTTTATACTTAAACTGTCTTCAGGGAAAAGAGTTTGAGATAAGCGTTAAATGTTTGACATGCTTATTGAAAATGTGCACTAAAATTCAGAGAAGCAGAATTTTTTTTTTCCAGCTTTAATAGAAATCTTGAAGCGATTTCGGTGTATGACAAGGATTAAAATGAAAAAAAAAAAAATTATTTTAAATGTGCATATTTCACATGTATATAGATTATGGAAATATAGAAATCGTATAATGTAAATTGTGTAAACTAAATGATAAATGAAGCATAAAAGCAGACTTGAGGGAGGTGAAAGCAACCTTTTGTAAGCAGGCAACAGTCACAGTCTAGCAGTACAGTAGATCTACCTCTCCTGTAAGAAGCTTTCATAGGATTTGATTGCCAGCCAGTGTTTGGGATCCACACGGCTTTCGACTTTAAATACCCTTCTTACAGAGGAAGTAAACGAGGCTACCAAAGCCTTATCATATGTATGTGCAAGACGACTTGTGCTTGTAAAGATGCAACTATAGAGTCAGTTGTATGACGGTACGGCCAAAGTTCTCTGCTTCCTTCTTTACTGACGCAACAGTGAGAGCGATCGTGCAATGTACGTGTACCACTTTGTGTGAAGCGAAAGTGAACTCATCCTGTCAGGCATCTAAGTATACAGTGCGACCCCGCCGCACCTTCTGATACTTTCTTCTGCAACGTCCCCCGCAAGAGGCAAAAGCAAGCTGTGGATGTCAGATTCCAGTTACGCAATGCCATCCCCTCTAATCAATGGGGCATCAATCCAGGGCACCTAATCCTATCAGAATGGCTTTGGGACTACCTGGAAACTCTGTGTCTGCTGCTTGAGGTGAAGCAAGCGGCTGCTGTAATCACTGGATTCAAAACATACACAGAATCAAGTCTCTCTTTCTTTCTTTTTTCCAGTAATTTTACTTTTTTTTTTGCTGCAGACATTGTATATAAAAGGTTACACCCCCCAATTTTGTCTCCAGTGATAAAATACAGCCCTTTGCATTTCCTTTAATCTTGTCACGAGATACTCAATAATTGAATGTATACTTTCTACTTAACCCCTACGCCGTCATTCAGACATTAGAAATCTATCATTCGATGTATGAAATGACCTCTAATGTATGTATGTATGTGTCATGAGATGTAATATGTGTAAAGCAAATAAAGGAATTTATGGAGGTGAAAGAGCAAGTACGATCGCGTCTTCTCATGAACGGAATGTGCCGCGTATGCAAAGGCTTTAGTTTATCTTTTGTTCACACTTGACTTGTGCACATGAAGGTGGGACAGTGACAAACAGTAAACCGAAGAATCCTTGGGCTTAGCCACAATGGTGTTCGTTCTTAGTCATATATCGTGCGGGATCTCGGAGGCTCCAAAGCTGGATGAGCCTCTGGGGAAAGAGGATCAGTGGATTGTTCCTGATCCCTTCCTGATACTACGCTGTCTAGCTTTGTTGTTTAGAGCTCTGCCCCTGACCGGCAGGCTCTCTGTGCATTTTCAGGACGAAGCAAACTGGAAACTACTCCACGTAGTTTGTATAGATATAGGAAGATAACCCCTGTCAGTAACAAAGAAGACCGCTGTTCCATGTCCACTATTGTATTCGAAAAGCACGACCCAGCCGAGGCCTCCCTTGACAAGATGGAATTTCTGACATGAAGAGACGCAGAAACAAGCCTTGCAATCCGTCTTGGGACATTTCAGCTTGTCAACTCCTGCACCAACACGACCTTTCATTTGCCAAACAATTTGAGGGTCAGTGAGTACAGAGCTGTCTTCTCTTTAGGCGGAAACCCCCTCCTCTCCTCACAAGGCCTCATAATTCAGATGTTCAGCCTCTCAAGTCCAAAGGCTTAATGCGTATCCATACCTTGATGTTTTGCTGTCAGTGCACAGAATGACAGATTTATTTGCTGAAGCTTGAACGTTCTGAACACAAGACTGTTGACTTTGTGACTTCTGAACCGAGGGGGGGGGGGGGGGGGGATTATAAGGACAGTATTATTTTAATGATTTACAAGACTGAAAAACAAACTACACTATTGCACTCTACGTCCTACACCGTAGGTCAAAGAAGAAGCTGTCAGTCTAAGAGTCTTGTCATGTGGGCTCTTTCGAATCCTCCCTGGGAATTTTGTACTCGCTTTTGCACATGTGAGAATTTATCAGAGAAAACAGATGTTGAAAACAGAATTGATCAACTGCGAGAGCATCCAGGTGTACGAGATACAGCCAGGGGCCAAATCATCACCCAACCTCCACTCAACGACATGCTGTTACTGCTCAGTGTGCTACACTTAACCATCTGTTAGCTTGCGTTGACATGAATCACACAGTACAAGACTCCTGAGAACACGGAGGGGGAAAAAAACCCGAAAGAAAACCTAAATGACACAGCAGCAAGCGGCAAAGTAATTGTATTTATTTAAGCCAAGATGTACTTTAATCTCCTCATGCAGTTTCTTTTTTCTGCAACTTGAAGTCAAGGCAGTGCTTCAATCTGTCCTTGGCTTGAGGCACACCCATTCATCCATCGCCTATACCGCTTAATCCCGTTTGGTGTCCGCGGGCGTAGTGAAGCCAATCACAGCTATGGGTGAAGGCAGGATACATCCTGAACGGGTCACATCTTAAGCTCATTCTCTTTTTCTGGTGGTGTTGGGATTATTTGTGTTACTTAAAGCTTCCAATTGTAATTGATGCTTTCATTAAAAGTTAAGTCAAGATTGAGGTTGTGCTACTACATCCAATGAAATGAGCTATTTTGAGACAATGTCACATGAGACGAAGTCCAGTTGGGTTGTACTGAATATCAGCAAGGCCATTATTTCAAAGCAGGGGTTGTGGACAATATTGGGTGGGCCGGACAGGTAAAATAATAACCTTAAAATATATATATATTCACAGTACCTAACAGTCACTATGGAAAATGGCTACAATCTTAACAGAAAGCCAACTTTAATGAAACTTTCTGGTGCAAAGTAAAATGTAAAAAAAGAAACATATTTTGTGACGGTTGCATTATGCATATTTTCACAACCTCATATCACGACAACGCTTTGAGGGCAGCACCAAGCTTTCATGCGACATGTTAATTTTCTCCTGCAGTAAAAATGGAGTCAAGCTCTGAAAGGTAAACATATTTGATTTAAAACTGCTACCTAATTAAATAATCTTTCAAAGTTAAATGGAGTAGTTAAAAGCTACAAGCACTAATATTGCTTAAAAACAGAATAACTTAAATATGGCCTTAAAACTTAGCAAAGTAAGTAGATATTAATCTAAGTGGAATAAATTAGATTAGATCAGACTTTATTAATCCCACATTGTCAGGTCTCTGTGTCTGCCTCCGTGTCCCACCTCACGTTTCGAATTAACCATCGATCTTTTCCCTCTGTGTGCTCCCTCCGTTATGAGGTCCACCCTTTTCCCTGTGTATTTAAACTCTCCCTCTCCCTCTGTTGTCTTTGTTGGCTCATCTTGTCAACATGTCGCTCCTCTTGTCGCCCGTCCTTTTCTGATTCCCTGCGGTTTATTGTGTTCCCTGGACATTTTCAACAATAGCTGTTTCACGTTGCACAAAACAGTTAAAGAAAATGTAGTTCAACACAGAGAAACAGATTATGTGTAGATAATTAGATAAATATATAGGTATGTATAAACATTGAAATCAATAAAGGTGGGGAAAAAAGTGCAAAAAAACACAAAAAATTCAGAGCTGCTGTGATGAGCTGCCACTTTCATGGCGCCATCATTATCCGTTAAAACACGAAAATAATGTGACTTGACCTATTACAGGACTTGACTTGCCCAAGAAAAAATTACTTCGGACTTACTTGACTTTCACATTTCACATGTGTGACTTGGTCCCATGTCTGATAAATAAATCAAATTGATGCTTGAAATTTACAGGAACACACAGTATTAGGTTGCCATAATGTCGTGGCTGATTGGTGTAAATGATCATAAATTAGAAGCAAAACATACACGACTTTGCTTAAATACTGTAAATAAGAAGCGTACATTTAGAGGCAAAGCAAACATGTTTATTTCTGCAACATAGAGTGGAATAAACCTGCACAAGTCTGGAACTGAACATGTGTACTGTCAGCGGGAAGCGGGGCGGCGGGGGGAGTGCAGTCGCAGCAGGGTTACCGCTGATAGCAGCAGATTCAAAGAAACATGTCTTCAAAGTACTCGTCAAACTCCTCCTCCCTAAACGCACAGAAGAGAAAAGAAAGGAAAAAAACAAACAGGGAAACGTTACGTGTGTCATGCACACTGTTGACACGAACGGTTAAAGCGCCTTGTACGTGAGACACCCCCACCCCCACCCCCCACCCCCCGAATAACTGCGGCACTGTCACAGGTCTCGACATAATGAGAGGGTGTGAAATCGTGATGGAGAACACAAACAAATAAACAGTGGGAGGAAATATAATGACATTTTAAACAAAGGACAATATCCGTGAAAAGCTCTGCATAATGATCCTATTACATTTACATAAAACATGGCACTCATCTCAAGCCTAATCACCACCACATAAATTACAGCACCTAGAAAAATAATGCACAGAAGCCGGCGCGACGGAAAACTATCATTATCCTATCAAAGGTGTTTTTGGGGGTTTTGCTGTTTAGCGTAGGTGCTTTAGGGGGAAAAAGAAGCCCTGCTACTGTAATTACCTTTGTGAGAGAATAAATTCAATATGTGTTGGAACAGGACGGGAACACTGTGAAGGTTTTCGTGACTGACCGGTCGAGGACGGCTTTGAGAAAGGAGATATAAGTGGTCTACTTCCTGAGAACAGCCATTGTCGTTCACTAAGTCCTGACAACCGTCTGTGGAGGTCTTACAGGAGCTTACTGGGTCAGATTTAATATGGCCTGTAAACTCACCTTGACTTTTCCTCCACCGTAGGGGCCGGCCCTCGCCAGTGGTCAGCGTCTGATTGGCCCTCCGGTTTGTCCACGCCGTCACCGTCTAAGGGAGGAAGGTTTCAGAGAAGAATCAGCCACACTTTGAGCAAAACTTCAAAAAGTTTGTTTGACTTGACTCAGTGGTGGAAAAAATAAAGCAATATCGTGAAGTGTCTTGTAGTTGAAGGCTGCAGCCGTACGAGTAGCCTCTACTTAAAAAGACACATTTCAAACAGCATTCGCTGAAGATTTTTCTAAAATAATTTTGCAGGAATTTGTATTTTCATTGAGTGAATTGCAAATTTCAGATTTTCATCACATGTATTGAACCCCTTCAGAAGTCCGTTTTTGTGAATGACAGTGCAAGAAATGACTTTCCAACGTCTTCATCTACCAGCTTCTGCACTTATTTTATGCGTTTGACGTAAGATGGCTGGACTGGGGAGAGAACCAGTGTTTATATAGCCAATTATTTTCCTCCGTGTCAATACATCTGTGCACTACTTGGCAATCTTTGTGTGAATGTCGTGCGAATTTGGAGCGACTATCTGGTGAAAGTGGCATGACTGTGGAGTGAATGTTGTGCAGCATGCATATCAATTCAGGGCCAAATTTTACATGAATTTCACTGTTAGGTTGTGTGACATTCAAAGTCCCAACTAAGTTTGATTTAGAGAAGATTGTAGCCGATTTGCATATTTAGCCCATTTACACAACGTTTTCACATGAAAACGCTGAAAAGTTTTTGGGAAATGGCTCTCACGGTGGAACTTTTTGTAAATGCCCCGACTCGATCGCCGTGGAAAACGGGGGAAAACTTTTTTGAAAACACTTCCAACCAGTCGCGAGTTGTTCCAGCCTCGTAAGATTTTGGCTTTATGAATAGCAAACAGGCAAAAAAAAAAAAAAAAAGGTACACAAAGACTTCTTTAGTATCGGTGTTGGTTTTGGCTGTTCAGAGCTGCTGTTGAAAGTATGAATACACACCTACGTATATATGCGCAGACTGAGCTTATTCTAAGGACGCAAAAACAGTTTAATGTGGTTTATTTGTGGAGGTGTGAGCGCTGCCATTGGGACCTCAGTGAGCATTAAGCAAGAGGAGAGACACTGTTTGAACAGTTGGACTCAGTCCACATATGGACGCTACACATACCAGCACATACTAAAGGTTGTCCAAACGGCACAGGGGGAATTTATATAGCCATTTTTACTCCTGTATACATTTTATATGTCCTTGGTGA
The DNA here is from genome assembly GCF_963383615.2 of Lipophrys pholis. Lineage (NCBI taxonomy): Eukaryota > Metazoa > Chordata > Actinopteri > Blenniiformes > Blenniidae > Lipophrys > Lipophrys pholis. The sequence continues at coordinate 5,032,465 of NC_137635.1, read as the reverse complement.
GTTCCCACATTGTAAAAAGGATGGATGGATGGATGGATGGATGATTACTCAGTTATGTACTGGCATAGCCGAGGCTGAGCCTCGCAAAGTGAAGCAGCTGGGTCTGCAGTAATAATGATCGCAGGAACAACCACTGCCACATTTTCCATTACCCCCAGCAGTTATAATTTCACTAGTGAGGCCTTGTGGAGCCAATGCATTAAACTTTCATTAACTCATTTGTGTGATAATACTTCATTTCTCTGATCCCTGGGAACAAAAGTGTGGAAACACAGCTCCGATTACCATGTATTGTCAGAAGTGCTGACAAAAAAACGCAGTGTGATCTTTGTGGGCTGTTTCTTTAAGAACTCGTCTAATGTTTTATTGACGGAGAGAACGGGCAGTTTTGAGTAGCCAGACACAGCCTTAATTATTGAGCAGATAAAGCAGGCATCAATCTGATGCAATGGACATGCATTGCTCCCAGAATACCTCGGGTTAACTGTGGGCTCGCTGCAGTTTTGAGGAAATCTCAAGAAAAGTGCTTGAACGTGACACTAACATACAGTTCCCCCACAGACACTGCAACAGCTCCCTGAATGCAATACTTTCAAATGACATGTTATACATGTGATTTATGTTAATAAGGCTTCATTGTGGGAGAATTTGTGTTTGAATCTCAATACGTGACAGTAAAGTTGTGCCTTTATGCAAGTACTCACCATCTATTCCAGACTCAAGCAAACAGAGCAGTGACATGAGGGCTCACAGCAAATGACAAAAAAAATGAGTTGGTAAAAATATATAAATAAATCGACAGGCTTGGAGACAAATTGCCAGATGTGCTGTCGACGCCGTTAACATTAAGAGAGCTAATGGATGTGTTTCCACTCCACAAGGAGTGTCTCAGCATGAAGGTTTGGGGGGAGGAGAACACAAAACTCCCCAGGGTGCATGTTTTTTCAAAAGTTGCGTGTGTGAGGGAGTAATGAACGTCACCTTTGTCCGAGTTTTCCGAGTCCTCAGAGGCGCTTGAAGAGGTGGAGCGATCTGAAACAAAACATTAAAAAAGGGGGGAAGGGCTCAATACCAAATAGTAATGGTGTAAAGAAGTTAGGGCAATGTAGTTTCCAGCAACAAAATGTGTACTGGAAGGATTTTACCTCTGTGCCTCTTGTGTTTGTGCTTCTTTGAATGTGATGACGACCTCTTCCTCTTCTCCTTCTTATTCTTCTTCTCCGGTGGCTCCTGGTTTTCCTCCATCGGACTTTTGCTTTTTGTCTTTGGCTTCACTTCTTTCCTCCTGAGCAGAACCGCAGATTGAACTAGTCAAATACCAGCCAGCATCAAGTCCAATAATAAACCTTTGCCCAGAGTCTCTTTCAGAGGCGAATGAGAACATCTAGAGAATCCATACTGTGATTGTTCTCACTTCATACTGTCGTTCTTGACCAACTCAATGTATATTTATTGCCTACAGCGCAATGCAAATTGTTATAACATCACGATTTATGTAGATGTGAATCATAGTTTGGATTCTGGAGCGACAAAACGATGCGCACCGACTGTCCGTGGTGACCTGTCCTACTTTTAGCAGTTGAGCGCACACTCTGTTCGGAAGCAGTCATAAGTGAAAACAGTTTTAAGTTTAAAAAAAAAAAAAAAAAAAAAAAAAAAAAAAACGTAATTACTCTTACTTGTGGTGGTAGTTGAGTTTGAAAGAGCATTCAGGGCAAAGTCCTAAAACAGAAGCACAAAATAATTACTGTCTAGAGCAGTTGTCATAAAAGTTTGATTGTTCAATGCAGCTTTTTTTTTTTCATTATTATGACAGCAATTATGATGGTGCTCAATAGTTTTACACTGGATGAACTTTAAAGACAGTCAACAGGATTATAAGCAAGTGTTTTACAACCTCTAAATTCAAGTTTTCAGCAGTCCATATGCAATAGCTAAAGGACAAAAAAAAGGTTGATACACAAATCATTTCTAATTTTAAAATGTTCAAATCTATTGAATCTAAGTGCCCAAAGGCGAGAACATGAAAAACAAATGGAAGAAACATAAAAGTGTACGTTAAAAACTCGCAGTGGCGCCTGAAGTAGTTCTTTGGTTTTTGCAAAAATATATAGACATTTTCATCACATATACACGCCACCACAACAAAGAAAAACTATAAAGATAAATTTTAAATGCTATTATGGCACTATTTTACCAGCTTCATGTGGCCCCTGAACTCATATGTGTTCGGCGACCCTGTTATAGAAAGTATTCAAGTCAAATGCAATGACATTTGAAACAGTATGATGATGGTGGCAGCAGCAATACAGTCATAAGTGTGTAAAATCACTTTATTCATATAACCAGCTACACGTACATTCACTGCCCATAGGAGTAGCCTAAATGCTATAAAGGGCAGGCAGAAAGGACTGGATGAAGAAAAGTAGCTGTTTATTTGGTGTGTTTTTTTTTCTTTAACATGAATGAGACACCAGGTAGCTGAATACTGTTGCAATATGGTTTAATCCTTGGCCCTTTGTGGCTTTCAAGGAATGCCCTGAAAAAAAGTTCAAAGTATTCCGTGGTTAATGCTGGAATCAACTTTATCTGAATTGAATAGTCATTATGAAGCTACCGGTTATGTTTTTTTTTCTTTTTTCCATTAGGTGCCTCTCACTAAAACACACCTGGTGCCCTTGTCACCAAATATGCAGGTTTCTTTTTGCAAAGACGTCAGAAACAGGGTTAAGTGAATCAATTTCATTTAGCAGACAGACACAGAAAAGTTCTGAATGAAATGTTTGATAGTGAATTCAGTTGACTCTTAATCCTCATCTATTCAACACCGGCTCGGTACATGAAAGTCTAATTTCTCATAGTATGACATAGTTCAAGAATTTAAATGCAGCAGCTGACTATTTAATCAATTCACACACATTATTGTTCACACTGGAGTGGGAGGTGATTTTTTTTTATTTGTTTTTCTCAACTAAAAGGAAAGGGATCAAGTCAAGTACCCTGTGGAGCTCCTATTTCAGAAAAAATTGCATTTCTGCCTAATGAGGAATACAAAGAATTCAAATATTTCTTTAATCTGTTTAAACAAACAAATGTGCTCAATATTGTCCAAACTTTTGCAACATTTCAGTTATCAATAACATTTTTTCTGGCAAAGCAGAGCAGTTTTAAGCACCGGGGGTTGCCAGGTCAGATATAATTGCCGTTGAAACGCTGAGAACTGTCATAACAAAGGATTGAGAAGTTGCACAAATTGGGAAACATTTTCAGTTGCGGAGAAACAATACGTCTGGAGGTGACCTGCTGAACCAGCTTGTTAAAAGAGTCTGTCATTTCCTGCTTGAGTGAGTTCCCCATGACTGGTGGATCCTCCAATTACCGTAATTATTTTAACAGGATTGTCTTCAGTATGATACCTGAAGGAGGATTATTATGAGTTGAGTCTTAGTCAGGAGCTTCCATGGGGCAGCACACACACACACACACACACACACACACACACACACACACACACACACACACACACACACACACACACACACACACACACACACACACACACACACACACACACACACACACACACACACACACACGAGTGATCTTACTGAGCTTGACGAGTGCATTCCTCTTCTCGCCGTGTTCAACGTAGGCAAAATTCACCTCCCAGCTTTTAAGGCCCTCGTCTGTCTCACAGCGTTTGTTTCCACACTGGAACTGACCTACAGGACAAGATACGAATAATTCGTCACCTAAAAGTTTGAATGCTTATGTGTTGTGAAGATAAATTTATTAAGCATACAGAAAGGAAAAGCTTTTAATTAAAAAGGCAAAAAGACAGTGAGTGTACATATTTTTATGCGTGAAGAATTCTTATTTAGAAACGGAAGACAAAAGAAGGTAACAGGTTTTACTTTCAAAATCCCCAAATACACACTTTCGGATACTGTGGGTTTACCCATAAAACCTTGTGCTCTCATCACAGTATTTGGAATATATTCACAGGACATGCATAATTAATCACCAAGCCAGAGATATGATGGTTTTTGCTAAAGCCAGACAACTTTTAAATGGAAGGAAAAACGTCCAACTTTTAAACAAAAGATCAAAGAACCGATGCATCATATGACGCATGAGAAAACTTGCTACACTACAAAATGGTGTGTGTGCTTTTCAAAAGCCCCTCCTTCTTCCTCGGTGCATCTCTCTTCACGTCTCCCTTTTCCACCACCTTTGCCTCATCCTCTCAGGCCATCCTCCAACCGCTGCACAGCCGGCCTATTATCCCCTCGAGGAGCTTAAGGAGGCATTGATCTGGTCTCCGGGGTTCCTCAAGATGGTAGCGGAGGAAGCTAGTGCGTCAGAGTTGTGCGATCCTGGCGCCGGATCAAGGACTGCCTCACTCCGAGGGGAAAGTGAGGCCTGCTCTCACCTGCCTCACGGGGAGCGTTTGGCCGAGGTGACGCTGGTTGTAATGGCTTTGGGCCATTACAGGGGCCAGAAGGTGAACTTTCCTTTCACGTGCTGCATTAGATTAGAGCTCTATGATGCAAGCAACACAAGACATTACTGGATCCGGTCCTGGGATGTAATGAACTGTCCAACTATAGTTGAGTAAAAATAAAGTATACAATCAGTCTTTGTTTTTCCTTTGATTTCCTCACTGGGTTTCTGAGTCTTTCTTTACACCGTACACTTTAGATGTACAAGTTGTTGTTGTTGTTGTTTTTTCAATACAGACAGGTGCTATACGTGGACCTGCATTTACAATCTACAGGTGGAACTTGAGCGGACATCTTCTCGTTTCAGTGCCAGATTGATACTACGATTCCTGACCGTCACCGTTAGAATCCCGTATCGACTCTCCCCAGATCAGTGACGTCAGTCACAGCCACACCGTGTGGAGCCAAAACACTCTCACGCCCAAACGAAAATGAGAAAAACAGTTTCTCACACACCTTATGTACAAAAAAAAAAGGTTTGTAAAAGCATGAGCTTTGCACACAAATTACTCGGCGTCTTTAAACAAAGTATTGAATCCCTTCATAGCTGCAAAGACGCAGCTCAGACTCAAATATTAAAGGAGATATATTCGAAGGTTATAAACACAAAGAGTGTGAATGTGTTTGGCCCTCCGGCTACACGCAGGCAGAACCCCAGCAGAGCCGAGTCAATATCCATCGTTTTCAAGGCAATTTTCTTTGATAAAATAAATGTCAAAAAACTAAGTACAATCAAGGCCTGGAAACAATCCTTCACATATTTGTGATGGTTTTCTGGCCTCTGGCTTCCCATATGAAAGCTAATAACTGCAGTATCTAGCACTGTCCTCAAAAAGCCAGATTAAGAGAGAAACTACAGCCAACAACAGGTATTGACTGCGTTTTATTGACAAGCGCCGGGTACTGTCACACATCAGGTGAGCTTCACGTGCTGCCTGAAAACAACTGACACCAGGCTGGCCGATTAAACCCATTAAGGGAGGAAACTCCTGTCCTCTTGCGTCAGTGGTTAATAATGCCACCAGCCAGTGGCCGGAGATCAGGACGGATATATACAGCAAGACAGATGGCTGCATGATTAACATTCACTGGATCAAGTCAAAGGGCAGCGGCCTGAGTGAGCGTGCGTTCACTTTTATATCCACACCTCCTTAAACTGAATGTCTTCATAAAGATGAAATGAAAAGTGTGTAAATATTTTTAATTTATATGAGACCAACTCAACAAAAGGCTAGATTTATTTATGAGTATAAACAATGAGGTAGAAAACAAAATTCTGTGTAGCCTTTTATTCTCATTGCTTATTACCTTGTACACAATCTTCCGTGAAAAAACAAAAGCTTCTCCCCATCCACCATCATTGTAAAACAACAAGTCTCTCAAACTGTGCAAACAAGGTCAGTTTTTTTGCTCTTCTTATGATGAATTTTTAATCTATGGAGGTCACTTAAGGAAAAAAAAAACTTTCACTTGTATTTGCATGGCATTATCCAAAGGTAAAGTCCACAGGCACAGCAGGATCACAAGGACACCAGGGAACAAAACTCTCCTCTTTTCCAGCTTGCAAGTAATTTTAACTGAAGTTGTGGGGCATTATTTCTGAGCCTTATATTCAGGTTTGAGGTATAAATCCGGGGTGAACCAGCATGACTCTGTCTGAACTCCACAATCTCGTTCTCCCATCTCATGTGTTTGCGTTTTGGCTTAAGGGTAGTCATCTCTTGCGAAGTTTCACTCATCACTGCGCGGTTGCCAGGCAATGAGCAAGCCCAGGTAGTCCGGAAAAAAAAAAAAAAAACACCAGCACAGGCTGAAGATCCGATAAAAATCATCATCCTGCCAATCATCTTCTGAAGTCTGAAGGGTACATTCAGGAGAGGTCACCAGTTCATCACAGGGCAAACATAAAGAGATGTTCACACCGAGTCACCAAATTAGTGTTTTTGGACGGGAGTACGAAAAAAAAAAAAAAAAAGAAAACACAAACCAAGACTCAAACTAGGCTGTGAGGCGTGATCTCTAACCCACTACACCACTGCACGTTTAAAATGAAATGTGTGGAATAGTAAAATAGAGAAACACCCTTAGATAGTTTGCTGTTAGCTCAGTTTTACAAGCCTAACCGGCTAATAGCTGCAGATTTATGTTGAGCGTTCCAAAACAAGAGCACACATTGGTCTTTTATTGTAATTGTCAGTGGAAAAAAAGGTTTGAAATAAATAAATAAATAAATAAATAAAAGATCACAAACCGCTGAGCAGTTGCTTTTATATCAGGACTCTCACAATGCAGTCCTCAGCTTTTACTGCTGGGTGGTGTGGAGCTGACTTGCAGAGCGTTCGGACTCTGCTCGGAGCTACGCACACATGCACACGCACGAACGCACACGCACAGTAGTTACTGTGAAATGTGATCACTGCCAGCCATATATACATTGGCAGTCTCCATTGTTAGGGCAACTTTGAAAGCTTTGTGGGCTGTGCCATAATTATCTATCACTTCTAACACTTCACATAAACTCAAGTAACTTTTCTGGAGCGAGGTTATTTCGTCTGGGAAAGTAGAGCCCAGCAAGATGTACTAGTACAGTAAAAAAAAAGAAGACCAGAAGCCAGGCAAAAGCAACCATTTAAGCAAAAGAAATGGTCTCACCTTTAAATAGGCCTGTCACTCTGGATTTACTTCGATAGAAATTGAAAGCGAAGCTGCCCAGTAGTGGTCAGACCTGACATTATTTGAACTCAATCATTTGTTGGTGTGTAAAGTAGTTTATGAACCTGGCGAATATATCTAAAGATGGAGTGGGATCATATGGGTAGAGTGGAGGAGAGGCAGAGATTCAGAAAAGAGCAGGTTTAAATAGGTAAAAATGTCATGTCAAGAAGTGAAAACCCCCCAAAAAAGATTAGCAGTGAAAATGAGATAGAAGTCCAGGGTCAGCGAGTCAATAGCATGAAAGAGCCATAATGTCACAGTGCAAGCGTAAAGGGGTTTCACACTCAAGCCAACTTTGTTAATAACGCAGACTCAGCAGAGGTTGGTCAGACATGTTTTCTGCACTAGAAGGAACCATATGGCATGGTTTTGGTTTTTTTTAAGTCAGGGAAGTTACATAAGGCATAAAACTGTACTCAATTCACTTTGACAAGAGGCCCACCTAAAACCAGCCCACACTCAGCTACCTCTGACCTCTGACCTTCAAAACTAAAGCTCAATTTATACCAGAAGGGAAAACTGCAGGGGGAATAAACAGCCTTGGAGTGAATTACTGCACATCTGGCAGGGTCTAAAACGTACACGTTTGAATATGCTGTCAATTAATGGAGACCTTACACATGCGATGTTTCATCAAAAGAAAATATTATATTCAGTAAAAACTCCCCAAATAGTCCCCTGGCTAGCTCAGTTGGTAGAGCATGAGACTCACAATCTCAGGGTAGTGGGTTCGTGTCCCACGCTGGGCACCACCTTCCCGTGGGCTCACCACCTGCAGGAAGGTTCTTAAATGGTGCGATGTGATCTGGGTGACAGTGCTCATACTGTCACCCCTGCAACCCAGAAATGGATAAGCGGAAGAAAATGAATGAATGAATGAACTCCCCAAATATATCTTATGTGCTACGCTTTTCCATCATATTTGATTTCCAAACACGTCAAGGTTGGATAGTCGCACCTCCCACCCACAAAATGCAGGTCGCAGTAGCTCAACCTTCCTGACACACTGGCAGGGAAGTAGAAGCCAGCTTCCGACATTAAGTACATAAAGAGAACTATCACATCAGAACACCAATTTTCACTCAGACTATTCCATACATGTCTGTGTTATGTGGGTGTCAGAGGCTCGTCAAACTGCAGCATCTACCAACGCATGCGAGACATTCAGGGAACATCAACGCTACAGCGTACCGGCTGCATTAATGCATAATTTAGACATATCAGTTACGATGAAGCTAATGGTTTTTTTTAATTTTACACATCCGTTTGGCCTTGATTGGACTTCTTTGGGCCTACGGGGCTTATTTTTGACACCCCAGGCAGAAACTGATGCACATGAGGCATTCATGGAACATCTGCAAAGTGTAGCTTTCACTGAAATAGCAGAGGCAGGAGTGGATATATTGACGCCTTCCTTCGTTAGACCGAAGTCAATATTATTTGTCTGAGCGACCTCTTGATAATGTCAATCTCTGGCTTAAATAACAACCATGTGGTGAAAGGTCAGAGGTCAATCTTATCAATAAAAGTCAAATACTCTATGTGGGTTCCATTTGTTGGGAAAATGCCACTAGCTGAATCAATAGATTAGGAATAATTTAATCATGTGATACGATCATAAACACTGATAATGGTTAGGTTACTGTAAATATATACAAGAATCTGTGCATATGAATTAAGACAGGAGTAATAAAATCATTCATCTCTTCATTCAGTATAAGAGGGTGATTTTATTTCATTTCAATCCAAGTTAACTTCTAAACTACTGCAGTCACAGTGAGCAGCCCTACTAAATAAAGATGAAATTGCCTATTTACATACCTAATTATGCCTGGGGGTTGTTGATCTTGTGTATTGTGCAATTATTACACGATGCAATGTTGGTTAAAACAAAAAACTTAAAAAACAAACGAAAAAACAAAAAAACAAGGACATATATATCTTGTGACTGCTATATTTTAGATTCCACCATCCGCAATTCCACTGCGACAGGAAAGGAAATGAACATAAATGAAAAATGAAACTACACATTCAATACAGAGACGTGTTTACATGTTCTTATTTTTATAGGGCGCTCTATCAGCATGTTAGGTTAAGCTTAGACATCTAGGGCTGAAAGTGACACTGTATGAAGGACGTGTAGAGGATGTTTCTTCAATGGAAAGGTACCTTTAACATCTGCTCTTGTGAAGCATTCAAAGCTTCCGCTTCAGGTCGAGAAAGTTACCTGGCTCATAAAGAAGTGAGCAATCAGCAAAAAGTCAAAGCATACCATTTATATAAATCATTCTTGGAGAAATCTTGAACGCAGACTCCCGTGGGAGGATAACCTGTGATCTTGCTCGCAGAGGAGAGAACGACACCTTTTGGTATGGCGCACTGCTTGATCCCACATCACTGTGGAGCCACGAAAAGAAAGGTCAGTGTTATTTGTAATCCACCTTATTGGGTGGAGTGGAGCCAGAATTACCTAATACCAACATGACCTCAAGTGCACGGACGGCAGAGATGATAAGGGACTGCTTTCCAAAAAGGAGCTGGTACTGAACGGAAGTACAGTGTCCCTTTACAAGGAGCCGCAGGATCAGTTTCATCTCCAGCTCAGTGTGGCGATAAACACCAGAACTACACCTAAGCCAGGACAAACATTAAGTCCAGGTGCAACTGCTGGTAAACAAACAATAAGCCTGAGCTTATCCCTAATTATCAAGCTGCAGATCAACTGCAAAATTGTGTATGTAGAAGCTTGTTTTGGTACGAATTTAGCTGCAAACCAAGTCTGATATAGACTTATTCTGCCTTTAAGTGAAAGCACTTTCTCTGTTTCTCTTTCTCCACTCCTAAACGTTGTTGTAGGGCCCACCTCGCAGAATGAGATTAGTATTGATTTCACTGGGGAGAGTTTAGTGTCCCGTGCCCTGACCAGTATTTACCAAGTATTTCTCCGGGAATTATTAATGTACACAAATCACAGGCCTGACAGTTGAAGCAAAGTGCCTCTGACCTAATCTAATCCTACTTCCTGTAGCGTATTGCTACAGGGGGTGAACTGTCAAGAGACCAGGATTACACACTCTTAATCTGGAACAACATATTGGCTTAGTCAGCTTTCTCAGACACACTTGTATGTTTGTGAGGCCGCGTCGGCATAAACATCAGCCGACGTATAAAAAGTGTTGCAGGTGTGAGCGTACCACTGAGGCGTGGATCCGGGTGCGCGCTCTCTGAGCCGGTGATATTGTCCTTACAGGTAAACCTATAAATATGTGTCACCACCTCACAAAGCAGTAGCAGACAGGGAGGAGGTGTCGTACTAATCTTCAGCAATTAATAGACAGGAGTCATCCGAGCTCAGCCAAACTGTGGAGGCAGTGCACAAGTAGAGTGCAGAAACCACTAAATATGAAGCATGAATGAACAGATTCATTGATATTTGGCGAAGAATCCTGAAGCCCGAGAGCCACAAATGCACTAAAGAAAGCAGAAAGAAAACTTAGAAGGGAGAGATTTAGAGGTTTACATGCTATTCTGAAAGCCGAATGATCATACAGTATCTGTGCCGCAGCCTCACATGAGAGGTGACATGTGAAGGGAAGGGAAGCGCCCACACTGCCATATGCAGCACTGAGTAAATAATCTTTATCTCTGTCACCATCTAGTGGAGGGTGAGAAACCTTAACTATCCAACGTCAGTACACTTAATAAGAACAATAACGCACACGTTCATTGGAGTGTTTTGGCATTTTACACATTTACAAAACACATTACCCTCTCTATACAAACAGAAAACTAGACGAAACATTCAAATGACCCAGCAATGGGACGGAAGTAAAACCTTTGGCAGAAACATTTTTGTACTCATTTTGTTTTTCATGATATTTCTTGAGCTTAAAGATACAGAATGTGTTCTTTTGATGACAACACTTGGCTTATAAAAGTGCCCTGATGTCATTCGATTGACTGCTGTATCTCTCCAAGGGTGCATTTCAAGGCCGACAACGTCAGCCGCCCTCTGTTTCCAAGACAATGAAAGATCCAACAGGCTCACAAGAGTCACAGTGCTAAGTAAAGAGTAACAACGACGTCATGTGACTGAAGCAAACCTAATCTGTGTCAGTTTTAGCCCCAAAACCACAGCTGGTATCGACAATAACAACAATTTGGAGACAAGCCTTATGTTTGAGAGTCACCTGAAGTTAAAGCTTTAAAGATATAAAGACAAAAGGTCATAAAGTCTAATGGTATTATTCACTAATCACAATTAAAGAAGTATTTTGAGCAATCAGCAGGAAAATCAGCAAGAAACAGGAGCTAAAAAGATAAATTACTTTAACTAAACATTTATTTTCCTAAATGTGATAGAAAGACAGACATTTTATTGATCGTCTGTTGAAAATTGTTGTTTTGAAGTATTGATATTTTACTATTGATGTCCACATCACTACCCAACGAGCATCCAGATATGGACTCTTCAATTCTCCCTGTATTACGGGAAAGCGGTTACGATTGCTAGGCAACCAGAGCAACGCTTCATAACTTTATGTTTACACATACGATACAAACCCTCACTTCTGACCTCGAAGTCGAATCTTTTTAAGACAAACTGGAAGCTTTTTGCTGGATGAGCTGCCCCTTTAAAGTCTCTTAGTGCAAAAAGAAGGTTTTCAATGTTTGAGTACCCGGGACGTCGACAAACTGTGAATATGTCAGTGTGTAGTGGTTGATTCATCTGTGAGAGTGAAGCACAGAAACGTACAAACATGTAAAGACAACTGGGATAATGAGGGTGTGCTGTACCTTTGCCCGAAACGACTTCATTCTCAGTCCGCCAGCGAAATCCAAACTGCAGGGCACAGGGATGGAGACACAAAATTCATTTCTCCAGGGGTAAATGTGCATTTTTATTGAAGCAGTCCTGACAGAAGCAGGTATTCAAACAGCGTTTTTCACGTTGACTGCGAACCGAGCTTGTGTCATCTTCATCCATTCATTAATTGTAGATTTAAATATTGGCAGTATCGTCCACCTAAAACATCCAGCAAAGGTTTATCAACGCAGTCTGGGATGGAACTTGAAGAAAGATCCAAGGGCAGAAAACTCATCAGCTACTGAACGGGGCCATATGCCCTCTGCCTTTCTGTTTAACATATCGTCACTTTTAGAAGCTTGGCCTGAGACCAGAACGGCCCAGTGGTCACTAGAGACTGAGCACTGAGCCAAAACACATCACACCGACAACTTTTGTCTGCACTGAGCCGGTTATGATGGCGATTAGTGCGAGTTAGCCCAAATATTAACCTTTACGGATGACAACACTACTGGGGCAATTAATTTGCTCTTTATGAATATTAGAGCACAATTTAACAATGGATCTTCCCACCATTACCTGGAAGTGGCACCTCAATTTGCTCTGGTATTGTTTATTTTTTTACTGTTTTATTATATTCTTACAAGATTCTCCCAACTGAAAAATCCCTAATATCCTCAAGCTTTACAATACTGTTCTCTGCATCAGTTGTTTTAAGCTGCACACTTGCTGGTGCTGCAATTGTTCTTTTAAATATATAATAAATCAATTACAATAATTTGATTTGTGCGTCTCACCTTATTTTCTTTGTATCTGCTGACATCGGCTATGCAGTACTCTTTAAACAGCTTGTCGTAATACTTCTTGGCAAGTTCTTTTTCCCTGAAATGGTGAGAAACCGTGAGAAAGATAGAACAAGAGCACAAAGGAACCGTGGAAGAACCCACAAGCCGTTTAGGCTTTCAGACAACCAACGTGTTTCTTTGCAAAAAAGAATAGAAGATTGTATTTAATGTAAATGTACTTAGTTATTCATCCATACTTCTCTGTCCGACTTAGGGAACATTTGAGCCAATCTCAGCTGACTATGAAAAGTCAGGTTACACCATAGACTGGTCACCACACAAACACACACACATACACACACATGCACGGAGAGAACGTGCAGACTCCACAGAGAAGCCTGGACTGGAAACCAGCAGATTTTCACTGTGTGGTGACAGTACTAACCACTACTTCAACATGCTACATACAAGGAATGATACACCCCAACCAAAGAATTTTGATGAATTGCACCAATGAGGGACAGCAGGTTGTGTATGTTCTGTAATAATGACTGTGATTAGTAAATATGTAGATCTTAAAAGTTATCTATGACCAAGAAGAAAAATGGATGCAACGATATAAGTTATCTGAAATTCCGTACCGTGTGTAGTGGTAAGAACTCTCACAGCGAGTGTATTCCAGGTTCGACTCCGAGCTTGAGAGGTTTTCCAGTGCATGTTTCGCATGTTCAGCTTCCTCCCAAAGTCCAAAAAGCTTTTAATTTACTTGTAATAGGTGTGAATGTGTGTAATTGTGTCTCTCTCTCTCTTTGTGTACTTTTTGTGCCAAGCTGGCGATCTGTCCAGAGAGCACCTTGCCTTTTGCTTGTAGTCAATTGTAAATGGCTTCAGTCGTCTCAGTTGTATACGTGGATGTACATATGCATGAGACATGCAAATAGAAATCATTATTACGGCTTCTAACTGCTTTCCATAATAAATCTGAAATAAACATCAAAAACATCTCCATTTCAGATGATCACCATGTCATGTCGTCCTCATCCTCATCCTTCCAGAGGAAGCGGTGATTCTCCCGCAGCACATCCAGATCCGTTTTGTCCTTCGATCTGAGGGAAATTAAGATTAAATGAAAAAGCTGCAACCAAGAGCTTGTTAAGCACCTGTGCATATACACTGCAACTGTATTAAAGTCCTTTGTTTTTCTCCGTCCCCCACATCCTTTCATCGTGTTCCTTTCTTTCCTTCCCACATCATTAAACAGAGTATTGTTTTCACTCTTTATTGCACCTCATTATCAGATTAAGTAGCCCTGTTCACTCCTTATTTAAGGACTGCACTCCCTCACACTCATCTTTTCACCGTCTCATGAGGCAGCTATTAACAAAGACGTCTTGTTCTTACTTTAATTTCTTAAGTTTTGTCCACCTAATAACCATTTTTGAGACCAAAATGACTTGGATTAAATCAGATTAAAATGAACTGTGCAACATAATTCATGAATCTAATGCCTTAAGATGTAAAAATATGTACGTTTTGTTAATAATTGCAAGGTTTTCTGGATTTGTACTTCTACATTTTCTAATTTTGTCACCACGATGACAGTTGAATAACAATTCTGAAGCTAATGAACAATAGTAATTAATTAAGTAAATCAAAACAATGTGTATCAATTGGTCTGATATGCCTGGAACATTTTCATTAATCTTGTCTGATGTGACAACAGATGATTCTCAAGCATGACTGTGAGCCAGAATACTTACGCAGAGCGTCTGAAGTCGACCATCTGTCCGCCATAGAACAGTATGTAGTCACCCACAAACTTCTTATGTCGCTCAAACTTCAGACGTCTCCTTAAGGTCAAAGTATTTCTAAATGGTAGCTTTAGCACACAGTGAGCTACAGCGTAGAATAAAATATGTCCACATTTCTAAAACCTAATATCTTCAATTGAGGGGGACAGAGCACTTTGTCCAACACTGAATATTTGATTTTGTGTTAAATTATGTAACCATCAATGCAACTTTGTTATGATGTCATTATTTAATTATTACTTTTAGCAATCTGTTCATTTTTGCTAAACAGCTTGAAGATCAGGTTTAAATTAGAACAAGGATACAGCATTCAACGATATGATGTGAGCCCTTCTGTTCCTGGCTTCCTCTCTGAAAAACAAGCCAAAAAAGGGTTTTTATCTATAACACCCAAAAGAAAGAAAAATCATGTGGTCTTAATCAGTCAGGCTGAGAGAGAGAGAGAGCGAGAGAGAGGGAATGAGGGACAGAGAGAGATTATATGAATGCGAAACAGTTTAGTCTCACTAAAGTTTCTTTAGTCTGTTAAAATGAAAGAGTACAACGGGGAGAAGGAAGAAGTGACAGGACATTTATTTACATATGAATAACAGTCCCATTTCATTTAATGAGAGACATAAATTAATCGATATCCCCTCTGGAGGTCATTTTTACAGTCCAAAATTAAAATGGAAAATTAAGATTTCACTCATGTTAAGTATATGATACATTGTGTGCACACACTGTGCAAGTCCATTTCCAGTTTGACTAAAGGATTTTTTTTTAAAAGAGAGAGAAATAGAAGCAAGCTCTCTAACAATTCAACCTTCAACAAAATCATGTAATTTACTGTAACTGGACAATACCTGTCCACTTCATTTGAGTGAAAACTGCTGTGAGCCACCTTGGAGTGGCGAGCATTCCGAAAGGGCTTCTGCAAGATTTCCTCCTCGTGTTTCCTGTTGATTAGAAATACAGACAGCTTGAGATTCTGGGTGAATATAAGAAACGGCATAATATCCATAATAGCTATGTGGCTGCACATCTCGGTATTTAGTCAACAGTCAGAAATTGGCAAAAAAATATATATATATATGTTCACTGAGCTTGTGTAATAGTTTAATATGCACCTTTTAAGTCCTCTCTCTGAGGATTCTCCTCGCTCATCATCGTCACTGAAGTCAGAGTCATAACCCCCTCCTCCGTGAACCTGGGAGAGACACGGTAAATCCTTTGTGTGAATCAAAAGACATTAGATCGCATCTGATAGTGTTTTTACCCACACCAGCAGGCTCAAAAAACATTTAACAGGCTACAGAGACATCAGACACTATTAACTGTTGCAAACAGCCACGCAGGCATTCGCGTGAATACAGCAGTAATAACGGCAGAAAAGAATCCCAAACCCGGCACGTTACTCCGTTTTTGTTCTTTAAAAAGCACAACATTTAATAATTAAATGATTTAGTTGACCGACGGTGCAGTCCTGAAACAAGGAAAATATTCAACCATCTTCAGACTAATGAGTCCATGCGAACGATGTTGATAGAAAAAGCAGGATCGGACTATTATATCCCTTCACGTGTCTGCAGGGAATCATTTTTCGGAGTTAAAATAAACATTACCTTCACAAGATTGTCCATGATCGACTCCCACTGTTTACAATAAGGCGCCGTCCTCGAGTGATGACGTAGGCAAGGGGAGTCTCAGATTGATGACGTCTGCGATATAAATTTCAATAACAGACAATACAACGTAGTTTTATCATTATTATTATTAGTAGTAGTATTATTATTAGTAGTAGTAGTAGTAGTAGTAGTAGTATTATTATTGTTGTTGTTGTTTACAGATTATTTTGGAAATGTGTTGTCTTACTTCAGACATAAGGAAGCATTGACTATGGACTGCCTCTACATTGTTTTGTATACCTGAAAGTTACATTTAGATGGTTGAATTAAAAGAAAAAATCTTTTTGAACTAATTTATTCTAAAGTAAATCATACTTTATCAATCCCCTGAGGAAAATTCTCTTTTAGTCCACATTTACCCATTCTATTAGTAGGATGCAGTGGGAAGTCACATTACAGCGCTCCATGGGGCTGGTGGGGGATCCAGGGTCTGCTCATTGACCCACATTGGTGACCTGTCTACAGTAGGAGTTGAACCTGTGAACTCCTAATGCCAAGTCAGCTTCTCTAACCCCTAACCTCTACTGCCCTAAAAACCTTACAAACTGGCTTATAACATTGACACTTATTCTAAAATGTCTTCTATTATTCCTTTTTTTCTAATAATCCAAGGGGATGATGACCAGATGAATGGATGGATGGATATTCCAAAAGTTTGTCTTAATGCCATGTTTCCAAAAAAACTACTGTACCTCTGATTATGTTTAAGCTTACAAATCTACAAAAGCTTTAATAATTTAATACAGACTTGAAGAAAATGCAGACTGACATAAGCTTCATAAACAAGTTAAAAAATATATAGTTTAAACTTCTTGCCAAAACTTATTTGTCAATGACACTGACATTTATCCACATTGGAGACTTAACTCGTCAATTATCTAATATCCTATTGGGAAAAGTCTATCATTTCTCATGACTTGGTGAATGGTCCATTGAACGTAACAGGAAGAATGTGGCTTCAACATGAGACAATAACTTTCATTTAGGATCAAACAGCCTAGCTACTCTTGATTAATCACCAATTATGAGCTCATATCAATAATTTCCACTGAGGGACAACAAGAGGGATGTATGTAGGCGTTGAGATAGTGGATGACACATAAAAGGGGTATTGTGCTGTTTGGATGCTGGGGTATAATTCAGTTCATGAGTTATGAGACATGGGGTGAGAGTTCACTTTGGACAAGGAACAAAAGTACAGTGTTTCAGGGCTTCCTTCAGCCCACTGAATTCAACATTGGACTGGATGTAGGATGTCGAGGACGATGGGAAGTGCGGGGCAGGTTTCAAATATTCATTTTCGTTCTTATTTTGATAGAAAGTTCTTTAAATCTAAAACTGACTGGCATATATAAATTCAGTTCATATTTGGATTTATTTTTTATATATTCTTTTCCTTACTTAATTTGTACTGCTTTTGTTCTATTTTTGCGTATTTTTTCTAACTTTACATGGATTGCTAAGTTGTTCGAGTCAGTCATATGATTGTTATTATTTTATTTTTTTATTATTTGTATTATTGTTATTATAGACTATATTTTAATTCTTTATTTAACTTATTACAATGCCGAATCCCCTTATTTATTTATTTTTTTTTGCAGTTTTTTTTTTTTTTTAATTCTTTATTGTCTGTAACAGTGATTTTTCTTTTTTATGGGTACTATGATGATAACCCTATGACCTGCTGGAAACCTTGAATTTCCTCTCTGGGGATGAATAAAGTCTATTTTTCTACTGTCTTCTACTTCTACTTATAGTACAGAAATGCTTTATCAATCCCAAAGGGAAATTATTTGCACTTTAAGTGTAAGTTGAAATATCAATAAGACAATTGACCAGTAAAAGTAAATATGAATATATAAGGCTACCGGTAAATGGTGACTAGTATAAGCATATAAGAATGGAATTGACAGAAAGAGACATACATTTTTACAAAGATTCTTCTTCTTCTTCTTCTTCTTCTTCTTCTTCTTCTTCTTCTTCTTCTTCTTCTTCTTCTTCTTATTATTATTATTATTATTATTATTATTATTATTATTATTATTATTTTATAGGGAAATGTGCAGGAATTGTAGGCTGTGGTTCTGCCCCCCCCTGTGGCAGCTTGTCTTCCTTTCAGAATCATTACTATGCCAAAGCCTGGAAGAAAAGAGGCATGTGAATGAGTGGGGCAGGTGCATTTGCACAGAGCCTCATGAATAGGAGCTTCCCATTAGCCATGCACGGCTCTGAAGCGCGCATGAATAATAGCTGGCAGAGCTGATAAAAAAAAGCGCACCTTGGGGCCTTCCTCCTCCTCCTCCTCCTCTTCCCCCTCCTCCTCTCCTCTCCCATCTCCCCATCTCTCTCTTCCTCTCCTTATTTCTTTCTCTTTCTCAATAATCCTTCATGGCCACCACATTTGATCCAAAATACAACTTTTCTCGAAGCGGAAATAAGGAGGGAGACAGATTCTTGCGTCGTGCGTCACTTTTCTAGGATTTTTTTTTCTTTTGATGTGTTTTTTTTTTTTTTTTGTCCCGCATTTGTAATCGTGCGCCCTGCAGAACCAATCCGCTGGACGGGTGCCTTCCTATTGAGACGCAGGCAGCATAGACACAAGCCTGCATCTCAGCGCCTGAGGAAAACATCCACTCATAGACAAGGCGAAGAAGAACAATAACAACAAATAGTATCTATCCGGCTGCTCCTCGCATATTTTATTCATTTATATATTTATTTTTTGGCCGGGAAGTTGCATGCGTTGGCCGCCGGAATGGGACACCCGGGCAGAGGCTGGGGAGGATGGACGCTCCTGGTGGGGCTGCTCGCTGTCAGCTCGGCTGTGGCGGACGGTCGGAGAGTGAGGCAGCCCAGATGCCCCGCTGGATGTACCTGCACCAAAGATAATGCCCTGTGTGAGAACGTCCGATCCGTGCCTCACACTTTCCCGTCGGACGTCGTCTCGCTGTAAGTGATGGATGATTTAATCGTGCCAAAACAATTACTCCAAAGAATGCAATATATTTCCAACTGACTTATGGTGATAGTACTTCATGGGCTTTTCTTTAGCTGTATATAAATGTTTGTTTTGTTTTTTTTCCCTGATGGATTCCTCTTTAATAATGTATTCCCCTCTTTAATCAGATCTTTTGTCAAGTCTGGATTCAATGAAATCACTGGAGGAAGCTTTGTTCATACACCTGCCCTACAACTGCTGTGAGTACTATCTATCTGTCTATCTATTTATCTATCTATCTATCTATCTATCTATCTATCTATCTATCTATCTATCTATCTATCTATCTATCTATCTATCTATCTATCTATCTATCTATCCCGTGTGGATGGCAGTAAACAATGAGGCCTGTCTCCCTTTAGAAGTTGTCTAGAGGCTAATATGCAGATTTAAAGGGGGGCTTCTCTTCTCTGTAATGGTGTCAGCATTATGCAATATACCACATGGCTACACCAACTAACAGCAGGAGCAGAGAAGATAGAAGCAGTGTGTGTGTGTGTGTGTGTGTGTGTGTGTGTGTGTGTGTGTGTGTGTGTGTGTGTGTGTGTGTGTGTGTGTGTGTGTGTGTGTGTGTGTGTGTGTGTGTGTGTGTGTGTGTGTGTGTGTGTGTGTGTGTGTGTGTTGAGTAGAGATGGAGTGGGAAGAGATAAACAAAGATTGTGTTCTTTTTCCACTCTTCTTTTTCTTATCCTGAAAAATTCCCCACACAGAAGCAGCAGCAGCCTGGTGATGGTCATGCACAAAATTGTGTGGTTTGTCTCGGGCAGTGCTTTCACTTAACAGCCCCGGTCCATTATGCATATTCGCA